>NC_133533.1:63237664-64661782 GCF_048544455.1 Silene latifolia | reverse complement strand
ATGGGGGTGTTACAACGTGGTATCAGAGCTAGGTTTTTGGAACATGTAACTAATGAGCCCAATGAACGTAGTGAGTCTAATAAAATGAACCTGGTATATGTATATTGGGAGCCCCAACTGATGCTTGATTTTGGGTGAGTAGGCGCCCTCATTTCAAAATCACGGCCCCATTATGCTTAAGCCAGTCACTGGGTATGGGAATATCGAGTCGGGAATTATGTGCTTAGCATGTATGATAGATAAGTTAGAAATAACTGTGATGGAGTCTCTGTTAATGTTTATTGCGTATAATTTGTGATGATGAACTGTGAAGGTTTGTGGTTGAGTGGAAGTGTGTGTGGATGTAGTAGAGATGGTGAAAGTACTGATAGTTGCATGATAATATTGGATAATGTGGTGATAATAACAAGCTCTAAGTCTTTGTATACGTACTATTTATAAAGGAATGGTAAGTCTTTGTATATGATGATAATAATGAGTTGTAAGTCTTGTACTAGTTGTTAGTGTCGGTCAAGTAGTAATTGGAATTGTGATGGATGAATTTGTTGAATACTTTTGTGATATGGCATAATTAAGTCGGATATTTGGTTGATGAATTGTTGTGACATGATTGGATTTTTAGCAAACATGAATAATATATGATGGTTTAATGATAGGTGAATGCTTAGTGTAGTGTATACATAGGTTGGATAGTCGAATTTGCAAATGTGTAAATAAACGTGAAGTAATGTGTTGATTATATATGTGAGTAAGTTGATAGTATAGCAAATCGTCTTGCGTACTGTTTGTTATAGGATGGAATGATTGTGTAGTGTTCAAGTAAAATGGTTGAGTACAATCGAGTAGTAAAAAGCTGTTGTGAATGAATGAAATAATCTGTGACGATTTCCAAATATACTTTGGAATCGACACGAGTTGTTGTTTTGCAGGAACCGTTAACTAAAGTTGTAACTTTGGACCGAGTACCTAGCGTTACTTGACGAGTATGAGTGTCTACTCAAACGAGTAGACCTTACTCAATTTAGTTAAGGAGTTATAAGATCGAAAAGTTGGAACTGCCAGCGAAAACTCGATCGAGTAGCTCCAGCTCGATCGAGTAGAGGCCACTCGATCGAGTAACTTACTTATTCGAACGGGATTCATATACCTTTCCCAATTACTTTTCTTCTCTGTTCTTTCTTATACTAAACCCTAATTCTTCTATATCTCTCTTTGCTCTCAAAAACTTGGTGATTTTGTGCTTGATTCCTTGGTGTTCTTCTTGTTTAATTCGTCCTTTTCACTTGCTAATCATTCAAGATAAGAATGTTAATCCTTTTCTATGTTTTTAATCAATTAGGACCATATAAAGTGTTGGTGTTTTTTGAAAAATTCGACTTATATACATATATTATGGCTTATAATTGTTGTAACATGATATAATTGCTTTAATTTGTTGATTATTGATGCTAGAAGTAGAAAAATTGAATTAATGTGTGGGTATGTGGAAACCGAAATTTCTAGGGTTTGGGATTCAAATTGAAATTTTGTTTGTCTTTTTCATATGAAAGGGGGAAAATTGAGTAATGTATGTTATGGGTATCATGATTAGTGTTGATTTTGATTGGTGGTCCTCAAAATTTTGTCTTAAAACTCCGTCTTAAAAGTGCCCCAAACTGAAATTCGCCCCAATTCTTTATGATACTTGTTTATTTGTGAAGCTATTTTGAGAGGTTAATACTTTAAATTTGTTAGTGGAGTTGTTAATTGATGTTATAATTCTCATACTTTGGAAGCTGTAAAGACCGTCTGACATGAATTTTGGGAGTAGTATGCTTGAAATTTTTATTGTTTGGTGAAAGTGTGTACATAGTTGTTTCTTCTTACATGAGTATGCATGAAAAGTTTACTTATCTTCGAGTAAGTGTTCGTGGTGTTGGTTAAAACTCATCATCAAAAGCTACCTAACCAAAACAATATTTATAACTTCACAAACTACTCTTAGCAAAGAGGTAAGTAAAGGTCGGATCCCAAGAGACGGGTATTGATGTAGGATTTTCAATTGCAAATGGTTGTGTCTTAGGGTGTCACAATTTGGGTTGAGATAGGAGATCAACTAAACTAATCAACAATATAAAGCAAAGTATTAAAAACAAGCAAGGTGATTAAAATGAGATGTAAACAATTGATTAAAAGCACTAGGGTGTCATGGGTTCATAGGGGATTCATGGGAGTTGATCATACAAACATGTTCTCTACTAGATGCAAGCACTTATTGTTGTGATGGGATCGAGTTGGTGTATAAGCTTACAATCCCTAAGAAGGTTTGGGTCCCGGAGCCGAATCGATTAGATTGTACAACAACTACAAGTCGACATAGTCCTTCCTATTCAACTATATGCATGGTCTAATAAGACTCGAGTTTGTGTATAAGCTTACAAGTCTCATTGAAAAGATAGGTGACGGGTAAAAAATGCAAGGATTCATAGGCTCGCATTTCATCAAACATAACATGTGCATAAGTTGAAATCACAACAAGCAAGCAAATTAATTTTGAAAACATATTAGATTAAACATGAATCAATCTCCATGTTGGTTTCCTCTAATTCCCCATTAACCCTAGTTAAGGAAACTACTCACTCATTATCAAGTTTAACATGCTAACAAAGTTGTCAATCATACTACCAAGGCAAAACATGATGAATAAATGAAAATGATTAACAATAATTAAACAAGGTTAAGAGAGAATTATACCTATTAAGATGATTCCAAATAATAAAGCAATGAATAATAGAAGTACTTGATGATTGATGGAAGGTTGTTAATCCTTCAAATAAACCCAAATAATCCTCTAATTACCCAAAATAAATGAAGAACAATAGAGAAATTATGGAAAGATTAATTATTGAGATTTGTATTAAGACTAGATTAAAAGTTGATTACAAGATTAAGGAATGATGAACTTGATTAAGAAAGTATTAAGAGAGCATGCTAATCTAAGTAGTACAATGGGGTATTTATACTAAAGATTAGGTACAAGGATTAGGGTTACTAAGGGCTTAAATGACTATTAAGTCCTTAAGAAAAGTTGAGGAAATGCTCCTCTCGAAGGAAATAAGCATCTCCGTTTTGCTAGTCCCGCCATGATCCGCGCGTCTTCGTAAGTGGCACGGGTTATCTGGACTGTGATCCGAGCGGGTTGTCTGGGAGACGCTCGGATTCTATGGCTGCAAGACGAGCGTCGTGGCTGCGAGACGCTCGGATGGTGGGGGTTGGAGACGCTCGGATCGTCTGTGATCCACTCGGATCCCACGGCAGACTATTTCTCTTCTTTTCTTCCTTCATAATCCGCGAGGATCATTTCGGGGATGCAAGGATCCTTTCATCATTGCTCATTTCACTTTATCATCTACATAGGCCTTCTAGTAATGTCTTCTTTTTTATGCTTGGTCATTAGATGCAATCAATTTAGCTCCATTTTGCCATGTAAATACAAGGTTAGCACTCCTTTCCTACCAAGGAGACAAAACCTCAAAGAATATGCAAAATGGGAAAATAAAGATAGTAAATGACCCAATTATGCACTATAAAGCATAGGAACGAGGTTAATTCGGGGACTAAATGTGCTCAAATATGAGTCACTTCAAACATCCTCAAACCGAACCTTTGCTCGTCCCGAGTAAAGAGGTGACAAAAACTAGGACCCTTATTTAAACTAACCTACTAATATAGCTGATGTTAGACAATTAGAGGGTCTCACTCCGCCCCTTCAACTCACAACAAGACAACAATGAGGTAGGATGCCTTCTTGCAAAGCAAGGTGGGGCTTGCCAAATTGGCGATACATCCAAGCATTAAGCACACAAAACAAGTAATGGATGCATCTACAAAAAGAATAGCCACTTACCTCTTCTAAGTGGCAGAAATTATCTACAAGGGAAGCAATCTAAGGGTACACAATCCTTCATATATATGGTTTCTTCAAACTACTAAGCCTAGAAGGATACCAATAAATCACCTCCAAGATGTGTCAAGCTAGGGTACCTTTGTCCTCAATTGTTAAATGTTTTCGTCAATATTAGACTCCCTATGGTGTTAGAAACACTGGAGGATCGCAGAATTCCCCTTCTTGCCCAGGCAAGAAGAAGGGTTGATACGTGCCTAATGTATAGTCTTTTTAGCCTATTTCAGCACGTATTTCTATGCATTTTCATATTGTTTTTATGGTATTTTACCCCGAATTGGCTACTTTGGTTCATTTTGTCCATTTTGTAGAAATGAACGCGAAAGTAGTGGAATCGTACCCTTTTTCGTCCTCTTTGCATGCATTTAGAGGAGACGGGATCTTCCTGAGTGAGATACTGTGTTTGGAAGTGTCATGGCATGCAATATGAGGCACTTAGACGCGGACTTGAGCTGAAATGAAGATGAAGTACTCGATCGAGGAGTTTTACCACTCGATCGAGTGGTTTTCACGTCCTCTGATGGTCGATCGAGTGTTTTTACACTCGATCCTTAAGCTGCACAAAGATTTGTTACTCGATCGAGCAGCTTTCCAGTCGATCGAGTAGAAATTGCTGAAGAGTTGGTCGATCGAGTGGTTTTAAACCACTCGATCGAGTGGTTTCGTTAGTTTTGGGCTTTAAACAGCCCGTGAGTTGTTTATTTTCGCTAAACTTATTTTGTTTGCTATTTAAGCACGCTTTACTAGGTTAATTAGGATATCTTTTCATCTACAAAACTCTCTACTGTTAACATTATTACGTTGCTTCATCCTTCTCTACTGTTACTTTATTTTCGGGATTGTTTCACTTGGAATTTGTGTTCTTTATGCCGGATTCGCTTGGGTTGTAATTCCTTCTCTCCCTTTAATAATAATTAATCATTTGTCTGCTTTTATTACTTGTTTCGTTGCATTTACTTCTTTGCCCTAATCTTCCTTATTGCAATCTATTGTTATTTCATTATGTTTTCTGCTGGAATTTTAATTGTTGTTAGTTTAATTAGCGATATAAGTAACTAAATCCCTTTCATGTTGGGATTAGGGAATCTGCGGTAGAAATATGACGACGTGGTAAATGAATTAGATGAATTAATTGTGCGACCCTGTCACCATAGCAATTTAACTGTGATTATTCGACTTAGTTGAGTGCACGCTTCTATGTCACCCTTTAATCTGGCTAAAATTAATCCTGGATCGAAAGATTGGACTAAATAGGTCTGCTATGAACAGTAGACTACCCTAATGAGGACGAAAGTTAAGTTAGTGGTATTTTAGGATAGAAAGTGGACCGAAAGGACCTTTCAACATCCGTCTCACATTAGTTCGTCTGAGTCATTTACAGCTGAGTTATTGGACTACCGTAGTGAACCGAAATCCCGACATGTCCCTCTCTTCTTGATAGTTTAAACCGATTTTCTGCCCTTATTGCTTTTGTTTTTATTTCCTTTTCCTTTAAATCTCGTAGTTTAGAAATCAATTCAACAAAACCCCCCATTGTTACTTTAGGACTAGAATTAGGCAACTGTTAATTACATTACCTCCCTGTGGATTCGATACTCGACTGCCTTTGCTACATTTTAGTTGAGACCGTTAGGTTTTATCTTTGATAGGGTTGCGATAGCCGTGTCAAATTTTGGCGCCGTTGTCGGGGAGGCAATTGTTTAATTTATTTGTTGCTTTGTTTTTAGTCCTTTTTCAGTTTAAGGGACATCCGTTCCTTAGACTATTCTTATATCCTATTTGTAGTTTCTTCTTATGCGCAGGTCACAGGGTGGTGAATTATTGCCTTATAATCCTGAGCTTGAGAAATCTTTGTTGGAATATGTGTCCTCCGACAATAATGCGATCACGACTGTTGATCATGATGATCACATGTTTAAATCTCATTATATAGAATACAATTGGGAAGTAATATTGTTACTGTCAACTGGTCAACATATATTGGTAATGATTGGCTGACTAGAGTTTGACATTACTGTCGTGTGACGGTGGTGATCAGTTGACCCCCTAGGTCATACCTAAAGGGCAATACTCTTAATTGATTATTTAATTAATCGTATAATGTTGCGAGTTAATTAAATTTCTTGAAAATTGACGGACTATTTTGGAAGTAAAATTTAGGTATCATATTGAAATGTGATTAAATAAGATACGGCCTGAGTAATTGAATTGTATCATTACTCGGATGAAATAATTGGTTAATGTAACAATTAAATTGAATGAATTATTATAAATACAATCTGTTGTGATTTATAAAATGGTAAAATTTTTGGCACAAGTAATTATGAAATTACTAAGTCAATTTTGTATGTGACGTATTTTTATTAATACGTTGATTTTTAATATGTTAAAAATTACATAGCAAATTTATGTCACATATGACATGTGACATATTGACAATTGACAAAAATAATATGGATTCCATATTACCAAATGGACCGAAATAAAAGAAGAGGTTTAAGCTAATTAATTGTTTAATTAGTAGCTAAACATAATGATTGTTTTGCTTTAGTAGCCATGCAACCCTACTACTCCTTGTGAAGACAAATATGGGCATGCATTGGCTCCCCTAAACCTCTCCACTTACACGGTTTAGAGAAGGAAAAATCATCATTGTTTTTCTTATAATTTTACCTAATAATATACTAAGGGTGATGCATTATTATTCATTCAACTAATCATCCAAAATATAAGTTCTAGTGAGAAGAAAAATCCTCCTATTCTTCTCTCATAAAAACCGAAATATTCAAGGGTTAAATAATATTTTTGGTTCAATTTTCTCCTAAATTAATATTATACTAGTACTTATAATATTAATTAGATTAAGTGTTAAGCCTTGGGTATAAAGCTTAGGGAGAGATCTTATACTTAGATCTTGTTCATCCATAAGGAAAAGCTCAAGATCAAAAGAGAAAGGTGATCTCTTTTGTGCCCTTAAATTCGAAATCCACAATGTAAGGACATGATTTCTCTTCTATTATATTATTTGATTGCATGCATAAAATCCGTTTTAATTTTATGACAAATTAATTTAGACATATATGAGTATGTTAATATGTATATGAATCTACATTTCCTTCAATCGGTATCAAGAGCCACGGTTGTTTGCATGCAAATTGGTTAAAAGTTTTTCCGAGTTATAAGAATAACAAATAAAACTTGTAAAATTTATGTTATTATGATATATCACGAAATTATTACATGCATATTAATATTTCTGGTCCTAAAATGTTTTAGGATATTTTGGTTAATTTTTCGGATTTTTATTGTTCATAATTTACAATAATGGCATTTAAATATGATTTTATGAATAAAAATGTCATTTTTGGTCTAAAATTAGCTATACTTCGAATTTTAAGTTGATTTTTGGATATTTTGTCACATATATTATTTTGAGATAACCTGTAAATTGTCATAATTTTTGGACTTGTTATGCTCGAAAAATGAATTTTTCATTATTAAATTCGGATTTAAGTGAAAAATAGGTTAATATGAGTTAAATTTCGAATCTGGTCATAGAAAATTAATATGTTGTCACATGCAATTTTACAAGATGTGTGTAAAATAATTGGCTATAAAGAAGTCTTTTTGCATGATTTATGAATTTTTTGAAGAAAAATAGCATAAATAGTGACATTATTAATGGAAAATTAATAAAACATAATCTATGACTTAGGAAAAACGTCTAATGTTTCATTTTATTATATTTTTCAGATCTAAAATTGAAAAGTTAATGAAAATAATTTTTCCATGTTCTTATGATTATTTTATTAAAAATCGATAAACCGCAACATTGTTTTTCCGGAAAATTTTCGAAATTTTTTAACCTAAGATTTTGAACATTATGAGTGTCATGGAATTTTTCCAGAATGTTCATGAGTTTAAATTTCAAAATTTTGAATTTATTTGAAGTTTTGTGATTTATTTGAAGTTTAATAGCTTATTTTTGTAATTTTGGTCCATTTATGAACAATTTTATAAAATATGGGTTAATTATGGTCAAATTATTAGTGAAGACTATATTTTGAGTCCTAAGAGGTTAGGGTAATTAACTTATGCATAAATATGAGTTTATGTAATTTTTGTGATTATAAAATGTTGAAATCACGCAAATCCGTAAAAACCGAGTAATATACGATATTGGCTAATTAAAGGCGATTTAGCATAAAAATTGAGCATGTTCATACATATTATAATGCTGCATTTTTCTTTATGATTATCATAATTTTAATTTATGTAATTTTGAATTATGTAATTTTACTTAGTATGGCCTTAGATTTAATTGGTATTTCCCGAAATGTATGGGAATATCGATTCGGTTGTAATTTTTATTGTGATCTCGTATCACCGTTTTGTAATTTAATAGATTTATTTTATTTTAGTTACAAATGTATAATAGGAAATTATGTAATTTATTATGTAATTTTATTCATTCCGGAGTTCCAAAAGACGGATTTCTTCAAGAATGGCGATACATAAAGACGGTGTTACCTCGAGATGCGTGCCACAACCGAAGTTCACGGGACCAATGGAGTTGGTTTCCGAATATGTAATAGATAAATAGTTTTCTATTTTAGGAAAGGCCATACTAGGATTTATTTATCTTTATGCTTGCATTTTATTTTATGTCACATGCATCCCTAAATCGCCATAACTAAACATGCATCCTTATTTTATCGAGTTTATCGACCGTGTCAATTAGAATTATCGTAGTTCACCGCTTTAGTTCACTTAAAACGTGATAGATAATAAATTGACATGACCTCTCGCTAAAACTATCAATTGAGACATAGCCTTACCAAATAGTAGAAACCATGAAAACCTATTTCGTGAGGGAGTGCACTCGGCCACACCGGGGTACAAACCTTGTTACGTAGGGGAAGTGGGTGATGAATGTTAATCCACCGAATTCATGTTGATGAGGGATGTATCGGCTCCACCGTGCCCAAGTTAATGTGGGTTTGGATCATGGACACATTTATTCGAAATTTGGATTGAACTCAACAAAAGTATTTGATAAGGGATGTATCGGCCCCACCATTCCCTTGTCGATGTGTTTTGGGCTATAGATAATTGTTAATGTAATATTATCGACCAAGAGTTCTAAAAGTAGAATCGATTAAACGTTAATCCACCGAGTTATATTGATAAAGGATGTATCGGCCCCACCGTGCCTAAGTCGATATGAATTTGGGTCTTGGAATCATTTATCTAGTTGGGTAGAGGTCACTAGAAAAATGCATAAAACTTGTTTAAATCATACATTTTTACGAGTATTATTAAAACGACAATTGTTTTACTCCTTATATTTTGTTTTGTAGACCACTTCTTTTTCATAACAATGGCAACACCAACACCAACCCCTAATGCTACACCTCTCGCTACTTCATCTTGGCTCCGATCCTTTATGGATCGATGTAAACTTGAAAAGAATGGGTCAAATTTCTCCGATTGGGATGCCCAACTCAAATTAGCCGCCGAAGGTGACGACAAGCTTCCTTACCTTACCGAGGCCTCTCCACCGGAACCCTCCACTAGGTCCACCGCGGCCACTAGGGAAGCATATGAGGCTTACCAAAAGGAGTCCGCCGCAATGAAAAATGTCTTGATATTTGCAATGGAGGCGGACCTCCAAAGGAGAGCCTTCAAAATGGGCAATGCTAATGAGATTTACTCCAAACTTGTGACCATGTTTTCACAAACTCCGCGGATCGTCCAATATGAGGCGGCCGCGGCATTCTTTGATCTTGACTTCAAAGAGGGCCAAAAGGTTAGCCCTCATGTGCTCAAACTCATGGAGCTTGTCGAGACCTTGAAAATTCAAAAGGTTGAAATCCCCAAAGAACTCATCGTAGATAGGATTCTACACTCCTTGTCCAAAGTCAAGGCATATGTGCAATTCCGGGTGAATTTAACATGCAAGACAAGGACGTGTCTCTTGAGGAGTTGCACAAGTTACTTGTGCAAGCCGAGAGGGACATGGGGTTAAATGTGAACCCTCCCAAGGATGTGCTTAACATAAGCACAAAGAGTAAGGGGAAGTTCAAGAAGAATGGGAGAAAGGGCAAGAAGCAAGCTCCCACATTCACCAAAGCTAAGTCTTGTGAAGCTAGCACCTCCAAAGTCAAGAAGGGTCCTCTTGATAAGTGCCATTATTGTAATGGCATGGGTCATTGGAAAAGAAATTGTTCCAAATACCTTGGTGATATCAAAGCTGGAAAGATCACTCCAAAGAGGTAAATGACTAACCTTCTTTTATGTTTCTAAATTCAACTATGGTATTATGATGCAAAGTTGTGATAATGTATCTCCCTTTTTATTGTAAATAGGGCCTCCACCAAGCAAAGACAAGGGAAAAGAAAAACAAGCATGAGAAACCATGGAGAAGCTAAGGATAGCTTTTGTGGAGCTTTGTTTTTCATTGTCTTATTTTAAGTTATGTTTTGAATTTTTAGAACTTTAAGTTTCCGTGTTCGACATGGAAAAGTATTTTGGATAATGAGTTGTATTTTGGATGATGGTGACTTGGTTTGCAACCCAAGCCACCCGTTTTATCATTTATCCTTTTAATGTTCTAAAATTTCATCTTTAAAATGCTTGGGTTTTGAAACATAAGATTATTCACTTAAAGTGATCTAATAGACAAATATAATGACGGGTTTCATTATATGTCCACATGCTTAAGGCTTGTGTATGATCATTTATGAAGCGATTTTGAGTCTATGAACTCTCTTAAAGGTATGTCAATCACCAAGTACACATATGAAATCAATAACTATTAGTCTATCTATGAGATAGTTCTCCTTATACTTCAACATCATTAATTTGTGTCTCATATGCTATCTTTGAATGTTTAGTGTATTTATTCTAAAGATAGAGTGGGAGAAAAATGAGGACACAACACACAAGGCAAGATAAAATTGTGTACTTGTGTAAATTAAGATCTATGCAAAAGAAAATGATTTGAATGAAGGTGTATCTATTTACATAGTATGCCAAATAGATGCGATCTATGGTCTCAAGTTAGTTCTATATGACTAAAGAGACCAAGTGTAGTAATCATAAGAGTATATTCTCAAGATAACTACACGAGGAGACCAAAA
Organism: Silene latifolia; assembly: GCF_048544455.1. Taxonomy (NCBI): domain Eukaryota; kingdom Viridiplantae; phylum Streptophyta; class Magnoliopsida; order Caryophyllales; family Caryophyllaceae; genus Silene; species Silene latifolia. Next base: position 64,650,697 of record NC_133533.1, on the reverse strand, counting down.
GAAGTTTTGGAAGAAAATGACTAATGTAAAGTCTCAACAAGTTTTTGACTGAGTTTATGAAACATTTGACCAATAGTTTCAAACATAAGATTTACTTAAGAGCCTAAATGAATCAAAGTAACATACTAGTTATGATCGAGTTGCAAAATTGATATACCGATATCTTCAATGGCCAAAGTTTCACACAAGGCAAGATAAAATTGTGTACTTGTGTAAATTAAGATCTATGCAAAAGAAAATGATTTGAATGAAGGTGTATCTATTTACATAGTATGCCAAATAGATGAGATCTATGGTCTTAAGTTAGTTCTATATGACTAAAGAGACCAAGTGCAGTAATCATAAGAGTATATTCTCAAGATAACTACACGAGGAGACCAAAAGAAGTTTTGGAAGAAAATGACTAATGTAAAGTCTCAACAAGTTTTTGACTGAGTTTATGAAACATTTGACCAATAGTTTCAAACATGAGATTTACTTAAGAGCGTAAATGAATCAAAGTAACATACTAGTTATGATCGAGTTGCAAAATTGATATACCGATATCTTCAATGGCCAAAGTTTTTAACCACGCAAATGTCATTGTTTAACCTCACTATGAAATGGTTAAACCTCCTTCCAAAAGGGTAATTGTGAAGGACGTATTCTAGATATTGTTTATATTTGAATAAAGACATTACTACACATCATTATGACATGAGTGTGTTGGGGATTTAAAATCCCTTTCCGTAAGGTTGAGATGAGACCACTTCAAAATAGGTATTTTGAAAGGATATGATGGGAACATATATGGTTTTATCCTAATAACTTGGCAATGCAATTTATATTACAATTCTTGATAAATTTCGATTGAGAAGTCAATTTCGAAATGTGTAGAATTGAGTGGGAGTTAGGAAATTCTCATGTGAAGACATGGATTTTAGTGGGAGTTATCATCTTTTGAATATTTACGACTCATCACTCATTAAAGAATGACGAGCTAATACCTTCTTTCATAAAGAAGCTTTTGAGTTTTCAATTCTGGATGAAAATGGACTGTGATGAATCCAATTACATCAAGGGATGTTGGATTAGTATTAAGAAATACACATCATATCAACATATACATAGGTTATTCATATGAATGAAAATGGGATTACCATTAGCAGTCATGGTAGTTCATTAAACCTAAAAACGGTTGATCTCATGATTATTAGTAACTAATGTTTCCGCCATTAGAATAATCATGTACATGTCCAATTATGAATCATATGCATAAGAGCATGATGATTGATTAGTGAGCCATAATAGAAACGTCATGAATTCTCGAGTAGAATCCGATGAGCGATTTCAGTGATTGACGGAATGTTCTATTGTGTGTCAAGAGGTTGCACATATTGTAGAAAATCCGAGCACATATGAGGATTTATGAGAATCCCAAATCTTTCAAACCTAGAAAGAGAAATGAGAAGTTTTGGAAAGATGCTTGGTTGAATAAGAGGTTATTCAAAAACATTCTTTCCTAGTAAAGCTAGGACTTGTGAGAAGTGCTAAGCTAAATAATCTTGTCAATTGTTACAAGATTCTACAAAACATATACCTAGTGCATTGTGTGTGGATGGAATACTTGATCGGTACAAGTTGTATTATTCATCGCAAATTCGTTCGTTATGAGATGATCGATAAGAAAGTTCTTTCAAGTTAAAGAACCGAAACCAAGGTTGGGAACCTTGATGTGTACTTGGTAAGATTCATGCTATGAGAACATGAATGTGAAGGAAATTGCAAGTGTAAGAAGTTTGAACACATGGACACATGAGATGTTAAACTTCTATTGCAATCAATAAGTGTTTACACTGACGATATACATCACAAGGTTGTAATGTGATATTGACTACCCGAGTGTGATGTCGACATTTGTCGTTTGAGTTTTTATTAACTCACCTTGTACATTGTTATATCCAAACGGGTTGTAGAGACAATTGAACCCCGTTAAAGTGAACATGGATTAACATTGTTTTTGACCATAGTTATTTATATGAGGTGACGTCTCGAAATGACTAGAGTGTGATGCGATTGATGGCAAGTTCAAGTGCCATAGAGTCATGTGAGATGACTAGTCGATCACATAGGCAGACTGTTAGGAACATTTTGTCGGGCCTAATGACCGCTTATAGAGTTACGCAAATTTATATAACCTGGTCGTGGCGAGAGCTACTATAGTATTCGAATGAGTCGATTCTTTTGACTAAAGACTATTCGCCTAAGATGGCACAGTTTCGATTAACTTTGATTTGTGTTACTACGACCTTCGTAAATGGGGTCAAATGGGCATATTTTGGGTTATGATGGATGTGGCTAGTCGAAGGGAATGAGTGCGATAGGAATTGTCCACCCCTAGTCGGGGTTATAACAATATCTCGGGGCCACTCGAGGAGTAATGAATTGGAAATGCGTGGCCACGCTCGGAAGGTATCCAGAGTGGATAAATCCGGTCAATCAGTTATTCTCCAGATCGAGGAAACCACTCTTGATATGATCACTTGCAAGTACGACCTGAAAGACACCTTGCATTGAGTGGGAGATAGTAATAGGACAAGAGAATTGGTGACGCACACTTATCGAGGACAAGTGGGAGATTGTTGGAATATGTGTCCTCCGACAATAATGCGATCACGACTGTTGATCATGATGATCACATGTTTAAATCTCATTATATAGAATACAATTGGGAAGTAATATTGTTCTTCACAACTGGTCAACATATATCGGTAATGATTGGTGACTAGAGTTTGACATTACTTGTCGTGTGACGGTGGTGATCGATTGACCCCTAGGTCATACCTAAAGGGCAATACTCTTAATTGATTATTTAATTAATCGTATAATGTTGCGAGTTAATTAAATTTCTTGAAAATTGACGGACGATTTTGGAAGTAAAATTTACGTATCATATTGAAATGTGATTAAATAAGATACGGTCTGAGTAATTGAATTGTATCATTACTCGGATGAAATAATTGGTTAATGTAACAATTAAATTGAATGAATTATTATAAATACAATCTGTTGTGATTTATAAAATGGTAAAATTTTTGGCACAAGTAATTATGAAATTACTAAGTCAATTTTGTATGTGACGTATTATTATTAATACGTTGATTTTTAATATGTTAAAAATTACATAGCAAATTTATGTCACATATGACATGTGACATATTGACAATTGACAAAAACAATATGGATTCCATATTACCAAATGGACCGAAATAAAAGAAGAGGTTTAAGCTAATTAATTGTTTAATTAGTAGCTAAACATAATGATTGTTTTGCTTTAGTAGCCATGCAACCCTACTACTCCTTGTGAAGACAAATATGGGCATGCATTGACTCCCCTAAACCTCTCCACTTACACGGTTTAGAGAAGGAAAAATCATCATTGTTTTTCTTATAATTTTACCTAATAATATACTAAGGGTGATGCATTATTATTCATTCAACTAATCATCCAAAATATAAGTTCTAGTGAGAAGAAAAATCCTCCTATTCTTCTCTCATAAAAACCGAAATATTCAAGGGTTAAATAATATTTTTGGTTCAATTTTCTCCTAAATTAATATTATACTAGTACTTATAATATTAATTAGATTAAGTGTTAAGCCTTGGGTATAAAGCTTAGGGAGAGATCTTATACTTAGATCTTGTTCATCCATAAGGAAAAGCTCAAGATCAAAAGAGAAAGGTGATCTCTTTTGTGCCCTTAAATCCGAAATCCACAATGTAAGGACATGATTTCTCTTCTATTATATTATTTGTTTGCATGCATAAAATCCGTTTTAATTTTATGACAAATTAATTTAGACATATATGAGTATGTTAATATGTATATGAATCTACATTTCCTTCAATCTTTGTGCGAGTTGAGACGATCACAAAGGGTATTACCGATAGAGGAAGAGCTGAGTACTCTGTCAAGCTTTTACGAGAACGAGCTGTTCGAGGAAGATCCACCTTCATCTCTAGTTTCCAATTCATCAGCTGAAACAGTCACTTCTCCAGATTTTCTAGAAATGGCTGAAGAAGCAACTATTGCTAGTCACTCTGAGCCGACAGCTGCGAATCTCTATAAGGGATTTGTACTACCAGGGGAGGCAAGAAAATTCGAACCGAAGCCTTCTTATATCAACATGGTTGAAAGGAACCAGTTCGGGGGAGCTGCAAATGAAGATGCAGCTAAGCACATGGAGACCTTTATTGATTATTGTTGCTCCATACCCCCACCAACTGGCGTGACACCGGATCAGATAAAAGAAACCATGTTTATTTTCTCACTCCGCGATGCTGCAAGAGAGTGGTATAGGGATCTGGACCGGGCTGCTCATGGGATAACTGACTGGAATTCACTGGCTTTAGCATTTTATAAGAAGTACTTTTCTGCATCGAAGACTATTGACATTAGAGCTTAGATCACGAGCTTTAACAAGGGCCTAAAGAGAACTTTCACGAGGCATGGGTCCGCTTCAAGAAGTTGGTGCGAACCATTCCGCACCATGGGTTCGAAAAGTGGAGTCTATGCAATCAGTTCTATAATGGGCTGTACGACGATGAGAGAGCTATTTTGGATGCTGCTCCCAATGGCCGATTTGCTGAGAACATGGGAGAGACTAAGGGGTGGAAGATCATTGATGATTTGGCCACCCATAAAGCTGAATATGGGAACTCCAGAGGCAATCAAAGAAGAGCTGCTGAATCTTCTTCTGTAGCTGCACTTAAAGCTCTCACTGCAAGATTTGATAAATATGAGTTGGGAGGAGCTTCCAAAGGAGGGATGTATCGGTGGATCTTTGTGTCGAGACGGTCCTTTCGTCAGCAGAAGATGTGGAGGAGAGGGGCATGTCTCGGATCATTGTCCCAACTCCTATGAGTCTTGTCTTTGCCTTCCAACATTACAGGCAGAACAACACTTATTACGAGCCGAACGTCCATCCCAATTTGAGGTGGAGTAGTCAGAATGTGCTCAATCCCACTGCTCCTCCGAACCAGCAGCATCCGTATATTCCTCCACACAAGAATCAACAGGGCTATCAGAAGCCGCCGTCTTTCAATCCTCCTAACCATGGTGCCTCATCTTCCGGTGGGGTGAGTTGCAGCTGAGTGATCAACAAAATCAACAGAAAGACGTGTCTATTAAGGCACTTCAAACTCAAGTTGCCCAACTGGCCGCAAATCAATCCTCAAGAAAGCAGGGTCATTTACCGACTCAAAATGAGAATAATCCAAATGAGACGGTACATCTAATAAAATTGAGAAGCGGTCTTTCTTATGAGGGACCGGAAGTGTCGAAATCAGACCCGGGGAAGTCTCAAATCGATGGTTAACGATTATCTTGTCGAGAAAAAGGGCTCACGACATAGCGATTGCTCGATCGATGAAAATCGGTGTTCGATCGAGAAGAATCAAGATGAAAGCCCTCGATCGAGTGGTTTTTCCACTCGATCGAGTGAACAGGAAGAACAGGTTGGTCGATCGAGTAGTTTATCTACTCGATCGAGTGAAGCAGAAAGTGGAGTTGGTCGATCGGGTGGAAATTGTACTCGATCGACTGACATTGATGAAGAAACAGCTCGATCGAGTGAGAAAATTGGTCGATCGAATAGTATTGATTACGGGAAGCTTATTCGAGAGCCTGCTAGTGCTCGTTTAAGCGAGAAATCACCGGAAAGACCTCGTTCGAGAGGAAATAAGCGTCCAAAGGATACAGAACTTGCAACGGAAGATACGTTGGAAGCGAGAAACAAGGGACTTGAGATACCTATCACGGTTCCCTTCCCGAGGCGGCTGCAAAATACTAAAGCTAATCAACAATTCGGCAAATTTGTCGAACTTTTGAAGAGCTTGGAAGTCACCGTCTTGTTCACAATTGCCGACTAAGGTACCCTCTTATTTAAAGTTTATGAAAGAAATTTTAGCGCGTAAGAGGACTATTAATGACAAAGATGAGACCGTAGCTTTGACGAGGTGGGGTCACCCTATTTCAAAATAAGTTACCCCTAAGCAATCAGACCCGGGTAGTTTTTCAATTCCGTGTCATATCGGTATGCATTTGATTGATAATGCGATATGCGATTTAGGCGCCAGCGCGAGTGTCTTACCTTTGTCTCTGGCTAAGAGATTTGGTTTGACAAAGCTGAGTTGTACCAACATGACTGTTCAGATGGCCGACCGTAGTTTATCACGGCCACTAGGTGTAGTCGAAGACGTACCTGTTCAGATCGGGAAGTTCTTTATTCCCGTCGATTTTGTTGTCTTAGACATCCCCGAAGATGCACACACCCCTATTATTTTAGGGAGACCATTCTTGTCAACTGCCCGTGCACTTATAGACGTCGGGGGGAAGACTTTGACCTTTCAGGTAGCGGACGAGGAGCTGATTTTTCATCAGTCTAAGTTCCGGAGAGCTCCCATGCAAGCCCAGCCTTGCAATGCTCTCTCTTCTATTAATCCTAGTATTGACACTCCAAATGAAAATTTGGAGAATTGTGCCGCAATTGTTAACCCTCCGCCTCAGACTAAGAGCAAAAAGGAGGAAAGTTCGTCTGTTTTCCTCGCTGTAGGTACAGATGAAAGCAAAGGGGAAGCTGTCAAAGGATATGGTGCAATCATTATCAATCAAACTGGAGATGTTGACGTTAAAGCTGGTAATAAAGGAGCAAGGACGAGGAAGGTTCACGCTTATGTGGATGTGAACTACTCCCCTCCTACCGTTTCAAGTGATTACTCATGCTCATGGAAGTTGAAGAGGACAGTCAATGTTGCTGAGGTGATGTCCTCCAGTCAGAAGCCCACCAAGGGGCTACTGAAATTTGATGGGAATTAAACGGGGAAATGCTCTGTGTAACACTTTGTAAAAGATAATTTTTGAATTTCTTTTGAATTTTTTTTATTGCGTTTTAATTAGGACAATTAGTTTTAGACAGTTTTTAGCATAAACGTAAGACTATAGACTGTGCTTATGCGTATTTGGTATTTTGGGAAATTTTTGCATGTGTTTTTATGCAGGTTTGGGGAAGTTTTACGCATTCCGAGGAAGAAAGGACGAAATTCAAGAATCTTACGCGAGAAAAGTCCTCGATCGAGTACTTTTTGTACTCGATCGAGTGAAAATCCGGTCGACCGAGAAAAGCAATAAGTTGGACTACTCGATCGAGTAAAGTTTACTCGACCGAGCAACAGGAACATCAAAAGTCCTCGATCGAGCAGTTTAAAACCACTCGATCGAGTGGAAATGAATAAGATGCAGGGAGTGTTTTCCTTAAACTCTCTTATTTTGTTTCTAATTCATTTTATCCCTTAATTCCGTCTAACCCTTCCCCATTTGCAATCAAAAAACCATCCCCAAATCCCTAATTTTCATGCCCAATCACCAAATCCGCCACCTACAATCCCTTCCTTGCTAATTGATCTTCAAAAGCCCCTTGATTTCCCCTTTATTTGTGCTTGTTTTCTCGGTTTTAAAAGGGTTTTAGGGTTTGCGGATTTTTCGACTGAAAAATCGCCTATTGTTCTTGATTTTTGAAGATTAATTGCTTATTGTAGGATTCTTATCATCGAGTAAGTGTTTCTTTTACCTTGTTTGTATTGGAATTCGGTTATTTGGGATTTTATGAGGTAAAAATCGAATTTAGGGTTGAATATCCAATGTTGGTCGATTTTTTGACTGTATTGTGTTTGTATACCCTTAATTAGCTTGCTTGATGATCATATTTCCCTTTCCTCGCTGTTTTACATGCTTAAATCAAATTTTACATGACTTTTGCGATATGGGTTCAGGACAGTCGAAATTTTCGACTGTCACTTGGGTGACTGCTGTTGTAATCTGTCTAAATTAGCTTCATTATCACTAATTTGCTGTTGTTTTAGACTGTTATCAACCCCTGTCAATGCTTAGCATGTTTAATTTGAGTCTTAAGCGAAGTTTCGCAATTAGGGCTTCTCAGTCGAAATTCTCGACTGTCAGACGGGTTCACATGTTTTCATGCTTTAATTAACCTCAGTCATTGCTTGCTAGCTACTGTTCTTAACTACTACCCCGTCCCCTACTGCTGCTTAAATGCTGATTCGAAATTTCTGAGGAATTGTTGGAAATTGTATGCTGTAGGTCGAAATTTTCGACTGGTAGGGGAGTGTTTATGGTTTCACATGCTGTTTTTCTGTTGTCTTAGCCTCTGTTAACCATTGTTTTCCTCTCATATCCCTTACCCTATGTTTGCAGGATGGATTCTAGTACTTTGCCTTCTACCAGTACCACCTCCAGTCCGTCCTTGAGTGAGTCAGTGGCCCCTGCTGTTGCCCCTACCTCCACCTTAGTCACCACTGCAGCCCCAGTTTTCCTTGTTTCAGCTGCAGGGACAGTTTTTGCTCCAGCTCGCTCAGCTGGAAGCTCAGTTCAGGCTGCCACTTCCTCTACGGTCACCACCCCTGCTAGCACTGCTGCTAGTCCCTCTTCAGTGGTGACCACAGCAGCCACTACGTGTACACCAGCCTCTACTTTTGCACCTGTGGCGGACTCACCTGCGGTTGCAGCTGCCTTCAGAGCTGCCCTGGTTCCTTACACCGTCCGAGAGCGAGCTGCTGCCTTGCGTTCCAGAGGCCGGGGTCGTAGACAATCTCGAGCTACGCCAGCTCCTTCTACCTCTACTTCCGCCCCTAGCACTTCTACAGCTAATGCTCCTATTTCTACTTCTTGGACAGTTACAGTTCGAGGGGACACTTCCCTCGATTCTCACCCAGATTATCCACAGGTACTCTTTGTTAATGCTTTACACCATGATAAATTTTATAACTTGTTGAAGTGTATACATGTTCCTTCCCGATTTTTGGATAAATCGGCATTAGATAAACTCGGCATTTACGAGTCAGTCTGTACTTTACTACGGGTCACGGGGATGCCTGGGCTCATTACTATGAGAGGCCACACCTTCTTAGAGCCGAGTCTCGAGTTTCTCAGCTCTTTTACCTTCTCCCCCCAGGATGCACATAAGATCGACGGCCCGACGGTCTTTCGGTCTCCTTCCGGTTGTTTAACCGGACTTTTCCGATGCCTCTAACGGAGTTTGGTAGGTTGCTTGACCTTACCTCCTCGGGTGTGACATCAGACTCGAGGAAGGTTTACCGTCAGGTTTGGCGGTGCCTGGCCCAGACCCGTTTCCAGGAGCGAAAGCTCCACCAGGTCTACCATCCCCCCGTCCGTTGTTTTCTTAGACTGATGGGGTGCTCTATTTTCGGCCGAAAGGAGCCGAACAACATTACCAACACCAAGCTCTCCATCCTGGCGGTTATCTGAACGTCGACTGTGAGGGTCCTTTTACCTTCGACATAACCTACTTGACCGCCCAGTACCTCCATGACCAGGGGAAGAAGGAGGCGGGAACCATTGCCTGCGGTGGCATAGCCACTATTCTTGCCCACCGCCTTTTCCCCACCTGGCCACGTGACTTGCAGTACCTCCCGGGAAGAGAGGTTACTGAGTCTGGACGCCATGCTCACCCAGCATTGGCTGACCCCAGACCACCGGACTTGGAAGATTGACGGCTCCTTGTCTGTTGACTTACCTTGTGACAGTCTCCCCCGTCTTGAGCCCTTACCTACTGTGGTAAAGGGTCACCGTCCGTCTGCCTGCTTTGCCTCTACTTCACCTTCCACTTCAGTCTCGTCCACCTCCTGCTGCACCCGCCGCTAAGAAGCGGCGACTTGAGACTGGAGAGGGGTCCACACCTTCAGGGAGTACCCAGCCTTCCACGACTACTCCCGATCCGACCCCTACTCCCACTACTACTACCACTCCTACTCCTGCTCCACCTCCCACTGACCAGACACAGACTGAGTCGGTCTTCCCGACTACTTTTAGACCACCTCCTCCCTTTGTAGCGCCCGCGGTCCCGGGACCAAGGGGGCACGGTTCTGATTTGTTGATCGAGCTTGCGGAGCGTCGGGCTCGTATGGAGAGGGACTTAGCTTTGACCCTACACCCTCTGTACGAGTACCACTTGCGGCGACACGGCCGATCCCGAGGGTTGGCCACACCCTTCCTTCTTCCAAGACTACCCGTGAGGGTACCGTCGAAGAGGAGGAGGAGGACGAGGACCCCGAGGTTGCGGTGGAGAGAGCTCGCGGCGAGAGGAGCGGAGGAGGCGAGAGGAGGAGGAGGAGGACCCGGAGTACAAGGTGGATGGAGACGACGACGAGTAGCTACTGGTCTACTCACTTCCCCGATTTTAAAATTTGGTTTGGGGAAGTTCGTATTTTGTATGTATCTCTTACTCTTTTATTTTGTCTCCTTTATTTTATTATTTTTATTTTGTTGGTTGTATATTCCCGTTCCCCTGTATATATCTGCTGGTGTATGCTGGAGGACAATGAGGGCGTTGTCCGTTTTGGTTTGGGGGAGGGTATTGCATCCTTTTGAGTCTGCATCTGCATTTGTTTTGCATCCACGTTTATTTTTCAGCCTGCCTTGCATTGTTTTATTTCATTGAAAAATCCAAAAAAATTGAAAAATTTCAAAAATTCAAAAAAATATTCACGTTTATTTCTGCATATAGGTTGAGTCGGAACGGTAGATTCCCATGATGACAATGCACTATAACTTGTCTTTTTGCTTGAGCCTTGCACTTTTATTGATAGTTATTAGCTTTGTCATACGCATAGTCTACAATTTCTGTTCAAATATAGTATTTTTTAGACTTGATGATAAATTGGCAAACTACTTGATAAATTCTGAGTTTTAGAGCCCATAACCGGTGACATTCATGACCAGTTCATTAGGAATTGAGAGTAGTACTCCTTGCATAGCATGTTCATCATTTTTACACATTCATGACATTCAATTTCTTGTTAAATGCACATATTCGGGTTTGTGGTTGGTGTCACATGCAGGGAGGTGTTTGCAAATTCCCCTTTCCTTATACTTTTCACCCATTTAGCTCCAAATTAGCCAAAACTTGCCTTTTTGACCCATTAGCTACATTCCAAATTAAGCCTGCCTAGTCAAGCTAGTTTAGTATGTTCTTTTGTGGTATGAGTTTTCGTCTGCAGTTTGGCCGTATCCCTTTTGTATGGAGTTGTTGGAAAGTTGAGGAGAAGGAGAAAGAAAAAAAAAGTATTGAAAAAAAAAAGAGAAAACGTGAAAGAAAAAAAAAAAAAAAAAAGAAAAAAATAAAGGCTGGAACGTGTAAGAAAGAATGAAAAGAAAAAGAGAATGTGAAAATGGAGGAAACAGACGTGCTCCTCTTGTCTGAGTTGAGAAGATGTTCGAAGATGTACAATCGAAAAAGGTTGATTTGTTTTAGTTAGTTATTTCAGACGGTGTTTAAAAGGGAAGTTTGTGACCGTCTGACTCCTCCGTTCTATCCCATATTTTTTTTTGAGGAGATTGTGTTTTGAGTCTAGTGAGTTTTGTGCCGAATGAAGGGCACCTGTACTTAGTCTTTTAGTCAGTTGAGATTCGGATGGTTTCATTATGGTCCTATTAGGAACTAGCTTGACACTTTTACCTCCACATTTCCATAACATGTTTTGCCTTTTCTCACCTGAACCTTACTATTCCCAAATCATTTGCAAACCCTCGGCTGTGACGGACATTATTGGTTGGAATGTGTGCATTAGTACTTGAATTGTCTTTCATTTTTGTTGCATGCATGCTATGTAGGTCGCAGTTAGGTGAGTGACTGTCTTTCCTTCTCTCTTTTACATATAACATTCACCCTTTTGCTTCATGAGAGAAGAGTGACCACGAGAGAGTCCAATTTTGTTGGTCTTGCAAGGTCGAAAGGTTGGCTATATTTCTGAAAAGCTTATAATTCGTTTGCGTATTGACTGCTTAGCTTTAACTGTTAATTTTTGTTGCATTAAATTGGTTCAAGTAGACAAGTTAAGCTAGCTCTGAGTTATCATTTCCGTTCCATTAGTGTATAGTTTTAAGTTTACTCGAGGACGAGTAAAGGTTCAGTTTGGGGAGATTTGATACGTGCCTAATGTATAGTCTTTTTAGCCTATTTCAGCACGTATTTCTATGCATTTTCATATTGTTTTTATGGTATTTTGCCCCGAATTGGCTACTTTGGTTCGTTTTGTCCATTTTGTAGAAATGAACGCGAAAGTAGTGGAATCGTACCCTTTTTCGTCCTCTTTGCATGCATTTAGAGGAGACGAGATCTTCCTGAGTGAGATACTGTGTTTGGAAGCGTCGTGGCACGCAATACGAGGCACTTAGACGCGGACTTGAGCTGAAATGAAGATGAAGTACTCGATCAAGGAGTTTTACCACTCGATCGAGTAGTTTTCACGTCCTCTGATGGTCGATCGAGTGGTTTTTCACTCGATCCTTAAGCTGCACAAAGATCTGTTACTCGATCGAGCAGATTTCCAGTCGATCGAGTAGAAATTGCAGAAGAGTTGGTCGATCGAGTGGTTTTAAACCACTCGATCGAGTGGTTTTAAACCACTCGATCGAGTGGTTTCGTTAGTTTTGGGCTTTAAACAGCCCGTGAGTTGTTTATTTTCGCTAAACTTATTTTGTTTGCTATTTAAGCACGCTTTACTAGGTTAATTAGGATATCTTTTCATCTACAAAACTCTCTACTGTTAACATTATTACGTTGCTTCATCCTTCTCTACTGTTACTTTATTTTCGGGATTGTTTCACTTGGAATTTGTGTTCTTTACGCCGGATTCGCTTGGGTTGTAATTCCTTCTCTCCCTTTAATAATAATTAATCATTTGTCTGCTTTTATTACTTGTTTCGTTGCATTTACTTCTTTGCCCTAATCTTCCTTATTGCAATCTATTGTTATTTCATTATGTTTTCTGCTAGAATTTTAATTGTTGTTAGTTTAATTAGCGATATGAGTAACTAAATCCCTTTCATGTTGGGATTAGGGAATCTGCGGTAGAAATATGACGACGTGATAAATGAATTAGATGAATTAATTGTGAGACCCTGTCACCATAGCAATTTAACTGTGATTATTCGACTTAGTTGAGTGCACGCTTCTATGTCATCCTTTAATCTGGCTAAAATTAATCCTGGATCGAAAGATTGGACTAAATAGGCTTGCTATGAACAGTAGACTACCCTAATGAGGACGAAAGTTAAGTTAGTGGTATTTTAGGATAGAAAGTGGACCGAAAGGACCTTTCAACATCCGTCTCACATTAGTTCGTCTAAGTCATTTACAGCTGAGTTATTGGACTACCGTAGTGAACCGAAATCCCGACATGTCCCTCTCTTCTTGATAGTTTAAACCGATTTTCTGCCCTTATTGCTTTTGTTTTTATTTACTTTTCCTTTAAATCTCGTAGTTTAGAAATCAATTCAACAAAACCCCCCATTGTTACTTTAGGACTAGAATTAGGCAACTGTTAATTACATTACCTCCCTGTGGATTCGATACTCGACTGCCTCTGCTACATTTTAGTTGAGACCGTTAGGTTTTATCTTTGATAGGATTGTGATAGCCGTGTCAAGGGTCGTCCCCTCTCTACCATGCACAAAAGTGGATTCGATGGATAAAGGGATCATTTGTATTTGAGTTTCATATGGGAGTTTGCTTTTGTTGTTGTTTCCCCCCCCCCCCCCCCCCAATTTCTCGTGGCATTTGACATTTGAGAACACTTTGTTTTTGCCATTTCTTTTGATGTTTGGCATTTCAACACTTGACAATTTCAACTTTTTCTTGCATTTTCTTTTGAACATTTTCAAAGTCACCCTATTTGTAGTGAGGGTGCTTATACTTGAAGCATAGGAGTTTTCATTTTGTTACTCCTCTTTTCTTTTGATGCAATTGCAAACTTTTTGACTTTCATTTCAATTCTTGAACTCAAATTTTGAACAATTTTTGTACCCATTCCCTTTTTTAATGAAAAAATGTGGTAGAATATGGAAGATGGTTGCATGACTTCAAGGGTCACCTTGGAATAAATGGTAGCCAAGGAGTTATCTCACCACAGGGTACTCTTGACTAGGCCTTAATCCATGGGTCAAAGGATACTAGCATGACACATCCTAGGGTATTTTACAAGTATTCTAATGAGCAAAGTCTTAAGAAGAAAAATTATCTACAAGGGACTTATATACACTTGTCAAGCTTCCCAAATAGATATTTTCACAAAATTATTCCTAAATGCAACTATATGCCATGATGCAACTAACATTTATACAACCTAATGAATATACTTCTACCAACTAGTATGCCAAATAATCTAAATGCAATAATATAATCACATTGTTTATACCGCATCAATAAAAATAATGCCACATAGTCATTAACATAAAGAGGAAAAAGGAGATTGGAAAGATCATACCATGCGGTCTTCATTATCCTCATGTCTCGGATGTGGCGTAGTCGATCAATGTGAAAAAGGATAGACAAACACAATATATACAAGACTACACTATAAAGGAAATGAACATGTTTTTGGGTTTTTCAATTTTTTATGGTTTTTATGCTTTATGAAATAAAAAGACATGTTTTTATATTTTCAAAATTTTTCAATTTTTATCATTTTTGTTTTAAAAGTCAAGTTAGAATTTCCCATCCCAAACTAGTATGGGCATTGTCCTCAATGGCCAATACGATAGAAAATTATACAAGCTATATGAGAATGCATGATTTCTACACTAAATGCAAACTATATGATATATAAACAAGTGAATGCATTCTAAACTATACTATATGATGCATGAATTTGTTTGGTTGGAGAGCATAATTTGAATTAACTCCCAATGCTTATGCTTGAACTTCCCCAAACCAAATGAGACACTATTGCTAATGTCAAAAATGGGAAAGTTCATGCACAAGAATGCTATGCATGAAACTAAATTTTTCATTTTGGAATTTTCATGTCGGAACAATTAATTTAACATCACCCAAATGTTGCCTAGGTGGAATAATAGTCCTTTTTACGAGGACACCCAAGAAAATGAAACAATCAATAAACAAAAACAAGTTAACAAATCATGAAATTCTTGTCATGAATAAGAAATGAGGGGGAATAGGATAAACTTCATTTTGGCCTTGATGGGTGCCTCGTGCCCGCGCCACCTAGCTCATGAAGTATTTCTCAAAGGTCGTCATCATCCTCTCCGAAGTCGCTATCCCAAGGTTCTCTTGATGCATCACTCTCATGAAAGTCCATGAACTCACCCACCTCACTATTTAACTCCATTGTGTCATCACCACTCGATTTTTCACCCTCTTCTTCTTCTTTACCATGCGCTCCACCATTGGCGTTTTCCAAATTCGGAAAGAGGATATTCATTTGGGCCCAAGAGGGAAGCATTCCCTCCTCACTAATGTGTCCTTGCTGGGCCAATCGGTGGAATTGTGGATACAAAGCATAGTAGTTGTCCACATTGGCCTCATATTGTCGTAGGTACATGTCTTGAAGGATACCCGTAATAAAATCATCCCTAGGGAGGATGAAGGGGTTTGGGTGATTGTAAGGTTGGTATTGGATGGGGTATCATGGGATCACAACTTTCTCATTGTCATTTGCTTGGGTTTCTTCTTGTGGAGGTGGAGTAGGAGGTTGGTTTTGGTTAGCCCGGTTTGCATTTGTCGGGATGAGGTAACATGGGACATGAGAGAGAGGGCCTCTTCTAGGTGAAATCCTTGTCAATCCTTCCATAGGAAGATATATAGGGGTGCTCCCTTTGATGATCCATTTTATCCTTTTTTCAAAGCCCTCAGGGGCTATCCAATGATGTTGTTGTAGAAGTAACATTTCATCGATCCTTGTTTTTCCGGGAAGAGGGGTGTAGGCATTGTTGTGATTGCAGTTGGGGTTAAAGTGTTTTGCATGCTTGGTTACTAACCCGCCATTAACAATATGTATCATGCCATCATCGTTCCCATTTCTAAACTTGGCCCATTTCTCGAAAAGTACTAGGGGTGTATTAAAGTTGTAACCACTCCGCTCTTGTATTTTGAGGTAAGATTCCAGGAAAACAAGGTCGAGTTCACTGATGACCATGGGATCGCGGCGGGCTAGAAGAGTACCGGTGAGGAATCGATAGGTGCACGGAATGATGGGGTTTTGAATGTAGGAGGCCGAGCACTCTTTGATGTAAGTAAAGTCGCGACCGGTTAAAGCTCGCCAAAGAGGTGCTACAGAGTAGTTTTGGGGTCTAGTTGTTCGGGTAGGCGAAACATCGAGACCTAGCACACTCGCAAATTCCACTAATGTCATCATCCGGGTTTCATTCTCAAGACGAAATTGCACACAAATTGTATTGTTTTTGGTGGAGATCTTTAAGAAGCTCAAAAACTCAAGAACCAAAGGCCTATAGGTGAGCTCATGCATATTCAACATAGAAGAAAGACCAAATAGCTCAAATAGTGCCTCAGTTTGATGGTAGATGCCGAGTTTTCTCAAGGTGTCGTGGCAAAGAAATTTAGTGGGAAGAATGTTCTTACTGAGTAAACGATGAAAGACGAGCCTTTGGACATCATTAACAAATTTAATATTTGAGAATTCATTGAGTCTTGAGAGATCTACAACTTCTTCATTTTACCTTCTTAAAGTGTTGAGGTGGGAAGTTGAGGAACTTCCAATCACTCTAGCTCTCCTCCTTTCTCTAGGTAAGGACCTTGTTGGTCTTATCTTGAAATAGATCTTAAATTTGCTTTGTTGATGAGGATTTTCTTTGCAATTTAGAGTCCTTTTTGAAAACCCTAGGTTTTTGGGGGTTTTTGAATTAGAGAGATAAGTGGATGCTTTTGATGTGTTGTGGCTTATATGGGAGGGGATTTTATGTTTTATAGAGGAAGGAAGGATTAGGAGTCATGAAATGTGTGGTGGGAGGAGTTTATCATTGTCGAGAAATAGAAGAGCAAGACGGCAGGGAGACGAGCGGGTCGTGCTCGGGACGCTCAGATCTATAGTTAGTGCGGGTTATCCAATTTCAAGGTACCCCAAGACGAGCAGATAGTTCCCAGGAAGCTCGGATTCTGCCCAAGACGAGCGGGTTGAACAGAAGACGCTCGGATTGCCTGTATTTCCCACGGACTCAGATTTTCCCGTGGGAGTTTCTTCTCCTTTTGATCTTCTTCTTCCTCATTTGATAAGAATGCTTCCCCACACTTGAATTACTAAATCCTTCATTCATCAAAAGGGTTAGTGACCCTCTCTCACCTACTCTCATGTCAAGAATCATGATTCTTATTAAAATGCAATAAAGTTAAAAATACAAGTGAGAAGAGTTAGTATATTTACAAATGGTGGTTTGGAGAGGACTCCACCAAACTCTCTCTTTGATGGTTTTCTCATGGAGGGAGAGGCCCGAGGCAGATGACCTCGACTTCTCCAATAAATGCCCCTTCATAATATGGTTTCAACCTTTGCCCATTGACTTTGAATTTGTTTCCATCTTCCGACTTTATCTCAAAGTCTCCATATTTTCCTACCTCGGTAATCATATAGGGACCCATCCATCTAGAATTCAACTTCCCGGGAAAGAGTCGATATCGGGAGTTAAATAGAAGGACTTTGTCTCCCTTGTGCAAGGCCTTTTGCTTGATTCTTTTGTCATGAAGCAACTTTGTCCTTTCTTTGTAGATCTTGGCATTTTCATAGGATTGTAGTCGGAATTCCTCCAACTCTTGGATTTTCATTATCCTCTTTTGGCCACTTAGCTTGAGATCAAGGTTGAGACCTTTGATTGCCCAAAAAGCTTTGTATTCTATCTCAATTGGCAAATGACATGCTTTTCCATAGACTAGCTTGTAAGGGGAGGCTCTTATGGGAGTCCTATAGGCCGTCCTATAAGCCCAAAGTGTGTCATCAAGCTTCATACTCCAATCCTTACGAGTCTTGTTAACAACCTTTTCAAGAATTTGTTTGATCTCTCTATTTGAAACTTCAACTTGACCGCTTGTTTGAGGATGATATCCCAAGCCGGTCCTATGTTGAACACCATACTTTCCCAATAGAGATGTGAGCCTCTTTTCATTGAAATGTGTCCCTCCATCAATAATGATTGCTCTAGGGACTCCAAATCTTGGGAAGATTGTTTTCTTGAGAAGCTTAGTAACCGTTTTGGCGTCATCGGTTGGAGTGGCAATTGCCTATACACACTTTGATACATAATCAACGGCTACGAGAATGTATTTGTTTCCTTGAGATGATACAAATGGTCCTTGGTAGTCAATTCCCCATACATCGAAAATTTCTACCTCCAATATTCCTCGTTGTGGCATCTCATTCCTCCAAGAAATGTTCTCGGTTCTTTGGCATGGATCACAATGGAGAATAAATTCTCTAGCATCTTCAAACATGGTAGGCCAAAAGAAGCCCGATTGGACGACTTTAGCAATAGCTCTTCGTGCTCCATGGTGTCCACCATAAGGCGATGAATGACATCCCTCCAAAACACCTTGAACTTCCCATTGGGGTATGCATCTTCGGTAAAGTCCATCACTACATTCCTTGTAAAGATTGGGATCGTCCCAAAAGTATCTCTTTACTTCAAACAAGAATCTCTTTCTTTGATTGTAGTTCAAATTTGGAGGAAGGACTCCTCCCACAATGTAGTTAGCATAGTCGGCAAACAATGGTGTGGTGTGACTCTCAAGTTGTGATTGAATGGCCATTAAGAAATCATCGGGGAAAGAGTCATTGATCGGTGTCTCTCCCTCATCACTATGGAATCGAATTCTTGACAAGTGATCCGCTACCACATTTTCGGCTCCCTTCTTGTCTCTTATCTCTAAATCGAATTATTGGAGTAGAAAAATCCATCTCAACAATCTTGGCTTTGCTTCTTTCTTTATCAAGAGATGTCTAAGAGCACGATGGTCCGAAAAAGCAATCACTTTTGATCCTAGAAAATAGGAACGAAATTTGTCTAAGGCATAGACAATGGCAAGGAGTTCCTTCCCGGTAGCGTCGTAGCTCACTTGTGCGGAATCAAGAGTCTTTCTTATGTAATAGATAGCATGTAAAGCCTTTCCTACCTGTTGGCCAAGAACCGCTCCAACGGCGTAGTTACTCGCATCACACATGATCTCAAATGGTAGTTCCCAATTTCGTGGTTGGATGATTGTTGCCGAGATTAGTGCTTCCTTAATTCTATTAAAGGCTTCAACACACTCATTAGTGCATTGGAATTGGGCATCTTTAAGCAAAATTTGAGTGAGGGGTTTCGCGATTATTGAGAAGTCTTTTATGAAACGGCGATAGAAACCCACGTGACCGAGAAAGCTTCTCACCCCTCTAACATTCACGGTAGGTGGTAGTTCCTCTATCACCTCAACCTTGGCCTTGTCAACTTCGATGCCCTTTTTCGAGATTAAATGACCCAAAACAATACCTTCATTGACCATGAAGTGACACTTTTCCCAATTCACAACAAGACTAACATCTTCACATTTTTGCAATACAAGAGAAAGGTTATGCAAGCATGAGTCAAAGTCTTTTCCATAAACGCTAAAATCGTTCATAAAAACTTCCATTATGGTTTCTAGATAATCGGAGAAAACACTCATCATGCATCTTTGGAAAGTAGCGGGGCATTACATAGTCGGAAAGGCATTCTCCTGTATGCAAAAGTACCATAAGGGCATGTGAAAGTAGTCTTGTGTTGGTCATCCCGGTGTATCAAGATTTGGAAGAATCCCGAATACCCGTCAAGGTAACAAAAGAATTTGTTAGAGGCTAACCTCTCAAACATTTGGTCAATGAATGGTAGGGGAAATGATCTTTTCTTGTTGCAGAATTCAATTTACGATAGTCAATACACATACGCCAACCGGTGATCCTCCTTGTGGGTATTAGCTCGTTCTTATCATTTATTACCACTGTGGTACCTCCTTTCTTAGGTACCACTTGAACGGGGATAACCCACAAAAAATCCGATATAGGATATATGATTCCCGCATTAAGTAATTTCATAACCTCTGCTTTTACAACTTCTTGCATGTGGGGGTTTAATCTCCTTTAGGATTGGACTGTAGTCCTATGGTCTTCTTCTAGATGAATTCTATGCATGCAAAAATTGGGACTTATCCCCTTAAGGTCATCTTGACTATAACCTATAGCCTTTTCATGTTGTTTCAACACATCAAGCAAACTGTCCAATTGGTTCTCATCAAGTTTATCATTAACAATCACGGGTTTAGTTTGAAATTCATCAAGGTAAGAATATTTCAAATTTAGGGGAAGGGGTTTTAGGGTTGAAGTTGGAACCTCACTTTCCACCATTAAAGGTTCATTAAGGATTTGCTCCATTTTCATTATGGATTCCATTCTCAAGGCATATTCGACTTGTTCTTCAATCTCATCAACCTCATCATACTCAAATTCCATGACAAATTCATCTAGCTCCTCGGCTTCTATGGTATGATCTTCGGTTGCTTGTTCATCTTCAATGGATTGGGATGCTTCCTCATGAATGTCATGTATCAATACGGATTGATCATAAGTAAGTTCTTTGTTTGCTAGAGCTGCCTCAAGGAGATCTACTTCCAATTCCCAATGCTTATTTTTGGCCTCGCTTGCTTCTAAGGCTTGCAATGCTTGCAAAGGGTCTTTGAAGAAAGGGATACTCAAGTGGTCCTCAACAAAACAATCTATAATATCCATCTTGCAAAATATACTAAGAGAAAAGGTGAGAAGCACCTTGAGTAAGTGCTCTCCCTCAAGGTAAGGAAAGACACAACTAAAAACAATTAATGAAAATCAAATCAAGCTAACACCGTCCTCGGCAACGGCGCCATTTTTGGTGTCGGTTAAAACTCGTCGTCAAAAGCTACCTAACCAAAACAGTATTTATAACTTCACAAACTACTCTTAGCAAAGAGATAAGTAAAGGTCGGATCCCAAGGGACGGGTATTGATGTAGGATTTTTTTCAATTTGTGGTTGTGTCTTAGGGTGTCACAATTTGGGTTGAGATAGGAGATCAACTAAACTAATCAACAATATAAAGCAAAGTATTAAAAACAAGCAAGGTGATTAAAATGAGATGTAAACAATTGATTAAAGCACTAGGGTGTCATGGGTTCATAGGGGATGGGTAAAAAATGCAAGGATTCTTAGGCTCGCATTTCATCAAACATAACATGTGCATAAGTTGAAATCACAACAAGCAAGCAAATTAATTATGAAAACATATTAGATTAAGCATGAATCAATCCCCATGTTGGTTTCCTCTAATTCCCCATTAACCCTAGTTAAGGAAACTACTCACTCATTATCAAGTTTAACATGCTAACAAGGTTGTCAATCATGAGGCCGATGGGTTTGATGATGGGAGGTATGTCAGGGTAGCAAGGCAAAACATGACGAATAAATGAAAATGATTAACAATAATTAAACAAGGTTAAGAGATAATTATACCTATGAAGATGATTCCAAATAATAAAGTAAAGAATAATAGAAGTACTTGATGATTGATGGAAGGTTATCAATCCTCCAAATAAACCCAAATAATCTTCTAATTACCCAAAATAATGAAGAACAATAGAGAAATTAAGGAAAGATTAATTATTGAGATTTGTATTAATACTAGAGTAAAAGTTGATTACAAGATTAAGGAATGATTTGAACTTGATTAAGAAATTATTAAGAGAGCATGCTAATCTAAGTTGTACAATGGGGTATTTATACTAACGATTAGGTACAAGGATTAGGGTTACTAAGGGCTTAAATGACTATTAAGTCCTTAAGAAAAGTTGAGGAAATGCTCCTCTTGAAGGAAATGAGCATCTCCATTTCGCTAGTCCCGCCATGATCCGCGCGTCTTGGGAAGTGGCACGGGTTCTCTGGACTTTGATCCGAGCGAGGTTACTGGGAGATGCTCGGATCCTATGGCTGCAAGACGTGCGTCTTAGATGCGGGACGCTCGGATGGTGGGGGTTGGAGACGCTCGGATCGTCTGTGATCCGCTCGGATCCCACGCCAGACTGTTTCTCTTCTTTTCTTCCTTCATAATCCGTGAGGATCATTTTGGGGATGCAAGGATCCTTTCGCCATTGCCCATTTCACTTTATCATCTACATAGGCCTTCTAGTGATGTCTTCTCTTTGATGCTTGGTCATTAGATGCGATCAATTTAGCTCCATTTTGCCATGTAAATGCAAGGTTAGCACTCCTTTGCTACCAAGCAGACAAAACCTCAAAGCATATGCAAAATGGGAAACTAAAGAAAGTAAATGACCCAATTATGCACTATAAAGCCTAGGAACGAGGTTAATTAGGGGACTAAATGTGCTCAAATATGAGTCACATCAGTTCATTTGTGTGCCTAATGTATATGTTGAAACAGATGCCGAGACCTACAGCTGGTACCCGTCAGAGTAAGAGGGGGATGGCTAATGAGCCTGAGGTTGGTGAGGGGTGTCAGGGACCCACGGTCCCACCTGTGCTTGAGTACCCTACTATCGTCTTTGCTGATTCAAGCAAAGAGAGGCCTTTGTCGATTTACAAAAGCGTCGTATGAAACCCACCCGATGTATCGACACCACAGTCTTAGTGGACATAGGGGTGGAGACGGATGTGAGGCACATCTTTGAGACTTTGGGTTTGACCGGTTTGTACCGTCTTAGGAAACATTCCTACTCCTTCTTGACCCTAAAGTTCATGAGCTCTTTCCTATATGATGCGGCGGCTAAGACCGTCCAATTCCTTCTCATGAACACTAGTTTCCTCTTGACCATGGACATGTTTGCTACCCACCTTGGCCTTGCTCGACCAGAGAAGGGAGCCCTTAGGGATATCCTAACTGAGTGTGGAGCCAGTAGTTTCATGCCTTGCTTTACCGGTAAGAATGCCCCCGCCTCTAGCAACATGTTGATAAACAATGTTTAACATGTCACCTTGAATATCTTTCTTCGTGCCTTGACTTGTTTACTCTATGACCGGAGAGATGTGAGTAAGCTTTACTCACATGAGGTGATGTTGCTTGTTGCCTACCTTAACCTCTCGCGAGCCCCGAGAGTTTCTTACAGTGCCCCGGCCATAGTTTGTGCTAGTCTAGCTTTGATGGCCAATTCAGATACCCGTTTCTTGAGTTGTGGCACCATTAACACACGGTTGGCTGAGAGGTTGACCAACTTTGAGGCCTCCTCGGCCCTTACACCCATGGCTCCATGTGTGCCTACCTTGGACCGTGACTATTTCCTCGACCACAAGTGGTTGAGAACTTTGGAGGATGGTGGGTTGGCCTGGAGAGTTTGAGGGATGAGTTGGATGGGGATACCTGCCTCAGAGCACCTACCCGTGACCGAGCCTTTGCCGGCGGCAGCACTGGCAGCAGATTCTGACGATGAGGAGGAGGCTCCTGCGCGGCAGTTTTACCTAATTGATGCTGATATTTTGGAGATGATGCCTGAGCCGACAGAGAGGAATCAGGCTAGACCTGAGGATAGACAGCCTAGGATGGGGAGGGGACCGAGACGGGTGAGGGAGAGGGTTGCCGAGACCCAGCCGGAGCAGTACGTGACCCACAGCATCAGTTTCCTAGCTATCCTACGCTCTTCAGTCTCGAGATAAGGGTGAGTGAGCTCTCGGAGAGAGTGTCTGCCACTTTGACACTCGAAAACCTCCATGAGATGGCTTATGTTTAGGGCATTGGGACCGAGGCGGCCCAACCGGTGTGGTGGGGGGTGTTGGAGATGGCAGTGGGGTCTTTCACTCCTTTGGCATGGATCAGATTACTTGGGGAGAGCCTCAGAGTTACCCCTATGGTTGCTTGGCACCATGGCGAGTCGGAGCAAATTCTGGCACTAGTGATGTCGCGAGTGCGGGCACAGCTGGAGCGGGCACATCCGGAGGCGGTGATGGAGTTGAGATGATGGACAAGCAGACCTTGGAGTGATGATGCCCCTTTTATTTCTATCTTGTTTGCATGGATTTGTAGTAGTTGGTAGTTGTTTTGGTTGGTACATTTGTTAGACCTTGGTTTGTATTATGGCCATAAGGCCATATTTTGGATGATTCTCATACTTTTATGCAGGTAGTTAAGGTCGAAAAGGAAATTCCGACTCATATATATATATATATATATATATATATATATATATATATATATATATATATATATATATATATATATATATGTTCCTTTGGCTTTGCTAAGTGATTAATTGGGGATATCGACCTGTGGTTACTCGATCGAGTGCCCCTCACTCGATCGAGTACCTGCAGGGGTGATTTGGAATTGCATTCTGATCTCGACATACTCGATCGAGTATCTGATGAACTCGATCGAGTGACTTCCTAACTCGATCGAGTGTCCCTGTAGGATGTTTAATTCATTTCAATGTTTGTTTGTATCTTCAAGTTGGTTGTTCTTGTGATAAATGTCCTTTGTTTTGGGAAGGTGACAACATTTTCGGGTGTCAAGTATGGTTTATGAAATTATATATAGATGCGGTTTGTACATTATGGGTTTGATTCATACACTTTTGCATGCTAGGTCAATTTGCCTCAAGTGAGATGTTGAATAATGGTTATAATTCTTGTTGCATAATTTATATGGTCGCATAAGAAATTAATTGATGACATGGATGATAGTTGATAACAGGATGTCTCCTTATTTTGTTCACTTTACCAATAGTTTTCATGTAAATGAATCATAGTTATGTAATGTCATGTATCATGGTCGTCATGAGCCTCAATGTATAATATGATTTGTTCGTAACGTCCATGTGGAATAAGAATTTATCGCCTTCTGTAATAATTAAGTTGTTTTGATGGTGAACTTCGGGGACGAAGTTCCTTTTTAAGAGGGGAAGCGTAATATCGTATGGGAAAATGACGTAATTATGACAATTTTATAGTATTTTAAATGGTTGTTTGGGTAATTTAGTGGTGATTATTGTATAATTGTTGGCAATTGTTGATTAGGTTATCATGTTGTTGCATTTCGTTTCCATGTAATAGTTCACAAAGCTGATATATAATTAAGTGGTAGTTGTAGATAATTGACTTGTTGTTGACTTGTTGTTGCATAATTGAGCAATAGAAGTGACTTAAAGGAATTAATGTAAATGAATGATATGCTGTCGTGTGTCCGTGATCGATAACCTGTTCCCTTGGGTGTTTGATGAATAGCTGAGTATTGACAAGTAGTTGATGGAGGAATAGATAGATAATCGTGTTTGCTTAAATTTGAGTAATATCATGAGATGAGTGCAAGTGATAGTTGAGTTGGTCGTTCTTTTATACAATGCGTGCCTGGTGCTTTAAATAGCCAGGTTGGTGATTTGATAGGGAGTCGTGTTGTGTAATATGTGCTAAGGTAGATGATGATGACGGTTGATGAACATTCATATCAGGGTGGTATTCCTAAACGGTTGTGTTAGCCTGTGTCGGATGGATAGTGGTAGGTTGCCTGGGTTCCTTTGACCTTGTGTCGTGGGGGAGGATGAGCCGAACTTTGGGGACGAAGTTCTTTTTAAGGGGGAAGACTGTAATACCCGTCCTTTTAGGGACCCGTTGACCGACATTGACTGACCTTAGACACCTACTTTGACCTTCGGAAACCTTAAGGGTGATGACTTGTGACGATGTGAGTCTTTGGGTGCGTGTTACTCGATCTAGCTGAGGCTACTCGATCGAGTAGCTTGGGAGCTCGATCGAGTAGATGCCACTGATCGAGTAAGTTCGTTACTCGGTCGAGTAGCGGGTTTGCAGCGGGGAATTCTAAATCGTATAATCGTGAAACCCAAATCATTTCTCCTTTCTTCCAAAACCTAAATGTCGTCATTCCACTTCTCCTCCACCATAGTTCCTCTCCTTGAGGCCTTTGAGGATGGTTACACCATAGGGATGGGATGCTTGAGTCGTGTTGGAGTATGTGTCCTCAACAATAGTGCGATCACGTTATTAAAACTCATGAGAAGAATACACAAAGGGATGATTCATTTTTATACGTCAACTGATCAACATTAATCGGTAATGATTGGCTGACTAGACTTTGACATTACTGTCGTTTGACGCTGGTGATCAGTTGATCCCTTAAGGTCACACCTAAAGGAGAATTCCCTTAATAGATGAAATTAATTAATTGTATAATGATACAGATTAATTAATTCCTTAAAATTGAACAATTTACATATGTGAGTAAGAATATGAATCTTATTGTAATTCGATTAAATGAGATTCGTTTTAGTAATTAAGATGTTATATTACTAAAATTTTTGTTTATGAAACAATTAAATTAAGAATTAACGGCTAATTATAATTACAATTTGTTGTTGATTATATTAACATGGACCTTTTTATATTCTTGTAATCATGAATTACTTGTCAATTGTTATATATAATTGTATTAATATATGTAATGATATTTAATTGTTAAATATGCATTAATATTATTAATAACATGTTACATGTTACATGTTACACTGATACGTGCATTTTATATAGTCTTTTTAGCCTATTTTATGCATGTAATTCTATGCTTTTTTCATAGTTTATGCTACGAAATGCCCCGAATAGGCTAGTTTGGGTTATTTTGTATTATTTGCAGGAATGGACCAGAAAGTAGTGAAATCAAGCCATTTACAGTCCGTTTTGCATGCATCTGGAGGAAGAGTGAATTTGGAGCGGAATTATAGCTGTCTTGGGATGCGTGAAGCCGTTTCGGGAGCTAAAAGGACAAGTCAAAGTAAAACTAACGTGATTAATGAGCTGTTGAAGTCAAGATTCACTCGATCGAGTACTTTAGTTGGTCGATCGAGTGGTTTTAGGTCAATTAATAAGTCGATCGAGCACTTTACTTGGTCGATCGACCAGTTCCATATTAGTGTTTAGTCGATCGAGCACTTTGTTTGGTCGATCGAACGGTTTGGGCCTGAGTTTGCTCGATCGAGTAGTTTAAATCCACTCGATCGAGTGGATTCACTATCGGGCTTGGGCTTTCTGGTTTATTTCCGTCATTAGGTTAAATAATTCCTATTTTCTTATAAATAGGAAGGTAGGACGTCAGTTGTACCTCTCTCCTTTTTCTCTCCGACACCACTTACGTTACTTCTACTGCTCCTACTTTGTTCCTCTATTCCGGATTTATTTCAGTAACATTTCTCTCCCTTTTCTCTTCTTATTTAATGTTTATTACTCTCTCTCTCTCTCTCTCTTTATTCTTGCTTATTTAATTATGTCTAGCTAATTCCATTAATATGTTAGGACTAGGGAAGCCGTGGTAGCAATATGTTAGGATGGACATGATTAGATTAGTTTTGTGATAAGAATTATTTTAAGCAATAAAATTGTCATTAGGTTGAATGAATGCATGCAGGATGCCGATTTATTTTGTTACCCCCGACCTGGATAGAAAGATTGGAAGGGAAGACTTGCTTAATTACAATAGGTGATACCTAATTAGGGCGAAAGCTAAGTTAGGGAGACCCTTGCGTGATTAGAGACCGAAGGGGTATAATCGTAGGTTTAAGGACCAAAATGTGACGACCTCGCTCTTCTTATCAATAATTTAATCGACTCAGTTGACCCGATAGTGTAGCTGCCACGGTAGACCGATTCCTAGCATATTTCTCCTTTTTATCTGATTTACCCTTGTATTTCTCCTTTATTTCCTCTTATTATTTTCCCTCTTGTTTTAATCTCTTTAGTCTAGTCAAAACATTTTAAACCCCCATTGTGACATTAGACAGATATAATCGACAAGTAGATAGTAAACTATTTATTTGCTTGTTTTATTTTGTCTGTTTTTAGCCTCAAGGAATTTATTCCTTGAGGCAGTTCTTATCTTTTTCCTTTAGTGCTGTTTTGATAGGCCCTACAGGTCCTACCTATACAGTTCTAGGTGAAAGATTGTCAAAGGGAAGGCTTGAGTACCTTTGACCCATCACCTATGTCCCATTATATGGCGCAGCAGTGATTTATCATGCGGAGATGTGGTGTCACGAGCACAATGCAGCCCTTTGCATGGCAGAAACTGACGAGCTCCTCGAGTTCAGGCTTTGGGGACGAGCTACCCATTCCTCTGTAGTTGTGCCGCCACATCCACCCTATCAATGGCCACCGCAACAAGATCCTCCTGATATATAGAAAGAAGAGATTGCGGAGCTGAAGTCTTTGTTGGAGACACTTGCATTCCAAATGCAAGATGATGATAAACGTACTTGTGCGCGATTTGATAAGCTCGAGTCTGAAATTGCTCAGTTAGCAGCTGAATCGGATAGTTGGGAACCAGAAGAGGTATACTTTACTGAAAGCGGTTTTTCCCATGAAGAAACCGTGTTGCCCAATGCTGAGGATGAATTATATGACTCGGATGACGAATTTCTATCACATTTCAATAGTTTACACGAAGATTTTAGCGCTGTACAGGAAGAATCACTCGATCGAGTGACTTATAATGGTCGATCGAGTGAATTTCCAGAAGAACCAGTCGATTGAGTAGTTCAACTCACTCGATCGAGTGAAAATCAGGAGGAAAGTCCTCGATCGAGTAATAATTTTGCTCGATCGAGTGAGTTGGCGAGTGGGAGCTTTGATTCGTCACTTGGGTTCATTCTAGATGACGATTTTGATGATGATAATGGTTACGGTGAATCACCCCTTTTCAAGGCCGAGTTGGACGCACTTGAGGCTGAGATTTACGGGCTGAAATCCACTGAGGAGGGTGACAAGGAAGCAGCTGAGTCGGTAATTGCTCCTAGCACGGAAGAGGTAATATCTTCCTTTGTCAATGATTCCGTCATTGAGAGCGACCAACCCGAGGTAGTAAACGATAATTTATTTATTGTTTGTTTAAATAGTAAATTGCCTCGTTTGACTTATGCTTTGCACTCTAATGCCTTACCCCTTCCTAGTAGGTCGTACAATTTAACGATTTTTCACCGTCGTTGTCATTTTAATTTTGTTAATCTAAAACGGAGCCCTAATTTATTGTCAATTGCTCCAGCGCTTCTATATTTTGTGGATAAATTTAGGAGCTCACATAGGAAATTTGTTAGGCTTAAACGGTTGTACAATTTTATTTCCTATTTCTTTATTCCACTGTGGTGCTACTTATGCTTTTGTGTAGCACATGCGCAGATGTATGATCTCATGCTGCGCGCTTTGAGTTGCTTTGATTCTGACTAATTAGAGAGCCTCAAAGAAAAGAAGGTCGAGCTAGGACCTGACTGAAGCTAGCGCTACCCGGGAGGCAACCCGGAGTTTTTATTTTGCATTTTTATTTCATTTCAGTTGTAATAAATGGTCTTCGTACCATAGACTATATCAGTTAGGCTTCTTTTTGTTAGTTTGCGGGCTGCTTTCATTGCGTTTTGCAGGAACACACTGAGGATCACTCGATCGAGTACTTTTTGTACTCGATCGAGCACGTTTGCTGCTAAATCCTCTCGATCGAGCATTTATTTTACTCGATCGAGCACCTGCGAAGAGAGAACTACTCGATCGACCTAATTTCCTTTCGATCGAGCAGTTTTAGACGCCCAGTTCACTCGATCGACTATTGTTCGACGGCTATCGAGTGTTATTGACTTGGATTTGCTTCCTGTGACGATATTCGGGCTACTTAGTGACCTCCCACGTTGCTGGCTGGTTTTGGGGAGGTCCCTTATTCGCGCAATCTTGTAAGTTTTCCGTATTTACTCTCTTTCTCTTCTAGTTTGCATTTCCTTTCCATGTTTTGGTACAATGGGGGCATTGTACGGTTTGGTTTTGGGAGGGTATGCATCCATATCTGTGTCCGCATCTTGTTTTTATTTGCATTTCTGTTATCACGTTTAATTTCCGTATGCATTGTTGTTTATTTTTCATATAAAATTTTAAATTCCATAAAAATTAAAAAAATTGAAAAATTTCCAAAAATTCAAAAAAATTTCACATTTATTTTAGCATATAGGTTGAGTCCGAACGGTGGATTCCTGTGATGAAATTGCACTGCAATTGTCTTTTTGCTTAAGCCTTGCAATAAACTATTATTCTTTTTAGCTTTGTCTTATTGCATATCTACGAGTTTATGTTAAAATTTAGCTGAACGAATATACTTGACCTGAAATTTTGGCAACCTACTTATAATTTCTAAGGATTAGAGCCTTATAAACTGGTGTCATTTGTGACAAGTTTAATGTAGGATTCTGAGTAGTTACTCCTTGCATAACATGTTCATCAATTTGCACATATATGAAATTCAATTGCTTTTTGCCTGCATACATTCGGGTTAGTGGTTGGTGTCACATGCAGGGAGGTGCTTACATTTCCCCTTTCTTTCATTTTTACCCATAAACTCCACATTAGCCAAATTTGCCTGTTGACCCTTAACTACATCCCAAATTTAGCCTGCCCTGTCAAGCTAGTTTAGTGTATGTTTTGCGGTATATATTTCATTGTGGCAAGTTTGACTCGTATTCTGTTGATTCGGAGTTGGTAATCTAAGAAGAAAGGGAGGATGATGAAAAAAGACGTGAAAAAAGAAAAAAAGACATGAAAAATGAAAAAAACAGAAACAACGTGAAAAAAAAAACCGAAAAAAATAGAAAGAGAAAAAAGATGTTGTTTGGTTGACGGTTTCACTCCTATGCTTTATCTATATTTATTGAGGAGTATTTCCAGTTCGGTTTGGTGAGTTTTGTGCCAAATGAAAGGCATTATGCTTATTTCATAATTGAGTTGGAAATGGATGTTGTCATATGGTTCTGTTTAGGTACTAGCTTGATCACCTATACCTCCACATTCCCATAACATGTTTTGCCTTTTCTTACCCCTTGCCTCACTTTACCATATTTTTGTAAGCCCTCGGCTGTGACAGGACCTTGTTTGGTTGGAATGTGTGTACGGTAGTTAGAATTGTCTATCATATTAGTTGCATGCATGTTTATATGGGTCGTAGTCTAGGTGAGCGACTATTTTTCTTTCTCTCTTACATATATATGTTCACCCTTTGCTTCATGAGAGAAGAGTGACCTGTGAGAGTCCATTATTAAAGGTCTTGCAAGGTCGACGGTTCAGCTTTATTATAAACATCTTATAACTCGTTTGCATTTGACTGTTTGCTATAAGAGTTAGTTTGCTTGCATTAAATTGGTTTAAGTGGGCATTTGTAGCTAGCTCTGAGTTATCTTTTCCGTTCCATTAGTTGCATTTAGTTTACTCGAGGACGAGTAAAGGTTTGGTTTGGGGAGATTTGAAACGTGCATTTTATATAGTCTTTTTAGCCTATTTTATGCACGTATTTCTATGCTTTTATCATAGTTTATGCTACAAAATGCCCCGAATAGGCTAGTTTGGGTTATTTTGTCTTATTTGCAGGAATGGACCAGAAAGTAGTGAAATCAAGCCATTTACAGTCCGTTTTGTATGCATTTGGAGGAAGAGTGAATTTGGAGCGGAATTATAGCTGTCTTGGGATGCGTGAAGCTGTTTCGGGAGCTAAAAGGACAAGTAAAAGTCAAACTAACGAGATTAATGAGCTGCTGAAGTCAAGATTCACTCGATCGAGTACTTTAGCTGGTCGATCGAGTGGTTTTAGGTCAATTAATAAGTCGATCGAGCACTTTACTTGGTCGATCGACCAGTTCCATATTAGTGTTTAGTCGATCGAGCACTTTGTTTGGTCGATCGAACGATTTGGGCCTGAGTTTGCTCGATCGAGTAGTTTAAATCCACTCGATCGAGTGGATTCACTATCGGGCTTGGGATTTCTCGTTTATTTCCGTCATTAGGTTAAATAATTCCTTTTTTCTTATAAATAGGATGGTAGGACGTCAGTTGTACCTCTCTCCTCTTTCTCTCCGACACCACTTACGTTACTTTTACTGCTCCTACTTTGTTCCTCTATTCCGGATTTATTTCAGTAACATTTCTCTTCTAATTTAATGTTTATTACTCTCTCTCTCTTTATTCTTGCTTATTTAATTATGTCTAGCTAATTCCTTTAATATGTTAGGACTAGGGAAGTCGTGGTAGCAATATGTTAAGATTGACATGATTAGATTAGTTTCGCGATAAGAATTGTTTTAAGCAATATAATTGTCATTAGGTTGAATGAATGCATGCAGGATGCCGATTTATTTAGTTACTTCCGACCTGGATAGAAAGATTGGAAGGGAAGACTTGGTTAATTACAATAGGTGATACCTAATTAGGGCGAAAGCGAAGTTAGGGAAAACCTTGGGTGATTAGAGACCGAAGGGGTATAATCGTAGGTTTAAGGACCGAAAGGCGACGACCTCGCTCTTCTTATCAATAATTTAATCGACTCAGTTGACCCGATAGTGTAGCTGTCACGGTAGACCGATTCCTAGCATATTTCTCTTTTTTATCTGATTTACCCTTGTATTTCTCCTTTATTTCCTCTTATTCTTTTCCCTCTTGTTTTAACCTCTTTAGTCTAGTCAAAACATTTCAAACCCCCATTGTGACATTAGACAGATAGAATAGACAAGTAGATAGTAAACCGCCTCCCTGTGGAGATCGACCCTACTTACCGCTGACTTCTGTTAGTAGTAGCTAGGTATTTATTTTTGGTACTGAAACGACGGTATCAAATTTTGGCGCCGTTGCCGGGGAGGCAACTATTTATTTGCTTGTTTTATTTTGTCTGTTTTTAGCCTCAAATAATTTATTCCTTGAGGCAGTTCTTATCTTTTTCCTTTAGTGCTGTTTTGATAGGCCCTACAGATCCTACCTAGACAGTTCTAGGTGAAAGATTGTCAAAGGGAAGGCTTGAGTACCTTTGACCCATCACCTATGTCCCATTATATGGCGCAAAGCAGTGATTTATCATGGAGAGATGTGGTCTTTCTTGAGCACAATGCAGCCCTTTGCATGGCAGAAACTGACGAGCTCCTCGAGTTCAGGCTTTTGGGACGAGCTAGTCATTCCTCTGTAGTTGTGCCGCCACATCCACCCTATCAATGGCCACCGGAACAAGATCCTCCTGATATACAGAAAGAAGAGATTGCGGAGCTGAAGACTTTGTTGGAGACACTTGCATTCCAAATGCAAGATGATGATAGACGTACTTGTGCGCGATTTGATAAGCTCGAGTCCGAAATTGCTCGATTAGCGGTGAGTCGGATAGTTGGGAACCGTAAGAGGTATACTTTCTCGAAAGCGGTTTTTCCCATGAAGAAACCGTATTGCCCAATGCTGAGGATGAATTCTATGACTCGGATGACGAATTTCTATCACATTTCAATAGTTTACACGAAGATTTTAGCGCTGTACAGGAAGAATCACTCGATCGAGTGACTTATAATGGTCGATCGACTGAATTTCCAAAAGAACCAGTCGATTGAGTAGTTCAACTCACTCGATCGAGTGAAAATCAGGAGGAAAGTCCTCGATCGAGTAATAATTTTGCTCGATCGAGTGAGTTGGCCAGTGGGAGCTTTGATTCGTCACTTGGGTTCATTCTAGATGACGATTTTGATGATGATAATGGTTACGGTGAATCACCCCTTTTCAAGGCCGAGTTGGACGCACTTGAGGCTGAGATTTACGGGCTGAAATCCATTAAGGAGGGTGACGAGGAAGCAGCTGAGTCCGTAATTGCTCCTAGCACGGAAGAGGTAATATCTTCCTTTGTCAATGATTCCGTCATTCAGAGCGACCAACCCGAGGTAGTAAACGATAATTTATTTATTGTTTGTTTAAATAGTAAATTGCCTCGTTTGACTTATGCTTTGCACTCTAATGCCTTACCCCTTCCTAGTAGGTCGTACAATTTAACGATTTTTCACCGTCCTTGTCATTTTAATTTTGTTAATCTAAAACGGAGCCCTAATTTATTGTCAATTGCTCCTGCGCTTCTATATTTTGTGGATAAATTTAGGAGCTCACATAGAAAATTTGTTAGGCTTAAACGGTTGTACAATTTTATTTCCTATTTTTTTATTCCACTGTGGTGCTACTTATGCTTTTGTGTAGCACATGCGCAGATGTATGATCTCATGCTGCGCGCTTTGAGTTGCTTTGATTCTGACTAATTAGAGAGCCTCAAAGAAAACAAGGTCGAGCTGGGACCTGACTAAAGCTAGCGCTACCCGGGAGGCAACTCGGAGTTTTTATTTTGCATTTTTATTTCATTTCAGTTGTAATAAATGGTCTTCGTACCATAGACTATATCAGTTAGGCTTCTTTTTGTTAGTTTGCGGGCTGCTTTTATTGCGTTTTGCAGGAACACACTGAGGATCACTCGATCGAGTACTTTTTGTACACGATCGAGCACTTTTGCTGCTAAATCCTCTCGATCGAGCATTTATTTTACTCGATCGAGCACCTACAAAGAGAGAACTACTCGATCGACCTAATTTCCTTTCGATCGAGCAGTTTTAGACGCTCAGTTCACTCGATCGACTATTGTTCGGCGACTATCGAGTGTTATTGACTCGGATTTGCTTCCTGTGACGATATTCGGGCTATTTAGTGACCTCCCACATTGCTGGCTGGTTTGGGGAGGTCCCTTATTCGCGCAATCTTGTAAGTTTTCCGTATTTACTCTCTTTCTCTTCTAGTTTGCATTTCCTTTCCATGTTTTGGTACAATGGGGGCATTGTATGGTTTGGTTTGGGGAGGTTATGCATCTATATCTGTGTCTGCATCTTGTTTTTATTTGCATTTCTGTTATCACGTTTAATTTCCGTATGCATTGTTGTTTATTTTTCATATAAAATTTTAAATTCCATAAAAATTAAAAAAATTGAAACATTTCCAAAAATTCAAAAAAAATTCACGTTTATTTTAGCATATAGGTTGAGTCCGAACGGTGGATTCCAGTGATGAAATTGCACTGCAATTGTCTTTTTGCTTAAGCCTTGCAATAAACTATTATTCTTTTTAGCTTTATCTTATTGCATATCTACGAGTTTATGTTAAAATTTAGCTGAACGAATATACTTGACCTGAAATTTTGGCAACCTACTTATAATTTCTAAGGATTAGAGCCTTATAAACTGGTGTCATTTGTGACCAGTTTCATGTAGGATTGTGAGTAGTTACTCCTTGCATAACATGTTCATCAATTTGCACATATATGAAATTCAATTGCTTTTTGCCTGCATACATTCGGGTTAGTTGTTGGTGCCACATGCAGGGAGGTGCTTACATTTCCCCTTTCTTTCATTTTTACCCATAAACTCCACATTAGCCAAATTTGCCTGTTGACCCTTAACTACATCCTAAATTTAGCCTGCCTTGTCAAGCTAGTTTAGTGTATGTTTTGCGGTATATATTTCATTGTAACAAGTTTGACTTGTATTCTGTTGATTCGGAGTTGGTGATCTAAGAAGAAAGGGAGGATGATGAAAAAAGACGTGAAAAAAGAAAAAAAGACATGAAAAATGAAAAAAACCGAAAAAACGTGAATGAAGAAACCGAAAAAATAGAAAGAAAAAAAAGATGTTGTTTGGTTGACGGTTTCACTCCTATGCTTTATCTATATTTATTGAGGAGTATTTCCAGTTCGGTTTGGTGAGTTTTGTGCCAAATGAAAGGCATTGTGCTTATTTCATAATTGAGATGGAAATGGATGTTGTCATATGGTTCTGTTTAGGTACTAGCTTGATCACCTATACCTCCACATTCCCATAACATGTTTTGCCTTTTCTTACCCCTTGCCTCACTTTACCATATTTTTGTAAGCCCTCGGCTGTGACAAGACCTTGTTTGGTTGGAATGTGTGTACGGTAGTTAGAGTTGTCTATCATATTAGTTGCATGCATGTTTATGTGGGTCGTAGTCTAGGTGAGTGACTATTTTTCTTTCTCTCTTACATATATATGTTCACCCTTTGCTTCATGAGAGAAGAGTGACCCGTGAGAGTCCATTATTAAAGGTCTTGCAAGGTCGACGGTTCAGCTTTATTATAAACATCTTATAACTCGTTTGCATTTGACTGTTTGCTATAAGAGTTAGTTTGCTTGCATTAAATTGGTTTAAGTGGGCATTTGTAGCTAGCTCTGAGTTATCTTTTCCGTTCCATTAGTTGCATTTAGTTTACTCGAGGACGAGTAAAGGTTTGGTTTGGGGAGATTTGATACGTGCATTTTATATAGTCTTTTTAGCCTATTTTATGCACGTATTTCTATGCTTTTATCATAGTTTATGCTACAAAATACCCCGAATAGGCTAGTTTGGGTTATTTTGTCTTATTTGCAGGAATGGACCAGAAAGTAGTGAAATCAAGCCATTTACAGTCCGTTTTGCATGCATTTGGAGGAAGAGTGAATTTGGAGCGGAATTATAGCTGTCTTGGGATGCGTGAAGCTGTTTCGGGAGCTAAAAGGACAAGTCAAAGTCAAACTAACGAGATTAATGAGCTGCTGAAGTCAAGATTCACTCGATCGAGTACTTTAGCTGGTCGATCGAGTGGTTTTAGGTCAATTAATAAGTCGATCGAGCACTTTACTTGGTCGATCGACCAGTTCCATATTAGTGTTTAGTCGATCGAGCACTTTGTTTGGTCGATCGAACGGTTTGGGCCTGAGTTTGCTCGATCGAGTAGTTTAAATCCACTCGATCGAGTGGATTCACTATCGGGCTTGGGCTTTCTGGTTTATTTCCGTCATTAGGTTAAATAATTCCTATTTTCTTATAAATAGGAAAGTAGGACGTCAGTTGTACCTCTCTCCTTTTTCTCTCCGACACCACTTACGTTACTTCTACTGCTCCTACTTTGTTCCTCTATTCCGAATTTATTTCAGTAACATTTCTCTCCCTTTTCTCTTCTTATTTAATGTTTATTACTCTCTCTCTCTCTTTATTCTTGCTTATTTAATTATGTGTAGCTAATTCCTTTAATATGTTAGGACTAGGGAAGTCGTGGTAGCAATATGTTAGGATTGACATGATTAGATTAGTTTCACGATAAGAATTGTTTTAAGCAATATAATTGTCATTAGGTTGAATGAATGCATGCAGGATGCCGATTTATTTAGTTACTTCCGACCTGGATAGAAAGATTGGAAGGGAAGACTTGCTTAATTACAATAGGTGATACCTAATTAGGGCGAAAGCTAAGTTAGGGAAAACCTTGGGTGATTAGAGACCGAAGGGGTATAATCGTAGGTTTAAGGACCGAAAGGCGACGATCTCGCTCTTCTTATCAATAATTTAATCGACTCAGTTGACCCGATAGTGTAGCTGTCACGGTAGACCGATTCCTAGCATATTTCTCTTTTTTATCTGATTTACCCTTGTATTTCTCCTTTATTTCCTCTTATTCTTTTCCCTCTTGTTTTAACCTCTTTAGTCTAGTCAAAACATTTCAAACCCCCATTGTGACATTAGACAGATAGAATAGACAAGTAGATAGTAAACCGCCTCCCTGTGGAGATCGACCCTACTTACCGCTGACTTCTGTTAGTAGTAGCTAGGTATTTATTTTGGTACTGAAACGACGGTATCAAATTTTAACGCCGTTGCCGGGGAGGCAACTATTTATTTGCTTGTTTTATTTTGTCTGTTTTTAGCCTCAAATAATTTATTCCTTGAGGCAGTTCTTATCTTTTTCCTTTAGTGCTTTGTTTTGATAGGCCCTACAGGTCCTACCTAGACAGTTCTAGGTGAAAGATTGTCAAAGGGAAGGCTTGAGTACCTTTGACCCATCACCTATGTCCCATTATATGGCGCAAAGCAGTGATTTATCATGGAGATGTGGTGTCTTTGCTGAGCACAATGCGGCCCTTTGCATGGCGGCGACGAGCTCCTCGAGTTCGGGCTTTGGGGACGAGCTAGCCATTCCTCTCGTAGTTGTGCCGCCACATCCACCCTATCAATGGCCACCGCAACAAGATCCTCCCGATATACGAAAGAAGAGATTGCGGAGTCAAGTCTTTGTTGGAGACACTTGCATTCCAAATGCAAGATGATGATAGACGTACTTGTGCGCGATTTGATAAGCTCGAGTCTGAAATTGCTCAGTTAGCAGCTGAGTCGGATAGTTGGGAACCAGAAGAGGTATACTTTACTGAAAGCGGTTTTTCCCATGAAGAAACCGTATTGCCCAATGCTGAGGATGAATTCTATGACTCGGATGACGAATTTCTATCACATTTAAATAGTTTACACGAAGATTTTAGCGCTGTATAGGAAGAATCACTCGATCGAGTGAGTTATAATGGTCGATCGAGTGAATTTCCAGAAGAACCAGTCGATTGAGTAGTTCAACTCACTCGATCGAGTGAAAATCAGGAGGAAAGTCCTCGATCGAGTAATAATTTTGCTCGATCGAGTGAGTTGGCTAGTGGGAGCTTTGATTCGTCACTTGGGTTCATTCTAGATGACGATTTTGATGATGATAATGGTTACGGTGAATCACCCCTTTTCAAGGCCGAGTTGGACGCACTTGAGGCTGAGATTTACGGGCTGAAATCCATTGAGGAGGGTGACGAGGAAGCAGCTGAGTCCGTAATTGCTCCTAGCACGGAAGAGGTAATATCTTCCTTTGTCAATGATTCCATCATTCAGAGCGACCAACCCGAGGTAGTAAACGATAATTTATTTATTGTTTGTTTAAATAGTAAATTGCCTCGTTTGACTTATGCTTTGCACTCTAATGCCTTACCCCTTCCTAGTTGGTCGTACAATTTAACGATTTTTCACCGTCCTTGTCATTTTAATTTTGTTAATCTAAAACGGAGCCCTAATTTATTGTCAATTGCTCCTGCGCTTCTATATTTTGTGGATAAATTTAGGAGCTCACATAGGAAATTTGTTAGGCTTAAACGGTTGTACAATTTTATTTCCTATTTTTTTATTCCACTGTGGTGCTACTTATGCTTTTGTGTAGCACATGCGCAGATGTATGATCTCATGCTGCGCGCTTTGAGTTGCTTTGATTCTGACTAATTAGAGAGCCTCAAAGAAAAGAAGGTCGAGCTGGGACCTGACTGAAGCTAGCGCTACCCGGGAGGCAACCTGGAGTTTTTATTTTGCATTTTTATTTCATTTCAGTTGTAATAAATGGTCTTCGTACCATAGACTATATCAGTTAGGCTTCTTTTTGTTAGTTTGCGGGCTGCTTTCATTGCGTTTTGCAGGAACACACTGAGGATCACTCGATCGAGTACTTTTTGTACTCGATCGAGCACTTTTGCTGCTAAATCCTCTCGATCGAGCATTTATTTTACTCGATCGAGCACCTGCAAAGAGAGAACTACTCGATCGACCTAATTTCCTTTCGATCGAGCAGTTTTAGACGCCCAGTTCACTCGATCGACTATTGTTCGGCGGCTATCGAGTGTTATTGACTCGGATTTGCTTCCTGTGACGATATTCGGGCTATTTAGTGACCTCCCACGTTGCTGGCTGGTTTGGGGAGGTCCCTTATTCGCGCAATCTTGTAAGTTTTCCGTATTTACTCTCTTTCTTTTCTAGTTTGCATTTCCTTTCCATGTTTTGGTACAATGGGGGCATTGTACGGTTTGGTTTGGGGAGGTTATGCATCTATATCTGTGTTTGCATCTTGTTTTTATTTGCATTTCTGTTATCACGTTTAATTTCCGTATGCATTGTTGTTTATTTTTCATATAAAATTTTAAATTCCATAAAAATTAAAAAAATTGAAACATTTCCAAAAATTCAAAAAAAATTCACGTTTATTTTAGTATATAGGTTGAGTCCGAACGGTGGATTCCAGTGATGAAATTGCACTGCAATTGTCTTTTTGCTTAAGCCTTGCAATAAACTATTATTCTTTTTAGCTTTGTCTTATTGCATATCTACGAGTTTATGTTAAAATTTAGCTGAAGGAATATACTTGACCTGAAATTTTGGCAACCTACTTATAATTTCTAAGGATTATAGCCTTATAAACTGGTGTCATTTGTGACCAGTTTCATGTAGGATTGTGAGTAGTTACTCCTTGCATAACATGTTCATCAATTTGCACATATATGAAATTCAATTGCTTTTTGCCTACATACATTCGGGTTAGTTGTTGGTGCCACATGCAGGGAGGTGCTTACATTTCCCCTTTCTTTCATTTTTACCCATAAACTCCACATTAGCCAAATTTGCCTGTTGACCCTTAACTACATCCTAAATTTAGCCTGCCTTGTCAAGCTAGTTAAGTGTATGTTTTGCGGTATATATTTCATTGTAACAAGTTTGACTCGTATTCTGTTGATTCGGAGTTGGTGATCTAAGAAGAAAGGGAGGATGATGAAAAAAGACGTGAAAAAAGAAAAAAAGACATGAAAAATGAAAAAAACAGAAAGAACGTGAATGAAGAAACCGAAAAAAATAGAAAGAAAAAAAAGATGTTGTTTGGTTGACGGTTTCACTCCTATGCTTTATCTATATTTATTGAGGAGTATTTCCAGTTCGGTTTGGTGAGTTTTGTGCCAAATGAAAGGCATTGTGCTTATTTCATAATTGAGTTGGAAATGGATGTTGTCATATGGTTCTGTTTAGGTACTAGCTTGATCACCTATACCTCCACATTCCCATAACATGTTTTGCCTTTTCTTACCCATTGCCTCACTTTACCATATTTTTGTAAGCCCTCGGCTATGACAGGACCTTGTTTGGTTGGAATATATGTACGGTAGTTAGAATTGTCTATCATATTAGTTGCATGCATGTTTATGTGGGTCGTAGTGTAGGTGAGCGACTATTTTTCTCTCTTTTACATATATATGATCACCCTTTGCTTCATGAGAGAAGAGTGACCCGTGAGAGTCCATTATTAAAGGTCTTGCAAGGTCGACGGTTCAGCTTTATTATAAACATCTTATAACTCGTTTGCATTTGACTATTTGCTATAAGAGTTAGTTTGCTTGCATTAAATTGGATTAAGTGGGCATTTGTAGCTAGCTCTGAGTTATCTTTTCCGTTCCATTAGTTGCATTTAGTTTACTCGAGGACGAGTAAAGGTTTGGTTTGGGGAGATTTGATACGTGCATTTTATATAGTCTTTTTAGCATATTTTATGCACGTATTTCTATGCTTTTATCATAGTTTATGCTACGAAATGCCCCGAATAGGCTACTTTGGGTTATTTTGTCTTATTTGCAGGAATGGAACAGAAAGTAGTGAAATCAGGCCATTTACAGTCCGTTTTGCATGCATTTGGAGGAAGAGTGAATTTGGAGCGGAATTATAGCTGTCTTGGGATGCGTGAAGCTGTTTCGGGAGCTAAAAGGACAAGTCAAAGTCAAACTAACGAGATTAATGAGCTGCTGAAGTCAAGATTCACTTGATCGAGTACTTTAGCTGGTCGATCGAGTTGTTTTAGGTCAAATAATAAGTCGATCGAGCACTTTACTTGGTCGATCGACCAGTTCCACATTAGTGTTTAGTCGATCGAGCACTTTGTTTGGTCGATCGAACGGTTTGGGCCTGAGTTTGCTCGATCGAGTAGTTTAAATCCACTCGATCGAGTGGATTCACTATCGGGCTTGGGCTTTCTGGTTTATTTCCGTCATTAGGTTAAGTAATTCCTATTTTCTTATAAATAGGAAGGTAGGACGTCAGTTGTACCTCTCTCCTTTTTCTCTCCGACACCACTTACGTTACTTTTACTGCTCCTACTTTGTTCCTCTATTCCGGATTTATTTCAGTAACATTTCTCTCCCTTTTCTCTTCTTATTTAGTTACCCCCGACCTGGATAGAAAGATTGGAAGGGAAGACTTGATTAATTACAATAGGTGATACCTAATTAGGGCGAAAGCTAAGTTAGGGAGACCCTTGGGTGATTAGAGACCGAAGGGGTATAATCGTAGGTTTAAGGACCGAAAGGTGACGACCTCGCTCTTCTTATCAATAATTTAATCGACTCAGTTGACCCGATAGTGTAGCTGTCACGGTAGACCGATTCCTAGCATATTTCTCTTTTTTATCTGATTTACCCTTTTATTTCTCCTTTATTTCCTCTTATTCTTTTCCCTCTTGTTTTAATCTCTTTAGTCTAGTCAAAACATTTCAAACCCCCATTGTGACATTAGACAGATAGAATAGACAAGTAGATAGTAAACCGCCTCCCTGTGGAGATCGACCCTACTTACCGTTGACTTCTGTTAGTAGTAGCTAGGTATTTATTTTTGGTACTGAAACGACGGTATCAAATTTTGGCGCCGTTGCCGGGGAGGCAACTATTTATTTGCTTGTTTTATTTTGTCTGTTTTTAGCCTCAAGGAATTTATTCCTTGAGGCAGTTCTTATCTTTTTCCTTTAGTGCTGTTTTGATAGGCTCTACAGGTCCTACCTAGACAGTTCTAGGTGAAATATTGTCAAAGGGAAGGCTTGATTACCTTTGACCCATCACCTATGTCTCATTATATGGCGCAGCAGGTGATTTACTACGGGAGATGTGGTGCTGCTGAGCACAATGTAGCCCTTTGCATGGCAGAAACTGACGAGCTCCTCGAGTTCAGGCTTTGGGGACGAGCTAGCCATTCTGAAGGAAATGTAGATTCATATACATATTAAC
Organism: Silene latifolia; assembly: GCF_048544455.1. Taxonomy (NCBI): domain Eukaryota; kingdom Viridiplantae; phylum Streptophyta; class Magnoliopsida; order Caryophyllales; family Caryophyllaceae; genus Silene; species Silene latifolia. Next base: position 64,608,309 of record NC_133533.1, on the reverse strand, counting down.
ATACTCATATATGTCTAAACTAATTTGTCATAAAATTAAAACGGATCTTATGCATGCAAATAATAAGATAAATAGAGGAGAAATCATGTCCTTACATTGTAGATTTCGGCTATTAGGGCACAAGAGAGATCACCTATCTCTCTTGTTCTTGAGCTTTTCCAATGGAAGAATAAAGATCTAAGTGTAAGATCTCTCCCTATGCTTTATACCCAAGGCTCCTCTTAATATAATTAATATTACAAATACTAGTTATAATATTAATCAAGGTAGAAAATTGACCCAAAATATTTATAAACACATAAATATTTCGGTATTATGGAGGGAGATGTAGAGAGCTTTTTATCTCTCTAGAATACTAATTTTTGGATAATAAGTTGAATGAATATCACTAACACATTTTAGTGTAATAATAGGTAAAATTATTTGAAAAACCAATGATGGTTTTCACATAAAAAACCGGGTGGAATGGGGGGCTTTTAGGGGAGCCAATGCATGAACACTTTTGTCTTCACAAGAATATTAGGGTTGCATGGCTAGGAATGTAGGTAATCATTGTGTTCTTATAATAATTAAACAAACACAATATTAGCTTCCACTACCCCTTTATTTCGGCATTCATGGATTAACAAGTGATCCATTTTATTTTTGTCAATTGTAAATATGTCACATGTCACATGTGACATATATTTGTTATGTATTTTTAACATATTAAAAATCAACGTATTATCAAAAATACGTCACACACAAAAATCGACTTGGTAATTTTACAATTACTTGGGCCAAAATATTTTACCTTTTATAAATTACAACTGATTGTATTTATAACAATTCATTCAATTTAATTGTTACATTAAACAATTATTTCATCCGAGTAATGATACAATTCAATTACTCAGACCGTATCTTATTCAATCATATTTCAATATGATACGTAAATTTTACTTCCAAAATCGTCCGTCAATTTTCAAGTAATTTAATTAACTCGCAACATTATACGATTAATTAAATAATCAATTAAGAGTATTGCCCTTTATGTATGACCTAGGGGTCAATCGATCACCACCGTCACACGACAAGAATGTCAAACTCTAGTCGACCAATCATTACCGATATATGTTGACCAGTTGACAGTAACAATATTACTTCCCAATTGTATTCATTTTAATGAGACTTAAACATGTAATCATCATGATCAACAGTCGTGATCGCATTATTGTCGGAGGACACATATTCCAACACATTCCTCTGTAGTTGTGCCGCCACATCCACCCTATCAATGGCCACCGCAACAAGATCCTCCTGATATACAGAAAGAAGAGATTGCGGAGCTGAAGTCTTTGTTGGAGACACTTGCATTCCAAATGCAAGATGATGATAGACGTACTTGTGCGCGATTTGATAAGCTCGAGTCTGAAATTGCTCAGTTAGCAGCTGAGTCGGATAGTTGGGAACCAGAAGAGGTATACTTTACTGAAAGCGGTTTTTCCCATGAAGAAACCGTATTGCCCAATGCTGAGGATGAATTCTATGACTCGGATGACGAATTTCTATCACATTTCAATAGTTTACACGAAGATTTTAGCGCTGTACAGGAAGAATCACTCGATCGAGTGACTTATAATGGTCGATCGAGTGAATTTCCAGAAGAACCAGTCGATTGAGTAGTTCAACTCACTCGATCGAGTGAAAATCAGGAGGAAAGTCCTCGATCGAGTAATAATTTTGCTCGATCGAGTGAGTTGGCCAGTGGGAGATTTGATTCGTCACTTGGGTTCATTCTAGATGACGATTTTGATGATGATAATGGTTACGGTGAATCACCCCTTTTCAAGGCCGAGTTGGACGCACTTGAGGCTGAGATTTACGGGCTGAAATCCATTGAGGAGGGTGACGAGGAAGCAGCTGAGTCCGTAATTGCTCCTAGCACGGAAGAGGTAATATCTTCCTTTGTCAATGATTCCGTCATTCAGAGCGACCAACCCGAGGTAGTAAACGATAATTTATTTATTGTTTTTTTAAATAGTATATTGCCTCGTTTGACCTATGCTTTGCACTCTAATGCCTTACCCCTTCCTTGTAGGTCGTACAATTTAACGATTTTTCACCGTCCTTGTCATTTTAATTTTGTTAATCTAAAACGGAGCCCTAATTTATTGTCAATTGCTCCAGCGCTTCTATATTTTGTGGATAAATTTAGGACCTCACATAGGAAATTTGTTAGGCTTAAACGGTTGTACAATTTTATTTCCTATTTTTTTATTCCACTGTGGTGCTACTTATGCTTTTGTGTAGCACATGCGCAGATGTATGATCTCATGCTGCACGCTTTGAGTTGCTTTGATTCTGACTAATTAGAGAGCCTCAAAGAAAAGAAGGTCGAGCTGGGACCTGACTGAAGTTAGCGCTACCCGGGAGGCAACCCGGAGTTTTTATTTTGCATTTTTATTTCATTTCAGTTGTAATAAATGGTCTTCGTACCATAGACTATATCAGTTAGGCTTCTTTTTGTTAGTTTGCGGGCTGCTTTCATTGCGTTTTGCAGGAACACACTGAGGATCACTCGATCGAGTACTTTTTGTACTCGATCGAGCACTTTTGCTGCTAAATCCTCTCGATCGAGCATTTATTTTACTCGATCGAGCACCTGCAAAGAGAGAACTACTCGATCGACCTAATTTCCTTTCGATCGAGCAGTTTTAGACACCCAGTTCACTCGATCGACTATTGTTCGACGGCTATCGAGTGTTATTGACTTGGATTTGCTTCCTGTGACGATATTCGAGCTATTTAGTGACCTCCCACGTTGCTGGCTGGTTTGGGGAGGTCCCTTATTCGCGCAATCTTGTAAGTTTTCCGTATTTACTCTCTTTCTCTTCTAGTTTGCATTTCCTTTCCATGTTTTGGTACAATGGGGGCATTGTACGGTTTGGTTTGGGGAGGTTATGCATCTATATCTGTGTCTGCATCTTGTTTTTATTTGCATTTCTGTTATCACGTTAAATTTCCGTATGCATTGTTGTTTATTTTTCATATAAAATTTTAAATTCCATAAAAATTAAAAAAATTGAAAAATTTCCAAAAATTCAAAAAAAATTCACGTTTATTTTAGCATATAGGTTGAGTCCGAACGGTGGATTCCAGTGATGAAATTGCACTGCAATTGTCTTTTTGCTTAAGCCTTGTAATAAACTATTATTCTTTTTAGCTTTGTCTTATTGCATATCTACGAGTTTATGTTAAAATTTAGTTGAACGAATATACTTGACCTGAAATTTTGGCAACCAACTTATAATTTCTAAGGATTAGAGCCTTATAAACTGGTGTCATTTGTGACCAGTTTCATGTAGGATTGTGAGTAGTTACTCCTTGCATAACATGTTCATCAATTTGCAAATATATGAAATTCAATTGCTTTTTGCCTGCATACATTCGGGTTAGTTGTTGGTGCCACATGCAGGGAGGTGCTTACATTTCCCCTTTCTTTCATTTTTACCCATAAACTCCACATTAGCCAAATTTGCCTGTTGACCCTTAACTATATCCCAAATTTAGCCTGCCTTGTCAAGCTAGTTTAGTGTATGTTTTGCGGTATATAATTTTATTGTGCCAAGTTTGACTCGTATTCTGTTGATTCGGAGTTGGTGATCTAAGAAGAAAGGGAGGATGATGAAAAAAGACGTGAAAAAAGAAAAAAAGACATGAAAAATGAAAAAAACCGAAAAAACGTGAATGAAGAAACCGAAAAAAATAGAAAGAAAAAAAAGATGTTGTTTGGTTGACGGTTTCACTCCTATGCTTTATCTATATTTATTGAGGAGTATTTCCAGTTCGGTTTGGTGAGTTTTGTGCCAAATGAAAGGCATTGTGCTTATTTCATAATTGAGTTGGAAATGGATGTTGTCATATGGTTCTGTTGAGGTACTAGCTTGATCACCTATACCTCCACATTCCCATAACATGTTTTGCCTTTTCTTACCCATTGCCTCACTTTACCATATTTTTGTAAGCCCTCGGCTGTGACAGGACCTTGTTTGGTTGGAATGTTTGTACGGTAGTTAGAATTGTCTATCATATTAGTTGCATGCATGTTTATGTGGGTCGTAGTCTAGGTGAGAGACTATTTTTCTTTCTCTCTTACATATCTATGTTCACCCTTTGCTTCATGAGAGAAGAGTGACCCGTGAGAGTCCATTATTAAAGGTCTTGCAAGGTCGACGGTTCAGCTTTATTATAAACATCTTATAACTCGTTTGCATTTGACTGTTTGCTATAATAGTTAGTTTGCTTGCATTAAATTGGTTTAAGTGGGCATTTGTAGCTAGCTCTGAGTTATCTTTTCCGTTCCATTAGTTGCATTTAGTTTATTCGAGGACGAGTAAAGGTTTGGTTTGGGGAGATTTGATGCGTGCATTTCATATAGTCTTTTTAGCCTATTTTATGCACGTATTTCTATGCTTTTATCATAGTTTATGCTACGAAATGCCCCGAATAGGCTAGTTTGGGTTATTTTGTCTTATTTGCAGGAATGGACCAGAAAGTAGTGAAATCAAGCCATTTACAGTCCGTTTTGCATGCATTTGGAGGAAGAGTGAATTTGGAGCGGAATTATAGCTGTCTTGGGATGCGTGAAGCTGTTTCGGGAGCTAAAAGGACAAGTCAAAGTCAAACTAACGAGATTAATGAGCTGCTGAAGTCAAGATTCACTCGATCGAGTACTTTAGTTGGTCGATCGAGTGGTTTTAGGTCAATTAATAAGTCGATCGAGCACTTTACTTGGTCGATCGACCAGTTCCATATTAGTGTTTAGTCGATCGAGCACTTTGTTTGGTCGATCGAACGATTTGGGCCTGAGTTTGCTCGATCGAGTAGTTTAAATCCACTCGATCGAGTGGATTCACTATCAGGCTTGGGCTTTCTGGTTTATTTCCGTCATTAGGTTAAATAATTCTTATTTTCTTATAAATAGGAAGGTAGGACGTCAGTTGTACCTCTCTCCATTTTCTCTCCGACACCACTTACGTTACTTTTACTGCTCCTACTTTGTTCCTCTATTCCGGATTTATTTCAGTAACATTTCTCTCCCTTTTCTCTTCTTACTTAATGTTTATTACTCTCTCTCTCTCTCTCTTTATTCTTGCTTATTTAATTATGTCTAGCTAATTCCTTTAATATGTTAGGACTAGGGAATCCGTGGTAGCAATATGTTAGGATTGACATGATTAGATTAGTTTTGCGATAAGAATTGTTTTAAGCAATATAATTGTCATTAGGTTGACTGAATGCATGCAAGATGCCGATTTATTTAGTTACCCCCGACCTGGATAGAAAGATTGGAAGGGAAGACTTGCTTAATTACAATAGGTGATACCTAATTAGGGCGAAAGCTAAGTTAGGGAGACCCTTGGGTGATTAGAGACCGAAGGGGTATGATCGTAGGTTTAAGGACCGAAAGGTGACGACCTCGCTCTTCTTATCAATAATTTAATCGACTCAGTTGACCCGATAGTGTAGCTGCCACGGTAGACCGATTCCTAGCATATTTCTCCTTTTTATCTGATTTATCCTTGTATTTCTCCTTTATTTCCTCTTATTCTTTTCCCTCTTGTTTTAATCTCTTTAGTCTAGCCAAAACATTTCAAACCCCCATTGTGACATTAGACAGATAGAATAGACAAGTAGATAGTAAACCGCCTCCCTGTGGAGAACGACCCTACTTACCGCTGACTTCTGTTAGTAGTAGCTAGGTATTTATTTTTTGTACTGAAACGACGGTATCAAATTTTGGTGCCGTTGCCGGGGAGGCAACTATTTATTTGCTTGTTTTATTTTGTCTGTTTTTATCCTCACGGAATTTATTCCTTGAGGCAGTTCTTATCTTTTTCCTTTAGTGTTGTTTTGATAGGCCCTACAGGTCCTACCTAGACAGTTCTAGGTGAAAGATTGTCAAAGGGAAGGCTTGAGTACCTTTGACCCATCACCTATGTCCCATTATATGGCGCGGCAGTGATTTATCATGCGGAGATGTGGTGTTTGCGAGCACAATGCAGCCCTTTGCATGGCAGAAACTGACGAGCTCCTCGAGTTCAGGCTTTGGGGACGAGCTAGCCATTCCTCTGTAGTTGTGCCGCCACATCCACCCTATCAATGGCCACCGCAACAAGATCCTCCTGATATACAGAAAGAAGAGATTGCGGAGCTGAAGTCTTTGTTGGAGACACTTTCATTCCAAATGCAAGATGATGATAGACGTACTTGTGCGCGATTTGATAAGCTCGAGTCTGAAATTGCTCAGTTAGCAGCTGAGTCGGATAGTTGGGAACCAGAAGAGGTATACTTTACTGAAAGAGGTTTTTCCCATGAAGAAACCGTGTTGCCCAATGCTGAGGATGAATTCTATGACTCGGATGACGAATTTCTATCACATTTCAATAGTTTACACGGAAATTTTAGCGCTGTACAGGAAGAATCACTCGATCGAGTGACTTATAATGGTCGATCGAGTGAATTTCCAGAAGAACCAGTCGATCGAGTAGTTCAACTCACTCGATCAAGTGAAAATCGGGAGGAAAGTCCTCGATCGAGTAATAATTTTGCTCGATCGAGTGAGTTGGCCAGTGGGAGCTTTGATTCGTCACTTGGGTTCATTCTAGATGACGATTTTGATGATGATAATGGTTACGGTGAATCACCCCTTTTCAAGGCCGAGTTGGACGCACTTGAGGCTGAGATTTACGGGCTGAAATCCACTGAGGAGGGTGACGAGGAAGCAGCTGAGTCGGTAATTGCTCCTAGCACGGAAGAGGTAATATCTTTCTGTGTCAATGATTCCGTCATTGAGAGCGACCAACCCGAGGTAGTAAACGATAATTTATTTATTGTTTGTTTAAATAGTAAATTGCCTCGTTTGACTTATGCTTTGCACTCTAATGCCTTACCCCTTCCTAGTAGGTCGTACAATTTAACGATTTTTCACCGTCGTTGTCATTTTAATTTTGTTAATCTAAAACGGAGCCCTAATTTATTGTCAATTGCTCCAGCGCTTCTATATTTTGTGGATAAATTTAGGAGCTCACATAGGAAATTTGTTAGGCTTAAACGGTTGTACAATTTTATTTCCTATTTCTTTATTGCACTGTGGTGCTACTTATGCTTTTGTGTAGCACATGCGCAGATGTATGATCTCATGCTGCGCGCTTTGAGTTCCTTTGATTCTGACTAATTAGAGAGCCTCAAAGAAAAGAAGGTCGAGCTGGGACCTGACTGAAGCTAGCGATAACCGGGAGGCAACCCGGAGTTTTTATTTTGCATTTTTATTTCATTTTAGTTGTAATAAATGGTCTTCGTACCATAGACTATATCAGTTAGGCTTCTTTTTGTTAGTTTGCGGGCTGCTTTCATTGCGTTTTGCAGGAACACACTGAGGATCACTCGATCGAGTACTTTTTGTACTCGATCGAGCACTTTTGCTGCTAAGTCCTCTCGATCAAGCATTTATTTTACTCGATCGAGCACCTGCAAAGAGAGAACTACTCGATCGACCTAATTTCCTTTCGAACGAGCAGTTTTAGACGCCCAGTTCACTCGATCGACTATTGTTCGACGGCTATCGAGTGTTATTGACTTGGATTTGCTTCCTGTGACGATATTCGGGCTATTTAGTGACCTCCCACGTTGCTGGCTGGTTTGGGGAGATCCCTTATTCGCGCAATCTTGTAAGTTTTCCGTATTTACTCTCTTTCTCTTCTAGTTTGCATTTCCTTTCCATGTTTTGGTACAATGGGGGCATTGTACGGTTTGGTTTGGGGAGGTTATGCATCCATATCTGTGTCTGCATCTTGTTTTTATTTGCATTTCTGTTATCACGTTTAATTTCCGTATGCATTGTTGTTTATTTTTCATATAAAATTTTAAATTCCTTAAAAATTAAAAAAAATTGAAAAATTTCCAAAAATTCAAAAAAATTTCACGTTTATTTTAGCATATAGGTTGAGTCCAAACGGTGGATTCCAGTGATGAAATTGCACTGCAATTGTCTTTTTGCTTAAGCCTTGCAATAAACTATTATTCTTTTTAGCTTTGTCTTATTGCATATCTACGAGTTTATGTTAAAATTTAGCTGAACGAATATACTTGACCTGAAATTTTGGCAACCTACTTATAATTTCTAAGGATTAGAGCCTTATAAACTGGTGTCATTTGTGATCAGTTTCATGTAGGATTGTGAGTAGTTACTCCTTGCATAACATGTTCATCAATTTGCACATATATGAAATTCAATTGTTTTTTGCCTGCATACATTCGGGTTAGTGGTTGGTGTCACATGCAGGGAGGTGCTTACATTTCCCCTTTCTTTCATTTTTACCCATAAACTCAACATTAGCCAAATTTGCCTGTTGACCCTTAACTACATCCCAAATTTAGCCTGCCTTGTCAAGCTAGTTTAGTGTATGTTTTGCGGTATATATTTCATTGTGCCAAATTTGACTCGTATTCTGTTGATTCGGAGTTGGTAATCTAAGAAGAAAGGGAGGATGATAAAAAAAGACGTAAAAAAAGAAAAAAAGACATGAAAAATGAAAAAAACAGAAAAAACGTGAAAGAAGAAACCGAAAAAAATAGAAAGAAAAAAAAGAGGTTGTTTGGTTGACGGTTTCACTCCTATGCTTTATCTATATTTATTGAGGAGTATTTCCAGTTCGGTCTGGTGAGTTTTGTGCCAAATGAAAGGCATTGTGCTTATTTCATAATTGAGTTGGAAATGGATGTTGTCATATGGTTCTGTTTAGGTACTAGCTTGATCACCTATACCTCCACATTCCCATAACATGTTTTGCCTTTTCTTACCCATTGCCTCACTTTACCATATTTTTGTAAGCCCTCGGCTGTGACAGGACTTTGTTTGGTTGGAATGTGTGTACGGTAGTTAGAATTGTCTATCATATTAGTTGCATGCATGTTTATGTGGGTCATAGTCTAGGTGAGCGACTATTTTTCTTTCTCTCTTACATATATATGTTCACCCTTTGCTTCATGAGAGAAGAGTGACCCGTGAGAGTCCATTATTAAAGGTCTTGCAAGGTCGACGGTTCAGCTTTATTATAAACATCTTATAACTCGTTTGCATTTGACTGTTTGCTATAAGAGTTAGTTTGCTTGCATTAAATTGGTTTAAGTGGGCATTTGTAGCTAGCTCTGAGTTATCTTTTCCATTCCATTAGTTGCATTTAGTTTACTCGAGGACGAGTAAAGGTTTGGTTTGGGAAGATTTGATACGCGCATTTTATATAGTCTTTTTAACCTATTTTATGCACGTATTTTTATGCTTTTATCATAGTTTATGCTACGAAATGCCCCGAATAGGCTAGTTTGGGTTATTTTGTCTTATTTGCAGGAATGGACCAGAAAGTAGTGAAATCAAGCCATTTACAATCCGTTTTGCATGCATTTGGAGGAAGAGTGAATTTGGAGCGGAATTATAGCTGTCTTGGGATGCGTGAAGCTGTTTCGGGAGCTAAAAGGACAAGTCAAAGTCAAACTAACGAGATTAATGAGCTGCTGAAGTCAAGATTCACTCGATCGAGTACTTTAGTTGGTCGATCGAGTGGTTTTAGGTCAATTAATAAGTCGATCGAGCACTTTACTTGGTCGATCCACCAGTTCCATATTAGTGTTTAGTCGATCGAGCACTTTGTTTGGTCGATCGAACGGTTTGGGCCTGATTTTGCTCGATCGAGTATTTTAAATCCACTCGGTCGAGTGGATTCACTATCGGGCTTGGGCTTTCTGGTTTATTTCCGTCATTAGGTTAAATAATTCCTATTTTCTTATAAATAGGAAGGTAGGACGTCAGTTGTACCTCTCTCCTTTTTCTCTCCGACACCACTTACGTTACTTTTACTGCTCCTACTTTGTTCCTCTATTCCGGATTTATTTCAGTAACATTTCTCTCCCTTTTCTCTTCTTATTTAATGTTTATTACTCTCTCTCTCTTTATTCTTGCTTATTTAATTATGTCTAGCTAATTCCTTTAATATGTTAGGACTAGGGAAGCCGTGGTAGCAATATGATAGGATTGACATGATTAGATTAGTTTTGCGATAAGAATTGTTTTAAGCAATATAATTGTCATTAGGTTGAATGAATGCATGCAGGATGCCGATTTATTTAGTTACCCCCGACCTGGATAGAAAGATTGGAAGGGAAGACTTACTTAATTACAATAGGTGATACCTAATTAGGGCGAAAACTAAGTTAGGGAGACCCTTGGGTGATTAGAGACCGAAGGGGTATAATCGTAGGTTTAAGGACCGAAAGGTGACGACCTCGCTCTTCTTATCAATAATTTAATCGACTCAGTTGACCCGATAGTGTAGCTGCCACGGTAGACCGATTCCTAGCATATTTCTCTTTTTTATCTGATTTACCCTTGTATTTCTCCTTTATTTCCTCTTATTCTTTTCCCTCTTGTTTTAATCTCTTTAGTCTAGTCAGAACATTTTAAACCCCCATTGTGACATTAGACAGATAGAATAGACAAGTAGATAGTTAACCGCCTCCCTGTGGAGATCGACCCTACTTACCGCTGACTACTGTTAGTAGTAGCTAGTTATTTATTTTCGGTACTGAAACGACGGTATCAAATTTTGGCGCCGTTGCCGGGGAGGCAACTATTTATTTGCTTGTTTTATTTTGTCTGTATTTAGCCTCAAGGAATTTATTCCTTGAGGCAGTTCTTATCTTTTTCCTTTAGTGTTATTTTGATAGGCCCTACAGGTCCTACCTAGACAGTTCTTGGTGAAAGATTGTCAAAAGGAAGGCTTGCGTACCTTTGACCCATCACCTATGTCCCATTATATGGCGCAGCAGGTGATTTACTACTGGAGATGTGGTGCTGCTGAGCACAATGCAGCCCTTTGCATGGCAGAAACTGACGAGCTCCTCCTGATATACAGAACGAGGAGATTGCAGAGCTGAAGTCTTTGTTGGAGACACTTGCATTCCAAATGCAAGATGATGATAGACGTACTTGTGCGCGATTTGATAAGCTCGAGTCTGAATTTGCTCAGTTAGCAGCTGAGTCGGATAGTTGGGAACCAGAAGAGGTATACTTTACTGAAAGCGGTTTTTCCCATGAAGAAACCGTGTTGCCCAATGCTGAGGATGAATTCTATTACTCGGATGATGAATTTCTATCACATTTCAATAGTTTACATGAAGATTTTAGCGTTGTACAGGAAGAATCACTCGATCGAGTGACTTATAATGGTCGATCGAGTGAATTTCCAGAAGAACCAGTCGATCGAGTAGTTCAACTCACTCGATCGAGTGAAAATCAGGAGGAAAGTCCTCGATCGAGTAATAATTTTGCTCGATCGAGTGAGTTGGCCAGTGGGAGCTTTGATTAGTCACTTGGGTTCATTCTAGATGACGATTTTGATGATGATAATGGTTACGGTGAATCACCCCTTTTCAAGGCCGATGATCCGGTTGATGTCGTCACTCATCCAATCAAACACATTTATAATACTCAACATACAACTAGTTAGCGGTAAGTCGAGGTCGATCCATGGGACGGTGTGCTTTGGGTTCTAAGTCTATCTATCTCAATTTATGCTAGTGTCACAATTTGGTTGGGTTTGTAGTTGTGTTCTAGACTAATAAGAGCAATAAAGTAAAACAAGCAATAAAAGGAAGGATGTAAGCAAATGATTAAAAGTGCTAGGATGTCATGGGGTCATAGGGGATTCATGGTGTTGATCATACGAACATGTTTACAATTATATGCAAGCAATTAGTGTTGTGGGGGAACCGAGTTGGTTTATGTCTTACAGTTCATAGGAAGGGTTGGGTCCCGGAGCCAAATCGATTAGATTGTACAACACCTACAAGTCGACTTACTTTCCTCCTATTCAACTTCTATGCATGGTCTAACAAGACTCGAGTTGGTTTATATCTTACAAGTCAAGTTGAGTAGATAAGAGATGGTAAAAATGCAAGGATTCATAGGCTTAGCATTTCATCAAACATAACATGTGCATAAAGTTGACATCACAACAAGCAAGAAATTTGATCATGAAAACATATTAGATTAAGCATGAATCAATCCCATGTTGGTTTTCCCTAATTACCCACTAATCCTAGCTAAGTAACTACTCACTCATGGTCAAGTTTAACATGTTAACAAGGTTGTCAATCATACTAACAAAGCCAAACATGATGAACAAGTAATAAAGATTAACAATAATTAAAACAAGGATTAAGAGAATTATACCTATGGAGATTCCAAAATAATAATGCAAAGAATAATAGAAGAACTTGATGATTGATGGAAGGTTGTCAATCTCCCAATAATAACCCAATAATCTTCAATTACCCAATAATAAACTTAAATAATAAACTTGAACAATAATTATGGAAAGATTAATGTGTAATTTGTGGAAAGATTAAAGAGTAATCTATTCTAATCTACTCCTAATCTAATCAAAGGAAGGATTTTTCTAGCTAGAGAGATCTCTTAAAGGATTATTACAAATGGGGTATTTATAGTGAAAATTAGGTGGATGCATTAGGGTTAACTAAGGGTTAAACTAGTAATTACACTTTTTAAATGGAGCAGGGAGGAGCCGGTATTTCTCGAAGGAAGGGCTTCTTTCTTTGTAGGTTGGAGAAGACGAAATTATGCTGTGAAGAAATCCGTGCGTATTGAAGTCGGGACGGGCGGACTCTGTCGGTGGAAGACGATCGAGCATATTCAAGGGAATACGGGCGGATTCTGGCGGGGCAATCCGAGCGTCTTTGGAGGAAACCGCTCGGATTCTGCTGTGAGGAGACGGGCGGATAGTGGACAATCCGCTCGGATTGTTCCTCAGCAATAATTCTTCTTCTTTTCTTCCCTTTTGTTCACTTCCATTTTATTCTTGTGGGATTGGTCTTTAGTCCTTGCTTCCTCTTCATACTAGTCCATCTAGTATCGTCAAATAGCTTCCAAATATGCACGAAAGACGGGAATTTCCGCCTTGTTATCTCCTTTTCTACAAAACAAATGAAATGCGATAGAAAAGCAAATAAGAAGTTTTTGACGGATAAAATGGCCATGAAATGCTATAATAGTATGCAAAATAGGCTCAATTAGGGGACTAAATGTGCGCAAATAATGGTCACATTAAATATCCCCAAACCGAACCTTTACTCGTCCCGAGTAAAGAGGTGACAAAAACTAGACCTTTATTTAAACTAACCTACTAATATAGCCGATATGAGACAATTAGCGGGTCTTACTCCGCCCCTTCAACTCACAACAAGACAACCATGAGGTAGGATGCCTTCTTGCAAGGCAAGGTGGGGCTTGCCAAAATGGCGATACATCCAAACATTAAGCACACAAAATCAAGTAATGGATGCATCTACAAAAGAATAGCCACTTTCCTCATCTAAGTGGCGGAAATTATCTACAAGGGAAGCAATTCAAGGGTACACACTCCTTCATAGATGCAATTTCTTCAAACTACTAAGCCTAGAAGGATACCAATAAATCACCTCCAAATTGTGTCAAGCTAGGGTACCTTTATCCTCAATTGCTAAATGCTTTTGTCAAGAGTAGACTCCCTATGGTGTTAGAAACACTGGAGGATCGCGGAATTCCCCCTCTTGCCTAGACAAGAAGAAGGGTCGTCCCCCTCTACCATGCACAAAAATGGATACGATGGATAAAGGGATCAATAGATATTTGAGTTTCACTTTGGGAGTTTTGCTTTTGTTTTTATTTTTCCCCCCAATTTCTTGTGGCATTTGACATTTGAGAACACTTTCTTTTTGCCATTTCTTTTTGATTTTTGGCATTTCAACACTTGACAACTTTCAACTTTTCTTTGCATTTCTTTTGAACATTTTCAAAGTCACCCCATATGTAGTGAGGGTGCCTTATATTTGAAACTATAGGAGTTCTATTTTTGCTCCTCTTTTCATTTGATGCATTTTTGCAAACTTTCTTTCACTTTTTATTTCATTGAACTCAAATTGATTTCTTTTTGTGCCCATTCTCTTTGATGACAAAAATGTGGTAGAACATGGATGATGGATGGATGGATGGATGCATGGTTTCAAGGGTCACCTTGGAATAAACGGTAGCCAAAGAGTTATCACACCACAAGGTACTCTTGACTAGGCCTTAATCCATGGGTCAAAGGATACTAGCATGACACATCCTAGGGTGGTTTACAAGTATTCTAACATGCAAAGTATTAAGAAGAAAAAGCATCTACTAGGGCCTATATACACTTGTCAAGCTTCCCAAGTAGACGGTTTCGCAAAATTTTTCTAACATGCAAACTACATGACATGATGCAACTAGCATTTATACATCCTAATGCATATGTTTCTACCAACTAATATGTCATATAAACTAAATGCAAGTCCTAAGTTCACATTGTTTTTACCGCATCAATCAAAATAAAGCCACATAGTCATTAATATAAAGAGGAAAAAGGGGATTGGAAAGATCATACCATGCGGTCTTCAATATCCTCATGTCTCGGATGTAGCGTAGTCAATCAATGTGAAAAAGGATGAACAAACACAATATATACAAAACAATATATACAAGTCTACACTACAAAGGAAATGAACTTGTTTTTGGATTTTTCAATTTTTCAAATTTTTATGGTTTTTGTTTTTATGAAATTAAAAGACATATTTTTGTGATTTTTCGAAATTTTTCAATTTTTATGCATTTTTAGAATATAAATTCCCATCCCCCACTTTATTTTGGACATTGTCCTCAATGTACATGTAGGAGTAGGAATGAAAAATAAATACATGTTTTTGGATTTTTGATTTTTTTGAAATAAAGTACAAATGCAATGATATGGTATGAATGAATGCATGCTCTAACTAAATGTAATTCTATATGACATATATAACAAATGAATGCAATCTAAACTACACTATATGATGCATGTTTTCTAGTAGACTATGGTCACCTATGATCAAACCTCCTCAAACCGATTTAAACACTATTTCTAGTGTATAAATGAATAGGTTTGGCCATTAGTGACTATGCATGAATTCTACTCTATATGCAACTATCAACATGAATCATGTGAAATATATTACAATGCAACTATACCATATGAACTAACTAATGCAAATGCGAAATGGAATATAATACAAATGCATGCAAAAGCTACACTAGATGCAATATATATACAAAAGAGAGAGAGAGAAAGATGGGCATCATACAAATGGAGGTGGTGAGGTAGGCCTCTTTCACTCGTCATCCTCATCATCTTGATCATAGCCATAATGATGAGAGCTTCCGGCTTGATCATACCCTCTTGCTTGACCCCAATACCCTCCTTGGTCAAATTCTCCTCCATGCCCCGAGTACCCTCCACCTTGGCTAGAATGCCCTCCGTCCCCTCGACCCCAAGCTTGGTCCCCTTGATTTGGGAACAAGAGCTCTGGTTGTGCCCAAGAGGGCTTAGGACCATTAGGGTCAATATACCCTTGTTGAGCCATGTTATAGTATTGGGGGTAGAGGGCCAAGTAGTTGTCTTCCCTCCCTTCATGTACCCCTAGGTCCACTCTATTCATGAGTGCCATCAAATCATTAATACCCGGGTTACCGAGGATTGCCGGCCGAAATTCGGTATATGGAGTAGGGTATGGCGGGATAGGTACGTAGGAAGGTGGGCGAATAGGCCTTCCCGGTCCTCCACGAGGTATTTGGCGATGCGGCTCTTCCCTTTGAGGGGGATTATCAAGAATTTGGATATCAAGGAGGTAGCTTGGCGGAGGAGAGTATGGACTCAATCTTGGGTCAATGCCCGGTATCTTCCATCCTTCAAGGATCATTGAGGTGCATCCCTTGGTGTGCCACTCTACACTCCCATCTCGAGTGTAGTTACACCATCGGTGACTGTGGAAGATGGTGTGCTCATCAATCAAAGTCCTCCCCTCAAGAGGAATATAGGTTCCTCGGGCATTGAACCCGGGACAAAGGTGGTGGGCGAAAATGGTAATTAGACCTCCCATCACGAAGGTTTTGAGTTGGGTGGTCCCTTGAGCAAAATCATGGAACCTAGTAAGTATCTCAAGTGGCGTATTAAAGTTATAACGCCTCACCGCTCGAACATTCAAATAGGACTCAAGAAAAGTTAAGTCGATGAGAGTACACCTATCTTGTTCGTACCTCCCATTGATGCAACCGGCTACAAAGCGCTCGGTGAATCGAATCACCGGATGTTGGATGGCAAAGGTATAGCAACGTTTTATATGGGTAAAGTCCCTCCCGGAGATAGCCTTCCAAAGAAAGTCCACACCAAAATTATCGGGCTTTTCGGTATAGTCGGTGGGTACTTCAAGACCGAAAACATAGGCAAATTCCTCAAGCGAAAGACTATGGTCTAGGTTGCATAACCTAAACTCCATGCCGACATTGTTGTGGGTATATGCCACAATGCGAAGGCTACTCAAGAATTCAAGGGTGAGACTAAGGTAAGTCCTTTCATGGGCATGGAAAAGTTTCCCAATGCCAAGGCCATTAAAGAACATCTCGGTAGAGTACCTTATCTTAAGGATTTCCAACACCCTAGTGTCTACAAATTGAGTGGGTTCGTACTTCTTACCTAGTAGCTTGACAAAGTTTTTGCGGTGGTCGTCAGATTCAAAGAGCACCTCTTGAAAGTGGTTGAGTTGTTCAATGCCTCCCCTCATTAAGGGTTGGGAGCTCCTTGGTAGCACTACCTCTCGCGGCGTTGAAGAGGTTGATCCCTTGTGCTTCTTCCCGATTGATTCAACCAATTTCTTGGCCTTTCCTTTGGTGTTCATCAATGGTGCCATTTGGATGTTGGTGATGGGGGGTGTTTTTTAGGATGTGAGGGTGATTTTGAGAATTAAGATGAGTGTTTTAGGGTTTGGTAAAGTGAGGAAATGAGGGAGAAAAGGGGGTGATTATATAGAAGAAATAGGGAATCCGAACGGATAAGGTTGGATCAAACCCGTTTTATCCGAAGGAACAGGGCAATCCGAGCGGATTTCCATCGGGACGGGCGGATTGTGGAAGAAGAAGACGGGCGTCTTTGCTCGAATCCGCACGGATTCTAACACAGCGATATTTCTTGACTGAGAGGTGGGAAAAGACGGGCGTCTTATGTCTGGGACGTGCGGCTTGACTAGGACGGGCGTCTTACTCAAAATCCGCCCGTATTCAGGGGCAGCACAAAATCTCGTTTCTGGGCGACATACGGGACGGGCGTCCCGTGAAGAAAACGGACGTATTGTCCAGGACGGGCGGATTCTGCCGAATCCGCACGTCTTCCTCTGCAGCGCTAATTATTTTTTGTGACGTGGGCTCTGGTCGGACGTCTTATTCTCGATCCGGGCGTCTTCTGCCTCTTTCCTTCTTCTTCTTACTTTTTCGCGAAACAACACACCCCTTTTCACTGATTTTCTCTTTTTCCTTATCTTTTTCTGAAATTTGCTCATGAGACATGTAAGATGACTCTCTCTCTCTTCTCTCTCATGCAAGAAATTAAATGAAAATGTAATAATGTACAATATTATACAAAGTAAAGGGTCCAAGAAATATCTTACAAATGGTGGTTTGAGGTAGGACTCCACCAAACTAGTTCAATTTGTAGATATTCTTATCCATAGAGCTCAAAGCTCTTAATAAAAGATGAAAAGCTTGTGAACAAGCTCCAAATAAGCACAAGTATGGGTTGCTCAATTTGAATATGAAATTTGGCCAAGGAAGCTTGTAGAATGTTCTTTTCCTTGCCTTCTCCTTAGCGTTAGAGCTTTCCCGATGCTTCAAATAAATAAACCCATGATTCTTGTCAACACTAAGCATGAATTGTGGTTCACTTTTATCCGTAGATGTCCATTTACCAACTTCTTCTTCAATCCCGGTGATGATGATAGCATTTTGATTTTTCAATCCTTCCAAGGTAGAAGGAGAATTTTCATAACATTGATGATCGGACACCTTAGGAGTTGAGATTGCGGGTGCCAAATCTTCACAAGTAGCCTCACGAGCAATTTTCTCTTTGAGCTTTTTCACCAAGTAGCTCTTGTAAGAAACTTTGGCCTTTTGAAGAAGGTCTGTCATATCCTCTTCAATGATCATTGGCTCCATGATAGGTGCCAAGTGGTCTTCATGAAGAATAAAGGAAGGACGTTCTTCTTCATGATAGGGTATCTCAAATGCCTCAAGGATAGGCTCCTCAAGCAAGGTGATATTGTGAGTCCCTCCTCTAGGTTCATCATCATTGTTGCTATCTTCATATGAATCATAGATGTGGGCTTCATGTAACTCTTTTTTCAACACCTCAACGTTCACATCAAAAGACACACCCTCATACTCACAAAGGTTAAGAGTATTTGGTTCATTTAATCTCATGTCTTCATCATCGAATACCATACTCTCATACTCACAAGAGCTCAAGGAACTTGGCTCTTCCCACTTCTCATCTTTTATATCAAAGGTCACTACTTCAAATTCGCATTTATGCTCAATGTCCAAAGAACGGTGGGGAGTGATTGGTTGGGATTCTTTTAATTGGGCAATTTGAATCCCCAATTCCTCTCTTTGGATAACAATGTCCTTAAGAACATTATCTTCTTTTCGGCTCTCTTCTAGCATTTGTTTGAAGAAGTTTTGTTGATCTCCCATCATTTGGAGAATCATGTTTTGAATGGGTTCATCTTTTTGTTGTGGGTGGGTGTGAAAGTGGTTGTATTGTGGCAATTGAAGTTCATTGTGAAATGGGTATTGGGTGGGTGGTTGTTGTTGATATTGGGTGTGGTAATTTTGGTGGGAAAAATTGGGGTAGTGGTTAGGATTTTCGTTGTACAAATAATAAGGTAGGTTTGTGTTGACTTGCTCCTCAAACTCCCCATACCCATAGTCATACCCAAAAGATCCACCACATACTCCATATGTCAAGTCTTGCATCATCATGGTCAAGATAAAGATACAACTACAAACATGGAAACTACAAGAAAATGGTAAAAACAATCCTTGAGGAACAAGTTCCTCAAGGTGAAAGCAAAATCAAAATAGACAAACAAGTAAGAACTTAATCACATAGCACCGTCCCCGGCAACGGCGCCATTTTGATCCGGTTGATGTCGTCACTCATCCAATCAAACACATTTATAATACTCAACATACAACTAGTTAGCGGTAAGTCGAGGTCGATCCATGGGACGGTGTGCTTTGGGTTCTAAGTCTATCTATCTCAATTTATGCTAGTGTCACAATTTGGTTGGGTTTGTAGTTGTGTTCTAGACTAATAAGAGCAATAAAGTAAAACAAGCAATAAAAGGAAGGATGTAAGCAAATGATTAAAAGTGCTAGGATGTCATGGGGTCATAGGGGATTCATGGTGTTGATCATACGAACATGTTTACAATTATATGCAAGCAATTAGTGTTGTGGGGGAACCGAGTTGGTTTATGTCTTACGGTTCATAGGAAGGGTTGGGTCCCGGAGCCGAATCGATTAGATTGTACAACACCTACAAGTCGACTTACTTTCCTCCTATTCAACTTCTATGCATGGTCTAACAAGACTCGAGTTGGTTTATATCTTACAAGTCAAGTTGAGTAGATAAGAGATGGTAAAAATGCAAGGATTCATAGGCTTAGCATTTCATCAAACATAACATGTGCATAATGTTGACATCACAACAAGCAAGAAATTTGATCATGAAAACATATTAGATTAAGCATGAATCAATCCCATGTTGGTTTTTCCTAATTACCCACTAATCCTAGCTAAGTAACTACTCACTCATGGTCAAGTTTAACATGTTAACAAGGTTGTCAATCATACTAACAAAGCCAAACAAGATGAACAAGTAATAAAGATTAACAATAATTAAAACAAGGATTAAGAGAATTATACCTATGGAGATTCCAAAATAATAATGCAAAGAATAATAGAAGAACTTGATGATTGATGGAAGGTTGTCAATCTCCCAATAATAACCCAATAATCTTCAATTACCCAATAATAAACTTAAATAATAAACTTGAACAATAATTATGGAATGATTAATGTGTAATTTGTGGAAAGATTAAAGAGTAATCTATTCTAATCTACTCCTAATCTAATCTAAGGAAGGATTTTTCTAGCTAGAGAGATCTCTTAAAAGATTAGTACAAATGGGGTATTTATAGTGAAAATTAGGTGGATGCATTAGGGTTAACTAAGGGTTAAACTAGTAATTACACTTTTTAAATGGAGCAGGGAGGAACCGATATTTCTCGAAGGAAGGGCTTCTTTCTTTGTAGGTTGGAGAAGACGAAATTATGCTGTGAAGAAATCCGTGCGTATTGGAGTCGGGACGGGCGGACTCTGTCGGTGGAAGACGAGCATATTCAAGGGAATACAGGCGGATTCTGGCGGGGCAATCCGAGCGTCTTTGGAGGAAACCGCTCGGATTCTGCTGTGAGGAGACGGGCGGATAGTGGACAATCCGCTCGGATTGTTCCTCAGCAATAATTCTTCTTCTTTTCTTCCCTTTTGTTCACTTCCAATTTATTCTTGTGGGATTGGTCTTTAGTCCTTGCTTCCTTTTCATACTAGTCCATCTAGTATCGTCAAATAGCTTCCAAATATGCACGAAAGACGGGAATTTCCGCCTTATTATCTCCTTTTCTACAAAACATATGAAATGCGATAGAAAAGCAAATAGGAAGGTTTTGACGGATAAAATGGCCATGAAATGCTATAATAGTATGCAAAATAGGCTCAATTAGGGGACTAAATGTGCGCAAATAATGGTCACATCAGCCGAGTTGGACGCACTTGAGGCTGAGATTTACGGGTTGAAATCCACTAAGGAGGGTGACGAGGAAGCAGCTGAGTCGGTAATTGCTCCTAGCACGGAAGAGGTAATATCTTCCTTTGTCAATGATTCCGTCATTGAGAGCGACCAACCCGAGGTAGTAAACGATAATTTATTTATTGTTTGTTTAAATAGTAAATTGCCTCGTTTGACTTATGCTTTGCACTCTAATGCCTTACCCCTTCCTAGTAGTTCGTACAATTTAACGATTTTTTACCGTCCTTGTCATTTTAATTTTGTTAATCTAAAACGGAGCCCTAATTTATGGTCAATTGCTCCAGCGCTTCTATAATTTGTGGATAAATTTAGGAGCTCACATAGGAAATTTGTTAGGCTTAAACGGTTGTACAATTTTATTTCCTATTTCTTTATTCCACTGTGGTGCTACTTATGCTTTTCTGTAGCACATGCGCAGATGTATGATCTCATGCTGCGCGCTTTGAGTTGCTTTGATTCTGACTAATTAGAGAGCCTCAAAGAAAAGAAGGTCGAGTTGGGACCTGACTGAAGCTAGCGCTACCCGGGAGGCAACCCGGAGTTTTTATTTTGCATTTTTATTTCATTTCAGTTGTAATAAATGGTCTTCGTACCATAGACTATATCAGTTAGGCTTGTTTTTGTTAGTTTGCGGGCTGCTTTCATTGTGTTTTGCAGGAACACACTGAGGTTCACTCGATCGAGTACTTTTTGTACTCGATCGAGCACTTTTGCTGTAAATCCTCTCGATCGAGCATTTATTTTACTCGATCGAGCACCTGCAAAGAGAGAACTACTCGATCGACCTAATTTCCTTTCGATCGAGCAGTTTTAGACGCCCAGTTCACTCGATCGACTATTGTTCGACGGCTATCGAGTGTTATTGACTTGGATTTGCTTCCTGTGACGATATTCGGGCTATTTAGTGACCTCCCACGTTGCTGGCTGGTTTGGGGAGGTCCCTTATTCGCGCAATCTTGTAAGTTTTCCGTATTTACTCTCTTTCTCTTCTAGTTTGCATTTCCTTTCCATGTTTTGGTATAATGGGGGCATTGCACGGTTTGGTTTGGGGAGGTTATGCATCCATATCTGTGTCTGCATCTTGTTTTTATTTGCATTTCTGTTATCACGTTTAATTTCCGTATGCATTGTTGTTTATTTTTCATAAAAAATTTTAAATTCCATAAAAATTAAAAAAATTCAAAAATTTCCAAAAATTCAAAAAAATTTCACGTTTATTTTAGCATATAGGTTGAGTCCGAACGGTGGATTCCAGTGATGAAATTGCACTGCAATTGTCTTTTTGCTTTAGCCTTGCAATAAACTATTATTCTTTTTAGCTTTGTCTTATTGCATATCTACGAGTTTATGTTAAAATTTAGCTGAACGAATATACTTGACCTGAAATTTTGGCAACCTACTTATAATTTCTAAGGATTAGAGCCTTATAAACTGGTGTCATTTGTGACCAGTTTCATGTAGGATTGTGAGTAGTTACTCCTTGCATAACATGTTCATCAATTTGCATAAATATGAAATTCAATTGCTTTTTGCCTGCATACATTCGGGTTAGTGGTTGGTGTCACATGCAGGGAGGTGCTTACATTTCCCCTTTCTTTCATTTTTACCCATAAACTCCACATTAGCCAAATCTGCCTGTTGACCCTTAACTACATCCCAAATTTAGCCTGCCTTGTCAAGCTAGTTTAGTGTATGTTTTGCAGTATATATTTCATTGTGCCAAGTTTGACTCGTATTCTGTTGATTCGGAGTTGGTAATCTAAGAAGAAAGGGAGGATGATGAAAAAAGACGTGAAAAAAGAAAAAAGGACATGAAAAATGAAAAAAATAGAAAAAACGTGAATGAAGAAACCGAAAAAAATAGAAAGAAAAAAAAGATGTTGTTTGGTTGACGGTTTCACTCCTATGCTTTATCTATATTTATTGAGGAGTATTTCCAGTTCGGTTTGGTGAGTTTTGTGCCAAATGAAAGGCATTGTGCTTATTTCATAATTGAGTTGGAAATGGATGTTGTCATATGGTTCTGGTTAGGTACTAGCTTGATCACCTATACCTCCACATTCCCATAACATGTTTTGCCTTTTCTTACCCAGTGCCTCACTTTACCATATTTTTGTAAGCCCTCGGCTATGACAGGACCTTGTTTGGTTGGAATGTGTGTACGGTAGTTAGAATTGTCTATCATATTAGTTGCATGCATGTTTATGTGGGTCGTAGTCTAGGTGAGCGACTATTTTTCTTTCTCTCTTACATATATATGTTCACCCTTTGCTTCATGAGAGAAGAGTGACCCGTGAGAGTCCATTATTAAAGGTCTTGCAAGGTCGACCGTTCAGCTTTATTATAAACATCTTATAACTCGTTTGCATTTGACTGTTTGCTATAAGAGTTAGTTTGCTTGCATTAAATTGGTTTAAGTGGGCATTTGTAACTAGCTCTGAGTTATCTTTTCCGTTCCATTAGTTGCATTTAGTTTACTCGAGGACGAGTAAAGGTTTGGTTTGGGGAGATTTGATACGTGCATTTTATATAGTCTTTTTAGCCTATTTTATGCACGTATTTCTATGCTTTTATCATAGTTTATTCTACGAAATGCCCCGAATAGGCTACTTTGGGTTATTTTGTCTTATTTGCAGGAATGGACCAGAAAGTAGTGAAATCAAGCCATTTACAGTCCGTTTTGCATGCATTTGGAAGAAGAGTGAATTTGGAGCGGAATTATAGCTGTCTTGGGATGCGTGAAGCTATTTCGGGAGCTAAAAGGACAAGTCAAAGTCAAACTAACGAGATTAATGAGCTGCTGAAGTCAAGATTCACTCGATCGAGTACTTTAGCTGGTCGATCGAGTGGTTTTAGGTCAATTAATAAGTCGATCGAGCACTTTACTTAGTCGATCGACCAGTTCCATATTAGTGTTTAGTCGATCGAGCACTTTGTTTGGTCGATCGAACGGTTTGGGCCTGATTTTGCTCGATCGAGTAGTTTAAATCCACTCGATCGAGTGGAGTCACTATCGGGCTTGGGCTTTCTGGTTTATTTCCGTCATTAGGTTAAATAATTCCTATTTTCTTATAAATAGGAAGGTAGGACGTCAGTTGTACCTCTCTCCTTTTTCTCTCTGACACCACTTACGTTACTTTTACTGCTGCTACTTTGTTCCTCTATTCCGGATTTATTTCAGTAATGTTTCTCTCCCTTTTCTCTTCTTATTTAATGTTTATTACTCTCTCTCTCTCTCTCTCTTTATTCTTGCTTATTTAATTATGTCTAGCTAATTCCTTTAATATGTTAGGACTAGGGAAGCCGTGGTAGCAATATGTTAGGATTGACATGATTAGATTAGTTTTGCGATAAGAATTGTTTTAAGCAATATAATTGTCATTAGGTTGAATGAATGCATGCAGGATGCCGATTTATTTAGTTACCCCAGACCTGGATCGAAAGATTGGAAGGGAAGACTTGCTTAATTACAATAGTTGATACCTAATTAGGGCGAAAGCTAAGTTAGGGAGACCCTTGGGTGATTAGAGACCGAAGGGGTATAATCGTAGGTTTAAGGACAGAAAGGTGACGACCTCGCTCTTCTTATCAATAATTTAATCGACTCAGTTGACCCGATAGTGTAGCTGCCACGGTAGACCGATTCCTAGCATATTTCTCCTTTTTATCTGATTTACCCTTGTATTTCTCCTTTATTTCCTCTTATTCTTTTCCCTCTTGTTTTAATCTCTTTAGTCTAGTCAAAACATTTCAAACCCCCATTGTGACATTAGACAGATAGAATAGACAAGTAGATAGTAAACCGCCTCCCTGTGGAGATCGACCCTACTTACCGCTGACTTCTGTTAGTAGTAGCTAGGTATTTATTTTTGGTACTGAAACGACGGTATCATACACATTATATGATAAAGTGACAATTGACAAAAATAAAATGGAGTCCATATTATCTAATGGACCGGTTTTAGAGGAATAAATAGGGTGAAATGGTTTATTGTTTTATATTGTGGAAAACACAATCATTAACATCTAAACCTAGACTTCACCCTAATTCTTTTGATAAGAACAATTCTAAAAAGAGAATGGGCATGCATTGGTCCTCTTGGACACCCCTCCCCACCGGTTTTCCACTCCACCAACAATAATAAGAATAGTTCTTATTCATTCCTTCACTCTTACATTTTTGTCTCACTTCTTACCGTACACTTTTTCTCTAAAATAAAGTTTCAGATATAATTGTTCTAAAATCTAATTTATAAATTACTAGAAGTAGTAATAAAAAATATTAGATTATATTTTAAGGTCTCTAATTATTTATATCTAGTTAATATATTAATTAGAATTAAGGGGTTGTCTTGGTGCAATTAAGAGGAGGTTCTCACACTATTGAGACAAGGAGGATCATCCATTTATTTTGAGCTCAAGAACAAGTAAGAAAGGTGTTCTTACTTGTGCCTTTAAAACCGTTTTGGATATTGTAAGGAATAATTTTTTTACTTTTCTATTTATATATTGTTATGCATGCATAAAATCAACATCTAATTAAAAGAGTTATTTAGATCTAAAGTAAATGAGTTTAATTAGAGGGTAGAGTATCCTTTCAAGTGGTATCAAGAGCTTTGGTTGTTGCATGCATAATCGGCTTAGTTTTTCCGACTAAATTAAAACTAGAAATTTGTGATTTATATGATTAAGTCACGAAAATTTTTGCATGTTATATATTCTGGTCCTAAAATTAATTGAGGTCATTTTGATGAGTTATGATAATTTTTGGCTCATTTTAATGATTTTTAGTAATTTTATTACATTTAAATGTATAAAATAGTAATTAAAATGCTAAAAATAGTTAAACTTTGTTTCTGACCTTGAATTTTTTATATGACCTCACATGCATATTTTGCTTATTGTATGTAAAATTTCGTATAAATTTGATTTATTTAGCATGATTTATAATTTTTATGAGATAAAAATGTAATAAATGGAGGTAAAATGGTTAAAATTAGTTAAACTTCGAAACAGGCCATGAAATTTTAATATGTTGTCACATGCACATTTTACTCAGTGGTTGTAAAATTTTAGAAGAACTTGATTTATTTTGCATGATTTATGAATTTTTAGTGTAATAATGATATAAATAGTGACTATTTTAGCAAAAATAGCTAAAATGAATTATATGGCATGCGAAAAATATTTTAGGTTGCATTATTATCCCACTAATCAGATCTAAATTTGAAACATTGATTAGATTAATGTTCATATACTTTAGATATTTTATTTGATAAAACTGATTAATTGCAACTATATTTTCTCGAAATAAATTCAAAAATTTTAACCTTGATTTTTGACATTATGAGTATCATAGAATTTTTTCAAAATGTTCAAAAATTTAAAATTCGACTTTTGAAGTTATTGTAATTAAATTTGGATTTATTTCATAAAAAGTTATGATTTTTAAGATCTATATGAGCATAAATGTTATACAAGTTGAATTATTGTCAAAAAATTGAGTGATGACTAATTTATGAGTTCTTAGGTGTTAGTATAATTAACTTGGACTAAAATTAGATTTTAGTAATATTTTGTGTAATTTTAATAAGTTAAAATTACGAATATCCATAAAACCGGCTTATATTGAAGATATAAGTTTAATAGGGCGATTTGGCACTTAATTTGGCATGTTATATACATATTATAAAGTTGCATATTTCATTGATGAGTGTCATATTTTTATTTATGTAATTTTGAATTATGTAATTTTATCTTAGTATGGTCTTAGTGTTTTAATTGGTATTACCCGTAATGAAAGGGAATATCGATTTGGTAGTAATTTTAATGTGATTTCGTATCACCGTTTTGTAATTTAATAGATTTAAATTTTTATTACAAATGTATAATAGGAATAGCTATGTATTTTTATTATTATTTTGTTATTCCAGAGATACCTAAAGACGGAGCCATTCGGAAAGGAGTTCCGATCAAGACGGTGTTTCCTTGGGATGCGTGTCACTTGAAATTCAAGGGACCAATGGAGTTTGTTTCCGAATTTTTAATAGAATATTAGATTTTCTATTTTAGGAAGGCCATACTAGGAAATTTATTTATTGCTTTGCATTTTTCTTTATATGTTACATGCATTGCCAAATCGCCATTACATCACATGC
Source organism: Silene latifolia (assembly GCF_048544455.1). Classification (NCBI taxonomy): domain Eukaryota; kingdom Viridiplantae; phylum Streptophyta; class Magnoliopsida; order Caryophyllales; family Caryophyllaceae; genus Silene; species Silene latifolia. Next base: position 64,581,299 of record NC_133533.1, on the reverse strand, counting down.
ATTTATATATATATATATATATATATATATATATATATATATATATATATATGTATATATATATATATATATATGTATATATATATATATATATATATATATATATATATATGTATATATATATATATATATATATATATATATATATATATATGTATATGTATATATATATATATATATATATGTATATATATATATATATATATATATATATGTATATATATATACATATATATATATGTATATATATATATATATATATATGTATATATATATATGTATATGTATATATATATATATATATATACATATATATACATATATATATACATATACATATATATATATACATATACATATATATATATATATATATATATATATATCGTTTTTCGACCGTGTCGATTATAATTATCGTAGTTCACTAATATAGTTCACATAAAAGGTGATAGATAATAAATCGACAAGATCTCTCACATATTTAAAATTGAGATTAGTCTTTCCAAATAGTAGGACCCATGAATCCCTTTGACATTTGGGGTAGATTCCGTTTCCGGGGGTACTTTCATTTTTCATCGGGTAAGTGGGGTAATAACTAGTTATTACACGCGAAATTTGGTTGGTCTCAACTGGACATGAAGACTAGTCTTATGTTCCGAGGCTAGAGATGAATTTAACGTAATTTCATCGACCGAGAGTTCTAATTGTAGAATCGGTTAAAAAGTTAACCCACCGAGTCATATTAGTGAGGGATGAATCGGTTTTTAGTGCCCGAGTTAATATGGATTTGGATCTCGAAATCATTTATATAATTGGGTGGAGGTCATTATATAAATGCTAAAAACATGCTTAAATATTTTCATATATTAACGATGAATGTTTCTTTTCCCATTATTTCGTTGTTTTATATTGTTCTTTATCATCGCTCCGACTCATATACGATATCATTCGATTTTAACACGAGCCTCTACTAAACCACTATTACTAATGACAAGTATAATCTCTTTCTAAATCCTCAAATGAACTGTTTAAATAGGGCGTGGACTAGTTCCATAGGAATCGTTCTATTCCATAGAACTTGATAGGAGTCGTCCTATGTCATATAAGATTAACATCTTAAAATTCCTAACATGCCTATGTATGATTTCTTGTGAAGAAATATGACTAGAGGTAATGATTAGTCAAAATATGTTTTGATAATATCATCTATGCTTCTATGGTTCAAAGGTCTTATTGCTCAAGCTAAACACTTGTCATCAAGCACTTAAGTTGTTAAGAACATGACAATGTTAAATTGGTAAATTGATTTGTCAGAAATTTTGATTAACCAAATACCACAATAGAGTTCATCCGTGTTTAGAATTAACTAGGAATTTATATGAAGATAAGTCTTCATCAAATGGAAATTCTTAAAGGTAGTGGGAGCAATAAGAAGTGAGTACCTATCTTAATTATTAAGGATAGAACTAGGCTCGAAAGAGAAAGTGTTAGACACTAAATTAGATACAAAACCCAAATAAGTAAAGATCAAGGAAGTTGGTTGTGTGGCTCCAACATATTACTTCTTGAATATCAATCACATTGACATTGCATTCTTGCAAATTATCACGGCATGAGTATTTGATACAAATCTGTGAATCATGTTAGAAATTGCTGTTGGGAAATGTGTCCTCAACAATACTGCGATCACATGATTTAAATATCATTATTAAATCTCATTTCAAGAATACGGAAGGGATGATACATTACATATATAGTCAACTGGTCCACACATATCGGTAATGATTGGCTGGCTAGAGTTTGACATTACTGTCGTGCGACGGTGGTGATCAGTTGATCCCTTGAGGTCACACCTAAAGGACGATTCCCTTAATTGAAAAGGGTAATTAGTTGTATACCGATACAGATTAATTAATTCCTTAAAATTGAACAATTCGATTTGTGAGAAAGAGAATATTGATATCTTATTGTAATAGGATTAAATAAGATTTATTTTAGTAATAAAATGCTTTGTTGCTAAAATTATTTATTGTTTGAGAAACAATAAAGATAAGAATGAATGGTTAATTATAATTACAAGAAGTTGTGAATTATAACTACATGACCCATTTTATTTATGTGATCAAGTATCACTAGTCAATTTGTTGAATGTAATTTAATTAATTTATAAAGTGATATTTATGTGATAAATATGCATTTAATTAATTAGTAACATGTATCATACTACATGTGACATATTGTGTGACAAATGACAAATTGACAAAAATAAAATGGTAGTCCATTTTATACATAATGGACCGAAATTAATAGGGTCTAGAGGATGGTGGGTGATTTATTTTAATAAGCTAAAATAACATCATTATGACTCTACTTGCCTAGCCTTACATGCCTAAGGTTTAGATAAGGTAAAAAGCATAAAGGGAAGGACAATATATTGGTCCATTACCTCCCCCAAAACCGTGCTCCCTCTAACATTAGAGTAGTTTTTTACTCTACTAATTCTTTAATGAATATCCATTCAAATTACATGCAAAATGTTCATGTAGAATTTCCTCTCTTCTCTCTCTTCCATCTTCATCAAAAAGGATGAGATTTTAATCTAAATTGTTCATATAAATTACTAAGATTACTAGAAGTAGTATATGAGTATTAGTAATAGATTTTAAGGTAAACTACATTGCAAACATCTAGTACATGTTTATTTGTGGGTTTAAGGGATTGTCTTGGGTGCAACTAATTGGAGGGCTTCTAATTTGAAGTCAAGAATGTTCATCCATTAATGGAAAGCTCAAGAACTAACAAGAAGGAGATCTTGTTAGTGCCCAATATGACCGAAATCATTATGGTGAGAAAATGTTTTCTTATCTTCTTTTATTAATGTTTGCATGCATAAAATCCATGTTTAATTTTATGACAAATTAGTTTAAACATATATGAGTATGTTAGTATGTATATAGATCTACATTTCCTTCAATCGGTATCATGAGCCACGGTTGTTTGCATGCAAATCGGTTAAAAGTTTTTCCGAGTTATAAGAATAACAAATAAAACTTGTAAAATTTGTGTTATTATGAGATATCACGAAATTAATCCATGCATGTTAATATTTCTGGTCCTAAAATGTTTTAGGATATTTTGGTTAATTTTACGGATTTTTATTGTTCATAATTTACTATAATGGCATTTAAATGTGATTTTATGAGTAAAAATGTCATTTTTGGTCTAAAATTAGCTATGCTTCGAATTTTCAGTTGGTTTTTGGATATGTTGTCACATATATTATTTTGCGATAACCTGTAAATTTTCATAATTTTTGGACTTGTTATGCTCGAAAAATGAATTTTTCATTATTAAATTCGGATTTAAGTGAAAAATAGGTTAATAAGAGTTAAATTTCGAATATGGTCATAGGAAATTATTATGTTGTCACATGCAATTTTAAAGATGTGTGTAAAATAATTGGCTATAAAGAAGTCTTTTTGCATGATTTATGAATTTTTGAAGAAAAATAGCATAAATAGTGACATTATTAGTGGAAAATTAATAAAACATAATCTATGACTTAGGAAAAACGTCAAATGTTGCATTTTATTATATTTTTCAGATCTAAAATTGAAAAGTTAATGAAAATAATTTTTCCATGTTTTTATGATTATTTTAGTTAAAATTGATAAACCGCAACATTGTTTTTCCGGAAAATTTTGAAATTTTTAACCTAATATTTTGAACATTATGAGTGTCATGGAATTTTTCCAGAATGTTCATGAGTTTAAATTTCAAATTTTGAATTTATTTGAAATTTTGTGATTTATTTGAAGTTTAATAGCTTATTTTTGTAATTTTTAGTCCATTTATGAACAATTTTATAAAATGTGGGTTAATTATGGTCAAATTATTAGTGAAGACTAAATTTTGAGTCCTAAGAGGTTAGGGTAATTAACTTATGCATAAATATGAGTTTATGTATTTTTGTGATTATAAAAATGTTGAAATCACGCAAATCCGTAAAAACCGAGTAATATACGATATTGGCTAATTAAAGGCGATTTAGCATAAAATTGAGCATGTTTATACATATTATAATGCTGCATTTTCTTTATGATTGTCATAATTTTAATTTATGTAATTTTTGAATTATGTAATTTTACTTAGTATGGCCTTAGATTTAATTGGTATTTCCCGAAATGTATGGGAATATCGATTCGGTTGTAATTTTTATTGTGATCTCGTATCACCGTTTTGTAATTTAATAGATTTATTTTATTTTAGTTACAAATGTATAATAGGAAATTATGTAATTTTATTCATTCCGGAGTTCCAAAAGACGGATTTCTTCAAGAATGGCGATACATAAAGACGGTGTTACCTCGAGATGCTTGCCACAACCGAAGTTCAAGGGACCAATGGAGTTGGTTTCCGAATATGTAATAGTTAAAATAGTTTTTCTATTTTAGGAAAGGCCATACTAGGATTTATTTATTTTTATGCTTGCATTTTATTTTATGTCGCATGCATCGCTAAATCACCATAACTAAACATGCATTGTCTTTTTATCGAGTTTATCGACCGTGTCAATTAAAATTATCGTAGTTCACCACTTTAGTTCACTTAAAACGTTTAGATAATTCACTTAAAAAACAATTATAGATAATAAAAATTAGAAACCATGAAAACCTTTTCGCGAGGGAGTGCACTCGGCCACCCCTGGGTACAAACCTTGTTACGTAGGGGAAGTGGGTGATAAATGTCTATCCACCGAATTCATGTTGATGAGGGTTGCATCGGCTCCCCGTGCCCAAGTTGATGTGGGTTTGGATAATGGACACATTTATTCGAAATTTGGATTGAACTCAACAAAAGTAATTGATAAGGGTTGCATCGGCTACCCCGTGCTCTTGTTGATGTGTTTTGGGCTATAGATAAACATTAGAGTAAGTTTATCGACCAAGAGTTCTAAAAGTAGAATCGATTAAAAAGTTAATCTACCGAGTTATATTGATGAAGGTTGCATCGGCTACCCCGTGCCTAAGTTGATATGAATTTGGGTCTTGGAATCATTTATCATAGTTGGGTAGAGGTCACTATGTAAATGCTTTACTTGTTATTTACAAGTATTAATATAACGATAAATGTTTTGTTTTCACTATTCCGTTATTATATTGTTCTATTTCTTTACCACAATTCATATACGATATCATTTCGATTTTGATACAAATCTCCATTAAAACATCGTAACTAAAGACAAAATTTGAATTTGCTTCTAAAACCTCAAACGAACCATTGCTAAGGATCTCTTGTAAAGAGTATAGATTAAAGTTATTCATTATCAAACAGGTTTTTGATTCTAGACTAACACATCTACTTACAATGGATTGTTTTTTTTTCCATGTACTTAAATGAATTAAGTACCTTGAAGCGATAAATTGTTTTGGTAATTAGTTTTGTCAAGAATTCGTAATTGACCAAAATAACGCAACCACTTCAATGAAAGTTTTAAGACTAAAACGAACAAATGAAGAGTAATCTTCATGAATTCAATTTTGCTTCTCAAAGCAAAGACTCATTGAAATGAGTGGGAGTATTCTCTTAAACCGTTAAGATGAGGACGAGGTTCAAGAAGTAAAGATTATAATGGAATTGATACAAGGTAATGTTAAAGGTAAAGTTGTTGAGAATGACGATACTAAACCTATCAATCCCGACCGATAAGTTTCCATTGTCTTAAATGTTGGACACGAGAAAGGAAACTACCCCCAAATTATTGAAGTATCAACAAGTTAGTTGTGGAACATCTAATTGAACCTTCTTCTTTAATTGTTTATTTGATTAAACATAAAATTTTGCTAGTACTACTTCGTCAATATTAGAAACCAATGGAGGTTTTCATCATTGTACTTGATACATAGGATGATTAGAATATGACGACTAGCAACTATAATGTCGAGAGATAGAGTAATTGTGTACTCAATCTAGTTTTTGGATTTAAAGTTGTACTTAATTATGACTATTAAGTGCATAAACTCTAAATAAGAATATAAACTTGTTAAGATACAAAAGAGGTTTTCACTTTTGTGACCCTATACACCATGATTTGATGTATGGCTAGCCCATCATCAAGGTGATTATATTCTAAACCAAACTAGAATAATATATCATGAAGATGATGCAAGACTCAAATTGGTAACCCAAGATTAAACCTTAAATTTTGGAATGATGAACGCAAAGAGTTATCGAGTACTCTTGAAACCATTAGATTGATAATGGTATATGCGTATCTTGTATTCAAAGCAAGATGTCTCGTGCCTTTTGGTTGAAAAGGGGATCGAGGTTGTAAATCATCGATCCAAAATAGGTTGATCATTTTCTTTTACCAACGATTTATGTTGACGCTAGTGTGTTCACTTAATAAGGTAAATAGAGAAATTTTGGAAGAAGTTCAAGAGTTCAAGGAATTACAATTTAGTCGTGATGGGATTATCAAAGTGAAGACTTTGATACAAGCCAAATGAATTGTGATATAGTATCACAAATTAATCTCTCTTAGCACGCATTATGGAATAATGTGTGGTTGGATAAGAATTCAAACGCTATTCGATATGGTTTGGACTTCAATCAAGTTACTTTGAGTTACTTGATCCTTTTTGGGAATTTATCATTTTGTCTAAATTTTTCCACTAAATCATATGAGATGTGAAATGGTAATGTACCATGTTTGTAAGTTTTTCATAAGAAACAAATGCTCATTTTTCCCTTGCAATTATCACGAGCACGACGGGTTTGCGGCTCATGAAGCTGTCTTTCTAAAATACAAGTTTATTTTTAGAAGACAGAGTGGGAGAAATTATTCAAGAGCCACAAAGAATGCCACAGAGAATGTTATGTCGCAAGAAACTGGTCTTTCTTGGCTACATGAGACGTTTTGTGCATGACATTATACATTGTTTCTTTAAAACCTAGGAGGTTAAATTCGTCACTTGTTAAAGATGATGAATTCATGCTACTCTTAAGAAAGTAAAGAGCTTATAACTTACAAAAGAAATTGTTTGATTTAAGTTGATTACTTCTAGAAAGTAATGAACATATGACTTACATAAGAGTGTTTAAAGTCACAACTCAATACAAGGCTTAGAACCATGAAAATCCGAAACGAAAAGGCTTGATTAGTGACAAAGGGTTTTGCACTAATAAAGAGATATTTCAAAACAAGATTGGTTGCAAAGGGTTTTGCACTAATTGAAATGCTTAAGTCTATTTGGATCTTCTTAAGGATTGTGTTTCATTATGAGGTTATGAAATACGTAGCAAGTGAATCTAAAACCCGCTTCTTCAAAAAGAAGGAATGTATTCAATACATGTCATGAGTTTTGTAGATTCTTACAATCCTAAGTTAATGTGAAACTTAAGAGAGGATCTTAAGTAGGACATCAATGAGTTGGAATCAACATTTTGATCATGCGATAAAACATTTCTCGATAAGTCGAGAAGTTATGTTTATACATGGAGTTTAGTGGGAGTTACGGAATTTTTAATTAGTCCGATATGTGGATGACATATTGATCATTGAGAATGATTTAAGACTTTTGGAGTATTATAATACATCTAGAATATCCGGATTTATGAAGATAAATCCACATGATATTAGCGTCAGTAAGAAGTCTTATGTTGATAAGATTCATGACTAGTTCAATTAAATTGAACATATTTGATTGATTTCATTTGCTTCCGTTGCCGAATCAATTAAAAAGAAATGATGTATAACACTTCATATGCTTTGAGTATGATGAATTGTTTTCAAAATCGAATTTAAGTAATCTTTACCAAGTAAGCTATAAAGATTACCCTTAAGTGCTTGCAGAAGCATTAAGGAAGTAAAGCAAAGTGTTTATGATGCAATATTGTGTAAGGGTGTTACACAAGTGACAATTGACAATTGAGATTGCGCATGGTTTCCGACAAAACCATAATCAAAACACATTAGGATGGTTAAGATACCATTGTGGCAATGTTAATTAAGAAGTAGATTTTCTAGAATCGTTCTAGGCAATAAAGAACAATGAGAGATATTTATAACGGAAATTGAGTACACTTGCGATCATGAGATGTGCAAGAAGGAAGAGTCCCGCACACTGCGAAAACAGTGGGAGCTATTCTAAGGATAGAAGGCCTATGTCTTGATTGGATCTCGACACGTACTCGGAAAGTTTTGTGATGCAAATGTATACATTACAAAGGAAAACGAGTATGTAGTGAGGTTGAGTAAGGTACAAGAAATTGATAAAACCTACTAACCAAAGCCTTCTCAAAGGCTAAACATGATGAGTCATGTCATTTCAAATTAGATTATAGAACATGAAATAGTAACCAGGCATTGAATATTCATATGTGATAATCGCATTTGTCGTTCGAGTTTTACTTTAAAACTCTTTTATTATACTTTGTTACATCCAAACGGGTTGTAGAGACAATTGAACCCCGTTAAAGTGAACACGGATTAGCATTGTATTCGCCCGTAGTCACTTATATGAGGTGACGTCTCGAAGTGACTAGAGTGTGATGCGATTGATGGCAAGTTCAAGTGCCATACAGTCATGTGAGATGACTAGTCGATCACATAGGCAGACTGTTAGGAACACTTTGTCGGGCAGTGACCGCTTATAGAGTTCTGGCAAATTTATAAAGCCTGGTCGTGGCGAGAGCTACAATAGTATTCTAATGAGTCGATTCTTTGACTAAAGACTATTCGCCTAAGATGGCACGATTTGATTAACTTTGATTTGTGTTACTACGACCTTCGTAAATGGGGTCAAATGGGCATATTTTGGGTTATGATGGTGTGGCTAGTCGAAGGGAATAAGTGAGATAGGAATTGTCCACCCCTTGTCAGGGTTAAAACAATATCTCGGGGCCACTCGAGGAGTAATGAACTGGAAATGCGTGGCCACGCTCGGAAGGAAGTATCCATGGTGGATAAATTCCGGTCAATCGATTATTCTCCGGATCGAGGAAACCACTCTCGATATGATCACTTGCAAGTACGACCCGAAAGACACCTTGCATTGAGTGGGAGATAGTAATAGGACAAGAGAATTGGTGACGCACACTTGTCGAGGACAAGTGGGAGATTGTTGGGAAATGTGTCCTCAACAATAGTGCGATCACATGATTTAAATATCATTATTAAATCTCATTTCAAGAATACGGAAGGGATGATACATTACATATATAGTCAATCGGTCCACACATATCGGTAATGATTGGTGGCTAGAGTTTGACATTACTTGTCGTCGACGGTGGTGATCAATTGATCCCTTGAGGTCACACCTAAAGGACGATTCCCTTAATTGAAAAGGTTAATTAGTTGTATACCGATACAGATTAATTAATTCCTTAAAATTGAACAATTCGATTTGTGAGAAAGAGAATATTGATATCTTATTGTAATAGGATTAAATAAGATTTATTTTAGTAATAAAATGCTTTGTTGCTAAAATTATTTATTGTTTGAGAAACAATAAAGATAAGAATGAATGGTTAATTATAATTACAAGAAGTTGTGAATTATAACTACATGACCCATTTTATTTATGTGATCAAGTATCAATAGTCAATTTGTTGAATGTAATTTAATTAATTTATAAAGTGATATTTATGTGATAAATATGCATTTAATTAATTAGTAACATGTATCATACTACATGTGACATATTGTGTGACAAATGACAAATTGACAAACATAAAATGGTAGTCCATTTTATACATAATGGACCGAAATTAAGAGGGTCTAGAGGATGGTGGGTGATTTATTTTAATAAGCTAAAATAACATCATTATGACTCTACTTGCCTAGCCTTACATGCCTAAGGTTTAGATAAGGTAAAAAGCATAAAGGGAAGGACAATATATTGGTCCATTACCTCCCCCAAAACCGTGCTCCCTCTAACATTAGAGTAGTTTTTTACTCTACTAATTCTTTAATGAATATCCATTCAAATTACATGCAAAATGTTCATGTAGAATTTCCTCTCTTCTCTCTCTTCCATCTTCATCAAAAAGGATGAGATTTTAATCTAAATTGTTCATATAAATTACTAAGATTACTAGAAGTAGTATATGAGTATTAGTAATAGATTTTAAGGTAAACTACATTGCAAACATCTAGTACATGTTTATTTGTGGGTTTAAGGGATTGTCTTGGGTGCAACTAATTGGAGGGCTTCTAATTTGAAGTCAAGAATGTTCACCCATTAATGGAAAGCTCAAGAACTAACAAGAAGGAGATCTTGTTAGTGCCCAATATGACCGAAATCATTATGGTGAGAAAATGTTTTCTTATCTTCTTTTATTAATGTTTTCATGCATAAAATCCATGTTTAATTTTATGACAAATTAGTTTAAACATATATGAGTATGTTAGTATGTATATAGATCTACATTTCCTTCAATTGCCACATTTCATGATTATGAAATATCGCAAAAAGACGTCAAAATCACCTTTCTAAATGGGTATTTAAAGGAGGATGTGTTCATAACACAATCCGAGGGTTTTGTAAATCCTTAGAATCCTAACATTGAATAATCGTACGACGACTAGCAAGAATAAATTCAGAAATTTACATGAATGGAACTAGGGTAGTTGCCATTTCATCCATATAAGTGTTATAGTGTATTCATTTTAGATTTGTATTTAGAATTGTGCCGCAAAAATTGTTATGATGTACACTAAGTCTAAATAAGAATATAATTCAAGTTTTTGTAGAAAAACGCAAAGGGTTTCACTATTGTGCTATTAAAACAAGCGTTGTGCCCTTATATACCACGATTAAGTTTATGGTGAGACCATACAAATCAAGGTAATTATATTCAAACTAAAAATAAATGTCATATATATATATATATATATATATATATATATATATATATATATATATATATATATATATATATATATATATATATATATATATAAGACTCAAATTGGTGACCCCTATCATTTCTCAATTCTTGATTGAAAATTGCATTTAGAAACTAGTTTTGACTAGTGTCCCAAACCATTTGATTAGGAATCTCTTGGTCTGTACGAATCTTGTATTCAAGGCAAGATTAATTCATGACTTCTTTCTAAAGAAGGATTATGAATAGAGCAAGATTGGTTGGAGGTTTTCTCTCTGTCTAGGAATCTCTCTAGGTTTATCATGATTGTTTCCCTTGTGAATAGGTTTACTAGGTTGAGATCGACAAGGGTTTTGTGAGGTGCTAGGTTTCTTGCTGTAGTCGAAGGCCATGTCATAGAACCAACGAAATTTATTGTTCCTTTCTTCGTTAGGTTCCTTAATGGGGGTTTCATCATTCTCGTCAACCGTGTCAACAGTTTTAGCATGGTCGGCATTTTTTTATATATCATGAGCCTTTTTGACACAATTGATTTGGATGTGACCCGTATGACCACAGTAATTGCAAATCGTATTCGGGAAGATCAAGATACTTCCTTTTTCCTCAAATCAAAATCCGAAGGTGTTGATTTGCATTTAGAGTGATCTCTACGGCTGTAGCACTCATGTCCTAACCCCATCTTCATATTATTGTCAGATTGTTCGGTTAGGAAGTTTAGGATTTTTGTGCTACCTTCCCACTTATCATGGACCTTTATAGCATGTAGAAGTAGATCTTTTAGGGTTTTAATTTCCTCTTGACAGTTCGTGTGATCTACATCATTATCTTTCTTAAAGTTATCACGAAAGTCTTGGAATCGTTTGTTAAGAAGAAATACAACATCGGAATATTGTTTCTTAACATTGATCATGTCGGTCTTAGATTCCTTTAATTGCTTTGAAAGGGAATCTATCTCTTTCTTTTGGTCTAAGATCACTGCTTCATCAGATGTGACCTTAGTTTCCAAAAGTTCATTGGCTTTTCTAAGTTCTAAAGTTATAGCTTCATTAGCTATAACTTTGGCTTGAAGGTGCTTGATGTTAAGCTTTAGGTCTGAAGTTATAGCTTCATTACTATAACTTTAGACTCTAATTCCTTCTTTTCAGCCATAGTAGAATCTAACGTTGTTGCTTTCTCAGCTATAACCTTAGATTTTAACTTCTTAGCTTTGGCCTTCAGAGTATGATTCTCTTCTGCAATGTCGAGAATCTGTTCCTTTAGATCTTTTAGCTCCAAGTCCAGTTCGTGACACTTATCAAGAGATTGTTCAAAGAATTCAATTAAAGCACTTTTAGATAATTTCTTAACGCGTTTTTTAAGCTCAAGATAACTTATCTCTTCATCCTCATCTTCGTCTGATTCTCCGAGAAAGAAATAATTTGAGTGAGAGTTTGTGCTTTCATTGTTGCTGTCGGAGATTAGGTCAAGACTAACCCTGCTGAGACAAAGGTTGGCCACTTCGTCGTCTTCAGATTCCTCGTCATCTTCTGAGTCAAGGTCTCCTCAACACGAAGCCATCATAACCTGTTTAAATTCTCTCTTTGTCTTCTCACGTTTTGTCTTGTCCTTGATCTTCTCCCATGTTGGACAATCCTTGATCATATGACCAGATTCTCCACACTTGAAGCAACCTCTATTTGCGAAGGACGACTTTGATTCAGTAACCTTTTTGTTGGATGACTTGTTGTTGTTGTTATTGTAGGATGATTTTGTTTGTTTTTTTCGAAATATCTTATTTTTGAAACGGCGTGCAAACAGAACAGTTTCATCCTCTAGTTCAGAGACAACTTCTTCGCTCTTTAAGGCCATACTCTTATTACGGCTTGGTTCAGCTCATCTTTGTTAAGAGTAATTTCATGGGCCATAAGAGCACCGATGAGTTCTTGATAGGATAGTTTTTCAAGATCTCGTGATTCCTCCATTGCAGTGACTTTAGCACGCCACTTCTTAGTCAGGCTCCTAAGAACCTTTCTAGCAATGTCCTCAGTACTGAATTTCCTACCTAGGTTTTTCAGTTCGTTTATGATGCTTGAAAACCTTGCGGACATACTATCTAGGGACTCATTAGGCTCCATAATGAATAGCTCATATTTTTGCATAAGAAAATCTATTCGGTGCTTCCTAACAATGGAAGTACCTTCATAAGCTAATTCAAGCCCATCCCATATCTCCTTGGCCGTAGAGCACGAAGAAAACCGATCAAACTCGGTAGAAGTCATTCCGTTTTGCAGGAAACTTATTGCTTTGGAGTTCTTTTCGGCCTTCTTATAGTCGGCCTCGACATAGTCCTCTTCTTTCTTTTCATAGGTAGTGCCTTCCTCGGATGCCACAAGAATTTTGTGCTGTCCGTTTTGGATAATCCTCCAGCACTCCCAATCGTGACCCTTCACATAGTGAGTCATCATGTTTTTCCATAATCCATAATTCTTCCCATCAAAGACGGGACAATTGAGATATTTGGAATCCATTTATCACGTGATAGGCAGCGGAATATAAAACGATAAGATAAATGAAAAACAAGATAGATCAGCCTCTTTGCGGTTAGGCAATCAAGAGCACGAGGCTCCGATACCAATTGAAGAGTCTATTGATCCAAAATACTCAAGAGGGGGGGGGGGGTGAATTTAGGATTTAAAACTTTTCTAAGCTATTTCGGTTATGTATATGCAATTGATTATTTAAATTTTATTGATTAAACTTTAACTAATCAACTAGTGAATGTAAAACGAAATAAACAAACAAACGAAAGAACGAAGAGACACACGGTTTTTGAAGTGGTTCAGTTTCACAAGTCGAAACCTACGTCCACTATTCTCGATTAATAAATTTAGTACCTTTCTACGGATTACAAATTTACTAACTCAACCCATACAACTAACTCTAGCTGTAACTCAATGAGTACCGTTAAATACTCGAGTGACTAACTTACGCTAATAAGAAAGCACTAATGATTCTTGCAAAGGTTCACGTTAATGAACAAGTAAGAATTCAACTAAGCACTATTATCTTAAAACGATAACAATAAGAACGAGTATACGAGTTTAAAACACACGACCTTTCAAAAATAACAAAACGGTTTTTCTGCTTGAAAACACACGGTTTGCTTTTGTAAAATTAAAATCAATTTTTATGCTTAAGGTCTCTACTTTAGATGTTGTAAAGAGTAAAGTATTTATAGGAAGGAATGAGTAGGGCAACTCGGTTTACAAAAACCCTAATTGGCCGAATAAAAGAGATATGTTAACAAATCATATCTTCTATTATCTCTTTCCTAAAAGCCTTAAAAGATAATAAAGAATATTCCAAAAGATAGAATATAATCTATTCAAATATTATCTTTACTATAAATTCTAAGATATGATAAGTTTCCTAAAACAAGAATATCTTTTATCATAAACAAATATATTAAGTAAGATATATAAGATATGTAAAGATATTATTATAGAATAAAATCATTACCAAATATACCCTAGGTAACACGAGATGTCACAGCTCATAAGCCTCGTGACTCGTGCAAACCCTAGCTCAATATATGGGTTAGAATTTAGGTTTTAGGAGAGGTTTTGTTGAAACCCTAATTAGTAGCAAGGTCCAACTCATAAGTTGGTCCAAAACAACTACTAGTCAACGTTCAACATAAAACCGAACTCCGCACTAAACCGGGCTTAATTAAATAAATACTTTTATCAAAACATTTAAAATAAACTTTAAAAAATTTTCAAAACAATTTTGAAACATTATAAGTCGTGTATAATAAACTCAGCATCTCAATGTTATAGTAGGAGAGCTATAACATTGAGCTCTTTTACTAGTAATGTTATAGTTGCAAAGCTATAACTTTATCAATTCAAGAAACTCATTCTTGATTATCATTATGAGATAATCACCTATTCTATTCTAATCTTCAGGGAGATCTTCGAGTATAGGCTACGTCATCATCCAAGCTTGATTAAATTTTAGACGGACTTCATCTTCACATAAATCTTGAATGAATCTTTATATCGTTTGATCTTGAATAGAGGTTTGAACATTTTATACTATCATCACAATCTCCTTTGTTGCTTGTAATAAGTTGATTCTAAAACACTTAGACAAACGATTACGCGCAACAAGTATATAAAATATAAAACACCTTGACATCATCAAAACACAAACATATAAGCTATATGGTTCAACACTCAATATAGCCACATGGTTCATTAGTTAGTACTCAGGAAGTACTAAAGATATAAAGCTAAGCATTTAGAATTGAGATGGATTCATGTGCAAGGAGTGACACAAAAACCATATTCTAAACACAAAAAGATGGTTAGAAAACCATCTTGGCTATATTATTTAAGGAGGATATCTGCTAGGAACATCTTAGGCAGTTGAACAATGAGATATACACAACGGAAATTGAGTACACTTGCAATAATGAGATATGCAAGTAGGAAGGGATGATGTTAGGATTCGGTTTTATAAATTGGGGAACTATGGTAGTTCGTTCCAATAACCAAAGATCTTATCCCTACACACTGTGAGGACAGTGGGATTTATTCAAAGGCAAGAAAGCCTATGTCCAAATTGGATCTAGACACGTACTCGAAGAAGTTCTTATAATACAAGATTATTCACAAGAATGGGAGATAGTATATAGTAAGGTTAGGGAAACTGCAAAGTATTGCTGAAACTTGCTAACCAAGGACTTTTCATAGGCTAAGCATGATGAGTCATGCCATTTCAATTGAGTTGAGATGCATAGTTATATACAATAATAAGTATGGATTATAGATTATGTAGTAATTGATATGGTATCAATTTTACATATGTGATAATTCGTTTGAATTTTATTAAAAACTCTTTTATTACTTTGTTATATCCAAATAGGTTGTAAGGACAACATTGAACCCTATTAAAGTGAACTAGATTAACATAGTATTGGCCCCTAGTTGCTTTTATGAGGTGACGTCTCGAAGTGACTAGAGTGTAATGCGATTGATGGCAAGTTCAAGTGCTATAGAGTCATATGGGATGACTAGTCGATCGCATAGGCAGGCTGTGTGAGACACTCTGTCGGGCAGTGACCGCTTCTAGAGTTCGGGAAATTTTATAAAGCCTGGTCGTCGCGAGAGCTACTATAGTATTCTTATGAGTCGATTCTTTTGACTAGAGACTATTCGCCCAAGTTGGCACAATTTTATGAATGGCTTTGATTTATACTCTACGACTATCGCAACTGAGGTCAAATGAGTGTATTTTGGGTCATAATGAACTATGGCCATACGAAGGGAATAGTGCGATAGAAATTGTCCACCCCCTTGTAAGGGTTGTTTGAAATCTCAAGGCCACTCGAGGAGTAGTGAACTGAAAATGCGTGGCCACGCTCGGAACGTATCTACGGTAGATAATTCCGGTCAGCCAGTTACTCTCCAGATCGAGGAAACCACTCAAGATATGATCAAATGCAAGTACGACATGCAAGACACCTTGCATTGAGTGGGAGATTGTAATAGGACAAGAGAATAGGTGACGCACACTTGTCTCGGATAAGTGGGAGATTGTTGGAGTATGTGTCCTCAACAATAGTGCGATCACATGATTTGAAATCATAATTAAATCTCATATTAAGAATACGAAAGGGATGATAAATTAAATAGTCAACTGATCAACATTAATCGGTAACGATTGGCTTGCTAGAGTTTGACGTTACTGTCGTAGGACGGTGGTGGTCAGTTGATCCCTTAAGCTCACACCTATAGGATGATACCCTTATCAGTAAAGTTAATTAGTTGTATTTTGATACAAGTTAATTAATTCCTTAAATAAGAACAATTTATATTTTTAAAAGAAAATATATATCTTATTGTAATTCGATTAAATAAGATTCGATTTAGTGGATTAATATATTAATTTACTAAATTATGTTGAGGTTTTATAAATATTTCGAGGTAGAAGTAATTAGTTATTTACATTTACAACAGGTTGTAAATTTAACTAACTAGCTATTATGAGGACCAATTATATGTTGATATAATCGTAAAATATTACTCAATAAGTTAAGTGAATAAATGTTTATTAATTTGTCACATAATTGTTGTATGATCAAATTAATATTTAATTATATAAGATAATTAAACATAAGACTTATAAGCATTTGTGGGACAAATATTATAAGACAAAAAAGGACCCATATAGGCATATGTGTACCGTCCAAAGTATGTAGATGGTTAAGTTTTTGGTTTTGTCACTTTGTTGTTGGAAAGATGCTTCAACAACTTATGACATACTTTAATTTTAGCCTACTGCCTATATAAAGTGTATTTGCATAAGTTAAAAGAAATAGACTACAAATGCCTTATGGGAGGGCATTTGGACGGTACAAGCAAGGTAGAGGAGAATATTGTTCTTCTCATTTTACTCTACCACTCACATGCAAAAAAACCTCTATCTCATATTTTGTTTTTCCTTTCTCTAAAAACTTGAGAAGTTTAATCTAAATTGTTCTATAACACTACTAATATTATTAATTTAATATATGAGTATTAGTAGTCATTTTTAAAGGAGACTACTAAATAAAAATCTAGCAAATATTATTTAGTGGTGATAAGGGCTTATCTTGGGTGCAACTAAAAGGAGGCATTCTACATTTGAATGCATGAAGATTCATGGAGGATCATCCTATTATTCATAGCTCAAGAACAAGTGAAGGTAGGAGACCTTACTTGTGCCCAAATTTTCGAGTCATATAACAATGTAAGGAACATTGTTTTTCTCATTTAATCATTTATTTTGTTATGCATGCACTAGATCTAATGAACTCATTAAGATGTTAATTAGTTCACCATTAGAAGATTCTAATAATAGGTTAATGAACCTAACAGTGGGCTTGTCCCTGACACCGATGTGATGTCGTGGGTTCGTCTGGGTAAGCCCAGGTGCCGGCGTGGTGTTGTATAGTCATAGGTCATGCATTTCATTGGCATATTGCATCGTTGTGGACATGGCCCACCTGCAGGCCCGGTTCGATTTGCGGGAGTGCAGCGGTCTTTTGAAAGCCACGCTCGGCGGCGTAAAAATGCTTTCGACCGGATCGTTTTAGATCGGTCGGTTTCGTCTCGGTAAGGGTCTCGAAATGATTAGAGATGTTCGGAGTCGCCAGCAAGCATTTGTGGGAGGCATGGAACCCGTTCGAAATCCACTTTATACCTCGGTCAAATCGAAGCACAAAGCAGCGTTTGACATAGGTACTAAAGATAAGGAAATCGTCCCTCTTTAGCATCCTATCTCTAGAATGACTCTCGTACGCCCTGGATAAGGTCGTCCACTATCCAAAGTTTCTGAGTAAGAGGTGAAGGTACGTATTGGGAAGCCCTTTAATCAGACACCCTATCCCGCCCGCGGTAGCGGCCTCTACTGATCGATCTTGGTTGGTTGAATGCAAAAGTTGATAAAACGGTTTAAATGCATGAATGCGAATCCAATAATTTAAACCTAACATGTGAGAGCTTTCTAAGTCGGTTTATTTAATCCACTTATCAAGTATAAGATGTCGAGTTGGATTTATGGTTGATTTGCATGCAAGACAAGAATTAAACATCCATTTACCGTATTAGGTTTATAGTGCATAACGTGATCCATTGGTCTTAGTAAAGCATTTTGCAAATATGATTTTGAATGAGCAAATAGTCATCTGATCCGTCCTATATCCGGCCTAACCGGAGTCGGGATCGTCCTGGACTAATGCTGGAAAAGGAACAGATCCTGCACCAGGCAGCCATATGAGGCGCGAGCCTGTTGGCGATGCAAGGGGTTCTCCCCTAGTTTTGAAAATGAGAATTGAAAGGTCTGTTTTAGGCGCGGGTCATCCTACGGTGATATGTCGTGTTATGACCTTTTGAAAAAAGTTTATAAAACGTATTGAAACATGGGTATTTGACCCGATTTGTTGATTTGATGAACGAGACTCGAATAATCATCATTATTTTGATAATATTCGGTGTCGGGTTCGACTTTGACAAACTTGGCATGAATAGTTTTGAAAATAAATATGAACTAATTGTTTTAAGTTCATTTGAATGTGATTAGTCGATACTCATCATCGTACCCGAGTTAAAATCCGGCATGGTATGTAGAACCAAGGATGACTTTGTGTTGGTGACTAATACGTTTGTTTTGAAAGTGTAAAGAAATGATGAAAGGCTTTAAAATACCTCCCAAAAATGAAACAAAAGGCTTTAAAATACCTTTTAAATGTTATTAACCAAATATTATCACCGAAACACAGATTTAACCGTCATGGTATGAGGAACCAAGGGTGAAAAATGTTTTACGGTTAAAACAAATAAAATAAAATAAAAAGGTTCGAAAATATTTGAAATAGTAAAAACCGATTGTAAATATGAAAATGAATTAAAGCGAAATGACGAGAACAAACACGGTTGAGTTCTGACTTGGACACCCCATTGAGGCGCGGGCAAACCGGCGAACTAAGGGGTTTCTGTCTCAGGCCAAAAATCAGTTTTTCCTCGTTTATTCCATGTTTTGGTTCATGTTATGCATGTTTTAGCATGTTATAGTCATGAAACAAATAAAAACATGATGAAAGAAGGATTTTTACACCCTCATACTTACATGCTTGGTTATGGCGAGTGACCGACGTAAGTGTAACAACTCGTTTGGTCGGAAAAAACTCGGTTTAAAACCGTTTTGGTAAGTAAAAAAGAGTGTTTTAAGATTAGTGACGGTGTAGTGGTCGAAGTGGTTGGTCAAGTGATTTAATGCACGATGACGGTACCAAACAATGTGTAAGGCTTGTATTTACGATCGGTAGGTCGTAAATACGCGTCGGATTGTGACTTAAGAAGTCAAGTCGAGAATTTTAAGGGGGAAAGGAGGGGGCGGACACTCGCGTAAGTTCTCAAATGGGGGCATTTGAGGGGTATTTATAGGAAAATGAATGGTTGTGTGAGTTTTGAGCGACGTGGCCACCTGGGCTGCTCAAAGAGGCGCGAGCCACGTCACGGGTCTTCGAGTTGTCTTGTCGCTTTCACACAAGAGCAATCATGATTTATTCTATCCTAGGATTTGTAGTCATATGTTTGGTACTTGACCAATCATAAATCCGGGAAATCTTAGCATAGAAGGTTTGAAATGGTTTGTTTTTTGTGGTTGACTCGGTTTGACTCGTTGTTGGAGTCGGGATTTTAATTTTTGAGTCGGTTTTTGGTCCGGTGTCAGTTTTGACTCTAGTTAGTGTCATTGCGACCCCGTCGTCGTGCATTAAACACTCCGGGTATTTTTGAAATGTTTTGAAATATTTTATTTTCGAAATTGTTTTATGTTTTCCTATGTAAAGTTGTACACAAACCGTCGATCAAACGCCGCGATTCCAAAGCATGTTATAGTCCGATAATCATCTGAGGAGGGCTCGCCAGCTACGATGCGTGGTAAGGCTCGCCAGCCATGGTGCGGTCGGTTAATGGACCGTGAGAATAGCCGCGTCAGATGGGCTTGTTTTGAAAGTAGCGAACTCGTGGTGCCACCGTGAAAATAGTGAATTTTGAATTTCACTATCAATGTTGTTGAAATAAGCGGGTTCCGCGAGGAAGCCCCTTGTTGACATTTCAAGGAATAGTGATTTTGAACTTCCACTACTCGTTTGTTTGAATTTGAAGTGGCGGTTTTAATCGCCGTCTGTTCGAATTTTGAAGGAAATAGCAAATTTTGAATTTTGCTATCGCGTTTGGAGTGACGGTTTATGTGCCGCCGTTGACATTTGAAGGGAATAGTGAATTTGGAATCTTCACTATTATTTTTGAAGTGACGGTTTATGTGCCGCCATTGACATGTGTGGGAAATAGCTGAATTTAATTTCCAATTATTATTTTGAAAATGACGGTTTTAATTGCCGTCGTTTAAAATTCGAAGAAATAGCGAATTTGAGTTTTCACTATTATTTTGAAATTGACGGTTTTAATTCCCGTCGTTTGAATTTTGAGGAAATAGTGAATTTTGAATCTTCACTATCATTTTGTTTTTGAAGGGAAAATGGCGGTTTTGATCGCCGTTTGTTTGAAATTTTTGAAGGACAATAATTAATTTATATTTTCACTATTTGTTTTTTTGTATTTGAGAAAACGACGGTCCTTAAGGTCGTCGATGAAAATTTGAAGTTTGTTATGTGGAAATTGGGCCAAAGCCGAAAATTCGCTGAATAGAGCAAGGGGAGGCCTGGTTTAGGCGCGAGCCATCTGGCGAACCAAGGGGGCTTCCCTATTTTTCTGTAAAAGACGCGAGGCTTGGCTGCTCGTCATTCATCATTCATCTTCAATTCTTTGACACAAAATCCGCCATCAAAAGACCTTTTCTCACTTCCATTCGTGCTATCGACCATAATTTCATCCCAAGGTATGTATTTCCTCATGAATCCATTTAAATTTGTTGGTCATTTGATAGATTGAATTAGGGCGAAAATTTTACCCTAGAAAATTGATTTGGGCGTTTTTGATTGAGCCCATTTCGAGTGAAATTGATGATTGCATTAGGTTAGAAACCTGTTTAGGAGTATAGGGGTGCTTTTAGTTTGCATTTTGGTCCCCGTTCCCGCTCCCTATGCTCGAAAAACGTGAGTGAGGGGAGAAACCGTCTCATCTCATGGTGCCAAGTTTATTTGCTTAAATAGTGGGTCCCACTAGGTTGCATTGTAGTCGGGAAAGACCGTGTTTGCCATTGTGGACCTTTGTTGGGTATTGTGGGCAAAATTGGAATTTTTGCCTTTCGTGACGGTCTTATGTCTGACAGAATAAGCTCCTGTTTGGGCTTGAATTGAGTCAGTTTGCCTTGAAATGGACCTTATTGGTAGTTTAGGTCACCTTGAGGCGTGATAAAATCACGTTTGCCTTTTTGCGGTCGTTTTTGAATTTTCTACCGGTTTGTGCTCAAATTAGCGTATAAATTGCCTTTTTGAGCCGTAGAAAAATTCCTCATTGCATTGGGAATGTATTTTGGGTTGTTAGCGGACCTTGTGTGGGTCTTGAGATGCCATTTTTGTTTGCTGTGGTTGTTTTGACTCGTCTTTTGCTTGAAAAGAAGGGCAAGTCGTTGTTTTTTGTGCGTTTTTGTGAATTGCTTTTGTTTTGTTTGGTTGGATTTGGGCGGGGTTGCCCTTGCTTTGCTTTGCAGGTTGTTTGTTTATTCCAGGTTTGTCCGATTTACGCCGTCATAATGCCGAAATTCGGCTGACGTTTTTTGTTTATTCTTTTGATCGCAGGGTGCCATTTGGGACCTATGGGGTCCGTTGTTGAGGCAATGGAGGGGGAGGATGATCCCGGAGGAGGAGAGGCGACCAGGGAGGCTGCTGGAGCCGAGGCGGTGGTGGAGGATGCTTCCGTAGAGGAGGGGAGGCGGCTGTTGCCGCCGGCTTGTCTTTTTCGTTGTGGCTCATAGACAGGACAGCTGATGATTGGAGGTCGACACCGGGGTGGCGTGTCGCATCATGGTCTTTTGCCTCCTTATCATCCAAAGTCTGCCAGACACTCTCTTCATTTTTGTCGTGGAGCAGGAACGAGGTATTACCGTCATGGTAACCACCTCTGTTTCCGTTGTTGCTCCTCTGCTTCTTGTGTTGCTCCCTTTCTTTTCCATTTGAGAGGATAGAAAGTGCTTAGTTCGGTAGGTGGCGGATAGCCCCCAGTTTGTTGTCTTAGGCTAATGTCTGTATGATAGATGGTTGTTTTAGGCCAGTGTCTGTATGATAGATGTCTGTACTGGATCCTGTTTATACGGTCAGTTGTCCGTATTAAACGTGTGTCGATGTATTTTGCGTGAGGCGGTTTTTATATATGTGTTTTTGGATTGTGGTTCATTTGTGATTTTTTGCATTTTTGTGTTGTGTTTCGGAGGAGCGCTGCCGGCTGTCGATTTTCCTTTTGCTTTGCATCAGTTCCTGCATTGTTAGTGTAGAAAACAGGCAACAGGTAGCACACATGCATAAACGCAAACATGTAAAAGCATTTGATTGAAAAAAAAACAAAATTTAACCAAGATGACTTGAAGTTAAAATTTGAAATGATATGATATTTGAAAATTCCGCCACAAGTCGTCACGTTTGGAATTCAAAAGGAATTAATTTGAAAATCGAGCAATTAACTCGTCTCTTGAATTAAATTGCATCGAATGTTGAAATTGATTTGTGACTCGAAAAATTCAAACTCAAACCGTCAGGGATGAATTTTTAGAAAATATTTTTACGAGCATATTTGATTTTTGAGGTCAAGACTCGAATTTGTGAGTGCTTGAGTTTTGGAGGAAAACTGATGTCGTGTTATCAATTTTCGATTTTTATTTTGATGGAAAATTGTGAAAAAGCGAAAAAATTTCGGGATTTTGATTGACATGGAAACGATCGGTCGCGGATCGGGGCGACTAGCAATTCCCCCCTTTTTAAAAAAAAGAAAGAAAAAATCCGTATGTTTAAAGCTGCGTCGTGAAAACCGTGTCGGATTTCGTAAAACGCGAAAATAAGGAAATGTGAGTGTGAGGAAGCACAAAATGTCCTGGATCATCCCGAAGAGGCGCGAGCGTCTTGGCGGGAGGTTATAGGTGTCAGGAGAAAACACAACTTGAAAGAGACAAGTCAAAAGCGGGAATCCTGGGGAAGGCCTAAAGAGGCGCGAGCTGCCTAGCGATGGTATCCAGCTCTCCCCTTTTTCCGAAAAACGCGCTGATCATTTTTGTATAAATAGTGATGTTTGCGCTTCATTGTTTCATCATCCGACACACAAATACATCTCTATAAAGCCTCTTCTTCTTCTTCCACAAAAATATTTCATGGATACCTTTGAGAATGCGTTGCCACAATGGTGCCGGGATTTGTCGCCTTCCGAAAAGTATCAACTCGTTTGCATGGGAGTCGGTCAATTGTTGGTGCTCCGTCAATTCAAGGTGCAACCCTCATTTCTCGAAGCATGTTCTCGGTTTTGGGATTCGAAACACCATGTTTTCGTTTTCCCGAAGGTGAAATTTGTCCTCTTGCCGAAGAAGTTGATCAAGCCATTGGTGGGTGGCCGGGTTGTGTTCTTGTGCTTCCTCCGACTCGGTTGTGCTATAAGGAGAAATTCCGTTCCATGTCTGTTTTGTCGACGAGTCAAGTCAACTTCCTCCTTGCTCCTCATGGTGTGGATATGTTGGCTCTTATCAACATCTTCTCCAATCGATTAGATGCCAATGTTTCGGAGGTGGCTAGGAGAAGGGTTCTTGCCTTTTGCCTTGTCCATGTATACCTCTTTGTTGATGTTTTGAAGAAGGAGGGGCCGAAATGCTATGGTAGCATGACCCTTATTCATGTGGTTGAGCAAATGGAGCATGGTAAAGATCCATCGTGGTTGGTGCTTGGGGAGATCATCCAAGCCTTGGACAAGGAAGGCTCTTGTGGAGAAGCTCCCTCGTTTGGATCCCCAAGGATCCTCCAAGTGTGGCTATTGGAGAGGCTAAGGTATGTAGAGCCTCCGGTTGATTCTTCTTCTTATTCCTTCCGTCACCTTACCATGAGGAAGAAGTTATACTCGGATAGTTTTGCTTCTACCGAGGCTTATTGGGTCGCAAGATTGGCGGAGGAGGGTGGTCCTCACATCCGTTGGGTGGTGCCATGGTGGCACTTGAGGTCCTTCAGGGGGTTGCCCGCTTCGGGTGCTAGTCCTCGTTTTTTAATGGTGGTGGGTTTGAAGGTTGCTTCCTTCATTTATCCCGAAAGGCTCATGAGGCAAATGGGGCGTCAAAAAAAGGTGCCCGGTCAAGATACCCTTGTCCAAAAGAATGTTTTCCGGAACTCCGAGCTTGTGGAGGTCTTCGAAAGGTGGTGGGCCACTCGGCCGCTTTGGGAGGTACCAAACCCCGTTGCCACATCATGGGTGACTCCCGCTTATGTCAAGTGGTCACGAGCTCCGTCCTTGGAAGAGAGGTCCAAATTCCGTAAGGAGGAGGCTGTCGACTTGAAGTATCAAGAGGTTAGCAAGGCCAACCGTGCCTTCTTCGAGGAGTATGTTGATGGAGCTAGTCCCGATGTGATGAGGCCACCAAAGAGGAGAAGCTCGGGTCCTAAGAATATGGTGGGCCGTGCATTGGCTCGTTTCGGGTCGGACATGGGGTCTTGTGCTAGACCGGAGGCCGTCACCGTCTTAGATCCATTGAGGATCCGTTCCGAGGAGGAAATCCATGCTAGGCGTTCCAACAAGAACAAGGGTAGAATGGAAGAGTGAAGACCTCCATTACCCACTTTATTATTATGTTGTATTAGTGTTGTGAGTTTTTATTATGTTGTACTAGCTAGTTATTGTGTGTTTTGTGCTAGTCTTATTATATGAGGTGTTTTAGTCGACACCTTAGCTTTGACAAGTTATAGACTCCTCGAGCTTTATTTGTTGTTGAAATTGTAATCCCTCCCATTATTAATTAAATAAGAGGATTGCTCGTGTCGAAAATTGTGAATGCTTGTTTCTTCCATCCATTTTGAAAAGGCAATTCGATTTGAATCATCCTAAACATTTGCACATGGGAAAGTGGTATTTTGGGAAGGGAGAAAGGCTTATTTTCTGTGTTTTTGTGGGAAAGGGAATGGATTTCCTTTTTCTTCTTTTTTGATGGGGATTTTTTTGTATGGGTTTTTTTTTATTATGGGGATGGTTGATTCCTTCTTTTGTAAAAAAGGACTACCTACGTATTCACCTGAAGAGGTGAAATCAAACCATGATCGTAGTTCGAAATGCTTTGTAAATTTGATTGGGTTTTGTGGTTGTATCCCTCATGCATAAGAGGGACTGCCTACGTATTCACCTGAAGAGGTGAAATCAAACCATGCTCGTAGTTCAGGGGTTTTTGTTTGTTTTAGTGCAAATGGACGTAGCCTTTGACAGATCAAAGGACATTCGAAACGGGCAAGGTGCCATAACTTAGACTCGATAAAACATGCAATTTCAAATCAGAACGCGTCTGAGGAACTTGACTTAAAAAGGGTTAAGGTGGACGCTAGTTGTAAAACTAGGCTTGGATCGTTGGTTGCTATGGTTCAAGAGTAGTATTTCTTGAGTTGGTCTAGGTTGGTCGGGTTTGTAAAATCCTCCCCATATAGGTCACTCAGTCTCACTGCGCCCCCCGAAAGTATTTTCTTGACCAGGTATGGCCCGGCCCAGTTGGGTTTGAATTTTCCCCTCGGATCGACGGGTAGCGGTGCTCGGACCGACTTGAGAACCAAGTCGCCTTCCTTGATTTTCCTGGGTTTGACCCTCTTGTTGAATGCCCGTTGTATACGTTGTTGGTATAGCTGGACGTTGTGCAAGGTGTTGAGTCGTCGTTCGTCTAGAAGAGTGAGTTGCTCGTACCTTCGACGGGTCCATTCCGCCTCAGGGACTTTACTCTCCAGTAGGATGCGTAGAGAAGGGACCTCTAACTCTAACGGTTGAGCTGCTTCCATACCGTATGCTAGGTAGAAGGGTGTGGCGCCTGTCGGTGTTCGGATGGAGGTTCGGTATCCCCAGAGTGCGAATGGGAGCTTGCTCGGCCAATCGCGGTAGTTGTCTTGCATTTTCTTGATAATGGTGACAAGGGTTTTGTTAGCTGCCTCGACCGCTCTGTTGGTTTGGGAACGGTAGGGGGATGATCGATGTTATTTGATTTTGTATTTGTCCAGCAATGCCCGAGTTTCCGCCCGGAAGTGAGAGCCCTGATCGCTGATGATTTCATGGGGTACCCCATATCGGCAGATGATGTTGTTCTGGATGAACTTGGCCACTTGTTTGGCAGTCAATATTGCATATGACTGCGCTTCCATCCATTTGGTGAAGTAGTCGATGGCGACGAGGACGAAACAACGCCCCTTGGTGCCCCGGGTCGAGAAAGGCCAGGGTGAGGTCATGGTGTATAAAAGGGATGGTGGTATGTGTTGTATGTTGGCGAATATTTGGCAATTGTCGCAATGCTTGACGTAGTTACGGCAATCAGCTTCCATGGTGGTCCAGTATTAACCTAGCCGCATGATTTTTCGGGTAAGCATCATTGCGCTCATGTGAGGGCCACATTCTCCATCGTGGACCTCTCCCATGATTTTTTTGGCTTTGTGATGGTAAATGCAAAGGAGGAGAATTCCTTGGGGTGTTCTTTTGTAAAGTTGATTTTGGTTTATCACGAATTGTGATGCAAGTAAACGGATGGCTCTTTGTCCTCTTTGATCAGAGTTGGGAGGGAATTCATTTTTAGCTTTGTAGTTGAGGATGGCTTGGTACCAAGGTTCATCATGGCTTTCCTCGTCATCGTTGATGGCACAAATGTGAGCTGGCTTGCTCCTTCTCTCGACACATAGGGGCATCGATGTCATGTCGTCAGGTATGTTGATGAGCGCGGCAAGTTTTGCCAGGGCATCAGCAAATTGATTTTCCTCTCGTGGCAAGTGGAAATAGTCTATTTGGTCGAAGAACTCAGCCTCTTGATTGATCTTTGCTCGATAGGGAGCTAAACTGTCACTTCGGATTTTCCATGATCCGGACACCTGATTGATGATGAGCGAGGAATCGTCGTGGACCCTCAGTATTTTGATGCCAAGTGTGATGGCTGCTTGTAGGCCGATGAGGCATGCTTCATATTCAGCGGCATTGTTGGTGATGGCGAAGTCCAGCTTGACCGAGATCGGAACATGTTCTCCCTCTGGTGATATTAGAAGGATTCCAACCCCAAAGCCTCTCATATTAGATGCACCATCGAAGTATATGTCCCATGCATCGAAATCGGCACAAAGGATGTCTTCGTCAGGAAGTGACCATGTGTCGGTCATTAGATCCTCGTTGACGGGATTCTCTGCCAGGAAATCGGCGACTGCTCTTCCCTTGATAACCTTGAGGGGTACAAACTTGAGATCAAACTCGGACAGCATGAGTGTCCACCTAGACAGCCTTCCATTTAGTACGGGTTTTTCAAAGATGTATTTGACCGGGTCCATCTTGGAGTAGATGTGGACCGTGTAGCTGAGCATATAATACCGCAGTTTCTTTGTTGACCATACTAGGGTAAGGCATGTCTTTTCCAGTTGGGTGTACCTTGTCTCGTACTCAATGAACGTTTTGCTGATGTAGTAGATGGCTCGTTCTTCGCCGTCGACTGTTTGTGCTAGCATAGCTCCCATGGTTGTGTTGGTAACAGTCAGGTACAGGGATAGAGGAATCCCCGGTTGAGGTGGCATGAGGACAGGAGGTTTGGATAGGATTTCCTTTATCCTGTCGAAGGCCTTTTGACAATCGTCGTCCCAATTGGTGTGATCGGAGGCGCGAAGTTTCTTGAATATTGGTTCACAAATCATGGTGAGCTTGGCAATGAAGCGGCTGATGTATTGGACCTGACCGAGAAACCCCAGAATCTCCTTCTCGTTCCTAGGCCGAGGCATCTGTTTAAGGGCTTTGATTTTGATTGGATCAATCTCAATGCCTCTTTTGCTGACGACATGTCCCAAGAGTTTTCCGGAGGTGACCCTGAATGCACACTTCTGAGGATTTAGTCTCATGTTATACTTCCCTAGACGAGCGAAGAATTTTCGAAGGGCGTTGATGTGGCCGTCCCGTTCTCTTGATTTGACAATCATGTCATCGACATACACCTCTACCTCCTTGTGTATCATATCATGTAGGAGAGTGGTAGCGGTTCTTTGATAAGTAGCCCCGACGTTGATGAGACCGAAGGGTATGACTGTGTAGCAATATATACCCCACTGTGTGGTGAATGCAGTCTTGTGCATGTCTTCCTCAGCAATTTTTATCTGGTTGTACCCAGCATACCAGTTGAATGATAGGAGAGCATGTTAAGCAGTGTTGTCCACCAGAATGTCAACATGTGGCAAAGGGAAGTCGTCCTTTGGACTTGCCTTGTTCAGATCCCTTAAGTCGACGTAAACCCGAATTCTTCCGTCTTTCTTTGGTACGGGCACAATGTTGGCCACCCAATCAGAGTATTCAGACACTTTGATGAAACCAGCCTTGAACTGTTTATCCACTTCTTCCTTGATTTTTAGGGCCCATTCAGGACGCATCCGGCGTAACTTCTGCTTCACAGGTTTAGCTCCGAGCTTAATGGGTATCCGGTGCTCTGCAATTTCCCTGTCAATCCTAGGCATGTCTCTGTAGGACTAGGCGAATACGTCCTTGTATTCGTGGAGGAGGTTAATGAACTGTTGTCTTTCCGAGGGGTCCAGGGTTGTCCCTATCCTAAGTTCTTGAGGTGTGTTGTGGGTTCCTACGTTAATAGGTTTGGTCTCCTCAATGATGGGGGTTCTAGTTTCCCGTTTGTCAATTTCTTTAGCTAGGTGAGGTGGGTAGTCACTCAAGTCAAATTCCTCATAGTCATTCAGAATTGCATTACAGTTAAATTGAGACGAGTCATAAGCAAACATAACGTTCATTAAGTTGACACGAGCGAAAAGCTCGGAGAGGACAGACATCTCGTGGTTGGTCAGAGGCGACACAGTAGAGGAGGTGGCCCCTGGAACAGGCTCTAGGTTGTCACCTTTTATGGGAGTGGGGGTGACCCTAGTAGACTCAGCCTCTGAATCAACCACGACCTTGTGATAAAACAGCGGGAAGGAGACCTTGACTGGGACATCAGGAGTGTTAGGAGCTATGACAGACTCTGACTCCGACTCAGACTAAGATTCAGATTCTTCTTCGCTTCCCTTTTTGAATATAGGGACTTCTCCAGTCATGATTTTGAGAATGCGTCCTTGGCGATCTGTCCACTTGACGGTTTTTCTCCAGCCTTATGTAGCTTTCTCCGGGTCAGTGTCGGAGATCAAGGCAGTTGGGTCAAATTGATTGTCCTTCAGGGCGATGTTGATGATGTCCTCATAGTCGAGGTGCTTAATGTTATCTTCCCCAAAGAGGAGGGTGACAGCTTGTCCATCGAGGCATGACGACGGCTTAGACTCGGTTGATGTAGTTTCGGTGTTGTCGGGGATGAAGTAGCAGTCCCGGAAGACTTCCACACCCGGGTACCTGGTCTTGGCTACAGAGTCATAGATCGGCTCCGGAAAGCCATGGTAGAGCTCTGATTCTCCCTCGGGGACAAAGTATCCATTGAGGGTCAGATGATAGGGACAGAGGATAACTCCGTGCTTCTTGCGTTTCCGAACTAGGAGGTTCATCTCCTGGATATCTTCATCGGTAGGCGCATATACCAGTCCGAAGGGAATGTTGGGGACCTTAGCCTGTTTCAAGGGAGGTAAGGTGCTCTTCAGTGGATTGAGGGGCAAACCCGGGAAGTAGGCGCGTACTCCTTGGTTTGTCACAATCAAAGGGTGTTGATTCATCAGTTATGGCATTCACAGCTTGGAATCCCCACATTTCATTACCATCTTCCTCAATGGTCTTGGAGGCTATTCCCTTTCTCATGACAGCTTTGATCGGGGAAGCAGGAATTGTGATTGTTTTCCCGTTGAAGGGGACCCTGATTTTCTGGTGGAGAGTCGAGGTAACTGCCTTGACGGCGTGAATCCAGGGATGTCCCAGGAGCATATAGAAAGAGGTGTCGATGTCGAACACCTGAAAACTGGTTTGCCTTTCTAGTGGTCCGGTTTCGACTGTTAGAGTGATGAGCCCCACGACCTTGCGACGAGTGTCGTCGTAGGCGCGTACTCCTTGGTTTGTCGGGACCAAATCAGCTTCCTTAATACGCAGCTTGTGAGCAGTCTTGAGGGGAATGACATTCACCGCGGATCCATCATCCACAAGGACCATGGGTACATTCTTCTTGAGACATTGTACGGTAATGTACAGGGCAAGGTTATGATTGGCTCCTAAGGGAGGGATATCTTCGTCAGAGAAGACGACTGGGTTGTTCAAGTCAGGGGCGTCCCTTGTCATATGTGCCACTATTTCTTCAGGGGAAGAGGTTGAGGGCACAGTTAATTTTCCCAAGGCCTGTAGCAAAGCCTGTCGATGTTCAAAGGATGTCGCGATCAGTTGCCAGATCGAGATCTCTGCTTTTGCCTTCTGAAGCTGTTTGAGGATTGAATTCTCAGGAGCCTTTGGTTGAGTGTCTACTTTCGGGACAACTTGGTCGTTTGTTGTTGGAACGACCGTTGGATTGTTCGGGTTCTGATAGGGGCGTCCGGATCGGGTAAGGTGACCGATCTCTTTTGCCCGTTTCTCTTTCTCTGGGACAAGGTAGACATCTTCAACGTCGTCTCTCCAGATGCCGTTGATTTCAGGATCTCGAAGGCACCTTGGAGGGGTATTTCTTGGTGGGCAGTTTTTGTGAGGGATATTTTTGTCAGGGTAATTTTTGTGAGGGTAGTTTTTGTGGGTTTGATTATTGTGAGGGTGATTATTGTGAGGTGCATGCCAGAATGGTCGCAGGAGCAATCCGTCCTGGTGAGGGTAGCTTTGGGCGCTCGGGGGACTCTCCCTCGGGCGTGGTGGTGGAGGATTGAAGATAAGTCGACGGTAGGCATCGTCAAGTCGGGTAATCCTCTCGGAGAGGCTGGCTATGACTTCCTCAACCTGTTGGAACATGGTGAGCATAGTTGCAGCACTGAACACAAATACCTCGTCCGAGGGATCTTTCTCCAAGGCATTCACCTCATCATCAACTGACAGGATAAGGTGTGAGCAGTCCAGAGTTGGCTCATCGTTGGAGATGGCGTGGATTCCCAGAGGGTTTGTTTTGTTGTTTGGCTTAGTCGGCGGGGGTAAAGGCAATTCCTCTTTCTCAATCATGTCATGGATGTTGTGTTTGAGTTTGAAGAAGGTTTCTATATCATGCCCTTTCCCTTGATGGTACTGACAATAGGCATTTGGGTTCCACAAGCGAGATTTCTTAGCGTCGGTCGGATCCGGGGTGGGTCCGATTGGTTGTAACTTTCCCTGGTCTATCAGCCTCTTCAGGGCACTTGCATAAGTAGACCCTATATTAGTGAACACTCTATGGGGGCGCTCAGCTCTCTTAGCAGATGGTTCAACGAAGTTGACTTCATCGATCTTGTTTGTTTGGCCGTAAGGGCGAGACCCGGTTGAGGTGGATCCTTGGTAGCCTCTACCAGTGGTCTTGGCCAGGACACCCTTCCGGAGGTCATCTTCAATGCGTGTCCTCAGAATTTGTATATCCTGGAAGGTCTTAATATTTTGGTACCTCAGTAAGTTGGCATACACTGGGCGGAGATTGTTGACGAACTTTTCCACCAAAGTTGACTCACTCGGCTTGCTGACCAGCTGAGTACTTACCCTCCTCCAACGGGTTAAGAACTCGGTGAATCCCTCCTTGTCGTTCTGGGTTAGGACCTCAAGGGTACGGGTATGGGCTTGGATTTCAACATTGTCAGCGTATTGCTTAGAAAATTCAACCGTGATCTCATCCCAGGTAGTAAGGTTCTTCGGGTCAAGGGAGTAGTACCATTGACGAGGGATAGGTTCCAAATATGATAGGGAGATCCGGGTGAAGAGTTCTTGTTTGACCCCTTTAATGGCCATGTAGTCTTTGAAGGCACGGATATGATTGAGCGGGTCCTCCACTCCTTTGAACTTAGGTACACCAGTCAGGGTAAAGTTGTCAGGTAACTGATCCCCAGCAGGTTCGAACCTTCGGTTGTTCTCAAGATGGATATTGTTACCCCGGGCTACGAGTTGTTCTTCCAAGAGCTTTAGCGTCTTCTCAGTTTCAGTCAGAGGTGGAGTATTATGTTCTCCAATTTCCTTGTTTTCCAGGGCATCGATACGGGTCTCGACGCGATCCAGGGTGACCTTAAGAGCGGTGAGCAGGCTGGCTAGCTGATCAGTCGTGACATCTCTGTTATTATCATTGTTGTTGTTGCTGACGGACGAAGTTGAAGACGGGGCCATGGCTCTGAGGCAGAAAAACGGCTCACATTACAACTCAATCCGACATGGTTCAAAGACTGAACGCAGACAACACACGGACGAGACAAAGATCAGACTCAAAATGACGAGGATGACCGTGTGTGGTTCCTCGGTGCTGACTCGATTTATAACGTTACGCTGTTGACCGAACTTTTAACACGTGTCCAGCATAACGGCGCGACGCCCTTGTACAAGTCTCATGGTTAGACGACTCATAAATAAAGACCCATAAGTACGTTTGCTTCAACTCGATAGACATGAGACGGAATTGGAATGGTGGACTGAAGTTTTCGAAAATAGAAATTTTCAAAAAGATTCATTTGTCGCTTTATGGATGGCTTCCGAAGATAGAGATCTCCGTAAGTCGGTCAGTTGAAAGGGTTGTCTAAAGTTTATTTGCAAAAGACGGTTTTGAGTTTGAATCGGCTCGGAAAACAGTGTATTGTATCCCAAGACGGTTTTGTAATTCAAAATTATATGTTTTGAAAATCGAGTTTGAAATGTTTGAAGAGGTCTCGGGGACTGTGCATGGTCCTCGGGATCTCGAAAGTGTCTCGAGAAAAGGGTGTGTGCTTTTCTTTGGTTTTGAAAGAGCCATTGTCGGCACGAGACGGGTTAAAATCCGTATCTAAACGCGGCGGTTATAACGGCGTGAAAAGGGGATTTGAAATGGTTGTAGAAAACCGATTTTGAAAATCGTCATTACGACGGCCTAGAAAGGCGTGTTGAAATGGTTATGCAAAACCGGGTTTGAAAATAGTCATTACGACGGCCTAGAAAGGCGTGTTGAAATGGTTATGAAAACCGGGTTTGAAAATCGTCATTACGACGGCCTAAAAGGCGTGTTGAAATGGTTATAAAAACCGGGTTTGAAAATCGTCATTACGACGGCCTAGAAAGGCGTGTTGAAATGGTTTTAAAAACCGGGTTTGAAAATTGTCATTACGACGGCCTAGAAAGGCGTGTTGAAATGTTTATAAAAACCGGGTTTGAAAATCGTCATTACGACGGCCTAGAAAGGCGTGCAACGGTCGGCAAAAGATCGAGGTTTGAAACGGCCATTATAACGGCGCAAAAAGTTGTTTTTTGAAAGTTTTGAAAATGACACAGAAGGACTTATGATCAAGTAGCACATAAGCACTCACAGTTCATTATATTATGCATTATGCTGACACGGGTTTTGGCTTAGAAGGGTGGGTTACACACCAAGCAATCAAACCCCGATTTGCGAGAGGGATGCCAATCCAAACAAAATGTGTAAGGAGGGTGCCCTAGCCTCGTGCTCGAAAGTGATGAAAGCTCTTTGACGAAACAGAAATGTGTAACATCAATGGTATGCTTAACTCCATCGGGATTCGAAACGCGGGGATGAGAAAACTCACGCCGAAGAGACGAGCCAATTGGTCGAAAAGGGTTAGGTTGTGGGCCCGGACAAGGAACCCGACTGTGACCGTAATATCAATTAATGCATTCCAACCAAGACCTCGTTCGAGTCTCACCATCTAGGGATCACAAAGACGAAAGCGTCCTAGTTGTCCCCAACGGAGTCGCCAATCTGTGGACATGACCCACCTGCAGGCCCGGTTCGATCTGCAAGCGTGCAGCGGTCTTTTGAAAACCACGCTCGGCGGCGTAAAAATGCTTTCGACCGGATCGTTTTAGATCGGTCGGTTTCGTCTCGGTAAGGGTCTCGAAACGATTAGAGATGTTCGGAGTCGCCACCAAGCATTTGTGGGATGCATGGAACCCGTTCGAAATCCACTTTATACCTCGATCAAATCGAAGCACAAAGCAGCGTTTGACATAGGTACTAAAGATAAGGAAATCGTCCCTCTTTAGCATCCTATCTCTAGAATGACTCTCGTACGCCCTGGATAAGGTCGTCCACTATCCAAAGTTTCTGAGTAAGAGGTGAAGGTGCGTATTGAGAAGCCCTTTAATCAGACACCCAATCCCGTCCGCGGTAGCTGCCTCTACTGATCGATCTTGGTTGGTTGAATGCAAAAGTTGATAAAACGGTTTAAATGCATGAATACGCATCCAATAATTTAAACCTAACATGTGAGAGCTTTCTATGTCGGTTGATTTAATCCAAGTATCAAGTATAAGATGTCGAGTTGGATTTATGGTTGATTTGCATGCAAGACGGGAATTAAACATCCATTTACCGTATGTTATGGTGCATAACGTGATCCATTTGTCTTAATAAAGCATTTTGCACATATGATTTAGAATGAGCAAATAGTCATCTGATCCGTCCTATATCTGGGCTAACCGGAGTCGGGATCGTCCTGGACTAATGCTGGAAAGGGAACAGACCCTGCACCAGGCAGCCATATGAGGCGCGAGCCTGTTGGCGATGCAAGGGGGTCTCCCTTGGTTTTGAAAAAGAGAATTGAAAGGCCTGTTTTAGGCACGGGTCAACCTACGGTGATATGCCGTGTTCTGACCTTTTGAAAAACGTTTATAAAACGTATTGAAACATGGGTATTTGACCCGATTTGTTGATTTGATGAACGAGACTCGAATAATCATCATTATTTTGATAATATTCGGTGTCGGGTTCGACTTTGACAAACTTGACATGAATAGTTTTGAAAATAAATATGAACTAATTGTTTTAAGTTCATTTGAATGTGATTAGTCGATACTCATCATCGTACCCGGGTTAAAATCCTGCATGGTATGTAGAACCAATGATGACTTTGTGTTGGTGACTAATATGTTTGTTTTGAAAGTGTAAATAAATGATGAAAGGCTTTAAAATACCTCCCAAAAATGAAACAAAAGGCTTTAAAATACCTTTTAAGTGTTATTAACCAAATATTATCACCGAAACACAGATTTAACCGTCATGGTATGAGGAACCAAGGGTGAAAAATGTTTTATGGTTAAAACAAATTGTGGACCATGGAAAAACGCTCCACTCAAATGCTTTTTCAAAACATTTTTAATTTTAAAAGAGTCGCCACTAAATTTTTAAATGGAATTTAGAAACCAATTTTAGATATTTGAATTCGTGTGACTTTACGTGTTAGGAAGTTAATTTAATTTCATTAAAACAACACCCAACCCCGCCCGTTCAATAACGGTCTCTACTAGGTGAAAGATGGCTATTTCGGAAAGATATCACATGCGTATGCAACCATTGAATTTAAATCCTACCATGCGAATTTCATTCTAAGTCGTTTAAAATGCATTTAACTTCGTCGAAGTGGTTTAGCATGTGAGGTTCATTGATTAAACTAGAAAAACACATCCAAAGAGGAGGATAGGAAGGCTTACGCTTAGCATAAGATGTATTAACAAACATTAGTGGTTAGCTCATACATAAAATATAAATTATAAATAAAGTAAA
Organism: Silene latifolia; assembly: GCF_048544455.1. Lineage (NCBI taxonomy): Eukaryota > Viridiplantae > Streptophyta > Magnoliopsida > Caryophyllales > Caryophyllaceae > Silene > Silene latifolia. The sequence goes on along the minus strand of NC_133533.1, from coordinate 64,545,149 downwards.
TTAAAATCTAAAACATAAACTAATTAAACTAAGGATTAATCAAACAAAGTCAAACAAGGAAGCAAATTAAAACACAAAACCTGGACAAACCCGTGCACTGCACGGATCTGAAATTTTCGAAATATGTCAGAATTGACCCGTGCACTGCGCGGGTTTTGAATTAATACATTGCTAATTACAAAATAAATACTAAATCAATGCAATAAATTACGAAAATCTACCTAAATTAAAATTACAAATTATAGGTCTGGAAAATCATAAAAAATCAATTTTTATATGGTTAAAAATAAATACACGTAAATTAAATAAACTCGATTTATTAAATTGCCCTATTCCAACACGAGGATATGTAAATGAGACGGGGTGTACGACCGACCGATATGGCGGATTTCTTTCCCATCTCAAGTCAACGCGGGTGCCGGAATGGTACTTTAACTCATACTCAAACTATTCTAGTTTCGATATTAGTTAGACGATGTTAGACAATGGTTAGTAAATAAACAATAAAAAAACGAAATAAAAAGGAGAGAAGGGAGTTTTAATGCACCCTCAACCTACATGTATCGTTGACACCGTCTTGGGTCGTAATCGATCGTAGATTTTATCTCGAGGGGCCGTCGTCGACGAAGACAATTGAAATTGAATTTTGAAATCACGAAACAAACACGTTCAAAAGGCGACTTGAGCAAATGATTTTCAATCGCTCACCACGACTTCGTTTCTCAACGATTTTTCAAACCGAAAGATGTTTTGGAAACTAGAAAGACTGAATTTTGTGAATATGGAAACAAACCAGAAGTTTTAATGGGATATGTGCACGAGAATCAAGGCCAAAGACCACGACAGAAACTCGAAAACAAGATTTGTGTCCCTGTTTTCGAGCGGCTGTCACGGCTTTAGTTTAGGGTTTTTTTGGACGATTTATGGTTGTTATTTGCAGTATGTTGTGGGGAGAACTTAGAGGAATGAATGTATGGTGAAGGGGGGGTATTTATAAGGAGTTTCGAAGGGTAGAAGTAGGGCAACAAGCAGTGGGGCCTGTTTCGCATAGCTGCTGTCCATCAGCTAATTCGTGGGGTTTTTAGGGTTTGTATGGGGGGTTTTCTTGGTGGTTAAGCTAAGGTAATATGGGTAGGATACTAGTGTATGGTGTAGGGTTAATGGGCACGGGTTTGGTAGCTGTTTGGAGCGGGTTTTGGGCTCGGGATTGAGCACGCAAAACAGGGAGGGCTGCTTGTGTTGCGGGTTGTTTGTGGAGTATTTGGGACGGGAATTGGATGTGTTTTGTGGTGTTCTAGGTGCTGGGTTGTTGTGGGTAATGTGGAGCATGGGTTGGTGGTGATGGGTTGCGGGTTTGGACCAAGTTTGAGTCGGTTTAGAAGGGCTTTCGATGGTCTTTAAAAACACGGGTAAAGGAAGGAATTGGGCTGTGTTGGGGAGTGTTTAGGACGAGATTTGGGTGTGGATATGGGGGTTCGAACTGGGGTTGAATGGGTAGAGGCCTAGGTTGGTTAGTGTACTCGAGATTCGTGCCAACTCGTAAAGAAAACGGGCTCAAAAACCGAGCTATAATCGAGCTCCAAAACGCGTGGTTGAAATGAGTTTTAAATTTTCAAATTCGATTTTTTTTTTCAAATCAAATAGCACATTTAAAATGAATGATTTTTCAAATCAAAAAATATATATTTTATTTTCAATAAAATAAATTTAAGAAAATAAATTCAAATTAAAATAATAAAATGAATTCACTTAAAAAGCTTTAATTTAAATATCATTTAAATTAATAAAATACTCCGTCGACAACGCTCATTCCACATCGTAAAACGAACCCAAATAATGACAATGACAACTAATAAATACATGCGTCCTATCATCATCGGGTGTTTGTCGGGTTTTCTATAAATTCCAATATCGACAGATATGGGTATCTACAGAGCCCCCACTTTGACTGAGGCTTGGACAAGGCGAAAGTCAAAGTATACCCCAGGTCCCTCTCGACCTGAGGATTCTGCGGGTCGTTTATAGTCCATTAGACTTGCGTATGTAAGCTCGCCAGCCATAAGAAGAGATCATACCTGAAACTTCGTCGGGGATCAACTCTTGCTTCTGTTGCGTCGAATTATCATCGTTAGTCATCGACCCATAAATTGCATATATGGTGGGTTGAGCCTTATCCTCGAGCGCCTACGTATCCGTTTTCGACGGAATCAAACCCGCGTCGTAGTTCGCTTGAGGGCCTGTAGCTTTACTGCTTTGCCGGCTCGGATGCCAATATCCCATTGTTCATGTGAGTAAAGACAAAACTTGCGCTTTGCTTATCAATTTCATTTGCTCTTAGGGAGAACGATTCACCGAAATCGACGTTTGTTGGGGAAATGTCATTTCCGTAGCATTCTCTTGTTGATCTTTGTTATGAGGATGCCATCCCGTGCATGTTTTGTGGTGGTCTCGGAGCCGACGGCGACAGAGCCCCCAGTTGGAGCATATTCTGCAAAATTAATCATATTATATAGCACGCGATTCACGTAGCGACACTTTGATACTTGAAATGGTCCTCGACCGAATTTGGATGGGTCTCTGGAGCCGACGGCGACAGAGCCCCCAGTTGAAAGAAAAGGAAAATGGGTTATCGACCCGCAGACATGAACATTGCTTAGAAAAGGTGGGTCATTGACCCGAACTTTGAATATCTCGAAAATGGTTGGCCTCTTCGAGGCGAGAATTTATTTCAGTTTTCTGGATCCAAATGATTTTTCGAATCAACACATAATTTTATTTTCAATAAAATTAATTGCGAAAAATTATTTCAAATTTCTGGAGTTAAATGATTTTCAAATCAAAACATAATTTTATTTTCAATAAAATTAATCGCAGAAGTTATTTCAAATTTCTGGAGTTAAATGATGGGTAGACACGACCTTTTGATGAAAAGACTCGGACTTTCTGACCCGTAACCAATGTGGGCGTAACCTAATAAAATCCGTAAGTGTGTACGGGATGTTAATTCAACACGGGACGCGCAGGGGATGAGATTGTAAATTAGTCACTTCGGTGCACGAACTATGACAAATTCCGCAAGAAAAATGAGCGAACAAAACCCGGGACGGATGGGGCCCACTTGGCGCGCCACACGGACCCTACACGGCCAAAATAGAGGAGGTATGGGACTTGCCTTCTTATTTCAAAAAGCTACCAAATTTCCTAACACTAGTAGGCTTCCAAGTTTCCAAATTTCCTAGAAGATTTAGGTTTCCAAAACCTAAAGGAATTATACTTCCAAAATTCCTCATCTCTTTTCATATATAAGGAAGGGATAAGGGTTGAGATTTCCCACAATTTCTCAAACAGAAATCTCTATGCTTAAAAGAATATCTTTCTTAAAAAAAACTAGTCATGAATTCCCTGTTTGGGACCATGAAGGGATGGGCGACAGAATTCAGGGGTTTAGAAATCCAAAATCTGAATGCGGCGGGAATTCAACAAATTATTTTCCTGAGGCAAGTCATGATTCAACCCGCATTTCTTAAAGAGTGCCCGAGAGTGTGGGATCCCGAGCATCATGTCTTTGCTTTTCCGAGGGAGAAATCATCCCCTTCTGAAGAATTTACCGTCACGGGAGGATGGAGGACCACGCAAGAGCCTGTGGTTCCCGACTTTGTGTCCAACTGGACCCGAAAATACAGCGAATATCTAAACTTGTCGCGTGATGAAGCTCGTACCATCGTCGATGGTGGAAAGGTGGACCTGCTTGCGCTAGTGCATAAATTCCGGCGTGCGAATGACCCAGATATACCGATCATTTATCGACGCCGCGCCTTTGGCCTCATTCTATTGCATCTTTATTGTTTCGAGGGGGCGATAGAAATTCCATCTTATCGCGGCCAAGCTAGACTAATCCGAGTCGTGGAGCAAATGGAGAATGATGCTAATCCTGCATGGATTATACTAGCTGAGACTATTAAAAGCTTGGATGCACAAAAAGCCAATCCGGATGCTGTATTCATGGGATCAACCCGTCTACTGCAAGTTTGTCTTTCTTCTCTTTTTTCCTTTTTTCTCTTTTCTTCGTCTCTTTTTCTTTTTTTTTCGTCTTTTTTTCCTTTTTTTTTCGTCTCTTTTTTTTTCGTCTCTTTTTCTCTTTTTTTTTTTCGTTTTTTTTTCGTGCTTTTTTTTTTCTTTTTGACCTGCCTTTTTCTGATTGTCTAACAGGTATGGCTCAGCGAGCGTCTTGGTTTGATTGATCCGCCGTTGAAACCAGAAGATTATCATGTCAGAAGTGTCACTAATCGGCGACGGCGCACGATTCGAGCAAGGATCCGATCACTTTGCGAAATATCTTTGATTAGCGGAACAGGGTCTCACATTCGCTGGTCCTTACCATGGCTTCATTTGAGCTCACTTACTGGGCTCGCAGATACTGATCATACACGGTATGTCACTTTGTTGGGCTTGGATCACCCTGTCTATTTTTACCCGGACCGAGTGCTTCGCCAATTCGGTCGTCAACAAATTGTCCCTGCGACGGAGGCTTCGCAAGGTCCTGCTTTTGTTATTTCTCAGGGTAGATGTCATACTTGGCTCCATGCGTGACGCCGAAGAACCGTGTGGCGCATTCCCGAGCCACGCGAGTCTACTTGGGTTTCCCCTTCATATCTCAAATGGACTACAGAACCGGGCCTTAAAGCAAGGAATAAACTACGAAAGATGATGCCATTGATCGGGAGAAGCATGACGGGGGTTAAAAATCGACAATTCTTTCTTGGGTCGATTCCGGGCCCGACCGAGACCGAGACTAGGCACCGACGAGAACCCTAGGGCTAAACCTGGTGCTCCTAGCATGTGGGACCGACCGGGTACTACAAGTGGTGACGTTCGACACTTGCGAGACTTGGCCCTCAACCAAGCGTAAAAGAGAGATTGGGCCCGCGAGAAGACAGCGTGGTCCTCCCGAAGAAACGGGCAAGAATGATGATGGGTGAGACATCGTGTCGTAGTGACGGGACACGCGACCCAACTAAAGATAGGTGGTAGTTACTGCTCTATTATTTAGTATTACTATTATGCTTTTATTTGCTTTCTGTTAGTTTGATTTGTAATGGGCGTCGCCGGTTTATTAAAATAAAAGACACGTATTATTTATTAGAAATCCTCGGTTTACGCATTGGATATTTCATTTTTATTGTGGTTGTACCCTTTTCAAGGGTTGCCTACGTATCCGCTTTTCAACAATCAAACCGAGGTCGTAGTTCTCTCATAAAACATTTCAGGCAGTGGCAACAAATGCCAAACTTAAAACTTATTCAAATACATCACAATTCAAGTGTTATTTCATAACTTTGAGAGTGAGGTCTTAAGGATAGTACTTCTTCAACTGATCCAGATTCGTTGGATTCGAGAAATCATTTCCATCCAAATCATCAAACGTCACCGCGCCTCCTGTGAGTATCTTCTTCACGAGATAAGGACCGGCCCAATTAGGCTTAAACTTCCCTCTTGGATCGACTGGTAATAGAGCCCTTACTGATTTGAGAACTAAATCGCCTTCATTGATTCCCCTGGGCTTCACCTTCTTGTTAAAAGCCCGCTCTATCCTTTTCTGATAGAGCTGAACATGATACAACGCATTCAAACGACGCTCATCAAGTAACACCAACGAATCATATCTGGCTTGGACCCAATCCGCTTCCGGGACCTGGCTTTCGAGCAAGATGCGCAGGGAGGGTACTTCGATTCGGCGGTTGTCTTTGCTTCCATCCCGTAAACTAGATAGTACGGGGTTGCCCCTGTGGTCGTTCGATGGATGTTCTATATCCCCACAACGCGAAGGGTATCTTCTCCGGCCACTCCTTATAATTGTCAGACATCTTTCTCAATATAGTAGCCACCGTTTTGTTAGCGGCCTCCACTGCTCCATTTGTCTGAGGTCGATATGGGGATGACTTATGATGCTTGATTCTATACTTTTCAAGTATAGTGGCTGTCTCAGCTTGAAAGTGAGTTCCATGATCACTGATGAACTCGTGTGGCACTCCGTACCGACAGATGATGTCATTCTGAATAAACTTGGCTACTTGCTTCGCATTTAGCACTTTGTAAGACTTGGCCTCTACCCACTTGGTAAAGTAATCAATAGCGACTAGGATATAACAATGCCCTCCTGTTCCAGAAGGGTTTACTTTTCCGATGATGTCGATTCCCCAGGTTGAGGAAGGCCAAGGTGACGTCATGGTGTATAGCATAGAAGGTGGTACATGTTGAATATTCGCAAATATTTGGCAATTGTGACAATGCCGAACATATCTACGACAATCTGTTTCCATTGTTGTCCAATAGTATCCTAACCTCATGATCTTCCGAACTAGCATGTGGGAGTTCATATGCGGCCCACATTCCCCGTCGTGGACTTCTTCCATGACCTTTTATGACGTTGTCTTGTCGACGCATCGCAACAGGACACCCTGTGCTATCTTCTTATACAATTGTCCATCGTTAGTTTTAACGAATTGGGCGGATAACATTCGCAATGCACGCTTTCCACGTGTATCGAGGTCTGCAGGGTATTCTCCTGCTTCTTTGAATCTCACAATGGATGCATACCAAGGTTTGGCTTCGCTTTCCTCTCCATCATCGACAGCATTTATATAAGCTGGTGAAGACCTTCGTTCGACACAAAATGGCATGCTATCCATATGATCAGGGATGTTTATCAACGCTGCCAGTTTTGATAGTGCGTCGTGGCCGAACGATTTTCCTCCCTTGGGAGGTACACGTATCGCACCTCTTGAAGAGTTTTTCTAGCTCTTCAATCTTAGCCTGGTAGGGTGCCAGGCTGCTACTTTTGATCTTCCATGACCCTGTCACTTGATTGATGACCAAGGAGGAATCCCCGTGTACTGTCAACTTCATGACTCCTAACTTGTTAGCGCTCTGCAAACCAAGTAGGCATGCTTCATATTCCGCGGCGTTATTTGTGACGGCGAAGTCCAATTTGATCGAAACTGGTACGTGCTCTCCTCTCGGTGAAATGATAAGGACACCTATTCCGCATCCCATGTTATTCGAAGCCCCATCGAAATATAGATCCCATACATCATCTTTGACATGGACAATATCCTCATCTGGGAACGACCAAGTGTCAACAATGTCAGTTTCTTCGACAGGATTATCGGCCAGGAAATCGGCAACGACCTTTCCTTTTATCGCTTTCAGCGGCACATATTTGAGATCGAATTCCGATAGCATGAGGGTCCATCTTGACATTCTGCCGTTTAGCACCGGTTTTTCAAACAAGTACTTGATAGGGTCCATTCTGGAATATAAACTCACACTGTAGCTGAGCATATAGTGACGTAGCTTCTTCGTTGCCCAGACTAAAGCTAGGCATGTCTTTTCTAATGCTGTATACTTTGATTCATACTCCAAGAACTTTTTACTAAGGTAGTAAATTGCTCTTTCTTCTTTGTCAATGGTTTGTGCCAGCATTGCTCCCATCGCGGTATCTGTAACTGTTAAATACAGTGATAGAGGCAAGTCGGCTACAAAGTGGATCGAGAATCGGCGGAGAAGATAACACTTCCTTTATCTTATCAAACGCGGCTTGGCATTGGTCATCCCACATAATATGCTCCCCAACTTTCAATTTCTTAAAAATTGGTTCGCGGATCATAGTTAATTTTGAGACAAAACGGCTTATGTATTGCACTCGCCTAAGAAACCTCGAATTTCTTTCTCGGTTTCAGGATGGGGATTTCCATAATGGCATTAATCTTTGATGGGTCGATTTCGATGCCACGGTGGCTAACGATATGACCCAAAAGCTTGCCAGAGGTGACCCCGAACGCGCACTTCTGTGGGTTTAATCTCATATTATACTTTCTCAACCTCTCGAAGAATTTTCGTAATGCCATCAAATGGTTATTACGTTCCTTCGATTTTACGATCATGTCATCGACGTAGACCTCTACTTCATTATGAATCATATCATGCAACAACGTCGTTCTTTGTTCTCTGTAAGTCGCACCTGCATTTATCAATCCAAACGCATCACTGTGTAGCAATAAGTGCCCCATGGTGTTGTGAAAGCAGTCTTGTGCATATCTTCCTCGGCCATTTTTATCTGGTTGTAATCGGCGTACCCATCCATAAAGGATACTAATGCATGGTTAGCGGTATTGTCAACCAAGATGTCAATGTGAGGTAACGGAAAGTCGTCCTTTGGACTAGCTTTATTTAGATCACGAAAATCAACACAGACCCGAACCTTTCCGTCTTTCTTTGGGACCGGCACCACATTAGCTATCCAATCTGAGTATTCCGATACTTTGATGAACCCGGCCTGGAACTGTTTATCAATCTCTTCTTTGACTTTCAAAGACCACTCGGTACGCATTCTACGTGGCTTCTGCTTTACTGGTTTGAACCCTGGCTTGATCGGAATCTTGTGCTCTGCAATTTCCCTATCAATACCCGGCATATCTTTGTAGGACCAAGCAAATACATCTTTGAATTCATTCAACAATTCAACAAACCCCTTCTTTTCTGCGGGATCTAAGGTTGTTCCTATCTTAAGCTCCTGAGGCTCTAAGGTAGTCCCCACATTAACAACTTTAGTATCTTCGATTACCGAGCTTCTTTGGTCGTATTCTTACAACCCTTTTACTAACTGGGGAGGCGGTTCCACCTCCTCCTCTTCTTCTTCCACCTGTCTATCCTCGACCTCATTCTCAACGTTATTAAAACAATCAATTGAATCGCAATATAAATGAGACATGTTGTAAGCAAACTGATTCATCTTATTATTGATTTGAAATACGCAAATTGCGTTAACATTTGGGCCAACCGATCGAGGTCGGTGGCGAGATAGGAGCGATGTTCGGGACAGCCCCTAATACCAAAGCACTAGGGAAGGTACGGGAAAAGGAAAGATCAGGGAAGGGGTATCTTCGACACCTAAAACCCTAGACTTAGCCTTAGGACTTATGTCAGACTCAGACTCGGACTCAGACTCAGACTCAGAATCGTCATCAGGTTTGAACATTTCCCCTTCTCCAATGGTCATCTTGAAAAGCGAACCCTTGTTGTCGGTCCATTTCATGGTTTTCCGCCATCCGGATGTATTCCTCGAGGATCTACATCGATGTGAGGGTAGATGGATCGAAACGATCACTCCTTACGATCATGTTTACCAAGACTTCGTTTGGTATTTCCGGCTTCTTTTCCTCTCCAAAGAGGAGACCCATAGCTTTCCCATCTTCGATCGGAACAGACTCCTTCTTTATTGTAGCTACAGCCATAATGTCTTCGGGAATATAGAAACAATCACGGAATACTTCGATTCCGGGGACCAGCTTGTTGGCCTTTGAGTTGAACAGTGGTTCGGGGAAGTCTAAACTCGGCATTTCCTCCCCGGCTTTCACAAAGTGGCCGTTTAGAGTTAGCAAATACGGCCCCATCTTGATGTCTCGGTCTTCGATCGAGACTCTCTTTCTCGGGAGTCTTCTTGATTGGCTCATACCCAAGCTCGTATCTTGTCCCCTTAGGCACTGGCGACTTCAATTGAAATGCGTTTTCCCTTCGGGGGTACATGGAGTACCCGAAGTACTTTCCGGTCTTGAAGATTGTTTTACAAGCACGGCTTCCCGTATATAAGTCCATATTCGGTGCCTCAAAAGTGGACTCAATTGCGTTTACTACCTCGAAACCACAAGACTCCAAGGCGGTATTATCAGTTTGCACTTCGGAAGTAACATCTCCTCCCGTCACAATTAAATGAGTAGCATCGTTGGTCACTACCTCTCCCTTGAGAGGGATTTTAATCTTGCGATGGAGGGTAGAAGACACGGCTCCGGCTGTGTGAATCCATGGTCTCCCGAGCAAAATGTTGAAAGATGAGGCAACATCTATCACTTGGAAATTGACCTTGCGCTCCACCTTTCCCACATTCACGCTTAAAGTGACGAGTCCGGACACTCGACGCACTGTGCCATCGAAAGCCCGAACCGTTTGCGTAGTGGGTGCGAAGTCGCTTTTCTCGAGTCCCAAAATGAAAGCGGTCCATAGTGGGAGAACATTAACTGCAGACCCGTCGTCGACAAGGGTCATTGGGAGTCGCTTATGACGGCATTCTACCGTGATGTACATAGCGAGACAATGTTGTGGCCCAAATGAGGGCAGGTCTTCATCAGAAAAGTTACGGCATTAGTGAGCCGAGGTTGGTTTTGAGCAACAAATGAGACCACGTCATCTGGAGTAGTGTGCGGTGACACGGTCATATTCATTAAGGCTTGAAGCAGAGCTTGTCGGTGTTCAAATGAGCTCAACATTAATTCCCAGATGGAGACATCTGCCTTAGTCTTTTGTAACTGCTTGATGAGGGAGGCCTCTGAGGTCGACCCTTCACCAAGAGCCCGGACTGAGGTGGCCTCCTTGGTGGGTGTCTAACTTGGACTGTCTCCAAAGATAGAGACATGGTTTGCCTTCTCGACACGATAGGGATGTCCCGATCGAGTCAAATGATTAGATTCGAGGACATCTTTCCTCAATTTAGAAATTTCTTCCTGAGTTCGGGGAATAATCGCACCTTCGGTGAGATAGATATCGTCTTCATCGTCAGCCCAGACCCCATTAATTTCATTCTCGCTTCGGAGAATGTATGGTGTGCAATCGATAGCCAAATCCCCAATTCGAACTTCGTTCTTAGCTTGAGGGATATACTCGGAGCGACTTACATAGACCTTCCCCACGAAAAACCCGGTGAGAGACGGCGATGGGTTGGATTAAGTGAGATACATCGGTATTGTCTTCGACGAATACTGCATTGGCATGGTCGCCAAAAGGATTGTTAAGGTTGTTAGGTCGGACGGTGGGGATGGGGAGCGACCCATTCTCGATCATGTCTTGGATTTCATATTTAAGACGGTAACAATTTTCGGTATCATGACCTTTTCCTTGATGATAAGCACGAGGCGTTGGGCTTATACCATTTACCCCTGTCGATCCGCAGCGGGTCCGGAGTTGGACCAATTGGGTTCGCTTTCCCTTGGGCCGAGAGCCTTTGGAGGGCGTATGCATAGGTACACCCGATGTCAGTGAACGCTCTTGGCCCATGGCGTTGCGATCCCTTAGGAGCTCCTCCCAAAAGACCGATGGCTTGGATACGATTGGCGTAATCGGATGCCTTAGCTTTGGAAGAGGAGGCACCGATATACCCTTTTAGCTTTTCACCTCAAATAGAACGAACGTCGTCCTCAATTTTTCTTCCGACTCGAATAAGGTCCTTGAATGAGCCGAAATGTTGATATTTGATAGCGTCACGGTAGACAGGTCGAAGATTTTTGATGAACTTATCTACCATTTCAGTCTCCTCCGGCCTTTTGGCCAACTTCACGCTTTCAGCGCGCCAGCAAATGTTGAGGAATTCAAAATCCTCCTTATCCTTCTCGTGTCATCACCTCGAGTGTGCGCACGGAGTCCGAATCTCGGCATTATCAGCAAAGTGTTTGCAGAACTCCACCGCTATATCTTCAAAAGTGGGGAAATTCTTAAGCTCAAGGTTGTAGAACCACGCCTTCGGGTGTTCTCCTAGGGATTGAGCAAAAATGTGGGGCAACATCTCAAAGAACCCCTTTCGGCGCAAGGTACTCCTTGTAAGAACGGATATGTTGCAATGGATCTTCTGTCCCTTTGAACTTTGGGATATCAGTTAGGACAAAATTGGTTGGTAGCTTGTCCTGGATCGGCATGTACTCTCGGCATTCTCATAATGCACATTTTCCCCTGGGATAGCTTCAATCGTTCCTCTATTAGTCGGAACCTCTTTTCGAATCGGTTTCGGGGCGGTGGTATGGGAGCTTCCACCGCGATCTTGGCTTCCACAGCCGTCAAGCGTTCCATCATTGCGACCCAGTGTCGTTAATCCGCTTGATGTGCTCTGCGGTAGTCATACTTCTTGTTTGTAGCGGCCTTTCTACAATAAAATCCCGAGCGAGTATCGCTTATCGAATCAAAATCCCCGCACAAACAGACTCGACTCATAACAACATGACGGACTCTATGCGACTCGATATTGGGCTTAGACCCGGAGAACGAGCAATTGGGCCCCCTCGGTTTGGGTCATACACGACTAGGGACGGTTTTTCAAACCTAAAAACTGGCTATAACTTGACATGGATCCTACGAACGAACTATTGGCTCGTTGGAATGGGTCCTAACTGTGATACACACGTGGCTTGGGTTTTAGACTCAACGTGATCATAAATCCGACATAACAAACCCGTGTTTAAACCAGACATGGCTCTCGGGCTTTGTGACAAACGCCCTAGGTGGCCTAGTGGGGACGTTGTGGTGGACTGACTTGGACCAAATGGTCGACTTTCATGACTCAGACCCAAAGATTAGTTTAGGTGACTCACTTGACAAGTGTTCTAACCAAACAAAGTCTCACTCGAGCCTAAGGGTGGACTAGCTCGCCTATATCGAGCAAGAAAAAGCCCAACTCGACTAACCCGACCCCACTGACTCAAACTCTATTCTAGGTTTGGGTTGGACCTGGGATACAGTTCATCGAAATTTGAAATCGAGAAGGATTGAATTGACTTTTAAAATGGGCAGCACTTCGGCTTGAAAGAGGGTTCAAAATTTCGAAATAGAGGGCCGAAATTTTCGAAAAGAAATGGACTTGAAAAAGAATCAAATTTTCGAAAGAAAAAGAAGATGGATTTGAAAATGCTATTTTGAAAACATGACCCGGGATTCACATAGCATATAATCATTCGCATTTTAGGGATGCAATGCATGAACTAGACTCTTCTAAGTCTCGGTCAGTCCTCTAAAATGGGTCTTTGCCAGTGAAACCGCTTTGTCGGGGAGTCCACATACCGTCATATGCCCGTAGCAATATGCCTCGTATGCAACTGCCTACCTCCACGGAATCACCTTGATACTTAAATCGGACATAGTGGACATCAATATCCCCCCTTGGAATTAACCCAAGAGATTCTTTGGCCCGCCTAAAGTCTCGGGGGTTTATGCATGATTAACATAAAAAAAAATGTGACAACAATCCTAATAGCCATCTTACACTTTTCAAGTTTCACTCTCCCCAGCGGAGTCGCCAAATTGTGGACCATGGAAAAACGCTCCACTCAAATGCTTTTTCAAAACATTTTTAATTTTAAAAGAGTCGCCAGTAAATTTTTAAATGGAATTTAGAAACCAATTTTAGAGATTTGAATTCGTGTGACTTTACGTGTTAGGAAGTTAATTTAATTTCATTAAAACAACACCCAACCCCGCCCGTTGCAATAACGGTCTCTACTAGGTGAAAGATGGCTATTTCGGAAAGATATCACATGCGTATGCAACCATTGAATTTAAATCCTATCATGCGAATTTCATTCTAACTCGTTTAAAATGCATTTAACTTCGTCGAAGTGGTTTAGCATGTGAGGTTCATTGATTAAACTAGAAAAACACATCCAAAGAGGGGGATAGGAAGGCTTACGCTTAGCATAAGATGTATTAACAAACATTAATGGTTAGCTCATACATACAATATAAATTATAAATAAAGTAAATTAAAATCTAAAACATAAACTAATTAAACTAAGGATTAATCAAACAAAGTCAAACAAGGAAGCAAATTAAAACACAAAACCTGGACAAACCCGTGCACTGCACGGATCTGAAATTTTCGAAATATGTCAGAATTGACACGTGCATCAATCGCGGGTTTTGAATTAATACATTGCTAATTACAAAATAAATACTAAATCAATGCAATAAATTACGAAAATCTACCTAAATTAAAATTACAAATTATAGGTCTGGAAAATCATAAAAAATCAATTTTTATATGGTTAAAAATAAATACACGTAAATTAAATAAACTCGATTTATTAAATTGCCCTATTCCAACAAGAGGATATGTAAATGAGACGGGGTGTACGACCGACCGATATGGCGGATTTCTTTCCCATCTCAAGTCAACGTGGTTGCCGGAATGGTACTTTAACTCATACTCAAACTATTCTAGTTTCGATATTAGTTAGACGATGTTAGACAATGGTTAGTAAATAAACAATAAAAAAACGAAATAAAAAGGAGAGAAGGGAGTTTTAATGCACCCTCAACCTACATGTATCGTTGACACCGTCTTGGGTCGTAATCGATCGTAGATTTTATCTCGAGGGGCCGTCGTCAACGAAGACAATTGAAATTGAATTTTGAAATCACGAAACAAACACGTTCAAAAGGCAGACTTGAGCAGCGATTTTCAATCGCTCACCACGACTTCGTTTCTCAACGATTTTTCAAACCGAAAGATGTTTTGGAAACTAGAAAGACTGAATTTTGTGAATATTTAAACAAACCAAAAGTTTTAATGGGATTTGTGCACGAGAATCAAGGCCAAAGACCACGACAGAAACTCGAAAACAAGATTTGTGTCCCTGTTTTCGAGCGGCTGTCACGGCTTTAGTTTAGGGTTTTTTTGGACGATTTATGGTTGTTATTTGCATTATGTTGTGGGGAGAACTTAGAGGAATGAATGTATGGTGAAGGGGGGGTATTTATAAGGAGTTTCGAAGGGTAGAAGTAGGGCAACAAGCAGTCGGGCCTTTTTCGCATAGCTGCTGTCCATCAGCTAATTCGTGGGGTTTTTAGGGTTTGTATGGGGGGTTTTATTGGTGGTTAAGCTAAGGTAATATCGGTAGGATACTAGGGTATGGTGTAGGGTTAATGGGCACGGTTTTGGTAGCTTTTTAGAGCGAGTTTTTGGCTCGGGATTGAGCACGCAAAACAGGGGGGGCTGCTTGTGTTACGGGTTGTTTGTGGAGTATTTGGGACGGGAATTGGATGGGTTTTGTGATGTTCTAGGTGCTGGGTTGTTATGGGTAATGTGGAGCATGGGTTGGTGGTGATGGGTTGCGGGTTTGGACCAAGTTTGAGTCGGTTTAGAAGGGCTTTCGATGGGCTATACAAACACGGGTAAAGGAAGGAATTGGGCTGTGTTGCGGAGTGTTTAGGACGAGATTTGGGTGTGGATATGGGGGTTCGAACTGGGGTTGAATGGGTAAAGGCCTAGGTTGGTTAGTGTACTCGAGAGTCGTGCCAACTCGTAAAGAAAACGGGCTCAAAAACCGAGCTATAATCGAGCTCCAAAACGCGTGGTTGAAACGAGTTTTAAATTTTCAAATTCGATTTTTTTTTTCAAATCAAATAGCACATTTAAAATGAATGATTTTTCAAATCAAAAAATATATTTTATTTTCAATAAAATAAATTTAAGAAAATAAATTCAAATTAAAATAATAAAATGAATTCACTTAAAACGCTTTAAATTAAATATCATTTAAATTAATAAAATACTCCGTCGACAACGGTCATTCAACATCGTAAAACGAACCCAAATAATGACAATGACAACTAATAAATACATGCGTCCTATCATCATCGGGTGTTTGTCGGGTTTTCTATAAATTCCAATATCGACAGATATGGGTATCTACACAAATAAAATAAAATAAAAAGGTTCGAAAATATTTGAAATAGTAAAAACCGATTGTAAATATGAAAATGAATTAAAGGGAAATGACGAGAACAAACACGGTTGAGTTCTGACCTGGACACCCCATTAAGGCGCGGACAAACCGGCGAACCAAGGAGCTTCTGTCTCAGGCCAAAAATCAGTTTTGGGTCGTTTATTCCATGTTTTGGTTCATGTTATACATGTTTTAGCATGTTATAGTCATGAAACAAATAAAAAGATGATAAAAGAAGGATTTTTACACCCTCATACTTACATGCTTGGTTATGGCGAGTGACCGACGTAAGTGTAACAACTTGTTTGGTCGGAAAAAACTCGGTTTAAAACCGTTTTGGTAAGTGAAAAGAGTGTTTTAAGATTAGTGACGGTGTAGTGGTCGAAGTGGTCGGTCAAATGATTTAATGCACGATGACGGTACCAAACAATGTGTAAGGCTTGTATTTACGATCGGCAGGTCGTAAATACGCGTCGGTTTGTGACTTAAGAAGTCGAGTCGAGAATTTTAAGGGAGAAAAGAGGGGGCGGACACTCGCGTAAGTTCTCAAATGGGGGCATTTGAGGGGTATTTATAGGAAAATGAGTGGTTGTGTGAGTTTTAAGTGACGTGGCCACCTGGGCTGCTCAAAGAGGCGCGAGCCACGTCGCGGGTCTTCGAGTTGTCTTGTCGCTTTCACACAAGAGCAATCCTGATTTGTTCTATCCTAGGATTTGTAGTCATATGTTTGGTACTTGACCATTCATAAATCCAGGAAATCTTAGCATAGAAGGTTTGAAATGGTTTGTTTTTTTGTGGTTGACTCGGTTTGACTCGTTGTTGGAGTCGGGATTTGAATTTTTGAGTCGGTTTTTGGTCCGGTGTCGGTTTTGACTCTAGTTAGTGTCATTGCGACCCCGTCGTCGTGCATTAAACACTCCATGTATTTTTGAAATGTTTTGAAATATTTTATTTTCGAAATCGTTTTAAGTTTTCCGACGTAAAGTTGTACACAAACTGTCGATCAAACGCTGCGATTCCAAAGCATGTTATAGTCCGATAATCATCGGGTGTTTGTTGGAGTCTCAGCAGATACTGGGTATCTACAATCGTGTTCTATGTTTATTTATTAAAACTGACGTGTTTGGGTTCTGTGTAAATTTTCACCTATTTCCAGGGTGATATGTGTCGATCTATATAATATTGACGATCATATGGGGAGCGGGTTGAGTACAAGTTGGTTTTGTGTCACGAGGGAAACGAGACGCGCTTTGGACTGGGAGTCGAGCTACAAAGTTGGATGGCTTAGATAGTAGTCGATTTGAATATGTTATAGTTTATATTTATTAATCATTTAATCGTTTGTAAATCACCAAACTTATTATTTATTTAAGTTTTTCTTTAATTAGAGTTTTGAAACACTACCTCGGGAAACTGAGATGGTAAAATCCTCCCATTACCTTGGTTGGGTAAGAAGAGGGCATTAAAGGTAAGAGTGCTCGAACTGACTTAAGAACTAGGTCTCCTTCCTTGATATTCCTAGGTTTGACCTTCTTCTTAAAAGCTCTTCTAATGCATGTGTGGACATGGGCCACCTACACGCCAAGCCAATCCGTGGACGTGCAGTAGTCGGAAAGCCACTTTCGGTGGCGTAGAAATCCTTTCGACCGGACCGCTTTAGATTGGTCGGTTTCGTCTCGGTAAAGGTCTCGAAACGATGCAGAGTTGTTTGGAGTCGCCACCAAGCAATTGTGGGATGCCCCAAAACCGTTCGAATCCAATTTGTACCTCGGTCAAACGATGCAAAAAGAGGTGCTTGACATCGGTACTAAAGATAAGGAATCGTCCCTCTTTAGCATCCTATCGCTAGAATGACTCTCGTTTTCCCTGGATAAGGTCGTCCACTATCCCAAGTTTTTAAGTATGAGTAGAGGGTATGTATTGGGAAGCTCTTTAATCAAACACCCAATCCCGCCCGCGGTTGCGGCCGCTACTGATCGATCTTGGTTGGTTAAGTGCAAGAGATGATAAAAAAGGTTAAATGCATGAATGCGCATCCACAAGTTTAAACCTAACATGTGAGATTTTTCATGTCAAATGTTTATGCAAATACCAAGTAATTGATGTCAAGTTGGATTTAATGTTGATTTGCATGCAAGACGGAAATTAACATCCATTTACCAAGTTAGGTTTATGGTGCTTAACATGATCCATTTGTCTTAAAAAGTGTTTTAGAATGCAAAGTGTAAATTGAAAACTCATCAATCTGATTCGTCCTGTATTCAGGTTAACCGAAGTTAGGATCGTCCTAGGCGAGTGCTAGAAATAGGAGAGGAGCAGTGCCAGGCAGAAATTGAGGCGTGAGCCTATGGCGATGACAGGGGGTCTGCCAAGGTTTGAAATGTAGAAAACAAGAGCTGCCTTGGGGCGCGAGCCATCAGGCACCTTATAGGGCCTCTCCTGGTTGTTTAAAATGATTATGAAATTGTTTGTAAAAGGGTGTTAAAAATGCTTGATATGAACTAATTATATTAAGTTCATTGCTTTGTAATTAAAGTGTAAAAAAAATGTTTGATATGAACTAATTATATTAAGTTCATTGTTTTGTAATAAAAGTGTAAAAAAATGCTTGTTATGAACTAATCATATTACTTGCATTGTAATTAGTCAAAGTTTATCATCGTAGTCGGGTTAAACCGACAAGGTATATAGAACCAAGGATGATTATCCATGTATGACTAATATGTTTTTTTTGCAATTGTAAATAAATGAAAAGAGGGCTTTAAAATACCCTTTAAAAATGTAATTAACCAAATAATATCATCGAGTCACGGATTAAACCGTCATGGCATAAAGAGCCAAGGGTGAATATAATTTATGATTAAAAATGCTAATCATAAAAATGATTTAAAATATTTGAAATGGTAACAAACGATTGCAAATAAGAAATGAAAATAGAGGAATAGATGAACTCAAACACATTTAACTTCTGGTTGGGGAGGCCTTAAGAGGCTCGAAGTTGGTAGTGGTGACTACCAGCCTCTGTCCCTAGTCAAAACTCAGTTTTGGCTTAATTAATCCGTATTTTGGATCATGTTATACATGTTTTATCATGTTAAATTCATAAAAACAGATAAAAAGAACATGAAAAAAGAGGAATAATTACACCCTCATACTTACATGCTAGGTTGCTTGACGAGAAATCAACAAAGTGTAAAAAATCGTGAGTCAGAAAACTCGATTTAAAACCATTTTTGTAAAATTTGTAGTGTTGCTTTGCTTTACTGATGGTGTAGTTGGTCGAAGTGGTAAGTCAAGTGATTTAGTGCACGATAACGTTACCAAACAATGTCTAAGGCTCGTATTTTCAATCGGTAGGTCGAAAATACATGTCGTTTGTTGACTCAAGAAGTCGAGGTCTAGAATTTTAAGGGAGAAAAGAAGGGGCGGACTCTCGCATACCTTCAAATTGTGGCATTTAAGGGGTATTTATGGACGATTTGTGTGGTGTTGTGCGTTTTGGGTGACGTGGCCACATAGGCTTCCTGAAGAGGCGCAAACATGTCCGCGGGCCTTCGAGTTGTCTTGTCATTATCCCACATTTGGATTTGTGGTTTGTTCTATCCTAGGTTTTGTAGGATATGATTATACTTGACCATCAAGTATACCGTATATACATAGCATGGAAGCATTGTGTGGGGTTTTGTTTTTTTGTGTTTGACTCGCTGTTGGAGTCGAGATTTGAATTTTGAGTCAGTTTTTGGTCCGGTGTCGGATTTGACTCTAGTCAATGTCATTGCAACCCCGCCGTCGTTCATATAACACTCCAGATATTTTTGAAATGTTTTGAAAATGTTTTTGAGTTTTCTGATGCGTAGTTATTTAAGCTGTCGATCAAACGTAGCGATTCCTAAGCATGTTGTAGTCCGATAATCATCGGGTGTTTGTTAGGGATTCAACAGATATCGGGTATCTACAGAGCCCCCACTTTGACATAGGCTTGTACAGGGCGAAAGTCAAAGTATAATCCCTAGGTCAATCAAAGATTACAACCTCGAGATCGAAGCGACGTCGAGGCGGCTCAAAAGGATTTGGGTCGAGGACCTGCATCGGGAAGGGCGACGTCAAGGTGAGTCGGGGATTCACGTCAAAGACCTGCCGTCGGGAACAGTTTAGAGTATGTCGACTACCAGTGCGGGTCGGTTAAAGTCCGTTAGACTACGTATAAAGTCCTGCCATCCATAGGAATGAGTCATACCTGAGACATCTTCGGGATACGATTAATAATTAAGAATTAAAACATGCACAAACATGCGGAAGCATAATAAACATGATATAAACAATCAAACATGTACAAGTCATAGAAAACAATCATTAAATCATATTAATTACATCAATTGGCATAAACACAATTAAAAGACAAACACCTAGTTACCTTGTTAGCAATTAATGATGCAAAATAATGAAAACCCTCATGAAAGACACGATCAACAAGGCTAGTCTCCAACACGTGTCAACATCCCCAAAATCGACATTAAAGAATGACCAAACCCATGTGCTATAAATTATGGTCCCCAAATCCTCTTTCAAAAACGCCAAAGGAACGCCATCTTCTTCTTTACCCAAAAAATAAGAGACCCTAAAGGTAGGTCTAAAGGTTCATCCAAATAATCCTCATAAAATTATTTGGAGATGAATATGATGTAGTCAAAGGGAAGAAGGGAAGACATGCGTGGGGCAGGAGGTACGTGAAAATCAATATATTATAATAAAGAATAATTACAAGAAACACATTATCTTCGTTGCAACAAAAGCACAACGAAATCACCAAAAACCAGAAAGAACAACATCAAAATTCAAGCAAAGAAAAATAAAAATGAAGTTAAAAAAAATAGTATAATAAGAGGAAACGATTACCTGATTCCAAAAACTGAAGATAAAGACGAAGTAGATCTACTGATCGCGAAGAACAAGCACAAAATCGCTCTGAAAACTGAGAGAAATTGAAGATGAAGAGCACGAAACAATAGAAATTGATTATCGGAGGTTTGATTTTTTTGTTCGGGCTTTTTAGAGGGAGAAGGAGGAGATAGAGAGAGAGTGATTTTTCTAATAATGAGGGAGATTGAGAGAAAAGTGGGTTTTTATAGCTTGCGTAAGATTTAATCTCAGCCATTCATCTTAGATTAGATCAATGGTCCAGATTTAGAGGGGTAACTCACCAAACATGACCCAACTCAGATTTAGAGTCAATATCCGGTGAGAACGAACACTCGGTGAGAATGGTTAGAACGAAATTTATAAACTTTGACGCGCGTTAGTACTCGCACCCAAATTTCATTTCTCCAAAATCACATCCCTCCTCAACACTAACCACCCCTCAAATTCCCCCCATAACCACTCATCAGCCGCCATCGTTGCCACCTATCAGCCGCCGTCATTACCAGTTATCACCTGTCGTCGTCGCCGACGACGATCACCAACAACTCTGATGAACCGTCGCAAATTTCCTCTCCATCCTCAAAACCCGATCACCCCCTCATCTTCCTCATATCAACCCAACACCTGCCGTCGTCGTCGACATCAACCACCAGAAAACCCGGCCAACCATAGTCGAACATCCCGGATGTTGGTGCAACCCCGGCGCAACCCGATGACTCCGTTGAACACCACCAATCCAAACATTCCTGGTTGCGAACCTTAGATCTCGAGTCATTTTAGTAACTTAATTAAAAATATTAATTTTAAAATACTAGATCTACATAAATAAAGCAAAATTCGAACTTATGGTCTGAGGTTCATCGGAATTTTGCTTTTATTGGAGGTTCATCGGAAAATTTGCAGTCAGACACACATTTCAAGTAAGTTTTACACTGCTGACGAAAGGGCAGTGGCGGTGGTTGTCGTCTTTGTCACAAGAGCCTTGGATTTCATCTGTACGAAACTAAGGATTCCCTTCAAAAGAGTCCGTCTGAAGATATGACAATTTATCGAGTAAGGAGCTAATTTTAGAGACCAAGGAATTGCAGGGAATCCTAAGTTTCATAAAATAGATAGATGACGGAGTAGGCTTTTATATATCATTATTATGCACACACCTGATAATGAATTATTTGAGCGATCCATGTGTATAAGAGACTGAAGATTTCCAATTGCATCAGGAATTTTACCCGAGAGTAATCGTTAAAAGTGTGTATAGAATTCGGTTTAAAAGTGTACCTACGATAGAAAAAAGTGTATCTACATTCTTAAAAAGTGTATATGGAATTCAGGTAAAAAGCGTACCATAGTCTAAAGTGTATCTGAGAATTGGTAAAAAGAAAAAAAAATGTATCTACATTATTAAAAAGTATATATATAGAATTCTGGTAAAAAGTGTGTCTACGATAGTTTAAAGTGTATATGAGATTTAGTATAAAAAAAAGTATCTACATTATTAAAAACTGTATATAGAATTCTGGTAAAAAATGTACCTACGATAGTCAAAAGTGTACCTGAGATTTGTTTTAAAAAAAAAAAAAAAAAAAAAAAAAAAAAAATTGTCTATATTATTAAAAAGTGTATATAAAATTTTGGTAAAAAGTGTACCTACGATGGTCAAAAGTGTATCTGGGATTTGGTAAAAAAAAAAAAAAAAAAAAAAAAAAAAAAAAAAAAAAAAAAAAAGTGCCCCTTGTATATATATCTATTCTAATGTATATAGTGCGTTTTCACCGTTCTCACCAAGTGATCGTTCTCACCGGATCCTATATATATATATATATATATATATATATATATATATATATATATATATATATATATTATATATATATATATAGTTAGTTAGTTAGTTAGTTAGTTAGTTAGTTAGTTAGGTAGTTAGTTAAGATCCGGTGAGAACTCCTAAATATTTGACGATTGAGGATTTGAATACAATATCACAGCTTGTTCAATACAATATCACGAAAAATCTAACCTGTCCAAAAAAAA
Organism: Silene latifolia; assembly: GCF_048544455.1. NCBI lineage: Eukaryota > Viridiplantae > Streptophyta > Magnoliopsida > Caryophyllales > Caryophyllaceae > Silene > Silene latifolia. Next base: position 64,522,659 of record NC_133533.1, on the reverse strand, counting down.
TTATATTTTTTTTTTTTTTGAGCTATTATTTTTTTGTGAATTTTTTCGAATAACCTATGATATTGTATTGAAGAACCTGTGATATTGTAATGAAATCCTCAATCCTAAAAAAGATAGTGTATTCTCACATGATTCCAAACCTGTGATATATATAGGAATGAAATCATGCGAGAATACACTATCATTTTTAGGGTTGAGGATTTCGTTATAATATCATAGGTTCTTCAATACAATATCATAGGTTATTCGAAAAAATATCACACAAAAAAATTGCTCCAGTGCGAATTGATGAAAAACACGACTATCATCACCAGGTGTAGTGTAAATGCAGCAAGTATGTTGGATAGTCTCAGATGTTGGATACATTTTATATTATTTGCGGATACACTTTGTGGAAATTGTTACAAGTTTAACACTAACTCTCGGATACGTTTTATGTTGTTTGTGGATACATTTTATATTTTTTTCGGATACACATGTCATTAAAGCCAGATACACATCTTATATTATTTGCAGATACATTTTATATTATTTACGGATACATTTTATACTATTTGCGATACATTTTATATTATTTGCGTATAAGTTTTATACTATTTGCGGATACACTTTAAATTATTTGCGGATACGTTTCATACTATTTGCGGATACACTCGGATACACTTTATATTACTAGTTGTTGCATCGTGCGCTTTGCGCACGATACACCAAGATATCATTACTCGCGAGTTGTTTGCCTATAGATAACGTAGTATTACACTATTACTTGCGAGTTGTTTAAAAAAGTAATCTCCCCCACCTGTGAAAAGTAATTATTGGGTAACACCTCAAATAATTTGCAAATCATTACACGTGAACGTCAAACATCCATCAACTAAAATTAACCAAGAATATGTCAACACCTTGTACAATAGTCACATAATAACCTTACTATGTGTTCAATAGGATTAGGTAAATAAATTACTTGTATAAGCTAAAGGGAAGATAATTGCTTGTGCATATATTGAAATAATTTCTCTGATATCATTGTCTTTGTTCACATCTCACTCATGTGTGTCTCTCTCTCTCTCTCTTCCCTATTTTTAGTAAGGCGATGGACACACAACTAAAAAAAGTTCTTTTCCACATTTATATGACGGGCAGATGTTTAAGTGAATGATGTAGTAGCGTAACGGCATTAGTTGAACTAACACTTGGCAAATCAACTTCAAGGCGTGCCATACTAAAATTGTCAAATGGTTCACGAGGCCACAAGGGTGTAAGCCTTAATTTCCCAGAATTGCTCTAGAATAGGCAATACAAGGGCCTTGTAATATAAATATATTTTTATTGCACTTCTTGATAGTCACAATAAAACCACCAATGCAAGCCAAATATGACTCAAATGGCGTTTAGGGATCATGCTTCTAATCTTGGTACCAAAACAAGAGATTTGTACCTTATACAACATTTGTCGTGCCATTAATACTTGATAAAAGACTACAAAAACAAACCATGTGTTGCGTGTCAAATTTCTCTCTTGTTGCTTCCCTTTCTTTCTTCTCATGCTCATGCTTAGATGATTCGATTTACTTGTTCGAGATCAATTGGTCTCCTTTATTATACCATTTGTGACGGATATTTTGTGAGATAAAATGGTTACAAAATGGGTTAGTGGAGAAAGTGGACCACATGAATAGTGTTGCGAGAGAGAAAAAAGTGGGTACATTGTGAGGTAAAAATGGTATCCGTCTTCAAATTTGTGACGGATATGTCATGTTTCAATGAGAATTTGTGCTTGTTGGAAAAATAACAAGCACCGGGCACAAGCAACACAACAATATAAACTTAAAAGAGAGCATTTCAAGAAAGGAGACTTAAAGATATAACTAAATCGTTTTATTTGGCAAAGATAACTTAAAATCCATTAACACGGTCGTGTTCCCGCCCGGACAATTTTTTTTTAAGTTTGGTCTTTATCGCCTTTTAAAATTCCAAGAAAATCCAATCAACTTGGTTTCTACTATCACGCCTACTACTACGAATGCTAATGCTGCTACTACTATTAAGTAGAGGGCTTCATATACAACACATCGCTTATAAGCTTGAGTTATTGATACATGTTTTGTGAATAAACAGACGTTTCATTAACGTATTGTCACAACCAACCTTAGTATAAAAATGACACATAAAATAATTTTCAAGACAAAAAAAAAAATTTCAAGACACGAGTATTCTCCACACTAAAAGAAACATAGAAGATTACTAAAGTTGTATCTTAAAAAAAACATGCCAAACTAAGAGCAATTGTTTCTAATTGTTCTTCTCCCCTTCCCCTTCCCCTTCCCCTTCCCCTTCCTCTCCCTTCTTCTTCTTCCTCCTTCTCCCCTTCCCCTCCTCCTTTGTTCTCATTAGAATCACGATAGTCTTTTTATTCTCTTTGAATCAATGCATGTACATGCCTTTACAGGCGCAAATCCCAAACCTTATATTTCTGCCTCTAAACCTTGTTTTCTAACTACTTAAACTACAAATCGTACGCCTATTTATGGATGTCAATTCATTCACAATCGACATTGTTGATTATGGGTAGCAGGCAGAGGCGAATTGGAACACTAATCGATAGTTACATCTTCCATACTCATTACAACTTAGGACCAATAACCAAAAATAAACCAAAAATATTCAACTTACCAGGTAACAAGCTTAATCAACATGCTTAGAGGTCTTTATTTTCCACCAAGTAGCACATTTCACATTTTTTTTTAATAAAGGCGAGAAAGTACAATTAAGAATCTATAAGGGAGACATTTTTCCTTCCAAATCTTAATCTAAGTGCAAGAGAAAAGAAAGTAAGGAGACATTTTCCTTCCAAATCTTAATCAATCCATTCATTTCCCTACCACCATCTCCCACTCAACCCCTTTTATTATCAAATTAAAAAAAAACTATAAGAAGAATAATTGAGTCCTTTTGAGTTAGCTAAACAATCATTAGCACGTAAAACGTGTTTTTAGAGAAAATATTTTCTCACATAAAACCCACTTGATGTGTCCTGACTTGTAAAAGCTAAAGCTTTGAGCCACCCTTTTGGAATCACATTGAATTTAACATCACTCTAAAAAAAAAAATGTTAAGTTCTGTTTCAAAAGAAACCGGGATCGGTGGGTCATTCTAAGAAGCAAGTTCACATATCAAAGACACTTTGTTGTTCATTCCGCATTATGTTTTATGATGAGTTTCTTAACTTGATTTGCTCCTATATATTTCTAATTCTTCAAATCCTATTCTAAAGTTTATAGCACCATATAATCAGTCCATCAAGCTAACACCAAGGCCTAGGCAACCAAACATGTTTTTTGTCAACCTAAGCCCTAATTAATCCCAAAACACCAATTAAATCAACACCTATCCTAATTTTTAAAACAAAATCGTAAAATCAAAACACAACCAAACAAAACCACAATTTAGAGCGTGAAGGAAGTGGCATGGAAGGGGAGTTGCAAAAAGTTAGCAACAGGAGATTAAAACTTAAAAGATCATCAATTTTCTAGCGAAGTGGATGCAAAACATCTATAAAATCCAAACATTCACGTTTTGAGTAGCTAGAAATCTCAAAGTAGTGTTGACTCACCAACAATACAAGCAGAAATAATCAGGATGATTCTCAAAGCAAATCTGAACTTTGTGTTGCTTTGCGGGTTTTTTCTTGAGTTAGGGTGGAAAGCCCCGTTTTTTCCTTGAGGTATTGAAATTAATCCCCTAAATCATGTCAAGCTTCCTGCAAAGATGAAATAATTGTGTTAATTTTGACAAATTTAAATCAAAAGTTACAGAGCATGGAGGGCGATACCTTGTTTAAATAAGGGCTCATGTAAAGTACTCTGTATATATTAATCAAGAGAAGGACAAAGATTAATTATAAGAGAATACATGGAAACACTTATACGCACAGATAATAGCATTTACATACAATGTTCATGAACAAGAAATACCTTAGATAGTTACTTGATCTTAAAAGCAACTTCAGAATATGTGACGCAATGTATAACAAACAATAGCATAATCTGCGCAAATCGCTTGTTTAGGCGCACTAAGTTTTGTCTTTGCCTCGATCGATCAGTCCTTGAGACCGAAATACTTTCATCAAATTCACTAAAAAACCGCAAAACCCACCACATAAGAATGAGGGTTAGAATTATAAAATATAATTCAATGATTTAATTTTTGAGAATTAAATATGTAACTATTGTTATTATCATCATATTCTTTTAGCAAAGATGATACTATTATAATTTCTTTATAATTAAGAGAGTTTATATCGTCATTTCCATGGATGGAAAAAATATTATTTGAAAAAGACCAAGTCAAACAAACTCACGGAAAGATAATTATCACCATTAAATTGTGATTCGTGGTAATTAATTTATTTATCAAATCAAAAATATAATCTTTATTACATCTTCAAGAGGTAAACCCATTTTAGTTTTTGAACAACGAAAAGCCCAAACAGAATTCAAGAAATTATGAAGGCCTCGTGACTCACTCGAGTGGGAACACAAAACGCAAGCATAGCATGCTAATTTTAATTTGTTCTCTGCAACACCCCATCCCACCACGCATGTATTGAAACTTCAATGCAGAGATGAATAATATAAGTTCGTCTAAGCTTAATGCTCAAATAGTGTGAGGGAAGTACTTTCTAGTTATCAAGGCATAGTAGTACCTAAGAAGATGACGGCATATCAACCACGGAAAAAAACGCTCTCAACAAAGTTAGAACACACAAGATTAAAAATTACATTCCCTATATCAAACACCTAAATTCAATGATTTCTGATGCATAAATTGATCGTTGTCGCCGCGGCATTCTCCTCTAGCTATCGATGACTACCGTGAGTTCACAATCACTATAATGTACCAACTTAAATTGAATCAAATAAAAATAGTCACCAATTGTCAAAAAAAAAGTAAAAAAAATAGTCACATACCTTGATCTTGGTATTGGTCTTGAGAGCATCGGTATATCTAAGCTTAACTTCATCTTAGCGGCGATCGTCACCGATCTCTCCGATCACCTTAAACCAGGAACCCTTGTTATAATCTTGCGTTTTTTTTTTACCCAGATCACAAAGATTTAAAAAATATTACCCACTTACCATAATAATCTACAGGAGGGCTATAATGTACACGCCAACTTAACATAAAAAAGAAGTGAACAATGGAGAAATTAATTACACACCTCTAGCTAAGATCCCAAGAAGACAAAAGCAAAAAGCGGCCTTAAGAGCAAAGAGGGAACTCAATAATAAAAAAAAACATCAATTAGCACACAAAATGAAAACCACTCATAAAGCTTCAAAAATCACAAGTTATAACTCAGAATCCATGAAACATCAATAAATCAACCTATTAAGTGATCCATCTTCAACTAAACATGTGAGTATCTTGATGTCTATGCAAATTAGGGTTTGGCAAAGTATGGTCGTTGATCAACCGTAGTAAAGTGAAGAAGCAATTAAGTTGTTGCGAATGCATAAAAACCCTTTAAATATAATCAAATTTAAACCTTGCGACAATCTACAACTACAATAAATAAAGGGCAAGTCAACCAACCCATTTCTTCATAATGTTTCGTTATGTTGCAGGATAAACGTACAAATATTGCATCTAGCTTTAGTCTAACACTTAATTAGTTAATTACAAGCAACTTAACTATACGCAGTTTGGCAACCCAAAATCGAATAAGTTTCACTTCTAAAGAAGAAATGGGGGGTTTTTACTAAGAAAGGGAAGATAACAGGAATCCCCATTCGAGCACAACCTTAATTTTTAAGATCAATTTCCAGTTTTTCATCATAATTGAGAAATGAAAGAAGCGCCATAATTGAATTCCCCACAACTTATTTGTATCCAGTAAGGAAAAATAAAAAGGAGTGAGACAAAATCAATGAAGAGATGAGGATAAGTACCTGCTTAACTCTTCAAAATAGGTCCAAATGTCCAATGTCATATTTTTGTTCTATATGAAAGATATCTGTCCTTTTCGCTCTTCTTCTTGTTCTAATTTGATGAGACCGAGACTTTGATGAGTACATATATGTAACCCTCTTTGAACAAATATAATTATATTCCTGCAAATTCAAATGTATTGTTAGTTCAAGTGAGGTAAATACTCGATACTTTCTAAATTGTAATTGTTTAATAAAACAAGAAAGATTCATACCCTAAAAGTATGGAAATAATACCATATCACCAAAAAGGCTAAAGTTAGTACTAATTACTCACAATTCAAGCTTAAATGTGATATAAGTACAAATTTCTCCATAGTATTCTCCATAGTATTCCAAAGAACGTCATAGCGATGGCTCCTATCGGCCACTAAATTACACAAATCAAAACTTCAAATCTGAAAAAGAAACTTACAACCCATAAATGGGTAAGTATAACTTAGGCAAAGGCGAAAACTGAACGCAAAGTGCCAACATTTCTTGTATGCCCACCCAATCACTAAAATAATTTTTTACCATTGGTTTATGCACTGTGGCGAAGGTAGTTTAGGTTCAAAGTATATATGCATAGAGTGGATATGGGCGATTTTTTTTATGTACCAAAACCAAAAGACCAAGTAACATTACAATTAAGTAATTAACTTACCTTCCCTTCATAGGCATAGATAAATCCCATTAATACAATTCAATATAGATACAAAGCCCGCCATGCCCCTCTTCCCAAATGCATCAAAACAAAGAAGAGAGACAATTTTTTTTTGCAAAGAAGGTGTCTCTTAACTATATCAAAACAATTCTGACAAAAAAAAACTATATCAAAACTTTAGCAAAGATAGTGAATGTAAATAAAAACTAAAACTAAAGACTCGGTGTGGAATTAAATTAATAAGATCGAATACCAGGAATATCTTTAACATGAGAATGTGAAAACAATAGCGGCAGGAGCTCTCAAAACGAGATATCAAAACAAAGAAGAGTCCTCCTGAAACAAAAGGACAAGACAATAAACCAACAAAGTAGAATACCAAAGCTAAAGCAATGACCCATGGAAGCCACCTAAACCCTAACAATAAAATCACCTCACCTTACACTAACGTCGAGAGATGTCAATCGTGGTATGCGTTATTTTGCGGCCTTAGCCGCCACAACTAATTAGGGTTTGCGAAATTACTTGTTATTTGTATGGTCAAAATTCTCCAAAGGATTATTTGACGCTCCAAAAACACGGGGATAGATCGGGATGATACCCATTTCAAAGTAAAAGGTGTGATAGGTCTTGTGTTAAGGTCATTGTAGACCATAAAAAGAGATTAAGGAGAGACAGTGAAGCATGGTCTGAAGAGAGGTGATTTAAAAAAGAGCTAAGTGAAGATATATGGTTGAGGAAGCTAAGTAATGAGGAAAAATCGGAAAATCGTCATTGTTGTGTTTAGGAGAAAAGGTGGAGGTGTGTATGTGTGTTTTGATTGAAGAAAGAGAAAAGCAAAGGGAGAAGCGAAATGGCAAGAATTAAGAAGAAGAATAGAGGGTGTGTGTGTAATTGGGATATAATTGATTAATTGGGGGGTAAGTGCAAGTGGCATGACTAATGAAAAGGCCAGAACTTCATGTGTATGAAGGCCCGGATAAGAGGCAACCAAAACGACAATAGATTGTGTCGTATTGCACTGTTCACTTGAACAGTAAATAAGCTTGGGGACATTTAGAATAAGGTAGGTAGATTTGCGGATACACTTTGTTTAATGTGTGTATCCGCCTGTATCCGCCACGCCATACCAACACCACCGCTACCGACTAACCAAACACCACTCGGTCAGTCACTCTCAACCCCCACCATCCCTCCACCCGCGACCACCCTCCACCCGCTACTCAACTCATGATCCACCTAGACGGTGGCAGCCACCACCACCAGCACCCCACAGCCACCACGAATACCACAATCATCCCCACCACCGGAATGTACACCGACGTCATCCCTAAGACCAACAACACCTGCATCCATCATCACCAATCGTCGTTGATGGCCACCTGTATACATCATTACACGTCGCCCTAGACCACCACTCACACAACCCCACCTCCCCTCACCACCACCGGACCCAAAATCCACTACGCATTATCATTCATCACATCATTACAATCTACCGAATGATACAACAGTCACACCACTCATACATTAGCGAATACGCAAATCTGTATTAACTATCAAATGTAAAAGCCACAATGCACACACAACAAATATATCTTATCGATATTGCCCAAAAATTCACCAAATTCATACACCCCAGAAAAAGCTTTTGTTCACCATTTAAAATTTCAAACCAAGCTCGCAGCTTAAACTAACAGCTGCATACAATGAATTAAGTAAAATAAAATTCATCTTACACGATAGGATGCACATGGAAATCGGCTAATGGACGGCGATAGTTCGCTGGAGTGAACCACCGTATTGATTGTCGGATGAAGCCGACTTGATGATCGATTCGTGCAAGAAGAGAGGACTAGAAATATGGTCAAGGATGCGGCGTTTAGGGTCCAGGTGAATGTCGCCGGAGGATGTGTGGTTGGCAAAGGTGCCGGTGATGCCGGCAGCAGTTGGTGATGGTGGTGTTAGGTATTGAGAAGAAGGAGATAAGATGGGTGAATGTAAAGGTTAGTGATGTGTTTGGGCCTTTTTTAAGTCGCTGGGCTTGGGTTTGTGTAACTGTGTTTTGGTTTTTAAGTCAGTTCGTATAGTTCGCGCCCTAATTTAGTTCGCACGAGATCGTAATTCTACATATATATATATATATATATATATATATATAGATATATAGAGAGAGAGAGGAGTTCAAATGAGTCCATCTAAAATGGTGAGTCCATGAGTTCTAATCTTGGCCATTGATCTTTTAAGATTGATATTTGAGATTTGAAACTTTTAAATTGTAACTTTAATGTTGTACAAGCGTAACTTTAATTTATAAATATAACTTTAATTCTTTATGATTGTAACTTTAATATTTTAGTGTCATTTTATTTAAAAAAATTAAAATTTATATTATAAATCTTATTTTAAATATATAAATTTGATTTTTATGTGTAACTTTAGTGTTTTACGAATGAAACATTAATGCTAAAAATTGAAACTTTAATTTTTTCAGACAATTTCTAATATAAAAAATTGAATTTATTTAATTTTACTGATTTATAAATGTAACTTTAACGTTTTACGAGTGAAACTTTAATGCTTAAAATTGAAACTTTAATTTTTTTTGGGACAATTTTTAATATAAAAATTTGATTTTATTTAATTTTACCGATTTATAAATATAACTTTAATATTTTACGATTGAAACTTTAATGCTAAAAATTATAACTTTAATCTTTTTAGGGAATTCTAACTTTAATGTTTTACGATTGTAAAAATTATAACTTTAAAAATTATAACTTTAATCTTTTTACGAATATAACTTTAATGTTTTAAGTTTGTAACTTTAGTCATAATTTTTGAAACTTATTTTTTTTAGGATTATAAGTTTATACTAATTTTAATTTATTTATTTTAAGTCTTGGACAAGTATAACAAGTCAATATCAGAACGTAACTTTAGTCCATATAAGCGTAACTTTAGTCCATATGCGTTGTAACTTTAGTCCAAGCCGCTGAAACTTTATATTAATAACCACCCACAACCACCACTACCTTCACCAACAACCACGACGTCCCTTGCAACCGCCACCACCACGCAACCACCAATCAACAGAAAAAAAAAAAAAAAAAAAAACCACGACATCACCACCACCATGCCCACAAAAAACCACCACCTACAATAACCACCATAGATCTGAACAAGTAAAGAAAAGAGAGAGAGAGAGAGAGAGAGAGAGAGAGAGAGAGAGATAGAGCGGCAACCACACACATCTCTAACCACCACCAACAACAACTTTATCAGATCTGAAAAAAAGAAAAAAAAAGAAAGGATGGAGGCGGCGGGTGGTGGCCGAGGGAGGCAGAAGAGGGGAGGAGGAAGGCGGCCTGGAGACAAATTTCTCAGATCTGAAAAAAAGAAAAAAAAAGAAAGGATGGGGGTGGCGGGTGGTGGCCGAGGGAGGCAGAAGAGGGGAGGAGGAAGGCGGCTTTGGCTGGTGGCCGAGGGAGGCAGGAGACAGGCGGGAGAAGAGAACGGTGGTGGTGGCGTCGTTAGAAGGGGCGGTGGTGGCGGCGACATTAGAAGGGGCGGTGGTGGCGGAGTGGGAGGAGGAAGAGAAGAGAGATTTAGAGGTTTAGAGATTTAGCGAGAGAAGTGGAAGTGAGGGAGGCAGGTGAGTGAATGAATGAAATTAGGGTTTGGTGGGTTTTATATGCATTTTTATTTTTAGATTTAATTTTAGCCATTGATTTTGTTATAATCTAATGGCTAGGATTAGGACTCATGGGACTCACCTATACTAAGGGACTCACTTGATCCCATATATATATATATATATATATATATATATATATATATATATATATATATATATATATATATATATATATATATATATATATATATATATATATATATATATATATATACACATATATTGTTGGACCATATAGCTTATATGTTTATGTTTTGATGATGTCAAGGTGTTTTACATTCTATATACTTGTTGCGTGTAATCGTTTGTTGAGTATCTTAGAACTAACCTATTACGAGCAACAAATAGGATTGTGACAATTGCATGAGAAGTTCAGGCCTTCGTTCAAGATCAAGCAATTCAAGATTCATTCAAGTATTATGTGAAGACGAAGTTCGTCTAAAGATTAATCAAGCTTGGATGATGACGTAGCCTATACTCGAAGATCAGAATAGTATAGGTGATTATCTCGTAATGGTAATCAAGAGTGAGTTTCTTGATTTAGTAAAGTTATAGCTTTGCAACTATAACATTACTAGTAAAAGAGCTCAATGTTATAGCTCTTCTACTATAACATTGAAATGCTGAGTTTTTATACACGACCTATAAATGTTTCGAAAATTGTTTTGTAATTGTTTAAAGTTTATTTTAAATGTTTTAATGAAAGTATTTATTTAATAAAGCCCGGTTTAGTGAGGAGTCCGGTTTTATAGTAAACGTTAATTGGTAGTTATGATGGATCAACTTATGACTTGGACTTTACTACTAATTAGGGTTTCTATATAGCCTCTTAAAACCTAAATTCTAATTATATGTTAAGACTAGGGTTTACACGAGTCACGAGGCACATGAGCCGTGATATCTCGTGTTGCCTAGAAGATATTAGGTAAAGATTTTATTCTATAATAGTATCTTTACATATCTTCTATATCTTACTTAATATATTTGTTTATGGTAAAAGATATTCTTGTTTTAGAAAATCTTATCATAATCTTAGAATTTATAGTAAAGATTATATTTGGAAAGATTATATTCTATCTTTTAGAATATTCTTTATTATCTTTTAAAGCTTTTAGGAAAGAGATAATAAGAAGATATAATTTGTTTTTATATCTTAAATATTTCTGCTATTAGGGTTTGACAAAACCGTGTAGCTTACTCTTTCTCCTCCTATAAATACTTTGCTATTTACAACATCTAAAATAGAGACCTTAAGCATAAAAATTATTTTCATCTTTAAAAAGCAAACCGTGTGTTTTAAGCAGAAAAACCGATTTGCAATTTTGAAAGGTCGTGTGCCATAAAACTCGCATACTCGTTCTTCATTTATCGTTATAAGATAATAGTGCTTAGTTGAATTCTTAACTTGTTCATTAACGTGAACCTTTGTTAGAATCATTAGTGCTTTCTTATTAGCGTAAGTTAGTCACTCGAGTATTTAACGGTACTCATTGAGTAACAGCTAGAGTTAGTTGTACGAGTTGGGTTAGTAAATTTGTAATCCGTAAAAAGGTACTAAATTTATTAATCGAGAATAGTGGACGTAGGTTTCGACTTGTGAAACTGAACCACTTCAAAAATCCGTGTGTCTCTTCTTCTTTCGTTTGTTTCGTTCATTACGTTTATCTCCATTAGTTGATTAGTTAAAGTTTAATCAATAAACTTTAAATAATCAATTACATTAGCATAATCGAAAAAGCTTTCAAAAAGTTTTAAATCCTCAATTCACCCCCCCCCCCTCTTGAGTATTTTGGATCAATAGACTCTTCAATTGGTATCAGAGCCTCGTGCTCTTGATTGCCTAACCGCATAGAGGCTGATCTATATTGTTTTTCATTTATCTTATCGTTTTATATTCCGCTGCCTATCACGTGATAAATGGATTCCAAATATCTCAAGTTTCCCGTCTTTGATGGGAAGAATTACGGATTGTGGAAAAACATGATGACTCACTATGTGAAAGGACACGATTGGGAGTGCTGGAGGATTATTCAAAACGGACCGCACAAAATTCTTGTTGCATCCGAGGAAGGCACTACCTATGAAAAGAAAGAAGAGGACTATGTCGAGGCCGACTACAAGAAGGCCGAAAAGAACTCCAAAGCAATAAGTCTTCTGCAAAACGGAATGACTTCTACTGAGTTTGATCGGTTTTCTTCATGCTCCACGGCCAAGGAGATATGGGATGGGCTCGAATTAGCTTATGAAGGTACTTCCATTGTTAGAAAGCACCGAATTGATTTGCTTATGCAAAAATATGAGCTATTCATCATGGAGCCTAATGAGTCTCTAGATAGTATGTCCGCAAGGTTTTCAAGCATCATAAATGAACTAAAAAACCTAGGTAGGAAATTCTGTACAGAGGACATTGCTAGAAAGGTTCTTAGGAGCCTTACTAAGAAGTGGCGTGCTAAGGTCACTGCAATGGAGGAATCACGAGATCTTGAAACCCTATCCTATCAAGAACTCATTGGTGCTCTCATGGCCCATGAAATTACTCTTAACAAAGATGACGCTGAACCAAGTCGTAATAAGAGTATGGTCTTAGCGAGCGAAGAAGTTGACTCTGAATTAGAGGATGAAACTATTCTGTTTGCACGTCGTTTCAAAAATAAAATATTTCGAAACAAACAAACAAAATCATCCTATAACAACAATAACAACAAATCTTTCAACAAAAAGGTTAATGACTCAAAGTCGTCTTTCGCAAATAGAGGCTGCTTCAAGTGTGGAGAATCTGGTCATATGATCAAGGATTGTCCAACATGGGAAAAGATAAAGGACAAGACGAAACGTGAGAAGACAAAGAGAGAATTCAAGAAAGTTATGATGGCTTCGTGTTGGGGAAACCTTGACTCAGAAGATGACGAGGAATCTGAAGACGACGAAGTAGCAAACCTTTGTATCAGCAGTGTTAGTCTTGACCTAATCTCTGACAGTGACGATGAAAGCACAAATTCTCATTCAAACTATTGCTTTCTTGGAGAATCAGACGAAGACGACGATGAAGAGGTAAGTTACCTTGAGCTTTAAAAACGTGTTAGCAAATTGTTAAAAAGTGCTTTAATTGAATTCTTTGAACAATCTCTTGATAAGTGTCACGAACAGGATTTGGAATTGAAAGATCTAAAGGAACAGATTCTCGAAATCGCGGAAGAGAATCATACTCTCAAGACTAAAGCTAAGAAGTTGAAATCTAAAGTTATAGCTGAGAAAGCTACAACATTAGATTCTACTATGGCTGAAAAGAAGGAATTAGAGTCCAAAGTTATAGCTAATGAAGCTATAACTTCCGACCTAAAGCTTAACATCAAGCACCTTCAAGCCAAAGTTATAGCTAATGAAGCTATAACTTTAGAACTTAGAAAAGTCAAAGAACTTTTGGAAACAAAGGTCACATCTAATGAAGAAGTGATCTTAGATCAAAAGAAAGAGATAGATTCTCTTTCAAAGCAATTGAAAGAATCTAAGACCGATATGATTAATGTTAAGAAACACCACACCGATGTTGTGTTCATTCTTAATAAACGATTCCAAGACTTTCATGATAACTTTAAAAAGGACAATGATGTAGATCACACGAAATGTCAAGAGCAAGTTAAAACCCTAAAAGACCTACTTCTACACGCTAGAAAGGTCCATGATAAGTGGGAAGGTAGCACAAAAGTCCTAAACTTTCTAACCGAACAATCTGACAATAATATGAGGATGGGGTTAGGACATGAGTGCTAAAGCCGTAGAGATCACTCTAAATGCAAATCAACACCGTCAGATTTTGATTTTAGAAAAAGGAAGTATGTTGATCTTCCTGAATATTTGATTTGCAATTACTGTGGTCATACGGGTCACATCCAAATCAATTGTGTCAAAAAGGCTCATGATTTACGAAAAAATGCTGACCATGTCAAAACTGTTGACACAGTTGACGAGGAAAAGGATACCCCCACCAACGAACCTGACGAAGCAAGGAATAATAAATTTTGTTGGTTCTATGACATGGCTTTTGACTACTCTAAGAAACCTAGCACTTCACAAAGCCCTTGTAGATCTCAACCTAGTAAACCTACTGACAAGGGAAATAGTCGTGAAAGACCTAGAGAAATTCCTAGACCTAGAGAAAACCCTAACCCTAGAACTCCTCCCAAGCCAAACAAACTTAAACTTAGAAGAACGGTCATTAGACGTGTTTGGGTTCGAAAGGACTTAGTATTTAGATTAACTAATCATAAGGGACCTAACTTAGCTTGGGTACCTAAAAACTGTATCTAATTCTTTCTGCAGGAAGAAGTGAAAGAAAACAATCAATGGTATCTTGACAGTAGATGTTCAAGACACATGACCGGAGATAAGAATCTATTTCTTTCACTCAAGCCCTTCAACGGAGGAAAAGTGACGTTCGGGGACAACAAAAAAGGAAAAGTAATATGCGTTGGCAAAATCGGAATCTCTAAGTCTCACGCAATCAGTGACGTTTACCTCGTGGATGGTCTAAAACACAATTTGCTAAGCATATCTCAACTATGCGACAAAGGTAACAAAGTAGTTTTTCATACTGATAGTTGTCGCATTATTATTGAAGGAACTAGCAACGTTATTCTTGAAGGCCACAAAAAAAGGAATGTTTATATGTTAGATTTGAATGCTGTGCCTACTAACTCCTTTTCGTGTATGAAAGTTACACTTGATGATCCTTGTTTATGGCATAAACGGTTTGGTCACATTAGCTCACTAACCTTGAACAAGCTCAAGAAGTGGGACTTGGTTAAGGGGTTACCTAAGATCAAGTTCGACCAAGAAAAGATGTGTGACACGTGTGCAAGGTGCAAACAAGTAAGATCATCGTTCAAACCTAAAAGAGTAGTAAGTACAAATCAAGCCTTGGAACTGGTACACATGGATTTATGTGGACCTATGAAGGTAAGGAGTAGAGGAGGATCCAGGTACGTCTTTGTTCTTGTAGACGACTACTCGAGGTATGTATGGCCTATCTTCCTTCATTCAAAAGACGAGACTTTTGATGAATTTGATTGTCTTATGAAACGTGTACAAAACAAATATAAGACTAATCTTGTATCTATCCGTACGGATCATGGAACCGAATTTGACAACCAAACTTTTATAGAATATTGTAAAGTTAATGGTGTAGGGCATAACTTTTCTGCACCAAGAACTCCTCAACAAAACGGTGTCGTTGAACGTATGAATAGAACCTTAGAAGATATGGCACGTACAATGCTCTTGTGTAGTGGTCTACCTCGTAACTTTTGGGCTGAAGCCATTAGTACTTCTTGCTACATCCATAATCGTGCTATGATCCGACCTATCCTTAAGAAAACCCCCTACGAACTCCTTAGAGGTCGAAAACCTAATATCTCCCATCTTCGCTGTTTTGGGAGTAAATGTTTTGTACATAATAACGGTAAAAACCGTTTAAGTAACTTCGACCCTAGGAGTGATGAAGCGATTTTCATAGGATACTCAGATCATAGCAAGGCTTACAAGGTCTTCAATAAGAGAACTCTTTGTATTGACGAAAGTGTCCACGTTATTTTTGATGAAGATAACGTGTTTGATAAGCCATTACAGGATGAGGAAGAAGACTTGGATGAACCCGACTTTCGTCTCTCAAGAGACGATCCCCCGGATTTGGAGTTAGAGGATAATGAGATTGAAGGAATAAACGATGAACTTGATCGTTCCTCAAAAGATAAAAAGGAGAAAGGCAAAGTTACAGTTGATGATACTATAACATTGACTCAAGACAAGAACTCCCAAATTAATGTTATAGATGATGTTACTGTAACATTGAATCCAAATCAAGGTGTAGAGTCCGAGGTTATAATCGGCTCAAATACAACACCCGAATTGGATTCAGGGGGAACTTCCTCTAATTCCGAACCAAATGAAGTCGGAACAAGCTCAAATAACGATGAAGAACCAAGCACTTCAACAAAGTGGAGATACAAGAATTCACACCCCATGGATAATATTCTTGGGAATATTAAGAAGGGTGTTCAAACAAGATGTTCCTTAAACAACTTCTGCTCTTTCTACTCTTTCCTATCCATGATCGAACCAAAGAACATCAATGAAGCTCTTGCTGAATCAAATTGGATTATAGCTATGCAAGAAGAGCTACAACAGTTCAAAAGAAACAAGGTTTGGCATTTAGTTCCTAGACCAAAAGATTGTACAGTCATTGGAACTCGGTGGGTCTTCAGGAACAAATTAGATGATGCCGGAGTCATTGTCGGAAACAAAGCAAGATTGGTGGTCCAAGGATATAATCAACAAGAAGGAATAGATTACGACGAGACTTTCGCACCTGTTGCTCGTCTTGAAGCTATTAGACTTCTGATAGCATTCGCTGCACACAAGGGAATGAAGCTCTTCTAGATGGACGTCAAGACGACATTCTTGAATGGTTATTTACAAGAGGAAGTCTTCGTTGAACAACTCCCTGGTTTTAAGAATATCAAATTTGAGGATCACGTGTTCAAATTGGATAAAGCCCTATATGGATTAAAGCAAGCACCTAGGGCTTGGTATGATCGATTATCTAAGTTTCTACTTGACAGTGGATTCAGTAGAGGATCCGTCGACAAAACCCTATTTCTAAAAACTGAGGTTTCTGACCTTTTGGTTGTTCAAATATACGTCGATGATATCATCTTTGGATAGACCAACCGAAGACTGTGCAAATACTTTTCTGAGTTGATGACTTCCGAGTTCGAAATGAGTATGATGGGAGAATTGAAATTCTTCCTAGGTCTGCAAATACAACAAACAGATGAAGGCATTAAGATCCATCAACAGAAATATATCAAAGAGTTGATTCGGAAATTTGGAATGGAAAATTCACACGCTATGCCTACTCCAATGGTCGAGAACAAGAAATTGACATTGGATGAAAACGGTAAATCAGTTGATGAAACTACTTACCGTGGGATGATTGGGTCACTGTTATATTTGACCGCAAGTAGACCCGATATTATGTTTAGCGTATGCGTTTGTGCGAGATATCAATCGTCTCCCAAAGAATCGCATATGACGGCCGTAAAACGAATTTTACGTTACTTGATTGGAACGGCCAACTTATACCTATGGTACCCAATGGAGTGCAATTTTGATCTTGTCGGTTATTCTGATGCCGACTACGCAGGATGTTCTCTAGACAGAAAAAGCACTTCGGGTGTCGCCACGTTTGTCGGACCGTGTATCATCACGTGGGGTTCGAAGAAACAAAATTCGGTTGCTCCCTCAACTGCTGAAGCCGAATATATTGCCGCATGACTAGTATGTACTCAACTTTTATGGCTTAAGCAACAATTACGTGATTATGGTGTTGACGTAGGATGTATTCCTATTTTATGTGATAATACTAGTGCAATAATAATTTCTAAAAATCCCGCACAACATTCACGTACCAAACATATTGAAATTAGACACCATTTTATACGAGACCATGTTGAGAAAGGGAATATAAAACTTGAATTTTGTTGTACTGAAAAACAATGGGCAGACATTTTGACAAAATCATTAGCTAGAGAACGATTTGAGACTTTACGGTTGGAAATTGGTTTAATTGGTGGTACCTAAGCTTCTATTTTTGTTCAATCTTTTTATGACTGACTAGTTAAGTTAAGATTGTTTGACTGTGTCCGTATATTGCGTTGCATGAATAATTTCGTTTATAGAAATATTTTTATCATAAGATTCTATTTGTTATTTAGAATTTAATTAATATACAAACTTATTCTTTATCACAATAAACAAAACACACCATATTTTTATCTTTCCAAATCATAAAAATCTTCCAAATAGCTCTCATATACACGGCTCATACTTCCTACATAAAATCAATTTCCTAATTCTAGTCTTATCACCATAAATTCCTATACTTATCACAATACATATTCCTAATTAAAGACACTTACCATAATTGAACTCCACTTGTTAACCCTAGCCTACACCTATATCTACCCCTTGCGTGTTAACCGTCCACCCAAACCCCACTTGCATATCTTTCTTCTCTCATATTTTTACCATCATCACAATTCATCTCCTTTACTCAAACCATCACCATCACCTCCTTTTTCAACAATCACCATCATCATGAATCCGTCTCATGCAAAAAATACCCGATCCTCAACCCGTCACCACCAAAACCGCCCCTTTCCTAACCAATCATCACCTCTACCACCACATGATCCTCATTCCATGAATTGTCCTTCAGCACAACCAAACCCAAACTCGCCCCTGTTTCGTAGTTGGGACGAATCAGTGTCCAAAGGCAAAAGACGCCGTCTTTTAAAGGGTAAAAATAAAGTAGTTGTTGATGATAGTGAAGCTGTGGAGGAACCCGAGGTGATAGTTCGGAATGGTGTTGCTCGTACTTTGCTTAGGGATGCTTCGAAAGCCGCGACCAAGGAAGGGTTAAATCGTGTTCGGCTTACTCATGATGAAAGCATCTTAGTTAATCGAGTTTTGAGGTATTCCATTCATGGTGGTAGTTACTATCCGAAATCTTGGTTGGTTAGTGTTCCTGCTCTTGCTTTCTTTGTTAATTTTCTTGATTTTCAAGGGTGGAGTCATATTAGTCAGTTTTCGGGTCCTGTTTATCCAGTTGAGGTGGTTCAATTATTTGCTAGTGTCTCAATTAAGAAAGGAGTCTTGCATGCGGTTGTTAATGGAGTTGATGTCACCGTCTCTGTTTCGGATTTTTTGCTCTGCTTTTTCGGTTCCCGATGAAGAAATCGAATTAAATCCGAGTCTTGAATGGTCTAATGTTGTGAGTGAAAAGGAGTTATTAGTGAAGAAGTATTTTGAGGAGATGACGGAGGGAGTTAATATCGTGGTTCGCCCTCTCTCGGCAAAAATCAAGTTTCTCTTGAACTTTTTGTGGAACACAGTGGTGCCGAGGAGAGGCGGCCGTGATAAGGTGTCGAGTTATGAAGCTATAATGGTTTATTCTTGGTTGAAAGGTCAGAAGGTGAATTTGGGTAGTGTTGTCTTGCACCGTATAATTCAGACGAGTCTTACGGTAACTAAGGAGAAATTGAGCACCACAATCGATTTGCCGTATGGTATGTGGATATCTCGATTGTTAGAAATAAAACGAGTTGTAGCCTGACAGTTACGGTGTTAGTGCTCGGGATTGTATGTGTGACAAGTTGATCAAGCTAATGGGTCTTGTTATTGATGGACCCGAGTTGCTTCTTGCGAAAGATGTTGAGAAACCCACGGTGGATTCGGGTTTAGGAGCTATGGAGTCAAAGTTGGAGGGGTTTATGAGTGGTTTAATGGAGAAATTCGAGGAGCCTTCGACTAATTTGGCTACGGTGTTGTCACGGGTTGGACCATCTCGGTCTTTAGACTCGGGCTTGGATGCTACTCGGGTGTACTCATGGATGGAGGAAGTGGACAAGAGGTTAGCGGGTTTTGAGAGGGAGTTGCAGGCAATTCGTGGGGAAGTGTTCCCACACGGTGATTGTCTCACTTTTCTTACGAGTCAGGGTGGAGCTTTGGTGATGCACGGGAAAGCAATGACGGGTGATCAAGCTCTCACGTTGGAGGCCACAAAGGCTCTTTCTTTGAAAGTGCTTAATTTTGAAAGGAGCATTGGTACTCTTTCGCAGCTGGTTCGGAGCTCGTTTGACCGTCTGGATGTTTTGGAGCACCGCACAAGACCCGACTACGTGAACTCCTATAGGACCCGTAACATTTGATTTTCCTGTCTTACCATCATTAGCCCTTACCTTAATTAGCTTTCTTTTTATTTCCTTTAATGGTGTGTTAAACAAACTTCTTATTCGGCCCATTTTGGCAATGCACTTGTGGTTATGGCCCAAGTGTTCTATTAGACATGTGTTAATTCGGCCCACTTTGGCTTTAACATGTTTAATTCTTAGTTTGTATGCAAATTATCTTTTGGATGCTTATAGTTTTTGCGTGTTATTACTATTTCTTATGACGTTTTATCTCTTGTCTCGTCTTATATTATTCTAGTCATTTTTGATTTGTTCTTAGCTTTTCGATGATGTCAAGAGGGGGAAAGAACGTCTATAGTAAGCATCTACCTAAGCTTGCTCCTTGTCAAGACCGATTGTTTCTTAAAGTCCTTAAAGTTTCGGTTTTTGAAAAATTGTCTTGATCTTGCGTTAATCTTTATTATCAAGATAACGGTATTGTATTGAGGGGGAACTTTTTAATTAGTCACAATTTTAGGAGACTTGCCATCATCAAAAAGGGGGAATTTGTTGGACCATATAGCTTATATGTTTATGTTTTGATGATGTCAAGGTGTTTTACATTCTATATACTTGTTGCGTGTAATCGTTTGTTGAGTATCTTAGAACTAACCTATTACGAGCAACAAAGAGGATTGTGACAATTGCATGAGAAGTTCAGGCCTTCGTTCAAGATCAAGCAGTTCAAGATTCATTCAAGTATTATGTGAAGACGAAGTTCGTCTAAAGATTAATCAAGCTTGGATGATGACGTAGCCTATACTCGAAGATCTCCTTGAAGATTAGAATAGTATAGGTGATTATCTCGTAATGGTAATCAAGAGTGAGTTTCTTGATTTAGTAAAGTTATAGCTTTGCAGCTATAACATTACTAGTAAAAGAGCTTAATGTTATAGCTCTTCTACTATAACATTGAAATGCTGAGTTTTTATACACGACCTATAAATGTTTCGAAAATTGTTTTATAAATGTTTAAAGTTTATTTTAAATGTTTTAATGAAAGTATTTATTTAATAAAGCCCGGTTTAGTGAGGAGTCCGGTTTTATAGTAAACGTTAATTGGTAGTTATGATGGATCAACTTATGAGTTGGACTTTACTACTAATTAGGGTTTCTATATAGCCTCTCTTAAAACCTAAATTCTAATTATATGTTAAGACTAGGGTTTACACGAGTCACGAGGCACATGAGCCGTGATATCTCGTGTTGCCTAGAAGATATTAGGTAAAGATTTTATTCTATAATAATATCTTTACATATCTTCTATATCTTACTTAATATATTTGTTTATGGTAAAAGATATTCTTGTTTTAGGAAGTCTTATCATAATCTTAGAATTTATAGTAAAGATTATATTTGGAAAGATTATATTCTATCATTTAGAATATTCTTTATTATCTTTTAAAGCTTTTAGGAAAGAGATAATAAGAAGATATAATTTGTTTTTATATTTTAAATATTTTGGCTATTAGGGTTTGACAAAACCGTGTAGCTTACTCTTTCTCCTCCTATAAATACTTTGCTATTTACAACATCTAAAATAGAGACCTTAAGCATAAAAATTATTTTCATCTTTAAAAAGCAAACCGTGCGTTTTAAGCAGAAAAACCGATTTGCAATTTTGAAAGGTCGTGTGCCATAAAACTTGCATACTCGTTCTTCATTTATCGTTATAAGATAATAGTACTTAGTTGAATTCTTAACTTGTTCATTAACGTGAACCTTTGTTAGAATCATTAGTGCTTTCTTATTAGCGTAAGTTAGTCACTCGAGTATTTAACGGTACTCATTGAGTTACAGTTAGAGTTAGTTGTATGAGTTGGGATAGTAAATTTGTAATCCGTAGAAAGGTACTAAATTTATTAATCGAGAATAGTGGACGTAGGTTTCGACTTGTGAAACTGAACCACTTCAAAAATCCGTGTGTCTCTTCTTTTTTCGTTTGTTTCGTTCATTACGTTTATCTCCATTAGTTGATTAGTTAAAGTTTAATCAATAAACTTTAAATAATCAATTACATTAGCATAATCGAAAAAGCTTTCAAAAAGTTTTAAATCCTCAATTCACCCCCCTCTTGAGTATTTTGGATCAATAGACTCTTCATATATATATATATATATATATATGTGTGTGTGTGTGTGTGTGTGTGTGTGTGTGTGTGTGTGTGTGTGTGTGTGTGTGTGTGTGTGTGTGTGTGTGTGTGTGTGTGGACAATTCCCGCGGGATCTGCGTCCGCGGGATCCATAGGAGGCATTATCGACTCGAGGTTCTTTTGAATCGAATTAAGACAAATTAGAGTCGCCACCAAGTTTTATGGGAACTTTGAACCGTTCAAGTCAACTTTACACCTTTCATCGAAAAGCATAAAGGCAATCGATTACGAGTGATTAAAGATAAAGACTTGTACCCTATATCACTCGATTTGAATGACTCTCGTAATCCAATGGTATTTAGACGGATCCACAAACCATAGATCTTGAGTAAGGGGTGAGGGTACGTGTTAGGAAGCCCATAAGGACACCTAACCCCGCCCGTCTATAACGGCCTCTACTAAGTCAAATATCGGATTTCAAACAAGGTCGTAGCTTCTATGATATATGATATGCAAACATCGTTTTAAAACCCTAACATGTGAAGTTTCTATGTCGACTTAGATGCAACTAAACTAACTTTGTCAAAGTTGTAATTTAGCATCTGGGTTGATTGATCTAACAACATACAAAACGAAACAAACAAGGCTTGACGGGAAGGGGGGAGCCGTTGGGATCTACCCTATTACAACTCAGGCATTTCATGCCGACACAACAGGAAATTAAAGATACAACTCGAACTAAATATAATTGCTATATACACCATAGACGACACCCTACATGGCCAATTCGGCCTAGGAAAACGTGCACAAGGGGTGGCCCATGGTTTACATAACTCACGACCTTGGGTCACTTCTCGTAATGCGTGCTTTCGGTTAATCTCATCGAATTAGACATTAGGTCACACACCAAAGCATGCATTAGCATAAATCGGGCCATGTCGCTTTAAACAACATGCGATTTACTACGCTCTTACATGAATTGGAGCACAACCATCTAACCAAATGAGACTAAGGTTTTTGAAGAGGTTTTGACTCGATAAAAGTAAAACAAACTTGAAAGTTACAACTCGATGAACAAACTATAAATTACAAGCTCCAAAACAACGAGATATAGATAAAATGAACGAGAAATGGACTACAAAATACACGGCCAAACACGACCTACATATCCTAGCCTACCCTAATCCTTGGGTTAGATTCATTAGGTTAGATAGATTTGCAAAGCGATATTGGATATACATTGGAAATCGATGATAAAAGAGGTCAGAAGGCTTCGCCTAAACCAAGTGCTCTACACGGCCTAAAGGGTCAAATTAGGTCAAGTTCGCTAGTTAAATTAACTCGTCGAGTGTTAATAAGAAGGTGCTAATCACGCACTCTTATACTAGTGAGAAATCATGTGAAGAGAGAGATGTATTCAAATAGGTTATAGAATTGTTAACCGATTTTAATGCTTGTGTCGAAGCACCCTAACATGTCTAATTAGGTTATTAAATCGATCTAATGTCATCTAATTGAGTCATAGGTTAACAAACATAGGTTGAACTAACATGCAAAGGGTCCTAGGGCAGGTCAAATTGAGCAAAACGAGCGAGGGGTCAAAAGCGAGGAACAAAGTTAAAATTCGTTTTATTAATGCCCTACCTTGAACACGGGGATATGTAAATGCGAAGGGGGATACGACCGACCAATCTGGCGGATTTCTTTCCCAATTCAAGTCAACGCGGGTGTTCATGGTGGTACTTTAACACATACTCAGACTAAACTTTTTTCACAGTTAACGATATCAAACGATGCATAACGATAAACAATATACAAAACAAACTATAAAAAAACAAACATAAAAGAACGAAATAAAAGGGAGAAGAGGAGGATTTGATGCACCCTCAACCTACATGTATCGTTGACACCGTCTTGGGTCGTAATCGATCGTAGATTTTATCTCGAGAGGCCGTCGTCGATGAAGGAACAAAGCAACAACACGTTTTTTGGTAAATCTGGACAGCAACTTTCAAACTGCAATTTCTCACTCGTTTCTTGGTGAAAATTATATTTAAAAGATGTTTTGAAAACTAGAAAGAGAGTAGAACAAAGATCTTAACACAAACCACGCTCGTTCTGAGTTATTGGGCACGAAAAACGAGCACAAACAGAACTGGATAGACAAGAAAAGCCGCAAAAACAGAGTGTATGACACTCTGTTTTTCAAGGGGATTCGTGTGCTCTCAAGGTCATTTTTGTAACACCCTACGGTAATTGAAGAGGTCCAGTGATAGGCTTAAATGACTACTGCTTAAAGGGATTGGAAGTACTACTCATATCAACAAAGTGCATTTTCTTTTATGGTCATCCATGCTAAAGAACTCCAAAGTTAAGCGTGCTTGACTGGGAATAGTCTTAGGATGGGTGACCTCCTGGGAAGGTTTCCGGGATGCGCATGAGTGAGGACAAAATACGCTATAAAAGACCCATGTTGATCTGTGGGCCATGTACACAGCCTGGTGAGCTATCATAAGTGACCGCTCCCGACGCGGTTTGGGTCGAGGTGTTACAGTTGGTATCAGAGCCTATGTTGCTCCCGACGCACACACGTGTACCCCAAATTTAAATGTGAACTTGACCTTGAATAATGAATGAGATATGGGTAGACTTAAGGACCTAAGGTGGTAGTCTGTAGTGTGTTTGCTCTTTGTTAGGTTCTAACATGTTGTTCATTGCCATTTAATATTTGTTGTGCCCTTGGATCAATGACCGTGAGCTTACCTACATGAAGATCAAAATTTGGTACCTATTGCCGAAAATTGAGGATTTGCTCAACTTTGAAGAATGCTTCTACTTCCTCGAAGATGTATCTCATTCTTTGTGTACCTTGCCATGTTCTTCACTTCTTAATGCTTATTCCTTCTTCTAAATCCTCTTTCCTCATTCCTTGTAAGTCACTCTTGTATTCCCTAATTTGTCCTTTGTTCCTTGCTAATCCTCCCTTAACGCCTTTTGATGGCACTCTTTCTTTTGAGGAATGTTGACCTTGGTTGGAAAATTTTAACTTTTGAGGAGATTGTTGTGTTTGACCCTTAAACTTGTTTTTGAGAGGAATTGATGTTGGAAAGACCTAGGTAGTGTGATGAGACATACTTGATGGTTCTTATACCTAGATCCTTGATAAAGTGAGTATACTTGATTGGTGAATTTTGTGTGTCAAGTGTGAGTTGCATTGGTTACCATGTGATAGATGCTAATTGTGGGATTATTAGTTGGCTCTTGAGAGTTCTTGAGTTGAAAAAAGACTTTGGGTTGGCGTGTTACTACCTTGTTTTGAAATGAGAACCTTGTAGAATATTTGAGGAACCCTTTCTGGGAATTTAGAGCTTGGTATTAGGATCTTTGATTGAGAACTTTACCATTTTGAAAAAAAAACCATAGATGACACTAGTTGGATATGAGTATGGCCTTGTTGGAACTTTGACCTTGATTTTGTGGAAGTCGTTTGTAGATATTTGAGATTTTGCAGTAGTGAGATCACACTTATAGTGGAGTACCTTGTTTCATGGAATTGCTTAGGGAGAAGTAACATAAGTAATTTGAGGAAATCCTTGGGAGCGTTGTAGTTATGAGTTTTGTTGTTAGAAAGTTTTCGGGACCGTTTAGGGATATGTTGTGGTTTGAGGTTTGAGTACCTGGCTTTTCCTTCTTGTCTAATTCCCCTTCTTCTTTGGCCATAAGCGTTATCGTTCAGACCTCTTTTCCTCGCTTCATCTTGCTACTCCCTTAAATTTGATGCTAGTGACCTATGAAAACTCTACCCTTGACATTCTTATTGTTTTGACTTCAATTCTTACCCTATGAAGTTCATCATAGCTCTTTTTGTCGGTTAAGTTAGGACTCTGTTAGCGTACCTGGTATTTATGTTGTCTAAATTGCTTTTCATTTCATACAATTTCTAAACATTTCAAGCTACCATTTTTGTTTCGTTGTCAAAAGTTTATGTTACTTTTACAAAACCCTACCTATTTTAAAGGTTTGAAAATAAAAACTTGGTTTAATTCCCTACTTGCTCTTTAAATATAAACTTGTCTATCATGATTTTGATTACTAAACCCGAGATTTCTTAGAATTTTATCAAATTTCTGTTAACTTTGATCTAATTATGACTTCGTTGTCAAAGTTTAAGATTTCATTTTCTGAAATTCGACCCCCTTTGGAGTTTAAAAGTAAAACTTCTATTTCCATTTTTGGCTCTTACAAGAGAAAATTTGAGTAAATTACCTTTCTCTTTTGATTTTAACGTTGATCGGATGATAGAACTCGGTATTGGAGACGTTTGATAACTTGTTCTACGCTTGTCGGCGAATGATTTTGTTTTGAATTTGTCTTTGACTTGGAAGGTTAGCGTTCTTGTGTGCACGACAAGAGCAATTTCGTTCCATGAATGAGACTTACACTTTTGAAAACTCTCCGTTAATATTTTTGAAAGTGTTTTGATTTGATTTATACAAACGATTTGCCTTTCGACTTGGTTCTATCGGAAAATTTTAGTTGAAGCTTTTGAAAGAATTTTAATTCTTACGATAAGTAACCTTTTAAATGTTTCGGTTACCGAGTCCAGTCCCAGTTTCATTTTAAATAACCTTTCATTTCTACTTTCAAGTTTCGAGGAAGAAACTTTTTAAAAGATGGGGTGATTGTAACACCCGCGAATTTCCCTTTCTGACAGTTAAAATTTATTAAACCGTTTAATTATTTTTTTATATATTTTTGAATTATTTTATTTAATTAATTTTATGTCAAACACGATTTTTATAAACGTATTATATAAAAGCTCGTTTATATAAAAAAAAAATACGTACGATTAAATTATATCTTTGAGTCATAATTTATATAAGAATAAATGTATACGTATTTTTGGTCGGACAATAATAGTGACAATAATAATATTACTTTCCATCTCAAGTTAAAATAAAATCGAGACATTATTCCGTCTAGCTATAGACCGTCACATTTTATTTTGTACCTGCTGTAATCCGAACCAACTATTTATCGACAACACATCACACCCACCTAACATTTTACACCCTACCTCTAAATATCTACTTTATATATGATATTATACTTCATTTATTATTATTATTATTATTAATATATATACTATTATATATTATTATTATTATGAAATGTGTGGTTATTGTTGTTTCATACGCAACCCCACCCCCTTCTTATCTCGTCTTCTTCCTTTTTCCCCTGCGAAAACAACAACACAGCAGCATCAAAACTCAACCTACTTCCGCCTCCTTTAACCTCCATTTCCTCCTTCATTTCTCAACCAAACTCCATTATTTTCACGCCATTGGCTTCCTCTCTCCTTCCTCCTCATTTCTAGGTAAGAAAGTCTTAATTTTGTCGAATTTTCGAAATGGGCATCTTATTACAAACTCGGTTTTGTGACCCTTGTTACTCCTTTTTCTTCCATTTTAGTTGAAGACTGAGGATAAGCTCGTGTTTTGGATGTTCTTACTCTGGAATTCGCGAGGATAAGGTAACGGTGATAGGTTACTCGACAAATGTCGAAATTACTTGTTATTATGTCGTTTGTGTGTGTCAAATTCGTGTGTTGGGTGTTTAGTTGCGGTAAAGTTTCATTCTTTATGTGATTTCCGCATTATTTTCGTATGTAACCGGTATTTTAGTCGTGTAAGTTTCAGCTTATTCTCGTCTTAAATGTTGTCTTAAAATGACTCGTTGTTGGACTGCTTTGGGCGTGTAAACAGAGTACTAGTGTGCTGTTTTGGGACGGAATTAGGGGTTGTGTGAATGGTGGTTGTGGACAGTCGAGTGGTGGCCGTGTGGGGGCTGGTCACGGCCTGCACTGCACTGGGGCTGTTACAGCATGCTTTTGGTGATGGTTGCATACCGTGTTAGTGGTGTTTGCAGCCCGCTATGGTGACCTGTTTCGGCCTGTCTTTGGGTCTGTTTTGGCGCGACTTGTGAGACCGTTTTACAGGCTGTGTGGTATCCGTGTAAGGGTGGTTGGGGAGGACAGTTTATGGGCTGTTGTGGCTGGTTGTTCGGTGGCGGATATGGGGTTGTGCAATGGCCTCTTGTGTCGTGGGTTGAGTTGTTTGGGCGCAAGTTTGGATACTTGGAAGATTTAAATTTCCGACTCATGCTTTATACAACGTATTTAGTTAAACCTCGTCCATTTATACATTTTTCTCACATGAAGTATAATTGTGGAATTCCGTTATTTAATTATTTTCCCGTCTCAAGCATACATGTGAAATCCCCGTATTTTTTATAACGTAATTCGTTAATATCGTTCTTTTACATATTTATTCAATCAGACTCTTTTGGTTTTGTTAGTCGGGCTCACTAGAAGTTACTTATTGGGCTCTTTTGGTTTGTTGTTGGGCTTACCATATCTCTTTTGATGGACTTGTTGTGTTGAACTTGTTGGATTTCACATGCTTCTTATGTCGGGCTTACCACATTCAATTGTTTGGACTGATTATCGCACATTTGCTAGGCTTGTCACATGATTGAATTGTTGGGCTTGTGGTGTTCATATAATTGGATTCGTCATGTTAAATTAGTTGGACTAGTTATGTTAAATTAATTGAATTTGTGTGGTTTATTTGATTAGGCTTGGTATGCTTCATTTATTGGATTTCACATCTTATTCCGTAAATTTCACATAATGTAAATTATTCATTATCGCTTGTTATATTCTATTTAACCGCCATGTTAAATTATGAAGTGGAATATTTATTAATCTAATACAAGTATGAGATATTTATTATAAGTAGTTACTTGTAGTGGGTCGTTCTCTAGATAATATCTAGTATTGTTCGGTTGTGAGAGTCTTGGTTCTACCGGATACTAGGGGTGAGCCTGAGGCCCTCTAGTTGCGGTATGAACGTCGGGAGTGATGTTCTCATCCGTACTTATGGAGATGCAGGCTATGAGTATGAATGTGACATTAATCATCCCGGCCCTGAGTCACGGTCCTATCGGATACTAGGGTTGAGCCAGAGGCCCTCTAGTTGCGATATGATTCATCGGGAGTGATGTTCCCACCCGTACTTATGGTGAGATGCAAGCCATAAGTATGAATGTGACATTAATAATCCCGTTCTATGTGCTTGTTTGGTGCACTTGTCTGTTGTATTTGGCCATGCTTTAAAGGTAACTGCTGAGCCAGATACTTGTTTGTTGTGCCCCGGACATGTTTTAAAGGTAACCTCTGAGTCGGGCACTTGTTTCTTGTATTTGGCCATGTTTTAAAGGTAACCGCGGAGCCAGATACTTGTTTGTTGTGCCTCGGACATGTTTTAATGGTAACCTCTGAGTCGGGCACTTGTTTGTTGTATTTGGCCATGTTTTAAAGGTAACCGCTGAGCTAGATACTTGTTTGTTGTACCTCGGACATGTTTTTAAGGTAACCTCTTAGTCGGGTACTTGTTTGTAGTATTTGAACAAGGTTTAAAGGTAACCGCTGAGCCAGATACTTTATATGTTATGTCTCGGACATGTTTTAAAGGTAACCTCTGAGTCGGACACTTGTTTGTAGTATTTGGACATGTTTTAAAGTTAACCGCTGAGCCAGATACTTTAGAGGTCGTGCCTTGGACATGTTGTAAAGGTAACCGCTGAGCCAAGGTACTTAAGGACTTGTGTCTCGGACATGCTTTAAAGGTAGCCTCTGAGCCGGATGCTTTGCTTATTATGTGATGTTAGTAGTCCCATTTCATGTATTGTATGTTGTTTGGTTTTCAAAGTTGGATGTATCATATGCCTTATCTATGATTTACTACGCATGTTTTGAATTATAATCTCAGTGCTTGCATCAAATGGTTGTATTTATGATGTTCTAATATGTTCCTGTTTATCTGTATTTCAACATATTGTGGCTGGGAGAACCTTGAGTTACTCCCCACTGACTGTGGCGTTCATGTTTACATGAATGACAGGTGGTGAAGATGCTTACCTAGGGAAGACGTGTGGGCTAGCGAGAACTAAACCCTTGGACCTTAGTTTGCTAGTTAGAAACCCTTTGTTTGTTTATTCGTGGGATATCTTTTCCCCGCTTTCTAGACTTGGGTTGTAATAACCTAAACTTGTCTATTGTAGTATTTGTTTCATTTCTTTTTGGCACCCGCGTGTTAATCATTTAACTAGTAATTTAAAAGTTTTTAAAATCTCACAATTTCCGCTTTAATTTATTAGTTATATTTTCCGCTTTATCGCGGGGTGTCACACAAGATGTTTCTAGTCGTCGATATGCGTATTTCTCGCGGAATTTTGCAGTGTTGATGTCGACAATCAAGACTTTATATGTCCTCCAACGAGAGTTTGCTTGAAAACAGAGGCATGCGGGTTCTCACGTATGGTTTCTTCTTATGGCTGGCAAGCTTCCTTACGTAATCTAAGGGACTTTAAACGACCCTCCCCGATAGTCGACAGACTCTAAAATGTTCCCGACGACAGGTCCTTGGTTCAGTCCCCTTGAGCCGCCTCGCATCGCCATAGTCATCAGGTAGTAATCTTCGATTGACCTGATGGCTATACTTTGACTTTCGCCTTGTCCAAGCCTCGGTCAAAGTGGGGGCTCTTTAGATACCTCGTTTCTACACCTCCCGCCAACCACCCAGTGATGATTGGGCCGGATGTTTGGTACGCGGAACGATTTATGACAGTTCATAAGTTTATCATCAAGTGATAACTCAATACTTGTGTCTATCCCTTGATCGTCATCTACGTGCCGATACGGTCATTTTGACAGTAATTAGAGTTCATTTGGAGTCCGGGTCAAAAACCGCTTCATTTTCTGAAAAACCGTTTAAAATGCCGAGTCGGAATGCTTTAGAATATTCCGGATATTTATTCCATAAATTAATATTATATCTTTTGGTAAAATATATCCCGTATATCATATTTTAAAGAATAAGGAAGTATAGATCTACCGCAATTCCATAATAGAAACCCGGAAATCTTTCTTCCGCAGGAGGAAACCTCTGGGAAAATGACGCAGCCGGTGTTGCGCCTATTGGAAGGATCGCAGCAGCTGCTGTGTCTCTTCTCCAGCCTGTTTTGGCTGTTTACAGAATTTTTCCAAGATTTCTTTCCAAAGTTTGAGTCATTCCAAAACTCTTCACTTTGTTTAGTATAAATAGAGACCTCCGGTCTCCATATTTTTCACGCAAGTGTCCGCCCTTCTCTTCTCCCTTTGTATTATAGACCGTGCTATAAGCTTTCGACGCCTAAGTGCTTGATCAATCGACCACGTAAGCTCAGATCGTTCTGAATTCCAGTCACGTTGCATGACCGACCAATTTGACCACTACACATCAATCAATCAATTAATCTAAAATCCTCCAACGAGGGCACTTTCTACATACATTCGAGTCGAGCAATCACTAACGTTAACTTAGTTAATCTCGTTTCGTCAAACATGTAAGTTTGAGGGTGTTAAAACCCATCTTTTTTATTGTATTTTTTATTTTTGTATCGATTAATGTACGATTCACGTCAAAAATACATTTAAAAACGATTTTAAAAAACTTTATTACAAACTGTTTTTACGAAACAGCAGTTACCAGACGTCGAGTTGAAACGCAGCAACACCTGCGCCTCTTCGAAGGGTCGCAGCACCTGCTGCACCTCTTCCAGAAGCTCCTGCTGCTCCTCCTCTTCTTCTTCTTCCTCGGGTTTCTGTGGTTTTGTCCTTTTCATCTTATTTCCCTTATTTCCTTTCACTCCTTTGTATATAAACCATGTTTTGATCACTCCTTTCAATTTTAAGGTTTTATTTTCGACTTAAATCCCTTATAAATCGATATTTGCGGGTTTTCATCACTAAAACAAACCCAGATCTTAGAGACTCGATTTGTCCATATCAAGTCTCTGGAATTCGTTCTTTGTATATATTTCCATTGCTTATTTTCAATTTATCAAATTTCTCTCAAAGTTCGTTCCTTTTGTATTTCCAACATCGTAAATAAATTTAATTCGTTTTTAACTCGTTTTAATTCGTTTAATTCGTGTTTATCACTTTTATGATGATGTCAGTATGTAATTAATATGCTAAATTACTTTCACTCGAGTTTAATATCGATAATCAATCGTAAAACATACCAAAGAACATTAACTACCCGCGGTTCTGACTTCACAGCCAGAGCTCAACTCATGAACAGACGCAGCAATAGATGCTGCACCTATTCTGAGATGATCTCTATCCCTGAACTTTCCGTTCTCGCTTTGACGTAGCTGTAATTAGGTATTAATTAATTACTAATCGTAATATCACCTTTAATCTGACCTATTTTGTCACTTTAATTTCAAACTTTAATTTTCTTTTCTTCAAATTTCCGTTTCGAGTGTATTTTTGACGTAAATTAGTTAAATCATTGTAATTCTTTGTAAATTTAATTATTGCTATTTATTTATCGCTATTTATTTATCGTTTATCGTGTGGTTTATTTACTTGTTTTCACATGTAATGAATTCTAATTCCCACTTCGACATAATTGAGTGCTAATTACGTGTTAACCGACATAGTTTAATTCACATGCTTGGATTAAAACGTTAGATGTTGCATTGCATGCATATAGTCGACAATATATCAAATATGAATAACTTCCCTAATCATTAGTAGAGGCCGCTATCGAGGCGGGCGGGATTAGGTGTTCGATTAAAGAGCTTCCTGATACGTACCCTCACCCCTTACTCCAAATCTCTGTGAACATCCTCTAGACTTGTTACTAGACTTGGGCTCTTTTGCTTGAAAATTGTCCCACTGTTATCCCAATATAAAGTGATAGGATCCTCAGCGGTTGGAACTACTTTTAGTCCCTCTAAGAATTGCCTAATCCAAACAGCTTCCTTTGTAGCTTCAGAGGCTGCAATGTACTCAGCTTCCATTGTAGAATCAGTAGTCACAGACTCCTTAAAACATCTCCAGCAAACCGCCCCTCCGTTCAAAAAAAAGACAAAACCAGCCTGGGATTTCAAATCATCCCTATCGGTTTGGAAACTGGCATCCGTATAACCTCTTATACGTAATTCAGATTATCCTCCAAACACTAAGAATGAATCCTTAGTCCTTCTCAAGTACTTCAGCATATTCTTGATGGCTAACTAGTGACTCTCACCTAGAGTTTTCTGATAACGATACGTCATTCTCAAAGCATACGAGACGTCAGGACGAATAAATATCATAGCATACATAATCGATCCAACAGCGGAAGCATAGGGAATCGATTTCATGCGTTCAATATCCTTAGGCTTAGTAGGACACAGTGACTTACTCAAAGTAATCCCAATGCCTATAGGTAACAAACTTCTCTTTGAGTTTTTCATATTGAATCGGTCAAGAATCTTATCGATATAGGCTTCTTGACTCATAGCTAATATCCTTTTAGATCTATCCCTATAAATCCGGATACCCAAGATGCGTTGAGCTTCTCCCAAATATTTCATTTGGAAGTGATTTCCAAACCACTTCTTGACAGAAGCAAGCATATCTACATCATTCCCAATGAGTAGTATGTTGTCTACATAAAGAAGTAAGAAAACAACTTTACTCCCACTAAACTTCATGTATAAACATGGTTCCTCAACACTTCGAGAAAATCCATTCTGTTTAATAACATGATCAAAATGATGATTCCAACTCCTTGACCCTTGCTTAAGACCATAAATGGATCTCTTAAGTTTACATACTTTGTTAGGATTTTTAGGATCCACAAAACCTTCAGGTTGTGTCATAAACACTTCCTCTTCCATAAACCCGTTTAGGAAGGTGGTTTTGACATCCATTTACCATATCTCATAATCATGAAATGCAGCAATCGCTAACATTATCCGAACAGATCTAAGCATAGCAACTGGTGCAAAAGTTTCGTCATAGGGTAAACTATGAACTTGGGTGAAACCTTTTGCCAGCAACCTAGCTTTGTAGACATCTTTATGTCCATCCATGCCGATTTTAATCTTAAATATCCACTTAAACTGAAGAGGTCGAACATCTTTAGGTAAGTCAACCAAGTCCCATACCTGATTATCGTACATGGAATCATTTTCGGATTGCATGGCCTCCAGCCATAGCTTAGAGTCAGAACTTGTAATAGCTGCTTTTTAGGTCTTACGTTCATCACTTTCCAAAAGTAAAACCTCATAGTCACCATCTTCCTCGATAACACCAAGTTATCTATCAGGCTGGCGACTAACCCTCTCTGACCTCCTAGGTTCAGAAGGAACAATAACCGATTCAGACGTAGAAGGAACATCTTCCTGTATCGATACATCATTTTGTGGCTCTTGAACTTCATCAAGTTCAAATTTTCTCTCACTCTGTCTTCTATAAATAAACTCTTTTTCTAGAAAGATAGCTTCATGAGCCACAAACACTTTGTTCTCCTTACTATTGTAGAAGTAATATCCACAAGTTTCCTTAGGGTAGCCTACAAAAATACATTTATCAGAACGAGGTGCGAGCTTATCGTCAAACTTGCTCTTGACATAAGCATCACAACCCCATACTTTCATTTATCGCAAATTCGGGACCTTCCCTTTCCATATCTCATATGGAGTTTTGTCAGTTGCTTTAGTGGGACTTTGATTAAGTGAGCGTATAGTAGATGAAATGGCAAATCCCCAAAATGACTTAGGTAACTCAGTTTGACTCATCATGGATCGGACCATATCTAATAAAGTTCGATTTCTCCTTTCAGCCACACCATTCAATTGTGGTGTGCCAGGAGGAGTTAACTGAGATACAATACCACAGTCTTTAAGGTGATCTCTAAAGTCATTGCTTAGATATTCTCCATCACGATGTGATCGTAATGTTTTAATCTTCTTATTTAATTGGTTTTCTACTTCATTCTGAAACTCTTTGAACTTGTCAAAAGTTTCACTTTTATACCTCATTAAGTAGATATACCCATATCTACTCATGTCATCGGTAAAAGTAATGAAATAGTCATAATTTCCTCTAGCAGTGACTGTCATTGGACCACACACATCGGTGTGTATTAAACCCAATAACTCACTAGCTCGAGATCCTTTTCCTAGAAAAGGTGCACGAGTCATCTTGCCAAGAAGACAAGATTCGCATATACCAAATGATTCGAAATCAAAAGGTTTAATTATACCAGTCGACACTAGTCTTTTAATGAGTTTCTCGTTAATGTGTCCTAATCGACAATGCCAAAAATAAGATTGATCGGGATCACCTGTTTTGAGTCTTTTATTATCTAAATGATAAACATCGTTGCAAGTGTCTAGAATATAAATACCATTTATTGAAATAGCTTGGCTATATACAATCCCATTAAGGGAAAAAGTACAACACTTGTCTTTGATAACAAAAGAGAAACCTTCTGTGTCTGACACAGATACTGATATTATATTCCTAGACAACGTCGGTAGAAAATAACAATTATTAAGAAACAACTGCAACCCCAAAGCTAAATTAATTACATAGGTTCGTACTGAGACGACAGCTACTTTAGATCCGTTTCCCATTCGGAGATCAACATCACCATTGTTTAGCTTCCTTACGCTTTTTAGGCCCTGCAAGTTATTGCACAAGTGAGAACCACAACCAGTATCTAATACCCAAGTTGTATTTGATGCGTAATTTATGTCTATCATAAAAGATTCAGTTGAGAAATTTAATGTTGGCTTCACAATGCCAGATTTGATGTCATCCAAGTACTTTGAACAATTACGCCTCCAATGCCTCTTGTTATTACAATAATTACAAGTATCTTTAAGAGGATTACCCTTCTTAGGCTTAGGCTTGGTAGAGCTATTCGCAATAGCCTTAACTTTGCCCTCCACCTGTACGGGCTTCTTACCTGCGTTCCTCTTAAACTGCTTCTTCCCCTTCACATTGATCGCAAGTACATCCCTCCTCGTACTCCCACTCAATCCCATGTCCTTCTCTGCTTGCACAAGAAGAGAATGGAGCTCATGTAAACTTTTTATCATGTTTGTCATACTATAATTTACCTTAGATTGGGTAAATCCTTTGACATGTGAGAGAGAGTGGAGCACTCGGCCCACCACAAGCTCGTCGGGAATCTTACATCCCAACCCCTCTAGAGTTTCCACGTACTCAATCATTTTAAGTACGTGTGAACTCATACGTTGTCCATCTTTGAGGTTAGCTTCAAAGAAATGAACTGCGGTGTCATATTGAATTATCCTCGGGGCTTGAGAAAACATAGTAGAAAGCCTCAAGAATATTTCATGAGCATTGCAGAACTTGACACATTGCCTTTGTAAGGCAGGATCCATTTAAAAAAAACAAAACATTTTTTATTGCAGCATATTCCTTTTGATAATCATTAAAAGCCTCCCTTACATCGGCAGTGGCCCCAGAACTAGGTGAAGGGGGAGAGGGATCGACTAGATGGCGTAATTTGCCATCACCTGCGACAGCTAATCGAAGTTGTTCCTCCCAATCTTAAAATTACTACCGTCGGCTTTTAATACATATTTGTCCATAAAAGAATGAAGCCATGAATCTCCAGTTATTGTGACGGTATGATTAGTAGAAGCTATCGTGATTACTACAAAGGAAATGAAAGGAGAGATTAACATTTATCGTCTATACATTTTAACTTGTGAAACTAATTTAACAAGTTCTCATTTATATAATGATCTCCCACTAAATTATATAAATAATTCCAAGATCCATTTTTATATAAACATGGGCACGGTGGACCGATTCAACCCATATTTATATAAATTTGGTGAGTCAACAGCTTTGACTGATTCAACTATTAGAACTCTTGGTCAACGGATTTTCTTAAAATCAATCTCTTAGCCCCAGAAATAAATATGGGCACGGTGGACCGATTCAACCCATATTTATACCATTGAGTCCAACCAATTTTCACGCGTAATAACTTTTATTACCCTACTTACCCAACGTAAAAAGAGTGTACCTCGATGATCCGAACCTACCTCTAATAAAGAAGGGATTCATAGGTGCTATTATTCGGTAAGGCTAATCTCAATTTTCAAATAAAAGTGAGAGATCTTATCATTTAATTGTCTATCACTTTTAAGTGAACAAAATTGGTGAATGGTAGACAATTAAATTGATAACAACGAAAATAAAACATGTAGTGACGATTTGGCATGAATGCATAAAAAAACAATCAAGTCCTAATTTGGCCACCTAGTTAATCTAATTAACTTAAACTATTACACTTCGGAAACCAACAACTTGGTCCCTTGAGTCTTCATAAAATTGGCCTCCTTCTTTAGGATTTCGGAACGCTTTTCCGAAAACACCGTCTTCATGAAAACTCCGTCTTTAGATGCTTCATTTAAATACTAATAATTAAATTACATAACAATTTCCTATTATATAATTTGTAATAAAAATAAAATAAAACTATTAATTAATTACAAATTGGGCGATGCGAAATCGCAATTAATTACAAAACAAGTCGATATTCCCTTACATTACGGGAAATACCAAATTCTGCCTATGGCCATATTAGGAAAAATTAGATAATTAAAATACTAAAAATCATTCATCCATATGAATAATGAATTATGTAAAAATGTCATGCCAAATCGTCCAACTTACCAACAACGATCATGCGAGTTTGTTTGGCGGAATTTTTACAATTAAAAATTCATAGCTTAGTCTTAAAACAATTTTAAGATAAACATAACTTTATAATCTGGTCCAACCTCAAAATATTAATTCTACCAATTAATTTGAGATTATATGGGTTTAAAATACATTTTTTATAATAAAAACAACATAATAATTCATAATTATTATGATAACAACCCATTAAATTAAAAAATTTATGGAAAAATATATTTGAAAATTTTGTACATTCTGGTCTTACCCCAAAATGACATGCATGATGAAAAATTTGGTTATAAAATTAATTTAAAACCATTTCTCAATTTTATCGGTAAATTGGTAACTTGTACAATTTAATTCCAAAGTAAATCATAAAAATAAAATAAATTCAAAACAAAATTTTGAACATGTTTGGAACATTTCCAGGAGCTAAAAAATAAAAAATTTCGAGCCCCTAAATTAAATAAAAAAATTTATTTGTGAAATAACCATTATCTACCAATTTTTATCAAATAAAATCAATAAACAACATAAAATAATCAAATTAACCTAAAATTTCTATTTCTCATAAATATAATATGCATGTGGTTATTTCTAAATATCCATGCATAAAATTAACATGCAACTCAATTTAATTAACTCTTAATTAAAATTAATGCATATTTACACAATTTTATGCCTTTTTTATTTAGAGAAAAAAATCATAATATGTTATAAAAATTTACATAAATCAAATTTTCGGCCCATATACATTTATGACCAGATTATATACATGCAAGACTATATTTTGTGATAAAACTAATTTTAACACCAAAATATCCAATTTTACA
The DNA here is from genome assembly GCF_048544455.1 of Silene latifolia. Taxonomy (NCBI): domain Eukaryota; kingdom Viridiplantae; phylum Streptophyta; class Magnoliopsida; order Caryophyllales; family Caryophyllaceae; genus Silene; species Silene latifolia. Next base: position 64,484,003 of record NC_133533.1, on the reverse strand, counting down.
AATTTATCTCATAAATTCAAAAAATCGTCATAAAGGTACATGCATGTATGTAACAATGCTTTGATACCACTTGTTAGTATTTCGACGCTCATTAGACCATTCTAATGATAATAAAATTACAAGTTAATTTTATAAGGTGGTCTAAACGTACATGCAAACAAAGAAAAGGAAGAAATATATCCTTACATAGGAAAAATTGGCAACAAGGGCACTACAAAGGTCTCCTACCCTTGTAGTTCTTGAGCTATAATTTGTAGGATGATCCTCCAATACCCAAATTACCAACTTAGTTAATCTCCTTTGGTGGCACCCAAGACTATCCCAAAAGGCTACTAAAATTACTAACTAGATAATAGTAGTAGTAACCTTGTATTATGTAATATTATTACACTAATAATATTAGTTAATGTGTATTATTATTTTTTTGTAGTTGATCAAAAATTTGATCAAGATTATATGATGAAGAAGATGAAGAAAGAAGGACCACAAATCACCTTTTTTTCTTCTCTTCTACCCGACCAAGACAAGGCAATTTAGAGAATTTTTGACTCAAAATTTAACAACCCATGCATATGTGTATATTAGAGTATTTATAGACAAACAAAGGGGACAAAACAAGTGGAAAATTTCAACAAATTTGACACATGTTGTGTCTTAAGAAAATCGGTGCATGTGACCTCTTTTAGGTCCATTTCGGTTTTCGATATTTGCCCCACAAATGTTTATAAGTCTTATATTTAATTATCTTATATAATTAAATATTAATTTAATTATTTAACACTTAAATAATACAAATTAACCACCAATGACCACTTAACTATTAAGTAATCATTAGACCATTTTATCAATATGAAATGTGTCAGTAGACTCCTTATTAGCTAATTTTACAACCTCTTGTAAAAATAAATAGCTAATAACCTCTGCCTCAAACCTATACACACATGGTAATATTTTAGCTAATTAACTATTAATTACTAAAATATCACTTTAACTTTTATTAATTAATTATCGCATAATTAAATAATAAATCTCCTTGGCCCGAGTTCGTAACTCGTCATCAAATAATACATTCACTTGACTTAAAAGTCAATTAATACAAGGATTTAATTATTTGTATCTCATACAAATAATTAGTTTTTCCATTTGGGCATCATCCTATAGGTGTGACCTAAAGGGATCAGCTGGTCACCGCCGTCACACGACAGTAATATCAAACTCTAGTCAGCCAATCATTACCGATTAACGTTGACCAGCTGGCAAATATATAAAATAAATCCCTGATATTCCTTGTGCGAGATTTATTATGTAGACGCACTATTGTGGAGGACACTACTCCAACAATTGGGCAATTTTTCAAGCAAAAGAGCCCAAGTCTAGTAACAAGTCTAGACACATACTTAGAAAATTTCATGTAATTAGATATTTGATTGAAAGGAAAGAAATTACAGTTTGTAAGGTTGGGACAGCTGACAACATTGCTGATCCTTTAACCAAGTCATTGTCTCAAGTTAAACATGATAGTCATGTAGTTTCGATGGGATTGAGACGAATGCCAGAACTGTTGTAAATTATATGAAATGTAATAATTAATATATTGTATTTATTATTTCATATATGATTACATTTATCGTTGTATTCAGTTTTTATATCTGAATTTAAATACTTTGTTTTGTCCAAATAGGTTGTAGTGACAACGTCGAACCCTATTAAAGTGAACTGTATTAACATTGTATTTTGTCCCTAGTTACTTAATGAGGTGACGTCTCGGAGTGACTAGATTATAAGGCGATAGATGACGAGTTCGATTGTCATATGGCCATAGTGATGGTTGGTCGATTACATAGGCATGATGTAGAGACATTTTGTCGGACATTGACCATTTATAGAATCCTTAATGTAGCCTGATCGTGGCAAGGATTTCTATTTATTCCTTCGAGTCAATTATTTAGACTGGTGACTATTTGTCTAAGTTGGTACAGTTTTCCGGTGGCTTTGGTTTTTGCTCTAGGTCGCGCCGTAAAAGGAGGCCAATGGGTATTTTCTGGGTCATTGTGATCTGTATTGAACAAAGAAAATAGGTCAACAGGATTGTCCACCCATGTCATTACATATATCTCAAGGCCACTCGAGGAGAGGTGACTGGAAATGCGTGGCCACGCTCGGATGTGATCTATAGTATATTATCCGGTCAGACAGTCATTCTTCTGATCGAGGAAACCACTTTATGATGTGATCACGTGAAAGAACGACCTGAAAGACCTCTTGCATTGAGTCGGAGATAGTAATCGGACAAGAGAATTGGTAGCGCACACTTGTGTCAAACAAGTAGGAGATTGTTGGAGTAGTGTCCTTCACAATAGTGCGTCTACATAATAAATCTTGTACAAGGAATATCAGGGATTTATTTTATATATTTGCAAGCTGATCAACGTTAATCGGTAATGATTGGCTGACTACAGTTTGACATTACTGTCGTGTGATGGCGGTGACCAGCTGATCCCTTTAGGTCACACCTATAGGATGATGCCCAAATGGAAAAACTAATTATTTGTATGAGATACAAATTAATTAAATCCTTGTATTAATTGACTTTTAAGTTATGTGAATGTATTATTTGATGACGAGTTACGAACTCATGCCAAGGAGATTTATTATTGAATTATACGATAATTAATTAATAAAAGTTAAAGTGATATTTTAGTAATTAATAGTTAATTAGCTAAAATATTACCATGTGTATTTAGGTTTGAGGCAGAGGTTATTAGCTATTTATTTTTATAAGAGGTTGTAAAATTAGCTAATAAGGAGTCTACTGACACATTTTATAGTCTAATGATTACTTAATAGTTAAGTGGTCATTGGTGGTTAATTTGTATTATTTAAGTGTTAAATAGTTAAACTAATATTTAATTATATAAGATAATTAAATATAAGACTTATAAGCATTTGTGGAGCAAATGTCGAAAATCGAAATGCACCTAAAAGAGGTCACATGCACCGGTTTTCTTAAGACACAACAAGTGTCAAATTTGTTGAAATTTTCCACTTGTTTTGTCCCCTTTGTTTGTCTATAAATACTCTAATATACACATATGCATGGGTTGTTAAATTTTGAGTCAAAAATTCTCTAAATTGCCTTGTCTTGGCCGGGTAGAAGAGAAGAAAAAAAAATTAATTTGTGGTCCTTCTTTCTTCATCTTCTTCATCATATAATCTTGATCAAATTGTTGATCATCTACAAAAAAAAAATAATACACATTAACTAATATTATTAGTGTAATAATATTACATAATACAAGGTTACTACTACTATTATCTAGTTAGTAATGTTAGTAGTCTTTTGGGATAGTCTTGGGTGCCACCAAAGGAGATTACCTAAGTTGGTAATTTGGGTATTGGAGGATCATCCTACAAATTATAGCTCAAGAACTACAAAGGTAGGTACCTTTGTAGTGTCCTTTTTGCAAATTTTTCCTATGTAAGGATATATTTCTTCATTTTATTTGTTTGCATGTATGTTTAGACCACCTTATAAAATTAACTTGTAATTTTATTATCATTAGAATAGTCTAATCAGGGTCTAAATACTAACACATCCGTGTTCATTGGCATCCACGAGAGTCATTCTAGACATAGAATGCTAAGAGTAACGAGCTCTTAGTGTTCATGTCACTACTTTGTGTCTTGACATGGCACGACGTATTCGAACGGTTCCAATTTCCCATAAAAATTGGTGCCGACTCCACAAATGCAACGCTTGTCCCAAGCGCCTCCGCGCACGCCGCGGCGTGGCCCATGTCCACAGATGGATTTGAGATGATAGTTGGTATGGACTGGTTGGGTAAGTACAAGGTTAGGATAGACTGTCACCAAAAGAGAGTCCCTTTGAGAGGTCCTAAGGGAGTTAATGTGTCTTATCGTGGGTTTGTTGTCAAACTCAAAGTCAAGTTGATTGCAGCGGTGACATTAAAGTCTTATCTAAGGAAGGGTTGTTCATTGATCCTATGCCATGTGAGAGAACATAGTATGGTGAGTTCAACAGTTGATCAGATACCATTGGTGGGAGACTTTCCAGATGTTTTTCTGGGGGAGATACCAGGTTTACCACCTAAGAGGGAGATAGATTTCAGTGTGGAGTTGAAACCAGGGACGGGGCAAATATCTAAGGCCCCGTACCGCATGGGTCCTAAGGATTTGGAGGAGCTGAAGAAACAGTTGGATGATTTGATTGATAATGGATACATTAGACCTAGTGTATCACCGTGGGGAGCACCAGTGTTTTTCGTGAAAAAGAAAGATGGGAGTCTGAGATTGTGCATCGATTGCAGAGAGTTGAACAGGGTTACAGTAAAGAATAAGTATCCTTTGCCGAGGATAGACGATTTGTTTGACCAGTTGAACGGGGCAGCAGTCTTTTCTATGATTGATTTGAAGTTGGGTTACCATCAGGTGAAGATTCGGGATGAGGACATACCGAAGACAACTTTTACATCGAGGTATGGTCACCATGAATATGTTGTGATGCCGTTTGGGTTATCTAATGCACCTGCAGTGTTTATGGATTTGATGAACCGGGTCTTCAATCAGTTTTTTGATCGATTTGTTGTGGTCTTCATCGATGTTATCTTAGTCTATTCTAAGACTAAGGAGGAGCATGAGGAGCACTTGAGGGTGGTTTTGCAGACTTTGCGTGACAATCAGCTGTATGCAAAGTTGTCTAAGTGTGAGTTTTTGCTCGAGGAAGTTGCTTTTTCTAGGGCATGTGATTTCAAAGAAGAGTGTTGTTGTGGATCCGGCCAAGATAGAGGCAGTCACTTGGTGGGAAGCACCGAAGAATGCGGCAGAGATCATGACTTTCTTTGGTTTGGCAGGGTACTACCGTCGTTTTGTGAAAGACTTTTCTAAGATAGCCAGACCTATGACATCTTTGATGAGAAAAGAGAACAGGTTTCGTTAGGATGAAAGTTGTGAGACGGCGTTCCAAACACCAAAGTAGAGTTTGATCACAGCTCCAGTCTTGGCATTACCTGAAGGGTGTGAGAACTTTGAGGTATATACAGATGCTTCAAAGAATGGTTTGGCATGTGTGTTGATGCAGAACGGGAAAGTAATTGCCTATGCTTCTCGGCAATTGAAGCCTTATGAGGAGAACTATCCGACACATGATCTGGAGTTGGGTGCAGTTGTGTTTGCTCTCCAGATTTGGAGGCACTATCTTTATGGGGCGACCTTTAGGGTATTTTCAGATCACAAGAGTCTCAAGTACATCTTCACTCAAAAGGAGCTGAACATGAGACAGAGGAGGTGGATGGAGCAGATGTGGGATTATGACATGGATATTATATACCATGAAGGAAAGGCAAACGTGGTTGCAGATACGCTGAGAAGGAAGAGTGTGCATTCTCTATGCACATCTATGTATTTGATGAGATTGAGAGATGAGGTGGGGAAAATGGGGATACATATGATACGGAAAAGAGGATACTAGAGGGGACTTGACAGTAGAGCCAGATCTTTATGATGATATTCGCAGGAAACAGGTTTTGGATCCTAAATTTGAGGAGTGGAGAGCTGGAGTTGAGGAAGGGACAATGTCTCGGTTCTCTATTCATACAGATGGCAGTGTGAGATTTGATGGCAGGTGGTGTGTTCCTAATGATGGGGAGTTGAAAAAGTCGATCATGACAGAGGCTCATTACACACCATATTCGGTACGTCCAAGCGGTGACAAGCTATATAAAGATTTGAAGAAGACTTTCTGATGGCCTGGGATGAAGAAGGAAACAACTGAGTTTGTGGCTCGATTTTTGACATGTCAGAGGGTTAAGGGAGAGTAGCGACGACCACAAGGTAAGATTCTGTCTCTTGAGGTACCTGAGTGGAAATGGAAGTCTATCTTTATGGATTTTATAGTGGGTTTGCCGAGGAGTCAACAGGGTGACAACATGATATGGGTAATAGTTGATCGTTTGACCAAGTCAGCTCACTTTGTGTCGATGAAAGATACTTGGACCAAGATACAGTTAGGTTTGGCTTATAGGAAGCAAATGGTTCGTTTTCATGGGGTGCCTAAGGATATAGTGCCAGATAGAGATGCGAGGTTCATATCACGGTTTTGGAGAGCGTTGCAGGAGTTGATGGGAACTACTTTGAAGATGAGTACAGCTTTTCATCCTGCGACAGATGGACAGACAGAGAGGACCATCAAAACTTTGGAGGATATGCTGTGAGCTTGTCTCACTCCTCTGTTCTATTCATATATAAATTTGAGGAGATAGTGTATTGGATAGTGAGAAGTGTGCCAATGAAGGGCACTTAAGCTTTATTTTCTAGACAACTGAGTTTTGGATGGTCTTATATGGTCCTGTTTAGGAGTTAGCTTGACGCCTTACCTCCACATTTCCATAATCTATTTTGTCTTTTCTCACCTGTATCCTCACTTTCCCATACTATTTGTAAGCCCTCGGCTGTGACGGACATTGTTGGTTGGACTGTATGCGTAGTACTTGAATCGTCTATCATTTTTGTTGCATGCATGTTATGTAGGTCGCAGTTTAGGTGAGTGACTGTATTCTCTTTCCCTCTTACACATAATTATTCACCCTTTTGCTTCATGAGAGAAGAGTTACCACGTGAGAGTCCGATTTTGTTGGTCTTGCAAAGTCGATAGGTCAGACTTGTTTATGGACATCTTATAACTCATTTGAGTATTGACTGCTGTAGCTGTGACTGTTAATTTTTGACTGCATTAAATTGGTTCAAGTAGACAAGTTATAGCTAGCTCTGAGCTTTCTTTTTCCGTTCTATTAGTTTTGCATATAGTTTGCTTGGGGACAAGCAAAGGTTTTGTTTGGGGAGATTTGATGCGTGCATTTTATATAGGTGTTTTATCCTTCATTTGCACGCATTCCGATGTGTATTTAGTAGTGTTTTGATACAAATGTCCCCCGAATTGTCTACTTTGGTTTCTCTTGTCTTATTTGCATGAATAAACCAAAGAGAAGCTAAATTAAGCTTAATACATATCCCTAGGCATGCATTTAGGAGAGGAGTTGAGTCGGAGCTTTAAGACTACTATTTTGAAATGTGCAAAGAAGTATGATAGCTAGGCGAGCAAAGGAAGAACTTCAAATTACTAGTGCCGACTTTGAAGAGCCATATCTCGAGTTCTACAACTGATTTTCAGGTGATTACAATTGGAGATGAAAGCTTATCCTCTTATCTTTCCAACGCCACCGGAAACGCCCTGTTTGCCCAAGTAACGAAGAAATGGCAGCCATTTGAAGTTGAGTGCGCGAAGTAGGAATTGTGCGTTGGAAATTACTCGATCGAATACAATTGTGTTCGATCGACTCCTTTTTCTACTTGATGGAGTAGTGAAAATTTGATAAGTGTTAGATCGAGTACCTAAAGTACTCGATCGAGAGATTTTAGCTTGGTTTTGCTCGATCGAGTGATATAAAAGTCCTCGATCGAGTAAATCACTATTGGGCTCGGGTTTTTTCGCTTTAATTCTTTATTAGGTCAAATAAAATCGTATTTCTTATAAATAGGAACGATAAGACGTCATTTGGACAACACGATATACATTAATCTTTTCCCTTTCTCTCTGTTGAACGTTACACTGCTTCTCTTTTCGGGATCTTAGTTTGTAATCTCTTTCCTTACTCTCTCTATTTAATTCTCTTTTTCATTTACAATGTTTATTTCTTCTTTATCTTTCGCTCTTATTTCCTTTATCATTATGTCTAGCTAATTATCCCTGATAGTATTTAGGGGAGTCGATGATTATTGTTAATTTTTAATTAGTTTGCAGATCTGTCGTTGTTATTATGTCTCTGTTGTTTATCACTGCTCTTAATTGTAACTAGTTAATTGAATCGATGCAATTAGCTTATTTAACATTGGTAAGCCTTTACCTAGACCGGAAGGTTGAAAGGGGTGAGACCTGCAGTGAGCATTAGGGCACTTTAGTGAGGGCGGAAGCTAAGCTATTAGTGTTTTAGGGCGAATTGAGACCGGAAGGAGATATTCGTTGCCCCTTAGACCGATACAACTGACTGATCTGTGACCTTAGCTGCAATTGACCGATAATCATTAATGACCCGACATCCTAGTTCCCTTTTCTTATTGTTAATCTCTCTTTTTATTTCCTCTTGCCTTAATCTCAGTAGTTTAGTTAAATCAATTCAAACCCCCTTCTGGTGACTTTAGACAGACCAAGTTGACAAGTAGATAGTGACCGCCTCCCTGTGGAGATCGACCCTACTTACTGCTAGCTTCTGTTAGTGCAACTAGGTATTTATTTTTGGTACCTGATCGCCTCCATATTTTTGAGGAGATAGTGTATGTGATTAGTGAGTTGTGTGCCAAATGAAGGGCACTTGTACTTTATTTTTCGGTCGGTTGAGATTCGGATGGTGTTATATGGTCCTGTTAGGAACTAGCTTGACGCTTTTACCTCCACATTACCATAACTTGTTTTGCCTTTTCTCACCCGGACCTCACTATTCTCATATCATTTGTAAGCCCTCAGCTGTGACGGACATTATTGGTTGGAGTGTGTGCATTAGTACTTGAATTGTCTTTCATTTTTGTTGTATGCATGCTATGTCGGTCGCAGTTTAGGTGAGTGGCTGTTTCTCTTCCTCTATTTTATATATATTATTTACCCTTTGCTTCATGAGAGAAGAGTGACCACGTGAGAGTCCGATTTTGTTGGTCTTGCAAGGTCGATAGGTCGGCGTTATTTCTGAACAACTCATAACTCATTTGCGTATTGACTGCTTAGCTGTAACTGTTGCTTTTTGTTGCATTAAATTGGTTCAAGTAGACAAGTTAAGCTAGCTCTGAGTTTTCATTTCCGTTCCATTAGTTGCATTTTAGTTTACTCGAGGACGAGTAAAAGTTCGGTTTGGGGAGATTTGATACGTGCATTTTGTATAATCTTTTTAGTCTATTTTTGCATGTATTTCCATGTACTTTTGTACTGTTTATATTGCATTTTGCCCTGAATTGGCTACTTTGGTTCGTTTTGTCTATCTTTTAGGAATGAACGTAAAAGTAGTGGAATCGTACCATTTTCGTCTTATTTTGCATGCATTTTGAGGAGAAGGGATTTTCAGAACGAGATATTGCATTGGAATGCATGAAGGAACGGTCTGTGAAGCAGTCGGCTACGAGTTAGAGCTGTTTCAGAGGAAGAATGCTCGATCGAGAACTTTTATTGATCGATCGAGTGGTTTTTGTGGCTGATTTGGTCGATCGAGTGGTTTGTTTTACTCGATCGACAGTGCTGGATTTCAGAGTTACTCGTTCGAGTGGTATTTCTACTCGATCGAGTAGATTGCTTGAAGAAGTACTCGATCGAGCTGTTTCAAACTGCTCGATCGAGTGGTTTGGTCTTTAATGAGCTTTATTTAGTCCGTGAACTTATAATTAGCTTATGGACTTAGTTAATTTGTATTTAAGCGTGAGATAATTAGGTCATTAGGACTCTATTCCATTCTATCTTTCAACTTTCACTACGAAACTCTCTTACGTTGCTTTTTCCTTTCACTGTAACTTTTGCTTTCGGATCATTTCTTGCTCGGATCTAGTGTTCTTTACGCCGGATTTCTTGCCTTTTAATCTCTCTTTCTTCTTTAATCTTAATCTTTCATTTATTTACTTTAATTACTTGTTTTGTTCAATTTAATTTCTGCCCTAATTCATTTATGCACATTTATTATTGTTTTGTCATGTTTAATATTAGTTATGTCGTTGTTATTAGTCTTGATAATATTAATAGCATGAGTAGCTAATTTATTTCATGTAGGGATTAGGGGATCTACGGTAGAAATGTGACGATGTAGTGAATAGGTTAGATGAATTATTTGTGAGATTCTGTCCCCATGGCAATATAAATGTATTTACCGACTTAGTTGAGTGCACGCTTCTGATGTGACCATAATTGGCGCATATTTAGCCCCCGAATTACCATTGTTTCCATGCTTTTTAGTGCCTATTTGGGTCATTTCTTATCTTTAGTTCTTTGTTTTGCATATTCTTTGAGATTTTGATCCCTTGGTAGGAAAGGAGTAAGAATCTTGCATTTTCATGGCAAAACGAGGCTAAATTGATCGTATTCAATGACCAAGCATCAAGAAGAGACAAGACTAGAAGGCCTTTGTACATATCATAGTAGAAGAACAATGTTGAGAAAAGGATCCTTAAGTCCCCGAGGAAATCCCCAAGGAATTTATGAAGAAAAGGGAAGAAAAGAAGAAGAATTGACGCTGAACTACAATCCGAACGGATTGTACCAAATCCACCCGTCCGTCCAGCCCAATCCGAGCGTCCCACTTTGGAATCCGCTCGGATTCCCCCTCACAAATCCGAGCATCTTGCCCAAGGATCCGCTCGGATTCCTCAGCCCAGATCCGGCCGTCCCGACTCTGATCCGCACGGATTTCAGTACAGCACGATTTTCATTCTTCAAGCTATGAAAAGAGAAGCCCTTCTCTCAGAAAATACCGGACTCTCCTTGCTCAACTTAAAAAGTGTAATTACTAGTTTAGCCCTTAGTTAACCCTAATGCATCCTCCCTAATTTTCACTATAAATACCCCATTAGTCTAATTAGAGGAGCATGTTCTTCTTATCAATAATTAGTGTAGTTAATATCAATCAAATCTCTCTTCAATATTGTAATCAAGTATTAATCAAGTTTTAATCCAAGTTTTAGTTCTTTAATCTCTCTCTTGTTCTTCCTTTATTTTGGGTAATTGAAGATTATTTGGGTTATTATTGGGAGATTGACAACCTCTCAATCTAGGATTCAAGTACTTCTATTATTCTTGCTTTATTATTGGAATCATTAGTAGGTATAATCTCTTAATCCCTTTTTAATTATTGTTAATTACTTTCATTTATTCATCATGTTTCATTATGTTAGTATGATTGACAACCTTTCTAGCATGATCAATATGATAATGAGTGAGTAGTCTCTTAGCTAGGGTTTAATGGGTGATTAGGGGAAACCAACATGGGGGATGATTCATGCTTAAATCAATATGCTTTCATATCTTATTTGCTTGCTTGTTTTGATCTTAATACATGCACATGTTATATTTGATGAAATGCTAAGCCTATGAATCCTTGCATTTACTATCATCTTCTATCCTTTCAACTTGACTTGTAAGACATAACCCAACTCGAGTCTTGTTAGACCATGCATGTGTTGAGTAGGAAAGATTAAGTCGACTTGTAGGTGTTGTACAATCTAATCGATTCGGCTCCGGGACCCAAACTTTCCTAGGATTGTAAGATATAACCCAACTCAATCCATCACAACAATAATTGCTTGCTTATAATTTGAGAACATGTTTGTATGATCATATCCCATGATTCCCCTATGAACCCATGACACCCTAGTGCTTTTAAATCAATTGTTTACACCCCTTATTTTATTCATCTTGCTAGTTTATTTTCATTGCTATTTTAGTTTAGTAACCTTCTACATCAACCCAATTTGTGACACCCCCTAGACACTACTAGTTACAATAGAATTCTCATTTCAATACCCGTCCCTTGGGATCCGACCTTTACTTGCCTCTTTACTAATTGTAGAGTTGTTTGTGTAGTATAAATTGTGTTTTGTATCGACCATTGACCAACGACCACATATGCTTAATTGTGAACACGAAATGGCCTTGATCAGCTTCTGAGTCACCCTTTAATCTGGTTAAATTTAATCCCGGATCGGAAGATTGGACTAAATAGACTTGCTATGAACAGTAGACTACCCTGACGAGGACGAAAGTTAAGTTAGTGGGAATCTAGGATAGAAAGTGGACCGGAAGGACCTTTTCATATCTGTCTCACAGTAATTTATCTAGACTATTTGCAGTTGAGTCACTGGACTACCGTAGTGAACTGAAATCCCGACATGTCCCTTCTTTATTGATAGTTTATTCATATTTCCTGCCTTTATCGCTCTTATTTATTTCTCTTCCCTTAATGCTTAATTAGTTTAGAAAACCAAATTACACCCCCCCCCCATTTTGTGACCAAATAGACGGACTCTTTACAGATATCTTGCCTCCCTGAGGAGATCGACCTGACTTCCCTAGCTATATAGTTAGTTTAGTTAGTTATTTTTGATAGGTATACGACTGCCCTGTCAACAAGGTTCTTTGAAAGTGTCTCCTATGCGTGAAGTCATGAGATTTGGCAACAAAGGGAAGCTGAGCCAGAAGTTTATCGGACCATATGAGATTTTGGATCGCGTGGATGAGGTTGCTTACCGGTTAGTGTTGCCAGCAGCTTTGGATAGAGTGCATAATGTGTTTCATGTCTCTTAGTTACGGAAGTATGTGAGAGACCCTTCACATGTGTTAGAGGTGGAGAACATAGAGTTGGATGAGTCCTTGTCTTATCTTGAGGTGCCATAACAGATTCTTGATCGCAAAGTTCGAAAAACTAGGAATGAGGAAATAGTGTTGCTTAAGGTTCTATGGTTTAACCATGAGGTTGAGAAGGCTACTGGGGAGGCAGAAGAGGCTATGAGGGATCGGTATCCGTCTTATTTTGATCAGGTATGTGTGGTTATGGGAACGTAACCATGTTTCTTTTAGGGGGGTAGGAGATGGTTGCATAAGGTTTTTGTATGCTTTATGTTAGTTTTAGTACAGTTACTAGTTGTTTTGAGCCAGTTTGAGTTTTGGTTGGGAGTTTTGTTTTGAGTTTTTGGTTATGTTGTGGTGTCGGAGTTGCGATAGTATATTTTGTTTTTGTGTATGGATTGAACTTCGGGGACGAAGTTCTTTTTAAGGAGGGAAAACTATAATACTACGGTTTTCTATGTCTATGGGTACTCTATCGAGTGGGGCTTACTCTGTCGAGTAAGTATGTCTTTACGCAAAACAGTAGTTGACCTGATGGGTACTCGATCGAGTACATGTGACACTTGATTGAATAAGGGGCACTCGATCGAGTAAGTCACTTACTCGATCGAGAAAGTGCGTCTTACGGGTTATTTTAGCCGGGTTTTGATAATAAGGCGTGATTAATATAAAAGGTTTCCGTCATTCTCTTTAATCATTTTTTCACCTTTCTATAACCTTTCAAAAGAAAAGAAGTTACATAGTTCTCTCTCGTCGCGTTGTTAGCAAATCCCAAGGCTAGGATCATCGGATTGTCTTGTTCTTTACGCAGTTGTGATCGTCGTGTCAAGGGTAAGCTTGTACCCTAAACAAAGATAATATTTTTACTCTAGGCTTGACTAACAAACAAATTAATGTAGTTAGGGAAGTAGGGGTCGATCTCGGGGAGACGAGAGTTGTTAATTAGTTGTTATAGGTCGAATTTTATCTAGGCCGATACGATTGATTTGAGATTTGGTTTACAAATTAAAGCGATAGACAAATAATAAATAACAATAAGAAGGAAAATCTAGGGGACGGGATTTCACATGTAAATTAGCATAGGAATATTGTCGAATAAGGGTATAGCGAATTCGGTAATTGTCTAATTCAATGGCACATGCCTCTCGGTTTATTGCCGATAATAAAACGGGTTCTGGAGGCTCTCGCCCTTACTAGGTCGCTTTACTATTCTTCCTTTGTCTAATTCCCTTCCCACCTCTCGATTTTAAGTCGGAAATTAACAAGTATAAACAAATGATTATGGCCACAATACATAGTTTATAAATTAAATCAAGCAAAGAATATAGACAATTACAATGACGATACAAACCCGATTCAAACAATATAAAACGCTAACTAAACATGTTAATCCCCTTCACCCTAGAATATTAATCTACTCAAACATTATAAAATGTAAACAATTGACAAAGATATATGTAAATAATGACATAATAACAAATATGAAGATAAGATAATGAAATTGATAAAGGAAAAAGAGGAAAAGAACAATACCAAAAGAAATAAAACAAGAGAGCAAGAAATTGGAAGAACGGAATGCATAGATTAAAACCGAATCGGAAATGTAAAATAATTGAAATGAACTACGTAAGAATCATTATAATAATGTAGATTTTTTAATTGTAAACCTAAACTAAGCTAAAAGCCAAATGACGGCAGGAATGTAAGATGCCACAAACGAAATGGAACGGCTGCTTTATATAGCAACAGACCCAAGAAGTTGAACTATCACACAGTCACACTCTTGGTGGCTACCACCCCGATTGGGGCCACAACACCCCGATCGGAGTCGTGAGTTTGTCATTTTTATTCTCTAAATTTCGAACTTGAGCATCCTATGATGTAACCCGGGTGGCCAGGGGTTACGATGTCGGGGTTGAAGCCATGACTCTGTTCCTCGCTGATCTTCTCCGTTTCATCAAAACCAGGCCGTGGGCCACCACCACGTGCACCACCAGGCCACTGTCACCACCAGGTCAGGCCACCGTGCTCCACAATGGACCATTGGCACGAGCCCATCAACAAACGAGCTTGAAAATTCCGTCTAAACTTCAGCACAAAGACCGTCGCATTTAGCATGCTACTCGACTGTGGCAAGCTGCTTATGGCTAGGCTTCACTGCTGCGCTTGTTCATCACGCAAAACCACCACCACCCTGCTCCTTTTCTCGGAGTAGCAGCAACTAGGCCGTGCCTGTTTTAGGCTAGCTTTCGTCATCACTCGAGCTTGAAAACAATCCTCACAATAGCATGTAAAGCCGTCTTATAATAGCATAGAACATAGCTTGAGACCGTCGTAATTTCAGCTTGTAAACTCATATTCAAATGAGTAAATAACCCGTCTTGTTAAAAGCTTGAGGTAAAGAGCATGGTCACGTTTTTATATTGGTTAGAAACCAATATACAAATAAGCATATAACTTTGTCGTAAATTGCGTCACATAAGCTCGTAATGACAAGTAACCTTTCTTTCCCTTCACTCGGATCATGAAAAGGAGCATGGGAAGTCCACATTAACTTCATTACTAGTATTTAGCTCCGCCTTGCTCAGGATTCTTCTTAATGTAAGAAAGTGACGGAAAAACCACTCCAATTCCTACATAAGACAATAAAACACAATAATACTATCCAAGGCGATATTAGCTCAAATAATCGCTCATAAGAGCGTAAATTAAATATAAAATCAAGCTAAATATGGGACAAATAATATATAAATAATGAACGTATCAAACTCTCCCAAGATAAACCCTTGCTTGTCCCAAGCAAGCACACAACATGACCAGGATAAGGGTACGTGCAACAATAATCCCATCCAAATGCAAATTCTGTCAAGTAACTTTAATGCGCAATGAATCAAATCCCGAAACAACGTGGGCATAGGGAAAATGCAATACATGGATGTGATTTACACAACGGCGTAGCACAAAGGATTTCACATGGACATTTTGACTCTTGCATGATCTTATTGACATCAGACTCCTCACAAGAAATCACCCACACTCATGAAATGAACATGGCAATATATATGTGAATGAAACTCTCCTATCTTCGACTCAAGAGAATGCGCCCGCAATCTAGTATGGTAAACATTCCAAATCAACAAGACAATGCTCAACATGATCATAATGCATAAGAAAAGAAGCCAAGAGGACAAAGAAGAAAGCCAGGGGAAATGGGTAAGAAGGTTGACAAATGATTTTGGTTACGTGGAGCTAATGTCAGGCTAACAACCAACCAAATGTGCAAGGATGCTCAAGCCAAACCTTAACCCTTTCCATGCGAAAACAATTAGAGCCAAAAGCAGCAAATTGGCTCATTAAACATTACAAAGCAATAGAATACTTACCAAAACAACTCTTTCATAAAAACATGGAAGTAGTACTCATCTTCTTCTCTTCTTTCTCATCATTTTTCTCATTTTTTTTTCAAGCTTCTTTCTTTCTCTTTCTTTTTCATTCATTTCGCATCTTTTTTTTCAATCTCTTTTCTTTTTCATTATTGGAATCAGCAATCCCATACAACAATGCTTACAAAAACAATGACAAATAACCATATCCCAACGACACGAGAGCACCCCAACATAAGTAGCAGGTCACTAGCTCAACAAAGGTAGGCAATGTTATATGTATCTAGGAAAAGGGGTAAAATTTGGGCAATATATGTAAGCAAGACAAGGTGAATGGCTTCAAATGCAATCATGATAACAAAGCTCATATAAAATGGAACAAATACCATACTTGTGCATTTTAATGTAACGCACACCATGAAGAAAGAAAAAGGAAGGCAGAAGTATGGAAAGGTCGAATATTATTCAATTAATATGTCAAACGTACAAAGCAACATATATACATATCACACCCCATAAAACTAGGAACTACAACCTAAAGTATCTCCTAAACAAAGGAAACAAAATAACAGAATGATAGCATATCTCGTAAATACAATGTACATGATCATACATGATATAACCAAATATCCTCAAGAATATAGCATAATATCTTCTCAATACTCCCCCTCAAGTTGGAGTGGTTGGTAAGACAACTCCCAACTTGGATTAAAGATATCGAAAGGCGTCTCCGGCCAAGGCTTTGGTGAAAAGATCAGCGATTTGCTCTTTACTCCGTACATGTGACGTTATGATCGTGCCTTGAACGAGGTGGTGTCTAATGAAGTGACAATATATTTCAATGTGTTTAGTCCGGTCATGAAAAACCGGATTTTTCGCTCTGTGTAGAGCCGCTTGATTGTCACAGAAAAGAGCCATAGGTTGAGCATGGTCAATACCCAAAGAGTTAAGGAATGATTTCAGCCAAATAACTTCACTGGTAAGGGTTGCCAAAGCTCGATATTCGGCTTCCGCCGTTGATTTTGCAACCGTTGTTTGTTTCCTAGCCTTCCACAAAATGGGTGAAGTACCCAAGGCTACAAAATAACCGGTGATAGACCGGCGTGATAAAGGACATGTGGCAAAATCCAAATCAGAAAAACCTCTAATATGCAAATCACATTCTCGCTTTAGAACAAGTCCTTTATCAGGTGCTCCTTTAATGTAACGGATGGCTCTTAATACACCGTCTAAATTTTCTTGCCGTGGAGCATGAACGAATTGAGAAAGAATGTGTATGGCATAATTCAAGTCGGATCTCGTAATCGTCAATTAAATAAGCTTTCCAACTAATCGCCTGTACTTCATAGGATCGTCTAAAAGACGCCCTTCGGCTAGAGATAAATTATGAAAGGGCTGGATGGGTGTATCAACTGGTTTTGCACCGTTCAGACCTGCTTCTTTCACAATATCAATAGCGTACTTACGTTGACTAAGAAACAACCCTTTGGAACCCGTTGCCACCTCGATCCCTAAGAAATATTTTAGTCGACCGAGGTCTTTTATGCCAAAACTGCGGTCTAGAAACTGTTTGAGTCATGTACTAGCATTTTCATTATCACTTACAACTATCATGTCATCCACATAAACAAGGATTTCGAGAAAAACTCCATCTTTGTTGTAAGTAAAAAGGGAATAATCTGCCATAGATTGTTCAAAACCATACCTCGTCAAAGAATTTGTCAGTTTTTTAAACCAGTTTCTTGACGGCTGCTTGAGACCGTACAGTGACTTGGTGAGTTTACAAACTTTTGATGTGCTTCCTTTGACGAACCCTGGGGCCATTTTCATGTAGACTTCTTCATTTAAATCACCATGAAGGAAAGCGTTGTTTACGTCTAACTGAGCGATGGACCATCCTTTGGCAACGACAATTGCTAACAAACACCGAACACTCGCCATTTTTGCAACCAGAGTGAAGGTTTCATGATAGTCAACCCCCTCGATTTGTGTGTATCCTTGTGCTACGAGCCGGGCTTTATATCTTTCAATGGTGCCATCCGCTTTATATTTAACCTTGTAAACCCATCGACAACCAATGGGTCATTTACCCTTCGGCAACTCAACAATTGTCCATGTTCTATTTTTTTCAAGAGCCTTATATTCCTGTAACATTGCCTCTCGCCATTCAGGAATGAGGGCCGCTTCGGTATAATGTTGAGGCTCGACAATTTCGTCAATTTTACTCAAAAAACACATGTGAGCGTTAGAAAAACAATCCGTAGTGACATAATTAACCAAAGGATAGCGGGTACCTTTATTTGAGGATTTCGATTGGTCCAACGGAGCTGGTGTTGCGTGGTCTATGATTCGGGTCAACTTGCAAACATAGTCTTTCTTCCATTGTGGTTCGAATTTTGCCTGTGCACCACGTCCCATTGGCAGAACACTATCATCATTTTCGTTTTCACTGACCTGTGTACTTTTGTTTCCTCTGTTTTGTGCCCCTTCGACAAGCTCACTTTCAAGACAATTATCATTTGTATTTAAATCGTGCGCCTGATTGTCTTCAAAAAACTCTTCTAAAGTACCACTTTGAGGATCATCTATTGGTTGAGTGGAGTGCTCAACCTCCATATTATTTTCAACAGTGAAGTGCGTGGCATTAATGTCAACAAAAGGAAAGACATGTTCATAAAACGTCACATCTCGACTTTTAAAAATACGACGTCGTTTAAGATCATATACTCTCCAACCTTTCTTGCTTGACGGATATCCCACAAAAATGTACCAGGTTCCTTTCTCATTGAATTTATCTTTTGGTTTTTTTCTTATTGTGTACGTAACATAGACTTCCGAAAACTAGCACATTGTCAAGGGTTGGTGTTCGGTTATGTAATATTTCATAAGGTGTTTGGCCATTTAAAACATGGGTAGGCGTTCTATTTATTAAATAAGCAGCGGTGACAATACACTCCCCCCAAAACTCGACGGGTAGATTACCTTGAAATCCTAAAGCCCTAGCTTTCTATAAGATATGTCTATGTTTTCGTTCCACTCATCCATTCTGCTGAGGTGTATCAACATTGCTAGTTTGGAAAACAATTCCATGCTCGCTATAATATTCTTTTAATGGTCCGGAAAGAAATTTCATTCCATTATCGCTTTCGACAATTTTAACTTGTCTTTCAAATTGATTTTTAACCATATTGCAAAAATTTATCATTAACTGATTTATCTCCCCTTTGTCTCTCATGAGATAAACCCAAACAGCTCTACTTTTGTCGCCTACAATGGTGAGAAAATATTGGGCTCCGCTCAAGCTTTTCACACGACAAGCACCCCATATGTCACAATGAATAAGACCAAATAAAACATCACTCCGTTTGTTATTCAACTTAAAACTGGACCGTGTTTGTTTAGCCCGACAACACGGGTCGCAAATATCTTTTGAATTCCAACTTAAATTAAAACCAATTAAACTGGAGAAAAGAGGCAATATACAACTCGAAGGATGGCCGAATCTCTTGTGCAAAAGTCGCGCATCCCCATTAGTACTGACTCGTGCTATCAACTTGTCTTGACTTGCCTTGAAATAATAGACCCCGTCTTCATGCTCCCCCCCGTCCAATCTTCATCCTCGTACACAGGTCCTGTATCACACAATGATTAGCATAAAAAGTCACTACGCAATTGTTTTCTTTAATGAGTTGTTGAACGGAGATCAAATCACAAGTTAAAGACGGAACATAAAGGACATCTTTAAGAACAAAATTATCATTCAAATTGACTTTCCCAAGCTCATGAGCAACGATTTGGGAACTGTTGGGGAGGCCTACTGTGGACGGCTTACGGCTGTGAATATTTTCGAGCAAATGTCGTCGACCCATCATGTGATGTGAAGCACCACTGTCGAGTAGCCAACTGTCACAATATTTATTGCTCATACATGTATTCTTATTGCTGCCTTCATTTTTGGCCAAGAGGGTACGAAGTTGGGTTAATTCCTCCGTGTTAGATTCTGCGCGTTGCCATTACTGTCTCCATCAACGACGCCCGCTGCATTTGCCCTCTAGTGGCTACCACGGCCTCCTCGGCCTCTGCCACGCCGACCTCGGCCTCTCCCTCTGCCTTGATTTCCAGGCTTGTCCCAGCATTGCTCTTCAGTGTGCTAGGGCTTGCCACAGTACCCATAATGAAACACATCCTGTTCGTTTTTTTCAGACATGCTGCCATTCCCTCGACCACGAACTGCTCCTTCTGTAATCTTGGCCGCCATAGCCGAGGTTGCTTCGAGTACTTCTTCTTTGCCCGTGGTCACTACTTTATGTCTTTCTTCTCTTAATACTAGGGCATATGCCCTACTTAAAGAGGTAATTTCATCGTTCATTAATAAATTGGATCGAATATGGTTATAGAGACCAGTGTCGAGTCCCCTAAGAAACTGGTGCACCTTCTCCTCTTCACGTTCTTTGAGAATTGCGGAAGTGGCGCCACAAGTGCATTAAGGAACCTTGTTTTAACTTGCCAACTCGCCCATATCGTCTTCAGATTGGTGTAATACTGAACCACGGATTGGTATTTCCTTTGCTTACACTCGTTCAATTCTCTTTTTAATTGATGGACTCTTGGGGCGTTTCCGGTAGCATATTGTTCCCTTAACTCGTTCCAAACTTCCATCACGGTTCCCGAAAAACTGATGCTAGCATGCAATTATTCTTCAATTGAGCACCTTATCCATGACTTAAGCATAGCATTGCACTATCGCCATGCTATGGCTTCAAGGGACTCTTCCTGACCATTTGGCGTGACAGGTTTCTTGATGGTTCCTTCAACGAAGGCCAATTTATTTTTTGCGTTGAAAGCGGTTTTCACTGCATCTGCCCATAAATCATAATTTTCTCCATTAAATTTCTTTGGAGTTAATGATAAACACGGATTTTCATTTGGGTGGACATATAACGGGGAAGATGGTGAGATATACTCGACCTTGTTTTCAGATTTCTTACTTCCTCCTTCACCTATTGTCATGGTGGTGGAATAGTTTTGTGAAATGTTATTGTTTTTTTTTTTTTTTTTTGTAGGATCAAAAACCTTCTCTGATGCCATGAAGAAAGAAAAAGGAAGGAAGAAGTATGGAAAGGTTGGATATTATTCAATCAATATGTCAAACGTACAAAGCTACATATATACATATCACACCCCATAAAACTAGGAACTACAACCTAAAGTATCTCCTAAACAAAGGAAACAAAATAACAGAATGATAGCATATCTCCTAAATACAATGTACATGATCATACATGATATAACTGAATATCCTCAAGAATATAGTATAATATCTTCTCAATACACCAAGAGGAGAAACTACACACCTAGATAAGACCGGGTATAGATGCACCGGCCACTGGAGGCTCTACCTTACCATATATGTAGCTTGCCAATGTCAAGATGAAGTCTACTATGTCCAAAATCCATCCCTCACCCACTTTGTCAAGACATCCCCATGAATGAAAAACCCGTCAAAAGCACGTATCATTAGCTTAAAAAGCTATAATACAAGAAATGCAAGGAAATGACATATGCATAAGACAAAAGGGTGGACACAACATGAAATTTTTTATGAAATTTTTTCAATTTTTTTCAATTTTTATGTGTTTTTCAATATATATGAAAGCAATAAAGAAGACACACTAAATCCCTCCCCCAAGCTAGAATAACACATTGTCCTCAATGTGTAAAACGGGATTTAATCGCAAAAAATCACAAAGAAGGAAAAGTAAAACCAACAAGGGGAGATGAGATGACTCTTGCGGAAATAATGGAAAGAAAGCATACTAAATTGTAGAAGCCTCCCCCAAGCTAGCTTGAAAACGGGGGCAAGGTCCAATCCATGCACCAAGATACATGCAAAGGACAAGCTACTACAATACTAAAGCAACTAAATGTCTTATTATCTTAGCTATTACATCAAAACCAAATGAAATTGTCAAAAGGCAGTAAATTGTCACAAAAACATAAATAAACACGGGTTGCCTCCCGAGAAGCGCAATTAAAAAGTCTTGCTAGACTTGGTTCTCCATGAAAATGATCATTTTTAATTTCTTTAAAAAGCATGACAAAGCCCTTAGAAGTCTATTATATACCTGCGCATGAGCAATACAAAAGCATATGTAAGCAATTGATAAGATATAAGCATGAAAGATCAAAGGTAAGGAAGGATAAATCTTATCAATGAGCGTATGGGGAACTTCAAAAAGGACCACCGAATTACTCCACTCATCCATAAGAGATGGAGCAACAAGCTTAAAACCATGAAACAAATAGTTAGTGCTCAAATTATCATCATAAATGGTCTCAAATTGGTGACATGAAGAATCAAGGATGTGGGACTCATCGAAAATGGGAGGTTCATCCCATTTAACCTCTAAATTAAAATCATTAAGTCCTCCATCAACCTCAAATGGATCAACTAAATCCTCCGAGAAAGGATTCTAAAAGGAGTTCAAGGACTCGGGTAAAACCTCATTTGAAGGCTCAACCTCATCATAATCACAAGAAGGCTCAACAACATCTACTATAAGAGGCTCATCCACTACAAAGTCAATGTCATCAACATGAGTCTTTAAATGGTCAATTGGAATGACACTAGGGGGAATTTCAAAGGAGGAAGTCGGACCATCGTCATCGTCATCCAATAATTCAAAATCATTAGGGGGAAAAGACTCACATTGGGAGGGCGGAACGACAAAAGGAGAAAAAATAAGCTCACATGGTGAAAAAATAGGCTCACGCCGTCTCAATTTCTTTTGAGAAAATTGTTCCAAACGAGCCTAAACCACTTTGAGCTCCTCTTGGATGCTCTATTGAGGAGCTACCTCTCGACATTGGGCAGCCACGAACCTTAGGAAAACCCAAAGCTACTCCCTACTCTTATAGTAGACACTCCCACAACTCATGTAGAGAGCCAAATCACGGGACTCGGAATCCATACCTTCAAGCACAACCTGACCCAATTCATATTCATTGTAAATAAAACCTAAAGAAGCAATACGGCTGACATATTCTTCAAATTGGGAAAGATAGTCATGAAAGGGTTCATTTTGTTGTTGCAAGAAAGGGAATACAGCCATTATGAACGGCTAAGCGGATCCCCCTTGAGATAGCTTCATTACCTACAAAATAGGCACTAAAACTACAAAGAAACCGTGAGAATGGTCCCAGGGAACAAGTGTTCCCTGGGACAAAATAAAACAAGATAAATTCCAACAACTAATAGCAAACAAAACAGTGCTCCCCGGCAACGGCCCCAAAATTTGATAGGGTTGTCGCGTACCCTAAACAAAGATAATATTTTTACTCTAGGCTTGGCTAACAAACAAATTAATGTAGTTAGGGAAGTAGGGGTCGATCTCGGGGAGAAGGGAATTGTTAATTAGTTGTCATAGGTCGAATTTTATCTAGGCCGATACGATTGATTTGAGATTTGGTTTATAAATTAAAGCGATAGACAAATAATAAATAACAATAAGAAGGAAAATCTAGGGGACGGGGTTTCACATGTAAATTAGCATAAGAATATTGTCGAATACGGGTATAGCGAATTCGGTAATTGTCTAAGTCAATGGCACATGCCTCGCGGTCAATTGCCGACAATAAAACGAGTTCTGGAGGCTCTCGCCCTTACTAGGTCGCTTTACTATTCTTCCTTTGTCTAATTCTTTTCCCACCTCTCGATTTTAAGTCAGAAATTAACGAGTATAAACAAATGATTATGGCCACAATACATAGTTTATAAATTAAATCAAGCAAAGAATATAGACAATTACAATGACGATACAAACCCGATTCAAACAATATAAAACGCTAATTAAACATGTTAATCCCCTTCACCCTAGAATAATCTACTCAAACATTATAAAATGTAAACAATTGACAAACATAAATGTAAATAATGACATAGTAACAAATATGAAGATAAGATAATGAAATTGATATAAAGAAAAAGGAGGAAAAGAACAATAACAAAAGAAATAAAACAATAGAGCAAGAAATTGGAAGAACGGAATGTATAGATTAAAACCGAATCATAAATGTAAAATAATTGAAATGAACTACGTACGAATCATTATAATAATGTAGATTTTTTAATTGTAAACCTAAACTAAGCTAAAAGCCAAATCACAAGGAGAATAGTCATATTAGACCTAGAGAAATTCCTAAACCTAGAACTCCTCCTAAACAAAACTACCCAAGGTTTAGAAAAACGACCATTAGACAAGTTTGGGTACGAAAGGACTTAGTATATAGAGTAACTAACCGTAAAGGATCCAACCTAGCTTGGGTACCTAAAAACTGTATCTAATCCTTTTACAGGTATTAGTGAAAGAAAACAATCAATGGTATCTTGATAGTGGATGTTCAAGACACATGACCGGAGATAAGAATCTGTTTCTTTCACTCAAGCCGTTCAACGGAGGAAAGATGACGTTTGGGGACAACAAAAGGGGTAAAGTGATTGGTGTGGGCAAAGTTGGAATCTCCAAGTCACACGCGATCAGTGATGTCTATCTAGTGGATGGTCTCAAGCATAATCTGCTTAGCATATCTCAACTATGCGACAAAGGTAATAAAGTAGTTTTTCATACTGATGGTTGCCGCATTATAATTGAAGGTACAAGCAATGTTATTCTCGAAGGACATAAGAAAAGGAATGTGTATATGGTAGATTTAAATTTTGTGCCTACTAACTCTTTTACATACATGAAAGTTACAATTGATGATCCCTGTTTATGGCAGAAACGCTTTGGTCACATTAGCTCACTAACCTTGAACAAACTCAAGAAATGGGACTTGGTTGAAGGACTACCTAAAATCAAGTTCGACCAAGAAAAGATGTATGACACGTGTGCTAGGTGCAAACATGTGAGATCATCATTCAAACCTAAAAGAGTGGTGAAGAGTCTATCACACCCGAAATACTCGAGAGGGGGGGGGGTGAATTGAGTATTTAAAAATTATGCCTACTTTTTATTTTATATCAAGGTAATTAATTACTTAAAGTTTATTGATTAAACTTTAACTAATTAACTAAATGATTACGAACGTAATGAAATGACTGAAATGAAAGATGCAAGGACACACGATTTTTAAAGTGGTTCAGCTTCACACGTTGATGCCTACGTCCACTATTCTCGATTAATAATTTTAGTACCTTACCCCGGATTACAAAACTATAAACCCAACTCGTATAGTTAACTCTAACTATAAATCGATTTGAATATCACTAGATATTCGATTTGACTATCTTAAGTTACTAAGAAAGCACTTAACTATTCTTCTAAGTGTTCACACAATTAAACGAGTAAGAAAAAATATGAAGTACTATTATCTTATGACGTAATCTTAAGAAAGATAAGCAATTTGAAGAGCACGACTTTTCGCAATATTTTCAAAGACAAAACAATAAGACAATTAAGAATTAAACTCAAATATGTTTTGCAAGGATTGTTGTATTTCGAAAAAGCTTCCATGAATAAGGAATGATCAATTGTATTTATAGTAGAAGAGAGAACTAGGGTTTGCATGAAACCCTAGAAAGCCGTGAGATAGGCGGCAAGGATTACAAGAGATAAATCCTTATCTCTTTCCTAATTTAATCCAAGATATTATAGTTTAGGTAAATAAGATAAAAGTAAATCTTATTTGTTATTTGAAACTATATCTTTAAGATGTTAGGATAAGTAAACAAATCAAATCATATATTATAAAGATAGGAAAATATCTTATAAAAATATAAGCTAGATTTGATTAGATAGTTTACTTAAGCACAACAACCTCACACGCTCCAACGGTTTGCAGCTCACGGCTGAAACCCTAGGCCCGTGCCCATCTTGGATAAAAACCTATCTTCTTGGATTAGGGTTAGGTTAATTAGACTAGCAAACCCAAGGTAGCATGACGACCCATAAGTCGTTTTACTAACCAATTGGAATATGTAAGTCATCCATTATAACAACCCATAATTCAACTCTACTATATACACAAATGATTTCGAAATATGTTTAAAGAATTTTATCCTTTGAAAAATGATTTTAAAACCATTAAAATGCTACCTAAAGTTATAGTAGAAACAGCTATAACTTTAAGTTTGGTTAGTAAAGTTATAGGTGAAATAGCTATAACTTTACTTTCCCAATACTCTTATCTTAAGATACCGTCATTAGATGAAGACCTATACTAACTAATCTTCCTGGAGATCTTCAGTGATAGGATCTTCTCTTTATCTTGACCAAAAGCTCTTCATCTTGAGCTTTGTTAAAGACTTGATCTAGCCTTTTGCTTGAATGATCATCATACTTGAAACTTGTTACAGTTGCTTATGATGCTTTAAGAATCTTCAATGTTATAGCTCAAGCTGCTATAACATTACTTGAATGATGCCTCACAAATCTTCAATGTTATAGCTAAGAATGCTATAACATTACTTGTTTAACTTGTAAACCTAAGTTAATCTAACAAAGACTAAACAAACGATTACAAGCAAGAGTTTACATAAAATGAGGCACATACTTGTCATTATCAAAACTTAATCAAATATCTATACGGTCCAACAAATTCCCCCTTTTTGATGATGACAAGTCTCTTAAGATTTGTGACTAAGTGTAAGTTCCCCCTCAACATAATACTATAAAAAGTCATAGACAGTGGAACACAAGAACAATCACTTATATACAAAGTATAGCATCTAAGGACCTTAAGAGATTAAAGATTCCGACAAGGAGCAAGCTTAGGCAAATACTTAAGTCACGAGGATTTCTTCCCCCTCTTGACATCATCGAAAAGACGAGAAAAGACATAAAACAACTAGAATGATATGAGTCGAGACACACGTATTAATCATGCAAGGAAATATTAGAAAACGAGAAAGTAATCTACATTAACATGCCAAATATAAAATAAGTGTACAACAAACCAAGCTAGTCTAATTGCCAATTGGGCCGAATAAGAACAAGTGTTTTAAGCCAAATGGGCCGAATGAAAAGCAAGCCAAAATGGGCCGAATTAGACAATTATTCAAAATATAAAGTCCAACAAAAGAAAAAGGCAAGGAAAGGAGGAGGACGGGTTTAAGGAATGTCACGTTTCACGACATTGGGGTTGACATAACCGGGACGGGTCCTAAATTCAAGAGGGTCAAGACGATCAAAGCATGAACGGACATGGTTAGCTTGTGCCGTGAGACACCGCTCAAAATTAAGCACTTTCAATGACAAGGCTTGAGTAGCCTCGTACACAACCCGCATATCCTCATGCATAGCCTTCCCTTCCTTCCACAAAGCCCCACCTTGACTAGCTAAGTTAGCCAACGAACTAGAGTGACAAACACACTTCTTGGCCGCCCTAGTCGCATCCTTAGCCATAGCATCAACCCGTGCTTCAATCCCATGCAAATAAGACAAGACTTCGCCATGATCCAAACCCTTCGAACCCGAAGCCTCATTCTTGTCTTTTCCCAAACCCGAGACCAACTCCACAACCATCTTATTTTGTGCATCCAATTTCTCACAAATACTTTCCATAAACAATTCCAATTTTTGTTCAACAACGGAGACCACATCCGACGATTTCTCCACCACATTCCCTTTTGCCAAAAACACCAAATCGGGTCCAATAGCACCGACTTTCATCAACTTAAGATGAGTGTCACACATCTCATCTTTCACCTTTACACCATAGCTAGAAATCCCAATCACCCCTTTTTGTTCCAAAAGCCGAGAGACCCACATACCATATGGCAAATCCAAAGTTGTATAAAACTTTTCCTCAGTGACACAAACACTTGTTTGAACGATTTTATGAAACACGAGACGAGGAAGACTAACTTTGGATCCTTCAAGCCACTTAGACAACAACAACATCTCATAACTAGACAACTTATCACGACCACCTCTTCTCGGAACAACCGTGTTCCAAATGAAATTAAGAAAGAATTTCAATTTTGGGGTAAACGGCCCCGCAAGCATGTTACTTGACCCCGTAGCATCAACATCAAACGACTTCTTAATTTTAAGCTTTTCTTCCTCCGTCACATCTCCCCATTCCGCACTCGGGTTTATTTCGATCCCATCATCAGGGACCGAAAACAGAGTACAAAAATCGGCAAGGGAGATTTTGACTTCGGAATCATTCACCACCGCATGCAACACATTATTTTTGACAGAGACGGAAGAATAAAATTGGATTACCTCAATAGGATAAACCGGACCAACAAAGGAACAAACTTTCTTCCATTCTTGAAAATTCAAGAAATTCTTAAAGAATTGTAATGCTTCGATATTTCCATACCACTTTTCGGAATAAAAACGACCACCATGAATACCGTAACTCATAACAAAGTTGACACGGGTTCTTTCATCCGCGGTGAGTTGAAGCTTATCAAGCCCCATTGATGTTGCATTCGGCATGTATTCTCGAAACATCGTCCTTTGATGACCTTCTTGAGTAGCTACAACCTCAGTCTCTTCCACCGAATCTTCAAACCCCACGGCCTTCTTTTTCCCTTTATTTAACTTACGTCTTTTCCCTTCTAAGTTAGGATCAACCCGGTTATGATCGGGGTTAGTTGGTTTTTGGTTTGATGAAGGTGAGGGAGTTTTGATAAGGACCTAGGTTTTGTTGCATGAAGGTTTGGAGGACCCGGTCCGAGTTGTGGACCGAGTTGAGGGCGAGTGGAAACGGGTTGAGGGAGGAGTTATGATGATTATAAGATTTTGGAGGTTGAGTGTGTAGAAAAGTCTGGGAAATTCTTTGGGTTTTGTGTTTGTGATGGTGACGGTAGGAGGGAGTATTTATGGGAGCATGAGATCAATTATGGTAAAAGTGGTTTAAGGGAAATAGGAAAGTGGAGGTGGCGTGTGGAGAGGGAGTTAGGTAAGTTTTTGTTTTTTTTAAAAATATTTACCATAATATAAACAAGTGGTTAGGGTAAATTGTCTAAAAGATATGACAAGATATATTGAGATATGGTAAGAGATAAACTTGTGGGAATTTCGGTTTTGGCAAGAAATTGGAACAATTGGTTACGACTTTTGGCTCATAATAAAACTTAAAATATATATGACTAGAAAATGGAATATTCTCATAATATAATATAAATTTGACATAAATAAACGTGCAACGAAAAATACGGACACAGTCATACAATCTCGTCAAATCTAGTCAGTCATATAGAGAATAAAATATTCGTGACTAGTTTAGTTACCACCAATTGAACCAATTTCCAACCGTAAAATCTCAAAACGTTCTCTAGCCAATGCTTTGGTAAAAATGTCAGCCCATTGTTTTTCTGTACTACAAAATTCCAGTCTTATGTTGCCCTTATCTACATGATCCCGTAGAAAATGGTGTCTAATGTCTATATGCTTAGTTAGTGAGTGAT
This sequence comes from Silene latifolia, assembly GCF_048544455.1. NCBI lineage: Eukaryota > Viridiplantae > Streptophyta > Magnoliopsida > Caryophyllales > Caryophyllaceae > Silene > Silene latifolia. The sequence goes on along the minus strand of NC_133533.1, from coordinate 64,454,815 downwards.
GTGCAGGGTTTTTAGATATAATTATAGCACTCGGGTTGTCACATAAAATAGGTATACACCCTACATTAACACCGTAATCACATAGTTGTTGCTTAAGCCATAAAAGTTGAGAACATACTAGTCCAAAGAAGAATGTACTCGGCTTCAAAGAGACATAATGCAACGAAATTTTGCTTCTTTGACCCCCACGTGATGATACACGGTCCAACAAATGTGGCTATGCCGGAAGTACTTTTTCAGTCAAGTGAACATCCTGCATAATCTGCCTCTGAATACCCTATGAGATCGAAATTACACTCAAGAGGATACCACAGATATAATTTAGATGTGCCAATTAAATACTTCAAGATTCTTTTAACTGCGACCATATGCGATTCTTTAGGGCACGGTTGGAATCGAGCACAAACGCATACACTAAACATAATATCCGGACGACTTGCAGTTAAATAAAAAAGTGAGCCAATCATACCTCGATAAGTCGTCTCATCGACAGACTTACCGTTTTCATCCAAAGTCAACTTCTTCTCAGTACCCATAGGAGTTGACTTAGGATTAGAATTTTCCATACCGAATTTCTTGATTAGCTCCTTGATGTATTTTTGTTGGTGTATCATAATCCCTTCAGGAGTTTGTTGGATTTGGAGTCCAAGGAAGAATTTGAGTTCTCCCATCATGCTCATCTCAAATTCTGAGGTCATTAAATCTGAAAAATACTTACATAAACGATTATTAGTTGAACCAAAAATAATATCGTCAACGTATATTTGTACGACTAATAAATCGGAAACCTCAGTTTTCAGGAATAGGGTTTTGTCGACAGATCCTCTTTTAAAACCACTTTCTAGAAGATATTTTGACAATTTGTCGTACCACGATCTCGGAGCTTATTTCAAACCATACAAAGCTTTATCTAATTTGAAAACTTGGTTTTGAAACTTGCTATCGAGAAATCCTGGGGGTTGTTCAACAAAAACCTCCTCATTCAAATAACCGTTAAGAAAAGGTGTTTTAACGTCCATTTGAAAAAGTTTAATTCCTTTATGAGCAGCAAATGCTATTAATAATATAATAGCCTCAAGTCTGGCAACAGGAGCGAAGGTCTCATCGTAGTCAATTCCTTCTTGTTAATTATATCCTTGTACAACTAATCTAGCTTTGTTTCGTACGATAACTCCTGTATCGTCCAACTTGTTTCTAAAAACCCATCTTGTACCGATAACCGTTCGATCTTTAGGTCTTGGAACCAAATGCCACACTTTGTTCCGTTCGAACTGTTCAAGCTCTTCTTGCATAGCAACTATCCAATCTGGTTCGGCAAGTGCTTCTTTGATATTTGTTGGCTCAATGGTTGAAAGAAAGGAGTAGAATGAGCAAAAGTTGTTAAGTCTTCTACGAGTTCGAACGCCTTCATTCAGACTTCCTAGGATGGTTTCCATAGGATGGGAATCCTTATATTTCCATTTCTTAGAAACAGGAGGCACATCTTCATCTGAACTCGTCTCACTTTCTTCGAATGATTGGGGTTCAAGCCTTGTTCCCCCTGAATCCAAGTCTGGGGTTATAACAGAATCAGTTATAACTTTGGACGTAGTTCGTTGATTGAGAGTTGAAGTTATAGCTTCATCAGTTATAATTTTATCCTCCAATTGCTTGGATTGAGAAGAGGTTTTAGTATCATCAACTAAACTCTCAGTACTCTTTCCTTTATCATTCGAAGGGCTTCCTTGTTCATCATTTGTGCCCTCAATTTTTTTTATCTTCCTCATCCAATTCTGGAAGTTCATCCCTGGATAATCGGAAATCAGGTTCGTTCAAATCTTCTTCCTCATCCTGTTCAGCTTTGTCAAACATATTATTCTCACCAAAAACAACATGAACACTTTCTTCGATGCATAAGGTTCTTTTATTGAAAACCTTATAGGCGTTACTATGATTAGAATAACCGACAAACACCGCTTCGTCACTTCTAGGATCGAATTTGCTTAATCTATTTTTGCCATTATTATGGACAAAACATTTACTCCCGAAGCAACGTAGATGTGATATGTTAGGTTTACCTCCCCTAAGAAGCTCATAAGGAGTCTTCTTGAGAATAGGTCTAATCAAAGCTCGATTATGAACATAGCATGCAGTACTAATAGCTTCAGCCCAGAAATTTCGAGGTAGGCCACTACACAATAACATCGTGCGTGCCATATCCTCCAATGTTCTATTCATACGTTCGACAACACCGTTTTGCTGTGGAGTTCGTGGTGCCGAGAAGTTATGCCCAACACCATTCTCCCTACAATATTGTATAAAAGCTTGGTTATCAAATTCGGTGCCATGATCCGTACGAATGGAATTTCGATTTATATTTATTTTGGGCAAGCTTTATTAGAACTACAAATTCTTCGAAAGTCTCATCTTTTGAATTGAGAAAGATTGGCCAAACAAATCTAGAATAGTCATCAACCAGAACGAAGACATACCTGGATCCACCTCTACTTCTTACCTTCATTGGGCCACAAAGATCCATATGCACGAGCTCTAGTGGTTCTTTGGTACTTACTGTTCTCCTGGGTTTGAACGATGATCTAACGTGTTTGCAACGAGCACAAGAATCACATAGGGTTTCTTGATCGAATTTGATTGATGGAAGTCCTTCAACCAGATCCCATTTCTTTAGCTTATTCAACGTTGTTGAATTTATGTGAGCAAATCTTTTGTGCCAAAGGCACGGATCATCTGTCGTTACTTTCATGCAAGTGAATGAATTTGTAGGAATATTATTTAAATCAATCATATAGACATTCCTTCTACGGTGTCCTTCAAGCACAACACTACTTGTTCCTTCAATTATTATTCGACAAGAATCTGAATGAAAGACAACTTTATTTCCTTTGTCGCATAATTGAGAGATACTAAGTAAGTTGTGTTTGAGACCACTTAATATTTTTGCGTTTTGGAGGCGAATGGATTTGTTTGGAAGCCGTTTTAAGTTTAGTTGTTGGTTCCTTATGTCGCGGTTTTTCAGGTTGTTTTGGAGGAGCTTTGGTTTTGACGGGCTCCTTAGGTTTTGGTGTTTGTTTAGCTTTGGTATCCTTCTTGAAATCAAAGCTCATATCATAGAACCAACGATGATCATTGTTGCGTTTCTCACTGGTACTTGGTTCAGATGGGGTATTAACACTATCCTCGAAACTAGTGTCAGATGCTTTGACAAAGTTGATTCCTTTTCTTAAATCTTGAGCATATTTGACACAATTTTCTTGGATATGTCCAGTATAACCACAGTAATTGCAAATCAAATATTCTAGTAAATTTGTATATTTTCTCCTTCTGAAGTCTCGTTCGGAAGGGGTTTATTTGCATTTAGAGTGATCTCTACGACCATAGCATTCGTGCCCTAATCCCATTTTCATGTTATTATCTGATTGCTCAGTTAGGAAATTTAGAACACGTGTGCTACCTTCCCATTTCTCATGAACCTTTCTAGCATGCAAAAGTAATTCTTTTAAGGACTCTATTTCTTTGTTGCATTTAGAATGATCTGACTCTATGATTTTTGGAGGATGAGTCTCTTCATAATTGTTACGAAAGTTTTGGAATCTATCATTAAGAACTCGAACCATCTCGGTATGCGTTCTTTTAGTATTTAAAAGAATGGTTTTAGATTCCTTCAATTGCTGAGTTAGAGACTCGATCTCCTTCTTTTGATCTGAGATTACGGTCTCTCTCGTCGTAGCCTTGTGTTGGAGCTTGTGTCCTCCACAAATTAGTGTGATAACATTTTTAAATCTCTTACAGGTTCACAAGGGTATACTTCGTATATTTAATCAGTTGATTAACGTTTACCTAATAACGGTTGGCTTGCTAGAAAGTTTGACGTTATTATCATACAGATGGCGGTGATCAACTGGTCCCTAAAGATCACACCTATAGGATGTGTTTGAGAAATGTGGTTATAGAAATATAATCACATTGATGCCCAATATGACTAAATAGTTAGTCAATGTGTTGATGAGATAATTATTTAATGAAAATTAAATAATATTAGTTGAGACGAATTAACTGTCAATTCGTAAATTAAATATAATAAGTTATATCTAATTAAATGTATGTAATGTTAGCTTGGACGAATTAATCTGTTAATTCGTAATTAAATATAGTCAGTTATATTTAATATCAACAAGATGAATGTGTCATAGTGGTAATAGTGAGGGTACACATACCAAGAGGTCTTGGGTTCGATCCTCACTAATTGACAATTCAACACATTTTATATATTTTTGGAAAGACCAAATATAAGGAGATTATACTCCTTATTTCGGTCAGATGGGCCGAAATTAGGAAAGATTTATTCTTTCCTAATTGACTCCATATCTCGGTCAGTATAAGAAAGAAAGGGAGATGATTATTCTACCCTAATTCTTTTTCTTGACCTAGCCCCCTCTCTCATCAGAAAAAACACAAAACAACTAAATTTTACAGAAAATTTAAGATCGATTCTAGCACAATCAATAGGGCATATCTCATATCGTCTTGGGTGCAACTGATAGGCGAATATCAATTTTGATATTGTTCTTAGGCCAATTTTGCTAGGACCGAAAGTTAATTCTGAATCCTTTATACTTTGTTTATGTATTTTGTTTATGACTATTGATCATCACTGTTAAATTTGTTATAATCCTTCTATATTAAGGGAAGTATACAGATTATTTTCCACAAGAGGTATCAGAGCACTAGACCACGGATTTTTAATCTTGATGATTTTCATAAAAGTGTATGTAAACAACATAAGGAATTTCGAAAAGAGAGAAAAAAAAAAATTTCGGCTGCCGTGAGGTAAAATTTTTTTTACCGTCTGTTTTTTTTTCGTTTTTCCCTCTTATTGTTGATGATTTAATTTCCATTTGATTCATACAAATTATTGTTTTAATCAGTTAAGATGATAATAAAATGAATTTGTAGATACCTTGATTTAATTCGCATTAAATTGAATTGTATATGGAATAGTCATGTCGATGATTCAAGAACTTGTTTTTGCTATATAGTTTTAGCATATAAGATTAATCATGTTCTTTAATTTATTTTCTAAATCATGTTCTAAATAGCAACTGTAAACATTTTCTTCATCCTTTTTGAATTAGGGCTTTCTGCCGCAAAAGGGAATTAAATTTGATGGCTATTTTTTTTTAGGGTTTGCCGTGGGATTAAAAAAAAAGGAGGTTTTCTGTTTTTTTGTTTTTTTTCTTTGAATTACCGAAAGAAAAAAAATTTGGAGAGTTTTTTTTCTTTTGTTTTGCCTAATTGCCGAAAAAAAAAAAAAAAGGGGTTTTTTTATTTTCAGCCGTGTGCAGCTGGAATTTAAAAAAAAAAATTTGTTGTTTATTTTTCCAGCCGAGACCAAATAAAAAAGGGATTTTGTTTTGTTTTGTTTTTGGCCAATTAGATATTGTGAAACGGTTCACAATTTAAAGATACCGAGTTATTTTTAAAGCAGTTTAAAATTTTGACGGATAGAATTCATATTACAAGTTTAATATGGATTAAGAATGAAATTAATGTGATTAATTGCGGAATTGTCACTTAATTTAATTTAAATAGGTGGTTTGGATAAATTAATCAACATAATTAAGGAATTGTGTCATGTATGTTTAATTTATTTTTAGTTGATGCTTTTTATTTTGTTGAATGAATCGATTGAATGAATTTTTTATTAACGTATTGAATTTTGCAATCGGTTGTAAATTGTAATACTTAGTGTGGCCTTAGTCAAATTATGTTTTCGTAATGAAGGCAACATGATTTTTTATGTAATTATGAGATCTCGAATCTCCTTTTATTTTAGTTTTGGGTTTTGAAATTAGATTGTAATAAATAGGTTTATTATGTAATTTTAATTATTGTAATTTCAAAGAAGACTAAAGATGGAGATTGGAGCTCACTCCCGCTACATGGATCAAGATGGAACATCAAGACAAGCATCTCGGGTCCAAGGATGGATTCCAAACTTGTATTTATTGTTCATTTTGATAGAATAGGCCACACTAGGACTTTTACTGTTTTTACGTTTTTTTTCTTTCTTATTGCTTTTCATTCACATGTTAGCTTTATGTATCATATTCCGCCTAAAACCAAACCACCTACTACTAAAATGCATGAAAATTGACTCATATAGGTTGTATGTTAGTTTTCATGGACATACAGATGTCACAGTCTTATTAAGCCATCACCTTAGTTTATTCATTCTCGCATGCTAGATATTAGTTCACTTAAAATGAATTAAAATAAAGTTGATGGGATCTTCCTCTAAAACGGAAATTGAGATTAGTCTTTATAAGGGCAAACATCTATGAATCCCTTCTTTGTCGGTAGGCCTAATATGACCCCTTCTACGTTGGGTAAGTAGTTGTGTTGACTTAGTTTACCTCAACATCATAGTCCGAAGAGTTTCTCGTGATTATGATGGACTAAAGATAGAATTTACAGAAATTTATCGACCAAGAATTCTAACGGTAGAATTAGCTAAAAGGTTAGCTTATCATTTTACATAGAATTGAGTCTTGGGATCATTTATATATTTCTTGAGGGAGGTCAATTGTATAAATGTTTTGAGTCTTCGCGTTATGACATTAGTTCATTAGACTTAAAATCAAAACGATGCACATGCTTATTATTTTTATTCTTCTTTCGCAGTATAGAACACGATTATTTTCGATAATACTGTTACAACAAATGGCTGGAAATAACGCAATCCCAATGCCTAGTGCTACACTAGATCGTTCGTCCTGGCTAAAAATATTCATGGACCAAATGAATCACCACGCGATCAAGAATGATGGGTCCAACTTTGGATCGGGAGGCGGCACTACGGAATGCTGCCATTGCTGACGGTAAGCTCGGGTATTTAACTGAGCCAATACCGGTCAACCCATGCCCAAATGCAGGAGCCAACGAGTCACTCGCTTATAGTGATTTCGTTATGGAAGCGGGTGCGATAAATAACGTACTCATCTTTGCAATGGAAACCAATTTGCAGAGACGCGTCATTGGGTGCAAATAATATTTTCACCACGCTCACTAACGAGTTTTCAAAGGCACCGAGAATCGTTACATATGAGCATACATGTCGCTTCTTTGATGCGAGACTCCAGAAGGGCCAACCGGTTAGCCCACACATTCTTCACATGATTGAGAATGTCGAGAAGCTGGAGGCACTGAATTGTAAAATCAGTGAGAGCATTGTCATTGACCGAATGCTTCATTCTCTTCACGATGGTTTTGCCCTTTTCAGGGCGAACTACTATATGAATGACTTGAAAAAGAGTCCTCATGACCTACACTCCCTTCTCGTACAGACCGAGAAGGATATGAAATTGAGTGGGAGCGTGAAGCAGGATGTTCTCACGATTTACAACAAAGGTAAGGGTAAGGGCAAGGCTCATGGCGACCTAGCTGTAGGTAAGCCAAAGTTTAAGAAGCCAGAAAACGGTAAGAGTGGGCCTGGTGAGACTAGTGGCTCACAAGGCAAAGCAAAGAGAAAGGACGGTGACATAGAGTGCCACCATTGTCACAAAACTGGACATTGGAGGAGGAACTGTCCCGTCTACCGTGAGGACATCAAGGCAGGCCGCGTCGTTCCTGTTGGTATGTCATCTTATATTCATATGATTGAGATTAACCATGCAAGTTTCGGAACTTGGGTACTAGATACTGGTTGTGGTTCTCATCTGTGTAATCATTTGCAGGGCCTAAAGAACATCATACCTCTCGAAAAAGGTGATGTGGACCTGCGAGTCGGGAATGGAGCACGAGTTGTTGTTGCCTCGAAGGGAACATATGTTATCCAACTCCCTAGTGGTTTTGAGTTATCTTTAAATAACTGTTACTATGTACCCAGTTTATCTAAGAACATTATTTCTGTTTCCGTACTTGCTAAAGACGGTTTTGCATTTTCAATAAAGGATAATAGCGGTATTTTTTCTTTTAATGAAATGATTTATGTCAAAGCAGTTTCCATGAATGGAATTTACATCTTAGATCAAACCACGGAAGTATTACACATGAATAATAAGAAATTAAAGGTTGGTGACAAAGATCAAACCTATCTATGGGATTGTCGAATGGGACACATAAATGAGAAACGCGTGAAGAAACTCGTCAATAATGGGACTATTCCCGCATTCGATTTTTCTACATATGGCACGTGTGAATCATGTCTCATTGGCAAGATGACTTGAATTTCCTTCAAAGGGGTTGGAATGCGCGCTAGTAACCTATTAGGAATCATACATACGGACGTATGTGGACCTATGTCAATTAACGCTAGAGATGGCTATAGATATTTTATCACTTTCACGGACGATTTGAGTAGATACGAATATGTCTACTTAATGAAGCATAAAAGTGAGTCCTTTGAGAAATTCAAGGAATACCGAGAATAGGGTACAGAAACCAACCGGGTAGAAAGGTTAAAGCACTCCGTTCGGATCGGGGTGGCGAATATCTTTCAAATGAGTTTGATCAACACCGAAAGATCGTGGAATCGTTTTGCGCTTAACTCCACCGAACACCTCAATTGAATGGTGTGTCCGAACGGAGAAATCGAACCTTACTTGATATGGTTCGATCCATGATGAGTCACACGGTAGTGCCTCGATTCATTATGGGGTTATGCTCTTTTGTCACCGCTCTTATACTTAACCAAGTCCGTCTAAAGTCACGTCGACAAGACTCTATATGAAATGTGGAAGGGAACGGTCCCTAACTTGTCCTTTATTCGGGTTTGGGGCTGCGAGGCTTATGTCAAGTGGAGACACGAGGATAAGCTTGGCCCGCGATCGGTCAAGACATACTTTATAGGTTATCCAAAAGGAACATTTGGTCATTACTTCTATTCGCCTACCGAACATCGAGTTTTTGTTGCGGCTAGTGCGACGTTCTTAGAGAAAGAATTTCTCGAGAACAAGACGAGTAATAGAACCTTCGAGCTATCGGAGATTCCAGAACCAACGACCGAGGAACGGATGGGGGAAGTGGTTCCTCCAACTGATGATACGGTTAATATTCCTGAGGAACCTAGGAGGTTGGGTAGAGACTCTCATCCTCCGGACAGATACATTGGTATGGTCGAGGAGAATGACGTTTTACTTCTAGAAAGTAATGAACCCGCAACTTATAAAGGTGCTATGGCCTGTTCCGACTCAAAGCTATGGCTCGAAGCCATGCAATCCGAGATAGACTCCATGTATGAGAATAACGTATGGGATCTAGTTTATTTACCTAATAAGGTAAAACCTCTACAGTGCAAATGTCTTTACAAAATAAAGCGTTCTGTAGACGCGCAACCAGATACCTATAAGGCACGACTTATGGCAAAAGGTTTCACTCAAGTGCACGGATTGCATTATGATGAGATTTTTGCACCTGTAGTCATGCTACGTTCCATTCGGATAATCTTAGCGATTGCCACATTTCATGATTATGAGATTTGGCAAATGGATGTGAAAACCGCCTTCTTAAACGGTTATTTGGAGGAAGAGTTGTACATGGTGCAACCCGAAGGTTTCATAGATCCTGAGCATCCTAAGAAAGTATGCAAGCTTAAGCGTTCCATTTATGGACTTAAGCAAGCTTCTCGGAGTTGGAATCATCGTTTCGACCAAGTGATAAAAGAGTATGGTTTCACTCGATTGGTCGAAGAACCATGCTTATATATCAAGTCGCGTGGGAGCAAGATTGTATTCTTGATATTGTATGTCGATGACATACTCTTGATTGGGAATGACATTCCTCTCCTATCTTCGGTTAAAGAATAGTTGAAGAACCATTTCCAGATGAAAGATCTGGGTGAGGCACAGCGCATTTTGGGAATCCGTATCTACCGAGATAGATCACGACGGACGTTATCACTTAGTCAGGAGTCTTATTTGGATAAGATTCTTGAGAAGTTCAGCATGACCAACTCCAAGAAGGGGAACCTTCCAATGACGACTGGGATGCAGTTGAGCAAGTCTCAGTCACCCACGACGCCTGAAGAGATTGAGCGCATGAGTCGTGTTCCTTATGCATCTGCATTAGGATCGATCATGTATGCCATGATATGCACACGTCCAGACGTGGCATATGCATTGAGTATGACGAGTCGGTACCAAAAGACTCCAGGTGAAACACACTGGATAGGAGTCAAAAATATCCTCAAGTACCTACGGAGGACTAAGGATTGGGTATTGACTTATGGAGGCGATACTAAGCTATGCGCAACCCTGATTCTGTGATGCTAGCTTCCAAACGGATCGAGATGATTCAAAATCTCAGTCCGGGTTCGTCTTCACTCTTAATGGTGCTGCGGTCAGCTGGAAGAGTTCCAAACAGAGTGTTGTAGCAGATTCTACTATTGAATCCGAGTACTATGCCGCTTCGGAGGCAGCAAAGGAAGCGATATGGATGCGTCAATTCTTACAAGGGCTTTCGGTAGTTCCTAGTTCGAATGACCCGATCACCATCTATTGTGACAATAGAGGTGCCATCTTCCAGGCTAAGGAGCCAAAGTCTAGCAACAAATCTAGACATGTACTTCGGAAAGCTCACCGGATCCGTGATTACGTGGAGTAAGAAGAGATAGTGATTGACAAAATTGCGACGGATGATAACATCGCAGATCCTCTCACCAAACCGTTGAATTATGATAAGCATGTAGGGCATGTTAATTCCATGGGAATTAAACATATTCCTGAGTTGTAGTACTTGATTATGGATTTGATACATTATCTTTTTCATATACTATTTATAACTTCATCGTTTTATATATAATATTTTGTTTTTCATGTGGATTGTACTGACAACATTGAACGCCACAAAGTGAACTGAATTACATTATATTTGTTTTGGTCCGTAATCGCCAATGTGAGCTGATAACTCCGGCTATTATATTGTGCAGTCGATTGATGGTGGGTTCAACGAGCCATAAGTCAAACGGTTGACTGATCGATCACAGATACGAGATTATGTAGATACCTCGTAGGACAACTTTTTGTGACAACGTAATGGAGTCCTAAATGTTTAATAACATTCGGTGCCAGGTCATGGATAGGACATCCATTGTGATCCTAGAGTCTATTCTTTTAAATATCGACTGTCTCTTGAGATTAAGGCAGTTTTTGGGTGACTTTGGTTTCTTTCTCACGGTCTGCCGTAACTGGAGGCTAAGTAGATTTTTTCTGGGTCATTTCATACTGTGCTTACATCTGCAGGATTCGAGTTGAGGAAAATATCCAACCCTTATCAGGTATAGTTATTTCTCAGGGCCACTCGAGGAGTTGTAACTGAAATGCATGGCCATGCTCGAATGTTGATTCGTTTATCAGTTAAGTTACTCTCTAGTCGGAGAAACCACTCTTGATATTGATCGCTTGTAAAATACGACCTTTGTGAATACGGATTTGCAAATTGTTTTACATTGAGTGGGAGAAATTTTAGGATATGAGAATCGGTTATCGCACATACACTTGTGAGGACAAGTGGGAGTTTGTTGGAGCTTGTGTCCTCCACAAATTAGTGTGATAACATTTGTAAATCTTTTACAGGTTCACAAGGGTATACTTCGTATATTTAATCAGTTGATTAACGTTTACCTAATAACGGTTGGCTTGCTAGAAAGTTTGACGTTAGTATCATACAGATGGCGGTGATCAACTGGTCCCTAAAGGTCACACCTATAGGATGTGTTTGAGAAATGTGGTTATAGAAATATAATCACATTGATGCCCAATATGACTAAATAGTTAGTCAATGTGTTGATGAGATAATTATTTAATGAAAATTAAATAATATTAGTTGAGACGAATTAACTGTCAATTCGTAAATTAAATATAATAAGTTATATATAATTAAATGTATGTAATGTTAGCTTGGACGAATTAATCTGTTAATTCGTAATTAAATATAATCAGTTATATTTAATATCAACAAGATGATTGTGTCATAGTGGTAATAGTGAGGGTACACATACCAAGAGGTCTTGGGTTCGATCCTCACTAATTGACAATTCAACACATTTTATATATTTTTGGAAAGACCAAAAATAAGGAGATTATACTCCTTATTTCGGTCAGATGGGCCGAAATTAGGAAAAATTTATTCTTTCCTAATTGACTCCATATCTCGGTCAGTATAAGAAAGAAAAGGAGATGATTATTCTACCCTAATTCTTTTTCTTGACCTAGCCCCCTCTCTCATCAGAAAAAACACAAAACAACTAAATTTTACAGAAAATTTTAGATCGATTCTAGCACAATCAATAGGGCATATCTCATATCGTCTTGGGTGCAACTGATAGGCGAATCTCAATTTTGATATTGTTCTTAGGCCAATTTTGCTAGGACCGAAGGTTAATTCTGAATCCTTTATACTTTGTTTATGTATTTTGTTTATGACTATTGATCATCACTGTTAAATTCGTTATAATCCTTCTCTATTAAGGGAAGTATACAGATTATTTCCCACACCTTGGCCTCAAGAAGCTCTTTGACTTTCCTCAATTCCAATGTTATAGCTTCACTAGCTATAACTTTGGCTTGAAGATGCTTAATGTTGAGTTTTAGGTCTGAGGTTATAGCTTCATTAGCTATAACTTTAGACTCAAGAGCCTTCTTCTCAGCATTTGTCGTATCTGAACTTGTAGCCGTATTAGCTGTAACTTTAGATTTGAGCTTTTTGGCTTTTGCTTTAAGGAGTTGATTCTCTTCAGCAATATCGAGAATTTGTTCTTTCAAGTCTTTCAATTCCATTTCTTGTTCGTGACACTTATCAAGAGATTGCTCAAAATATTCTATTAAAGCATTCTTAGATAATTTCTTAACACTCTTCTTAAGTTCAAGATAGCTTACCTCTTCTTCTTCTTCTGAATCGGAATCTCCTAGGAAGCAGCAGTAGGAGTCCACACTATCTTTATCATCGTCTGAGAAGAGGTCAAGACTGACGTTGCTTAAGCATAGGTTAGCATCTTCTTCTTCTTCTTCTGATGCTTCGTCGTCCTCAGGGTCTAGATCTCCCCAGCAAGATGCTATCATCACTTGCTTGAATTCCTTCTTAGTCTTGTCACGTTTTGCTTTGTCTTTAATTTTCTCCCATGTGGGACAATCCTTAATCATATGACCGGATTCTCCACACTTGAAGCATCCTCTCTTAGCAAACGTATTCTTTGACTCTGAAATTTTCTTATTAGAGAACTTATTATTATTATTATTGAACGATTTTTCTTGCTTATTTCTGAAAATGCGTTTGTTGAACCGTTTAGCAAACAAGACCGTTTCGTCCTCTATTTCTACATCTTCTTCTTCCTTAGCAGAAGCTTGTAGAGCCATGCTCTTCTTATTACTGGACTCGGCCTCATCGTCATCCAGGACGAGTTCATGAGCCATGAGAGCACCAATAAGTTCTGCATAAGTGAGAGAAGTGAGATCTCTGACTTCTTCCATAACCGTGACCTTGGGACGCCACTTCTTGGTTAAACTCCTAAGTACTTTTCTAGCAATATCCTCGGAGTTGAAAGTTGTACCAAGATTTTTGAGCTCATTGACTATAGTAGAAAATCGTGCTGACATGCTATCAAGTGATTCATTATTTTCCATTCTAAAGAGTTCATATTTTTGAATCAGAAAATCAATGCGATATTTCTTTACAGCCGATGTTCCTTCATAGGCCAACTCAAGACCATCCCATATTTCCTTAGCCGAAGTGCAAGAAGAAAAACGATCGAATTCAGTCGATGTCATGCCATTTTGTAACAGGCTTATCGCTTTCGAGTTTTTCTCAGCCTTCTTGTAATCAGCCTCAACATAGTCTTCTTCCTTTTTCTCATAGGTAGTGCCTTCCGAAGATGCGACCAAAATTTTATGTGGTCCGTTCTTTATAATCGTCCAGCACTCCCAATCATGTCCTTTTGGGTAGTGTGTCATCATGTTTTTCCAAAGTCCATAATTCTTCTCATCAAAGACGGGACACTTAAGATACTTGGAATCCATTTCACACGTGTAAGGCAGCGGAATAGAAATAAAATAAAAAGATAGACGGATCTAGCCTCTTTGCGGTTAGGCAATCAAGGGCTCTGATACCAATTGAAGAGTCTATCACACCCGAAATACTCGAGATGGGGGGGGGGGGGGTGAATTGAGTATTTAAAAATTATGCCTACTTTTTATTTTATATCAAGGTAATTAATTACTTAAAGTTTATTGATTAAACTTTAACTAATTAACTAAATGATTACAAACGTAATGAAATGACTGAAATGAAAGATGCAAGGACACACGATATTTGAAGTGGTTCAGCTTCACACGTCGAAGCCTACGTCCACTATTCTCGATTAATAATTTTAGTACCTTACCTCGGATTACAAAATTATCAACCCAACTCGTATAGTTAACTCTAACTATAACTCGATTTGAATATCACTAGATATTCGATTTGACTATCTTAAGTTACTAAGAAAGCACTTGATTGTTCTTCTAAGTGTTCACACAATTGAACGAGTAAGAAACAATATGAAGTACTATTATCTTATGACGTAATCTTAAGAAAGATAAGAAATTTGAAGAGCACGACTTTTCGCAATATTTTCAAAAACAAAACAATAAGACAATTAAGAATTAAACTCAAATATGTTTTGCAAGGATTGTTGTATTTTGAAAAAGCTTCCATGAATAAGGAATGATCAATTGTATTTATAGTAGAAGAGAGAACTAGGGTTTGCACGAAACCCTAGGAAGCCGTGAGATAGGCGGCAAGGATTACAAGAGATAAATCCTTATCTCTTTCCTAATTTAATCCAAGATATTATAGTTTAGGTAAATAAGATAAAAGTAAATCTTATTTGTTATTTGAAACTATATCTTTAAGATGTTAGGATAAGTAAACAAATCAAATCATATATTATAAAGATAGGAAAATATCTTATAAAAATATAAGCTAGATTTGATTAGATAGTTTACTTAAGCACAACAACCTCACACGCCCCAACGGTTTGCAGCTCACGGCTAAAACCCTAGGCCCGTGCCCATCTTGGATAAAAACCTATCTTCTTGGATTAGGGTTAGGTTAAATAGACTAGCAAACCCTAGGTAGCATGACGACCCATAAGTCGTTTTACTAACCAATAGGAATATGTAAGTCATCCATTATAACAACCCATAATTCAACTCTACTATATACACAAATGATTTTGAAATATGTTTAAAGAATTTTATCCTTTGAAAAATGATTTTAAAACTATTAAAATCGTGCCATTAAAATGCTACCTAAAGTTATAGTAGAAACAGGTATATCTTTAAGTTTGGTTAGTAAAGTTATAGGTGAAATAGCTATAACTTTACTTTCCCAATACTCTTATCTTAAGATACCGTCATTAGATGAAGACCTATACTAACTAATCTTCCTGGAGATCTTCAGTGATAGGATCTTCTCTTTATCTTGACCAAAAGCTCTTCATCTTGAGCTTTGTTAAAGACTTGATCTAGCCTTTTGCTTGAATGATCATCATACTTGAAACTTGTTACAGTTGCTTATGATGCTTTAAGAATCTTCAATGTTATAGCTTAATCAAATATATATACGGTCCAACAAGTGGTAAGCACGAATCAAGCATTGGAACTGGTACACATGGATTTATGTGGTCCTATGAAGGTAAGAAGTCGAGGAGGATGCAGGTATATCTTTGTCCTTGTAGATGACTACTCAAGGTATGTATGGCCTATCTTCCTTCATTCAAAAGATGAGACTTTTGATGAATTTGACTGTCTTATGAAACTTGTTCAAAAGAAATATAAGACCAACCTTGTGTCTATCCGTACGGATCATGGCACCGAATTTGATAATCAAGCCTTTATAGAATATTGTAGAGTTAATGGTGTAGGACATAACTTTTATGCACCAAGAACTCCTCAACAAAAAGGTGTCGTTGAACGTATGAATAGAACACTAGAAGATATGGCTCGTACAATGCTCTTATGTAGTGGTTTACCTCGTAATTTTTGGGCTGAAGCTATTAGTAATTCTTGTTATATCCATTATCGTGCTATGATAAGACCTATCCTTAAGAAAACCCCTTATGAACTTCTAAGAGGTCGCAAACCTAACATCTCTCATCTTCGTTGTTTTGGGAGTAAGTGTTTTGTCCATAATAATGGTAAAAATAGGTTAAGTAAATTTGACCCTAGAAGTGATGAGGCTATTTTTATAGGGTATTTGGATCATAGCAAGGCTTACAAGGTCTTCAACAAAAGAACACTTTGTATTAAGGAAAGTGTTCATGTTATTTTTGATGAAGATAATGTGTTTGAAAATCCCTTACAGGATGAGGAGGAAGACTTGGACGAACCTGACTTTCGTCTTTCAAGAGATGATTCCCCGAAATTAAAAACGGAGGATAATGAGATTGAGGGAATAAATGATGAACTTGATCATTCTTCTAAAGACAAAAAGAAAGTTATAGTTAATGATACTATAACATTGTCTCAAGATAAGGGTTCTCAGTCTAATGTTATAGGTGATGTTACTATAACATTGAATCCAGATCAAGGTAATGAGTCTGAAGTTATAACCGGCTCTACTACAATACCAGGATTGGATTCAGGGGGAACTACTTCGAATCCTGAGCCAAATGAAGTAGGTTCAAGTTCAAATAATGAAGAAGTGCCGAGTACCTCAACTAAATGGAAATACAAGAACTCACATCCGATGGACAATATTCTTGGCAATATTAAAAAGGGCGTCCAAACGAGACGATCTTTGAACAACTTCTGTTCGTTCTATTCATTCCTATCTATGATCGAACCAACAAATATCAAAGAAGCTCTTGCAAAATCAAATTGGATTATAGCTATGCAAGAAGAACTTCAACAGTTCGAAAGGAACAAAGTTTGGCACTTAGTTTCTAGACCCAAGGATCGATCTGTCATTGGAACAACATGGGTATTTAGAAATAAACTAGTTGATGTTGGAGTCATTGTGCGAAATAAATCAAGATTGGTGGTCCAAGATTATAATCAACAAGAAGGAATAGATTATGACGAGACTTTCGCACCTGTTGCTCGTCTTGAAGCTATTAGACTTCTGATAGCATTCGCAGCTCATAAAGGAATGAAGCTCTTTCAAATGGACGTCAAGACAGCATTTCTAAATGGGTATCTACAGGAAGAAGTCTTCGTAGAAGAACCCCCAGGATTTAAGGATAGCAAATTTGAAGACCATGTCTTCAAATTAGATAAGGCTCTCTACGGATTAAAGGAAGCACCAAGGGCCTGGTATGACAGATTATCAAAATTTCTACTTGACATTGGATTTAAGAGAGGATCTGTCGATAAAACCCTATTCCTAAAATCCGAGGGTACTGACCTTTCGGTTGTTCAAATCTACGTCGATGATATTATTTTTGGATCAACCAACCGCAGTCTATGCAAGTATTTTTCGGAGTTGTTGACTTCCGAATTCGAGATGAGTATGATGGAAGAATTGAAATTTTTCCTACGTCTACAAATCCAACAAACTGAGGAAGGCATCAAGATTCATCAACAAAAATATATTAAGGAATTAATTCGAAAGTTCGGAATGGAAAATTCCCATGCTATGCCTACTCCAATGGTCGCAGACAAGAAGTTAACCCTAGATGAAGACGGTAAGTCAGTTGATGAAACAACTTACCGAGGTATGATCTGGTCGTTGTTATATTTGACTGCAAGTAGACCAGATATCATGTTTAGCGTATGTGCTTGTGCAAGATATCAATCATCTCCCAAAGAGTCCCATATGATAGCCGTAAAACGAATTCTACGATACCTTATTGGCACGGCTAAACTCTATTTGTGGTATCCAATGGAGTGCAATTTCGATCTGGTTGGTTATTCTGATACCGACTACGCATGATGTTCTTTAGATAGGAAAAGTACGTCAGGCATGCCACATTCAATGGACCGTGTATCATAACATGGGGTTCAAAGAAGCAGAATTCAGTTGCCCTTTCTACAGCAGAAGCCGAATATATTGCAGCAGGACTGGTATGTACTCAATTACTATGGCTTAAACAACAATTACGTGATTATGGTGTTGATGTAAGTTGTATTCCTATCTTATGTGATAATACGAGTGCTATTATTATTTCAAAAAATCCCGCGCAGCACTCGCGTACCAAACACATAGAAATTAGACACCATTTTATACGAGGCCATGTTGAGAAAGGGAATATAAAACTTGAATTTTGTAGTACTGAGAAATAATGGGCAGACATTCTGACAAAATCATTAGCTAGAGAACAATTATAGACTTTACGGTTGGAAATTGGTTTAATCAGTGGTACCTAAGCTTCTATATATGTTTAGTTTCTCAATGAATGACTAGTAAAGATAAGATTGTATGACTGTGTCCGTATATTGCGTTACATGAATATTTACGTTTATAGAAATTTATTTATCATATATATTCTTTTTGTATTTTGAAATTATAGTGGCATACAAATTTTATCTTTTACCAAAAATTGAAATACACCATATTTCTTTTCCTTTCCAAATTCTATAAAATTCTTCCTAAATTGCTAAACAAAATTTCATCCAAATCTCCTATTCCTACTTCTATATTTTGCACTTACCAAAATTAATCCACTACCACTTGTTTTACCTAAACCTAGACTCACCTAGGCTCCTACATATATTAACATCTAGCCGTGTAAACATTGATCACATAACCCCACTTGCATTCACTTTTTCTTTTACCAAATCTTCACTCAATCTTTAACCATCATCATCATCTTATTCATCTTCAACCTTCATTATGAATCCTTTACATGCAAAAACACGGTCCTCCACCCGTAACCAACACCAACGAAATCAACCACAACAACATCCAACTCATCATCCTAATTCCTCTACTTTTACCTCACCAAACCCACAACCATCTCCTCCACTGTCTCGTGGTCAGGATGTGTGGACATGGCCCTCCTACAGGTCTGGTTCGATCTGCGGACGTGCAGCGGTCTTTTGAAAGCCACGCTCGGCGGCGTAAAAATGCTTTCAACCGGATCGTTTTGGATTGGTCAGTTTCATCTCGGTAAGGGTCTCGAAACGATTAGAGATGTTCGGAGTCGCCACCAAGCATTTGTGGGATGCTTGGAACCCGTTTGACATAGGTACTAAAGATAAGGAAATCGTCCCTCTTTAGCATCCTATCTCTTGAATGACTCTCGTACACCCTGGATAAGGTCGTCCACTATCCAAAGTTTCTGAGTAAGAGGTGAAGGTACGTATTGGGAAGCCCTTTAATCAGACACCCAATCACGCCCGCTGTAGCGGCCTCTACTGATCGATCTTGGTTGGTTGAATGAAAAAGTTGATAAAACGGTTTAAATGCATGAATGCGCATCCAATAATTTAAACCTAACATGTGAGAGCTTTCTAAGTCGGTTGGTTTAATCCAAGTATCAAATATAAGATGTCGAGTTGGATTAATGGTTGATTTCCATGCAAGGCGGAAATTAAACATCCATTTACCGTATTAGGTTTATGGTGCATAACGTGATCCATTTGTCTCAGTGAAGCATTTTGCAAATATGATTTTGAATGAGCAAATAGTCATCTGATCCGTCCTATATCCGGGCTAACCGGAGTCGGGATCGTCTAAGACTAAAGCTGGGAAGGGAACAGACCTTGCACCAGGTGGCCACATGAGGCGCGAGCCTGTTGGCAGTGCAAGGGGGTCTCCCCTGGTTTTCGAAATGAGAAAGAAGGAGCCTGTTTAGGCACGGTTCAACCGTCGGTTGTATGCCGTGTTCTGACCTTTTGAAAAACGTTTATAAACGTATTGAAAAATGGGTATTTGACCCGATTTGGTTTGAAAGGGTCGTTTAGACCGCATTTGTTGATTTGAGGAACGAGACTCGAATAATCATTATTATTTTGATGATATTCGGTGTCGGGTTCGATTTGACAAGCTTCACATGAATAGATTTGAAAATAATTATGAACTAATTATTTTAAGTTCACTTAAATATAATTAGTCGATACTCATCATCGTACCCGGGTTAAAATCCGGCATGGTATGTAGAACCAAGGATGACTTTGTGTTGGTGACTAATATGCTTATTTTGAAAATGTAAAGAAATGATGAAAGGCTTTAAAATACCTCCCAAAAATGAAATAAAAGACTTTATAATACCTTTTAAATGTTATTAACCAAATATTATCACCAAAACACGGATTTAACCGTCATGGTATGTGGAACCAATGGTGAAAAATGTTTTATGGTTAAAACAAATAAAATAAAAAGATTCGAAAATATTTGGAATGGTAAATATCGATTACAAATGTGAAAATGAATTAGAGGGGAAAGACGAGAACAAACACGGTTGAGTTCTGACCTGGACACCCCATTGAGGCGCGAGCATGCCTTCATACCTAGGGGCTTCTGCCTCAGGCCAAAACTCAGTTTTGACTCGTTTATCCCATGTTTTGGATCGTGTTGTGCATGTTTTAGCATGTTATAGTCATAAAACAAATGAAGACATGATAAAAGAAGGATTTTTACACCCTCATAGTTACATGTTTGGTTATGGCGAGAAACCGACGTAAGTGTAACAACTCGTTTGGTCGGAAAAGACTCGGTTTAAAACCGTTTTGGTAAGTAAAAAGAGTGTTTTATTAAGATTAGTGACGGTGTAGTGGTCGAAGTGGTCGGTCAAGTGATTTAATGCACGATGACGGTACCAAACAATGTGTAAGGCTTGTATTTACGATCGATAGGTCGTAAATACGCGTCGGATTGTGACTTAAGAAGTCGAGTCGAGAATTTTAATGGAGAAAAGAGGGAGCGGACACTCGCGTGAGTTCTCAAATGGGGGCATTTAAGGGGTATTTATCGGAAAATGAGTGGTTGTGTGAGTTTTGAGCGACGTGGCCACCTGGGCTGCTCAAAGAGGCGTGAGCCACGTCGTAGGTCTTCGAGTTGTCCTGTCACTTTCACACAAGTGCAATCATGATTTGTTCTATCCTAGGATTTGTAGTCACATGTTTGGTGCTTGACCATTCATGAATCCGGGAAATCTTAGTATAGAAGGCGCTGAATGTTTTGTTTTTGGTGGTTGACTCGGTTTGACTCGTTGTTGGAGTCGGGATTTGAATTTTTGAGTCGGTTTTTGGTCTGGTGTCGGTTTTGAGTCTAGTTCGTGTCATTGCGACCCCGTCGTCCTGCATTAAACACTCCAGGTACTTTTGAAAAGTTTTGAAATGTTTTATTTTCGAAATCGTTTTAAGTTTTCCGATGTAAAGTTGTACACAAACTGTCGATCAAACGCCGCGATTCCAAAGCATGTTATAGTCCGATAATCATCGGGTGTTTGTTGGAGTCTCAGCAGATACTGGGTATCTATAGAGCCCCCACTTTGACTGAGGCTTGGACAGGGCGAAAGTCAAAGTAGAGCCCCCAGGTCATTCGAAGATTACAACCCGGAGACCCAAGCGACGTCGAGGCGGCTCGAAAGGATTCGGGCCAAGGACCTGCCATCGGGAAGGGCGGCGTCAAGGCGACCCGAGGGTACGAGCCAAGGACCTGTCGCCGGGAATAGTTTAGAGTCTGTCGACTATCCGTGCGGGTTGTTTAAAGTCCGTTAGACTACGTACAAAAGCTCGCCAGCCATAAGGAGGAATCATACCTGAGGCATCTTCGGATATGTCCTTACGTGTTTGCGGACAAAGGCTCGCCAGCTGTGGTGCGTACATGAGGAGGGCTCGCCAGCCGCGATGGGTTGTAAGGGTCGCCAACCATGGTGCGTACCTGAGGAGGGCTCGCCAGCCATGGTGCGTACATGAAGAGGGCTCGCCAGCCGCGATGTGTAGTAAGCTCGCCAGCCATGGTGCGTACATGAGGAGGACTTGCCAGCCGCGATGCGTAGTAAGGCTCGCCAACCATGGTGCGTATATGAGGAGGGCTCGCCAGCCGCGATTCGTAGTAAGGCTCGCCAGCCATGGGGCGTATATGAGGAGGGCTCGCCAGCCGCGACGCGTTGTAAGGCTCGCCAGCCATGGGGCGTATATGAGGAGCGCTCGCCAGCCGCGACGCGTTGTAAGGCTCGTCAGCCATGATGCGTACATGAGGAGGGCTCGCCAGCCGCGATGCGTAGTAAGGCTTGCCTGCCATGGGGCGTATATGAGGAGGGCTCGCCAGCCGCGACGCGTTGTAAGGCTTGCGAGCCATGGTGCGTAACTGAGGAGGGCTCGCCAGCCGCGATGCGTAGTAAGGCTTGCTAGCCATGGTGCATACATGAGGAGGGCTCGCGGCCGCGATACGTTGTAAGGCTCGCCGGCCATGGGGTGTATATGAGGAGGGCTCGCTAGCCACGATGCGTAGTAAGGCTCGCCAGCCATGGCGCGGTCGGTTGATCGACCGTGAGAATAGCCGCGTCGAATGGGCTTGTTTTGAAAGTAGCGGACTCATGATGCCGCCGTGAAAATAGTGAATTTTGAATTCCAATATCAATGTTGTTGAAATGAGCGGGTCCCACGAGGAAGCCCCCTGTTGACATTTGAAGGAATAGTGTATTTGAACTTCCACTACTTGTTTGTTTGAATTTTTGAAGGAAATAGCAATTTTAAATTTCGCTATTACAACTGAGATGACGGTTTATGTGCCGCTGTTGACATGTGATAGAAATAGTGAATTTGGAATCTTCACTATTATTTTTGAAGTGACGGTTTATGTGCCGTCGTTGACATGTCGGGTTCGACTTGACATGGATAGTTTTGAGAATAATTATGAACTAATTATTTTAAGTTCATTTGAATATAATTAGTCGATACTCATCATCGTACCCGGGTTAAAATCCGGCATGGTGTGTAGAACCAAGGATGACTTTGTGTTGGTGACTAATATGCTTGTTTTGAAAATGTAAAGAAATAATGAAAGGCTTTAAAATACCTCCCAAAAATGAAATAAAAGACTTTAAAATATCTTTTAAATGTTATTAACCAAATATTATCACCGAAACACGGATTTAACCGTCATGGTATGTGGAACCAAGGGTGAAAAATGTTTTATGGTTAAAACAAATAAAATAAAAAGATTCGAAAATATTTGGAATGGTAAATATCGATTACAAATGTGAAAATGAATTAGAGGGGAAAGACGAGAACAAACACGGTTGAGTTCTGACCTGGACACCCCATTGAGGCGCGAGCATGCCTGCATACCAAGGGGCTTCTGCCTCAGGCAAAAACTCAGTTTTGACTCGTTTATCCCATGTTTTGGATCGTGTTATGCATGTTTTAGCATGTTATAGTCATAAAACAAATGAAGACATGATAAAAGAAGGATTTTTACACCCTAATAGTTACATGTTTGGTTATGGCGAGTGACCGACGTAAGTGTAACAACTCGTTTGGTTGGAAAAGACTCGGTTTAAAACCGTTTTGGTAAGTAAAAAGAGTGTTTTATTAAGATTAGTGACGGTGTAGTGGTCGAAGTGGTCGGTCAAGTGATTTAATGCACGATGACGGTACCAAACAATGTGTAAGGCTTGTATTTATGATCGGTAGGTCGTAAATACGCGTCGGATTGTGACTTAAGAAGTCGAGTCGAGAATTTTAAGGGAGAAAAGAGAGGGCGGACACTCGCGTGAGTTCTCAAATGGGGGCATTTAAAGGGTATTTATCGGAAAATGAGTGGTTGTGTGAGTTTTGAGCGACGTGGCCACCTGGGCTGCTCAAATAGGCGCGAGCCACGTCGTAGGTCTTCGAGTTATCCTGTCACTTTGACACAAGTGCAATCATGATTTGTTCTATCCTAGGATTTGTAGTCACATGTTTAGTACTTGACCATTCATGAATCCGGGAAATCTTAGTACAGAAGGCTTTGAATGTTTTGTTTTTGGTGGTTGACTCGGTTTGACTCGTTGTTGGAGTCGGGATTTGAATTTTTGAGTCGGTTTTTGGTCTGGTGTCGGTTTTAACTCTAGTTAGTGTCATTGCGACCCCGTCGTCGTGCATTAAACACTCCAGGTACTTTTGAAAAGTTTTGAAATGTTTTATTTTCGAAATCGTTTTAAGTTTCCCGACGTAAAGTTGTACACAAACTGTCGATCAAACGCCGCGATTCCAAAGCATGTTATAGTCTGATAATCATCGGGTGTTTGTTGGAGCCTCAGCAGATACTGGGTATCTATAGAGCCCCCACTTTGACTGAGGCTTGGACAGGGCGAAAGTCAAAGTAGAGCCCCCAGGTCAATCGAAGATTACAAACAGGAGACCCAAGCGACGTCGAGGCGGCTCGAAAGATTCGGGCCAAGGACCTGCCGTCGGGAAGGGCGACGTCAAGGCGACTCGAGGGTACGAGCCAAGGACCTGTCATCTAGAACAATTTAGAGTCTGTCGACTATCTGTGCGGGTCGTTTAAAGTCCGTTAGACTTCGTACAAAGGCTCGCCAGCCATAAGGAGTCATACCCGAGGCATCTTCGGATATGTCCTTACTTGTTTGCGGACAAAGGCTCGCCAGCTGTGGTGTGTACATGAGGAGGGCTCACCAGCCGCGGCGCGTTGTAAGGCTCGCCAGCCATGGTGTGTACCTGAGGAGGGCTCGCCAGCCATGGTGCATAGCAAGGCTCGCCAGCCATGGTGCGTAGTAAGGCTCGCCAGCCATGGTGCGTACATGAGGAGGGCTCGCCAGCCGCGATGCGTTATAATCTCGCCAGCTATGGCGCGTACATGAGGAGGGCTCGCCAGCCGCGATGCGTAGTATGGCTCGCCAGCCATGGTGCCTATATGAGGAGGGCTCGCCAGCCGCGATGCGTAGTAAGGCTCGCCAGCCATGGGGCGTATATGAGGAGGGCTCGCCAGCCGCGACGCGTTGTAAGGCTCGCCAGCCATTGGGCGTATATGAGGAGGGCTCGCCAGCCGCGATGCGTAGTAAGGCTCGCCGGCTATGGTGCGTACATGAGGAGGGCTCGCCAGCCGCGATGCGTAGTAAGGCTTGTCTGCCATGGGGCATATATGAGGAGGGCTCGCCAGCCGCGACGCTTGTAAGGCTTGTCAGCCATGGTGCGTACCTAAGGAGGGCTCGCCAGCCGCGATTGTAACACCCCGACCCAAACCAGGTCGGGAGCGGTTACTTATGATAGCTCACCAGGCTGTGTACATGGCCCACAGATCAACACGGGTCCTTTATAGCGCATTTTGTACTCACTCATGCACATCCCGGAAACCTTCCCAGGAGGTCACCCATCCTAAGACTACTCCCAGCCAAGCACGCTTAACTTTGGAGTTCTTTCGCATGGATGACCATAAAAGAAAGTGCACTTTGTTGATATGAGTAGTACTTCAAATCCCTTTAAGCACTAGTCATTTAAGCCTATCACTGGACCTCTTCAATTACCGTGTGTTATGTTACAAACCCCCACTTGAAGAACGCAACGTCCTCGTTGCGCCTGGGAGCATAACCGCTAACCCAGAATCCTCCCCCGCTAGGTGTGTGATCACAATGGAGCGTATAACCACTGCATCCAAGAGCGTATAACAACTGCCTCCGATCACCACACGGTCGCAGGGTTGCTCTGATACCACTTGTAACACCCCGACCCAAACCAGGTCGGGAGCGGTTACTTGTGATAGCTCACCAGGCTGTGTACATGGCCCACAGATCAACACGGGTCCTTTACAGCGCATTTTGTACTCACTCATGCACATCCCGGAAACCTTCCCAGGAGGTCACCCATCCTAAGACTACTCCCAGCCAAGCACGCTTAACTTTGGAGTTCTTTCGCATGGATGACCATAAAAGAAAGTGCACTTTGTTGATATGAGTAGTACTTCCAATCCCTTTAAGCACTTGTCATTTAAGCCTATCACTGGACCTCTTCAATTACCGTGGGGTGTTACAGCGATGCGTAGTAAGGCTCGCCAGCCATGGTGCGTACATGAAGAGGGCTCGCCAGCCGCGATGCGTTGTAAGGATCGCCGGCCATGTGGCGTATATGAGGAGGGATCGCTAGCCGCGATGCGTAGTAAGGCTCGCCAGCTATGGCGCGGTCGGATGATCGACCGTGAGAATAGCCGCGTCGAATGGGCTTGTTTTAAAAGTAGCGGACTCATGATGCCGCCGTGAAAATAGTGACTTTTGAATTCCAATATCAATGTTGTTGAAATGAGCGGGTCCCGCGAGGAAGCCCCCTATTGACATTTGAAGGAATAGTGAATTTGAACTTCCACTACTCGTTTGTTTGAATTTTTGAAGGAAATAGCAAATTTTAAATTTCGCTATTACGACTGAGATGACGGTTTATGTGCCGCCGTTGACATGTGATAGAAATTGTGAATTTGGAATCTTCATTATTATTTTTGAAGTGACGGTTTATGTGCCGTCGTTGACATGTGAAGGAAATAGTGAATTTGGAATCTTCACTATTATGTTTGAAGTGATGGTTTATGTGCCGTCGTTGACATGTGAAGGAAATAGTGATTTTGGATTTTTCACTATTATGTTTGAAGTGACGGTTTATGTGTCGTCGTTTGAATTTTGGCGAAATAGTGAATTTTGAATTTTTCATTATTATTTTGTTTTTTGAAATTGACGGTTTTAATTGCCGTCATTGAAATTTGAAGGGAAAATAGTGAATCTGAATTTTCACTATTATATTGAAATTTTACGGTTTTAATTGCCGTCGTTTGAAATTTGAAAAATAGTGAATTTTGAATTTTTCACTATTTTTGAAGGGAAAATGGCGGTTTTGATCGCCGTTTGTTTGAAATTTGAGGAAATATTGAATTTTGATTTCACTATTATTTTTGAAATGACGGTTTTAATTGCCCTCGTTGAATTTTGAAGATTTTGCGCAGGAAATTGGGCCAAAACCCAAATTTCGCTGAATAAAGCAAAGGGAAGCCTCATTGAGGCGCGAGCCCCTTGGCGATAAAAGGGGGCTCCCCTATTTTTCTGTAAAAGACGCGAGGCTTGGCTGCTCGTCATTCATCATTCATTGACTTCAACCTTTCGCAAAAATCCGCCATTGAAGGACCCTTGTTTGCTTCCATTCGTGCTATCAACAATAATGTCATCTGAAGGTATGTATTTACTCTTGAATCCATTCGAATTTGTTGGTTTTTTTTAGCTGAATTGAATTAGGGCGAGATGTTCACCCTAGAAAATCGATTTGAGCGTTTTTGATTGAGCCCATTTCGAGTGAAATTGATGATTGCATTAGGTTAGAAACCCGTTTAGGAGTATAGGGGTGCTTTTAGTTTGCATTTTGGTCCCCGTTCCCGCTCCTTATGCTCGAAAAACGTGAGTGAGGTGGAGAAACCATCTCATCTCACAATGCCAAGTTTATTTGCTTAGGTAATGGGTCCCACTAGGTTGCATTGTAGTCAGGAAAGACCGTATTTGCCATTGTGGACCTTTGTTGGGTATTGTGGGCAAAATTGGAATTTTTGCCTTTTGTGACGGTCTTATGTCTGACAAAATAAGCGCCTGTTTGAGCTTAAATTGAGCCAGTTTGCCTTAAAATGGACCTTACTGGTAGTTTAGGTCGCCTTGAGGTGTGATAAAATCACGTCTGCCTCCTTGCGGTCGTATTTTGAATTTTCGACCTCTTTGTGCTCAAATTGGCGTATAAATTGCCATTTTGAGCAGTAGAAAAATTCCCCATTGCATTGGGAATGTATTTTGGTTTATTGGCGGACCTTGTGTGGGTCTTGGGGTGTCGTTTTTGTTTGTTGTTTTGACTCGTAATGCCTAAATTTCGGCTGACGTTTTTCGTTTGCAAGGAGAGTGTTCGCGACAGGCTGGGTCCCTTGCAGCGACTTTTGAGGAGTTGTTCGGGACGGGGCCGGTCAGCACTTTGGTTAGTGTACCCGCCGCGGTAGTGGAGAACGCTTCCGAGGAGGAGGGACCCCCTGTGGAGACTGTTGGGGCCGAGAGGGCCGTTGAGGAGCGTGAGGAGCCCGTTGTTGGGGCTACCGGCGCTGGGAGAGCTCAGACTGGGTTTGAGGCTGGTACCTCCGGGAGGAGGGTTTCTACGAGGAGACGGACTCCTCGGCCGACCAGATGGACGTTATATAACGTCGTTAGGGTCGTTGAGAGGCCTTCCATCCGTCACGTTGAGTCTCATGGTCAGAAGAGACGGAAGGCGGAGACAGTTGAGGACGACGCTGACGTCGCGAGTTGGGATGCTAGACGGATTACAGCCCCGCGGGGGCTGAACCTGCAGGCGGCGCCTGCTTGGGCCGAGGGTTTCAACGGTAGCTTGTTGTTGCTTCGACTGGATAGGCACATCTCCTACCGTGCTCACGAGGGCTTGGTGATTCATGTCCCATGAATGAACTTTCGTCACTTTTGAAGTGTCAGACCTGAATAGGCGTTCTAACGTTGTTTGTTTTTGATTTTAGGAGATCGACACCATGAGGATTTTCTCGGGCTTTACTACCTGCTTGGGCCTTTACGACGTTCTCCGAGCCGGGAGGAGGGCGTTGATAGAGAGGTCGGCTTTTGGGCTGTTGGTGGCCGCTTAGCGGGATAATCAAAGGCCATCGATTAGGTCGAATCTGTGTCTGATCCGTCACATGTTGGATCGGTAATGGGATACGACGTCGTCGTTCCACATGGAGTTCGGGGAGGTCGGTGTGACCTTAGAGGATTTCGCCATGATATCTGGCCTCCCTTGTGGCGAGACGCCTGTTGAGTTTACCGAGACACCGGAGAGAGTGTCTTCTCCTGCGGTAACTCATCTCATCGGTACTGCTTTGCCTGAGCCTTCTGACATTACCCCGTACCTGATCGCGAGTTCGTACGTGAGAGACCACTTCAGAGAGAGAGAGTGGCGGGTGTTGCTCCAGCGCCATTGGAGAGTCCGGAGGCGGAGCATAGGGCTGACGCGCAGGAGGCGCGGTTATGGTTGTGGTACTTCTTGGGTGCCACGTACTTTGGCGACAAGGGTGAGCGCTTGTCGACTAAAGTGCTTCCCCTCCTTGCTGACCTCGACACTTTGGGTCAGTTTGACTGGGTTACACCGGCCTTGGCAAGTTTTACCTGGTACATATACGCAGCGGTGCGTCCGGAGGCAGTGGGGGATGGTAGTTCCCCTGCTTTGGTTGGTCCCGGCCTCATCTTGGAGGTAGAGCATTTTTTTTATAGTTTGTTTTTGAGTTTGATTTTGATTTTTATTTTGGCAATTTTTGACAAATTGGCTGATTTGTGTTTGATGTGTTTGATTACAAGCTTGGTTTTATGCTTACTTCACCCCTCTGCGTCCGGGGACCACAGGCGGTGTCCCCTTGACCTACCCTGCTAGGAGGGGATGGACGGTGGCTCGGAAGAAGTCGAGTAAGTCAACTTACGAGGACTGCAGGCGTCGCGTGAACAAGCTTCGAGTTGCTGACGTGAGTCGTTGTTCCTTACTCTTTCTTCTTTGTAGAATTAGATAGAGATAGGATGACTAGGTAGCTTAGGAAGCCCCCGGTCGATTGAGTAGCTTTGTTCTGAATGCAGTTTGTAGGGTGGCCTTGGGAGCACTACACGGACGTGTCGGCCGCCGTCAGGGAGCGTCTGCGGCCTCGCAGCTCCCAGCGTTTGTACTTGAAGACGGCGATCGAGCCGGTTTGGTACATGGGCGAGCGTTTAGCTCGTTAGTGCCTTACTGAGATCTTCGTGGTACCGGTCGACCCGCCTAGGTTGTTGTTCCAGGAGTCGATCCCCGATGAGGTTAAGGAGAACCTTCACGGTCAGGGAGGTGAGGCGCTGTTGCTGCGGGACGTCGACTACGACACCTTCCGGTTTTTGAGGCTTGCCTGGTACCCGATCTTGGTATATCTTCCTCTGTTCTTTTGTTTTCACTGCTTCTTTTGGGTAGGAGGATATGTTATTTTTGATGCGGATCCAAATTGCAGGGAGTCGACCTGCTGATGAGGACTGAGCCCCCAATTTTGCCGGCGGAGACCACCTTTCAGGAGCCGGGTGGTGAGGAGCTACAGCTGCGCTTACCAGAGCCTGCGGTTGCCGAGGTGACCGACGTTGGCATGGAGGGGATGCTGATCGTTCTGAGGGTGAGTTCCTGACTTGGACATTTTTCCTCACTTGTGTTTTGCCTTGCATTGTATTGAAGGACATTTTTGAGTGTAGGTGACGACCGTTAGTCATCAGGCTTTGTGGCGGATGGCTAACCGCTGGAGGGCGCTTGTTGGTGACCTGGCTGCGAGGGAGGCTCAGCTTTCCCAGGTACTTTTGTATGTTGTTTTTGTGTATTTTGTGTTGCGTTTCACGTTTGTGTTGATTATTTTAGATCTTGATGATCTGTATTGTGTTTTGTTGGGTACTGCGGATCCAGCGGAGCTTGCCCGGGTATGCGCTGAGTTGGATGCAGCTAGGTCGATGATCGAGACCTAGGGGTTGGGGATCACTCGTCGGGACCAGGAGTTGAGGCGTCGTGAGGATGAGTTACGGAGCCGAGATGCGGAGATTGCTTCTCTGAGGGCTCAGCTGGCTGCAATGGAGGAGCTTCACATCGAGATGGAGCGTGAGACGCTGGAGAGTTCCCCGGAGAGGGAGTCTGAGCAGGTGGTAGTATCTGCGTTGGCAGCGACTCCTCGCGAGACCAGGACTGGTCCGACGGGAGGCGTTGAGTAGTTGCAGTAGTTTGCCCGTGTCTTGGACTCTTGTTTGTACATATTTTGCGTGAGGCGGTTTGTATGTATGTGTTCTTGGATTGTGGCTCGTTTTGTGATTTTGGCTTTTTTTGTGTTGTGTTTCGAAGGAGCGCTGTCGGCTGTCAATTCTCCTTTTGCTTTGCACCAGTTCCTGCATCGTTAGTGTAGAAAACAGGCAACAGGTAGCACATATGCATAAACGTAAACACGTAAAAGCATTTGATTGAAAACAAAATTAACCAAGATGACTTGAAGTTAAAATCGAATTGAAATTTGAAATGAATTTTGAAAATTTTTGCGACAAGTCGTCACGTTTGGATTCCCAAAAGGAATTAATTTGAAAAATGAACAATTAACTCGTGTTTTGAATTAAATTGCGTTGAAATTGTTGAAATTGATTTGTGACTCGAAAAATTTCAAACTCAATCCGTCAGGAAAGAATGTTAGAAAAGATTTTTACGAGTGTATTTGATTTGTTTTTTAAGGTCAAGACTCGAATTTGTGAGTGCTTGAATTTTGGAGGAAAACTGATGTCGTGTTATCAATTTTCGCTTTTATTGCGAAAAATGTTCGGAATTTTGATTGACATGGAAACGATTCGTCGCGGATCGGGGTGACTAGCCCTTCCCCCTTAAAAAAAGAAAGAAAAATCTGTATGTTTAAAGCTGCGTCATGGAAACCGTGTCGGATTTCGTAAAACGCGAAAACAAGGATATGTGGGTGTGAGGAAACACAAAATGTCCTGGATCATCCAGAAGAGGCGCGAGCGTTCTGGCGGGAGGTTTGAGGTGTTAGGAGAAAACACAAGTCGAACAAGACAAGTCAAGGCGAGAATCCTGGGGGAGGGCCTAAAGAGGCGCGAGCAGCCTGGGGATGGGAGCCAGCTCTCCCCTTTTTCTGAAAAACGCGCTGATCGTTTTGTATAAATAGTGATGTTTGCGCTTCATTGTTTCATCATCCGAAACACAAAAACATCTCTATAAAACTTCTTCTTCTTCCACAAAAATATTTCATGGCTGCCTTTGAGAATGCGTTGCGACAATGGTGCCGGAATTTGTCGCCTCCCGAAAAGTATCAACTCATTTGCATGGGAGTTGGTCAATTGTTGGTGCTCCGTCAAGTCAAGGTGCAATCCTCATTGCTCGAAACATGTTCTCGGTTTTGGGGTTCGAAACACCATGTGTTCGTTTTCCCGAAAGGTGAAGTTTGTCCTCTTGCCGAAGAAGTTGGAGCCATTGGTGGGTGGCCGGGTTGTGTTCCGGTGCTTCCTCCGACTCGGTTGTGCTACAAGGAGAAATTCCATTCCATGTTGGGTTTGTCGACAAGTCAAGTCAACTTCCTTCTTGCTCCACATGGTGTGGATAAGTTGGCTCTTATCAACATCTTCTCCAATCGATTAGATGTCAATGTTTTGGAGGTGGCTAGGAGAAGGCCTCTTGCCTTTTGCCTTATCCATGTGTACTTCTTTGTTGATGCTTTGAAGAAGGAGGGGCCGAAACGCTATGGTAGCATGACCCTTGTTCATGTGGTTGAGCAAATGGAGCATGGTAGAGATCCATCGTGGTTGGTGCTTGGAGAGATTATCCAAGCTTTGGACAAAGAAGGCTCTTGTGGAGAAGCTCCCTCATTCGGATCCCCAAGGATCCTCCAAATGTGGCTATTGGAGAGGCTAAGGTATGTAGAACCTCCGGTTGATTCTTCTTATTCCTTCCGTCACATTACCATGAGGAAGAAGTTATACTCGGATAGTTTTGCTTCTACCGAGGCTTATTGTGCCGCAAGATTGGCGGAGGAGGGTGGTCCTCACCGGGTGGTGCCATGGTGGCACTTGAGGTCCTTCACGGGGTTGCCCGTTTTGGGTGCTAGTCCTCGTTCTTTGATGGTGGTGGGTTTAAAGGTTGCTTCCTTCATTTATCCCGAAAGGCTCATGAGGCAAATGGGGCGTCAACAAAAGGTGCCCGCTCAAGATACCCTTGTCCAAGAGAATGTTTTCCGAAACTCCGAGCTTGTGGAGGTCTTCGAAAGATGGTGGGCCACTCGGCCGCTTTGCGAGGTACCAAACCCCATTGCCACGACATGGGTGACTCCCGCTTATGTCAAGTGGTCACGTGCTTCGTCCTTGGAAGAGAGGTCCAAAATTCCGTAAGGACGAGGTTGTCGACTTGAAGTATCGAGAGGTTGGCAAGGCCAACCGTGCCTTCTTTGAGGAGTATGTTGAAGGAGCTAGCCCAGATGTGATGAGACCACCAAAGAGGAGAAGCTCGGGTCCCAAGAATATGGGGGGCCGTGCATGGGCTCATTTTGGGCCGAACATAGGGTCTTGCACGAGACCGGGGGCCGTCGCCGTCTTAGATCCGTTGAGGATCCGTTCCGAGGAGGAAATCCACGCTAGGCGGGCCAACAAGCAGAGCAAGGGGAAGATATACCCCGAGGAAAAAGGCAAGGGTAGAATGGAAGAGTGAAGACCTCCATTACCCACTTTATTATTATGTTGTATTAGTGTTGTCAGTTTTTATTATGTTGTACTAGCTAGTTATTGTGTGTTTTGTGCTACTTTTATTATGTGAGGTGTTTTAACTAACACCTTAGCTCTGACAAGTTGCAGACTCATCGAGCTTTATTTGTTGTTGAAATCGTAATCCCTCCCATTATTAACTAAATAAGAGGATTACCCGTGTCAAAAATTGTTAACGCTTGTTTCTTCCATCCCTTTTGTAAAGGCAATTCGGCATGAATCGTCCTAAACATTTGCACTTGGGAAAGTGGGATTTTTGGGAAGGGAGAAAGGCTACTTTTGGTATTTTGTGGGGAAGGGAATGGTTTTCCCTTTCTTTTTTTGATGGGGATGTTTTTTTTGTATATGGGTGATGTTTTTTTTATTATGGGGATGGTTGTATCCTTCTTGTGTAAGAAAGGGCTGCCTACGTATCCATCTAGAGAGGTGAAATCAAACCATGATCGTAGTTCGAAATGTTCTGTAAATTTTGATTGGGTTTTGTGGTTGTATCCCTCATGTATAAGAGGGACTGCCTACGTATCCACCTGAAGAGGTGAAATCAAACCATGCTCGTAGTTCAGGGGTTTTGTTTGTTTTAGTGCAAATGGACTTTGCCTTTGACATATCAAAGGACATTCGAAACGGGCAAGGTGCCGCAACTTAGACTCGATAAAACATGCAATTTCAAATCAGAACGCGTTTGAGGAACTTTACTAGAAAAGGGTTAAGGTGGACGCTAGTTGTAAAACTAGGCTTGGATCGTTGGTTGCTATGGTTCAAGGGTAGTATTTCTTGAGTTGGTCTAGGTTGGTCGGGTTTGTAAAATCCTCCCCATCTAGGTCACTCAGTCTCACTGCGCCTCCCGAAAGTACTTTCTTGACCAGGTATGGCCCGACCCTGTTAGGTTTGAATTTTCCCCTCGGATCGACGGGTAGCGGTGCTCGGACCGACTTGAGGACCAAGTCGCCTTCTTGGATGTTCCTGGGTTTGACCCTCTTGTTGAATGCCCGTTGTATACATCGTTGGTATAGCTGGACGTTGTGCAAGGCGTTGAGCCGCCGTTCGTCTAGAAGAGTGAGTTGTTCGTACCTTCGACGGGATTATTCCGCCTCAGGGACTTGACTCTCTAGTAGGATGCGTAGAGAAGGGACCTCTAACACTACCGGTTGAACTGCCTCCATACCGTATGCTAGGTAGAAGGGTGTGGCACCTGTTGGTGTTAGAATGGAGGTTCAGTATCCCCAGAGGGCGAATGGGAGCTTGGTCAGCCAATCGTGGTAGTTGTCTTGCATTTTCTTGATAATAGTGATAAGAGTTTTGTTAGCTGCCTCCACCGCTCCGTTAGTTTGGGGACGGTAGGGGGATGATCGATGTTGTTTGATCTTGTATTTGTCCAGCAAGGTCTTTGTTTCCGCCCGGAAGTGAGAGCCTTGATCGCTGATGATTTCATGGGGTACCCCATATCGGCAGATGATGTTGTTCTGGATGAACTTGGCCACTTGTTTGGCGGTCAAGACTGCATATGACTGTGCTTCTACCCATTTGGTGAAGTAGTCGATGGCGACGAGGACAAAACAATGTCCCTTGGTGCCCACCGGGTTACCTTTCCCGATGATGTCGATGCCCCAGGTTGAGAAAGGCCAGGGTGACATCATGGTGTATAAAAGGGATGGTGGTATATGTTGTATGTTGGCGAAGATTTGGCAATTGTGGCAATGTTTGACGTAGTTACGGCAATCGGCTTCTATGGTGGTCCAGTAGTAACCTAGCCGCATGATTTTTCGGGTAAGCATCATTGCGCTCATGTGAGGGCCACATTCTCCATCGTGGAACTCTCCCATGACTTTTTTGGCTTTGTGATGGTCAATGTAAAGGAGGAGAATCCCTTGGGGTGTTCTTTTGTATAGTTGATTTAGGTTCATCACGAATTGTGATGCAAGTAAACGGATGGCTCTTTGTCCTCTTGGGTCAGAGTTAGGAGGGAATTCATTTTTGGTTATGTAGTTGAGGATGTCTTGGTACCAAGGTTCATCATGGCTTTCCTCGTCGTTGTTGATGGCACAAATGTGAGCTGGCTCGCTCCTTCTTTCGACACATAGGGGCATCGATGTCATGTCGTCAGGTATGTTGACGAGTGCGGCGAGTTTTTCAGGGCATCAGCAAATTGATTTTCCTCTCGCGGCAGGTGGAAGTAGTCGACCTGGTCGAAGAACTCAGCCTCTTGATTGATTTTTGCTCGGTAGGGAGCTAAACAAATTTGAGCCTGATAGGTTATCTAGTACATGAGGTAATTAAGGACGATTGTCTTGAAAAGTGCTATAATTGGAGAATGTCACTGGATTTTCCATTATCCGGACACCTGATTGATGATGAACGAGGAATCGCCGTGGACCCTCAGTCTTTTCATGCCAAGTGTTATGGCTGCTTGTAGGCCGATGAGACATGCTTCATATTCAGCGGCATTGTTGGTGACGGCGAAGTCTAGTTTGACCGAGATCAGAACATGTTCTCCCTCTTGCGATATTAGGAGGATTCCTACGCCAAAGCCTCTCAGATTAGATGCACCATCGAAGTATAGGTCCCATGCGTTTATGAATTTTCTTTAAGGAATCGGCACAAAGGATGTCTTTTCAGCACGGAAGTGACCAGGTGTCGGTCGTTGGATCTCGTTGAGTTGTTGGTAATTAACTTATGGAGTTTTCCTGTATTTTTGTGATTATAAAATTTGAAATCACTGCCTCGGTAAAAATTGGATTTTATGAATTAAATTTAGATAAAATTTGCTGTTCATTATTAAATTTTTTCTTTATGGTTGTCACTTTAGATTATAATTTTTTCAAATTTTGTATAATACGGATTTTCCTTCCCATAAATAACCTTGAGAGAGTCTTACAAACTTGAAGTGATCAAACTCGGTGTCATAAAGAGTTTTTCTATTTTAGGAAAGGCCATATGTAAAAGATTTATTTAGTTCCACCAATTGAGACATAGCCTTACCAAATTTTGAAACCATGAAAACCTACTTCGCGAGGGAATGGATTTTTTTTCAAACCTTGTTACGTAAAGTGGGTGATGAATGTTAATCCACCCAATTCCGTTTGATTTTTTGGCCACACCGTAGTTTTGT
Source organism: Silene latifolia (assembly GCF_048544455.1). Lineage (NCBI taxonomy): Eukaryota > Viridiplantae > Streptophyta > Magnoliopsida > Caryophyllales > Caryophyllaceae > Silene > Silene latifolia. The sequence continues at coordinate 64,418,543 of NC_133533.1, read as the reverse complement.
AATGTTTTGGGTTTTTAGTGCCCTTGTCGATGTGTTTTGGGCTAAAGATAATTGTTAATGTAATATTATCGACCGAATATGAGTTCTAAAAGTAGAATCGATTAAACGTTAATCCCACCGAGTTATATTGATGAAGGAAGATGTAATTATCATAGTTGGGTAGAGGTCACTATGTAAATGCTATAATTGTTTACAAGTATTAATATAACGATAAATGTTTTGTTTTCCAATTTTTAAATTATCATAATGTTTCTATTTCTAAATTCATATACGAATCATTTCGTTTTGATTCAAATCTTTTAAAATTTAACTAAATCTTCTTCTTTCAATAACCTTGAGTTAAGTACATCAAAAATTTTTTTTTGTAATTAGTTTTGTCAAGAATATGTAATAGTTTCAATGAAAGTTTTTCTAGGTACAAACTTGAGATCAAACCATTGTCTTAAAATGTTGGACAGAGAAATGAAACTACATGTAATGTCACCTGACTTTGTTTTGGTTTTTCGAAGATGTATTTAACCGAGTCCATCTTGGAGTAGATGTGGACCGTGTAGCTGAGCATGTAATGTCGCAGCTTCTTTGTTGACCATACTAGGGCAAGGCATGTCTTTTCCAGTCGAGTGTACCTTGCCTCGTATTCGATGAACTTTTTGCTGATGTAGTAGATGGCTCGTTCTTCGCCGCCGATTGTTTGTGCTGGCATTGCTCCCATGGCTGTGTTTGTAATAAGGTAAATAGAGAAATCTTTGAAGAATTTCAAAGAATCGGGTATAGGATAAAGGAATCCCCGGTTGAGGTGGCATGAGGACAGGAGGTTTGGATAGGATTTCCTTTATCCTGTCGAAGGCTTGTTGGCAGTCGTCGTCCCAATTGGTGTGATCGGAGGCGCGAAGTTTCTTGAAGATTGGTTCCCAAATCATGATGAGCTTGGAAATGAAGCGGCTGATGTATTGGACCTGACCGAGAAATCCCCGAATCTCCTTCTCGTTCCTAGGACGAGGCATTTGCTGAAGGGTTTTGATTTTGTATGGGTCAATCTTAATGCCTCTTTTGCTGACGACATGTCCCAAAAGTTTTCCAGAGGTGACCCCGAATGCACACTTCTGAGGATTAAGTCTCATGTTAAATTTCCGCAGACGAGCGAAGAATTTTCGAAGGGCGTTGATGTGGCCATCCCGTTCTCTTGACTTGACAATCATGTCGTCGACATATACCTCTACCTCCTTGTGCATCATATCATGTAGGAGAGTGGTAGCGGTTCTTTGATAGGTAGCCCCAGCGTTGATGAGACCGAAAGGCATGACTGTGTAGCAATATGTACCCCACTGTGTAGTGAATGCAGTCTTGTGCATGTCCTCCTCAGCCATCTTGATCTGGTTGTACCCAGCATACCCGTCCATGAATGATAGGAGAGCATGTTCAGCAGTGTTGTCTACCAGAATGTCAACATGTGGCAAAGGGAAGTCGTCCTTTGGACTCGCCTTGTTCAGATCCATGAAGTCGACGCAAACCCGAATTCTCTCATCTTTCTTTGGTACAGGAACAATGTTGGCCACCCAGTCAGAGTATTTAGACACTTTGATGAAACCAGCCTTGAACTGTTTATCCACTTCTTCCTTGATTTTCAGGGCCCATTCAGGACGCATCCGGCGTAACTTCTGCTTTAGAGGCTTAGCTCCGGGATTAATGGGTATCCTACATTTTGGAGAAGTGAAAAAGCTGCCTGATGTGCTCGCAATTTCCCTGTCAATCCCAGGCATGTCTCTGTAAGACCAGGCGAACACGTCTTTGTATTCGTGGAGGAGGTCAATGAACTGTTGTCTTTCCGAGGGGTCCAGGGTTGTCCTTATCCTAAGTTCTTGAGGTGTGTTGTCGGTCCCTACGTTAATAGGTTCGGTCTCCTCAATAATGGGGGTTCTGGTTTCCCGTTTGTCAAGTTCTTTGGCTAGGTGAGGTGGGCAGTCACTCAAGTCAAATTCCTCATAGTCATTCAGAATTGCATTGTAGTTAAATTGAGACGAGTCATAAGCAAACTTAGCGTTCATTAAGTTGACACGAGCGAAAAGCTCGGAGAGGACAGATATCTCATGGTCCGTCAGAGGCGACACAGCAGAGGAGGTGGCCCCTGGAACAGGCTCCAGGTTGTCACCTTTCATGGGAGTGGGGGTGACCCTAGTAGACTCAGCCACGACCTTGTGATAAAATAGCGGGAAGGGGGCCTTGACTTGGACATCAGAAGTGTTAGGAGCTACGACAGACTCTGACTCCGACTCAGACTCAGATTCAGATTCTTCTCCACTTCCCTCTTTGAACATATGTGTTAGAAATCTATATCTCTATACTCAACATATTCATAATGTTATAATTTTAATTTAGTCATAAAATTAAAAGGTGATCTTATGCATGCAAACAATAAGTAAAATAAGGAAGAAAACTTCATCATACATTGAGTTTTCGGTTTATATGGGCACAAGAGAGTTCTCCTACTCTCTTGTTCTTGAGCTTCCTTTAATGGATGAACTAGGATTCAAGTAGAGAATCCTTCCCAAGGTATTATACCCAAGATAACAACTTAATAAAATTAATATTATTATTACTAGAATAATACTAACTTTTGTATAAAAATTGACCCAAAATATTATTTGGTCTCTCTATGTTTCGGTTAAGAGAGAGGGAGGAGGAGGAGGAAGATTTTTATCTCTCTAAAACTCTAATTTTTTAGATGAATGAATGAATAATAATACACTAATTTTTTAATGTAGTGTATGAGATAAAATATAGAGCAAAAACCCTTGGCTTTGCTCCATGGAAAACCGGGTAAGGGGGGGAAGAGAAGGGACCAATGCATGCACTAGGAGGTCTTCACAAAAGCAAGTAGTGTTGCATGGCTATGTTTAGTAGGAAATGATTATGTTTACCACTAACATAATCAACACAATATAAGCCTAATCCTCCTCTTAATTTCGGTACATATAGATAAAATGGACTCCATTTTATTTTTTGTCAATTTGTCAATTTGTCACATGTCACATGTCACATAAAATTGTTATGTATTTTTAACATATTAAAAATCAACGTATTAATAAAAATACGTCATATACAAAATCGACTTAGTAATTCACAATTACTTGTACCAAAATATTTTACCAATTATAAATCACAACATCTTGTATTTATAATAATTTATTCATTCAAATGCAATTGTTTCCTTAAACAATAATTTCATCTAAGTAATGAAACCATTCGATTACTTAGACCGTATCTCATTTAATCAAATTACAATGAGACACGTAAATATTACTTCCAAAATCGTCCGTCAATTTTAAGTAATTTAATTAACCCGTATCGTCATACGATCAATTAAATGATCAATTAAGTGTGTTACCCTTTAGGTATGACCTAAGGGGATCAACTAATCACCACCGTCGCACGACAGTAATGTCAAACTCTAGTCAGCCAATCATTACCGATATGTGTGGACCAGTTGATAGTAAAATATTACTTCCCAATTGTATTCTTTAAAATGAGACTTAAACATGTGATCATCATGATCAACAAATGTGATCGCATTATTGTCGGAGGACACATGTTCCAACAATCTCCCACTTGTCCTCGACAAGTGTGCGTCACCAATTCTCTTGTCCCATTACTATCTCCCACTCAATGCAAGGTGTTTTTCAGGTCGTACTTGCAAGTGATCATATCGAGAGTGGTTTCCTCGATCTGGAGAATAACTGATTGACCGGATTTATCTATCATAGATATCTTCCGAGTGTGGCCACGCATTTCCAGTTCATTACTCCTCGAGTGGCCCTGAGATATTGTTACAACCCTTACTAGGGGTGGACAATTCCTATCGCACTCATTCCCTTCGACTAGCCACAGTCATCATAACCCAAAATATGCCCATTTGACCCCATTTACGAAGGTCGTAGTAACACAAGTCAAAGTTAATCTGAAACTGTGCCATCTTAGGCGAATAGTCTTTAGTCAAAAGAATCGACTCATTAGAATACTATAGTAGCTCTCGCCACGACCAGGCTATATAAATTTGCCAGAACTCTATAAGCGGTCATAAGGCCCGGCAAAATGTTCCTAACAGTCTGCCTATGTGATCGACTAGTCATTCTCATATGACTCTATGGCACTTGAACTTGGCATCAATCGCATCACACTCTAGTCACTTCGACACGTCACCTCATGTAAGTGACTATGGGCGAATACAATGCTAATCCGTGTTCACTTTAACGGGGTTCAATTGTCTCTACAACCCATTGGATGTAACAAAGTATAAGATGAGTTACTAATAACTCAAAAGACAAATGTCGACATCACACTCGGGTAGTCAATACCGTATTACAACCTTGTGATGCATATCGTTAGTGTGTAAACCCTTGTTGATTGCAATAGAAGTTTAACATATCATGTGTCCATCTGTTCAAACTTCTTTTAGTCGCATTTTCCTTTACGTTCATGTTATCTTCTCATAGCATGAACCTTACCAAGTACACATCCAGGTTCCCAACCTTGGTTTCGGTTCTTTATCTTGAGAGAACTTCCTTGTCGATTATCACATAACGAACAAATTTGTGGTGAATGATGTAACTTGTACTGGTCAAGTACTCCACCCACATACAATGTACTAGGTATATGTTTCGTAGAGTCTTGCAACAATTGTCAAGATGATTAGCCTAGCACTTCTCACAAGTCCTAGCATAATAGGAAAAATTAGTTTTGAGTAACTTCTTATTCAACTAAGTATCTTTCCAAAACTTTTATTTCTCCTTTTAGCTTGAAAGGCTTAGCATTCTCATAAATCCTTACATGTGTTCGAACTGCAATATGTGCAACCTCTTGACACACAACAGAGTCTTCTGTCAAACACTGAAATCCTCATCGAATTCTCCTCGAGAATTCATGACGTTTCTTCTATGGCTTCCCAATGATCCATCATGCTCTTATGCATATGATTTATTTTGGACATGTGCATGATTATTCTAATGGCGGAAACATTAGTAACCTTTAATCATGTCATCAACTATTCTTAGGTTCAAGGAACGGCCATGACTGCTAATGGCAATTCCATTTTCATTTACATGAATAACCTACGTTTCTCGTTGATTCGATGTGTATGTCTCAATACCTATCCAACATCTCATGATGTAATTGGATTCATCATAGTCCATTTTCATCCAGAATTGAAAACTCAAATACTCCTTTGTGAAGGAAGGTATTAGCTCGTCATTCTTCAATGAGTGATGAGTTATAAATTTTTACAAGATGATTGCTCCCACTAAATTCCTTGTCTTCACATGATAACTTCCAACTCCCACTTAATTCCACATAATTCGCAATTGACTCCTCAATTGAGACATTTCAAGAATTGAAATATATATAGCTTTGTTTAAGTAATTTGAGATAAAACCATATATGTTCCCATCATATCCTTTCAAAATACCTATTTTGAAGTGGTCTCATCTTAACCTTATGGAAAGAGATTTTAATCTCTAACTCATTCATATCATAATGATGCGTAGCAATGTCATTATTTAAATATAAATAATATCTAATACACGTCCTTCAAAAATACCCTTTTCGGAAGGAGGTTTAACCATTTCATTTTCATAATGAGGTTAAGTAATGACATTTGCGTGGTTAATACTTAACTTAGCTATTGAGGATATCGGTATATCAATCCTTGCAACCTCTAGTCATAAATCTTGTTTATTTTCTAGGATGTTACTTTGATTCATTTAGGCTCTTAAGTAAATATCAAGGTTGAAACTATTGGTCAAAATTTATCATAAACTAGTCAAAACTCTTGTTAAGACTTTACATTAGTCATTTTTCTTCCAAAACTTTCTTTTGGTCTCCTCGTGTAGTTATCTTGAGAAAATATTCTTTTGATTACTTCACTTGGTCTCTTTTGTCACGTAGATCTATTCGAGACCATAGATCTCATCTATTGGGCATACTATATAAATAGATATACCTTAATTCAAATCATTCTCCCTTGCATAGATCTCATTTACACAAGTACACAAATTTCTTTTGATGTTGTGTCCTCATTTTTCTCCCACTCTATCTTTAGAATAAATACACTAGAGATTCAAAGATAGCATATGAGACACAAATAATGATTTTTTGAAGTATAAGGAGGACTATCTCATAGGTAGACTAATTGTTTTAGATTTTGTAAGTGTACTTGGTGATTAACTTTCCTTTAAGAGAGTTCATTAACTCAATATTACCTTGTAAATGATCATACACAAGTCTTTAGCTTGTGGTCATATAATGAATCCCATCATTATAGTTGTCTATTAGATCACTTTAAGTGAATAATCATATGTTTCTATGAGCAAGCATGTAAAGACGAATTTTAGAACAAGGATAAAAAGATAAAACGGGTGACTTGGGTTGCAAACCAAGCCACCATTATCCAAAATACAACCAATTATCCAAAATATATTTCCATGTCGAACACGGAAATCAAAAGGTTCTAAAATCCAACACATAATTAAAATAAGACAATAAAAAGCGAAGCTTCATGGAAGCTATTCCTAGCTTCTCGATGGTTTCTCAAGCTTGCTTTTCTTTTCCCTTGTCTTTGCTTGGTGGAGGCCATATTTACAATAAAAAGGGGATACATTATCACAACTTTGTATCACAATACCATAGTTGAATTAGAAACATAAAAGAATGGATAGTCATTTACCTACTGGAGTGATCTTTCCAGCTTTGATGTCACCAAGGTATTTGGAACAATTTCTTTTCCAATGTCCAACGCCATTACAATAATGGCATTTATCAAGAGGACCCTTCTTGATCTTGGAGGTGCTAGCTTCATAAGTCTTAGCTTTGGTGAAAGTGGGAGCTTGCTTCTTACCCTTCTTCCCATTCTTCTTGAACTTCCCCTTGCTTTTGGTGCTAATGTTAAGCACATCCTTGGGTGGGTTGACATTTAACCCCATGTCTCTCTCGGCTTGCACAAGTAGCTTGTGCAATTCTTCAAGAGACACGTCCTTGTCTTGCATGTTAAAATTCACCCGGAATTGAACATATGCCTTGACTTTGGATAAGGAGTGTAGAATCCTATCTACAATGAGTTCTTTGGGGATTTCAACCTTTTGAATCTTCAAGGTCTCGACTAGCTCCATTAATTTGAGCACATGAGGGCTAACCTTTTGGCCCTCTTTGAAGTCGAGATCAAAGAATGCCGCGGCCGCCTCATATTGGACGATCCGCGGAGTTTGTGAAAACATTGTCACAAGCTTGGAGTAGATTTCATTAGCGGTGCCCATTTTAAAGGCTCTCTTTTGGAGATCCGCCTCCATCGCAAAGATCAACACGTTTTTCATTGCGGCGGACTCCTTATGGTAAGCCTCATATGCTTCCCTAGTGGCGGCGGTCGACCTAGTATTAGGGTCGGGTGGAGAGGCCTCGGTAAGGTAACGAAGCTTGTCGTCGCCTTGGGCGGCTAATTTGAGTTGGGCATCCCAATCGGAGAAATTTGACCCATTCTTTTCAAGTTTACATCGATCCATGAAGGATCGGAGCCATGAAGTATTAGTGAGAGGCGTGGCGTTGGTGTTTGGATTTGCCATTTGTTATGAGAAATAAGATCGGTCTACAAAACAAAATATAGAAGGAATAAAACATATGTCGTTTTAATAATAATACTCGTAAAAAATTTTAATTTAAATAAGTTTATGACATTTATCTAGTGACCTCTACCCAACTTAGATAAATGATTCCAAGACCCAAATTCATATCAACTTAGGCACGGGATAGCCGATGAAACCCTTATTAATATAACTCGGTAGATTAACGCTTAATCGATTCTACTTTTAGAACTCTTGGTCGATAAAATTACTCTAATGTTTATCTATAGCCCGGAACACATGCGACTACGGTCACGAATACTTCCATTGAGGTCAATCCAAATTTCGAATAAATGTGTCCATGATCCAAATTCACATTAATTTGGGCATGGGATGGCCGATGAAACCCTCATCAACACGAATTCGGTGGATAGACATTTATCACCCACTTCCCCTACGTAACAAGGTTTGTATCCCGGGATGGCCGAGTGCACTCCCTCGCGAAATAGGTTTTCATGGTTTCTACTTTTTGGTAAGGCTATGTCTCAATTGTTTATTTTAGCGAGAGGTCATGTCAATTTATTATCTATCACATTTTAAGTGAACTAAAGCAGTGAACTACGATAATTGTAATTGACACGGTCGATAAACTCGATTAAATGATGATGCATGTTTTAGTTATGGCGATTTAGCGATACATGCAACAAATAAATAAAATGCAAAACATAAAATAAATCCTAGTATGGCTTTCATAAAATAGAAAATCTAATTAACTATTACATATTCGGAAACCAACTCCATTGGTCCCTTGAACTTCGGTTGTGGCACGCATCTCGAGGTAACACCGTCTTTATGTATCGCCATCTTTTGTGACACCGTCTTCAAGGAACTCCGGAATAAATAAATTACATAATAAATTACATAATTTCCTATTATACATTTGTAATTAAAATAAAATAAATCTATTAAATTACAAAACGGTGATACGAGATCACGATAAATTACAACCGAATCGATATTCCCATACATTTCGGGTAATACCAATTAAAAACTAAGGCCATACTAAGTAAAATTACATAACTCAAAAATTACATAAAGTAAAATTATGACAATCATAAATAAAATGCAGCATTATAATATGTATGAACATGCCCAATTTTATGCTAAATCGCCTTTAAGGAGCCAATATCGTATATTACACGGTTTTTACGGATTTGCGTGATTTAACGTTTTATAATCACGATAATTATATAAATTCATATTTATGCACAAGTTAGTTACCCTAACCTCTTAGGACTCAAAATTAGTCTTCACTAACTATTTGACTATAATTAACTTATATTTCTTTAAATTGTTCATTAATGGACCCAAAATTTACAATAAAATGCTATAAACTTCAAATAAATCACAAAATTTCAAATAAATTCAAAATTTTGAAATTTAAAATTATGAACATTCTGGAAAAATACCATGACACTCATAATGTTCAAAAACTTAAGTTAAAATTTCGTAAAATTATCGGAAAAACTATGTTGCGGTTTATCGGATTTATAAATAATAATCATAAAAACATGAGAAAAATTATATTCATCAACTTTTCAATTTTAGATCTGAAAAAGATAATAAAATGCAACATGTGATGTTTTTCCTTAGTCATGGAGTATGTTTTAGTAATTATTCACTAATAAAGTCACTATTTATGCTATTTTTCATCAAAAATTCATAAATCATGCATGAAGACTTCAATATAGCCTATTATTTTATACACATCTTGTAAAATTTCATGTGACAACATACTAAATTTCTATGACCAGATTCGAAATTTATCTCATATTAACCTATTTTTCTTCTAAATCCGATTTTAAATATGAAAAATCCATATTTCGAGCATAAAAACTCCAAAAATTTTGAAAATTTACAGGTCATCTCAAAATAATATATGTGATAACATATCCAAAAATCACTGGAAAATTCGAAGTTTAGCTAATTTTAGTCCGAAAATGACATTTTAATCATAAAATCATATTTTTAATGCCATTATTATATAAGATGAACAATAAAAATCCATAAATTAACCAAAATATCCTAAAAACATTTTAGGACCAGAAAATTTAACATGCATAATTATTTTCGTGGTATATCATAATAACACAAATTTAACAAGTTTTATATGTTAATCGTATAACTCGAAAAAACTATAACCGATTTGCATGCAAACAAACAAGGCTCATGATACCGCTTGTTAGAAATCTATATCTCTATACTCAACATATTCATAATGTTATAATTTTAATTTAGTCATAAAATTAAAAGGTGATCTTATGCATGCAAACAATAAGTAAAATAAGGAAGAAAACTTCATCATACATTGAGTTTTCGGTTTATATGGGCACAAGAAAGTTCTCCTACTCTCTTGTTCTTGAGCTTCCTTTAATGGATGAACTAGGATTCAAGTAGAGAATCCCTCCCAAGGAATTATACCCAAGATAACAACTTAATAAAATTAATATTATTATTACTAGAATAATACTAATTTTTGTATAAAAATTGACCCAAAATATTATTTGGTCTCTCTATGTTTCGGTTAAGAGAGAGGGAGGAGGAGGAGGAAGATTTTTATCTCTCTAAAACTCTAATTTTTTAGAGGAATGAATGAATAATAATACACTAATTTTTTAATGTAGTGTATGAGATAAAATATAGAGCAAAAACCCTTGGCTTTGCTCCATGGAAAACCGGGTAAGGGGGGGAAGAGAAGGGACCAATGCATGCACTAGGAGGTCTTCACAAAAGCAAGTAGTGTTGCATGGCTATGTTTAGTAGGAAATGATTATGTTTACAACTAACATAATCAACACAATATAAGCCTAATCCTCCCCTTAATTTCGGTACATATAGATAAAATGGACTCCATTTTATTTTTTGTCAATTTGTCAATTTGTCACATGTCACATGTCACATAAAATTGTTATGTATTTTTAACATATTAAAAATCAACGTATTAATAAAAATACGTCATATACAAAATCGACTTAGTAATTCACAATTACTTGTACCAAAATATTTTACCAATTATAAATCACAACATCTTGTATTTATAATAATTTATTCATTCAAATGCAATTGTTTCCTTAAACAATAATTTCATCTAAGTAATGAAACAATTCGATTACTTAGACCGTATCTCATTTAATCAAATTACAATGAGACACGTAAATATTACTTCCAAAATCGTCCGTCAATTTTAAGTAATTTAATTAACCCGTATCGTCATACGATCAATTAAATGATCAATTAAGTGTGTTACCCTTTAGGTATGACCTAAGGGGATCAACTGATCACCACCGTCGCACGACAGTAATGTCAAACTCTAGTCAGCCAATCATTACCGATATGTGTGGACCAGTTGACAGTAAAATATTACTTCCCAATTGTATTCTTTAAAATGAGACTTAAACATGTGATCATCATGATCAACAGTTGTGATCGCATTATTGTCGGAGGACACATATTCCAACAATAGGGCCTTCTCCAGTTGTGATCTTGAGAATGCGGCCTCGGCGATCGGTCTACTTGATGGTTTTCCTCCAGCCTTGTGTGGCTTTCTCTTGGTCAGTGTCGGAGATCAAAGCAGTTGGGTCAAATTGATTGTCCTTCAGGGCGATGTTGATAATGTCCTCATAGTCGAGGTGCTTGATGTTATCCTCTCCGAAGAGGAGGGTGACAGCTTGTCTATCGAGGCATGACGACGGCTTAGACTCAGTTGATGCAGCTTCGGTATTGTCGGGGATGAAGTAGCAATCCCGGAAGACTTACACACCCGGGTATCTGGCCTTGGCCACAGAGTCATAGATCGGCTCTGGGAAGCCATGGTAGAGCTCTGATTCTCCCTCGGGAACAAAGTATCCATTGAGGATCAGATGATAGGGACGGAGGATAACTCCATGCTTCTTGAGTTTTCGAACTAGGAGGTTCATCTCCTGGATATCTTCATCGGTAGGCTCATATCCCAGTCCGAAGGGAATGTTGGAGACCTTAGCGTGTTTCAAGGGAGGTAAGGTGCTCTTCAGTGGATTGAGGGGCAAGCCCGGAAAGTAACCCTGGCGCATCATGATGCGGTTGACTATGAGGTTGGCAAAGGGGTCACAATCAAAGGGTGTTGATTCATCAATTATGGCATTAACAGCTTGGAATCCCTACATTTCATTATCCTCTTCCTCAATGGTCCGGGAGGCTATTCCCTTCCTCATGACAGCTTTGATTGGGGAAGCAGGAATTGTGATTGTTTTCCCGTTGAAGGGGACCCTGATCTTCTGGTGGAGAGTTGAGGTAACTGCCTTGACGGCGTGAATCCAGGGACGTCCCAGGAGCATATTGAAGGAGACGTCGATGTCGACCACATGAAAACTGGTTTGCCTTTCCAGTGGTCCGGTCGCGAAAGTAAGAGTGATGAGCCCCGCGACCTTGCGACGTGTGCCGTCGTAGGCGCGTACTCCTTGATTTGTTGGGACCAAATCAACTTCCTCAATACCCAGCTTGTGAGCAGTCTTGAGGGGAATGACATTTACCGCGGATCCGTCATCTACAAGGACCATGGGTACATTCTTCTTGAGACATTGTACGGTAATGTACAGGGCAAGGTTATGATTAGCTCCGAAGGGAGGGATATCTTCGTCAGAGAAGACGACTGGGTTGTTCAAGTCAGGGGCGTCCCTCGTCATGTGTGCCACTATTTCTTTAGGGGAAGAGGTTGAGGGCACAGTTAATTTTCCCAAGGCCTATAGCAAAGCCTGTCGATGCTTAAAGGATGTCGCGATCAGTTGCCAGATCGAGATCTCGGCTTTTGCCTTCTGAAGCTAAATCGGACTCCTTTTGGAGGTTTAGTTTTCAGTACTTGTCGTTAGGAGCACCTAGACCAAAACACAATTTCTAACTCCACAAACAACTCTACCATTAGTAAAGAGGAAAGTAAAGGTCGGATCCCAAGGGACGAGAATTGAGATGAGATTTTCAATTGCAATTAGCGGTGTCTAGGGATGTCACAAATTGGGGTTTGAATAGAAGATCACTAAACTTAATAGCAATAAAAGTAAACAAGCAAGATGATTAAAAAAGGATGTAAACAATTGATAAAAAGCACTAGGGTGTCATGGGGTCATAGGGGATTCATGGGAATTGATCATACAAACATATTCTCAAATTATAAGCAAGCAATTATTGTTGTGATGGATCGAGTTGGTTTATATCTTACAATCCTAGCAAAGTTTGGGTCCCGGAGCCGAATCGATTAGATTGTACAACACCTATAAGTCGCCTTAATCTTCCCTACTCACCTATATGCATGATCTAATGAGACTCGAGTTGGTTTATTTCTTACAAGTCTCATTGAAAAGATAGGTGATGGGTAAAAAATGCAAGGATTCATAGGCTCGCATTTCATCAAACATAACATGTGCATAAGTTGAGATCACAACAAGCAAGCAAATAAACTATGAAAACATATTAATTTAAGCATGAATCATCCCCCACGTTGGTTTCCCCTAATTACCCATTAACCCTAGCTAAGGAAACTACTCACTCATTATCATGTTGAACATGCTAGCAAGGTTGTTAATCATACCAACAAAGTAAAACATGATGAATAAATGAAGATAATTAACAATAATTAAAAAGGGATTAAGAGAATTATACCTATTAATGATTCTAATAATAAATCAAAGAATAATAGAAGTACTTGATGATTGATTGGAAGGTTGTCAATCTCCCAATAATAACCCAAATAATCTTCAATTACCCAAAATGAAAGATGAACAAAAGAGAGATTAAGGAAACGAGTTTTGTATTAAAACTTGATTAAATGTTGATTACAATATTAAAGAGAGATTAGATTGATATAAACTACACTAGAGATTGCTAAGAAGAACATGATAATCTAATTAGACTAATGGGTTATTTATAGGGGGGATTAGGTACATAAATTAGGGTTTACTAAGGGCTTAAATGACGATTAAATCCTTGAGGATTCGCCGGTCTCAAGAGAGACTCCGGTCTCCTTTTCGCCGGTCTTTGAAAAATATGCGCATCCTTCATAAAACATGTAGACGACGAAATAGCTGTCACACAATCCGAGCGTCCAGAGCACGGGACGGGCGGATTGTCTTCTTGTTGGACGAGCGGATTCGTGGGGTGGACGGGCGGATTGTGGTGGTTCTGGACGAGCGTACAGCTGAGGAAGACGCTCGGATTGCTTGTGCTGGACAGGCGGATTGTGGGCAATCCGCTCGGATTCTCTGTCAGCTTCATCCTTTCTTCTTTTCTTCCTTTCTCTTCATAAAATCCTTGAGGATTTCCTCGGGGATGCAAGGATATTTTCTCATCATTGCCCATCTACTATAGTATGTACAAAGGCCTTCTAGTCTTGTCTTCTCTTTGATGCTTGGTCATTGAATTCAATCAATTTAGCTTCATTTTGCCATGAAAATGTAAGGTTTGCACTCCTTTCCTACCAAGGGATCAAAACCTCAAAGAATATGCAAAACAAAGGACTAAAGACAATAAATGACCCAAATATGCACTAAAAAGCATGGGAACGAGGCTAATTCGGGGACTAAATATGCTCAAATTATGGTCACATCAAATATCCCCAAACCGAACCTTTGCTCGTCCCGAGTAAAGAGGTGACAAAGACTAGGACCGTTATTTAAACTAACCTAATATCATAGCCGATATGAGACAATTAGCGGGTCTCACTCCGCCCCTTCAACTCACAAAAAGACAACCATGAGGTAGGATGCCTTCTTGCAAGGCAAGGTGGGTCTTGCCAAAATGGCGACACATCCAAACATTAAAGCACATAAAATCAAGTAATGGATGCATATACAAAAGAATAGCCACTTTCCTCATCTAAGTGGTGGAAATTATCTACAAGGGAAGCAATTCAAGGGTACACACTCCTTCATAGATGCAATTTCTTCAAACTACTAAGCCTAGAAGGATACCAATAAATCACCTCCAAGTTGTGTCAAGCTAGGGTACCTTTGTCCTCAATCATTAAATGCCTTTGTCAAGAATAGACTCCCTATGGTGTTAGAAATACTGGAGGATCGCGGACTTCCCCCTCTTTGTAACACCCCGGCCCAAACCGGGTCGAAAGCGGTTACTTATGATAGCTCACCAGGCTGTGTACATGGCTCACAGATCAACACGGGTCCTTTATTGCGCATTTTGTCCTCACTCATGCGCATCCCGGGAACCTTCCCAGGAGGTCACCCATCCTAAGACTACTCCCAATCAAGCACGCTTAACTTTGGAGTTCTTTCGCATGGATGACCATAAAAGAAAGTGCACTTTGTTGATATGAGTAGTACTTCCAATCCCTTTAAGCACTAGTCATTTAAGCCTATCACTGGACCTCTTCAATTAACATGGGGTGTTACAATCACCCTGATCGGAGCCATTTGGTGTTCACAATTAAGCATATGTGGTCGTTGGTCAATGGTCGATACAAAACACAATTTATACTTCACAAACAACTCTACAATTAGTAAAGAGGCAAGTAAAGGTCGGATCCCAAGGGACGGGTATTGAAATGAAGATTCTATTGTAACTAGCGGTGTCTAGGGGTGTCACAAATTGGGTTGATGTAGAAGGTTACTAAACTAAAATAGCAATGAAAATAAACTAACAAGATAAATAAAATAAGGGTGTAAACAATTGATTAAAAGCACTAGGGTGTCATGGGTTCATAGGGGAATCATGGGATATGATCATACAAACATGTTCTCAAATTATAAGCAAGCAATTATTGTTGTGATGGATTGAGTTGGGTTATATCTTACAATCCTAGGAAAGTTTGGGTCCCGGAGCCGAATCTCTTGGATTGTACAACACCTACAAGTCGACTTAATCTTCCCTACTTAACACATGCATGGTCTAACAAGACTCGAGTTGGGTTATGTCTTACAAGTCAAGTTGAAAGGATAGAAGATGATAGTAAATGCAAGGATTCATAGGCTTAGCATTTCATCAAATATAACATGTGCATGTATTAAGATCAAAACAAGCAAGCAAATAAGATATGAAAGCATATTAATTTAAGCATGAATCATTCCCCATGTTGGTTTCCCCTAATCACCCATTAAACCCTAGCTAAGAGACTACTCACTCATTATCATATTGATCATGCTAGAAAGGTTGTCAATCATACTAACATAATGAAACATGATGAATAAATGAAAGTAATTAGCAATAATTAAAAAAGGATTAAGAGATTATACCTACTAATGATTCCAATAATAAAGCAAGAATAATAGAAGTACTTGAATCCTAGATTGAGAGGTTGTCAATCTCCCAATAATAACCCAAATAATCTTCAATTACCCAAAATAAAGTAAGAACAAGAGAGAGATTAAAGAACTAAAACTTGGATTAAAACTTGATTAATATTTGATTACAATATTGAAGAGAGATTTGATTGATATTAACTACACTAATTATTGATAAGAAGAACATGCTCCTCTAATTAGACTAATGGGGTATTTATAGTGAAAATTAGGGAGGATGCATTAGGGTTAACTAAGGGCTAAACTAGTAATTACACTTTTTAAGTTGAGCAAGGAGCCTCCGGGATTATCCGAGAGAAGGGCTTCTCTTATCGATGCTTGAGGAATGAAAACGTGCTGTGCTGCGATCCGTGCGGATGGGAGTCGGGACGGCCGGATCTGGGCTGAGGAATCCGAGCGGATTCTTGGGCAAGATGCTCGGACTGGCGAGGGGGAATCCGAGCGGATTCCTTTGAGGGACGCTCGGATTGATGAGGACGGACGGATTCTCTACAATCCGTTCGGATTGTAGTTCAGCAACTTTCCTTCTTCTTTTTCTTCCCTTTTCTTCATGAATTCCTTGGGGATTTCCTTGGGGACTCAAGGATCCTTTTCTCAACAATGCTCTTCTACTATGCTATGTACAAAGGCCTTCTAGTCTTGTCTCTCCTTGATGCTTGGTCATTGAATATGATCAATTTAGCCTTGTTTTGCCATGAAAATGCAAGATTCTTACTCCTTTCCTACCAAGGGATCAAAATCTCAAAGAATATGCAAAACAAAGAACTAAAGATAAGAAATGACCCAAATAGGCACTAAAAAGCATAGAAACAATGGCAATTCGGGGGCTAAATATGCGCCAATTATGGTCGCATCAAATATCCCCAAACCGAACCTTTGCTCGTCCCGAGCAAAGAGGTGACAAAGACTAGGACCAATACTAACCTAACCTAATAATAATAGCCGATATGAGACAATTAGCGGGTCTCACTCCGCCCCTTCAACTCACAACAAGACAACCATGAGGTAGGATGCCTTCTTGCAAGGCAAGGTGGGTCTTGCCAAAATGGCGACACATCCAATCATTAAGTACACAAAAACACATAATGGATGCATCTACAAAAAGAATAGCCACTTTCCTCATCTAAGTGGCGGAAATTATCTACAAGGGAAGCAATTCAAGGGTACACAATCCTTCATAGATGCAATTTGTTCAAACTACTAAGCCTAGAAGGATACCAATAAATCACCTCCAAAATGTGTCAAGCTAGGGTACCTTTGTCCTCAATCGTTAAATGCTTTTGTCAAGAGTAGACTCCCTATGGTGTTAGAAACACTGGAGGATCGCGGAATTCCCCCTCTTGCCTAGACAAGAAGATGGGTCGTCCCCTCTCTACCATGCACAAAAATGGATATGATGGATAAAGGGATCAATAGATATTTGAGTTTCATTTTGGGAGTTTGCTTTCATTTTTGTTTTCCCCCCAAATTTCTTTGGCATTTGACTTTTTGAGAACACTTTCTTTGCCATTCTTTTTTGATTTTTGGCATTTCAATACTTGACAACTTTTTGCATTTCTTTTGAACATTTTCAAAGTCACCCCAATTAGTAACGAGGGTGCCTTGTATTTGAAGTTTTAGGAGTTCTATTTTTGCTCCTCTTTTCATTTGATGCATTTTTGCAAACTTTCTTTCACTTTTCATTTCTTTGAACTCAAATTGATTTCTTTTTGTGCCCATTCCCTTTGATGACAAAAATGTGGTAGAACATGGATGGATTGATAGAAGTATGCATGGTTTCAAGGGTCACCTTGGAATAAACGGTAGCCAAGGAGTTATCACACCACAAGGTACTCTTGACTAGGCCTTAAACCATGGGTCAAAGGATACTAGCATGACACATCCTAGGGTGTTTTACAAGTATTCTAACAAGCAAAGTCTTAAGAATAAAAAGCATCTACTAGGGCCTATATACACTTGTCAAGCTTCCCAAGTAGACGGTTTCGCAAAGTTTTTCTAACATGCAAACTACATGCCATGATGCAACTAGCATTTATACATCCTAATGCATATGATTCTACCAACTAATATGCCAAATAAACTAGATGCAATCCTAAGTTCACATTGTTTTACCGCATCAATCAAAATAAAGCCACATAGTCATTAACATAAAGAGGAAAAAGGAGATTGGAAAGATCATACCATGCGGTCTTCAATATCCTCATGTCTCGGATGTGGCGTAGTCAATCAAAGTGAACAAGGATAAACAAACACAATATATAAAAGACAATATATACAAAGGAAATGAACTTGTTTTTGGTTTTTCAATTTTTCAAATTTTTATGATTTTTGAAATTTTTCAATTTTTATGGTTTTTGAATAAAAGTTAAGTGTTAGAATTCCCATCCCCACACTAATATGGGCATTGTCCTCAATGGCCAAAATGATGGAAATTATGCAAGAATGATGCATGATTTCTATACTAAATGCAATTCTACACTAAGCTATACTACATGATGCATGGTTTTTGTTATGACGGAGAGGATAATTTAAATTACCTCCCGTTGCGTATGCATTAACTTCCCCAAACCAAATAAGACACTATTGCTAATGTCAAAGCATGGGGGAGTTCATGCACATGCTATGCTATGCATGAAACTAGATTGTCATTTTGGATTTTACAAATGTGGGAACAATAAAGAACACCTCAAAGGAACCGAGGTGTGAGTCCTTTGATGTTGCTAGGACTAAACCAACAATTAGTCAAAGTTAAATAAAATACAAACAAACAAGA
The DNA here is from genome assembly GCF_048544455.1 of Silene latifolia. Classification (NCBI taxonomy): domain Eukaryota; kingdom Viridiplantae; phylum Streptophyta; class Magnoliopsida; order Caryophyllales; family Caryophyllaceae; genus Silene; species Silene latifolia. The sequence goes on along the minus strand of NC_133533.1, from coordinate 64,399,827 downwards.
CGCAAAGTTCTTTTCATGAAAAATAAAGATAAAGAGGAGAGATGAGAAGACTTCACTTGAACTAAGGTGGGTGCCTCTTGCCCGCTCCACCTAGTGATGAAGTAATCTCCTAGATATCGGCATCATCTCCTTCAATATCGGTATCCCAAATATCCCTAGAAGCATCACTTAAACTTGGACCCATGAATTCATCTTCTTCTTCACTCTCAAGCTTCACCGTATCATCTCCACAAGAGTCGCCACTTCCTTCCCCTTTGCGACCGTTTGCCCCTTCATTGGCCTTGTCCGAGTTAGGAAAGAGCAACTCCATTTGAGCCCATGAAGGAAAAGCTCCTTCTTCACTTATCCGTCCCTTTTGAACCATGTCGTGGTATTGAGGGTAAAGAGCATAATAGTTGTCCACCTTGGTTTCATATTGACGGTAGTGCAAGTCTTGCAAGATTCCCGTGACAAAGTCGTCACGGGGGAGGATGAAGGGATTCGGATGGTTGTAAGGTTGGTAGGGAAAGGGGTAGGGAGGCACCTTTATCTTTTCACCTTGGGTTTGTTGTTCTTGTTGTTGCGGTGGGGGAGCTTGTGGGGGTGGAGCTTGCCTTTCTTGACTTTGAATGAGGTAAGAGGGTATTGGGGACAAGCTTCCTCTCCTTGGGGAGACTCGAGGTAGGTCGGCCATCGGAAGGTAGATAGGATCACTTCCTTTCGTCAACCATTTGATCCTTTTATCAACCCCCTCAAGGGTTATCCAATGGTGTTGGACAACAAGGAGGTCTTCATTAATTCTCATTCCTCCCGAGAGTGGAGTGTACTCATTGTTCTCATTGAACCTAGGATTAAAGTGCTTTGCAAGTCTTGTTATGAGTCCACCATTCACTATATGCTTCTTCCCATCATCATCACCATTTCGGAATTTCGCCCACTTTTCTAGCAAGACTAGAGGTGCATTGAGATGATACCCGTCTCTTCCTTGAATGTTTAGATAGGATTCCATGAACATGAGGTCCATTTGATTCACAATAGCCGGGTCTCGGCGGGCGAAGAGGGTACCCGAAAGAAATCGGTATGTGAGCCTCAAGATTGGGTTTTGGATGTGAAAAGCAAGACACTCTTTGGTAAGAATGAAGTCCCGACCCGTCATGGCCCTCCACAAAGGTGCGACTTTATACTTCTTGGGTCTTGATGTTCGGGTAGGCGAGACATCAAGACCGAACACACTCGCAAATTCCACAAGGGTCATTGTTCTAGAGACATTCTCCAACCTAAACTCTATGCTAATCACTTTGTTTGAAGTTGTAATCTTTAAGCAACTCAAGAATTCGAGCACAAGAGACCGATAGGTGGGTTCAAACATGCGAAAGAGTGTTGAAAGACCAAAAACCTCAAATAAAGCCTCCACTTGGTGAAAGATTCCAAGTTTTCTCAAAGTATCATGACAAAGGAATTTAGTGGGAAGAATATTCTTACTTAAGAGTCGATGGAAGACCAATCGCTGCACATCATCAAGGAATTCCACATTCGAGAAATCGTCGAGCCTTGTGAGGTCTACAATTTCTACATGCTCTCTTCTAATGGTGTTGAGATGTGAGGTAGAGGAACTTCCCACCATCCTAGGTCTTCTTGCACTTCTAAAGGAGGATCTTCTAGGTGCCATCCTTGAGTTCTTTTGATTTGTGAAAGAGTAAGGTTGCTACTTGTTGATTGAGTGTTGAAAACCCTAGAAAATTTGGGGGTTTTTGATTTTGTGGGTGAAGAGAGTGATTTGGATATGTATGGGAGTTACAAGGGGGTGAGTTTTATAGGGTGAGTGGAAGGAGTAGTGATGTGTCATTATATGGGTGGTGGGGTGTAATTTAATTGGGAAAAGTCGGGTCGAGAAACGGGCGGGGAGACGATCGGATTCGAAGCCGAGACGCTCGAATTCTCCTCTCACGGACGGGCGGATTCTGGGCAAGACGCCCGGATTCTCGCCACAGTATAATCCCAGAAATTTGATTTAAAACAAGGCTAAATTCAATGACCACATCAAGGAGAGACAAGACTCTCGCCTCAAGACGGGCGTCCCGAGCATAAGACGCTCGGATTCATCGGGTCAGGGGCGGGCGTCTTCTTGAGAAGACGGGCGGATTCTTCGACAGAGATTTTTCTTTGAAATGCTCAGGGGAAAAGACGAGCGTCTTTCCACTAATCCGGCCGGATTCTCTCAGACGGACGTCTTCTTCCTTAGGACGCTCGGATTCTTCATCAGTCCGTAAACCTTCAATTTCTCAACACACTTGAAGGACGCGCGGTTTTTCCCTTGACGTCCGTAACCCCATGCCATGACGTCCGGATTTCCCGAGAGACGCACGGATTCTTCTGCGCGAGTGTTGACTTTTTCTCCTTTCTTTCAATGCATCCCCACACTTAGGAATTTTCTCCTTTCTTCATTCAAAAACTCATTAGTAACCCTCCCTCACTTGCGCTCATGAAAAGAATTTATGCTTATTAAACAAATGCAATTAAATAATAAATACAAGTTAGAGGGTTAGTATATTTACAAATGGTGGTTTAGGGAGGACTCCACCAAACTCTCATTCTTGATGAGATGTCAAGGAGAAGGAGGACCGAGGTAGGTAGCCTCGACCTCTCCAACAAATGCTCCTTCATAGTATGGCTTCAATCTTTGACCATTTACTTTGAACTTGCTTCCATCTTCCGCCTTGAGTTCGAAATCTCCATACTTCCCAACTTCGGTTATCACATAGGGACCCATCCATCTAGAGTTCAATTTTCCCGGAAAGAGTCGGTAGCGGGAATTGAATAGAAGGACTTTATCTCCCTTGTGCAAGGCCTTTTGTCGAATCCTCTTATCATGAAGCAATTTTGTTCTTTCTTTGTAAATCTTTGCATTCTCATAAGATTGTAGTCGGAATTCCTCCAACTCTTGGATTTGGATCATCCACTTTTGACCGCTCAATTTGAGATCAAGATTGAGTGCTCGGATTGCCCAATAAGCTTTGTATTCCAATTCGATTGGCAAATGACATGCTTTTCCATATACAAGCTTGTAGGGGGAGGCACCTATGGGAGTCTTATAGGCCGTCCTATAAGCCCAAAGAGCATCATCAAGCTTTGTGCTCCAATCTTTCCGAGTCTTGTTCACAACTTTTTCAAGAATTTGCTTGATCTCTCTATTTGAAATTTCCACTTGACCGCTTGTTTGAGGATGATATCCCAAGCCGGTTCGATGTTGAACACCATATTTGGTCAAAAGGGATGCAAGCTTCTTTTCATGGAAATGTGTTCCTCCATCACTAATGATAGCTCTAGGAACTCCAAATCGTGGAAAAATTATCTTCTTGAAAAGCTTGGTGACCTTTTTCGCATCATCATTTGGGGTGGCAATTGCCTCCACCCACTTTGAAACATAATCTACGGCCACAAGGATGTACTTGTTCCCGTTAGATGTCACAAAGGGTCCTTGGTAGTCAATTCCCCAAACATCGAAAATCTCCACCTCTAGAATGCCCCTTTGCGGCATTTCGTTTCTCCAAGATATATTTCCCGTTCTTTGACAAGCATCGCAATGAATGATGAATTCTCTTGTATCTTGAAACATTGTGGGCCAATAGAAACCCGATTGGAGGATTTTTGCAACGGTTCTTCTTGCTCCATGGTGGCCACCGTAGGGTGATGAATGACATCCTTCCAAGATTCCTTGGATTTCCCATTGAGGGATGCATCTCCGGTAGAGCCCATCACTACACTCCTTGTAGAGGTTTGGATCATCCCAAAAGTACCTCTTCACTTCGAATAGGAATCTCTTCCTTTGGTTGTGGTTCAAGTTTGGGGGAGCACTTTTCCAACAATATAGTTAGCATAATCGGCAAACCATGGGGTGATGTGCCTTTCAAGTTGAGTTTGAATAGCCATCAAAATATCGTCGGGGAATGAGTCATTGATCGAGGTTTCTCCATTTTCATCATGAAACCGGATCCTTGACAAGTGATCCGCCACTACATTCTCGGCTCCTTTCTTGTCTCTTATTTTCCATATTCCATAAGACAATGCCCATATTAGTGTGGGGATGGGAATTCTATTATTTCCAAGTCAAATTCTTGAAGTAGCAAAATCCATCTCAACAACCTTGGTTTTGCCTCCTTCTTTATCAAGAGATGTCGAAGAGCACGGTGATCCGAAAATACAATCACCTTGGATCCAAGTAAGTAGGACCGAAATTTATCCAAAGCATATACAATGGCAAGAAGCTCCTTTTCGGTCGTGTCATAATTCACTTGAGAAGGGTCGAGGGTTTTGCTTATGTAATAGATGGCATGAAGAGCTCTCCCTACCCGTTGGCCAAGAACCGCTCCAACGGCGTAGTTGCTAGCATCACACATAATCTCAAAAGGTAACTCCCAATTTGGGGGTTGGATGATTGGTGCCGAGATTAATGCTTCTTTGATTCTATTGAAAGCTTCAACACATTCGTCAGTAAATTGGAATTGGGCATCCTTAAGCAAAAGTTGAGTGAGGGGTTTTGCTATTTTAGAAAAATCTTTTATGAATCGACGATAAAAACCCGCGTGACCGAGAAAACTTCTCACCCCTCTAACATTCACGGGGGGTGGGAGTTTCTCTATCACCTCAACTTTAGCTTTATCGACCTCGATGCCTTTTTCCGAAATCAAATGACCCAAAACAATTCCTTCATTAACCATGAAATGACACTTTTCCCAATTTAAAACAAGACTAACATCTTCACATTTTTGCAATACAAGAGAAAGATTATGCAAGCATGAGTCAAAGTCCTTTCCATAAACACTAAAATCATCCATAAAAACTTCCATTATGGTCTCTAGATAATCGGAGAAGACACTCATCATGCATCTTTGGAAAGTAGCGAGGGCATTACATAATCCAAAAGGCATCCGTCTATATGCAAAAGTGCCATAAGGGCACGTGAAGGTGGTCTTATGTTGGTCATCCGGGTGTATAGGGATTTGGAAGAATCCCGAATACCCGTCAAGGTAACAAAAGAATTTGTTAGAGGCTAACCTTTCAAGCATTTGGTCAATGAATGGTAAGGGGAAGTGATCTTTCCTTGTTGCGGAGTTTAATTTACGGTAGTCAATGCACATACGCCAACCGGTAATCATTCTTGTGGGTATTAATTCATTCTTTTCATTTGTCACTACCGTAGTACCTCCTTTCTTAGGTACCACTTGGACGGGCTAACCCACAAAGAATCCGATATGGGATATATGATTCCCGCATCAAGTAATTTCATGACTTCTCCTTTGACAACTTCTTGTATGTGGGGGTTCAATCTTCTTTGGGGTTGAATGGTAGGTCTATGGTCGTCTTCTAGATGAATCCTATGCATGCAAAAGTTGGGACTTATCCCCTTAAGGTCATCTAGACTATAACCTATAGCCTTCTCATGTTGTTTCAACACATCAAGTAATTTTCCCAATTGGTCATCATCAAGTCTATCATTAACAATCACGGGTTTGGTCTTCGATTCATCAAGGTAAGCATATTTCAAATTTGGGGGAAGGGGTTTCAAAGTAGGAGTTTGTACCTCACTTTCCTCCTTTGGAGTTTCATTGAGAATTTGCTCCATCTCCATTAAACATTCCATTCTCATGACATATTCTTCTTCACTTTCATTAACCTCATCATATTCAAATTCCATGATGGGTTCCTCTTGCTCTTGAGTTTGTAGAATATCCTCTAGGATAGATTGCTCATCCTCTATGGGTTGACATGCTTCTACTAGAATATTATGCACCAACTCGGATTGTGCATGGGTGAGTTCTTTGTTAGCTAGAGCGGCCTCAAAGAGATCCACCTCCAACTCCCAATACATGCTCTTAGCCTTACTTGCTTCTAAGGCCTCTAATGCTTGCATGGGATCCTTGAAGTAAGGGATACTCAAGTGGTCCTCTACAAAACAATCTATGAAATCCATTCTCGCAAAATATCAAACAACTAGAAAACAATTAGAACAAACCTTGAGGAGTTTTACTTCCCCAAGGTGAAAAAGACACAACTAATAACAACAAAAGAAATCTTAAATCAATTAAACACCGTCCTCCAACTAAATAACAAGAAATCGGCGCCATTTTTGATCGGAGCCATTTGGTGTTCACAATTAAGCATATGTGGTCGTTGGTCAATGGTCGATACAAAACACAATTTATACTTCACAAACAACTCTACAATTAGTAAAGAGGCAAGTAAAGGTCGGATCCCAAGGGACGGGTATTGAAATGAAGATTCTATTGTAACTAGCGGTGTCTAGGGGTGTCACAAATTGGGTTGATGTAGAAGGTTACTAAACTAAAATAGCAATGAAAATAAACTAACAAGATAAATAAAATAAGGGTGTAAACAATTGATTAAAAGCACTAGGGTGTCATGGGTTCATAGAGGAATCATGGGATATGATCATACAAACATGTTCTCAAATTATAAGCAAGCAATTATTATTGTGATGGATTGAGTTGGGTTATATCTTACAATCCTAGGAAAGTTTGGGTCCCGGAGCCGAATCTCTTGGATTGTACAACACCTACAAGTCGACTTAATCTTCCCTACTTAACACATGCATGGTCTAACAAGACTCGAGTTGGGTTATGTCTTACAAGTCAAGTTGAAAGGATAGAAGATGATAGTAAATGCAAGGATTCATAGGCTTAGCATTTCATCAAATATAACATGTGCATGTATTAAGATCAAAACAAGCAAGCAAATAAGATATGAAAGCATATTAATTTAAGCATGAATCATTCCCCATGTTGGTTTCCCCTAATCACCCATTAAACCCTAGCTAAGAGACTACTCACTCATTATCATATTGATCATGCTAGAAAGGTTGTCAATCATACTAACATAATGAAACATGATGAATAAATGAAAGTAATTAGCAATAATTAAAAAAGGATTAAGAGATTATACCTACTAATGATTCCAATAATAAAGCAAGAATAATAGAAGTACTTGAATCCTAGATTAAGAGGTTGTCAATCTCCCAATAATAACCCAAAAATCTTCAATTACCCAAAATAAAGTAAGAACAAGAGAGAGATTAATGAACTAAAACTTGGATTAAAACTTGATTAATATTTGATTACAATATTGAAGAGAGATTTGATTGATATTAACTACACTAATTATTGATAAGAAGAACATGCTCCTCTAATTACACTAATGGGGTATTTATAGTGAAAATTAGGGAGGATGCATTAGGGTTAACTAAGGGCTAAACTAGTAATTACACTTTTTAAGTTGAGCAAGGAGCCTCTGGGATTATCCGAGAGAAGGGCTTCTCTTATCGATGCTTGAGGAATGAAAACGTGCTGTGCTGCGATCCGTGCGGATGGGAGTCGGGACGGCCGGATCTGGGCTGAGGAATCCGAGCGGATTCTTGGGCAAGACGCTCGGACTGGCGAGGGGGAATCGGAGCGGATTCCTTTGCGGGACGCTCGGATTGGCGAGGACGGACGGATTCTCTACAATCCGTTCGGATTGTTTTTCAGCAACTTTCCTTCTTCTTTTTCTTCCCTTTTCTTCATGAATTCCTTGGGGATTTCCTTGGGGACTCAAGGATCCTTTTCTCAACAATGCTCTTCTACTATGCTATGTACAAAGGCCTTCTAGTCTTGTCTCTCCTTGATGCTTGGTCATTGAATATGATCAATTTAGCCTTGTTTTGCCATGAAAATGCAAGATTCTTACTCCTTTCCTACCAAGGGATCAAAATCTCAAAGAATATGCAAAACAAAGAACTAAAGATAAGAAATGACCCAAATAGGCACTAAAAAGCATAGAAACAATGGCAATTCGGGGGCTAAATATGCACCAATTATGGTCGCATCAAATATCCCCAAACCGAACCTTTGCTCGTCCCGAGCAAAGAGGTGACAAAGACTAGGACCAATACTAACCTAACCTAATAATAATAGCCGATATGAGACAATTAGCGGGTCTCACTCCGCCCCTTCAACTCACAACAAGACAACCATGAGGTAGGATGCCTTCTTGCAAGGCAAGGTGGGTCTTGCCAAAATGGCGACACATCCAATCATTAAGCACACAAAAACACATAATGGATGCATCTACAAAAAGAATAGCCACTTTCCTCATCTAAGTGGCGGAAATTATCTACAAGGGAAGCAATTCAAGGGTACACAATCCTTCATAGATGCAATTTGTTCAAACTACTAAGCCTAGAAGGATACCAATAAATCACCTCCAAGTTGTGTCAAGCTAGGGTACCTTTGTCCTCAATCATTAAATGCCTTTGTCAAGAATAGACTCCCTATGGTGTTAGAAATACTGGTGGATCGCGGACTTCCCCCTCTTTGTAACACCCCGGCCCAAACCGGGTCGAAAGCGGTTACTTATGATAGCTCACCAGGCTGTGTACATGGCTCACAGATCAACACGGGTCCTTTATTGCGCATTTTGTCCTCACTCATGCGCATCCCGGGAACCTTCCCATGAGGTCACCCATCCTAAGACTACTCCCAATCAAGCACGCTTAACTTTGGAGTTCTTTCGCATGGATGACCATAAAAGAAAGTGCACTTTGTTGATATGAGTAGTACTTCCAATCCCTTTAAGCACTAGTCATTTAAGCCTATCACTGGACCTCTTCAATTAATATGGGGTGTTACAATCACCCCCCCTTGAAGAACGCAATGTCCTCGTTGCGTCGGGGAGCATAACAGCTAGCCCAGAATCCTCCCCCGCTAGGTGTGTGATTACAATGGAGCGTATAACCACTGCCTCCAGGAGCGTATAACAACTGCCTCCGATCACCACACGGTCGCAGGTTTGCTCTGATACCACTTGTAACACCCCGGCCCAAACCGGGTCGGGAGCGGTTACTTATGATAGCTCACCAGGCTGTGTACATGGCTCACAGATCAAAACGGGTCCTTTATTGCGCATTTTGTCCTCACTCATGCGCATCCCGGGAACCTTCCCAGGAGGTCACCCATCCTAAGACTACTCCCAGTCAAGCACGCTTAACTTTGGAGTTCTTTCGCATGGATGACCATAAAAGAAAGTGCACTTTGTTGATATGAGTAGTACTTCCAATCCCTTTAAGCACTAGTCATTTAAGCCTATCACTGGACCTCTTCAATTAACATGGGGTGTTGCACTCTTGCCTAGACAAGAAGAAGGGACGTCCCCTCTCTACCATGCACAAAAATGGATACGATGGACAAAAGGATCGATAGTATTCGAGTTTCATTTGGGTGTTTGTTTTTGTTGTTTGTTTTTCCCCCCAATTTCTTCTGGCTTTTGACATTTGAGAACAATTTCTTGCCATTTCTTTTGATTTTTGGCATTTCAACACTTGACAACTTTTCAACTTTTTGCATTTTCTTTTGAACATTTTCAAAGTCACCCCAATTAGTAACGAGGGTGCCTTATAATTTAAGCATAGGAGTTTTCATTTTTGTTACTCCTCTTTTCTTTTGATGCATTTGCAAACTTTTTCTTTTTTCATTTCAATACTTGAACTCAAATTTTGAACAATATTTGTTTTTGTGCCCATTCCCTTTGATGACAAAATGTATGGTAGAACATGGATGATGGATGATTGCATGGTTTCAAGGGTCACCTTGGAATAAACGGTAGCCAAGGAGTTATCACACCACAAGGTACTCTTGACTAGGCCTTAATGTATGGGTCAAAGGATACTAGCATGACACATCCTAGGGTGTTCTACAAGTATTCTAACAAACAAAGTCTTAAGAAGAAAAAGCATCTACTAGGGCCTATATACACTTGTCAAGTTTCCCAAGTAGACGGTTTCGCAAAATTTTCTAACATGCAACTACATGCCATGATGAAACTTATCATATATACATCCTAATGCAAATGATTCTACCAACTAATATGCCATATAATCTAAATGCAAGTCCTAAATTCACATTGTTTTACCGCATCAATCAAAATAAAGCCACATAGTCATTAACATATAGAGGAAAAAGGAGATTGGAAAGATCATATCATGCGGTCTTCAATATCCTCATGTCTCGGATGTGGCGTAGTCGATCAATGTGAACAAGGATAGAACAAACATAATATATACAACAATATATACAAGTCTACACTACAAAGGAAATGAACTTGTTTTTGGATTTTCAAATTTTTAAATTTTTTTGATTTTTCGAAATTTTTTGATTTTTTGGATTTTTTGAATAAAAGTTAAGTTAGAATTTCCCATCCTCACAATAATATGGGCATTGTCCTCAATGGCCAATATGATAGGAAATTATGCAAGTATGATGCATGAATTCTATACTAAATGCAAGCTATACTAAGCTACACTACATGATGCATAGGTTTTTCTTTATGACGGAGAGCGTAATTTAGATTACCTCCCGTTGCGTATGCATGTATTTCCCCAAACCGAGATAGACATTATTTCTAATGTCTTAAATTATGGGGTAGTTCATGCACACAAGATGCAATGCATGAAACTAAATGTTGTCATTTTGGATTTTCCATGTGGAAACAATAAAAGAACACCTTAATGGAGCCAAGGTGTTAGTCCTCTATGTTGCTAGGACTCTCCAAACTATGATCAAGATAAAAATAAAGAAAAAAGTAGACAAACCTCAAGAGGGTAGGAGCCTCCAAAGCTTGCTAGTCCTCCACCATATCAGCATTGTCATCATTTTCCTCCATAGAAGCGGACTCATCTCCACTCCCCTCTTCACTTCCTTGATCATCTTCATTAGCCTCTTCTTCTTCATCTACCTCTTCATCAACGCCCTCATCATCAACGACCTCATCATCGACATTCTCATCTTCACCCGATCTTTCACCCCTAGATGTGCTTGGAAAGAAGACTTCCCTATCCGCCCACCTAGGCAAAGTACATGAAGGATCAAGTAGTCCTTGCCTAGCTAAATGAAGGAGGGGTGGATATTGGGCCAAGTATGCATCTACTCGATCATTGTAAGCTTGTTTATGCATCTCTTGCATAAGTAGAGTCATATAGTCATTGCCCACTTCAACATCTTTGGGTTTGAACTCTTGATATTTAAATGGATAGGGTGGTGTGACAATGGAGGAGGAGGGATCTTCAATCTCGCCCCTTTGTTGACGGATGATGTACTCGGCGTCCTTTGAGAGTGGGAATAGGTAGTTTGTTCGATGAGCACTCAACCGGCATATCTTGGAAGGCAAAGTGAAAGATCTAGCATCATTGGTTAGCCACCCATAGTTGGTGTCAAGAGAGTTATGCTTGATCCACTTGTACTTGTTAATCATGGCATCCATGTCAATGAGATGACCCCCTTTGATCGCCACATAGGTGTTATCCTTGTTGAAATTGGCGTCAAAGTGCTTGGCCAAGAGAGTAACTAGACCTCCATTTACGATAAAAACGGTGCCTTCCTTACCACAATCAACATTGAGCCATCTTTCCACCAAAAGCCTTAGAGCATTGTAAGGCTTAGTGAATTCCCTTCCGACATTTAAGGCCGACTCAAGTAAAACACAATTGAGCTTTGTGAAGTGATTAGTGTCTTTTCTTGCAATTATAGTATTCCCGATGACCTTGTGCCACACTCTAATGCCCGGATGGTGGACTAATAGAGCGCGACAAGCATGAAAGCTCACAAATTTCTTCCCGGAAATTGCCTCCAAAAGAGGAGCGGGGTCATATTTTTCGGGCATCTTGTGATAATATGGTGTATCACTAAGGCCTAATGCTTTACTCAAAACATCAAAGGTGATGCGCCTATTCACATTGGCAAGGCGAAACTCGATGTATGTTCTAGTCTCTACCTTAGTCACTTTCAATGAACTTAAGAATTCCAAGGTAAGGGAGGGGTATGTCAATTCTCTTGTAGTAAACAATTTTCCCAACCCCCATGGCTTCAAAGAAGGCTTTTGTTTGTTCAAGGACACCCAATTTGTTCAAGGCATCTTCACATATGAATTTGGTGGGCAAAATGGCTTTCTTAGCATACTTGGCAAATGTATCCCTATGGGATTTAGAAATGAAAATTACCTCCGGATAGTTGGGTAATTGGGCAATTTCCGGAGTTGTTGTTGTTGTTGCTTCCAAGGGAGGATCTTGTTGTTGTTGAACTTCCAAGTTTGCATTAGCAACCACCATAGCCATTGAAGCTTTCTTTGCTTGAAGGCATTGTTGCCTTTTTGAGAGTGCCTTTGCCTTGAGTGCCTTTGTTGCTCCTTTTGTTCTTGCCATTGATGATTATACCAAGAAAAGATTGAAAATCTTCAATTTCCAATTATACCCAAATTGATTTTAAGATGAAAGGATTTGTCTTTTCATTTCAAAAATTGACTCAAAGGTTGAAGATTTTGGTGCTTGGATTGATTATTATTGTAAAAGGAGTGATTAATTGTTGTTGTAAGGAAGTTTGAATTTGATTTTGTTGAATTTGGTTGAGGAAATCTTGTTTTTGGTGATGGAGAGGATGAGGGTTTTGGGATTTTTAGGGTTTTTGGGTAGTGTTTGAATGAATGAATGAATGAAATGAATGTGGGAAGGGGTATTAAAACACCCGAAATTTTCAAAACTGCAGGGGGAAGACGAGCGGATTCCCGTCGGGACGCTCGGATTCTGCTCAATTTGGCTTCAGGAAATCTCCCCTAAAGACGAGCGTCTTTCAGTGAAGACGAGCGAATTCTGCAATTCAGGACGAGCGGATTCCCTTAAAGACGAGCGGATTCTGTTACAGCGAATTTTCTTAATCTGCACTGGCAAAAAGACGAGCGTCTTCTTGCAAAGACGAGCGGATTCTTTAGGAACGACCGTCTTCTCAGCTGGGACGCTCGGATTCTCTAACAGACCAAAATTTTTGATTTTGCAGCTCATTTGGACGGACGGATTCTTCCACAGACGCTCGGATTCCTATAAGACGAGCGGATTACCCATAAGGACGCTCGGATTCCACCTGGTCTACCCGGATTCAGTTCCATCCGTGCACTTGCATATCCCGTGTCATTTTCATTCTTCAAATCCCGTGTTCTTCATTGTAGGGGCACTACAAAGGCATGAGTAGCCTAGGCAATTGTTATCCCCACACTAAGTTAAAGCACTACACATCAATAAAATCATTAGTCCCTCCCTCACTTCACTCAAAAATGATAAATATCTTGATCAAGGCATAAAAATCCAAAAATGACAAAAATGCAATGTAAGAATTAAAATGCAAGTTAGGGAGTTAGAAATATTTACAAATGGTGGTTTGGAGAGGACTCCACCAAACTCTCATCCTTAGAGAGATGTCATGGGGGCATGTACAAGGTGTTGTTGATGTTACTCAACACCTTGAAGAAGTATTCAAAAGCTTGTTCATTGTCATGATAAAGATCCTCAATAGATCTTTGCACTTGTTGTCCTTCATGTTGGTCTTGATCGATAGCATTACCAATATAGGGATTGAAAATCTCTTCAAACTCATCGTCCCAAAGACCGCAAACTTCATCTTCTTGGTCACTAAAGATCTCTTGAGTTGATAGAGACAACTCTCCCACTTTCTTGTTTTGGCCAATGAGGCCCTCTTCTTCATTGCTTGACTTTGGTGAGCTTTTCAAGCTCTCTTTGTCACAATTCACTTGCTCTTTTGATGGAGCATCATCGACTTTCTTCTTCCATTGGAATTCCGACTTCTTCCTATCATCCTTCCGGCTATAATGATCAACCATAAAACATGGTTCATGCAAACGGGGAGCTCTCATGGTCTTGATAAGATTGAAAGTTATGCTTTCATCTCCCACTTCTAGAGTGAGCTCTCCATGCTTCACATCTATCACCGCACCCGCGGTGTGCAAGAAAGGTCTACCTAGAATGATTGGAATATTGGAGTTTTCTTCCATGTCAACAATGACAAAGTCCACCGGGATGAAAAATTTCCCAACTCTTACGGGAACATCTTCCCATATCCCTAATGGTGTCTTCGTCAATCTATCGGCCATTTGGAGTGTGATATTGGTGCATTTAAGCTCTCCCATCCCTAACCTTTTACTCACCGAGTACGGCATAACACTCACACTAGCCCCTAAATCACATAAGGCTTTGTTGATCGTGGTGTCGCCAATGGTACACGGTATTGAGAAGCTTCCCGGATCTTTAAGTTTTGGAGGTGAACTCCCTTGAAGTATTGCACTACTCACCTTAGTGAAGGCGATAGTCTCAAGCTTCCGGATCGACTTCTTCTTTGTGAGGATGTCCTTCATGTATTTTGCATAGGCCGGCACGTGATTGATTAATTCCGTGAAAGGAATCGAGACTTCCAAATTCTTCACAATCTCCATAAATTTTCCAAGTTGGTCATCAAGTTTGGGCTTGGCTTGACGACTTGGAAAAGGAAGTCTAATCACAATGGGTTCCTTCTCCTTGGCCTTATCTTCATTTTTTGTTTGAAACTTCTTCTTTTGATAGTTCTCCATCCTTGGAGTTTTGCACGACTTCTTCTTTGTCACTAGCTTCCACCACTTCATCCTCAACTTGCTTCTTCGGTGCTTCATACCTCGTACCACTTCTCAAGTGAATGGCACTAACCGTTTCATGTCTCGGGGGATTACTTTGAGGTGGTAATTGCCCCTTTTGTCTTTGTGAGCTTGAGGATGCTAGTTGAGTCAATTGGGTTTTCAACATTTTGGTGTGGGCTAGGATGTTGTTGATGGTGATTTCCTTTGCTTGACTATCCTTTTGCATTTGAGTGAAAAACTCTTGTTGATTCTTTTGCATTTGGAGGACCGCTTTTTGAACATCAAAACCTTGGTCATTTTGTTGATTGTATGGAGTTTGATTTTGGTAACCTTGGTTTTGGTTGTAAAAGGGTCTTTGATTTTGGTTTCTCATGGGAGGTAGGGTGTATGTTGGTTGAGGGTTTTGAACATTTTGGCTTTTGTATGAGAGATTTAGGTGGAATTTGGTGTTCTCATTGTAATAATTTGAATAAGGGGTACCACTCTTGAATGCTTGAAAAGCATTCACTTGTTCGTTTGTTCCTGTACATTCACTTTGGTCATGTCCCAAAGTTCCACAATTCTCACATATCCCACTTGGGATTGATGAAGATGCCGTCATGGCATTAACATGATGCTTTGGTGATTTTGAGGCTTCTTCAAGTCTAGCCATAGCTTTTTCGAACTTCAAATTGATGGTATCAATGTGAGCACTAAGTTGAGCACCCATTTGAGTAATAGAGTCCACTTCATGCTTTCCTCCTCTAGTAGCCTTGCGAGGTCTACTATATTGTGAATTATGGACCGCCATTTCCTCAATCTTGTTCCAAGTTTGATTATCGTCAACTTCGGTGAACATTCCATTTGATGCCATGTTGAGAATGTTTCTTAAGTCTTCATAAAGACCATTCCAAAATTGTTGTAAGAACCACTCGCTAAGTCCATGATGAGGACATGAGCGACAAATTCCTTTGAATCGCTCCCAAGCTTCATACAAAGATTCTTCATCTTTTTGCTTAAAGCCCGTAATTTGAGCTCTTAGCATGTTAGTCTTTTCCGGTGGGTAGAACTTTTTGTAGAAAGCTAGAGCCAACTTCTTCCAAGAATAAATTCTGAGGGTAGCCTTATCAAGGCCTTTCAACCATTGTTTTGTGGTGCCAATTAGAGAAAAAGGAAATATACTACAAAAAAAACACGGAAAACTGACGGAAAAAAACCGTCAGAAAAGCCTGTTTTCCGTCAGAAACACGTGTTCCTGACGAAAAAACCGTCAGCAATAAAGCGTCACTACAATTCGTCACAGAAAACGGGTTCCTGACGGTTTTTCCGTCAGTAATTCGCATTTTTGACGGAATGCTGACGACTAATCCGTCACACGTCTTATCTGGGATTTGGCAGAAAGTCAACGTAAATTCAAAAATTCTGACGGAAATTCCGTCAGAAAAGTCAAAATTCTGACGGAATTTTGACTTTTCTGACGGAATTTCCGTCAGAATTTTTGATTTTTTTTTTTAAAAAAATATTTTTTTTCCTGCCAAATATGGCTCACAACAGCCAACTTCAAAAACTGACCAAATTTTCAGCAACAAGACAAGAAGTTTCGCGACATTTTCAGCAAAATATCTCTGACATGGTGTTTTACGGAAGCTTGAAATCGGAGTCTCTGCTTTGCACCAAAAACAATCTTTTGTAAGCAAATCAAATTTGGCCACACTGTGAAATTGATCGACCGCCGCAACAAACAAAAACCGCGACGTCAAACATGATGATAGACTGATTACTGGAGGCGGCTATGACAAAACCATGGACAAGTCTCTCATAGCAAAAATGGATGTGGAGGGAATTATAGAAGCAGCTCAAGGATAAAGTCGCCAGTTTGAAGCCGGTACATGGAGAAGTCACATGAAGCGTTCTTAACTTCGGTTTGGACGCACTCCATTCTTTTGGTTTCGGAAAAAATATTTGTTAAAGATCTGGAAGTAGTAGTGTGCACTGTGCATCCCCATTTGGTCATGCCTCCCTCTGTTCAAATATGCAACCTATTAGTCATCCATACATTTTAAGCACACAAAGACCCATGTATGTCCACAATATCCATGTTGTCGTTTGATTAGATAAAGGGATGAAGGTATATATGGAAATACCAGTAAAGGAAGAAAAGAAAAAGAGATGGAAATAGCAGCAAAGGAACAAAAAAAAATAGAGAAAAGCACCTAACAGCTACCCGCCAACGTCGGGATAGAAGAACCTAAAACGTGATAAAAAACCTGTCCATATTGAGCTCATCATCTCATGCTTATGAAAGTTCCTTTTACTGCTATGAAAGTGAAACACAAAATATCAGTGAAGGAAGACAAGTACAATACCATCTTATGAAAGTTCCTGCTTATCTTCATATAGACAAGAGTCAAAACTTAACAGACTACCACTTTCTAACACCGCCTGAGGCTCAATACCATTTTCTAAAACCACCTACTGGTCCATGGGTCTGTAAAACAGATGCACGGAGTTTTTATGTTGCATTCTCAAAAAATATTGCCAAGGTCTCGAGGTGAAAGAGTGTTTAGACAAAGAATACGCATACAAACTTGTTATCATGAGCAAAACTTTAACTTTCAGTCCAAAACAAACGTACCTGTGTTAAATTATTGACTTGAATATTAAATCTTTGAACAACTTCAATCATGTCTTTCTTTGTTGACATTTTTCCTACAACTGACAAAATATTGTATGTTCGGACTTGAGAACTGATGGTGACAATCGAAGGGACGCTAAGCGAAAACAGTTGTTTATTTTTGAAAAATGATGTACCAAATATTAGTTTAACAATAGTAGCATGAGTAGAACACTATAAATTAAATTGCTTTGATGAGGTATAAATATAGCCATACACATGCATCTACGACTATACGAGTATATACATCCACGGTGCTCAATGAAATAGTGTCGAACTCATTGTGATTGATGAAGGCCACACTACACCGGTGACACCCGCCCGATGGTCAAATCCATCAAAGCACATAAGAAAGTAGAAAATTATGAAGAAACAAGTTAAAAAGATAGAAAAAAAAATAGAGCGATACTGAACAGATGAGTAGAAGTGCAAAAACATTGTCATATACACCTCAGATAGGTAAGATAGGTATACTGCCATATACAAATGTTCCAACATAACAACAAAATACATCAAGCTACTGAGTAATACTCCGTAGTTACTAACTAAAGGATCCTTTACCCCTCTAATACTCAAAAATTTAAAACACTCTGAATTCTATAATTGCAAAGGTTTTTGAGTTTTGACTGGCCATGTTTAGCGAATGAGTAATTATTGTGTGCGATCGTCGTAAGGTGCGATGGATAAAAAGTGAAAACTTTATGCTAAATAGTGATGACATCTTACTTAATATGGAGTGACTAACGTGTCTATGACAAACTCAACAAAATGATGAGGTTTACTCCATTCTTCCAACTAATTAATAACCTTACAGCAAAAGAGTTCCTGGTTTCCAAAATTCCAATTGGCTATCACCACCCACCTCGCAAAAGAGTATGGTTAATAAATATATAGGTACTAACATATGAACAATTCTTCACTTTAACTTAAATTTCAATAAATAGACCACATGTTTAAACATAAATTGCACATGGATAAATTTCAATAAATAGACTCACACAAATTATCCCAGATAAGGGTGTTTGATGAATTGGTAAAAGTAGCTTAGTTTCCCTGGAAAAAAAAACAAGAATGGTATTATATGTACCCAACATATTTCATGTCTCACCATAAATTGAAATTATCAAATTCAAGTTTACCCAAATTGGAAAACAAAAAAACTAAGCAGATAACGAATTCAAGTTGTAGCTACAAAAATCACAAAGCAACTAACAGTATATTCAATTAAAAATTGAACAAAAATACAATAATTACAGTTATGAGATGTTCAATGCTTAGAATGTTGATATTGTTTTGAGAATACCACTGAAATTCATCATATAACAAAAAGAAACACAAACATGAAG
Organism: Silene latifolia; assembly: GCF_048544455.1. Lineage (NCBI taxonomy): Eukaryota > Viridiplantae > Streptophyta > Magnoliopsida > Caryophyllales > Caryophyllaceae > Silene > Silene latifolia. The sequence goes on along the minus strand of NC_133533.1, from coordinate 64,381,353 downwards.
AATCGAAGTACCTGACTTGTTCTTAGGGTAAGGTGGCCGGTCCAGCAAGGCCGCATAGTGGCCGGCGGAAGAGAAGGGAGCCGGAGGGTGGCCGGAGGTGAGGTGGCCGATGGTGGTGGGGAATATGGTGGGTGTCGACACAGGGGGTTAGGGTTTAGGAATGTTAATTGATTTGGGAAATATGATAGGAAATTAGGAATAGAGGAGTCACGCGTCTTTTGTTTCAATTATGTTAAATGACTTCATGACGGAAATGTCGTCAGAATCCCGTATGAATTTTGTGACGGAAATTCCGTCAGTCATTCTTTGTCCACATAAGTTTTGCAGGTTCTCTATGATATAGAAGAAAACATCTGACGGAAAATCCGTCACTAAATCACCTTTTTTGACGGATTTTCCGTCAAGAATTCGTCAGGTTTAATTACCGCCAGTGATACTGTTCAACGCGCCAATAATATCTGACGGATTTTCCGTCAGAACTCATTTTCCGACGGAAATTCCGTCAGTATTCCGTCAGTTTCCCGAATTATCTGACGGTAGAAAAAAACTGTCAGATTTCCCGTCACTATTCCGCGTTATTTTAGTAGTGTAAGACCCATCGAATTTGGTCTTGAGTTACACCGGTTTGAGAAATCGCATCACAATAGTCACAAAAAGTCTCCATGTGAGAGTGAGGGTCTTCACTAGGCATCCCCCCAAATTGCCTTCTTTCGACTAATTGGATAAATGCGGATTTGGCAATGAAATTTCCGGTTAAATGTTGTGGTGTGGGAGTACTATTGGGTAGGTTCTCCTTGGTTGGTACGGAATGTGATGAAAATTTAGGCATTGTGGGTTGATTTTGTGTTGAATTTTGTGTTGGGTTCTCCTCACCTTCTCTTGCAAAAGGGTTGACGAACTCAATAGTGTTTGGTTGAATATCTACAACCTCACCAATACCTCTCAAAGTTCTCCTATCAAGTATTCTATTGTTTGTCAAATTCCTTTCAATTTCGTGATCAAAGGGTAACAAGTTACCTTGTGATCTTCTAGACATGCAAAATATCAAACAACTCAAAAATAATTAGAACAAACCTTGAGGAGTTTTACTTCCCCAAGGCAAAGAAAGACACAACTAATAACAATCTAAGAAAATATAAATCAAGTTAACACCGTCCCCGGCAACGGCGCCATTTTTGGTCGGACTCCCTTTGGAGGTTTAGTTTTCGATACTTGTCGTTAGGAGCACCTAGACCAAAACACAATTTATAACTCCACAAACAACTCTACAATTAGTAAAGAGGCAAGTAAAGGTCGGATCCCAAGGGACGGGAATTGAGATGAGATTTTCAATTGCAACTAGCGATGTCTAGGGGTGTCACAAATTGGGGTTTGAATAGAAGATCACTAAACTAAATAGCAATAAAAGTAAACAAGCAAGATGATTAAAAAGGGATGTAAACATTGATAAAAAGCACTAGGATGTCATGGGATCATAGGGGATTCATGGGAATTGATCATACAAACATATTCTCAAATTATAAGCAAGCAATTATTGTTGTGATGGATCGAGTTGGTTTATATCTTACAATCCTAGGAAAGTTTGGGTCCCGGAGCCGAATCGATTAGATTGTACAACACCTACAAGTCGACTTAATCTTCCCTACTCAACTATATGCATGGTCTAATGAGACTCGAGTTGGTTTATATCTTACAAGTCTCATTGAAAAGATAGGTGATGGGTAAAAAATGCAAGGATTCATAGGCTCGCATTTCATCAAACATAACATGTGCATAAGTTGAGATCACAACAAGCAATCAAATAAACTATGAAAACATATTAATTTAAGCATGAATCATCCCCCATGTTGGTTTCCCCTAATTACCCATTAACCCTAGCTAAGGAAACTACTCACTCATTATCATGTTGAACATGCTAGCAAGGTTGTCAATCATACCAACAAAGTAAAACATGATGAATAAATGAAGATAATTAACAATAATTAAAAAGGGATTAAGAGAATTATACCTACTAATGATTCCAATAATAAAGCAAAGAATAATAGAAGTACTTAATGATTGATTGGAAGGTTGTCAATCTCCCAATAATAACTCAAATAATCTTCAATTACCCAAAATGAAAGATGAACAAAAGAGACATTTAGGAAATGAGTTTTGCATTAAAACTTGATTAAATGTTGATTACAAGATTAAAGAGAGATTAGATTGATATAAACTACACTAGAGATTGCTAAGAAGAACATGATAATCTAATTAGACTAATGGGGTATTTATAGGGGGGATTAGGTACATAAATTAGGGTTTACTAAGGGTTTAAATGACGATTAAGTCCTTGAGGAATCGCCGGTCTCAGGAGAGACTCCGGTCTCCTTTTCGTCGGTCTTTGAAAAATATGCGCATCCTTCATAAAACATGTAGAAGACGAAATAGCTGTCACACAATCCGAGCGTCCAGAGCACGGGACGGGCGGATTGTGTTCTTGTTGGACGAGCGGATTCGTGGGGTGGACGGGCGGATTGTGGTGGTTTTAGACGAGCGTCCAGCTGAGGAAGAAACTCTGATTGCTTGTTCTGGAGGGGCGGATTGTGGGCAATCCGCTCGGATTCTCTGTCAGCTTCTTCCTTTCTTCTTTTCTTCCTTTCTCTTCATAAAATCCTTGAGGATTTCCTCGGGGATGCAAGGATCTTTTCTCATCATTGCCTATCTACTATAGTATGTACAAAGGCCTTCTAATCTTGTCTTCTCTTTGATGCTTGGTCATTGAATTCAATCAATTTAGCTTCATTTTGCCATGAAAATGCAAGGTTTGCACTCCTTTCCTACCAAGGGATCAAAACCTCAAAGAATATGCAAAACAAAGGACTAAAGACAATAAATGACCTAAATATGCACTAAAAAGCATGGGAACAGTGCTAATTCGGGGACTAAATATGCTCAAATTATGGTCACATCAAAGCTGCTTGAGGATCGAATTCTCAGGAGCTCTTGGTTGAGTGTCTACTTCCGGGACGACTTGGTCGTTTGGAGCGACCGCTGAATTGTTTGGGTTCTGATAGGGGCGTCCGGACCGGGTAAGGTGACCGATCTCTTTCAACCGTTTCTCTTTCCTTGGGAGGATATAGACATCTTCAACATCATCTCTCCAGATGCCATTGATTTCAGGATCTCGAAGGCGCCTTGCAGGGGTATTCTTTGGTAGGCAATTTTTGTGACGGATATTTCTGTGAGGGTAATTTTCGTGGGGTTGATTATTATGAGGGTGATTATTGTGAGGATAATTATTGTGAGAATGATTATTGTGAGGTGCATGGCAGAATGATCGCGGGAGCAATCCGTCCTGGTGAGGGTAGTTTTGGGCGCTCGGGGGACTCTCCCTCGGGCGTGGTGGTGGAGGATTGAAGATAAGCCAGCGGTAGGCATCGTCAAGTCGAGTAATCCTCTCGGAGAGGCTGGCTATGGCTTCCTCAACCTGTTGGAACATGGTGAGCATAGTTGCGGCACTAAACACAAATATCTCGTCTGAGGGATCTTTCTCCAAGGTGTTCACCTCGTCATCAATTGGCAGGATGAGGTGAGAGTAGTTGATGCCTGTCGTTGTGTGCACCAAATATAATATTTATAGTCCAAACTACTACTATAGCTAGTGGCAGTCAAGGTCGAACCACAGGGAGACGATGCAATTAATAGTTGTTTTATTTAAGTCTAAAGTAACAGATGTGAGGGGGTTTGTTTTGAGTTGATCTATAACTAAAGGCAATAAATGAAAAGTAAACTAAGCTAGTAGATGAAATCAAATATTAAAAGGGTGCTAAGATGGTCGGTTCACTATAGTTTCGGCGGCAGAATACTAGGTAGGTCTAAAACAATCACGTGAGACGGGAAAATAAGAAGTCCACTCGGTCCATTCTTACAGGTAGCATCTTTCGATCTAGCTACAGGTCCCTAATATCACTAATGCTAACTTTCGTCCTGAAAAGTGATTTAAGTGTCTAAATTAACTTATCTTTTGATCTCATTAATCTAGTCGTCTTAATTAGGTAGGCTATCTCCCTTCCCTATCTTTCGATCTTTATTGGGTCGGTCAATTCCTAAACATTCAACTAGTCGCGTGCACTCGATTCGTCAAATATAGCAATTAAATTAATTAAAACGAAGCTAATCTCACGTGGCCAGTCGATCGACCAGGGAACCCAGTCGATCGACCATGGCGCGATTTCAGGTCATACTATTCTAATGCCGCCTACTTCTACAAATTCCCTACATCCTAGCACAAGGGGTTTAGCTACTCTTACTGGAAATAATAACAACAACAAGATTAATAAGTAAAGCTAACGAATTCATGCTTAAATTAATTAAACGAACAATTAACATAAAACGATAATTTGGCTTCGGGAGATCTAACCTAGCAATTCTAAACTATGAGCGAATTAAAGCAATGAAACTGAATATAAGAACATAAGAGTACCGTGAAAGGAATTGCAGAGAAAGGATCAAAACCGAATGCAAAAGTAACTTTATTAATGGAAGAACAGACTAAACTAATGATTATTGAATTGTATGTAAAGAACTAGATGATGAAAAATGGATGCTTAAAACTGAAACCTAAGCTACGTTATATAGGAATACAACGTAGTTCTTATTTCCCAAAACATAATTACGATGGGCTTCAAACTTCTCGTTCTTTTAATTTGCGTCAGAGTTACGGTTTGGTCGATCGACCACTGGGACCGGCCGATCGACTAACCCTCGCTATACAGTAGCTTTTGCATGTCGTGCTCTGGTCGATCGACTATAGGAGGCAGTCGATCGACCACTCTAGCTGGTAGTCCGCTTCTAATTCGTCATAAAGTTGTCTTTTAGGCCTCAAAATGCGCACCAAGTTCATTCCTTATGTAAATACTTCATGTCAAATGTAATGCAAGGTACTCGGGGACGGATTTAGCTTGATTTCCGCTGGATTCTTCACATTTCTGCAATAATGTACAAAAACACGAAAGTAGACGGAAATAGGGAGAATAGTAGCATAAACTACATAAATGAGCTCTGAAATGCGTGTAAAATAGGGTGTAAAACATCATATAAAAGACACACATCAAACTTCCCCAAACCGAACCCTTGATTGTCCCCAAGCAAGAACTAGACTCGATCCTAAAGACCTAATGGAACGAGTTCAATCTCATAGCGAAATGGAAACCGAATAGCCTAAACCAATTTAATGCAACAACTAACAATCAATTGGCAATATGAATCATGCAAACGAGTTATGAAGTCGTTAAAAAACCTGCTGAACCGTCAACCTTGCAAGACCTTTAAAATTGGACTCTCACGGGTCGCTCATATCACTCAATGAATACGGGAGAGTATATGTAAAAGATAGAAAGAAGTAATATTGTAATGACACTCACCTAACTATGACCTATAAGAACATGCCTCCAGTCTAATATGAAAGTAATCTCAACAACCGTACATATGCATTCCAACCAAACAAATGACCATGACACATGCCGAGGTAAATATGGATATGTGAGGTAATGGGTAAGAAGAGGCTAAGACAAATTTGGATAAAAACGGAGTTAAGAGCCAAGCTAGTAACTAAGGGAACCAAATTATAACAACATCCCACTTCTTACTCAAACTTTCAATCGAAACGGTGCTAATAGCAAGCACAAATCTCACAATCTCCATAATTAATCAACTCCCCATAAGATACAAATGAAACATGGGAGCAAAAATCGCCATTTGATAAAGACTTTGAATTATGCGATTTGATTCTCTTTCTCGGGTTTCAGTCGATTGACCAAAATGGGCAGTCGATCGACCGTCCTCTACAGTACAGCATGCGTTTCTTTTTTTCTCTTTTTTTTTTTTTCTTTCTTTTCAATTCTATTTTTTTCTTCTTCCTTTCCTTCCTTCTTCATTTTCCCAACAACATCTCAAAAAGAGCATTAACTACTAAAAACAAGGTAACAATCCCAAGAACATAAACTACTAGCTTGACAAGGGCAGGCTAAGTGTAGGATGTAGTAACGGGACAAAAAGGCTATTTTTGGCAGTGGGGAGCTTATGGGCAAAAAGAATAAAGGAAACCTCTTCCACATGTGTCAACAAACCACAAACCGAATGCATACAGGTATTAAGGAGATTAAGTTCATATTTATGCACATTTATGTAACATGTCTCATAAGGAGTAACTACTCACAATCCTAGATAAACCGGTCATGAATGTCACCAGTTATAGGCTCTAAATCTCAGAAAATGATGTAGTTTGCCAATAATCTAAGTCAAGCATCAAGATTCAGCGAGTAAATTAACGAAAACTCGTAGACTATGCATATGTGATTCTACTAATAACACGTCAATTAGCAAGGCTTAGGCATAAACGGCTGAAAATGCAATATCATCATTGAAATACTACCGTTCCGACTCGAACAATATGCTAAAATAAACGTGATATTTTTTCGAAATTTTTTAAATTTTTCAATTTTTTTGTTTGGATTTTCTGTATATATAGGAAATGAAACAACAATGCAAGACAAAAATGTAAACGTGAATGCAATAAAATGAAATGCGACGCAAAACCCTTCCCCAAACCAAATCACACAATGTCCCCATTGTGCAAAATCATGTAATGAAATAAAAGGAAAACGGGAATTTGCGAGAAAATTAATTAAAAAGGACATTAAGTTGACTCGGAAACTCACAAGACTTTAAGCGCAGCAAAGGAAACCTCCCCAAACCAGCGTGAGCTAGGAGGTTTCAAGAGAGCAGCATGCTACCACCAGGTACCGAAAAGACAGAAAATACCGCGCGTAAAATCGAGACAACAATTTACGAAACGCAAAATTATGTTTAAAATAAAGAAACGGAAGAAAACAGAAATGAGTCGGAGAATAAAGTGGAGAAAAGACACCCTCAACTCCGCAAATCGACCAAACACAGCAGGGGGGAATGATCGAAAACAGGTACAGCAGCGAACATGGTCGATCGACCACATCACCCAGTCGATCGACCAGAGTGAACAGGAACAGAAGCTCCTGGAAGTCGCAGCTCAGTCGATCGACCATATTGGCTAGTCGATCGACTGAAAAACCCGCTGTAGGTTTCTGATTTCTTCAATTAACTCAATAAATTGAGCTAACATGGTCTATAAACCTGCAAATACACATAAAAACGCGCCCAAAATTGCGCAAAACCCAAATGTAAAGTCTAAAGTGTTTAAAATCCTAAGCAAACTTATTAAAATGCGAAGTCTCGCGCACACAAAAGCAATAAAAAGAAAGTTTAACGAAAGCAAATAAAATGAATGGTTTTTGAAAAAGACTTAATCAACTAATAGTTGATCAAGAATGGCCATGGAATGGCCTACTTGCTCGGCTTCTGGCTACAAGAAGTAGCCTCTACAGTGCTCATCTTCTCAGCTGCACTCTTCTCAACTCCAACATCCGCAGAACTCAACGGATCAACAGTTTCAACATCTTCCCAAGCAATGACCTCTTCTGGCTCATCAGAATCCAAATCGGACTCCCTCACTTTGACTGGCTCCTCATCAGGCTCCTCATCTGTGCCATAGCTAAGACATCCTAAACCGCCTCTTTGAACGATTGGCTCCTTCACAGCTAGAGCAACATGCGGCTCTTCCTTCCCCAAACCAGCTCCTGCAATATCCAAAACAGAAGAATCTTCCTCCAATTTGCTCCCAATCTGGGGCGGAGGTGTTACAACAGGAATAGGCAAAGAGGCAGGCATGTCAGAAAGCATAAAATAGGATTTCTTTTCAGAAACCGTATTACAAGTGACTGGCCACATAGGATCCTTCTTCTTAGCTGTCTGGGCAAAGACAATAGAGTGTTTCCCTACTTTGAAGGTCAATGTCCCTGAGCCAACATCTATAACTGCACCAGCAATGTGCAGAAATGGTCTACCTAATATGATAGGAATGTGGGCATCCTCGGGCATATCTAGTACAACGAAGTCAACAGGGAAAAAGAACTTTCCTATTTGCACAGGAATGTCCTCTAAGACTCCTATAGGCTGGACCGCGGAACGATCAGCCATCTGTACTGTCATGTTGGTAACTGCAAACCTAGTCAACTTCAACTTCCTAGCAAGAATCAAGGGCATTACACTAATACTGACTCCTAGGTCGCACAAGGCCTTCTCAATAGAAAAGGTGCCAATACTACATGGGACTGAAAAGCTACCTGGGTCTTCTAGTTTATGAGGTGCAGTATGGGTCAAATAAGAACATGACTCCTCAGTTAGTGCGACAGTTACACTGCAGTTTCAAGTGACTTCTTTTTAGACAAAAGTTGCTTCATAAATTTCATGTAAGCAGGCACTTGATTAACTAATTCAAGAAAAGGAACTTGCACATTTAAGCTACGAATAACATTTTCAAATTTATTAAACGATACCTGTTCCTTCGTCGGCACCAATCTCTCTGGATAAGGGGCTGAAAGAAGTAACTTAGCCCTCTTCTCTAAGTCTCGCATGTCGGCATCGGTGGACTTAGGCTGAAAATCCACTACCTTCTCCTTGTTGTAGCTTGAACCTTCTTCAGACCGTCTCAAAAATGAACCATTAATCGTCATCGGGTCATACTTTGGAACCGGGACTGACCCATCAACATTTGGGTCTTGCCTCAATATTTTCGGAGTAGTCGTACCCCAAAACAAGTGGTCCCTCAAGTTATTTGGCATTGGAGGACGAAAAGACTCACCATTAGCAGCGTTGTCAGTCGATCGACCATGCATGTCAGTCGATCGATCCCGACTTCTACAGAATGGTGTGTCACTTCGCGGACTGGTCGATCGACTGGGTATGTCAGTCGATCGACTGACATACCTGCTGATCGTCTTTTTCTTGCTATTATTCGTTACAGTTTTCTTCTTGCTTGGTTCCGCCTCATCTTTTTCAGTAGCTTCCTCGACCATGGCGGGCCCGTCAAGGGTAGACCCACTCACTACTACAGAAATCATGAAGGACATCGGACTTCTAGACACATGGACATCGGATTATAGGCCGATGTAGAGTTCAGTCCCGTCCATATGGGGTGTAATGGACATGGGACTTTAAACCGATGTCCATTAATATATGCACATCGGATTTTTAAATATATCCAATGTCCATATGAGTAATGAACATCAGATTTTAACATTAATCCGATGTCCATATGTGTAATGTACATCAGATTTTTATAGAAAGCCCATGTCCTTTGAAGCTAGAATTACATCGAACTTTTATAAATCCGCTGTCCTTTATATTGTTTTTTTTTAAAAAAAAAAATTGAAAAGAGCAGGCCAATTCATATTGCATTACACCAATTTGAATGCCAAAACATTAATACAAAACATGCCAATTGCCATTCAACCAAAATGATCGATTTCAATTAATAAAAACCGATCCCAATAAACATACAACGCAACCGTCTCCGTCATCCGAATTCAACAACTAACGAACAACAACAAAGGGCATAACAAATCCCAGCCAACATAACATACGGTCTTGCAGATCATGTAATCAGTTTTTCAAAATGCAACTACCTAATACATTACTACGCTAGCTAGCTATCTACGACTAGATATTGAGAAAATAGTTCGCCCACAAGTCCCGAACCTCATCTAATTCTTCTTGTGAATATGGCGTGGTGTCTTGAAAAATCAGAATGCATATTAATGACAATGGGGCGATCAGACATGGCCTCACAAGGGCGACTTCATATAAGCTAATAATTAAGGGAAGAGGGTGCAAAGAATAGCTCATTGAATTGGCGCGGGTTCGCCCACAATGCGTATAGGCAGCAGGTCAAAGTAGGATAATTACTTGAAAAAATACCGAGTTTTGCTATAATGTCGAAACTGACCTCATTGATAGCTTTTGTTGGATTAGAACGCGTGACGATTTCCAGTATGTACCTCATGACGTAGTACCCGCATTCTACAACACCTTGTTGACGAGCACACTAAAACAACAACTCGACAAGAATTAAACCAATAACACAAATTCAGATAACTAATTCAAATTACTAATTCAAATACGATGAACTATTACGTATATTATGCAACTAGAAACTCTAGCCTATACCCAAAGCAAAGTATTCAGATAACTATTAAGGTATTAATTGGTTGTTGAACACTATACAACCGTCTTATAAGAGAATCATTGTTTGGTATGAAACAAAAAGTAAAAACATACTGGCTCATTAGAGTTTGATACTTGTGCTATCTTCAGTCCCTTCTATAATCTGTCATATGCAAATTTACAAACAGAAAATGATAGCAGACTGAATTAAGAGATGTCTGGTAAGAATAGACAAAATTGATCATAACTCAAAGGAACTATAAGAAATTTTCAGAAGTACATGAATATTTTTGGAGATGTCATGTTGTAAGCTTATAACAATACAATAAAATTGATCGAATATAAAGCTCACCGTTATACCCAACAACTAAGATGTTCCACTAATCACCAACTTTAAGGATAATCAACAATTTTAGAGATAATTGAGAAATAATTATCAGTAGAGATTGTTAAGAAAATTAGAGTAATAGGAAGATAAGAATCTACCTAAAGGCAACCATCACTAATCGAGAGATGTGAATATGTGATTGCCAGCAGTGAAAAACATACCAAACAGCTTAGTGAAAACCTTCTTCACTTGGTCCACAAGTTCAGTCGTCATGCTTAACAGGTCCCGATGCAGCAATCACCTGTAAAAATATGACATAAATATTCATACTTAAATGAGAAAAATAAAATCAGCGAGGTCGTGGTGAGCGTAAGATACAATTCTAGTGAGTGGCTCCAGTGAGAAAAAGATACAATTACAATGAGCGGTATGGTGAAAATCCCGAATCACGATGAGTACTTAACCATGATAAATCAAACTCAAAAATTAGGGTTTAGAATTGTAGAGAAAATCGAAATCAATCCTTTGAAAATATTAGAAAAGTGTGAGGCAAAGATGTGTACTTGATAATCTCATTTCAAGAACTTCGATGAGCATTAATCCCATCATTAACCTCCAATTACGCACATCTCAAAATGATAAATGTTAATCGTGTAATACAAACGCAACTAAAATGTAAATGAACAAATTCTCAAATAATTCAGCTACAAAAACAGAAATACAAATCACGATTATCACTCAAAATGAGAATCTTACAGCAACCAGGATGGAGAATGAGTACTCCCTATACCATAACATAACATATCAGTCCTGTCACCCACAAAAAAAAATTTACAACTTTTTGCCAAGCGAATCTATTGGCATATTTTAATAAGTAGGACTAACTAAAGTAAAACAAACATATATATCAAGATTTAATAATAAGAACGAATGTAATTTAGAGTAGAGAATACGGAAAAAAAGTGATACGTGTGATTAAATCCTTTGTGTTTAAGTAATGCTGCTGAGAGAGAGTACTGAGATCAACCTCCATCAGCTTGTAGAGTTTCAAATCACAATTTTAAGCAAAAAAATTGACTTTGAACAAACACAGCACACATGCCATTATCAAGGAGGGCATTGAGTTTGGTTAGTGTCATTATCATACAACAATCAAGTTTAGCATAATAATCATTTTTGTTGTTCATAAAATCATAGTACAATATAAGAGCTTCAAGTAAGTCATAGTCCTTAATACCAAAGAATCAAAATCGATCAAATAATGAAAGAAAAACAGAACGCTACCTTGGTTGATCCTGGTTGTGACATCCGAGGCCTCTTGAAGCTGTGAAAAAAAATGGCAGACCCCCTGTTCATCAATTACGAAAATATGATATTGAGGTAATATCTAACATAATCAAATGAGACATATAAAATCTATACAAAAAAGCCCAATAATTGCGGCATATATACAAAATACTGAGGAAAGCACATGGAATACGAATATATTGAATACAAGAGATGTGAAACGAGAAACAAACCTCAGTTCTATCCATTTCCGTCAATTTTCCTCTTTATTGTAAAAATCCCCAATTTCTAGGGTTTACTAAAGTAAAGACCTTAAACTAGCAAAATCAACCTGCAACTTTCAAAGAAACAAGTAACTTTTTCGATTAATATGCGGAATTCAAACCCTGACAAAAATAAATCCTCAAAATTTTAGAGTAATGTGAGCAAACCCTAGAAATTTCGGACCGGATGAAGAAGAGCGAAAAGTGATGGTGCACGATTGCGATGCGATATACGATTTAAGGCGGTTGGTGGCGGTTCTCGACAGTCGACGAAAGACGGGTGATGGAGATTACTGATTAGTGAGGGTGATGGAGATTACTGAGTGAGGATTGAAGGGGTTTGTTCAGTTAAAAAACATGGGGGGTTGTATCTTTGTTTTGGTTTTGCTAAATAGTGAAGTACGGTGTTTATACTCCATAGATTAATAGATTAATAGGATTATTATTATTATAAAGAATAAAGGAAAAGTCAGATGGGTTTCCGATTTTTTTTTTTTTTTTTTTTTTAATAAATGTAGATAACTGTTAATATAAAAGGCGTTCTCTATTCTTTCTTTTACATAACGCTTATCTAAGAAAAGCGTTCTCTTTATTTCTAGAGAACGGTTATCCAACTGGGCCGTTCTCTATTACGCGTTACTTATTCCTTTCTTTGTAGTAGTGAAGCAGCAGCAGCAGCAGCTAGGATTTTGGGTTTTTGATCGGGTTTTGAAGTGAAGAAGCTAAGGTATGAACGATGAGATAGAGAAGAAAGGGATGATCGAGTAAGCTAAGGGTTTGGGTTTGGGTTTGTCTAAAAAAAAGAATGATATGGAGTAAGTATAATAGATTGACTCAGTATGCTAGTGAAAATAATTTGGGGCAGGGGAATTGTTTTCATTTTGCGCCCAAATTGAGGATTATATGGACATGGGTTGTAATTTAATCCGATGTCCATTATAATGGACATGGGTTGAAAATAACAACCAATGTCCATATAATATAATTACATCAGACTTTTATAAAAATCCGATGTGCAAACTTATTACATCTGTTTTTTCAAAAAATCCGATGTCCATCCACTGATGTCCTTGATGAATTCTGTAGTAGTGACTCCTCAAAGTAATAGCATTAAGGGTCTCCTTTTGATCCGTCTGCGACGGTAAATGTCCTGGAGCTCTTGTTGCACTCTTGCTAGCCAATTGAGCAATTTGGCTCTCCAACATTTTCATCCCGGCCTCTCTAGCTTGAGACTCTTTCAGCAACAAATTTTTCAACTCGGCAAATTCGGAGCCATGTGGCTGTTGCTGCTGAGGGATATACGGAGGCTTTTGATATGGCTGCTGCTGCTTATGAGGGGGCACATAATTCTGCTGCTGCTGCTGCTGTGGAGGTGGAGTCGGATTTAGGACATTTTGGCTACTCCACCTTAAATTCGGATGGACATTCGGCTCCAAATAAGTGTTTGTCTGCCTATAATGTTGAAAAGTAGCACAAGACTCATAGGAAATGCTTTGCAGTTGTCTGAAACATGTCCTTCTCCTCCACATCTCTTGCAGACGAAAGGACCGTCTCGAAACAAAGATTCACATGATAGATCCCTCCTTTTGAAGCTCCTTCCAACTCGTACTTATCAAATCTCGCCGTAAGAGCCTCTAATGCGACTACGAAGAGATTCAAAGACTTCTCCTTTGATTTCCCCTGGAATTTCCATACTCAGCTTTATGGGTGGCCAAATCATCAATAATTTTCCACCCCTTAGTTTCTCCAACATTCTCCTGGAATCTACCATTAGCTGCCGCATCCAGGATAGCCCTCTGATCGTCATAAAGCCCATTATGAAATTGATTGCATAGACTCCATTTCTCAAACCCATGGTGCGGAATAGTTCGCACCAACTTCTTGAAACGGACCCATGCCTCATGAAAATTCTCATCAGGACCCTGTTTAAAGCTCGTGATCTGAGCTCTAATGGCATTTGTCTTCGAGGCAGAGAAATATTTCTTGTAAAATGCTAAGGCCAGCGAATTCCAATCAGTGATTCCATTAGCAGCTCGATCCAAGTCTCGGTACCATTCCCTTGCAGCATCACGAAGAGAGAATATGAACAGAGTCTCCTTCACCTGGTCCTGGGTCACACCGGTTGGTGGGGGTATGGAACAGCAATAATCAATGAATGTCTTCATATGTTTGGCTGCATCTTCATTTGCAGCTCCCCCGAATTGGTTTCTCTCAACCAAGTTGATATAAGACGGTTTCGGCTCGAATTTTCTATCCGTCCCTGGTAATGCGAATCCCTAATAGAGATTCTCAGCTGTCGACTCAGAGTGACTGGCTATACTTGCTTCCTCAGCCATGTCTGGAGATGTGACGGCCTAACCTGAGGAAGTAGAAATAGGTGACGAAGGTGGATCCTCCTCAAACAGCTCGTTCTCGTAGTAACTAGACAAAGTACTCAACTCTTCCTCTGTCGGCAATACTCTAGATGATCGTCTCAACTCACGCAAAGTCTTCTCAATCTCAGGATTGAACGGTAGTAATTCACCACCATGTGACCTGCGCATAAGAAGAAACTATAAGTAGAATATGAGAATAGTTTAAGGAACAGATGTCCCTTAAACTAAGAGAAAGACTAAAATAGAAACAACTAAAAATTTTAAACAATTGCCTCCCCGGCAACGGCGCCAAAATTTTGATGCCTGTTGTTGTGTGCACCAAAGATAATATTTATAGTCCAAACTACTACTATAGCTAGTGGCAGTCAGGGTCGAACCACAGGGAGACGATGCAATTAATAGTTGTTTTATTTAAGTCTAAAGTAACAGATGTGAGGGGGTTTGTTTTGAGTTGATCTATAACTAAAGGCAATAAATGAAAAGTAAACTAAGCTAGTAGATGAAATCAAATTTTAAAAGGGTGCTAAGATGGTCGGTTCACTATAGTTTCGACAGCAGAATACTAGGTAGGTCTAAAACAATCACGTGAGACGGGAAAATAAGAAGTCCTCTTGGTTCATTCTTACATGTAGCATCTTTCGATCTAGCTACAGGTCCCTAATATCACTAATGCTAACTTTCGTCCTGAAAAGTAATTTAAGTGTCTAAATTAACTTATCTTTCGATCTCATTAATCTAGTCGTCTTAATTAGGTAGGCTATCTCCCTTCCCTGTCTTTCGATCTTTATTGGGTCGGTCAATTCCTAAACATTCAACTAGTCGCGTGCACTCGATTCGTCAAATATAGCAATTAAATTAATTAAAACGAAACTAATCTCACGTGGCCAGTCGATCGACCAGGGAACCCAGTCGATCGACCATGGCGCGATTTCAGGTCATACTATTCTAATGCCGCCTACTTCTACAGATTCCCTACATCCTAGCACAAGGAGTTTAGCTACTCATACTGGAAATAATAACAACAACAAGATTAATAAATAAAGCTAACGAATTCATGCTTAAATTAATTAAACGAACAATTAACATAAAACGATAATTTGGCTTCGGGAGATCTAACCTAGCAATTCTAAACTAAACTGAATATAAGAACAGAAGAGTGCCGTGAAAGGAATTGCAGAGAAAGGATCAAAACCGAATGCAAAAGTAACTTTATTAATGGAAGAACAGACTAAACTAATGATTATTGAATTGTATGTAAAGAACTAGATGATGAAAACTGGATGCTTAAAACTGAAAACTAAGCTACGTTATATAGGAATACAACGTAGTTCTTATTTCCCAAAACCTAATTACGATGGGCTTCAAACTTCTCGTTCTTTTAATTTGCGTCAGAGTTACGGTCTGGTCGATCGACCACTGGGACCAGTCGATCGACTAACCCTCGCTATACAGTAGCTTCTGCATGTCGTGCTCTGGTCGATCGACTATAGGAGGCAGTCGATCGACCACTCTAGCTGGTAGTCCGCTTCTAATTCGTCATAAAGTTGTCTTTCAGGCCTCGAAATGCGCACTAAGTTCATTCCTTGTGTAAATACTTTATGTCAAATGCAATGCAAGGTACTCGGGGACGGATTTAGCTTGATTTCCGCTGGATTCTTCACATTTCTGCAATAATGTACAAAAACACGAAAGTAGATGGAAATAGGGAGAATAGTAGCATAAACTACATAAATGAGCTCTGAAATGCGTGTAAAATAGGGTGTAAAACATCATATAAAAGCCACGCATCAGTAGTCCAAAGTTGGTTCATCATTGGAGATGGCGTGGATTCCGAGAGGATTTGCTTTGTTGTTCGGCTTAGTTGGTGGGGGTAAGGGCAATTCCCATTTCTCAATCATGTCTTGGATGATGTGTTTGAGTTTGAAGCAGGTTTCTGTATCATGCCCTTTCCCTTGATGGTACTGACAATAGGCATTGGGGTTCCAGAAGCGGGAATTCTTAGCATCGGTCGGATCCGGGGTGGGTCCGATTGGTTGTAACTTTCCCTGGTCCATGAGCCTCTTCAGGGCACTTGCATAAGTTGACCCTATATTAGTGAACACTCTTTGGGGGCGCTTAGCTCTCTTAGTAGATGGTTCAATGAAGTTGACCTCATCGATCCGGTTGAGGTGGATCCCTGGTAGCCTTTGCCAGTGGTCTTGGCTAGGACACCCTTTCGGAGGTCATCTTCAATGCGTGCCCAGAATTTGCAGATCCTGGAAGGTCTTAATATTTTGATACCTCAGTAAGTTGGCATACACTGGGCGGAGATTGTTGACGAACTTTTCCACCAAGGTTGATTCACTCGGCTTGCTGACCAGCTGAGTACTTACCCTCCTCCAACGAGTTAAGAACTCGGTGAATCCCTCCTTGTCGTTCTGGGTTAGGACCTCAAGGGTACGAGTATTGGCTTGGATTTCAACATTGTCAGCTTATTGCTTAGCAAATTCAACTGCGACTTCATCCCAGGTAGTAAGGTTCTTCGGGTCAAGGGAGTAGTACTATTGGCGAGGGATCGGTTCCAAGGATTGATGGGAAGATCCGGGTAAAGAGCTCCTGTTTGACCCCTTTTATGGCCATGTAGTCTTTGAAGGCACGGATATGATTGAGCGGGTCCTCCACTCCTTTGAACTTAGGTACATCAGTCAGGGTAAAGTTGTCGGGTAGTTGATCCCCAACAGGTTCAAACCTTCGGTTGTTCTCAAGATGGATATTAGTACCCCGGGCTAGGAGCTGTTCTTCTAATAGCTTGAGCCTTTTCTCAGTTTCAGTCATAGGTGGAGTGTTATGTTCTCCAGCTTCTTTGTTTTCCAGGGTGTCGATACGGGTCTCGACACGATCCAGGGTGAACTTAAGAGCGGTGAGCAGGCTGGCTAGCTAAGCAGTCGTGACATCTCTGTTGTTATCATTGTTGTTGTTGTTGACAGACGAAGTTGAAGAAGGGGCCATGGCTCTGAGGCAGAAAAACGGCTCACATTACAACTCAATTCGACACGGTTCAAAGATTGAACGCGGAAAACACAAAGTACGAGACAAAGATCAGACTCAGCAAGACGAGGATGACCGTGTGTGGTACCTCGGTGCTGACTCGATTTATGACGTGACGGTGTTGACCGAACCTTTGACACGTGTCCATCGTAGCGGCGTGACGCCATTGGACGATCTCGTGGTGAGAAGACTCATAAGTGAAGACCCATAAGAACGTTTGCTTCGACTCGATAGACACGAGGCGGAACTGGAATGGTGGACTGAAGTTTTCGAAATACAAATTTTCAAAAAGATTCATTTGTCGCTTTGTGGACGGCTTCCGAAGATAGAGATCTCTGCAAGTCGGTCAGTTGAAAGGGTTGTCTTAAGTTTATTTGCAAAAGACGGTTTGATTTTGAATCGGCTCGGAAAACAAAGTATTGCCTCCCAAGACGGTTTTTGAAATTCAAAATTGTATGTTTTGAAAATCGAGTTTGAAATGTTTGAAGAGGTCTCGGGGACAGTGCATGGTCCTCGGGATCTCAAAAGTGTCTCGAGAAAAGGGTGTGTGCTTTTCTCGGGTTTTAAAAGAACCATTGTCGGCGCGAGACGGGTCAAAGTCCGTGTCTAGACGCGGCGTTTAAAATCCGTAAAAAGGTGATTTGAAATGGTTGTAAAAAACAGGTTTGAAAATCGTCATTACGACTGCCTAGAAAGGCGTGTTGAAATGGTTATAAAAATCGGGATTGAAAATCATCATTACGACGGCCTAGAAAGGCGTGTTGAAATGGTTATAAAAACCGGGTTTGAAAATCGTCATTACGACGGCCTAGAAAGGCGTGTTGAAATAGTTATAAAAACCGGGTTTGAAAATCGTCATTACGACAGCCTAGAAAGGCGTGTTGAAATGGTTATAAAAACCGGGTTTGAAAATCGTCATTACGACGGCCTAAAAAGGCGTGAAACGGTCGGGAAAAGACCGAGTTTTGAAATGGCCATTGTAACGGCGCAAAAAGGTGTTTTTGAAAATTTGAAAATGACACGGAAGGACTTATGATCAAGCAACACATAAGCACTCACAGTTCATTATATTATGCATTATGCTGACACGGGTTTTGGCTTAGAAGGGTGGGTTACACACCAAGCAATCAAACTCCGATTTGCGAGAGGGATACCAATCCAAACAAAATGTGTAAGGAGGGTGCCCTAGCCTCGTGCTCGAAAGTGATGAAAGCTCTTTAACGAAACAGAAATGTGTGACGTCAATTGTATGCTTGACTCAATCGGGATTCAAAACGCGGGGATGAGAAAACTCACGCCGACGAGACGAGCCAATCGGTCGAAAAGGGTTAGGTTGTGGGCCCGGACAAGGAACCCGACCGTGACCGTAATATCAATTAATGCATTCCAACCAAGACCTCGTTCAAGTCTCACCATCTAGGGATCACAAAGACGTAAGTGTCCTAGTTTTACCCAGCGGAGTCGCCAATCTGTGGACATGGCTCACCTGCAGGTCTGGTTCGATCTGCGGACGTGCAGCGGTCTTTTGAAAGCCACGCTCGGCGGCGTAAAAATGCTTTCGACCGGATCGTTTTGGATCGGTCAGTTTCGTCTCGGTAAGGGTCTCGAAACGATTAGAGATGTTAGGAGTCGCCACCAAGCATTTGTGGGATGCTTGGAACCCGTTCGAAATCCACTTTATACCTCGGTCAAATCGAAGCACAAAGCAGCGTTTGACATAGGTACTAAAGATAAGGAAATCGTCCCTCTTTAGCATCCTATCTCTAGAATGACTCTCGTACGCCCTGGATAAGGTCGTCCACTATCCAAAGTTTCTGAGTAAGAGGTGAAGGTACGTATTGGGAAGCCCTTTAATCAGACACCCAATCCCACCCGCGGTAGCGGCCTCTACTGATCGATCTTGGTTGGTTGAATGCAAAAGTTGATAAAACGGTTTAAATGCATGAATGCGCATCCAATAATTTAAACCTAACATGTGAGAGCTTTCTAAGTCGGTTGGTTTAATCCAAGTATCAAGTATAATATGTCGAGTTGGATTAATGGTTGATTTGCATGCAAGACGGAAATTAAACATCCATTTACCGTATTAGGTTTATGGTGCATAACATGATCCATTTGTCTTAGTAAGGCATTTTGCAAATACGGTTTGAACAGTCGTCTGATCCGTCCTATATCCGGGTTAATCGGAGTCGAGATCGTCCTAGACTAATGCTGGAAGGGAACAGGCCCTGTACCAGACGGCTATATGAGGCGCGAGCCAATCGGCGATGTAAGGGGCCTCCCTCTGGTTTTGAAAATGAGAAATGGAAAGCCTGGTTTCGATTTGACAAGCTTGACATGAATAGTTTTGAAAATAATTATGAACTAATTATTTTAAGTTCACTTGAATATAATTAGTCGATACTCATCATCGTACCCGGGTTAAAATCCGGCATGGTATGTAGAACTAAGGATGACTTTGTGTTGGTGACTAATATGCTTGTTTTGAAAATGTAAAGAAATGATGAAAGGCTTTAAAATACCTCCCAAAAATGAAATAAAAGACTTTAAAATACCTTTTAAATGTTATTAACCAAATATTATCACCGAAACACGGATTTAACCGTCATGGTATGTGGAACCAAGGGTGAAAAATGTTTTATGGTTAAAACAAATAAAATAAAAAGATTCGAAAATATTTGGAATGGTAAAAACCGATTACAAATGTGAAAATGAATTAGAGAGGAAAGACGAGAACAAACACGGTTGAGTTCTGACCTGGATACCCCATTGAGGAGCGAGCATGCCTGCATACCAAGGGGTTTCTGCCTCAGGCCAAAACTCAGTTTTGGCTCGTTTATCCTATATTTTGGATCGTGTTATGCATGTTTTAGCATGTTATAGTCATAAAACAAATGAAGACATGATAAAAGAAGGATTTTTATACCCTCGTACTTACATGTTTGGTTATGGCGAGAAACCGACGTAAGTGTAACAACTCGTTTGGTCGGAAAACACTCGGTTTAAAACCGTTTTGGTAAGTAAAAAGAGTGTTTTATTAAGATTAGTGACGGTGTAGTGGTCGAAGTGGTCGGTCAAGTGACTTAATGCACGATGACAGTACCAAACAATGTGTAAGGCTTGTATTTACGATCCGTAGGTCGTAAATACGCGTCGGATTGTGACTTAAGAAGTCGAGTCGAGAATTTTAAGGGAGAAAAGAGGGGGCGGACACTCGCGTGAGTTCTCAAATGGCGGAATTTGAGGGGTATTTATAGGAAAATGAGTGGTTGTGTGAGTTTTGAGCGACGTGGCCACCTGGGCTGCTCAAAGAGGCGCGAGCCACGTCGCGGGTCTTCGAGTTGTCCTGTCACTTTCACACAAGTGCAATCATGATTTGTTCTATCCTAGGATTTGTAGTCACATGTTTGATACTTAACCATTCCTGAATCCGGGAAATCTTAGTATAGAAGGCTTTGAATGTTTTGTTTTTGGTGGTTGACTCGGTTTGACTCGTTGTTGGAGTCGGGATTTGAATTTTTGAGTCGGTTTTTGGTCCGGTGACGGTTTTAAATCTAGTTAGTGTCATTGCAACCCCGTAGTTGTGCATTAAACACTCCATGTACTTTTGAAAAGTTTTGAAATGTTTTATTTTCGAAATCGTTTTAAGTTTTCCGACGTAAAGTTGTACACAAACTGTCGATCAAACGCCGCGATTCCAAAGCATGTTATAGTCCGATAATCATCGGATGTTTGTTGGAGTCTCAGCAGATACTGGGTATCTACAGGATAATACGGTATCCGAAGGTAAAAGGCGTAGGCTTTTTAAGGGTAAAAATAAGGTTGTAGTAGATGAGGTTGAGGAGGCTAGTGAACCCGAAGTCATTACTAGGAATGGGATTTCAAGAACTCTGTTTCAGGAAGCTTCGAAAAACGCGACAAAAGAGGGTTTGAACCGAGTCCGGATGACGAAGGATGAGAGTATTCTTGTCTCTCGGGTTTTGCCATATTCAATCCATGGAGGAAGGTATTACCCCAAATCTTGGTTGACACAAATTCCTTCTCTTAAGTTTTTTGTCGACTTTCTTGATTTTCAAGGTTGGGGTTATATAAGTCAGTTTTCGGGTCCTACATACCCGGTTGTGGTTGTTCAATTTTTCGCCTCAGTCAAAGTTAAGAATGGGTTGTTGCATGCAACCGTTAATGATGTTGATGTGACGGTTTCTGTTGATGATTTTCGTTTGGCTTTTTCAATTCCTCATGATGGAATTGATGTTAATCCAAGTCTAGAATGGTCTAATGTGGATGATGAAAAACAATTAACCATTAAAAAGTATTTTGAAGAGGTTGGGTCGGATAATGGTAATATTATAGTCCGTCCTCTTTCGGCAAAAATCAAGTTTCTCTTAAATTTCTTGTGGAACACGGTTGTGCCGAGAAGGGGAGGAAGGGATAAGGTGTCGAGTTATGAAGCGATAATTGTGTACTCTTGGTTGGAGGGTCGGAAAGTTAACTTGGCTAGTCTTGTGTTAAACCGTATTATTCAAACAAGTATCACCGTCACCAAAGAAAAATTTTGCACTACTCTTGATCTTCCATATGGGATGTGGATATCGAGATTGTTGGAGATAAAGCAAGTTGTGGGACGGGAAAGTTACGGTGTTAATGCGAAGGATTGCATGTGTGGTCGGGTTATCAAATTAATGGGTCTTGGATTTGATGGACCCGAATTGGTCCTTGCTAAGAATGTTGAAAAAGTTTCTAATGATATTGGTTTAGTAGCCTTGAAAACTAAGATGGAGAGTTTTATGGATTCTTTGATGGGAAAATTTGAGGAGCAAACCACAGCCTTAGCCACGGCCATGTCTCGGGTTGGGACCTCAAGGTCTACGGATGGTGGCTTGGATTGTGCTCGGGTCTATGAATGGATGGACGGGGTTGATAAGAGGCTCTCGGGTTTTGAAAGGTAGTTGAAGGCAATTCGTGGGGAAGTGTTCCCACACGGAGATCGTCTTTCTTTTCTCACTAGTCAAGGTGGTGCGTTGGTTATGCATGGGAAAGCAATGGCGGCCGATCAATCACTTACTTTGGAGGCGACAAAGGCTTTGTCGTCGAAGGTTCTTAACTTTGAAAGGAGCCTTCAAGCTGAAGCTACGCTTGTGAGGAGCTCTTTTGATCGTCTTGATGCCTTGGAACATCGCACTCGTCCCGACTACGTTAACCCGTATAAGACCCGCCATATTTGACCTTGCCTTGCCTATTGCCTAATTTAGCATTTTCCTTAATTAGCTTTATCTTATTTTGTTTTTCTAATGGTGTATTTTGCACACTTATCCCATTTTGGCATATTACTTGTGGTTATGGCCCAAGTAATTCTCAAACATGTTGTTATTCGGCCCATTTGGCTTTAGACATGTTTTTCCTTAAGTATGTGTGCTACTTTAATTTCTAGATGCTTATGTTTATATATGATTTATTAGTATCTTATATCGTTCTTATCTCTTGTCTCATCTTATATTATTCTAGTCATTTTAAGTTTGTTCGTATCTTTTCGATGATGTCAAGAGGGGGAAAGACATGTATGGTAAGCATCTACCTAAGCTTGCTCCTTGTCAAGACCGATTGTCTCTTTTAGTCCTTTTTAAATTTCGGTTTTGTGTTAATCGTCTTGATCTTACGTTGATCTTTATTATCAAGATGACGGGATTATATTGAGGGGGAACTATTTACTTAGTCACAATATTAGGAGACTTGCCATCATCAAAAGGGGGAAATTTGTTGAACCATATAGAATATATGTTTATGTTTTGATGATTTCAAGAGTGCTTTACTTTTATATACTCGTTGCGCGTGATTGTTTGTTTAGTCTTTTCAGGTTAGACTTACGATTTGTCAAGTTAGAAGTATTGTGATAAGTTTATACAAGATCAAACTCTCAATTATGAATCAAGATTGTGAAAGAATTATTCAAGCATCATGAGAAGATGAAGCTCGTCTGAAGATTATTCAAGCTTGGATGATGAAGTAGTCTACACTCGAAGATCTCCTAAGAAGATTAGAATAGTGTAGGTGATTATCTCGTAATGATAACATAAGAATAAATTTCTTATGCAGGTAAAGTTATAGCTTGACAGCTATAACATTACTTGTGAAAGGGCTCAATGTTATAGCTCTTCTACTATAACATTGAGATGCTGAGTTTATACTACACGATTTAAAATTTTTTCAAAATTGTTTTTGAAAAATGTTTTTGTTTCTTTTAAATGTTATAACAAAAGTATTTATTAAGGAAGCCCGTTTTAATATGGAGTTTGTACTTATTTTAAACTTGTAATTAGTAATCATGTTGGATCAACTTATGAGTTGAGCCATATTACTAATTAGGGTTTTAACATGGCATACTCTTAAACCCTAAATCTAACCTAAATATCAAGCTAGGGTTTCCACGGATCACGAGGCATATGTGCCGTGTTATCTCGTCTTGCCTTAAGGAATAAAACATTGTTATTGTAAAGATTTTATTCTCTAGAATAATCTTAGCATATCTTTTATATTTAACTTGATATGGTTATTTATGATAATAATATTTTTGTTATGAAAAATCTTATCATATCTTTAGATTTATGGAAAAGATAATAGAAGAATAATTTATATTTTATCTTTTGGAATATTCTCTATTATCTCTAAGGGTTATAAGGAAAGAAATAATAAGATATATGATTTGTTTACATATCTATACTTCGGCTATTAGGGTTTCGAGAAAACTGTGAGCCATGCTCTTTCCTTTTCTATAAATACTTTGCTTTTGCAACATTTGAAAGTAAGACCTTTAAGCATAAATTGATTTTATTTTTAAGAGCAAAAACCGTGTGTTTCAAAACAAGAAAATCGTTTTGCTATTTTCGAAAAAGGTCGTGTGTTTATAAAATCCTATATTCATTCATTAGTTATCGTTATAAGATAATAGTGCTCAATCGATTTCTTACTTGTTCATTAACGTGAACCTTTGCAAGAATCATTAGTGCTTTCTTATTAGCGTAAGTTAGTCACTCGAGTATTTAATGGTACTCACTTGAGTTATAACTAGGGTTAGTTCTACGAGTTGGGTTAGTAAATTTGTAATCCGTAGAAAGGTACTAAATTTATTAATCGAGAATAGTGGACGTAGGTTTTGATTTGTGAAACTGAACCACTTCAAAAACTGTGCGTCTCTCTCTTGTTCGTTTGTTTATTTCGTTCTTCTTCATTAATTAGTTAATTAGTTAAAGTTTAATCAATAAGCTTTAAATAATTAATTATACATCTACAATCGAAAAAGTTTTAATCCTCAATTCACCCCCCCCCCCCCTCCTCTTGAGTATTTCGGATCGATAGACTCTTCAATGATCCTCCTTACCAAATCTTCAAAGAGAAGATCTCCTAACAATATGCACCCAAGAATAAATACCCAATACCTTACAAATATTAACTAGATATTTGATAAGATATACCCTTGATAATATGTGTAATATTACTAACAATTTTAGTAAATATTTTGTTTTTACTAACAACTTAATAAATGATTTTTATTATTTTTTAGAGAGAAGAATAATTTTCACATGCAAATGTTCAAGTGTCTAAAAAATGAACAATTGATGGAGTGTATAGGAGGGGGTGACTGGTTGGGAGAGAGAGGGAGTGGAGTGTTGATTTTGTCTTATTTTAATATGCCCAATGGTGCATAGTTTAAAAAAGAACAAAAGCATTTTTGGGAAGAAAAATGTGTAAGTGGAATGATTGTGTTTAAAGCAACACACAATCCCATTTACACGATTTCCATGACCCATTTACGGGTCGAAATCGGTTCTTATATTTGTCGCACAAATACGTGTAATTTTACTTTAAACATCGTTTTATATTTAAATGCTTCCCAATAAATTTAGTCCAAAACACTCCGTAAATATATGTGTACCGCTACACATATTATTTACGTACTAATATTAATCACATTAATCAATTAGTACTATTTTAGTGAATTAACAATTAATTAACTAAAACTCGTCTCATAAAATTTATTATTCAATTATCGCATAATTAAATAATAACTGCCGCGCCTCGAGTTCGCAACTCGAAATCTCTCTAAAAAGGATCGACTAACCTTTTAGTCAATAAATCAAGGGACTAAATAAATTGTATCTCATACAATTAATTAGTTGTCAATTGGGGTTCGTTCCTTTAGGTGTGACCGAAAGGGGTCAGTTGATCACCGCCGTCTCACGACAATAACGTCAAACTCTAGTCGGCCAAATTATCGATTTACGTTAATCAACTGACGAGGATCAAATAATAAATATCCTGATGATATTCCTTTAATGAGATTTATTATGTAAACGCACTATTGTGGAGGACACTAACTCCAACAATCTCCCACTTGTCCGACACAAGGTGTGCGCTACCAATTCTCTTGTCCGTTTTAATCTCCCACTCAGTGCAAGGTGTCTTTCAGATCGCACTTGCACATGAACATATCGCGAGTGGTTTTCTCGATCGGGAGTGTGACTACTAGACCGAAAACATCTTCCACAGATTACTTCCGAGCATGGCCACGCATTTATAGTCACAACTCCTTGAGTGGCCTTGAGATATAGTTACCCAACGTGGGTGGACAATTCCTGTATGCCCTATCTATCTTTGCCCAATACAGATCATCATGACTCTGAAGATGTCCTTTGGCCTCCTTTCACGGTACGACCTAGGACAAAAACCAAAGTCACTCAGAAACTGCACTGACTTGGATAATAGTCTCCAGTCAAAAGAATCGACTCATAGGAACATCTTAGAGATCCCTGCCACGACCAGGTGTCTATAATAGAACTAAGGGACTTTCTAAATGGTCACTGTGCGGCAAAGTGTCACACACACTGTCTATGTAATCGACTAGTCATCACGTATGACCTCATGGTGTTGAACAACCATCAATCGACTTACAATCTAGTCACTCCGAGACGTCACCTCATTAAGTGACTAGGGACAAAATACAATGTTCATCTTATTCACTTGAATAGTGTTCAACATTGTCTCCACAACTTCTTCAGATAAACAAGGTATTAAAAATTTAGTCACACTAAATAAAAGATTTATAAATGAATGCTTAAACAATGAATGCGATTATCATATATATAAAAAGAGATACACTATCCAATTATTACATATCCATAATCTAAAGAAATTCTGGTACTCGTCTCAATCCCATTGCGACGACATGACCATCATGCTTAGCCTTTGATAAAGGCTTGGTTAAAGGATCAGCAATATTATCGTCTGTCCCAACCTGACAAATGTCTATTTCCTTCCTTTCCACATTATCTCTAACTACATGGTATTTCCTTTCAATGTGTCTAGATTTATTACTAGACTTCCGACTCTTTGGCTTAAAAAATAGCCCCACTATTATCACAATATAGAGTGATCGGATCTTTGGCGTAATGGACTACTCCTAGTCCCTCCATGAATTGCCGAATCCAAACATCTTCCTTTACAGCCTCAGACGCTGCAAGGTACTTAGCCTCTGTTGTAGAATCTGCGGTAACGCTTTGCTTGAAGCTCTTCCAGCAAACAGCTCCTCCATTTAGCATAAACACATAGCCGGATTGGGATTTCATATCATCTCGATCGGTTTGGAGACTTGCGTCCGTGTAACCTCTTACACGCAACTGAGTTTCTCCTCCAAACACTAAGAACGAATCCTTAGTCCTTCTCAAGTACTTAAGGATGTTCTTTACGGCTATCTAGTGACTCTCACCAGGCTTGGCTTGATAACGACTTGTCATGCTCAAGGCATACGCGACGTCAGGACGAGTGCAAATCATAGCATACACGATAGACCCAACAACGGAAGCATAAGGGACGATCTTCATGTGTTCAATCTCCTTAGAGGTAGTGGGAGACTGTGACTTTCTCAAAGTAATCCGTTGCCCATAGGTAGAAATCCTCTCTTGGAGTCTTTCATATTGAACCGGTCAAGAACTTTGTCAATATAAGCTTCTTGACTCAATGCTAGTATCCTCTTGGACCTATCTCTATAGATCCGGATACCCAAGATTCGTTGTGCCTCTCCCAAGTCCTTCATCTGGAAGTGATTCCCTAGCCACTCCTTAACGGAAGTGAGCGATGGAATATATTTCCCGATGAGCAATATGTCATCCACATATAAAACAAGGGATGCAACCTTACTCCCACTAAACGTCATGTATAAACATGGTTCTTCAACACTTCTAGTGAAACCATATTGTTTAATAACATAATCAAAACGATGATTCCAACTCCGAGATGCTTGCTTAAGACCATAGATGGACTTCTTGTGCTTACACACCTTCTTAGGGTTAGATGTATCCACAAAACCTTCAGGTTGTATCATGTACACTTCCTCTTCTAGAATCCCATTCAAGAAGGCGGTTTTGACATCCATTTGCCAAATCTCATAATCATGAAACGCGGCAACCGCTAAGATTATCCTATTGGATCGAAGCATAGCGACTGGAGCAAAGGTTTCGTCATAGTGTTGACCATGAACTTGGGTGAATCCTTTTGCCACAAATCTAGCTTTGTAAACATATACATGTTTATCCACGCCGAGCTTAATTTTATATATCCATTTACACTGAAGGGGTCGCACTCCCTCAGGTAAATACACCAAGTCCCATACTTGGTTCTCGTACATGGAATCCATTTCGGACCGCATGGCTTCTAGCCAAAGCAAGGAGTAGGGACTAGACATGACCGATTTGTAGGTAGTGGGTTCGTAACTTTACAAAAGTAACAAAACACCATCCTCTTCGATGTTACCAAGGTAGCGGTCAGGTGGATTAGAAATCCTATTTGACTTTCTAGGAACGATAACCGTCTCAGAGGAGGAGGGAACATATCCTCCACGTTCTCCTCTACCTCATTCTCGGTTTGTGGCTCTCGAACTTCCTCAAGTTCAAATTTTCTCCCACTCTGTCTTCTAGAAATAATCTCTTTTTCTAGGAAGACAACATCCCGAGATCCACCAAGTCCCATACTTGGTTCTCGTACATGGAATCCATTTTGGACCGCATGGCTTCTAGCCAAAGCGAAGAGTCGGGACTAGACATGGCCAATTTGTAGGTAGTGGGTTCGTCACTTTTCAAAAGTAACAAAACACCATCCTCTTCGATGTTACCAAGGTAGCGGTCAGGTGGATTAGAAATCCTACTTTACTTTCTAGGAATGATAACCGTCTCAGAGAAGGAGGGAACGTTATCCTCCATGTTCTCCTCTACCTCATTCTCGGTTTGTGGCTCTCGAACTTCGTCAAGTTCAAATTTTCTCCCACTCTGTCTTCTAGAAATAAACTTTTTTTCTAGGAAGACGGCATCACGAGCCACAAAAACTTTGTTCTCGTATTTATTGTAGAAGTAATAGCCACGTGTTTCCCTTGGGTATCCTACAAAAAGACATTTGTCAGACCTGGGTGCAAGCTTATTGTCAGACTTGATCTTGAAATACGCTTCGCAACCCCAAATGCGCATGAATGACAAATGAGGGACTTTCCCTATCCATATCTCATATGGAGTCTTATCGGCCACTTTAGTCGGGCTTAGATTTAGTGAAAATATTGCAGACAAGAGGGAAAACCCCAAAACGAATCAGGAAGCTCGGTAAGACTCATCATAGACCGAACCATATCTAGTAAAGTTCGGTTTCTCCTTTCAGCTACACCATTTAATTTTGGTGTGCCAGGAGGAGTCCATTGTGATACTATACCACAATCTTTTAGGTGTGAATCAAATTCAGAATTTAGGTATTCACCACCACGATCGGATCGTAGGGTCTTAATCTTTTTATCCAATTAGTTCTCTACTTCATATTGAAACTCCTTGAACTTGTCAAAAGCTTCACTCTTGTTCTTCATCAAGTAGACATAACCATATCTACTCAAGTCATCAGTAAAAGTAATGAAGTAGTGAAAACCTCCTCTAGCGGTGATGGTTAATGGTCCACACACATCCGTATGTATGAGAGCCAAAACCTCACTAGCTCGTGTCCCTTTTCCCGCAAAAAGTGCACGAGTCATCTTGCCTAAAAGGAAAGACTCGCATATACCATAAGATTCGAAATCAAATGGTTTGAGCACTTTAGATGAAGCAAGTCTCTTAATGCGTCTTTCGTTTATGTGACCTAAACGACAATGCCAAAGGTAGGATTCATTTGGATCACCCGTTTTGAGCTTTTTAGTTTCCACATGATAAACGTCATTAACATCATTTAAAACATAAATTCCTCCAATTGAAATGGGCTTGCCATAAACCACATCATTCAATGAAAAAGTGCAACTATTGTCCTTAATCATAAAACAAAAGCCTTCCGCGTCTAACGCGGAAATGGAGATGATGTTCTTGGTTAAAGTTGGTACAAAATAACACTTATTTAAATACAACTCTAAACCACTAGCTAAAGTGAGCACATAGGTCCCCACGAAAACGGCCGCTACTCTAGCTTCATTGCCCATGCGGAGATCCACATCACCTTTTGCTAGTGCTCGCACGTCCCTTAAACCCTGCAAATGAGTACAAAGGTGAGAGCCACATCCGGTATCTAGTACCCAAGTGGAAGTGCAAGCATAATTAACATCTATCACATAGAGAGAGGAAATCATACCAATAGGCGTCACACGCCCTTCCTTGAGGTCCTCACAGTATTTGGAACAACTCCTCCAATAATGCCCCTTCCCATTACAATGGAAACATTCGGCCTCGGAGAGTTTGACATTCTTTGCCTTGGGTTTGCCATTCTCAACGGCTTTCCCCTTTTCCTTGTCTAGTTTCTTTGAAGATTTCTTGAATTGGGACTTTTCCTTCCCCTTTCCCTTCTTAACTCCAAGGTACATGTTCTTTAACTTCATGGTTAGAACATCCCCTTTTTCACTCCCACTAGCTTCCATATCCCTCTCCGCTTGGGTGAGGAGCGCATGAATTTCATGATAACTCTTATCCATGCCATTCATGCTATAGTTCACCCTAAAATGGGCAAACTTGGAAGGAAGTGAGTGGAAGATGAGATCCACCACAAGAGTCTTAGGAATCTTACACCCTAGACGCTCTAGGATGTCGACATATTCGACCATTTTTAGCACATGGGGACCAACCTTTTGGCCCCTCTCAAGCTTTGCTTCAAAGAAGCGTGCCGACGCTTCGTATTGGCGGACTTTTGGTGTTTGTGAAAACATAGTATTCATACGAGTGAATATCTCGTACGCATTCAAGGAAATGCATGAAAGCTTGAGATTTGGGGACATCGACCATATCAACACATTTTTGATATCATTCGACATCCTCACATTGTCATCATAGGTGGTCCGCACCGCCGATGA
Organism: Silene latifolia; assembly: GCF_048544455.1. Taxonomy (NCBI): domain Eukaryota; kingdom Viridiplantae; phylum Streptophyta; class Magnoliopsida; order Caryophyllales; family Caryophyllaceae; genus Silene; species Silene latifolia. The sequence goes on along the minus strand of NC_133533.1, from coordinate 64,350,642 downwards.
AGCCCTTGGACCGGGCTCGATAGGAGGGGCATCGGTCAAGTAAGTGAGCACATTGTCGGACAACGCGGCACTTTTGATGTTGGATTCCCATTCAAGAAAGTTACTACCGTCATCTTTTAAGATACATTTGTCCATTACGGACCTTAGCCATGAATCTTTGCCTAGTGTAGTAGTCGATGGAGTTGATGAAGTTGCCATTGCGAATTAAAATGCTACATCAAAATAAGGAAATATTAACATTCATTGTTTTAAAATTACTTGTAAAACATGTTTAACAAGTTTTAACATTTATATAATGATCTCCCACTAAATTATATAAATGATTCCAAGACCCAAATTTTAAACAAAAATGAGCATCGCTTGGGCGAAACATCCCATAATCGTGTAAATTCGGTAAGTCAACGGTTGACTAATTCTACCTCTAGAACTCTTGGTTGACGAATTTCCTTAAATCCATCTACTAGCCCCGGAATACAAGACCGTCTTACCCCGTTGAGTCCAACCAACTTTGGCACGTGATAATCGTTTACCACCCTACTTACCCGAGGTAAAAATAAAACACCCCGCTTGAGCGAGCGTGGCTTTAATGAACAAGGGATTCGTAGGTGTTACTAATTGGTAAGGCTAATCTCAATTTTAGTTATGTGAGAGATCTTGTCAATTTAGTCATAAATTCCCTAAAAGTGAACTAAGTCGGTGAATGTAAATGACGTGAATTGACAACCGCGAAAATAAAATGCATGTGAATGGCGATTTTGGCATGCGCAGAAAAATAAAAGCAAGCAAGCATATGAATAATCCTAGTATGGCCTCCTAGTTAATAAAAACTAGACTATTACATATCGGAAATCAACTCCTTGGTCCCTTGCCTCTTCATAGGAACATCTTCCAAAGGGGCTTCTTCTAGTGGGATTTGGAACACCTTTCCAAAAATAGACTCCATCTCGATGTAAATCCGTCTGTTGGAAGCGCCGGTAAAAATAACTATTACAATTAAATTACATAGTTATTCCTATTATACATTAATTAATAAAATAAATAAAACTATTAATTAATTACAAACCGATGATACGAGATCGTATTTAAATTACAAACAAATCGATATTCCCATTCATTTCGGGTAATAACGATTAAATAAGCTAGGTCATACGAGGTACAACAAAATAAATACTTTAAATAAATGAAAATCATTCATTCAACATAAATAAATATGCTTAAAATGCTGTAAAATGATGCCAAAATCGCCATATCTTACAATCGTTGGTATCTTGCTCGGTTTTGTGGATTTAATCGATTTTTAACTTGTAAAAATCAATAATCAACTCTTAAACCTCATTTAAGTGCAAACTAATTGTCCAAACTGTTTTAGACCTCAAAATTAGTCCTCAATAATTTGATGATGAATAATTAGTTTGATTTGGTGATATTTGCTAATTTAATCGGTAAAATCATAACTTTTAAGTAATAAATCCAAAATAATTGAAAATATCACCAAATATTGAAACAAAAAAATTTGAGTATTCTGGAACACTCCCAAGAACACCAAAATGTCAGAAAAAATGCCTAAAAATTTCGGATAAATTTTATGAAGAAAAAGATCGGTATTTATTGGTTTTTAACCACTAAAACTAATAAACATCAAAACAAGGTGAAATCACATTTTAAATTTCATTTTTAACTTTTAAATTATATTTTTAAATGTACATAAATTTATAAAGGGCAGGAACAAATGTTTCAAATATATGATTAATTTAATTCACTTTTATCGACTTTTATCTCATAAAATCAATAAACATGCAAAACTTCAAACCAACCTTAGAAATTTTACATACAATCTGTAGAAAATATGCATGAAACAATATAAATATTTCATGACCCGAATAAACTTTTAACTATTTTTAGTTAACTCTTAACCAAAATACGGCATTTTTGACTCGGTTTTCTACAAAAAACATTAAAAATAGCAAAACAACTTCACAAATCACCAAATTGTACCACAAACTTTTTAAGATCAGTAGGTATGCATGCCCAAAAATTTTCGTGCTAAAACCTCTTCTAACACAATTTTTGAGTTTTTCAAATTATCTCATAATTTGTTTAATATGCTTAAAATCAACATGCAAATTACAAACCTAGCTTATGATACCACTTGAAAGATTATAGATCTAAATTAGACTCTCTAATTAAAAATAAACTATCTCATAATATGTTATTATAGTGATCTATGTAACATGCATGTTAATATAAAAGCATAATAATAAAGATTAAGGAAATACATTTTCCTTACATTGATTTTGATGGTGAAAATGGATACAATCAAGATCTCTTATCTTGATTGTTCTTGAGCTTAAAATAAAGGATGATCCTCCTTACCAAATCTTCAAAGAGAAGATCTGCTAATAATATGTACCTAAGAACAAATACCCAATACCTTACAAATATTAACTAGATATTTGATAAAATATACCCTTGATAATATGTGTAATATTACTAACAATCTTAGTAAATATTTTGTTTTTACTAACAACTTAGTAAATGATTTTTATTATTTTTTAGAGAGACGAATAATTTTCACATGCAAATGTTAAAGTGTCTAAAAAATGAACAATTGATGGAGTGTATACGAGGGGGTGACCGGTTGGGGGAGAGAGGGAGTGGAGTGTTGATTTTGTCTTATTTTAATATGCCCAATGGTGCATAGTTTAGAAAAGAACAAAAGCATTTTTGGGAAGAAAAATGTGTAAGTAGAATGATTGTGTTTAAAGCAACACACAATCCCATTTACACGATTTCCATGGCCCATTTACGGGTCGAAATCGGTTCTTATATTTGTCGCACAAATACGTGTAATTTTACTTTAAACATCGTTTTATATTTAAATGCTTCCCAATAAGTTTAGTCCAAAACACTCCGTAAATATATGTGTACCGCTACACGTATTATTTACGTACTAATATTAATCACATTAATCAATTAGTACTATTTTAGTGAATTAACAATTAATTAACTAAAACCCGTCTCATAAAATTTATTATTCAATTATCGCATAATTAAATAATAATCATCGCGCGCCTCGAGTTCGCAACTCGAAATCTCTCTAAAAAGGATCGACTAACCTTTTAGTCAATAAATCAAGGGACTAAATAAATTGTATCTCATACAATTAATTAGTTGTCAATTGGGGTTCGTTCCTTTAGGTGTGACCGAAATTAAAGGGGTCAGTTGATCACCGCCGTCTCACGACAATAATGTCAAACTCTAGTCAGCCAACCGTTATCGATTTACGTTAATCAACTGACGAGGATCAAATAATAAATATCCTGATGATATTCCTTTAATGAGATTTATTATGTAAACGCACTATTGTGGAGGACACTAACTCTAACAATTACCCCACGCATAGGTGACACTTTCAAAAGAACCTTATCACCAGCCTGAAACTCGATGTCCTGACGATGTAAGTCCGCATAGCTCTTTTGTCGATCCTGGGCAGCTTTCATCTTTTGCCAAATCATTTTTACTTGTTCTATCATCTCATGTACCATCTGTGGTCCTAAAACCACTGCCTCACCACTATCATCCCAGCAAATCGGACTCCTACACCTCCTCCCATACAAAGCCTCAAACGCAGTTATCCCAATACTCGTATGGTAGCTGTTGTTGTAAGAAAACTCAATCAAATCCAACTTATCTTCCCAACACCACCAAACTCCATCACACAAGCCCTTAACATATCTTTCAAAGTCTTAATTGTCCTTTATGTCTGTCCATCTATCGCAGGATGAAATGCAGTACTCATTTTCAAGATGGTTCTCATCAACTCCTACAACTCGTGCCAAAACCGAGAAATAAACCTCGTATCCCGATCTGACACAATGTCCTTTGGCACCCCATGTAACCTCACCACATTCTTCCTGTAGCCATTTGCCAACTGCACCTTACTCCACGTATCTTTCATTGGAATAAAATGAACTGACTTAGTCAAACGGTCAACGATCACCCATATCATGTTATTACCTTGCTGGCTCCTCAGTAAACCCACAATGAAATCCATGAAGATAGATTCCCATTTCCACTCTGGCACCTCAAAAGACTGAATCTTACCTTGTGATCTTCGCTGCTCCCCTTTTGACATGTCAAACACCTAGCCACAAACTCGGATGTCTCCCTTTTCATCCCAGTCCACCAAAATGTCTTCTTCAGATCCCTATAAATCTTGTCACCACCCGGATGCACTGAATACGGTGTGCAATGAGCCTCTGTCATTATTACCTTTCTCAACTCTTCATCTTTAGGCACACACCATCTCCCATCAAACCGAACACTCCCATCAAAATGAATAGAGAACCGAGACACTGTCCCTTTCTCTACTCCAGCCCTCCACTTCTGAATCTTAGAATAAAGAGCGTGTTTCCTACGAATATCATCATAAAGATCTGGTTCCACTATCAAGTCTCCCCTAGCATCCCCTTTTTGAATCACATGTATCCCCATGTTAGCTACCTCATCTCTCAACCTCATCAAAGACATAGTTGTGTATAGAGAATGCACACCCTTCCTACTCAACGCATCAGCAACCACGTTTGCTTTCCCTTCATGGTCTATGATATTTATGTTATAATCCCCGATAAGATTCATCCACGTCCTGTGTCTCATGTTCAGCTCCTTTTGAGTGAAGATGTACTTTAAACTCTTGTGATCGGAAAACACCTTAAAGGTCGCCCCATAAAGATAGTGCCTCCAAATCTTAAGAGCAAACACAACTACACCCAACTCTAGATCATGCGTCAGATAGTTCTCCTCATAAGGCTTCAATTGCCTAAAAGCGTAGGCAATGACTTTCCCGTTCTGCATCAACACACAACCCAACCCGTTCTTTGAAGCATCTGTATACACCTCAAAGTTCTCACTCCCCTCAGGTAAAGCTAAGAGTGGAACTGTGGTCAAACGCTCCTTTAATATTTGGAACGCCGTCTCACAACTTTCATCCCAACGAAACTTGTTCTCTTTTCTCATTAACGCGGTCATAGGCCTGGAAATCTTTGAAAAGTCTTTCACGAACCATCGATAGTACCCTTCCAAACCCAAGAAACTTCTGATCTTGGCCACATTCTTTGTACTTCCCACTTAAACACCGCCTCTATCTTGCTAGGATCAACATATACACCCTCCTTAGAAATCACATGACCTAGAAAAGCCACTTTCTCTAACCAGAACTCAAACTTAGACAACTTTGCATATAGCTGGTTGTTGCGTAGATTTTGCAACACCAACCTCAAATGCTCCTCGTGCTCCTCCTTAGTCTGGGAATATACTAAGATGTCATCTATAAATACCACCACGAACTGATCTAAGAACTGACTGAAAACTCGGTTCATCAAATCCATAAACACTGTCGGCGCATTAGATAACCCAAACGGCATCACCACATACTCATAGTGACCATACCTAGATTGAGAATCTGTCTTTGGTATGTCTTTATCTCGAATCCTCACCTGATGGTACCCTGATCTCAGATTAGTCTTTGAAAAGACTCCGTCCCCACTCAACTGGTAAAAAAAAATCATCTATCCTTGGTAAAGGATACTTGTTCTTCAACTGTAACATTGTTCAGCTCGCTATAGACGATACACAACCTCAAACTCCCATCTTTCTTATTCACAAACAAAACTGTTGCACCCCGTGGCGATACACTAGGTCTAATGTACCACTTCTCTATCAAATCATCCAACTATTTCTTCAGCTCCCCTAACTCTTTAGGACCCATGCGGTACGGGGCCTTAGAGATCGGTCTCGTCCCTGGTTTCAACTCCACACTGAAATCTCTCTCTCACTTTGGTGGTAAACCTGGTATCTCCTCTAGAAAAACATTTGGAAACTTTCCCACCACTGGTAGCTCATCTGCTGTCGGCTATACCATACTATGATCTTTCACATGGCATGGAATCAAAGGACACCTCTTCCTCAAGTAAGACTTCAATGTTACTGCTGCAATCACTTTGACTTTGGGTTTGACAACAAACCCACGATAAGACACACTAAATCCCTTAGGGCCTCTCAAAGAAACTTTCTTTTGTTGATAGTCTATTCTAGCCTTGTACTTATCCAGCCAATCCATCCTAACTATCATCTCAAAATCATTCATAGAAAATCCTAACAAATCCACTGGAAGATCAACCTGCCCAACTATCATGGATACCCCCTTATATAACCTCCCACAAGACACTGACTCACCCGACAGTATAAAAACTTCCATTTTTTACAGACTCAAACTCTCCCAAACTCATAGACTTAGCATGACCCGACGATACAAAAGTGTGTGACGACCCCGAATAAAACAAAATAAAGGTAGAAACATCATTAACAAGAATGGTACCGGTGATCACCTGTGCAACATCCTCAGCAGCTTGCTTGTCCATCATAAAGAGTTTCCCACTGGTCTTTTGTCCACCCCTTCGTACCATACTAGCTGATAAAGAAGGCTTGGCAGCTGACCCCTGATTATTATTAGCCGTCGGTTTCTGATAAGAATTACCGCCATTGCGGTTGAATCCACCGTTGTTGTTACTCTGCCCTCCCTAGTTATTCCATGACCCAGGTGATCAGTTGCTAGCATAGCTCTGTGTCGGACCCAGCGAAAATCTCCCCCGTGATGGCCTCTGAAAAACCTCTTCCCCCGACACTAGTACACTCATGCCTCTTGTGGGCCACACCGCCACGGTTGAAACATGAGATACCCTAACTGTTATTACTACCTCGGACACGCTCATAAGATGATCCACCACTGAAACCCGATCCCGAGGAATAAGCCCTTGCCTAGTTGTGATTACCCCTCTTGTAACTAGACTGACCACCACCCTCACCCTTAGCCTTTCTCTTTTTCGGAACCCTCTCCTTGTTTTCCGTGGCCATTTCGACCAACCTCTAAGCTCGTCCTGCTCTCTCATAAACTTCCTTAACATCAGTAAGGACCCAAACCGGTAGCTTCTCCATGATCTGATAAGTCAACCCCTTCTCAAACCGAAGTGCTAAGTTCTCTTGAGTCAGCCCCACATCTTTAGCGTATCTCGATTTCTCGTTGAACTTATGATAATACTCCGCCACTGTCATATCTGAGGTTATCCTGAAAGAATCGAACTCCTCCCGCATCTTACAGTGAACATGATATGGAACGAACTCTTTTCTCATAGCTCTCTTAAACTCGGTCCATGGATAGCAGACTTACCCTGCTTCAGATAAAGGTCTAGGGCACTCTCTCTCACTTTGTCCCACCACTCCCCTGCTGCATCTCTCGGGTACCTTAAACTCTTCGGGACAATGAACCACTCCAAGGATATTCTCCATTTCTTGGTGCCAACTGTCAAGCAAAATCGGCGCTACTGTACCCATATAGTTCGTTGGGTTGAAACGGGATATCGTAGTGCTCATCTTGGCAAAGTCTATCCCGGCATCCTTATCTTTCTCAAACCTCTTAATAACTTCGATAAGCGTATCCTGATGCTCAAGCATCTTGGCAATCTCATCAACAATCATCTCCTGAGCCCTAGCATACATAGCAGACCTCTTTGGCGACATATCTTTGAGCAATAAGAGGAGAGATAAACGTAAGCACATAGCCTACGGCTCAAAGTAAATATGACCCTCACAAAACCTACTCGATCGAGTAACCACACCTACTCGATCGAGCATAGTTCACTCAATCGAGTTACCCACATACTCGATCGAGTACGCCAACTCTAGAACCTGACCAGAACTGACATATAACAGACTCGATCGAGTCACATACGTACTCGATCGAGTAGCCGACGCTCGATCGAGTACTCCCCTTACTCTATCGAGTTGCACAAAACAGCAGCTACTGCCCAACGTGCACATATACCCACTCGATCGAGCTCAGCCCACTCAATCGAGTCCACCCTATTCGATCGAGTTACCCCCACTCGATCGAGTCATGCTGACGATTCTAACTACCCGCATGCCTTTAACCTTATAACTTTTCGTAAACATAAAACATACGTATAGAACATCTCTTATTAACATGTTACTAATATTGCCACATAATAAATTACTTCCACCATACAACATATTTAACCACAAACCATATTATCATATACAATTAATTTCATCTTTTCCACCACATCCTCTATTCAACCACATATCCATCCATCCAACATATTCATATGAACATTAGTAACACATAACGATCCCCATGACACCCGATAGTGACCGGTTCAAACTTTTAGGGCGAGTTCGTGACTTTAGGACGTCTCCTAAGTCTTTGCCTTAGCTCCTAACAATTCCTACCCGGGTTCATTTTAGTTTTTGACTCTCTGAGTTCATTAGATTCAATAGTTACAGGTTCCAAAATCGTCTCTCTGATACCACTGTGTAACACCCCCATACACCAAGGTGGCGTACCAAGACCACCTAATGCATGAGAGTGCTACCATCTCGGTTGCCCGAGGTAGAGTATATCAAATAGACCATAAAAGAACGTACTTTAAGTAAATAGTTAAAGTGATTACATGCAAAACCAAACTGACAAAATACGGTACAAGTGTTCCAAACTAAAAACCAACTAAAAAATTAAAAGTATCTCGACACAACAGCGGAAGACTGCTAGCTGACTCGTGGTGACTCATCCCCAGCTAACCCTCGCGCATCCAAGTCATACCTGCTCAACAATTGCTCACCATCCCCGAATGGATCACCACAGTTTTTAAAACAATTAAACGGGGTCAGTTACTGCATTCATAATATAAGATAATACAACAATAAATACACAGTCACACTCCTCCAACATCGTCACATCACCAATCATATAGCTAACCTGAAGGTCTAACCCTGCCATATTATCAGTCGCAACCAGTAATCCACACTGCTAGTGGGAGACCGCAACCGATCCCACCCAAGCCCCGCTCATCTCCATCGAGCGAACAACCCATGTTCCTTAATGTGCACATCCCCCTTGTGACGGGAACCACAAAGGGCGAATCAAGGGCGTGAATCCACTCCCGAAAGTGACTCCACTAAGCCGAGGGCGGACCTCGCGAACCACAAACAATCAACAACAACCAATTAAAATATCAATAATACCAAAATCAATTACGATATAATCACATGCCAACAACCAACAACCACCTTAACATCATGTATGCAATAACTGAGTAGGGAAACCCTACCTGGAATGCAACCACCAAAAATCAACACAACAGCGGATCAAAAGCGCTCCTCTATGAAATCACCTTCTATCAACATATAATCATACAATTACAATCCATAATCAACAATACTCCCAAAAATCCTCAAGTTACTCAATTAGGGTTTAGCCAAAACTAACGAATTAGTATAAAAATTGTACTAGGATCTTTACCCACAGTACGACGATCTCACAGGTGTGAAGAACCCCGAACTCCGACGACTCAAGCCCTTGAATTTGATAGCAATGTGAGAGAAGGATGCAACGTAGTCTTGTTCTCTTTATGCAAAATGTTTGGAATAAAGTAAAAAGGTAAAAGAAACTGACGATTCCACTTTAAATAACTTTCTTGCGTTGCTATCAAAACCCGGTCAAAAATCCGTAAAAACCAACATACTCGATCGAGTAACTGAGGTACTCGATCGAGTAGCCGCTACTCGATCGAGTTGCCCCTACTCGATCGAGTACCCATCAGGCAGAACACTGTCCAGAACGCAAAACTAACTTACTCGATAGAGTAAGCCTTACTCGATAGAGTACCCAACAGCTCATAAATCCGTAGTATTACAGGTTATCTAACCGCCACCCCACTAAGGAGTAGTTATCTTCAGAATCCAAACGTCGTCTATATAAGGAGACATTCGTCCAAGGAGCAAACAACAACGACAACTCAGACAACAACAACAACAACTATAAGTTAGTATATCCTTATATCTTAGATTCTTAGTCGTAGAGTAGATTAGTATTAGAAGTAGCATGGCGAGCCTATCTGATCATGGAGGTAATCAGCCATCTATGTTTTAGTTTGTAATTTAGCATCCACAAATACTCTTGTGAAAACTCTAGTTGATGTTGTGTAATTGCCCATCTCATCCAACAGACTGGTCATTGTAGATTGCGATAAAATTATGGACAAAATTGTAGCCAGGATAAGAGGCTGGGGGTCCAAACACTTGAGCTATGCATGAAGGTTGGTACTTGTCAAAACTGTATTAACTCATATGCATAGCTATTGGACTAGGATCTTCTTACTGCCTAAGGGTGTTATTAGCAAGGTGGAAAGTATATATAGGAACTATTTGTGGGCTGGCACTGCAGATTACAAGCACTCTCCTCATGTGTCATGGGAGACATGTTGCTTGCCTAAAGAGCAAGGGGGGCTGGGTATTATCAATTGTCATCTTTGGAAAATTGTCTTGCTAGAAAAATATTCATGGTGGATACACAAGAAGAAGGATAGCCTGTGGGTTCAGTGAGTGCATCACATATATATAAAGCAAAGTGACTGGTGGATGTATCAACCAACCTTAAGTTCCAGTTGGACATGGAGGCAACTATGCAAGGTAAAGGAGAAACTCAAGCAAGGTCTCCTGTGTGGAGAATGGAAAGCTAATTACTCTGTTCAGGAGGTTTATCAATGGTTACTAGGAAACCATCAGAAGAAACAATGGGTACCTTTGGCATGGAATAGACTCTGCTTGTTTAAGCATAACTTCATCTACTAGATTTAGATACATAAACGGTTCTTACCAAGGATAGATTGCTGAGATATGGGGTCATCAATGATGGTGTTTGTTGGAAATCTATATCTCATTATTTAACATATTCATATATGTTTCAATTAATTTAGTCATAAAATTAATTACAAATCTTATGCATGCAAGCTAAAATAAAAGAGATAAGAAAATCAATTTCTCACCAAATAAATTTAGGTCAAATGGGCACCAACAAGATCTCCTTCTTGTTAGTTCTTGAGCTTTCCAATATTGGATGAACATACATGACCTCAAAATAGAAGCCCTCCAATTAGTTGCACCCAAAACTATCCCTTAATTCCACAAACTAATATGTACTAGATATTTGTAATGTAGTTTACCTTAAAATCGATTACTAATACTCATATATTACATTAATAATTTTAGTAATCTTTCATGAACAATTTGAATTAAAATCTCATCTTTTTGATGAAGATTAAGGAGGGAGAAGAGAGAAAATACATGAACTTTTTGCATGTGATATTAGAATGAATGATAGTCAAAATTAAAATTAATAAAATTCTCTACCAATTCTACAAAAACCGGTTGGAGGAGTCCTCTAAGACCAATGCATGGTCTTTGCTTTTTACTTTTGTTCTTATTAAGTAAAATAGGTGTAAGACTACCCTACATTGTAGGTAATTATAGTGTTTTATTTATCCATTAAACAAAACACCCACTCACCCATACTACCTCCAATATTTCGGTTTCTATAGTGTAATATAGAGTCCATTTTATTTTTGTCAATTGTACAATTGTATGTCATGTGACATGTGACATGTCTTATGTCATGTTTTAATTTAAAATGCATATTTAATAAATTAAATATCATTTACAAATTAAATAAATCATATTTAACAAATTGACTAGTAATATAAAATTACTTTCTCATAAAATGGTCATTTAATTACTAGTTAAAATAATTCACAATATCTTGTAATTATAACTAACTTATCATTCTCATCTCGCGTGTTTCGCAAACACCGATTAATATAAGTAATATAACTTCTTAAATTACTAAATAAAATCTCATTTAATCACATTATAATAAGATGTCACTTTTCTCTCTTATAATTTGTTCAATTTTTAAGGAATTAATTAATCTGTATCGGTATACAATTAATTAACCTTTTCAATTAAGGGAATCGTCCTTTAGGTGTGACCTCAAGGGATCAACGGGTCACCACCGTCGCACGACAGTAATGTCAAACTCTAGCCAGCCAATCATTACCGATATGTGTGGACCAGTTGACTATATATATATTATGTATCATCCCTTCCGTATTCTTGAAATGAGATTTAATAATGATATTTAAATCATGTGATCGCACTATTGTTGAGGACACATTTCCCAACAATCTCCCACTTGTCCTCGACAAGTGTGCGTCACCAATTCTCTTATCCTATTACTATCTCCCACTCAATGCAAGGTGTCTTTCGGGTCGTACTTGCAAGTGATCATATCGAGAGTGGTTTCCTCGATCTGGAGAATAACTGATTGACCGGATTTATCTATCATAGATACCTTCCGAGCGTGGCCACGTATTTCCGATTCATTACTCCTCGAGTGGCCCTGAGATATTGTTTTAACCCCGACAAGGGGGTGGACAATTCCTATCGCACTTATTCCCTTCGACTAGCCACACCATCATAACCCAAAATATGCCCATTTGACCCCATTTACGAAGGTCGTAGTAACACAAATCAAAGTTAATCTGAAATCGTGCCATCTTAGGCGAACAGTCTTTAGTCAAAAGAATCGACTCATTAGAATACTATAGTAGCTCTCGCCACGACCAGGCTTTATAAATTTGCCGAACTCTATAAGCGGTCACTGCGACAAAGTGTTCCTAACGATCGCCTATGTGATCGACTAGTCATCTCACATGACACTATGGCACTTGAACTTGCCATCAATCGCATCACACTCTAGTCACTTCGAGACGTCACCTCATACAAGTGACTATGGGCGAATACAATGCTAATCCATGTTCACTTTAACGGGGTTGAATGTTGTCTCTACAACCCGTTTGGATGTAACAAAGTATAATAAAAGAGTTTTAAGGTAAAACTCGAACGACAAATGCGATTATCACATATGAATAGTCAATGCCTGATTACTATTTCATGTTCTATAATCTAATTTGATCTTGTATGTAGTTGTTCATCTCAATTTAATTGAAATGACGTGACTCATCATGTTTAGCCTTTGAGAAGGCTTTGGTTATTAGGTTTTATCAACTTCTTGTACCTTACTTAACCTTACTACATACTCGTTTTCCTTTGTAATGTATACATTTGCATTACAAAACTTTCTGAGTACGTGTCGAGATCCAATCAAGACATAGGCCCTCTAGCCTAAGAATAGCTCCCACTGTTTTCACAGTGTGCGGGACTCATTCTCTTGCACATCTCATGATTGCAAGTGTACTCAATTTCCGTTATAAATATCTCTCATTGTTCTTTATTGCCTAGGACGATTCTAGAAAATCTATTTCTTAAATAACATAGCCACAATGGTATCTTAACCATCCTAATGTGTTTTGATTATGGTTTTGTCGGAAACCATGCGCAATCTCAATTGTCAATTGTCACTTGTGTAACACCCTTACACAAAATTGCATCATAAACACATTGCTTTACTTCCTTAATGCTTCTGGAAGCACTTAAGGGTAATCTTTATGGCTTACTTGGTAAAGATTACTTAAATTCGATTTTGAAAAACAATTCATCATACTCAAAGTATATGAAGTGTTATACATCATTACTTATTTAATTGATCCGGAAGCGGAAGTAAAATGGAATCAATCAAATATGTTCAATTTTAATTGAACTAGTCATGAATCTTATCAACATACGACTTCTTATTGACGCTAATATTATGTGGATTTATCTTCATAAATCCGGATATTCAAGATGTATTATATTACTCCAAAAGTCTTAAATCATTCGCAATGATCAATATGTCATCCACATATAAGACTAATTAAAATTTCCGTAACTCCCACTAAACTCCATGTATAAACACAACTTCTCGACTTATCGAGAAAAGTTTTATAACATGATCAAATCATTGATTCCAACTCATTGATGTCCTATTTAAGATTCTCTTAAGTTTCACATTATCTTAGGATTGCAAGAATCTACAAAACTCAAGACATGTATTGAATACATTCCTTCTAATTGAAGAAGTGGGTTTTAGATTTCACTTGCTATGTATTTCATAATAATGAAACACAATCCCTAAGAAGATCCAAATAGACTTAAGCATTTCAACTAGTGCAAAACACTTTATTAGTGCAAAACCCTTTGTCACTAATCAAGCCTTTTTATTTCGGATTTTCATGGCTCTAAGCCTTATATTGAGTTGTGACTTAACCACTCTCATGTAAGTCATATGTTTATTACTTTCCAGAAGTAATCAACTTGAATCAAACAATTTCTTTGTAAGTTATAAGCTCTTTACTTTCTTAAAAGTAGCATGAATTCATCAAATTTAACAAGTGACGAATTTAACCTCCTAGGTTTTAAAGAAATAATATTTTACACAAAACGTCTCATGTAGCCAAGAAAGACCAGTTTCTTGCGACATAACATTCTTTGTGGCTCTCGAATAATTTTCTCCCACTCTGTCTTCTAGAAATAAACTTGTATTTTAGAAAGACAGCTTCACGAGCCACAAAACCCGGTGTAGTCGTTATTGTAATAAGGAAAAATGAGCATTTGTTTCTTTTGAAAACTTACAAACATGGTAACCTACCATTTCATATCTCATGATTTGTTTTAGATTTAGTGGAAAAATGATTTAGACAAAAATGATAAAATCCCCAAAAGGATCAAGTAACTCAAAGTAACTTGATTGAAGTCCAAACCATATCGAATAGCATTTGAATTCTTATCCAACCACACATTATCCCATAATGTGCGTTTAAGAGAGATTAAATTGTGATACTATATCATATTTCATTTGGCTTATATCAAAATCTTCACTTTGATAATCCCATCACGACTAAATTGTGATTCCTTGAACTCTTTGAACTTCTTCAAAGATTTCTCTATTTACCTTATTAAGTGAACACATTAGCGTCAACTTAAATCGTTGGTAAAAGAAAATGATCAACCTATTTTGGATCAATGATTTACAACCTCGATCTCCTTTTCAACCAAAAGGCACGAGACATCTTGCTTTGAATACAAGATACGCATATACCATAAGATCTAATGGTTTCAAGAGTACTCGATAATTCTTTGCGTTCATCATTGTAGAATCTAAGGTTTAATTTTGGATTACCAATTTGAGTCTTGCATCATCTTCATGATATATCATTCTAGTTTGGTTTAGAATATAATCACCTTGATAATGGGCTAGCCATACATCAAATCATGGTGTATAGGGTCACAAAAGTGAAACATCTTTTGTATCTTAACAAAAGTTATATTCTTATTTAGGGTCCATGTACTTAATATTCCTAATTAAGGTACAACGTTAGACCCAAAACTAGATTGAGTACACAATGACTCTATCTCTCGACATTATTTGATGCTAGTCGTCATATTCTAATCATCCTATGTGTCGAATACAATGATGAAAACCTCCACTGGTTTCTAATATTGACGAAGTGGTACTAGCAAAATTTATGTTTAATCAAATAAACATTTAAAGAAGAAGGTCCCATTAGATGTCCCACAACTAACTTGTTGATTATTCAATAATTTGGGGTAGTTTCATTTCTTGTGTCCAACATTTAAGACAATGGAAACTTTATCGGTCGGGATTGATAGGTTTAGTATCGTTATTCTCAACAACTTTACTTTTAACATTACCTTGTATCAATTCCATTATAATCTTTACTTCTTGAACCTCATTCTCATCTTAACGGTTTAACAGAATGATCCCACTTATTTCAATGAGTCTTTGCTTTGAGAAGCAAAATTGAATTCATGAAGATTACTCTTCATTTGTTCGTTTTAGTCTTAAAACTTTCATTGAAGTGGTTGCGATATTTTGGTCAATTACGAATTCCAACAAATCTAATTACCAAAACAATTTATCATTTCAAGGTACTTAATTCAATTAAGTATATGAAAAACAATCCATTGTAAGTAGATGTATTAGTCAAGAATCAAAAACCTGTTTGATAATGAATAACTTATATCTATACTCTTTACAAGAGATCCTTAGCAATGGTTCATTTGAGGTTTTAGAAGCAAATTCATATTTGTCTTTAGTTACGATGGATTAATGGAGATTTGAATCAAAAATCGAAATGATATCGTATATGAATGTGGTAAAGAAATAGAACAATGTAATAACGGAATAGTGGAAAAAACTTTACATTTATCGTAACAAGGTTTGTACCCCGGTGTGGCCGAGTGCACTCCCTTACGAAATAGGTTTTCATGGTTTCTACTCTTTGGTAAGGCTATGTCTCAATTGATTGTTTTAGTGAGAGGTCATGTCAATTTATTATCTATCACGTTTTAAGTGAACTAAAGCGGTGAACTACGATAATTTTAATTGACACGGTCGATATACTCGATTAAAAGATGATGCATGTTTTAGTTATGGCGATTTAGCGATGCATGCGACATATAAATAAAATGCAAAGCATAAATTTAAATCCTAGTATGGCCTTCCTAAAAATAGAAAATCTAATTAACTATTACATATTCGGAAACCAACTCCATTGGTCCCTTGAACTTCGGTTGTGGCACGCATCTCGAGGTAACACCGTCTTTATGTATCGTCTTCCTTGAGTGACACCGTCTTGAAGGAACTCCGAAATAAATAAATTACATAACAAATTACATAATTTCCTATTATACATTTGTAATTAAAATAAAAATAAATCTATTAAATTACAAAACGGTGATACGAGATCACAATAAATTACAACCGAATCGATATTCCCAATCATTTCGGGTAATACCAATTAAAAACTAAGGCCATACTAAGTAAAAATTACATAATTCAAAAATTACATAAAATAAAATTATGACAATCATAAATAAAATGCAGCATTATAATATGTATGAACATGCCCAATTTAATGCTAAATCGCCTTTAAGAAGCCAATATCGTATATTACACGGTTTTTACGGATTTGCGGGATTCAACGTTTTATAATCACGATAATTACATAAATTCATATTTATGCACTAGTTAATTACCCTAACTTCTTAGGACTCAAAATTAGTCTTCACTAACTATTTGACTATAATTAACTTATATTACGTAAAATTGTTCATTAATGGACTCAAAATTACAATAAAATGCTATAAACTTCAAATAAATCACAAAAATTTCAAATAAATTCAAAATTTGAAATTTAAACTCATGAACATTCTGGAAAAATACCATGACACTCATACTATTCAAAAACTTAGGTTAAAAATTTCGAAAGTTATCGGGAAAAACAATGTATTTATGCTATTATTCACTAATTAAGTCACTATTTATGCTATTTTTCATCAAAAATCCATAAATCATGCATGAAGACTTCATTATAGCCTATTATTTTACACACATCTTGTAAAATTTCATGTGACAACATACTAAATTTCTATGACCAGATTCGAAATATTTCTCATATTAACCTATTTTTCATTTAAATTTGATTTTTAACATGAAAAATCCATTTTTCGAGCATAAAAACTCCAAAAATTATGAACATTTCCAGATCAACTAAAAATAATATATGTAAAAACATATCCAAAAACCACTGGAAAATTCGAAGTTTAGCTAATTTTCGTCCAAAATTGACATTTTTATCATAAAAATCACATTTTAATGCCAATATTAAATAAAATGAACAATAAAAATCCATAAATTAACCAAAATATCCTAAATACATTTTAGGATCAGAAACTTTAACATGCAAAAATTATTTTCGTGATATATCATAATAACACAAATTTACAAGTTTTATATGTTAATCGTATAACTCGGAAAAACTATAACCGATTTGCATGCAAACAACCTTGTGCTCTGATACCACTTGTTGGAAATCTATATCTCATTATTTAACATATTCATATATGTTTCAATTAATTTAGTCATAAAATTAATTACAAATCTTATGCATGCAAGCTAAAATAAAAGAGATAAGAAAATCAATTTCTCACCAAATAAATTTAGGTCAAATGGGCACCAACAAGATCTCCTTCTTGTTAGTTCTTGAGCTTTCCAATATTGGATGAACATACATGACCTCAAAATAGAAGCCCTCCAATTAGTTGCACCCAAAACTATCCCTTAATTCCACAAACTAATATGTACTAGATATTTGTAATGTAGTTTACCTTAAAATCGATTACTAATACTCATATATTACATTAATAATTTTAGTAATCTTTCATGAACAATTTGAATTAAAATCTCATCTTTTTGATGAAGATTAAGGAGAGAGAAGAGAGAAAATACATGAACTTTTTGCATGTGATATTAGAATGAATGATAGTCAAAATTAAAATTAATAAAACTCTACCAATGCTACAAAAACCGGTTGGAGGAGTCCTCTAAGACCAATGCATGGTCTTTGCTTTTTACTTTTGTTCTTATTAAGTAAAATAGGTGTAAGACTACCCTACATTGTAGGTAATCATAGTGTTTTATTTATCCATAAACAAAAGACCCACTCACCCATACTACCTCCAATATTTCGGTTTCTATAGTGTAATATAGAGTCCATTTTATTTTTGTCAATTGTACAATTGTATGTCATGTGACATGTGACATGTCTTATGTCATGTTTTAATTTAAAATGCATATTTAACAAATTAAATATCATTTACAAATTAAATAAATCATATTTAACAAATTGACTAGTAATATAAAATTACTTTCTCATAAAATGGTCATTTAATTACTAGTTAGTATAATTCACAATATCTTGTAATTATAACTAACTTATCATTCTTATCTCGCGTGTTTCGCAAACACCGATTAATATTAGTAATATAACTTCTTAAATTACTAAATAAAATCTCATTTAATCACATTATAATAAGATGTCACTTTTCTCTCTTATAATTTGTTCAATTTTTAAGGAATTAATTAATCTGTATCGGTATACAATTAATTAACCTTTTCAATTAAGGGAAGCGTCCTTTAGGTGTGACCTCAAGGGATCAACTGGTCACCACCGTCGCACGACAGTAATGTCAAACTCTAGCCAGCCAATCATTACCGATATGTGTGGACCAGTTGACTATATATATATATATATATATATATATTATGTATCATCCCTTCCGTATTCTTGAAATGAGATTTAATAATGATATTTAAATCATGTGATCGCACTATTGTTGAGGACACATTTCCCAACAGTGTTTGCTACTTGTGTGGATTACATCAGGAGACTCATAATCGTGTGTTTGTTTATTGTCAATGTTCCGGGTGTAATTCCGGAGCAGGATTATGACCACTTAAGCTTGTTGAATGATGTCGTTGCTTGTCTCTTCCCTTCACTCTCTCTTGTAAAGATGAACAAACTGAGGGCTCGGCTTGGTACCGAGCGTACTCACTCCGACGCTCAAGTCAGTAAACTTAAAGAGATAAGTTGTGTGTTAACTTGGCAAAGTATATTGTAGAGAGATAAGTGAGTTTATACCAGATTATTCAGTGAGTTTTGGGATAGTTTTCGGATCCTTTTCTCAATGAGAGAAGTGGAGTATTTATAGACTTTCACCTTTTGTCACGTAGTGGCCAAGTGGCCAAGTGGCTAGCAGGTGGAAAGACTATCTTACCCTCGGCCGAGGGACCCATGGCAGGCCGGCAGGCCTGGTTGACTCCATGCCGAAGGGACTGGATGTGAGTACGCGGATATGTCTCTCGGCCGGCTAGTTGCCGAGACCGAGACCCAAGTGGCAGGCCGACAGGCTGCGTCGGTTAGGCTGTCTAATACGTTGACTTGCTGTCTTTTAGCTTTGACTTTGCTCAATATGTTGACTTGGTCAGCGGGTGCAGAATATGCCCCATCAATTTGCCCCCAGCGTAGTCTATGCCGTGGTATGGACCTTCGATGCGTGTTGAGCGTATTCTGCGCAAGTTGAACTTCTTCCTCGGCTTGGTTCTGTTCAGGCCGTACCATATCCCCCCTCCACATGGTTGTGTAATGGACAATGAATGTGGAAAAGAAAAAATGGCGCTGGCCTAGACCAAGGTTGAGAGTGCCGTGTGCTTTTGATTGCCCCCGGCCGGTGCCGCCAAGCTTTGTTGATCAGCAGGCCGTTGGCAAGTAGATACTAAGGAGCGTGTCAAAGAAGATTGGTAACTGTATGTCGATTGACATTCCATGGCTGCATGCTTGACACGTGGCTTGGCATTGATTTGGTGGACGTTTCATGGGCTTTGCTCTGATTGGTCCGCTTCATGGGCTTTGCTCTATAAATAGAGCAGTGTGCCCCTCTTTTTGACTTGCAAACTTCATTTCTTCAAAAAATTCTCTCTCTAGTTTTTGAAGAGCTTTCTTTCTCTAACTTTCGAAGCGTTACTCGGCGTAACACTTTCTTCCAGGGTAAACAAACAAATTTTTCCAACTTTTATTTGTTAAGTATTTATTGTCACCATGTCTTCTGCTGATGCTCAACCCAGTACCTCTGCGCCGAGGGGCGAACCGTCGCGTCCTGATGAACAGGAGCCACTGGTTGTCACCCCGATAGGGTTCGGGGGGCGCTTGTCGCCTTCTCCTGAAATTGATGAGAAATTTTTGGAGGGTATTGATGATGATGATGATGAGGAGGAGGAGGAGACCCAATCTGATTCGGAGAGGCCGCATCTCTTGTGGCACGGCGACGCCTGCTCGATCAATCCTGATCGCGTTTGGATAAACAAGTTCGCCTCTGTCTCCAGGCCTGAACTTTTTGAAGATCATTACTCCTTCGGCAGGGGTTATAGAATTGTTGTCCCTGAGGGTGATCAGGTAGTCTGTTTCCCTCCCGAAGGTTGTATCGGCGTGTACATCAGACACCTGGAGTATGGGCTCCGGTTTCCTCTTAATGAACACGTCGCTGCCATAATCAAAGCCATGAATGTCGCCGTGGCACAACTGCATCCGTTTGCCATTAGGACTATTGTTGGCTTTGTATGGTTATGTCTTTTTAAAGGGGAGGCCCCAACGGTGAACCTCTTCCGTCGACTCCACCATCTTCGTCAGACTACCCTAGGTGGCACGGGGTGGTACAACATACAGACCGAGGCGAGTTATGTTACCGTTTCCAAGCTGACATCTTGCAAGGACTGGAAGGGGTGGTGGGTATACGTCGAGGTTCCGGAGGACTATCCGCTGCCCCGGTCCTTCCAGAGCCGCGTCAATTTGCGGTGTGAGAGTCAGGGGGAGCATGACAGATATGTCTCCCGTAGTAAGATTAAGATGGACGCCAAGAAGGTCTATCTTAAGGAGGACGAAACGCGGGCAATGAGGTTGTTTGAGGCTGAGAAGGATGGCACGCCGAAGGGATGGATGCCCCCGACGCAGATCGTTCTTCACGACGAGCCGCTTTGCCACGTCGGCCTCATACTGGCCCTCGGCCAGGGTGAGTGGGGTCGGTATGAGGCCCACCTTTGCTTTTTATGCTTCTATATTTGAGCCTTGTTTTACTTCTTTTGCTTAACTGTTGGCTTTGTTTCTTTTGCAGATCGATTTGGCCTGGATCTGTCTGTCTCCATCCTCAACAAGTTGGGACTTGATCAGGACGGGAGAGTTGTTGAGCTGCATCCTAAGGCCGCGCCACGTGATCGCAGACCGGCCTCGCACGAACTTATGGAGCAGGCGATGAAGGCAATGGATGTGGCGGCGACTCAAGCGGAGATTGGCGGTAACGTGCCGCGCCGGAGACCAAAGACAACGTCTACGGCGGCTACGGCGTCAACTCCAACTCAATCTTCAATCCCCGTAGTCCAAAAGGAGAAGGTGGTCGTCGATGTTGAAGAGGACGTCACCGTTCTGAAGGGTCCTCCTATTTCAAATAAGAGGAAGGAAGCAACGCCTCGCCGTCTTCTTTATTCGAGGCGAGGGGAAAGAAAAGGGGTCGGTAGGCCCTCGCCCAAGAAGGCTAGGACCGGTACGGATCTAACCCATGGCTCGGATTTAGCAGGTTCCTTAGGCATTCCTGATGACAGGCTTTCTGATATGTCGATGAATGTTGACATGGATGCTTTGTCTGGATTTTTTGTAGATCAACCGTTGCCAGCTGTCGTTCTCACCGAACGGCAACTGGAGAAGCAGCCTGTGCAAACGGGCGACAAAAATGTCACCGCCGATTCCTCGTCCGAGAAGGCTTCTTCCGTTCAGCTCAGGGCGGACGGCATAAGGCTGGCCAAAAGGCTGGTGAAGTGGGCTGAAGCTGCCGGCGCTCATATTACCGAGCAAGAAAAGCTCATGGCTCAAGCAGCTCATGCGCTCGAACGGCTTAGGCTTGAGCTTGCCGCTTCTAAGAAGGAGGCCGAGAGGACGAAGAAGGACTTCCAGGCCGCCATGAAGGACTTCCTCGCTGAGCGAAAGCTTAAGGAGGAAGGCCGAAAAGCCGTCTGGCCGAGAGGGCCAAGGTTGAGGCTGCGTTGGCTGACGTCGCCAAGCCTGCGGGAGGAGAGAGACAAACTTCGGGGCGGTTATAATCCCTGGTTTGAGCAGGGGAAAGATGGAAGTCCCCGCATCTGGCCGAGGCGAAGGAGCATAAGAACACAAAGGCTATCCTTGCTCAGAGGGAGAAGGACATTGAGACGCTGAAAACCGTCATCATCCCTGACATGTGTGCCCGGTACCGGGACCAAGCTGAAGATGCTACCAGGGATGCGATTAAAGAGCTCCTTCCTGAAGGCTCCTTCCCGTGGCAAGATTTTGACCGTCTTCTTGATGAGAATGCGGCTGCTGCGGAGGCCAAGGCTGCGGATGAGGCGAAGGCTGCTCAGGAGGCTGCGGAGAAGGCGGCCCGGGATGCTAAGGTGAAGGAGGCCAGAGAGGAGGCTGAGAGGGCAAAGGCAAGTGAAGCTGCCAAGCCATCCTCTGGGCCGCCCATCGTTGGTGATGCTGCTACTGCTGCCGGTGGCGAGCAGCAACAGGCATAGGGAGACGGGCGGTCGTCACCACATTCACCCGGCCCTTCGGACAGCTTCAGCTGTTTGGGGGCCAACTATTGAGCCTTTCCTCCCTGCCATCCTTTTGGCGCTTCATGTCTTATGTTGTAATCTTTTGTACCTTCTTTTTTTGTTAAACTTTGGTAGGTTGTGTTTAGGCTATCCCTATGGGGACGGCCGTCGACTTCGTGTTGCCTTGTAAACATTTTTCAATAAAGTTTGTTTATTTGCCTTCGGCTTGGCCGAGGCTTTTGATCTCATCCTCCATTAAGTTGTCTTCTTACGTTTTTAAACATATTGAGCGCTTTTTTCGTTTTTACCTTCGGCTTGGCCGAGGCAGCTAGATTGCGTATCTCAACTGTACTTAAACGTTTTTAAACATGTTGGCATGTCGGTCGCTTCCTCCTCCACTCCCGGTCTTAGCCGAGGCGGTCAGATTTGCGCTTCCCAACTGCTGTTGTGAACATGTTAGCGTATCGGTCATTTTTCCCCGCCACTCCCGGCTTTGGCCGAGGCAATCGAGGTTACGGCTCGACAGCGTTCGTATCTATAGGCATATTGATCGCTTCCTCTGCCACTCCCGGATTGGCCGGGGCAGCCAGATTTGCGTTCTCAACTGTACTTATACGTTCTTAAGCATGTTGGTCGCTTTCGCGAGTATCAACCGCATTTGTAGTGACTGCCCGGCTGGCGTCTACTAAGCATGTTGGTCGCTTTCGCGAGTATCAACTGCCATTGTAGTGACTGCCCGGCTTTAGCCGTGGCGTCTACTAGTGGCTGCCCGGCTTTGGCCGCGGCGTCTACCTTGGTACGACTACGGAGGGGACAAGCATTTCGATGGAAAACTTGGATCATTCTTCATAAGACATAATCACGCGTCGGGGTGCCCACAACGGTCTCGGACACCTCCGCCGCTATACGAAATACTTCCTAAGGTTGTCTGTGTTCCAATGGCTAATTAGAGGAACACCCTCCATGTCTGTCAGCCGGTATGTCCCCGGCCTCATTTCTTCAACCACCTTGTAGGGTCCTTCCCAGTTGGCCGTCATTTTACCATGGATGTTTCCTTTGTTTTTTGCAGCCGACTTTCTCAGGACTAGATCTCCTACTCTTAAGTCCCTTTTGTGGACCCTACGGTTGTATGCTCTTCTCATTCGGTTTTGATATACTGCCAAGTTGAGCCGTGCCGTGTCTCGACTTTCTTCGACCAGGTCTAGAGAGGCTCTCAGGCCTTCCTCATTTTCGACTGGGTCAAAGGTTTCCGTTCGGAATGTCGGCACTGCTGCTTCAATTGGCAGGATGGCCTCAGACCCATATACTAGGTGGAATGGACTGTACCCTGTTGCTTGTTTCTCCGTGGTTCGAAGGACCACAGGACGCCGGGTAGTTCATCAGCCCATCTTCCCTTTAGATCCTCAACCTTCTTCTTCAACCCGTTCGGGATTGTTTTATTAGCCGCTCCTTTGCCCGTTGCTCGAGGAGGGTGGCAGACGGAGGAGTATGCAAATTTGATACCGAGCTCTTCCAACCAATTCATCACCATGTCGCTCCAAAACTCTCGGCCGTGGTCAAATACAATGACCTGAGGTAGCCCAAAACGAGTTATGACGTTCTCCCAAATCACTTTTCTTACGGCCGCAGTGCCACGACAGCCTCGACCCATTTGGTGAAATAGTCAACGACGACAATCAGGTACTGAAGAAAATGTAGATTCATATACATGTTAACATACTCATATATGTCTAGATAAATTTGTCATAAAATTAAAACGGATTTTATGCATGCAAACAATAATAAAATAGAGGAGAAATCATGTCCTTACATTGGTGATTTCGGTTATTAGGGCACAAAAGAGATCACCTTTCTCTTTTGATCTTGAGCTTTCCTTTATGGATGAATAAGATCTAAGTATAAGATCTCTCCCAAGCTTTATACCCAAGGCTTAACACTTAATCTAATTAATATTATAAGTACTAGTATAATATTAATCTAGGAGAAAATTGAACCAAAAATATTATTTAACCCTTGAATATTTCGGTTTTTATGAGAGAAGAAGAGAGGATTTTTCTTCTCACTAGAACTTATATTTTGGATGATCAATTGAAATGAATATTCACTAACACATTTTAGTGTAATAATAGGTAAAATTAGATGAAAAACCAATGATGGTTTTCTCATCAAAAACCGGGTGGAATGGGGGGCTTTTAGGGGAGCCAATGCATGAACACATTTGTCTTCACAAGAATATTAGGGTTGCATGGCTAGGAATGTAGGTAATCATTATGTTCTTATAATAATTAAACAAACACAATATTAGCTTCCACTACCCCTTAATTTCGGTACAATGGATAATATAGAGTCCATATTATTTTTGTCAATTTGTTAATATGTAACATGTCATATGTCACATAATATGTTATGTATTTTTAACATATTAAAAATCAACGTATTAGTAAAAATACGTCATATACAAAAATTGATTTGGTAATTTCATAATTACATGTGCCGAAATATTTTACCAATTTATAAATCACAACAGTTTGTATTTATAATAATTCATTCAAATTTAATTGTTACACTAAACAATTATTTCATCCGAGTAATGATACAATTCAATTACTCAGACCGTATCTCATTTAATCACATTTCAATTTGATACGTAAATTATACTTCCAAAATCGTCCGTCAATTTTCAAGTAATTTAATTAACTCGTAACGTTATACGATTAATTAAATAATCAATTAAGAGTATTGCCCTTTAGGTATGACATAGGGGTCAACTCGATCACCACCGTCACACGACGATAATGTCAAACTCTAGTCACCAATCATTACCGATATATGTTGACCAGTTGATGAACAATATTACTTCCCAATTGTATTCTATATAATGAGACTTAAACATGTGATCATCATGATCAACAGTCGTGATCGCATTATTGTCGGAGGACACATATTCCAACAATCTCCCACTTGTCCTCGACAAGTGTGCGTCACCAATTCTCTTGTCCTATTACTATCTCCCACTCAATGCAAGGTGTCTTTCAGGTCGTACTTGCAAGTGATCATATCGAGAGTGGTTTCCTCGATCTGGAGAATAATTGATTGACCGGACTTATCTATCATAGATACTTTCCGAGCGTGGCCACGCATTTCCAGTTCATTACTCCTCGAGTGGCCCTGAGATATTGTTATAACCCTGACTAGGGGTGGACAATTCCTATCGCACTCATTCCCTTCGACTAGCCACAGCCATCATAACCCAAAATATGCCCATTTGACCCCATTTACGAAGGTCGTAGTAACACAAATCAAAGTTAATCTGAAACTGTGCCATCTTAGGCGAATAGTCTTTAGTCAAAAGAATCGACTCATTAGAATACTATAGTAGCTCTCGCCACGACCAGGCTATATAAATTTGCCAGAACTCTATAAGCGGTCATAAGGCCCGACAAAATGTTCCTAACAGTCTGCCTATTTGATCGACTAGTCATCTCACATGACCCTATGGCACTTGAACTTGCCATCAATCGCATCACACTCTAGTCACTTCGAGATGTCACCTCATATAAGTAACTATGGGCAAAAACAATGTTAATCCATGTTCACTTTAACGGGGTTCAATTGTCTCTACAACCCGTTTGGATATAACAATGTACAAGGTGAGTTAATAATAACTCAAACGACAAATGTCGACATCACACTCGGGTAGTCAATATCATATTACAACCTTGTGATGTATATCGTCAGTGTAAACACTTATTGATTGCAATAGAAGTTTAACATCTCATGTGTCCATATGTTCAAACTTCTTTCACTTGCAATTTCCTTCACATTCATGTTCTCATAGCATGAATCTTACCAAGTACACATCAAGGTTCCCGACCTTGGTTTTGGTTCTTTAACTTGAAAGAACTTTCTTATCGATCATCTCATAACGAACGAATTTGCGATGAATAATACAACTTGTACCGATCAAGTATTCCATCCACACACAATGCACTAGGTATATGTTTTGTAGAATCTTACACCAATTGTCAAGATGATTAGCCTAGCACTTCTAACAAGTCCTAGCTTATTGGGAAGAATTAGTTTTAAGCAACTTCTTGTTCAACTAAGTGTCTTCCCACAACTTCTTATTTCTCTTTCTAGCTCGAAAGTTTTAGGATTCTCATAAATCCTTATATGTGTTCGGATTTCATATATATGTGCAACCTATTGTCACATAATCGAGTATTCCGTCAAACACCGAAATCGCTCATCGGATTCTACTCGAGAATTCATGACGTTTCTATTATGGCTCACCAAACAATCATCATGCTCTTATGCATATGATTCAAAATTGGACATGTACATGATTATTCTAATGGCGGAAACATTAGTTACTAATAATCACGTGGTCAACCGTTCATAGGTTCAATGAATGACCATGACTTCTAATGGTAGTTCCATTTTCATTCATATGAATAACCTATGTGTAGGTTGATATGATGTGTATCTCTTAATACTAATCCAACATCCCTTGATGTAATTGGATCCATCATTGTCCATTTTCATCCAGAATTGAAAACTCAAAAGCTTCTTTATGAAAGAAGGTATTAGCTCGTCATTCTTTAATGAGTGATGAGTTGTAAACATTCAAAGGATGATAGCTCCCACTACATTCCATGTCTTCACATGAGAATTTCCTAACTCCCACTCAATTCTACACATTTCGAAATTGACTTCTCAATCGAAATTTATTCAAGAATTGAAATATAAATTGCATTGCCAAGTTATTAAGATAAAACCATATATGTTCCCATCATATCCTTTCAAAATGCCTATTTTGAAGTGGTCTCATCTCAACCTTACGGAAAGGGATTTTAAATCCCCAACACACTCATGTCATAATGATGTGTAGTAATGTCTTTATTCAAATATAAACAATATCTAGAATACGTCCTTCACAATTACCCTTTTGGAAGGAGGTTTAACCATTTCATAGTGAGGTTAAACAATGACATTTGCGTGGTTAAAAACTTTGGCCATTGAAGATATCGGTATATCAATTTTGCAACTCGATCATAACTAGTATGTTACTTTGATTCATTTAGGCTCTTAAGTAAATCTCATGGTTGAAACTATTGGTCAAATGTTTCATAAACTCAGTCAAAAACTTGTTGAGACTTTACATTAGTCATTTTCTTCCAAAACTTCTTTTGGTCTCCTCGTGTAGTTATCTTGAGAATATACTCTTATGATAACTACACTTGGTCTCTTTAGTCATATAGAACTAACTTGAGACCATAGATCTCATCTATTTGGCATACTATGTAAATAGATACACCTTCATTCAAATCATTTTCTTTTGCATAGATCTTCATTTACACAAGTACACAATTTTATCTTGCCTTGTGTGTTGTGTCCTCATTTTTCTCCCACTCTATCTTTAGAATAAATACACTAAACATTCAAAGATAGCATATGAGACACAAATTAATGATGTTGAAGTATAAGGAGAACTATCTCATAGATAGACTAATAGTTATT
This sequence comes from Silene latifolia, assembly GCF_048544455.1. Classification (NCBI taxonomy): domain Eukaryota; kingdom Viridiplantae; phylum Streptophyta; class Magnoliopsida; order Caryophyllales; family Caryophyllaceae; genus Silene; species Silene latifolia. The sequence goes on along the minus strand of NC_133533.1, from coordinate 64,322,297 downwards.
GATTTCATATGTGTACTTGGTGATTGACATACCTTTAAGAGAGTTCATAGACTCAAAATCGCTTCATAAATGATCATACACAAGCCTTAAGCATGTGGACATATAATGAAACCCGTCATTATATTTGTCTATTAGATCACTTTAAGTGAATAATCTTATGTTTCAAAACCCAAGCATTTTAAAGATGAAATTTTAGAACATTAAAAGGATAAATGATAAAACGGGTGACTTGGGTTGCAAACCAAGTCACCATCATCCAAAATACAACTCATTATCCAAAATACTTTTCCATGTCGAACACGGAAACTTAAAGTTCTAAAATCCAAAACATTACTTAAAATAAGACAATTGAAAAACAAAGCTCCATAAAAGCTATCCTAAGCTTCTCCATGGTTTCCCATGCTTGTTTTTCCTTTCCTTTGTCTTTGCTTGGTGGAGGCCCTATTTACAATAAAAAGGGAGATACATTATCACAACTTTGCATCATAATACCATAGTTGAATTAGAAACATAAAAGAAGGTTAGTCATTTACCTACTGGAGTGATCTTTCCAGCTTTGATATCACCAAGGTACTTGGAACAATTTCTTTTCCAATGTCCCATGCCATTACAATAATGGCACTTATCAAGAGGACCCTTCTTGACTTTGGAGGTGCTAGCTTCACAAGACTTAGCTTTGGTGAATGTGGGAGCTTGCTTTTTACCCTTCTTTCCACTCTTCTTGAACTTCCCCTTACTCTTTGTGCTTATGTTAAGCACATCCTTGGGAGGGTTCACATTTAACCCCATGTCCCTCTCGGCTTGCACAAGTAACTTGTGCAACTCCTCAAGAGACACATCCTTGTCTTGCATGTTGAAATTCACCCGGAATTGCACATATGCCTTGACTTTAGACAAGGAGTGTAGAATCCTATCTACGATGAGTTCTTTGGGGATTTCAACCTTTTGAATTTTCAAGGTCTCGACAAGCTCCATGAGTTTGAGCACATGAGGGCTAACCTTTTGGCCCTCTTTGAAGTCGAGATCAAAGAATGCCGCGGCCGCCTCATATTGGACGATCCGCGGAGTTTGTGAAAACATGGTCACAAGTTTTGAGTAAATCTCATTAGCATTGCCCATTTTGAAGGCTCTCCTTTGGAGGTCCGCCTCCATCGCAAATATTAAGACATTTTTCATTGCGGCGGACTCCTTTTGGTAAGCCTCATATGCTTCCCTAGTGGCCGCGGTGGACCTAGTGGAGGGTTCGGGTGGAGAGGCCTCGGTAAGGTAACGAAGCTTGTCGTCACCTTCGGCGGCTAATTTGAGTTGGGCATCCCAATCGGAGAAATTTGACCCATTCTTTTCAAGTTTACATCGATCCATAAAGGATCGGAGCCAAGATGAAGTAGCGAGAGGTGTAGCATTAGGGGTTGGTGTTGGTGTTGCCATTGTTATGAAAAAGAAGTGGTCTACAAAACAAAATATAAGGAGTAAAACAATTGTCGTTTTAATAATACTCGTAAAAATGTATGATTTAAACAAGTTTTATGCATTTTTCTAGTGACCTCTACCCAACTAGATAAATGATTCCAAGACCCAAATTCATATCGACTTAGGCACGGTGGGGCCGATACATCCTTTATCAATATAACTCGGTGGATTAACGTTTAATCGATTCTACTTTTAGAACTCTTGGTCGATAATATTACATTAACAAATATCTATAGCCCAAAACACATCGACAAGGGCACGGTGGGGCCGATACATCCCTTATCAAATACTTTTGTTGAGTTCAATCCAAATTTCGAATAAATGTGTCCATGATCCAAACCCACATTAACTTGGGCACGGTGGGGCCGATACATCCCTTATCAACATGAATTCGGTGGATTAACATTCATCACCCACTTCCCCTACGTAACAAGGTTTGTACCCCGGTGTGGCCGAGTGCACTCCCTCACGAAATAGGTTTTCATGGTTTCTGCTATTTGGTAAGGCTATGTCTCAATTGATAGTTTTAGCGAGAGGTCATGTCAATTTATTATCTATCACGTTTTAAGTGAACTAAAACGGTGAACTACGATAATTCTAATTGACACGATCGATAAACTCGATAAAAGACAATGCATGTTTAGTTATGGCGATTTAGCGATGCATGTGACATAAAATAAAATGCAAGCATGAAGATAAATAAATCCTAGTATGGCCTTTCCTAAAATAGAAAAACTCTTTAACTATTACATATTCGGAAACCAACTCCATTGGTCCCTTGAACTTCGGTTGTGGCACGCATCTCGAGGTAACACCGTCTTTATGTATCGCCATTCTTGAAGAAATCCGTCTTTGGGAACTCCTGAATGAATAAAATTACATAATAAATTACATAATTTCCTATTATACATTTGTAACTAAAATAAAATAAATCTATTAAATTACAAAACGGTGATACGAGATCACAATAAAAATTACAACCGAATCGATATTCCCATACATTTCGGGAAATACCAATTAAATCTAAGGCCATACTAAGTAAAATTACATAATTCAAAATTACATAAATTAAAATTATGACAATCATAAAGAAAAATGCAGCATTATAATATGTATGAACATGCTCAATTTTATGCTAAATCGCCTTTAATTATCCAATATCGTATATTACTCGGTTTTTACGGATTTGCGTGATTTCAACATTTTATAATCACAAAAATGCATAAACTCATATTTATGCATTAGTTAATTACCCTAACCTCTTAGGACTCAAAATATAGTCTTCACTAATAATTTGACCATAATTAACCCATATTTACAAAATTGTTCATAAATGGACCAAAAATTACAAAAATAAGCCATTAAACTTCCAAAAAATCACAAAATTTCAAATAAATTTGAAATTTGAAATTTAAATTTATGAACATTCTGAAAAAATCCATGACACTCATAATGTTCAAAATCTTAGGTTAAAAATTTCGAAAATTTACCGGAAAAACAATGTTGCGGTTTATCGATTTTTAATAAAATAATCATAAAAAAAAACATGGAAAAATTATTTTCATTAACTTTTCAATTTTATATCTGAAAAATATAATAAAATGCAACATTAGACGTTTTTCTAAAGTCATAGATTATGTTTTATTAATTTTCACTAATAATGTCACTATTTATGTTATTTTTCTTCAAAAATTCATAAATCATGCAAAAAGACTTCTTTATAGCCAATTATTTTACACACATCTTGTAAAATTGTATGTGACAACATATTAATTTTCTATGACCAGATTCGAAATTTAACTCATATTAACCAAATTTTTCACTTAAATCCGAATTTAATAATGAAAAATTCATTTTTCGAGCATAACAAGTCCAAAAATTTTGAAAATTTACAGGTTATCTCAAAATAATATATGTGACAACATATCCAAAAACCAAGTGAAAATTCGAAGTATAGCTAATTTTAGACCAAAAATGACATTTTTACTCATAAAATCACATTTAAATGTCATTATTGTAAATTATGAACAATAAAAATCCAAAAAATAACCAAAATATCCTAAAATACTTTAGGACCAGAAATATTAACATGCATGTAATAATTTCGTTATATATCATAATAACACAAATTTTACAAGTTTTATTTGTTATTCTTATAACTCGGAAAAACTTTTAACCAATTTGCATGCAAACAACCGTGGCTCTTGATACCGATTGAAGGAAATGTAGATTCATATACATGTTAACATACTCATATATGTCTAGATAAATTTGTCATAAAATTAAAACGGATTTTATGCATGCAAACAATAATAAAATAGAGGAGAAATCATGTCCTTACATTGGTGATTTCGGTTATTAGGGCACAAAAGAGATCACCTTTCTCTTTTGATCTTGAGCTTTCCTTTATGGATGAATAAGATCTAAGTATAAGATCTCTCCCCAAGCTTTATACCCAAGGCTTAACACTTAATCTAATTAATATTATAAGTACTAGTATAATATTAATCTAGGAGAAAATTGAACCAAAAATATTATTTAACCCTTGAATATTTCGGTTTTTATGAGAGAAGAAGAGAGGATTTTTCTTCTCACTAGAACTTATATTTTGGATGATCAATTGAAATGAATATTCACTAACACATTTTAGTGTAATAATAGGTAAAATTAGATGAAAAACCAATGATGGTTTTCTCATCAAAAACCGGGTGGAATGGGGGGCTTTTAGGGGAGCCAATGCATGAACACATTTGTCTTCACAAGAATATTAGGGTTGCATGGCTAGGAATGTAGGTAATCATTGTGTTCTTATAATAATTAAACAAACACAATATTAGCTTCCACTACCCCTTAATTTCGGTACAATGGATAATATAGAGTCCATATTATTTTTGTCAATTTGTTAATATGTAACATGTCATATGTCACATAATATGTTATGTATTTTTAACATATTAAAAATCAACGTATTAGTAAAAATACGTCATATACAAAAATTGATTTGGTAATTTCATAATTACATGTGCCGAAATATTTTACCAATTTATAAATCACAATAGTTTGTATTTATAATAATTCATTCAAATTTAATTGTTACACTAAACAATTATTTCATCCGAGTAATGATACAATTCAATTACTCAGACCGTATCTCATTTAATCACATTTCAATTTGATACGTAAATTATACTTCCAAAATCGTCCGTCAATTTTCAAGTAATTTAATTAACTCGTAACGTTATACGATTAATTAAATAATCAATTAAGAGTATTGCCCTTTAGGTATGACCTAGGGGTCAATCGATCACCACCGTCACACGACAAGAATAATGTCAAACTCTAGTCGGCCAATCATTACCGATATATGTTGACCAGTTGACAGTAACAATATTACTTCCCAATTGTATTCTATATAATGAGACTTAAACATGTGATCATCATGATCAACAGTCGTGATCGCATTATTGTCGGAGGACACATATTCCAACAGGTACTTCCTTCCCCCGGAGGCCGTCGTAAATGGTCCTAATAAATCCATCCCCCACTGTGCAAATGGTAGGGGACTGAGTACTGGTTGCAGGTCTCGGGAAGGTGCATGTATCACCGGAGCATGCATCTGACAATTCTTGCACTTTATGGTTTTTGCTCTGGAATCTTTCAGCATGGTAGGCCAGAAGTAGCCGGCTCGGAGAGCTTTGTGGGCTAACATCCTCGCCCCTATGTGGTGTCCGCAGATGCCTTCGTGAATCTCTGTCAGTATAAGCTCCGCGTCGGCTGGGCCGACACATTTCAAGAGTGGTCTTATCACGGACCTTCTGTATAATTCTCCTTCGAACACCAAGTACCTTGCGGCGATCCTTCTTATCTTCTGAGAGAGACTGCGGTCCTCCGGTAACTCTTTTGTCAGTTTGTATTTCATTATCGGAGTCATCCACGTCGTCTCGGCTTCGATGTCGCCCACCATGCCGACGGTCTCAGTGATGCTTTTAGCATTTCTGATATCCACCAGCACGGTTCGACTGACATTCTTGATGCTTGAACTGGCAAGTTTTGAGAGAGCTTCGGCTCGGTTGTTCTCAGACCTGGGGATGCACTGTATTTGGAAAGATTTCAATTTTGAGGTGTCAGCTTTTACCCTTTCCAGGTACCTCACCATCCCATCGTCTCGAGTCTCATACTCTCCTCTGATTTGATTAGTCATTAAGAGTGAATCTGTTTTCACCACAACATGCTCCGCCCCGGCAGCTCTAGCTAACTCGACTCCAGTTATCACCGCCTCATATTCGGATTCGTTATTTGAGGCCGAGAAGGTAAACTTCAAGGCGTACTCAAACTCGTCTCCGTTAGGGCTGATGATAAGGATGCCGCTCTGAGAGCTGTTCGCCGTGGAGGACCCGTCGGTATACACTTCCCACACGCCGGGATGTGATTCTTCTTGATATGTGCACTCAGCCAGGAAGTCTGCAAGCGCTTGCCCCTTTATCGAAGGCCTCGGCTTGTACTGAATGCCGAAGCCGGAAAGCTCCACCGCCCATTTGATAAGTCTGCCGGATTTTTCGAATTTTTCCAACGCTTTCTCCAATGGCTGGTCGGTTAAGACCGTCACGAGATGTGCGTCGAAGTAGGGTTTCAGCTTCCTTGCGGAAACGACGACGGCGAGGGCTGCTTTTTCGATTAGTGGGTAATTCCTTTCGGCGGCCAGCAGTGTATGGCTGATAAAGTAAATTGGGTGTTGTTGCTTATTTTCTTCCCTGACGATTACGGCACTGACCGTGGCCGAGGTAACTGCTAAGTATAGATATAGCGTCTCCCCCAGCGTCGGCCTGGACAGGGTCGGAAGTGTTAGAAGGTGGGCTTTCAGTTGCTTGAAAGCCATGCTCTGTTCCTCCCCCCAGCTAAAGTCTTTGTTCCCCTTTAGCACTTTAAAGAACGGAGTGCTCTTGTCGGCCGACCGAGAAATGAAGCGGGCAAGAGCCGCCATCCTTCCGGTCAGCGTCATAACCTCTTTTCGATTTCTTGGCTCCGGTAGGTCTAGTATCGCTTGGACTTTCTCTGGATTGGCATCAATTCCCCTGGCGCTGACAAGCACGCCGAGGAACTTGTCGGCCCGGACACCGAAGCTGCATTTCTTTGGGTTAAGCTTCATTTTATATTTCCTTAGTGAACAAAATGTCTCGCTCAAATCGGTTAAGTGCTCGCTGTCAGACTTGCTTTTTACAATAGCATCGTTGACGTAAGCCTCGATGTTTCGCCCTTTTTTATCTTGAAACACTTTGTCCACCAATCTGGTGTAAGTTGCGCCAGCGTTCTTCAAACCGAACGGCATCATTTTATACATGTATGTGCCGTGAATGGTGATGAATGCGCACTTAGGCATGTCTTCCTCGGCCATGAATACCTGATGATACCTTGAGAAGGCGTCCAGCAGGCTCAGCATAGTGTAGCCTGTCGTGGCGTCAATTAAACTATCTATTCGAGGCAAGGGATAGCAATCTTTAGGGCACGCTTTATTAAGATTGGTAAAATCAACACACATCCTCCACGCCCCTGATGACTTCCTCACCATTACAACATTTGCTAGCCACTCAGGGTAAGTACAAGGCATGATAAAGCCCGCCTCTAGTAATTTGTCTACTTCAGCTTTGATGGCCTCATCCTTCTCGGCCGAGGAGTTCCTCATCTTCTGCTTAACAGGGCGAGCGGTGGAGAGTACGTTCGGCTTGTGAACGATCACCTCCCGCTCACGCTGGCATCTCGGGCTTGAGTATGCGAAGACATCTTTGTTCTTCCTCGGCAGGTCTAGGAGATCGCTCGAATTTTGGCTCCGGTCGGCACCGATAGTTACGGTGCGCTCGGGTCAATTTCCACTTCCTCGGTCTCGGCTCCTCCTTGACCATGCCGACGTTAGTATCCATCCGTTCGCCCTCCCTGCCGTAAGGATGGGCTCTTCCCTTTCTCCGATTTCTTTGCCACTTTGAGGGATTGCATGTTGCACCCTCCGCGGATACTTGACATTGACAATTTCATCTCTCTCGTCCTTTGAGACGAGCTTTTGTGCTTCCCCCGGTCCGAGACATACATCAATGTCGGGCCCGATGGACATCACCGCATCGGCCTCGCTCAAAGTGACCCGGCCTATGAGAACATTGTAGGCGGACGAACCATCAATAACCACGAACTCGTATAAAACATTTTTGGCCGCATCCGCTTGGCGAACATCACCGGCGATCGATTGACCCCGGGGTACCAGTAGCCGCCCCGAGAAGCCGTATAGCGGGTTGATGCGAGGGCTCGGTCTTCAATCTTCGACCGAGATTGAGAAAGCACTCCCCGAACATGATGTTCGTGTAGGCGCTGTGTCAATCGTGCACCTTTTGACCAAGTGGTTGGCTATATCTAGGTGGACTACGAGCGAGTCGCTGTGCGGGGCGACGACTCCTTCGTAGTCCTTCTTTCCGATGGTTATATCGGGGACGGTGGAAACGGGGATCGCTGTTTTGGGCACAAATTTGATGGCTTGGTATAGCTCATTTAGGTGCCGTTTGTGCCCATTAGCCGACCCACCGTTCTCGTTTCCTCCGATGACAACCTGGATCACTCCCATCCGCTGGAATACTGATTTTCTATTCGCCCCGTCGGAGCTTGTTTTTGGGCCTCCAGCTACATACTTGTTGAGGGCCCCCTTTCGGATTAGCTCCTCGATGGCGTTCCTCAAATGCCGACAGTTGTCGGTCTTATGGCCTGTTTGGCCGTGGTATTCGCAGAACTGGCTAAGGTCACCGTCCCCCCTCGCCTTGGGGGGCCTTGCCCATTTCTGCCCTTCATTCTTGCTTAGGGCAAAGACCTCGGCCGGTGATTTGACCAGGGGGGTGAGACTGTTGTACCGCTTCTGGGTGTATGGTCCCGAACTCCCCCCGGCGCCCGCCGAGTGCTGTTTCCTATTGAATCTCTCGGGCCGTGACCGATTCCCGGCACGGCGTCCTTCATCTACGTTGTCCCGGCGGCTCCTCCTCTCTGGGTGCCCAGCTTCACTGTGGCCCACCCAGGTTTTGTGATAGTCCTCCACCTTTACGGCTCGGTCGGCCATCTTTCTGGCGGAGTCCAGGTTGAGGTCTTCGCACTTGATGAGCTCGTTTTTGAACTCGCCTTTTGGGAGACCTTTCATCAGCGCGAAGGCCGCCAGTTCGGTGTTCAGCTCACGGATCTGCTGAACCTTAGCGTCGAACCTCTTCATATAACTTCGGAGGGACTCGTCCTCCCCCTGTCGGATAGTTAGGAGATCCGAGGTTTCCACGGCCCTTCTCTTGTTGCAAGCGTACTGGGCTATGAAGTTGTCTCTCAGGTCGGCATAGCAGTATACCGAGCCATTGGGTAGCCCCTTGTACCAACTCTGAGCCATGCCATGGAGGGTCGTTGGGAAGACTCGGTACCACACCTCATCGGATTGCTCCCACACCGACATGTACGACTCGAAAGCCTCGGCATGGTCGGTCGGGTCGCTATCCCCTTTGTATGATATGGGCGGCAGCTTCAGCTTAGTTGGCACAGGGACTTCGAGGACATAGGCACTGAGGGGCTGTCTGACCACGTGTCGAATGACACGCGGCGATCGGCTCCTCGCAACCTTAGTCCGGCTTCTCTCCATGTGGCGGTAAGGGCTTCTTGTCCGACTTTGGTGAGTCGGGCTTCTTTCATTTCTTCGGGGCGGGCCTCGTTGTTGTCGCGGCGACGCTGTCCTCCCGCGAGTGGGGGAAGGACTTTGGTCTGCCACTGGCACCACGGGCTCCGCCGGCGTCCTAGCATGCCCAGCTCCTTGTATCGCTCCGGACAAGTTGTTCGGAGTCACTTTATGGGCCCTGGTCACTTGTGGAGGCGCTGCCGCCCCTGTCGCCGTGACAGGGGTAACCGGCGTGCCACCCATCAGGTCCAGGAATAGCTTCAATTTGGCCGCATCGACCACATGTCCCATGACAGTGATTTGGCCGGTCGGCAGCGGTGTTTCTGGCTCTCTTGTCATCCCGTACTTCACCGGCTCAATGACTCGGCCGGTGGGGGACTGCCCGATCTCAGAATTGGGGAACGCGTCATCCTGGTAGAATGCAGTTTCTTCACTCACAATTTCTTGTTGTTTTGACATCTTCTTAGCTCTTTGAATGGTTTTTGGTTGTTTTTTTGTAAGGGAGGTGACTAGCTTTTAGTATCTATTCCCACAGACGGCGCCAATTGTTCTGGGTGTAATTCCGGAGCAGTATTATGACCACTTAATCTTGTTGAATGATGTCGTTGCTTGTCTCTTCCCTTCACTCTCTCATGTAAAGATGAACAAACTGAGGGCTCGGCTTGGTACCGAGCGTACTCACTCCGACGCTCAAGTCATTAAACTTAAAGAGATAAGTTGTGTGTTAACTTGGCAAAGTATATTGTAGAGAGATAAGTGAGTTTATACCAGATTATTCAGTGAGTTTTAGGATATTTTTCGGATCCTTTTCTCAATGAGAGAAGTGGAGTATTTATAGACTTTCACCTTTTGTCACGTAGTGGCCAAGTGGCCAAGTGGCTAGGAGGTGGAAAGACTATCTTACCCTCGGCCGAGGGACCCATGGCAGGCCGGCAGGCCTGGTTGACTCCATGCCGAAGGGACTGGATGTGAGTACGCGGATATGCCTCTCGGCCGGCTAGTTGCCGAGACCGAGACCCAAGTGGCAGGCCGACAGGCTGCGTCGGTTAGGCTGTCTAATACGTTGACTTGCTGTCTTTTAGCTTTGACCTTGCTCAATATGTTGACTCGGTCAGCGGGTGCAGAATATGCCCCATCAGTCAATTTAGTATGAATTGTCTACAACTGCTGAAAGACTGGCTGATGATTAATTGTCAGGGTACTATGGAGGACTGGATCAGCAAATGGAGCTGTAAATCTCTGGTCAGAAAACATGTGATCATGGTTGCCATTTCTGGACTCATTTACAGCATATGGGAATGCAGGAATAAGTTTAGGATGAAACTTTATATCCCACAGCCGTGTAGAGTGGTGATGGGGGTTCGTAAGCTGATTGAGATGAGATTGACTAAGATGGAGTTTGATAAGGGGAGGACTAAGTGTAGTAATTGGCTGAAATGCATAGGTGTACTAGATTAGCCGTTTAGTTCTTTTTATTGTATGTTAGTATGGTGATGTAACTCTCTTTATTGAATATTAATGATATTCACATTTAACCAAAAAAAAAGAAATGTTGTGTAATTGGATCTTTCTTTATATATAAGTATCGTTGGAGATTCCTGTGTTTAAGTGTGAGAGTTATATTATTCATCTTTGGACGCTAAATTATCATAAGTAATTTAGCGTTGTTTATTAGATTACGCATCTACAACAGTGACTAAAACTCTTGCATTAAAGGGTGGATCACAAAGTGTAGGAGGGTAGTTACAACCTCCAACGTACTTTAAGGTACTAACTTTAAGGTACTAATCTTGTTTCCACACAAACAGTACCTAGTATGATGACTTGGTTGTGGTCGCGTGGACATGCCTTATCAGAAGGGAATGGTTAATAATCTAGGGAAAATATTAAAAATTCAAAATTTTTCCTTGATAAATTTGGAATGAGTTGACAATTATTTTGGGTTAAACCTTAAAGGGACAATGAAATTGGGATAGAGGGAGTATATTTAAGTGATGTTAGGGAGATTGTGTGACACGTGCAAACTTGGGTTATTATTGTTAAACTTAAATGTTGGGTTATTTTTTATTTTTATTTTTTTGAAATAGAAAAATAATTTCATTAATATAACGTCATACGGCACTTACAAAGAATAACTGTGATCGAAAATGAATTTATTAGAAACCAAAGAAAAAAATTTCTTGTAAACTATGGATCTCAAACCATGATCTGACAATTCGGCTCAGCCTCGTATCGCTATCTTCATGTAACTTTTGATGAGGGGACCCTTCGTATGATAAATTGTAAAAGGGAAAATACTTCTTACTAGTTCCATTAATCGTTGACAAATAGCTTTTATCCATTGAAGTAATGTGCGGCGAACCATCAACGAATTACTCTTGTCTATATTTTGATTGAAACTAAATCCAGGATTAACTGGAAAACCCCTGAAATAAAGGACAGAAAAAACTGAAAAACGATTCTCCAAACAACAGAGATTTTTATTGATTAGATGACAGATACACATACTATTAATTGAAAGATGAAACAGTTTTTTGCTTACCATCGATTAATTATCGATGGGAGCCCCGAATTTAATAGATGGAGACAAGGGGTTTTTCAAGGAGGAGGCAAGGATTTAAATATCAGGTTATTTTTAGAAGACTATATAAATGTTGGGTTATTTTCCTTAAAGTTGTTGTTATTATTATCTACATAGTATAAAAGATGGGTTCTTTAAAAGATTCTTATTGGTTGTTACAAATTTTCTTTTTTCTTTTTTTCTTTTCTGACGTGGGGACCGCCATGATCTCTACATAATTAATTACACTCTTCTTACCATCTTAATTTTATTTAATTAAGATTACATTTACACAAAATCATACATTATACAATTACACATAAATAAATTACAATTACGAAAAATTAATAAAATTTTCAAATAATCGTCCTCCTACTTATAACCTGAACAAATAAAATGTGAACAATGCATATTGATTAATCATCTGGAATGAGTAGTTAAATTCATTGTGTAAATAAAAAAAATCAGTATGACTATTGTATTCCAACATCACAAATACAGAGTATATTAGTTCTTAACATTTTAACAACAAAATATATTGATATGTCATTTTTCTAAATTTTCGTACATAAACAATATAGTAGAGGTAGATAAAAAAAATTCGTAGAAAATAGATTACTCCGTAAGAGAGTTTTTTTTTTAAATCGAAAATATATAAACTTTAAAATAAATGAAAGCAAATATAAAAAGAACTAAATATAACATAACCAGTATAATACAAGTAGATTTGAAAAAGTTCCCGTTCCAAATCGAAAAAAATATAAACTTTAAAATTGTTCCGGGTGTAATTCCAGAGCAGTTATTTGTTACCACCCGTGCTTGTAGAATGACGTCTTTGATTGAATCCTCCTTTCGGTCTCCTGAAACAGTGAACAAACTGAGGGCTCGGCTTTGGACCGAGCGAACTCACTCCGACGCTCAAGTCAGTAAACTTAGAGAGATAAGTTGTTGTTACTTGGCGAAATGTATTTTGTAGAGAGATAAGGAAGATATTACCAGATGAATAGTGATTCTTAGGTTAAATTGTGGATCTCCTCCTCAATGAGAGTTGAGGAGTATTTATAGACTTTCACCTTTTGTCACGTAGTGGCCAAGTGGCCAAGTGGCTAGCAGGTGGAAAGATTGATCTACCCCTCGGCCGAGGGACCCATGGCAGGCCGGCGGGCCCTGTTGACTCGCCGTCGAGGGGTCTTGGATATGAGTTCGCGGATGTGTGCCCCGGTACGGCTAGTTGCCCGGCCAGACCCAAGTGACAGCCGACAGTCCGCGCTTGCGTAGGGTTAAGTTTCTAGGCCGTTGACTTGCTTGTGGATATCTTTGACCTTGCTCAATATGTTGACCTGGTCAGCGGGTGCAGAATATGCCCCATCAATTTGCCCCCAGCGTAGTCTATGCCGTGGTATGGGCTCCGATGTATGTTGAGCGTATATTCTGCGTAAGTGAAAATTTTTCTGCCCCGGCTTCTTCTACCTCGGCTTGGTTCTGCTTAGGCCGTACCATATCCCCCCTCCACATGGATGTGTAATGGACATTAGATGTGGAAAAGAAAGTGGTGCTGGCCGAGACCGAGGTTGTGAGTGCCGTGTGCTTTTGATTGCCCCCAGCCGGTGCTGACAAGCTTGGTTGATCATGTGGCCGGCGGAGAACAGATACTTAGGAATTTGCTGAGGAAGATGAGTAGGCAAAGAGATGAAGGGGCGTGTTGAAGACGCTTGGTCACTGTTGCATTGATTGACGTTCAACTGTTGCAACGATTGACATTCCGTGGTTGCATGTCTGACACGTGTCTGTTCGCTGATTGGCTGACGTTTCATGGGCATGCCCGATTGGTCCTTCTTCATGGGCTTTCCCCTATAAATAGGGCGATTAGTCCCCAAATTGGCCACCAATTTCATTTTCTCTAAAATTTTCTTCTCTCTAAACTTTCAAGGGCTTCTTTCTCTTCTAATCTTCAGAGTCGTTACTTCGGCTAGTGCTTTTTTTTTCAAGGTAAACAAACAAATTTCTCTCTCTTATTTTGTAAGTTTTGTTGTAAACATGTCTTCTGATGATGCCGGTCCTAGTAACCGTGCGCCGGGGGGTTCCCCGTCGCGTCTTGATGAGGAGGAGATACTAGACGCCATCCCGATAAGGTCTGGGGGCCCTAGGTCTCCGTCTCCCGAAGTCGATCCAAAAGCTTTGGAGGATTGGGAGGATGATGATGTTGATGATGACTTTGATGATGACGGTGAGGAAAGGATTCCTTCTGGTGAAGAGAGGCCGCATATCGTGGATCACGGCGAGGCCTGCGTGATCGGTCCCGACCGTGCCTGGACCAATAAATTCGCCGATTGTTCCGGTGGAACTCTTTTCGAGGGTCATTTCTCCTTCGGTGAGGGGTACAAAATTGTTATCCCCGGGAGGGTCAGCGGTCTGTTGCCCTCCCCCGGTCATATCGGCGTATATATCGTGCACCGGAGTATGGGCTCCGGTTTCCTTTGAATAAATACGTCACGGCTATCATCAAAGCTATGAACGTCGCCGTGGCTCAACTGCATCCGTTGGCCATTAGGACGATAGTTGGCTTCGTGTGGCTCTGTCTTTTTTTAAGGGGAGGTCCCTACGATTAACTTATTCCGCCGGCTTCATCATCTTCGGGCATCGACCCCGGCAAAGCGGGATGGTACAAAGCATGCGATGGAGCCGCTCGTCTCTGTTGATAAGCTTTCTTCCCGCAAGGACCGGAAGGGGCGGTGGGTGTATGTCGAAGTGCGGATGACTATCCGCTGCCCCGGTCCTTCCAAAGACCAAGTCAACTTGCGGTGCGAGAGTAAGAGGGAGCGTGAAAAATGGGTCTCCCGAGTAAGCTCAAGATGGATGCCGTAGGGTTCCTCTTGGTGCGGATGAGGAGCGGCGATGCAAATGTTTGATGCTTTGAGAAGGGATGGGTGCCCCGACTCGATTATTCTTCAGATGAGCCGCTTTGCCGCGTCGGCCTCATACCGGCCCTTAACCAGGGTGAGTAGGGTCGGTGTGAGGCCCATCTTTGCCTGTTACGCTCCTGTTTTTAGAGCTTTGTTTTACTTCTTTTATGTAACTCTTGTCTGGTTTCTTGCAGACCGGTTTGGCCAGGATCTGTCTGAGAGGACCTTGAAGAGGTTAGGGCTTGATAAGGACGGGAACGTCGTTGAGCGGCACCCTCAGGCTGACGCGCGTGATCGTAGACTGGCTCCCAACGAACTTATGGACAAGCAGCTGAAGGCACTGGATCCGGCGGTGGCTCAAGCACGGGTTCTCGGAGGCGTGCCGAAGAGAAAACCAAAGGCAGCGTCCAGGTCGGCGACGGCGTCGATCCCAACTCCCTCCTCAACCCCAGCGGTCCAGGAGGAGCATGTGGAGGTCGTCGATATTACCGCGGAGGTGGTGACTGTTGCGAAGGGCCCTCCTCCTCCAAAGAAGAGAAAAGAGCCACTGCCGGCCTCTACCGTTGCCGGGGAAAAGAACGATTCACCCGGTCCTCCATCTAAGAAGGTCCAGACTGGTATGGACCTAACCTGTGGTTCAGACTTAGCTGGTTCATTATGCATTCCCGATGACAGACTCTCTGATGTGTCAATGAATGTTGACATGGATGCGCTGTGTAAATTTTTTGTAGATCCGCCGTCGGCAGCCGCCGTTCTCACTAAGCGGCAATTAGAGAAGCAGCCTGAGAAGGCGGGTGATAGAAATGTCACCGTTGACTCCTTACTCCAGAAGGTTTCCCCCACCGAGCTTGTGGCCGAGGGGACGAGAATATACAAGAGGTCAAAAATGGACTCAACTAGCCGGCTCCCACATTATGGAGCAAGAAAAGGCTATGGCCCAATCTGGGCCATTGATCGAACGGCTTAAGCTTGATCTTTCCGCCGCAAAGGGGAAGCCGGAAGGCTAAGCTTGACCTCCTTCTTTGTCGTGACGAAAGCGTGCGGAGGAAGCTGAGAAGCAGCTATTGGCCGAGAGGGCCAAAGTTGAGGATGCTGATGCTACCGCTGCCAAGTTGCTGGAGGAGCGGGACAGGTATAAGGGCGGTTACGACGCCGTTGTTGCCAAGAGGAACGAATGGAAAGATCTGTATTTGTCTCAGTCGGAGCACATAGGGACACCAGGGATATCCTTGCCCAAAGGGAGAAAGATATCGAGATGCTTCAAACCGAGATCATCCCTAACATGTGCGCTCAATTCCGGGATCAGGCCGAGGAAGCGACTAGGGAGGCAATCAAGAAGCTCATTCCTGAAGGCTCCTTCCCGTGGGAAAAATTTGACCAGCTTCTGGATGAGATGGCCGATGCTGCGGAAAAAGCGGCTGCGGAAAAGGCGGAGGCGGCTCAGATAGCTGAGGCCAAGGCGGCCTACGATGCAAAGGTGAAGGAGGCCCATGAGGAGGCTGAGAGGCTAAAGGCACGTGAAAATGACGAGCTTTCCTCTGGGCCGCCACCGGTTGATGCACTTTCTTTGCCGATGGGGGCGGCAAGAACAAGCGTAGGGAGACGGGCGGTCGTCACCAGACTCACCTGGCATCTCGGATAGCTTTAGCTGTTCGGGGGCCAATTATTAAGCCTTGCCTCCCTGCCATCTTTTGGCGCTTTATTGACATGTCTGATCCTTTTGCTTTTCCTTGTGTTTTTTGTAAAAACTTTGGTAGGTTGCGTTTTGGCTCATCCCTGTGGGGACGGCCGTCGTCTGTATTCTTCTCATTTGTAACCTGTTATCATTTTGAACAAGAGTTTGCTCATTTTGCCTCTGGCTTGGCCGAGGTCTTCCCTTGTCTTCTTGCGTTATTAATTGAGCGCTTTTTTTTTTCATTTCTACCTTCGGCTTGGCCGAGGCACCTAGAATGCGCATCTCAACTGCGTTTAACGTCTTTTTCTTGAACATGTTAGCATGTTGGTCGCTTCCTCTTTCACTCTCGGTCTAGCCGAGGCGTCGGAATTGCGCTTCCCAACCGCCATTGTGAACACGTTGGCGTATCGACCGTTGTGTCCCCTGCCAGGCCTTCGGCGGGCCGAGGCGACTAGGGGTTACGACGCGATAGCGTCTGATAGCGTATCGACCGTTGTGTCCCCTGCCAGGCCTTCGGCGGGCCGAGGCGACTAGGGGTTACGGCGCGATAGCGTCTTTTAGCGTATCGACCGTTGTGTCCCCTGCCAGGCCTTCGGCGGGCCGAGGCGACTAGGGGTTAAGGCGTGATAGCGTCTGTTAGCGTATCGACCGTTGTGTCCCCTGCCAGGCCTTCGGCGGGCCGAGGCGGCTAGGGGTTACGGCGCGATAGCGTCTTTTAGCGTATCGACCGTTGTGTCCCCTGCCAGGCCTTCGGCGGGCCGAGGCGACTAGGGGTTACGGCGCGATAGCGTCTGTATCTGGCAACTGCACTGGTAGTGACTGCCGTGGCGTCTGCTTCTTGGTAATGACTATGGGGGGAAAATGAACACTTTGATGGAAAAACTTGGACGATTCTTCATTAGACATAAACATGCGTCGGGGTGCCCACAGTTGTCTTAGGCACCTCCGCCGCTATACAAAGTTTCCCCGAGATTGTCAGTGTCCTAATGGCTCATCAAAGGCGCACCCTCCATGTCTGTCAGCCGGTGTGTCTTGAGAGAGCGTCGGACCTGGGAATGCACTGTATCTGGAAGGACTTCAATTTGGCGGTGTCGGCTTTTACCCTTTCCAGGTATCTTACCATCCCGTCATCTCGAGCCTCATATTCTCCTCTGATTTGGTTGGCCACCAATAGTGAGCATGTTTTCACCACGACGTGCTCCGCCCCGGCAGCCCTAGCTAACTCGACTCCATTTATCACCGCCTCGTATTCGGATTCGTTGTTTGAGGTCGAGAAGGTAAATTTCAAGGCGTGCTCAAACACGTCCCCGTTTGGGCTGGTGATAAGGATGCCGGCTCCTGAGCGGTTCGCCGTGGGGGACCCGTCAGTAGTTATTTCCCATACGCCGGGATGCGGTTCTTCTTGGTCGGTCGGGGTTCCTTCAATCATGCCGACGTTGGTATTCATCGGGTCGCCCTCCTGCTGCAAGGATGGGCTCTTCCCCTTCTCTGACTTCTTTGCCACTTTGAGGGATTGCATGTTGCACCCTCTGGCGGATATCTGGGTGTTGACCACCTCGTCCTTCTCGTCCTTGGAGACGAGCTTATGCACTTCCCCCGGTCCGAGACATACATCGTTGTCGGGGCCCGATGGACATCACCGCATCGGCCTCGCTCGAGTGACTCGGCCTATGAGAACGTTGTAGGCGGACGAGCCGTCGATGACCACGAACTCGGCTAGGATATTCTTAGCCGCATCTCCCTCGCCGAACATCACCGGCAATCCGATCAACCCTGGGGTACCAGTGCCGGCCCCGGAAAAACCGTACAACGGATTGGTGCGGGGCTCAAGTCTTCACCCTTCGCACCGAGGTTGAGAAAGCACTCCCTGAACATGATGTTCGTGTAGGCGCCTGTGTCAATCATGCACCTCTTGACCAGGTGGTTGGATATGTCCAAGTGGACTACAAGTGGGTCGGCCGTGAGGGGCGATGACTCCCTCGTAGTCCTTCTTCCCAATAGTCATGTTGGGGATGTTGGAAGCGGGAACCGCTTTTTGGGCACAAAGTTGATGGCCCGATACGCTCGTTCAGTGCCGTTTGTGCCCATGAGCGGACCCACCGTTCTCGTTGTCCCCGATGACAACATGGATCACTCCTATCCGTTCAAAGACGGATTTCTTATTTGAACCGCCGGCATCGGTCTTTTGGCCTTTGGCAACATACTTGCCGAGGCTCCCCTTCCGGATCGGTTCCTCAATGGCATTCTTCGAGATGCCGGAGTTGTCGATAAGGTGACCGGTGTGGCCGTGGTACTCACGATCGGCTCGTGTCACCGTCTCCCTTCGGCTTGGGGGCCTTTCCCACTTTTGGCCCTCGTTCTTGCTCGGGCGAAGACATCGGCGGCAGATACGACCGGGGGGTGTGATCACTGTACCGCTTCGGTAGTACGTTCCCGAACTCCCCGGCGCCCGCCGAGCTCGTTTCTGGCGGACTGTCGACCGTGACCTATTATTGTCACGGCGTCTTTCATCCGGTTGTCCTCCCGGCGCTCTTCTTCTCTCGAGTGCCCACCTCGCCGTGGCCTACCCAGTCCCGTGATAGTCTTCTACCTTGATGGCCTGACCGCCATCTTCCCGGCGGACTCCGAGTTCAGCCGCCGCACTTGATGAGCTCATTTTTTAGGTCCCCTCGCGGAGGCCTTTCATCGCGCGAAGCCGCGCGATTCCATTGCTTAGCTCACGAATCTGCTGAACCTTGGCGTCGAACCTCTTCACATAACTTCGGAGAGACTCGCCTCCCTCCCCGTCGATAGTCAGGAGGTCCGATGTCTCAACGGCCCTCCTCTTGTTGCAAGAATATTGGGCTAAAAACGTGTCCCTTAGGTCGGCGTAACAGTATACCGACCCATCGGGTAGCCCCTTGTACCAACTTTGTGCCATCCCATGCAGTGTCGTTGGGAAGACACGGCACCAAACCTCATCAGGTTGCTCCCAAACCGACATGTAAGACTCGAAAGCCTCGGTGTGGTCGGTCGGGTCGCCTTCTCCTTTGTATGCTATGGGTGGCAACTTCAGCTTAGTCGGCACCGGGGTATCTAGGACGTAGGCGCTGAGGGGCTGTCTGACCACGTGTCGAACGACACGCGGCGATCGGCTCCTCACATCCCTAGTCCGGCTCCTCTCCCCGTGGCGGGAAGGGCTTCTTCTCCGACTCTGGTGAGTCGGGCTTCTTCTCCGACTCGGTGAGTCGGACTCCTTCTCCGACTCGGCGAGTCGGACTTCTTTCACTCCTCCGGGAATGCCTCGTTGGTGCCGCGGGCGACGCCGTCCTCCCGCGAGTGCGGGAAGGACTCGGTCTACCACTAGCACTCGGGCTCCCCGCGTCTTGACTGGGCCAGCTTCCTCCAGTGCTCCGTTCAAGTTTCTTGGGGTCACATTATGGGCCCTGGTCTCCTGGACGGGATCCGCCGCTCTTGTCGGTGTGACAGTGTGAGCCGGCGTACTACCAATTAAGTACGTATAGCTTCGGTTTATTTCAACCACATGTCCCATGATGGTGACCTGTTGGCAACGTGGCGTATCGGTATTATTGGCATCCCGTACTCCGATTGAATTACCCGGCCGGTGGAGGGCTGCGCAACTCCAAAATTGTGGACGGTATCATCTTGGTAGAATTCGGTTTCGTCGATCACGAATACCTCTTGTTGTTTCGACATCTTCTTAGCTTTTTTGGGTGGGTTTTTGTGTGTTTTTTTTTTTTTTGTTTGGGAATGAATGTGACTAGCTTCTAGTATCTTTTCCCACGACGGCGCCAATTGTTCCTGTGTAATTCCGAGCGCTTATTTGTTACCACCCGTGCTTGTAGAATGACGTCTTTGATTGAATCCTCCTTTCGGTCTCCCAAACAAAGAACAAACCGAGGGCTCGGCTTTGGACCAAGCGAACTCACTCCGACGCTCAAGTCAGTAAACTTAGAGAGATAAGTTGTTGTTACTTGGCGAAATGTATTTTGTAGAGAGATAAGGAAGATATTACCAGATGAATAGTGATTCTTAGGTTAAATTGTGGATCTCCTCCTCAATGAGAGTTGAGGAGTATTTATAGACTTTCACCTTTTGTCACGTAGTGGCCAAGTGGCCAAGTGGCTAGCAGGTGGAAAGACTGATCTACCCCTCGGCCGAGGGACCCATGGCAGGACGGCGGGCCCTGTTGACTCGCCGCCGAGGGGTCTTGGATATGAGTTCGCGGATGTGTGCCCCGGCTGGCTAGTTGTGTAACATTCCGTTTGATGTTTATGTAGTTGGTTATGTATGGAGTTAGTGTCGTATGAGATATATATATGTGGTAGATACGATATCGTGAGCCATGTTGTGGAGGTAGGAATAGTTAGTGGAGTTGGCATTACGAGTTCATGTTTGGGTTGGAGTTTCGTTTTGAGTTCTTAGTCACGTTGTTGTATCTTGATCGAGTTAGTATGTTTGTTTTTAGAGTATGGGTTGAACTTCGGGGACGAAGTTCCTTTTAAGGAGGGAAGACTGTAATACTCCGTATTTATAAGTCTTGGGGTACTCTATCGAGTAGGTCTTACTCTGTCGAGTAAGGGTAAGTTGCGAAATAAAATAGTTTCTGACCTGTTGGGTACTCGATCGAGTATCTGGGGCACTCGATCGAGTAGGGGGGTACTCGATCGAGTACCTTGGGTACTCGATCGAGTGTCCGGTTTTACGGGGAGTTTTCTCGGGTTTTGTTAATTATGCGATTAAGGTATTTAAGCTTCGTCGTCATTATTCTAAATCACTTTTACAAAACCTAAAACCCTGTTTAAGAGAGAAAGCGACCAGTTCATCTTCCTAATCGCATTCTTAGCAATTCCGGAGTTCGACGGTCGGCGCTTGTCGTTATTCGTATCGTTGAGTTCCTTGCGTCGAGGGTAAGCTTTTAATATAATTTTTATAATGTCTTGTTAAGATTGGTTAAACCCTAATTTAGAGATTGGGGGTTTTGTGTGTAGTATGTGATGTGTAGTCTCTATGTGTTATATGATAGGAGGAGGGTTCGTAGAAGAGGCTTTTTGATACAAATTGTAGATACCGTCTCGCTTGTTGTGCTTTCCGGTAGGATTTCCTACTCGATTAGTCCCATAATGGGATATTGATGATGTCTTTGTATTTGGTTGTTTTATATAATGATTGTCTTGTGGTTGTGGTTGTGATCGTTGTTGATGGTTCTCGAGATGCGGTCTCGGCCGAGTGGGGTCACTTGTGGGAGTGACTTCACGCCCTAGTTTCGCCCTTCGTGGAACCCGCCACGGAAGGGGATGTGCACATTAATGGACAGGGTTATCGCTCGTATGATGAGCGGGGCTTAGGTGGGAACGGTTGCGGTCCCCCATCGGCAGGGGTAGGGTCCAAAGGGACGGTCGATTGAGATGATGGGAGTTGGTTGGTGGTGTGTGTGTGTGTGTGTGTGTGTGACAGGTTCAAAATTGTCTGTTTATCTTATTATTGTTATCTATATTGATTGTGTGATTAGTAATCGACCCCAATGTTGTTTTGTAAACCTGCGGTGATCCATTCGGGGATGGTGAGCGATATTGAGCAGTATTGAGATGAGTACTGGGATAGGCTGGGATGCCACGACATGATGATAGGAGTCTTCCGCTGTAGCCTTAGTTTATTTACATTTCAGTTAGAACAGTCATTTGAGAATAATGTATCGCACTTTTAGTTGGTTTCATGGATTGTAGCTATTCGTTAAACTATTTATAATAAACGTTGTTTCTTTATTGTTGTTTGATTATCATTGCCTCGGGTAACCGAGATGGTAATGTCTTCATACCTGAGTGGTCCTGGTAAGGCACTTGGAGTATGGGGGTGTTACAAATGGTATCAGAGCGACGATCCTGAAACCTGTAACCAATGAATCTAGGGAGTCAATTAAAATGAACCCGGGGTAAAGGTTGTAGGAGCTAATGCAAAGACTTGGGAGACGTCCTAAAGTCGCGAACTCGCCCTACAATTTTGAACCGGTCACCATGGGATATGTGTCGGGATCATTATGTGCATATTGTGTGCTGTGTGTATCTATGTAGTAGTATGTTGCATGAATTGATGATGATGACGTGAATTGTATGTTGGTTGATTGTAAAGCATGAAAGTATAAGGATTGATACATGTAATTTGGCACGTTATAATTATGTAAGGAAAAGTGTTTTGTCTATATATATATATATAAAGCGATGTGTAAGTATACATGTTGTTGTTGTCGTGTGGAGTAAAAGTACAGAAGGTTGGGAGTGTGAATTGAACATGTGCTGAGTGAATATGTTGAACGAATATGGTGGATAAATATGTGGTATGATGGATGAATTAGTGGAAAAAGATGAATCATCGTGGTAGTAACATGTGAATAGGGGACTTGATGTCATGTATTTGTGATTTTGTTTACGAAAAGTGGTAGAATAAAAACATGTGGGTAAGTCATAATTGGCAAGTTAGATAAGCTATGTGCATGATGAATGTTGTTGCTTGGCTTTTGAAAATAGTAACATATGATTATGAATACTGGTTTTATGAGTTTTGGACTGGTTTTGTTTGCTTGGTTGTTGTTTAAGCTATTTGGAAGTAAAAATCAAATAGTTAGTCGTCTGATTACAGCAAAGTTGTCTTTAAACTGTTATAACTTGAGATGCATAAATGATTTTGATGTGATTCCAATTGGAGGTGATAGCTTGTCCTGTTACGATTCTAACGATAGGTCACACGCCCAAAACGACCAAGAAATGAGTGAGTTATGACTGTTTTACGAAAACTGGACAGTGCTGAGAATTGGGGTACTCGATCGAGTATCCTTGGTATTCGATCGAGTAAGGGGGCACTCGATCGAGTACGTTAGTTACTCGATCGAGTGGCCCTGGTGAATTGTTTTACGTGCTTCTGATCTTCACCTACTCGATCGAGTAAGTCCCTTACTCGATCGAGTGGCCTGTACTCGATCTAGTGACCCCTGTTTTGGGTCATATGCTTACCTTTTTGACTTCGTTGCATATTATGTTTAATTCAAAGATGTTATTTTGCTTCTTTATGCATTGTTTTACATGTATGTTGGTCTTGATACGTAAGTTACCCAATCTTATGGTGAAGTGAGTGGCACCTGTGGTGAGTAGGAGTTCGGTGGGAGGACATAAGTTATATGTGTTGTGATAAATAGTGGAAAAAGAAAAGGAAGATTGGTATGGTTTATTGAGACGTAGAGCATGTTTTGTGAGATGAGATGAGCGATATGTTTGTATGTTGGGTAATGTAAAAGTAAATGAATGTGGGCAAGGGATGGTGTGAGTTTATGGAACGTGAGAATGAAAAGATTGAAATGAGGGACGCAAATGGTGGCAGCTTGAGATGTGTAAAGAATCATGGAGGGGGATGGTTAGGAGTCGTGTGGGTTAAGAATATACATAGTGAAAGTTCGTTTTAAAGGGGTTGAGAAGAGGGGTATATATAGTGAACTTTGTGGAGACATGTCGCAAGGTGGATTTGTAGACAGTGAGGGAGTTTGGGGAGATTTGGTTTATTAAGAGGTGAAACCACTGTGGGATTTCCTTGGGCAATTAACGGTATAAAAAGAATTTTGATTTCTAGAGATGTAAAAAGGGAGATGTAATTGTTTGAACTTTAAACGTTGATTTTTGATGGACAAATTAGTGATAAGTGTGAGTGAGTGAGTGATAGCATAATAAGAGAAGATCCATGGTAAGAAAGAGTGAGATGATGTCGGTAGAAAATAATGGAATTTGAGTTTTGGAGCAACGAAAGGGTAACTGGATTACTAAAGAGTTAGCTAGAAGGAATAAGGAGTTGAGCTATTAATTGTTATTGTTGAGTGTAAAGAGAAAAGAAGGATAAAAGTAAGCTGAGAAAAATGTTGACCAGAGTTATGTGATATAGAAGTAAGGAATCGTCGAGATTTATGATATTATCATGAGGATATTAGCTAATGATTATATAGAAGTTTCAGGACAATATGATTGATAATGAGTTTCGAGGAATTAAGGGAGTAATAAGTTGGTGGAGTATTGGCAGGATACGAGATATTTGGTGGAGAGTTGAATGACAATACAAATAAGACAGTATTGGGAATGATGTTGATGTAAATTTTGTTGGTGAATTTGATGATATTTATTTGGAATGTTAACCGAAGATAGGAAAGAAATCGTGATGTTTAGAGATGAGTGAAAGAGGTTTGATGTCCTGACAAATGGTGGTGTTATGGTTTGTGACTAAGGGTTAAGAGTGATGGGATATTAGAAAGGTAGCAATTCAAAAGAGGTTGATTTGGTAGGGACCTGATTGTTGTGTATAGTTGTGAGAAGGTATAAGATGTGGTTAGATGAGGCGGATGCTAATAGTTGAATAGTAATGATATGGTTATACTTGACAAGAAGTGATGGTTGTGCGAATAGGGGAAAATGTTGTGAGGGGCATATGAGTTAAGCTCGGGCGGCGGTAACCTATGTTGAGTGGTAACTTACGTGATCGGGACCACCATTGGATGTGATTACGGGTCTATGATGTGTATAAATGTTTGTGTGAGGTTGTGACCTCACGAGAAGCGGTATGGTGTGATAGTTATAATGTTGTTATCTGAATTTTCTATAATACATGTTGGATACGAGAACGTAATGGAACGATGTTTAAAAAGGGTAATAATTTGACTAATTTGGCATGACTAGTTATGCTTGTCTGTATTCATGATACATGTCAATCTGTGATATGGTAAGGGGATGATATTCACGAGGTTATTATCTGTTTAATTCATAAAATATGTTGTGTTATGATTTAGTAATGTGGATTTGAGTAAGTTTTCTTGTCTCGAAAAGTTATTCGAGTCGTGTTTATGGGAGTTGTATACGATTGTGATGTCTATCGATGTGGTTGTTGTGCCTCGGGTGGTGATCCGGGCACGATATTTAGTGTTGTGATGCGGGTATTTTCGCACTGCGGTGTGACTGTTGGTGGCGGTGTTGTGATGCCGTCACCGGTTGTGGTGGAGTAGGCGGGATGATTATGATACGAGTTTTCGATAGTGCATACCAGTGATACATAGATTGTTGTTTTGTTTGATGTTGCTCCCGTGAGTTTCGGTTTGTACGAGATAGACATGTTGTTTTGTTATTGATGTTTTCTTTACCAGTTTAAGTTTGAGAATCAGGGTAGAGTATGGTATGAAATAGAGTTGTATATGTTTTCGTTGTTGTCATGGTATAGTGATATCCTGTTGATGAGACGCGGTTGTGAGAGGTTGTTACAGTAATTTTGATCTTGTTCTAGATAAGGCTTTAGTGGACATGGTAATGGCAAGAGATTCGTAAAACATGTGTGGTAATGACCTGATAGATGTAGGTGGTTCATAATCCTTTGTTGAGGCAGTGAGTGTAGGGTGTTGGAGGAAATAGTGTCATGTTAAGTTGTGTATGAGTTTTGCGGTAATGAAGGAAAGAACTTGAGGATCTAGTGTGAGTGTACGTAACGAGTGTAGATCGTGAGTTATGCTTTTGGGAGATAGGTGCCTTACATAGAGAGGTATGTTGTTTTGCAGTAAGAATGGAGAGTTAGTATGGTATTTTTGCCACGCGTTTTATGGTATAGATTAGGTGGTGTGCCGTATGAGTTGAGGTATGAAAAATGTTTAAGTAAGAAAGCCTTGGATATGTGCATGGCGAGTGTTTAGGTTATAGGTGATTATCTTTGACATGCGGTGGTGATGAGAAAAGGGAAAGATATATCTAGGATTTAGTATTAGTGAGTTACGAGGACGTAACATTTATCTTAAGAGGAGTAGGATGCGATAAAAGAGATTTTGATGGTTGTACATATGGTAGTATATTTGGAAGTAGAGTGTTGGTGTAGCATAAGGTATAGTTTTGTATATGTTGTGGTTGATAGTGTTAAAAGGTCATGGACGTGCTTATAGTAGTTCGAGGTTAGGAATGCGAGAATACTTCGATAGTGTTGACAGTTGGATGATGAGGCTATGAGTGTGAGTAAACTTCGAGGACGAAGTTCCTTTTAAGGGTGGTAGAATGTAACATTCCGTTTGATGTTTATGTAGTTGGTTATGTATGGAGTTAGTGTCGTATGAGATATATATATGTGGTAGATACGATATCGTGAGCCATGTTGTGGAGGTAGGAATAGTTAGTGGAGCTGGCATTACGAGTTCATGTTTGGGTTGGAGTTTCGTTTTGAGTTCTTAGTCACGTTGTTGTATCTTGATCGAGTTAGTATGTGTGTTTTTAGAGTATGGGTTGAACTTCGGGGACGAAGTTCCTTTTAAGGAGGGAAGACTGTAATACTCCGTATTTATAAGTCTTGGGGTACTCTATCGAGTAGGTCTTACTCTGTCGAGTAAGGGTAAGTTGCGAAATAAAATAGTTTCTGACCTGTTGGGTACTCGATCGAGTAGCTGGGGCACTCGATCGAGTACCTTGGGTACTCGATCGAGTGTCCGGTTTTACGGGGAGTTTTCTCGGGTTTTGTTAATTATGCGATTAAGGTATTTAAGCTTCGTCGTCATTATTCTAAATCACTTTTACAAAACCTAAAACCCTGTTTAAGAGAGAAAGCAGCTAGTTCATCTTCCTAATCGCATTCTTAGCAATTCCCGGAGTTCAGACGGTCAGTTCTTGTCGTTATTCGTATCGTTGAGTTCCTTGCGTCGAGGGTAAGCTTTTAATATAATTTTTATAATGTCTTGTTAAGATTGGTTAAACCCTAATTTAGAGATTGGGGGTTTTGTGTGTAGTATGTGATGTGTAGTCTCTATGTGTTATATGATAGGAGGAGGGTTCGTAGAAGAGGCTTTTTGATACAAAATTGTAGATACCGTCTTTGTTGTGCTTTCCGGTAGGATTTCCTACTCGCATTTTAGTCCCATAATGGGATATTGGTGATGTGCTGTATTTGGTTGTTTGATATAATGATTGTACTGTGGTTGTGGTTGTGATTGCTGTTGATGGTTCTCGAGATGCGTTCTCGGCTGAGTGGGGTCACTTGCGGGAGTGACTTCACGCCCTAGTTTCGCCCTTCGTGGAACCCGCCACGGAAGGGGATGTGCACATTAATGGACAGGGTTATCGCTCGTATGATGAGCGGGGCTTAGGTGGGAACGGCAGCGTCCCCCATCGGCGGGTGGTCCAAAGGTGGACGATCGAGGGATTGAGATGATGGGAGTTGGTTGGTGGTGTGTGTGTGTGTGTGTGTGATGATTCAAATTGTCTGTTTATCTTATTATTGTTATCTATATTGATTGTGTGATTAGTATCGACCCCGATGTTGTTTTGTAAACTGCGGTGATCCATTCGGGGATGGTGAGCGATATTGAGCGGTATTGAGATGAGTACTGGATAGCTGGGATGCCACGACATGATGATAGGAGTCTTCCGCCGTAGCCTTAGTTTATTTACATTTCAGCTTAGAAATGTCATCATTTGAGAATAATGTATCACACTTTTAGTTGGTTTCATGGATTGTAGCTATTCGTTAAACTATTTATAATAAATGTTGTTTCTTTATTGTTGTTTGATTATCATTGCCTCGGGTAACCGAGATGGTAATGTCTTCATACCTGAGTGGTCCTGGTAAGGCACTTGGAGTATGGGGGTGTTACAAGTTGCCCCGGCCAGGACCCAAGTGACAGGCCGACAGGCTGCGTCGGTTAGGCTGTCTAGGCCGTTGACTTGTTTGTGGATATCTTTAACCTTGCTCAATATGTTGACCTGGTCAGCGGGTGCAGAATATGCCCCATCAAAAATAAATGCAAAGAAATATAAAAAGGAGGAAATATAAGTTTCGTATCATACTTACATGAAGTTTTTCCGATTATTCACTTTAATTAGCTTTAATGTTAAAAGTCAAATCCTTTAAATTTGAATGAGATGAACATATGGGAAAATACTTAAAAAAACAGAAATAATTAAAGACAACAATATTTAAATAACTTTTTTAAAAAGGTCTGAAAGACATCATAATTATTCATAATAATTGAAGAATAGTGAAAAAAACAAAAAAAAGGAAAAACAGTAGTGAGATACTGTAAAAAAAAAAAATAACAATACTGTATGGAAGAAAAAGAAATCAATTTTAAAGAAATCAATAGTCGGAAATACATAAAGATCGATCTTTTTGTATCATACATATAATTTCGATAATTGACTGCAAATGTCGTTATATGAAGTGTGAAGTAAATTTTGAGGGCAGATTTGATTAGAGGTGGCAAATAATGACACAACACGAAAACACGACACGAACCCAACACGAAATTAACGGGTTTGGGTTGAGACTTAATTACCCATTTATGTAAGTGGGTCGAGACGAACACGACATGATATTTAATTGGGTTAGGTTAAGGTTGACCTCTCTAAACACGAACCCGGCACGAATGACTTGTTTACTAAATTAAGCCTAATTTTTCTTGATCCTCCATCACATAAATATACTTAAACTTTCAAAATATGGACGTGACACGAAAACACGACACGAACCCGACACGAAATTAACGGGTTAGGGTAGAGGCCTTATGACCCATTTATGTAAGTGGGTCGACACGAACACGATACGAGATTTAATTGGGTCGAGTTTAGGCTGGAGGGATTGTGGCCCATTTACATGTGACACGAACACGAACCCGACACGACCCAATCTGTTTGGCAGGTCTAGATTTGATGTGAGAGAATTTTCAATCGGAACTTGAAGGGATTAGAAAGAGGCCTCCAAGTGAGAATGAGGGTATAAGATGAAATTGAGAGTGGACGGATTTTCATTTTTATTTAATATTTGAGGGAGTTGGAGAGATGATGGAGGTGACGGTGGTAGTGAGCCAAGGAGATATTAAACTCTCATGCTTTGGAAAAGCACATTTTGAAAAAAAAAATACTACTCACATATACAACTTACGTGCAATGTCCCCGAGCCCCAACCAGGGTCATATCCTTGTGATAGTGGTTCGAAGCCAGTAAGTAGATTATACACCTGATGTAGTACATCAGATGTTATAGTTTTTTAGCATTAATATAAAGTTTTTGAGTTTTAATCTAAAATTTTTGAATTTTATTTTAAAGTTTTTGAGTTTAATTACTTCAAACTTTAATCTCAAAAAGTTACATTATAACTCAAAAAAATTACATATAAGCTCAAACAAATTTGATTTTTGACATCATAAAACTAAAATGTAATTTATAAACTCTATGATACTCGAAAAAAATACACAAAAACTCAAAAAGTCATTAAATATGATGTAGTACATCCGATGTACAATCCTTTTTCTCTTCGAAGGAGCGACTGATAGATTGAATCGATTATTTTAATTACATTAATGATGAAAACCATTGTCGTAGATGAAAACTGTTTTTTCTTTAATTATATGTACGTTATATGTAGGTTAGATATGTTAATGATGAAAAAGATTATATTATGTAATCGAAAAAGACCGCTACTAAAATTATGAAATTATATTACGTCAAATCTTGAATTATGGACTTATTTATAATGTTACGGCATTGCACATTTAATAACACTCATTTATATGATCATGTATCAATAATAACATCTGTTATTACGACCCGTGCATTTTTTGCACGGGTTTAAAACTAGTTATTATTATTGTTATGTACTATGAATTTACTTACATTACATTAATGAGAGAATCAATAAATAGGTTAAAAACTAATTAAAAAGTTAAAAATAAAAATAAAAATAAATAAAAATACTAACTACCTATTATGAGAAACGTCTCACTAATATTAATGAGAGACCGTATTTCCCAAATTTATTGTGTTTACACTAAACATTCGATAGAAAAAAATAGGAAGCAAAAAACAATGGAACAGCAAGAAAAAAGTTAATAAAAAAAAAAGGAGGGCATGACAATGAGGACCTGATCCTTTTGGGGAAGCGTGAATGTGGGTGCGATGAGACGAGCTGGTTTACGCTGCAGGATAACTGGTGATGGGTCCCACCTGAATAATGCTATTGTGGGGCCAACTGACACGTGTATGTGTATAATGGGCCCCTAAGCACCTGATTCCGACCACCGACCGGTAGAATTTTTTTGGCAATAAATACACTCTTAAACAAGGGAGGTTACAAGGGTGGTGGCTCTCTGACTGTTTTCATGTGAACTGTGAGGCTGGGTGGGGGCTCTTTCTTTTACTTTGGTTTCATCCCATTTTTTTCCTTCTTTTCTGGGAAATCAAACTTGGACTTTAATTATAACCCCTTCAATCAATGAAGCTCCACGGTTTTACAAGTCATTAAATTGCATATAAATATAGCAAACGAGATACGGAGTACTAAAGATGAAAGATAACAAGATACGGTAAAATAGATATTGACATTAAAAAAAACCGGGTATTCAAGCAAGGATATTGTATAACGTATTAGACTATCCCTAACCAAATTCACCAACTAGGTCGTGACCTTGTTGGGTCACCTTAATAATACCTTAAATTAGTATTAAGGAGATGATTTTGGTCACCTTAAAGTACTCAGGGTCAATTGGTGATCTTCAATTGAGTTGGTGACCCGATAGGTGACATTCTCCCATTAGCTGGAAACAAACAAAAGGATAACCGTCAAAACAAAGGGAATCTGACCTTTGGTTGAGTAAGGTGACCCAGTAGGTGACACTCTCTTATTGGCTGGAAAGTGGAAAATGATTAGGTTGTTGACCAAGGTCGTAACCTTCTACTTGGGAGGGTGAAAGTGGGTCAAAATAATTAAGGAGTGATTAAGAGGAAAAATATTGGTGACCCGATTAACTCGACCTTCTGCTTGGAGATGGTATTAGAGCAAATGCAATGGACTTCACATAAAATTTTTCCTATTCCTAAGTCAATTTTTACTAATTACCAAGTTTAACAACTTGACACCACAATGGAAAAACTTTTTCTTATTTCTTAATTAGGACCCACTATTTAATTTTTTGGAAACTAACAAAAAACTTGGTTCTTAAATATGAACCAAATTTTTATTTTGACAAACCCAATGCCATCTATAATGGGAAGAACTTTATTTTTGAAGTTCTTATTCACAAACTCAAGAATAAGAACTCCCATTGCAATTGATCTTAGAGTTTGATATTGTGTATGTTCGTATATAATTGCCGTGAATCAAGGCTCTAGAAATTTAGTCAGGGTTACAAATATTTAAATATTTGAATATTTACTCGTTAGTTATAGATGGGTACTTGTAGACCTAGCAAATTGGGTCAGCGGGTCGGGTTCGGGTCGGGTCAATTCGGGACGGGTTATTTCGGTTTCTAAAATATTCGGGTTAGTTCGGGTCGGGTCGGGTCGGGTCATTTCAGGTTTAAGAGTCTGTTTCGGGTTTGTCGGTCGGGTTATTTCGTGTCAAGCGGATCAGGGTCATTTCGGGTCGGGTCAATGATTAAGAAGAAAAAAGGCATTTCAAGTCTTTTGGGGCCAATTAAAGTTATGTTTTGTCAGGTCATTTTCGAGTTAGGTCGTTTCGGGTCAGGTCATTTCGAGTCGGGTTAATACGGGTCTATGAAAGCTAGGGTCATTTTCGGGTCGGGTCGGTTTAATTCGGGTTTCGGGTGTCATTCGGGTGCGGCAGTTCGGGTCAATTTCGGGTCTCGGGCCAGCCTATTCGGGTCGGGTTGCTTTGTCAGGTCTAGATACTTGTCGTACTTCTAAAAGATTACTCTGTATTATTTGTCTATTTCTCTTTGTAATTAATACTCCCTACTTATTAGGACTTCAATTAATAAAATCAAGATTTTAAAATTCATTATAAGACTACAAAGCGTCTTGCTTGTGACGGGTTAATCCCGTCACAAGCTGAAGACCTCTCACAAAAAAGGAGATGGGACAAGGTGGGGCACCCTCCATGTGCTTCCCACTCACCTCTCATGGATATTTTGTGAGAGAAAATGGTATCCGTCACAAACTTGTGATGGATATCGCCGTCTTCAATGAGATTTTGTGATAAGAATATCAATTGAAGCGCTGCAACATAAAGAATGGAAAAATGACTGATTTAAACCGGTTTAAAATGAAGACTAACTTTCATAAAGAACTTTAGTACAACTTGCCTCTTTGATTCTTGATTCAATAATAGTAGTCTGTATGAAAAATGTTCTAGAAAGTCTACCTGTTTATTCAAATCGATCAACTTATCTATGTTTAGAGTTTATATGATCCGATATTAATAACCTGATAAATCTGCACATCACTGTTAATGGTATAAACTGATTAAAGTGGGTTAGTGATACGAAGTTGAAATAAATGAGTCTGAATCGCAACTATGGCTCCCTCGTGACAATGACGACTTGTATTAACATAATCTAAATTATAAATGAATATCCCATTAATCATGTTTAATTTAATTTTTTCACGCAAGTAATTTCTAAAATTTAAGACATTCATTTAATCATATTCCGTATTTTTTTTTCTCTCAATTCACTATTTATGTCTATTGTCAACTCGTTGCGTATTATAAAATGACAGATTGGCTTATTGCATATTAAAATGTATATTAATTTTTGTTTATAACCGTTGTAAATAAGAATAATTTATAACGGGAGTATAAATACATCCAAATAAACCAACAATTTTTTTAGGAGTGATAGTACTTTTAGTCCGTTTCATTAAAGATGGTCACTATTCGTCACAAGCTGAAGACGAATAGTGGTCCTCTCACAAAATGCAAATGGGTGGCAAGTGGAGGTATCAATTTTCTCCCTACTTGCACTATCTATTTCCATTTTGTGAGAGGAATACTATCCCTCTTCAACTTGTGACAGATACTGTCGGTCTTTAATAAGAATTTGTGTAGTACTTTTCACCCAAAATGTAAGATTCAAATCCCAACTTAAGAAAATATACATCGATACTTTTCCTTGTTGACAAAATTCCACTTTTAAGTGATTTCAAGCTTTGCAAATTAAGTACGGCTCCCTTCCTTCTCTTTCTAGTACAAAGTCATTTCATTATGGAGTTTGACACACTTTATTTATTTAATTAGTCACATTTCTCAACATATGTACGATATGATGGTGTTTTATTGTCGTTAACACGTTCTGAATTTCCGTATTATTAGGGGTCAAGTGGTCAACCCACTGGCGGCCACTGCCCGTTGATGTTTGAGGATGTATGTGAATTGAGAGAATTAGAGAAAGGAAAGGGGGGAGGGAGAATTGAATGGATAAAAAATTTATTGTTTGGTTAACAAAATGAAAGTAAAAGCATTTGGAAAATAGGTCTCTTTTAAAAAGTACTCCCTCTGTTTTTTTTAATTGTCATTTTCACTTTTCGAGATACTTACTTCTCTCTTCAATATCTCTCAAAATATATGACTAAATATATTGAAATGTATACTCATATTAAAGCTCTATTCGTAAGGAATTTTATGGTGTAATTTTTATAATTTTTCGACCAATATATTTTTTTGTATAAATTGAATTCAAAGACTCACCTCGTAAATTAAAAACGTCAATTATTTAAGAACATAGGAAGTTTTTGAGGGAAAATTACCTTCTTCATTCTCCCTTCCCTCCCTTCTCTTTCCCTTCCCTCCCTTTTCCTCCTTTTTTCCCATATATCCTAACAAACCCTAAGAATCAATTTGTATTCACTACAAAAACTCCGTCAGAAAAGGATATAAGCATAATTTACTTAGGTTAATCAACCTCTTTTTTGTTAGGAGTCGTTTGGTTACATACGGGAACTTACAATGCCTAGGAAGTGTCATATCACATGATTTTAGAATTCATGTGAATTAGAAAATGTTGTTTGGTTACATGTAGGTATTGTAATTCATGTAGGCATTCTCACTTACCTAGGGGGATCTAGGTAAGCAACTTCCTCCATTATGGAGGAATTGGAATTCATGGGAAGTTCAAATTCATGTGAATTGGGGTAACCAAACAACCTACCCATTTTGCAATTCACGTGAATTAAAGTTCCTGTGTAATTTAGTGGGCAACCAAATGACCCCTTAGAATATTGTTATGATTCACTAAGCGCATATTAGAGAAACCTGTTTTCATAACAAGTTGAAAATGGGACCCGTATATTATTGACTTATATATTTAATTTTTTTAATATGTACTTTGTTAATAATTGAATACTGTATTTCACTTTATATATACCTCATAAGATCGAGGATCCTATAAGAACCTTCATTCTCATAAGAACCGTGAGAATCCATCTCAAACATCCATCTCATAAACTCAAGGGCTGAGATCAAAAGGGGAATAAGGGGAGGTGGTTGTCCGCCAGTCGACAGGTCCCCAGTAGAGGTTTTTGCCGACTCAAGACACCTGAATCTTTGGTACAAAGGTTTTGAATCTAAAGTTTAAAGATTCTGAACATGAAATTTTCATGATTCTCATAAAAAAAAAGGGGTTCTGAGGAGACATATATTAAAAGAGGGAGGGAGCAATAATATGTTTAGGAAGTCAAAGGGAATAGGAAGATACAATGAAAATGGACAATAGGATGCAATAGATAGCGTAAGAAATAATTCATTGTACCTGACTTTATTTTTTGGGCAGATCTCATCTAAATTCACCTTACCATATTACTCTAATAACACGTAATAATAATAAGAGTTTTTCTAAAATGTGCCCTAAGGACACATATTAATAACCTTAATATAGTAAGATTGACGACATATTCTCATGAGATATTCAAGTATAAACTTATTGTTACCATAATTAGTGAGAATATATTGTTAATCCTACCATATTAAGATTATTAATATGTGGCCTTAGGCCACATTTAAAAAAAACCCTATAATAATAATGTGATATATATTTGATTTCATTATATTCATTCGGCTTGGCGTATATGCAATAATCACTTGTGGTTTTCTGATGCATGTACTCGTATGAATAATAAATGTATGATTGCGTGATCTCCTCCAATTAATTTCTTTCCTTGTCGTTAGATAGGTGTCCACCTAATTTTATCATTCATTCTTAATTTTGTTTCATCTTTGTATTAAATGAGGTAGTATCCCGCGCTTCGCGCGATATATTTTGAAATTTTATTATTATAATTGAAGAAAAATAATATAATTTATATATAAACGTTAATATTTTTACTTATAAATAAACATAAATTAGGTTGAAAGCCCGTGCGTTGCACGGGATAATTAACTTAGTTATAAAGAAAAAAATATTATAAGACTTTAATTTTTACATATAATTATTTGTTTACATATGATTACAATATTTCTTTCAATGAAAATAGAAGATAAATACATAATCACCTATCGTTTATTACTTATGCGAGAAAAACAAAAAATAAATAAATTTCGCTATTGTAGAGATAATAATAGAAACTTTAATAAGAGACCTCTAAGACAATACTTAAGAGACTCAAAAGATTTTAGATTGCTGACACGTAAGTTCAAAGATGACTCATAAGTTCAAAGATTTTAGGTTGCTGACACGTAAGTTCAAAGATTATTCATATCTATATTATTTTTCAATGTGGGACAAATAACATACCAAGAAATACGCCATCTTTTTTGTACTTAGTACTATACTATGTTCGTATCTTTTTGTTTTCTATTTTGTATCATAATTAAAATATGTGCAAATAATAAGAAATATATACTCTAATGATAACATTTTTTTTTACCACGAATCTAATTATATAATTTTTGTTTTTTACAAAAATTTTTTGTCAAATGAAATGGATAAGTGTTTATATAAAAATTATAAACATCACTTAAATATAATATAAGAAATGTGTATTATAATAATTAATACATTCTCCACATTATTTTTTATATCATATTGTAAGAGCTCTCTAAGACAATACTTGAAAGACTCAAAATATTTTAGGTTGATACCTAAGTTTCAAGAATGCATTCTATTTATAATCATAGGATCACCCACCTTGTGCTAATCTTTCGATATAGGACAATTCTATTATTTATACGCTCAATTTAGGATATATAACATACTAAGAAGTATATCATCTGTAATATGTGCAAATAATTTGTAAACTATACTATAATGATAATATTTTTTACCATGAATTTATTCATATTCTTTTCTTAATTTTTTTTTAACTATATCATAGGATCACCCACCTAGCTTATGCAATTATTGATCTTTGGGAACATAGAATAAGTATTTTTACTAATCTAATTGTTTAAATTACATACTTTTATTTTTTTTCCTAACACGAGTTTTAATATGAAATGGAGGAATCAATAAAATGTATAAATAAATGTAAATTACTTTTTTTTTTCTGGTGCGATTTCGATAAATGGTTAAAAATAACGTTGTGTTTTAGTCTTACTCAAATGTTATTATGAGGCATAATAATTACCTATATTTGAAAGTTAATAAGATTTAGCTCTACTATTTATCAAAGTAAAAAGCTAATTTTTGATTTGTTTGTTTATTCACGATCATTTTATGTAACACCTAATTTTATTATATTTTATAAATTTTCTATCGTAGTGTAGAGATTATCATTATTTATGACAAATTAATAACCAATTTACATATATTTAGCACCATTTTATTTTAAGTTGTGATTTGACATAAATGAATTTATTTATACTATCGATTGTCTTAAAATAATCATATTATAATATCACTAATATGTAATCGCCTTTGTAATTATTTATGTGATTAATAATTGTATGTTATTGTTGTAACTGAGGCGTGCCGTTAATACAAATTCTTATAAGAATTATCTAAGACAATACTTGATAGACTTAAAATATATAATAGCTCTCTAAGACAATACTTGAGAGACTCAAAATATTTTGGGTTGATAAGTAAGTTTCGGGGATGAATCACATTTATAATCATGATATCACCCCACCTTATGATAATTTTCTGAAGTGCGACAATTCAACTATTTGTACGTAATATATTCATAACACATCCATTATTTTTCAACATGGAATGAATAATATAGTTAGAAATACACCATATTTTTCGAACCTACTTTGACATCTAACACCCGATTTAATAATAAAGCAAATACTATACTATCCATTAATATTCGTACGTTTTTTTTTTCTTTTTTTTTTTATCAAAATTAAAATATGTGCAAATGATATGAAACCGATTCTGATATAAAATAACCACAAGTTTTACTAAATTGATATAAACTACTCGGATTTTGATGTTTGATTTTTGAATAATAAAATATGCAGCAGAATTATTGTGTTTTTGGTTTTTTTTTTATATATAAGTAACGAAAATAATAAGGGATATAAATTAGTTGTGAAAATCTCGCAAGACCCCTCAACTAAAACTAGGATATGACGTGAACAACTCTCCTCCTTCGCAAGGAACTCGAAACTGAACACGAATGGTGTCTCTCACCTCGCAAGGATCGAATCACACTAAAATCTCCACCTCGCAAGGAAGAAATATAAAACTTAAAACTCGCAAGTAATAAGCACACAACAAGAAACTCTTGTATTAATTCTCAAACTCCAATTAATTTATTAAAACTGAATACAAAGACTCTTATTTATACTAATATAGACCAACTTAGAGAGACTTAAAAAAATAATAAACTTTTCAAAACTAAATAGGAAATAACAACTACTCTATCAAGAATTAAGAAACTAAGCTTTCCTAAATAAATTAGGAAAACCAACCTGAATTAGGAAAATAATAAATCTAGACTCGATTTAGGAAAGTAATATGTTAAATTCATCCTTCATCCTTTCCATCTTGTGTTCGCACCATTTGCGTCATCTGCGTCTAAATTGGACAACTCAACTTAAAACGACCATATTTCATTCGTTACTTATCCAAATAAAGCGTGTGACCACTTGTTGGAAAGCTAACATCACGTACTTTCATTTTAAACCATAATAACACCAAAATTAGTCATATTTTTGAAGATATTTAGCTTTTAAATCAAGTCAATAAATCTGAAATGTCAAGAGTGACTTGAACTTGCATTTTGAACATATACCCATGTCCCTCCTGTATCATTCTCCCCTTCGTTAAAAAGATTCGTCCTTGAATCTTCAAAATCTTGAAGTATAGAATCCATCTTATGCCCACCAGGATCAAATACAAATCTGAAAAACATGTAAGTAAGAACATCTAAGGAGCATACGAACTTATTTGTGCACACATTTGATCTCTCCTTGAGTTCATCATCTTTGTTCCGGGTGTAATTCCAGAGCAGTTATTTGTTACCACCCGTGCTTGTAGAATGACGTCTTTGATTGAATCCTCCTTTCGGTCTCCTGAAACAGTGAACAAACTGAGGGCTCGGCTTTGGACCGAGCGAACTCACTCCGACGCTCAAGTCAGTAAACTTAGAGAGATAAGTTGTTGTTACTTGGCGAAATGTATTTTGTAGAGAGATAAGGAAGATATTACCAGATGAATAGTGATTCTTAGGTTAAATTGTGGATCTTTTTCCTCAATGAGAGTTGAGGAGTATTTATAGACTTTCACCTTTTGTCACGTAGTGGCCAAGTGGCTAGCAGGTGGAAAGACTGATCTACCCCTCGGCCGAGGGACCCATGGCAGGCCGGCGGGCCCTGTTGACTCGCCGCCGAGGGGTCTTGGATATGAGTTCGCGGATGTGTGCCCCGGCTGGCTTGTTGCCCCGGCCAGGACCCAAGTGACAGGCCGACAGGCTGCGTCGGTTAGGCTGTCTAGGCCGTTGACTTGCTTGTGGATATCTTTGACCTTGCTCAATATGTTGACCTGGTCAGCGGGTGCAGAATATGCCCCATCAATTTGCCCCCAGCGTAGTCTATGCCGTGGTATGGGCTCCGATGTATGTTGAGCGTATATTCTGCGTAAGTGAAAATTTTTCTGCCCCGGCTTCTTCTACCTCGGCTTGGTTCTGCTTAGGCCGTACCATATCCCCCCTCCACATGGATGTGTAATGGACATTAGATGTGGAAAAGAAAGTGGTGCTGGCCGAGACCGAGGTTGTGAGTGTCGTGTGCTTTTGATTGCCCCCAGCCGGTGCTGACAAGCTTGGTTGATCATGTGGCCGATGGAGAACAGATACTTAGGAATTTGCTGAGGAAGATGAGTAGGCAAAGAGATGAAAGGGGCGTGTTGAAGACGCTTGGTCACTGTTGCATTGATTGACGTTCAACTGTTGCAATGATTGACATTCCGTGGTTGCATGTCTGACACGTTTCGTTCGCCGATTGGCCGACGTTTCATGGGTCGTGCCCGATTGGTCCTTCTTCATGGGCTTTCCCCTATAAATAGGGCAGTTAGTCCCTGAAATTGGCCACCAATTTCATTCTCTCTAAAATTTTCTTCTCTCTAAACTTTCAAGGGCTTCTTTCTCTTCTAATCTTCAGAGTCGTTACTTCGGCTAGTGCTTTTCTTCAAGGTAAACAAACAAATTTTTCTCTTTTTAACTTGTAAGTTTTGTTGTAAACATGTCTTCTGCTGATGCCGGACCTAGTAAACCTGCGCCGAGGGGTTCCCCGTCGCGTCTTGATGAGGAGGAGATACTAGACGCCGTCCCGATAAGGTCCGGGGGCCCTAGGTCTCCTTCTCCCGAAGTTGACCCAAAGGTTTTGGAGGATTGGGAGGACGATGATGATGTTGATGATGATGACGATGATGCTGAAAGGGCTCGTCCCTAATGAGGGGAGGCGATGTCATGGATCACGGCGACCCTTGTAAGGTCGGCCCTGACCGTGCTTGGACCCATAAGTTCGCCAGTTGTTCCGGCGAGACATTTTTCGAGGGCCATTTCTACTTTGGCAGGGGATACAAAATTGTTATCCCTGAGGAGGGTCAGGCCGTTTGTTGCCCTCCACCGGGTTGCACCGGCGTATACATCCGGCACCTGGAGTACGGGCTCCGGTTTCCGCTGAATGAATATGTCATGGCCATCATTAGAGCCATGAACGTCGCCGTGGCCCAACTGCACCCGTTGGCTATTAGGACCATAGTCGGCTTTGTCTGGCTCTGTCTCTTCAAGGGGGAAGTCCCAACGGTTAATTTATTCCGTCGGCTTCACCACCTTCGGCCGTCGTTTGCTGGTCGCGTCGGATGGTACAGCATGCAAATGGAGCCGGGTTACGTTTCCGTTGATAAGCTTTCTTCCTGCAAGGACTGGAAGGATCGGTGGGTGTACGTTGAGGTGTCGAATGACTATCCGCTGCCCCGGTCCTTCCAGCACCAAGTTAATTTGCGGTGCGAGACTAAGGCGGAGCATGACAGATGGGTCACCCGGAAAAAGCTTAAGATGGAAGCCAGCAAGGTCCCCCTTAATGAGGATGAGAAGCTGGCGATGAGGCTCTTTGAGGCGGACAAGAGTGGGGTGCCGAAAGATGGATTCCCCCGACGCAACTCATTCTTCAGGATGAGCTGCTCTGCCATGTCGGCCTCATACCGGCCCTAGCACAGGGTGAGAGGGGTCGGTGTGAGGCCCATCTCTGCTCTCAATGTTTCTGTTTCTTGAACTTTGATTTATTTCTTCTACTTAACTCTTGCTTTGTTTCCTTTGAAGACCACTTTGGACCGGACCTGTCTGAGGATATCCTCCGGAGAATGGGGCTGCACAAGGATAAGACCGTTGCTGATTTGCATCCTAAGGCTCTAGCTCGTGATTGCAGAACGTTGCCGAATGATCTCATGGATCAACAGCTGAAAGGCTTGAATGTGGAGGCGGCCCAGGCGAAGGTTGCTAGTAACATGCCGCGCCGAACGCGAAAAACAAAGTCTTCGGCGGCGACGGCGTCGACATCCGTTCCACCTCCCATCCCTTCAGTCCAGAAGGAGACGGTGGTGATCGTTGACATTACCAATGGGGAGGACTCCGATGCGGAGGGGTCTCCCCTTGTCCGTAAAAAGGAAAGAGCCCACCCCTCGCTGACATGCTTCCGCGCTTCCGCGCAATCGTTGCCGCAAGAGATGCGTCCTCCGAGCAAGAAGGCCAAGCATGGTAAAGATCTATCCTGTGGCTCAGACTTAGCCGGTTCATTAGGCGTTTCTGATGAGAGGCTCTCCGATACGTCCATGTATACTGACACGGATGTTTTAATTGAATTTTTTGTAGATCAACCGCTGCCATCTACCAGTCACGCTATTGAACGGCGTGCTGAGGGGAAAACTGCGCAAGCAAGTGGTCAAGACGCCACCGTTGTCACCTCCTTCCCGAAGCCTACCCCCTCCGCATTAAGTCGGAGGGCCTAAGTTTGATCAGTTATCGCGGCGAAGTGGGCTGATACGACCGGTGCTCTTATTGTGGAGCAAGAGAAGACCATGGTCGAAGTCGCCCCCACGCCTCGAGCGGCTAAGGCTTGAACTCGACGCAGCGAACAAGGAGGCCGAGAGGGCCAAGGCCGAGGTGAAGAGGCGTCCGTCTTTGAGAGAGAAAACTCGGGAGGACGCTGAAAAGGAGGTCCTTATCGAGAGAGCCAAGGCCGAGGTCGCGCGCGGCCAAGCCGCTAAGTCCGCTGGAGGAGCGTGACCTTGTTCAGAAGCACGCCGACCTTTACCGTACGCAGAGGGACGAATGGAGGGGCATGTTTCAGGCCCAGGGGAAGGTGGTTCGGAACAAGGATGCTATCATCACCCAAAGGGAGGAGGACATTGAGACGCTCCAAACCGTTATCCTTCCTAACATGTGCGCCCACACGGACCCGGCCGAAGAAGCCGCCAGGGAAGTGATTGGGGAGCTCTTCCCCTTGATGGCTCCTTT
Organism: Silene latifolia; assembly: GCF_048544455.1. NCBI lineage: Eukaryota > Viridiplantae > Streptophyta > Magnoliopsida > Caryophyllales > Caryophyllaceae > Silene > Silene latifolia. The sequence continues at coordinate 64,280,329 of NC_133533.1, read as the reverse complement.
CCGTGGGACAAATTTGACGAGCTGTTTGACGACAAGCTTGAAGCTAAGGAGAAAGCCGCGGAGGAGAAGGCCAAGGAGGAGGTAAGGGTGAAGAAGGAGGAAGAGGCGGCCGCGGAGAAGGCGACCCTCGCCGAGAAGGCTAAGGCGGCCAAGGAGGAAGCCGAGAGGATGAAGGCACCGAGGCCGCTAGAGAGGCCGCTAAGAAAGCCGAGGCCGAGGTTGCTTGGCCGAGGCCGCCAAGACAGCCTTCGGGTCGCCCATCAACGATGATGCCGCTAACGCCGCGATGGCAAGCAAGCAACAGCATAGGGAGACGGGCGGCCGTCACCGTGCTCACCCGGCGTCTCGGATAGCTTCACTGTCGGGAGCCAATTATTAAGCCTTTCCTCCCCGCCATCTTTTGGCGCTTCAAATGATATGTCTGTAACCTTTTGCTTTTCTTTTCCTTGTATTTTGTACAACTTTGGTAGGTTGTGTTTTGGCTTATCCTTATGGGGACGGCCGTCGTCTGTATTCTCCTCACTTGTAACCTGTTATCATTTTTAACAAGAATTTGCTTATTTTGCCTCTGGCTTGGCCGAGGTCTTTTCTTGTCTTCGTCTGAGTTGTCTTCTTACGTTATTAATTGAGCGCTTCTTTTGTTTCCGCCTCGGTCCGGCCGAGGCAGTTTAGAGTGCGTATCTCAACTGTGTTTAACGTTTCTAAGGCATGTTCGATCGCTTTCGCGAGCATCAACATCGCTGGTAGTGACTGCCGTGACGCCTGCTTCCTTATAGTGACTGTCGTGGCATCTACCTCTTGGAGTGACTGCTGCGGCGTCTACTTCTTGGGGTGACTGCCGTAGCGTCTACTTCTTGGGGTGACTGCCGTGGCGCCTATTTCTTGATGGTGACTGCCGTGGCGTCTACCTCTTGGAGTGACTTTCTGCGCGCGTCTACCTCTTGGGGTGATCGCCGTAGCGTCTACTTCTTGGGGTGACTGCCGTGGCGCCTATTTCTTGATGGTGACTGCCATGGCGTCTACCTCTTGGAGTGACTGCTGCGACGTCTACCTCTTGGGGTGACTGTCGTAGCGTCTACTTCTTGGGGTGACTGCCGTGGCGCCTATTTCTTGATGGTGACTGCCGTGGCGTCTACCTCTTGGAGTGACTGCTGCGGCGTCTACCTCTTGGGGTGACTGCCGTAGCGTCTACTTCTTGGGGTGACTATGGGGGGAAATGAACACTTTGATGGAAAACTTGGACGATTCTTCATTAGATATAAACATGCGTCGGGGTGCCCACAGTTGTCTCGGGCACCTCCGCCGCTATACAAAGTTTCCCCGAGTTTGTCAGTGTCCTAATGGCTCATCAAAGGCGCACCCTCCATGTCTGTCAGCCGGTGTGTCTTGAGAGAGCGTCGGACCTGGGAATGCACTGTATCTGGAAGGACTTCAATTTGGCGGTGTCGGCTTTTACCCTTTCCAGGTATCTTACCATCCCGTCGTCTCGAGCCTCATACTCTCCTCTGATTTGGTTAACCACCAATAGTGAGCATGTTTTCACGACGACGTGCTCCGCCCCGGCAGCCCTAGCTAACTCGACTCCATTTATCACCGCCTCGTATTCGGATTCGTTATTTGAGGTCGAGAAAGTAAATTTCAAGGCGTGCTCAAACACGTCCCCGTTTGGGCTGGTGATAAGGATGCCGCTCCCGAGCCGTTTCGCCGTGGGGGACCCGTCGATGCAGTTATTTCCCATACGCCGGGATGCGGTTCTTCTTGGCCGGTCGGGGTTCCTTCAACCATGCCGACGTTGGTATTCATCGGGTCGCCCTCCTGCTGCAAGGATGGGCTCTTCCCCTTCTCTGACTTCTTTGCCACTTTGAGGGATTGCATGTTGCACCCTCTGGAGGATATCTGGGTGTTGACCACCTCGTCCTTCTCGTCCTTGGAGACGAGCTTATGCGCTTCCCCCCGGTCCGAGACATACATCAGATTCAGGGTCCGGATGAACATCACTGCGTCGGCCTCGCTCAGAGTGACTCGGCCTATAAGAACGTTGTAGGCGGACGAGCCGTCGATGACCACGAACTCAGCTAGGATATTCTTAGCCGCATCTCCCTCGCCAAACATCACTGGCAATCTGATCAACCCCGGGGGTACCAGTGGCCGGAAAAATCGTACAACGGATTGGTGCGGGGCTCAAGTCTTCACCCTTCGACCGAGGTTGAGAAAGCACTCCCTGAACATGATGTTCGTGTAGGCGCCTGTGTCAATCAGGCACCTCTTGACCAGGTGGTTGGATATGTCCAAGTGGACTACAAGTGGGTCGCTGTGAGGGGCGATGACTCCCTCGTAGTCCTTCTTCCCAATAGTCATGTCGGGGATGTTGGAAGCGGGGACTGCTGTTTTGGGCACAAAGTTGATGGCCTGATACAGCTCGTTCATGTGCCGTTTGTGCCCATGAGCGGACCCACCGTTCTCGTTGCCCCCGATGACAACATGGATCACTCCTATCCGTTCAAAGACGGATTTCTTATTTGAACCGCCGATCGCCTTTTGGCCTTTGGCAACATACTTGCCGAGGCTCCCCTTCCGGATCGCTTCCTCAATGGCATTCTTCGATGCCGGCAGCTTGTCGATAAGGTGACCGGTGTGGCCGTGGTACTCACGCGATCGCTCGTGTCACCGTCTCCCTTCGGCTTGGGTGGCCTTTCCCACTTTTGGCCCTCGTTCTTGCTCGGGCGAAGACCTCGGCGGCGATACGACCGGGGGGTGTGATCACCGTACCGCTTCGGTAGTACGTTCCCGAACTCCCCGCGCCCGCCGAGCTCGTTTCTGGCGGACTGTCGACCGTGACCTATTATTGTCACGGCGTCTTTCATCCGGGTTGTCCTCCCGGCGGCTTTTTCTTTCTCGAGTGCTCGGCCTCGCTGGGCCTACCCGGTTTTGTGGTAGTCCTCCACTTTTATGGCTTGATCGGCCATCTTCCCGGCGGACTCCGTGTTCAAAGCCGCCGCACTTGATGAGCTCATTCTTTAGGTCCCCTCTTGGGAGGCCTTTCATCGTGCGAAGGCCGCCGATTCATTGTTAGCTCACGAATCTGCCGAACCTTGGCGTCGAACCTCTTCACATAACTTCGGAGAGACTCGCCTCCCTCCCCGTCGATAGTCGAGGTCCGATGTCTCAACGGCCCTCCTCTTGTTGCAAGAATATTGGGCTAAAAACGTGTCCCTTAGGTCGGCGTAACAAAGATACCGACCCATCGGGTAGCCCCTTGTACCAACTTTGTGCCATCCCATGCAGTGTCGTTGGGAAGACACGGCACCAAACCTCATCAGGTTGCTCCCAAACCGACATGTAAGACTCGAAAGCCTCGGTGTGGTCGGTCGGGTCGCCTTCTCCTTTGTATGCTATGGGTGGCAACTTCAGCTTAGTCGGCACCGCGGTATCTAGGACGTAGGCGCTGAGGGGCTGTCTGACCACGTGTCGAACGACACGCGGCGATCGGCTCCTCACATCCCTAGTCCGGCTCCTCTCCCCGTGGCGGGAAGGGCTTCTTCTCCGACTCTGGTGAGTCGGGCTTCTTCTCCGACTCTGGTGAGTCGGACTCCTTCTCCGACTCTGGCGAGTCGGACTTCTTTCACTCCTCTGGGGAATGCCTCGTTGGTGCTGCGACGACGCCGTCCTCCCGCGAGTGCGGGAAGGACTCAGGTCTACCACTAGCACTCTGGGCTCCCCCGGCGTCTTGACTGGGCCAGCTTCCTCCAATGCTCCATTCAAGTCTCTTGGGGTCACATTTTGGGCCCTGGTCTCCTGGACGGGTTCCGCCGCTCTTGTCGGTATGACAGTGTGAGCCGGCGTACTACCAATTAAGTCCAGGAGTAGCTTCAGTTTTGCTGCATCAACCACATGTCCCATGATGGTGACCTGGTTGGCGGGCAGCGGCGTATCTGGTATTATTGGCATCCCGTACTCCGGTTGAATTACCCGGCCGGTGGAGGGCTGCGCAACTCCAGAATTGTGGACGGTATCATCTTGGTAGAATTCGGTTTCGTCAGTCACGAATACCTCTTGTTGTTTCGACATCTTCTTAGCTTTTTTGGGTGGGTTTCTGTTGTGTTTTTTTTTTGTTTGGGAATGAATGTGACTAGCTTCTAGTATCTTTTCCCACAGACGGCGCCAATTGTTCCAGGTGTAATTTCAGAGCAGTTATTTGTTACCACCCGTGCTTGTAGAATGACGTCTTTGATTGAATCCTCCTTTCGGTCTCCTGAAACAGTGAACAAACTGAGGGCTCGGCTTTGGACCGAGCGAACTCACTCCGACGCTCAAGTCAGTAAACTTAGAGAGATAAGTTGTTGTTACTTGGCGAAATGTATTTTGTAGAGAGATAAGGAAGATATTACCAGATGAATAGTGATTCTTAGGTTAAATTGTGGATCTTTTTTCTCAATGAGAGTTGAGGAGTATTTATAGACTTTCACCTTTTGTCACGTAGTGGCCAAGTGGCCAAGTGGCTAGCAGGTGGAAAGACTGATCTACCCCTCGGCCGAGGGACCCATGGCAGGCCGGCGGGCCCTGTTGACTCGCCGCCGAGGGGTCTTGGATATGAGTTCGCGGATGTGTGCCCCGGCTGGCTAGTTGCCCCGGCCAGGACCCAAGTGACATGCCGACAGGCTGCGTCGGTTAGGCTGTCTAGGCCGTTGACTTGCTTGTGGATATCTTTGACCTTGCTCAATATGTTGACCTGGTCAGCGGGTGCAGAATATGCCCCATCAATCTTCAATGTATTCTTCAAGTTTTTTAGTTTTAATTGATTCGTCAAAGTAATGACGATCTACATAGTAATTTGTGACCATCTTGGGCCATCTTGTCTTGTGCTTATTTTCTTGTGCTTTCCTCCCCACCACCCTCCATGCACAATTCTACCAAAATCCAAGTAATAGTTGTTCGAAACAACAAGATCATTGATAGGCTTATCGCGTACCTATGCAAAGATAAATTCCCTGAACAACAAGTTAATGTAGCAATAGGGGTCGAACACAAGGAAACGGGAATTACTTCGTGAATTGCTATGGGTAGATTTTTATCAAGGTCGATTACGATTTGGTTTGGTTTGGTTGTTTGATGATTAATAAGAATTATGATGTAAATTATATAATAAAAGGGAGTCTAAGGGGTTCGGGTCACGCATGCAAAGGTAAACATATAATCATGATAAACTTGGTACTAATAACATTGTCAATTGCTTAGGCTTAAAGATACCCATCTTACGATATTAGCATCAACCATAGACCGGGTCCTAGAGAAACTCTCGTCCATGACTAGGTCGTCCTACTATACATGCTTAGTCTAATTCAATTCCGTGCCTCTCGACTTATAGAACGAATAAACAAACTTAATCAAATGAATAGGGCCCTAAACAAAGATTAAACATTGTGGCACAAGCATGTGATAGAAGCAATATGATCAATATTATTATTAATCTATTTTATCATGTTATATACTTGATTTATGCATGGCTCCCCTAGCCCTTAGACTAGGAAATTTAGCTACTCATATTTGTAAAGGAAATGCAAATGATATTTGGATTATAAGGCATATTGTAGGAATTATAACTAAAGTGGAAATTGTATACTAATGATGAAATGTAAAAGACTAATACTAAACTCATAAACAAAATACAAAATGTAAATAAGAGAAAGATTACCAAAGTAGTAGCTTGTTAGAACTAACTTGGAAACCAAATGCTTGAATATATAATAACCAAATGTTTAACAACTACAAGATTAACTAATTTGTAAACTAATATGAAAACTATTGAGAGAAATATAATGCTTAAGGCTATTGTAAACTAAAACTTGGACGTAAAATTGGATGGCTAAAGCTTTGGAACACCTCTCCTATTTATAGGAGAGGAGAGCATAACGTAAAACATCAAGAGGACTGTGGCCCCGATCGGGGTCGTGTGTTTCCGGGTTTTTTCGCTTAATTCCTCTCTTAATTGCATGAGGAATCCAAAGTTTATGCTTTAATGCTCCTTAATCACCCGGGTAAATGCCTCATCTATGATCTTTAGAGCTCCCAAAAAGCATCCTAAGCATGTTGGAATCTTATGCTTTCCACCTTGACTTGGATTTGATCATTGGGCCTTGACTTTGTTTGTTGGCAACATTTGCATTACTCATACTAATCCATCAATTTCTTCATGCAAAACCCAATCCAATGCTCCATGCTTAGTCCAACTCTTGGTCTTGTTTAGCTTAATGAACTTAGTGTATAAAATGATAGGAAAAAGCCTCTAAATGCTTAGATTCCTACAAAAACATGTTAAGACAAGCAAATACACTAGAACAACAAATATTAGCTTATGACACTATGATAAGTGCTAAATAACAAATAAAATGGAGCTAATATAGGGGATGAAAGTATATAAAATATGCACTTATCAATCATCATGAGCTTCCATAAAAATTGTCTTCAATAAGAAATTATTGTTCCCACCATATAGCTTCTGATCAATGTATTTATCAATTGGTGATTGATACGGTTCTTTAACCCGAGAATCTAAATTAATGTTATTGTCCAGAAACTTCTCATCCAAGATTGGCATAAGATTAAGATTATCTTGATTTGCATCGTCATAACTTGTATGATCACTTTCTTCTACGTGAGCTTCATCATAAACTTCTTTAAATTCTTCATCAAAAATAATTGGTAGATTTGGATCAAATAAAGAAGTACCTTTTGTATGAGATTCATCCTCAAAAGAAAATAGGTCATCTTCAATCACATCTTTAATTTGATCATCATCACTTAATGGCTCTATTATGATAATCTCGTCCTCTACTTTTGGTTCATCATCCTGAACTGATAGTCGCCTATATGAAAGTCTTCTGCACTGTTCGTTTCAACAAGATCAGGCATCATCTTCTCCACGTCTTCTAGAAGCTTCACTTCTTGTTCCTTGTGAAAAACATCAAAAGACTCGATCTTTGTCGCTTGTTTCTTTACTTCACAAGATTGATGAAAGTCACGCTCAAACTTCTCCATCTGGTTCGACAATTTGGCAAGACCTCTTTCTAAATCCTTCCACCATAATCGTTGCTCAAATTACTCGAACTCCTTCCAAAATTGTTTGAATTGCCTTCGAGACATGACTATAAACTTCCCAGGACAAGTTTGTTAAGAAACAAACTAAAACCTGCTCTGGTAAACACTTTGATGTAAAATAGTACACAAGTTTTACTAAATTGATGTAAAACTACTCGGATTTTGATGTTTGATTTTTAAATAATAAAATACACAGCGAAATTAATGTGTTTTTGTTGTTTTTTTTTATATATAAGTAACGAAAATAATAAGGGATATGAATTAGTTGTGAAAATCTCGAAAGACCCCTCAACTAAAACTAGGATATGACGTGAACAACTCTCCTCCCTCGCAAGGAACTCGAAACTGAACACGAATGGTGTCTCTCACCTTGCAAGGATCGAATCACACTAAAATTTCAACCTCGCAAGGAAGAAATATAAAACTTAAAACTCGCAAGTAATAAGCACACAACAAGAAACTCTTATATTAATTCTCAAACTCCAATTGATTGATTAAAACTGAATACAAAGACTCTTATTTTTACTAATATAGACCAACTTAGAAAGACTTAAAAAAATAATAAACTTTTCAAAACTAAATAGAAAATAACAACTACTTTATCAAGAATTAAGAAACTAAGCTTTCCTAAATAAATTAGGAAAGTATTACACCAACCAGAATTAGGAAAATAATAAATTTAGACTCGATTTAGGAAAGTAACAATTCAATTCATCCTTCATCCTTTCCATCTTGTGTTGGCACCATTTACGTCATATGCGTCTAAATTGGACAGCTCAACTTAAAACGACCATATCTCATTCGTTACTTATCCAAATAAAGCATATGACCACTTGTTGGAAAGCTAACATCACGTACTTTCATTTTAAACCGTAATCATACCAAAATTAGCCATATTTTTGAAGATATTTAGCATTTAAATCAAGTCAATGAATCTGAAATTTCAAGAGTGACTTGAACTTGCATTTTGAACATATACCCATGTCCCTCCTATATCAGATTCTCTGATGATAACATTTTTTTTTACCACGAATCTAATTATATAATTTTTATATTTTTTTTACGATGATTTTTTGTCAAATGGTATAAGTTTTTATATAAAAATTATAAACTTTACTTAAATATAATATAAAAAATATATATCATATTTTGGAGATAATGATACAAACTATTAAGAGCTCCTTAAGACAATATTTAAGAGACTCAAAAGATTTTGAGTTGATACATAAGTTCCAAGGATGTCTCCTATTTATAATCATAAGATCACCCCACTTTATGCTAATCTTTCGATGTGGGACAATTCTATTATTTATACGTAGTATATTTACCTCACCAACATTATTTTTTAATGTGGAACATATAGCACACTATGAAATACACAATTTTTAACATGTGCAAATTATATGAAATTTATACTCTAATGATAGTATTTTTTTACCACGAATCTAATTATATTATTTTTATAATTTTTTAAATAATATTTTTTTGGCAAATGAAATGTAAAAGTTTTCATGTAAAAAATAAAAACATGACTTGAATATAAATTAGGAAATATATACTATATACTATATACTATATTATAATAATTAAAAAATTCTCAATTTTATTCTCTACATCAAAAATTATTATTTATGAAACTTTCCTAAATTGATTTTTGATGATGTGGACAACTTAGAATCGCTCGAAAAAGCATCTTATATATATATATATATATATATATATATATATATATATATATATATATATATATATATATATATATATATATATATATATATATATATATATATATATATATATATATAGAATTAGGTTCAACTAAGTCCACTTAGTTTAGATGAGTCCATGAGTCCTCATCTAAGCCCTTAGATGAATCCTAACGAGCGGCTGAGATTAAAATCAAAAAACACATCAACCCACCCAATTGCATTAATATTTCCCAATTTCCAATCTTCTATTCATTTCCCAATGCCCATATTCCTGTTCATTTTCCAATCTTGTTCTCGTTCCTTATTCACTCTCATCGTCACATATTCAATCAACCTCAACTCTCTCTCATACCCACCAAACATCCTAGATGCCGACAACCACGCCTCTTCACACCGGTTCTCTTTCTCATCTCATGTCACCTTCCCCACAACTTTAAACTCCAACATCTTTATCCTCTTGCATCTCCAAACCATCGCAACTCAGCGCCATCTGCAAAATTGTCGGAGCATGCCGCTCCGTTTTATCATCTACAATGGCTTTTGTAATTTTCCTTCATTTCATTACTTGTTGCTATTGATTTATTTAGTTGTTGGGTTTTGTATCTAGATATTTGTTAGTATGAGTTGTTTTTCTCAGTTTAGATCTTATTACAAACACACGTCAATAGTTTGATTTTTCGGGCTGGTGTGATTATCTCGCTGATGTGATTTCATCTTAAATATTCGATTTGTGTCTAATTTGTGATTTTATAGCTCCAAAATTAAGTTTCTAAGCAAATAAAAAGAGGCGTCTAATCCGTTCAAGATGTATCTATGCAATTGATTCTTGATTTTCTTTATGTTGTTATTGTGCTTACAACTTGTTTGATGGAGTAAATTTTAGGCTAAATTTTGCGTCTGAATTATGCTTACAACTTGTTTGATGACATTTCCCAAAGAAAAAATCAACTTAAAGTAATTAAGTTGGGTGGATTACTTATTATGAACTAATACAATAAAATTATGGGTTTCTCAAGATTTAGTTGTTTATGATTTTTGTTGCCTTTTCCGACTATTATACTTGTATATGTCAATGTCACCCTCATAGCATAACATATGCATAACTGATGTTTGAATATCATTTTTTCTTTCTTTCTTGTTTCTTAGATGGCTGGTGAAGTGACAGTTGCAGAAGTTGTTGTTGCTTCCACTCCCTCGAAAGTGGTGAAATTGAAACAGTTTCATTTTTTAATGTAACAAGTACTTATTATGTTCACCATGATTCATATGTTATGCTATGAGGGTGCGCCTTTTGAGCACGAAGACCTTGATGGAAAGGTTGAGCGGCGTTATCTGATTATCGAACTAGCAGCTACTCTGGTATTAGCTGATATGAGCAGAATCAGAGGAGAAGTTTTGGAGAAGGTGAAGAAATTTGTAGACCAAAAATAAGGCTTATAGGAAGTCGTATATGCTAGGCGCAAACTTTTGAAGACTTTGCCTAAAAACAAACATTAATTCGTCTCTTATGATGTAACAAGTAGTTATTATGTTTTAGTTTTTAATGTATCGATTGATAAGGAATTTCCCAGTGACTATTGATGTATCTCAATACTCATATATGAGTTTCCAAACCTTAAGCATGAGTTTTGAAACTTTATTTCACATATCTGGTAACTTGAATACTCATTCATGTTTTGTATTGGTAACCTTATGCCTGACTTTTGAAACATTAGGCCACATTTCTGAAACATTAATTCAAAGCTTGTATAATTAAAAACCTCAAACCTTTTCTTCTACATAATTCATTTTTGTAAATTTAAGAGTGAGTTTTGAAACTTTAATTCACATATTGGTGAACTTTAGTACTCATCCTTTTTTTGCTAACTACTTGAGTTTTAAAACTTTAATCCAAAGTTTTGAAACCTTAAGACTTGAATTTCGAAACTTTAACCCTGAATTTTGAAACTTTAACCCTGAATTTCGAAAATTTAAGCCAAACTTTTAGAACTTTAAGAAACTTTAACCCCGAATTTCAAACTTTAAGCCAAACTTTCAAACTTTAAGACTTGATTTTTGAAACTTTAACCCCGTATTTCAAACTTTAAGCCAAACTTTTTAAACTTTAAGACTTGATTTTTGAAACTTTAACCTTGAATTTTGGAACTTTAAGCGTGAACTTTCGAAACATTAAGCTTGAATTTGGAAACTTTAAACATGACTTTTGAAACTTTAAGCCTTAATTTTGAAACATTAATTCAAAACTTGTATAATTATAAACTCAAACCTTTTCTTCTACATAATTTGTTTTGGTAACTATATGAGTGACTTCAATTTTGAAACTTTAAGCCTAACTTTTGAAACTTTAATACTTTATTTTGAAAGTTTTAATTCATAACTCCATAACTTCAGGCCTCAAACCTGTCCTTGAAAATATTTTGATTTGGTAACTTTAAGAGCTACTTTTGAAACTTTAATGAACACACACTGTAACTTCTAGATATTTTGTTCTACTAACTTTAAGAGTTACTTTTGGGAACTTTGAGCCTCACTTTCGAAACTTTAACGCTGACTTTCGAAACTTTTAATTTGTTTCACAACTTGTTAATCTGTAGAACATTTTTGTTATCTAACTTTAGCAATGACATTTGAAACTTCAATGCTAACTTTTGACACTTCAATTCTGTCACACCCAAACTGGCATAATAGGTTTCAATGTTTAAAACCTGAATAATTGATAAGTAATACACACAAACTGATGAATAATACAAAACAAATGGAGTTTTAGTTGTTTCTACCAAACACAAAATGATAAAGTTCCTTTACTCAGTACAATAACCATGTTCCTACTCTTCTTATTCCTCCTCCTCTTCTTCTTCACTTGATTCTGCAAGTGGTGGTGGGCGCTCTCCAAACGGGTTAGGGCAGTTCTTTGTTGTGTACCTACGCACATCGAACCTAATACCAAGTGCGTAAACCTGATAAAAATTAATAGCTTCCTGAATATCCCCAAACTACATACCCACATATGTAAAAATATCCTCTACTTGCCGACACAATTACTCCTCGGTTACACATACTATTGGTGTATCATCATCTGTAACAAATCAATCAATCAGTACCATAAAAACAAATACACGAACTTCACCCTTAACAATTAAACATCTAATTTGTTAAACTTTAATTCAGTCACTTCGAAAGTACTTTGCAAAACTTTGATTCATAAGATATAAAACTTTAAACTGCCCTCATATAAAGCATGTTTATAGAAAGTATTTTTTGAAACTTCAATAGGATTTTTTGAAACCTTATACTACACTTCCTGAAACTTAACTTTCAGTGTTGTACCTTCAATACAATTGACGTACTCATGAAACACAAACAAAAAAAGAAATCTGAAATTTAACTTTAAAACTTTATTATTTGATAATTTTAACACGGATTTCTGAAACTTTAATACACATCCAAAACTTTAACTAAAACAAATAAAACAGAGTTTGTCCTGCGAAACCTACCTCGCTCACTCCATAACTAAGCATGCAGCAAATCAATTGATAGACACAGAAAAAAAATTGTGGAATAAAAAATTGAATCATCAACAACTGCAACTTCAAGTTCATACATACAATCATATAGCTTTTAGAATGGGTAAAACATTTTAACAACTATCAAAGTTACATCTGTAACTGCAAGTTATACACTAATACAATATCAAATTTCATACTCATCCATATTCAACCATATTAATCAATAATTTACAGTCTATTAAAATCAGAAAAATAGCGCAAAAAATTTCGAAATATTATCAAAAGAATGACTAAGGTACGAGAAAACAACTTACCAATGTTAACAGCTTCAATCTCCATATTATCCTTGAATTTTTTGAGAGATAAAATTACTAGATGAAGTGGAAGAAAATGGAAAGACAAATGTCGATGAAAAATATGGATGAGAATCGTTAAAGATGAAGATGGAAAAAGAAAAACAGAGAGAAAGGAAGAAGAAAGGTTATGCGTAAAACAAAAAAAGAGAGAGGTATATGGTTGTAATTATGATTCCTATGTAATCGATTGGGAGTCTAAAAGTGTTTTCCATATCACTAACTAATTGTTTTTCTTTTTTTCCTACTTAAAAAGAGATTAATCTCAACCATTAATTTTCCCTAATCCAATGGCAAAGATAAGAACTTAGGGACTTTCATATATAGGTGGACTCATTTGAACTCCACTATATATATATATATATATATATATATATATATATATATATATATATATATATATATATATATATATATATATATATATATATATATATATATATATATATATATATATATATATACATATATATACATATATATATATATATATATATATATATATATATAGATAGAGAGAGAGAGAGAGGGAGAGAGAGAGAGTTAGGTTCTTGTGAGTTTTGTTTCTTATGGTGAGTCGTGAGTTTGTGGTTGGAAATCTCAACCACTAGATTATATTAGAGATGAATGATCAAGATCTAATCTTACCTGTCATATAAAATCACTGTCATTTACTTATTTTCTCTTTTGTCTAGTGCTACTCTTTTTTTTTTTTTTTACTTTTAATTTTTTTATCTCCTTTTTTTTACCTCATGTTATTATGCTTTTTTTTACAACTTTGATTTTTTTGTTCTCTTATGTTTTTCTCTAATTTTCTCATTATGTTACCTTTTTTTCTTTTTCTTTTTGTACCAGATTTTTTTTTTACTTGAATTTTTTTTAGACTTATTTTTTTTTTGGGAAAATGTAAGCTTTTCATTAAAATCATACGCCAACCATACAAACTTAAGGAACAGCTACAATTTAGCTATTCCTTTATGACACCAAAATATGATCAATCCACATTGCTACTCCTCTACTAGAACACTTGAAACTACAACTTTTAATTCTACTTCTTACATCTGTTGTGATCCGCTTCAGTAAACATTCAGGCCTACTCAAAAATCTGTCCACTCTACTAGTGTTTCGAGCTGCCCAAATATGGTAGATTAGTGCAGCCAATATCATTCCCATAATCTTTTTTTTTTGAGGTGTCTGAATCTTCGATTTGTCCACCAATCACACCAATCTTGATCAGGCAGCTGCTCATTGCACCAAGCAGAAACCAACTTCCTACATCTGTCCACTCCTCATTTACACTTATTTTTTACCTCGTGTTATTATGCTGTTATTGTACTTTTTTTTACTTTGATTTTTTTTACGACTTTGATTTTTTCTCTCTCTATTTTTTTACCACATGTTATTGTGCTGTTATTGTTATTCCGCTGTTATTGTGATGTTATTCTGCTGTTACTTTGATTTTTTTTACGATTTTCATTTTTTTTTCTTTTTTTTACCACATGTTATTGTGCTGTTATTCTACTGTTATTCTGCTGTTATTGTGATGTTATTCCGGTATCATTTTGATTTTTTACTACTTTGATTTTTTTTACTACTTTGATTTTTTTTACTTTTTTTTTTACCGCATGTTATTGTGCTGTTATTGTGATGTTATTCCGGTGCCACTTTGATTTTTTTTACGATTTTGATTTATTTTTTGTTTTTTTTGTTTTACCCCGTGTTATTGTGCTGTTATTTTGATGTTATTGTGATGTTATTCCGGTGTCACTTCGATTTTTTTAACTACTTTGATTTTTTTACTCTTTTTTTTACCATGTGTTATTGCGCTGTTATTCTGGTGATATTTTTATTCTGGTGTTATTGTGATGTTATTATGGTGTCACTTTGATTTTTTTACTACTTTGATTTTTTTTACTCTTTTTTTCCCGTGTTATTGTGTTGTTATTGTGCTGTTATTTGTGTATTATTGGACTATTATTCTGATATTGTGGTGTTATTATGGGGGTTATTGTAGCAATTGTCGTCAGTTAGAGTATTGTACTTCATTTCCATAGGTCTGGGAAGGTGAGGGTGTGATTAGATACGACAGAAAACTTATAGGAGCCACAGATCCACAAAAGTCGGAGCCAGGAACAATCAGAGGAGATCTTGCTGTAGTTGTTGTAAGGTATCATTGCTTCTCTTCTTCTTGAACTGCATAACATATAAAAGGCACTGATTTATGGACTCCTCTCCAAGAGTGCGTACAACGTATCATAGGCATTATTCAAGAGCACTTGTTTTGCTCTGCATTGACTGACCCTTTCTTGTCGGAGATCGATAATTAATGTTATACCAGCAGTAACACAGTTCTCTTAGTTGTTATTCACCTCTTTCAATCTGGAAAGATGAATTGCCTTGTGACACACCTTCAAGGGATAGCCTGTTATTCCTTAAGTTCAAAGAAACACTTAGGCCTTTATGCTCTCACAACGAAGGCCTCAAAGATCAAAAGCCACGTGTAGCCGCCACATTTGGACAAAGTGGATCTGAATCGTACTTTTCTGTTTGTAGGAACATTATCCATGGAAGTGATGGACCAGAGACTACGAAAGACGAGATTAACTTGTGGTTCTAGCTCGAGAAACTGGTCACCTATACGAGCAATACTGAGAAGTGGATCTATGGGGATAACTAAAGAAACCATAGGATTCAGACAAGTTCATGTTCTTTATTTTTGAATTGCTGCTAATTAGGATCCCATAATTAGGCTGGGATATACACAAAATTGCGACAATAAGTTGAAATATTTCTTGCTCGAACTCTGAAATAATGTAGTTTAGCTGCTATTTGATTGGCCAATTGAGAACAGTCAAGTTTTAACGCCACTGCCGCATCTCCCAACATTGACGGCACCGCTCCCTTCCACCATCATGACCAGCAGAACCAACAACCAATACGACCACCTAACTCATCTCGATTCCTCATTCCAGCCGCGTTTGATGTCGGTTTCGCGCACCATTGAACAGCCAACCCCAACACCACCAAGCACACCGACATCACTCTCAAAAGGAAAGAATAAGAGGAAGCATAAACACAAGCACCACCACCATCCACCAGCATCAGCCCCAATACCACCAAGCCCACCGGCACCTCCCGCTGTCCCGGTTACCTCCGAGGATACATCACTAACTCGCTCAACTTCAATTGACCCAAAACTGACCAGAAATCAGCCGCCTACATCTCACCTCTGCGCCAAAATCAAGCCTAAATACTGAGACAACAATAATGCACGATCAATCGATTCGAGTTGATTTAATAATCAAATTTACGGGGATAAAATTAAGATTATTAGTGAAATTAAGGTTTCAGATTTGGGGAAAAATCTAGGTGAAAAATAATTGATTTGGATTGAGTGTGACGATGAATCGATGATAAGAAAATAAATTGATTTGGAAGATGGTAAGAAAAAGGATGAAGAAATTAAAATGAAAGAGAATAGAATAGGAGCGACTAAAAAATAAGAGTCATAGACTCAGAGTGGGGTCATCTATCTGTGTTTGTAGCAATCTTATCCGTAGATTGGGTAAGATCTAATGGTCCAGATTTTCCAAACTCACAACTCACCATAAGAACCAAACTCACGAGATCCCGCATATATATATATATATATATATATATATATATATATATATATATATATATATATATATATATATATATATATATATATATATATATATATAGAGGTGGGATCAGGTGAGAACGAACATTCGGTGAGAACGAACTAGATATATTGAAATATAAGTTAGATACCTTTTTTTTTTTTTAACAAAATCTGAGGTTCACTTTAATCGATCGCAGATACACTTTTTTTTTTCATAATTCTAGATACAATTTTTAACAATGTAGATACGTTTTTTTTTTTTAACTAAATCTCAGGTATACTTTAAACTATCGTAGATACACTTTTTTTTTTTTCCAGAATTCTATATACATTTTTTAACATCGTAGATACATTTTTTCGGTACTAGGTACATTTTTCTCCACGCTAGATACATTTTTTTCCGTATTAGGAACATTTTTCCCCACGCTTTTTCCGTACTAGGAACATTTTCCCTCACGCTAGATACATTTTTTTCCGTACTAGGTACATTTTTCCCCACGCTAGATACAAAATATACTAATTATCTAGATACACAAAAATAGTGCTCTAGATACATATAAATATGCTAACTAGATACACTTATAACAATTTCTCAAATTACGAACCGTCACCATAACTACCACCGCACCACCACCACTACGCACTCATAGTCAGCACCTCTCACCGCCGACATGCACCCTTGTGCACCTCCGATCCCCCAACCACCTCAGCTCACGACGCTGACAAGGAGTTGAACAACCGTCGTCTCCCCCATTTATCATCTCCACATCCCACTTTGCACCTCAAATCCCGTACCACTAGCAACCATGACGCCGCCACCAACAACAACAATTGCAACTCAACCCAAAACCATGACAACCACCACACTAATCCATCGCCGGCAAACATCGACGTCAACAGAGAAGTACCAGTCAACTAACTCTCGACAATCAACTCCGACGTGCTACAACTATACTTTCCGGTGCGCGCATATCTTACCTCCCGACCACCCTGTGATAACAACAGGAAGCGTGTCAATTTGACATCATCGGATCTGCAAAAATCGTAGATTTAACAACCAAGATTCTTCAATCGATCAATTCCGAACTAACTCCAAAACCCTAATTCGGAAATTGCGCTGAATAACAACACAAATTATGACCATGGCAGTGGTAACAAACAAAGATGATTTAGAATTCATGATGAATTGAGTAATATTATTTTCTCTCTTCAAATTTCTGGGGATTCATAATGATTTGACCAAGATTCTTCAATCAATCAATCCTCAATTTTTTCAATTTGTGTGATTTTGTTTTTGATTGATTTTGCGTGGTGTTTGCGGCGTCTGATGGCGTAGATCGCGCCTCTGTCACGTGTGCTTGCCGGAGTTGGCGATCGTCGCCGGAGACGACGGGAAAGTGGTAGGTAGTGACGGCAGGAGGGTAGGTGGTGATGGGGGATTTATAAAGGAGAAATGTGATTGAGAGAAAATGAGAGGTGAAGATTGGCTATGAGAAAGTAAAAACGCGCGTGAAGTTTTTATTATAAAGGACGTTCTCACCGTTCTCACCGAGTAGTCGTTCTCACCGGATCCTAAATCTATATATATATATATATATATACATATATATATATATATATATATATATATATATATATATATATATATATATATATATATACATATATATATATATATATACATATATATATATATATATATATATATATATATATATATATATATATATATATATATCATATGAGAACCATATATCGGATCATATGAGAACCACTAGGATGATGAGAACCACTAATAATACTACTAATATTAATAATTAATAATAATAATAATAATAATAATAATAATAATAATAATAATAATAATAATAATAATAATAATAATAATAATAATAATAATAATTTTACGCTGATCACCCCAAACCCTTCAATCTCAATCATTTCCCCATTTTTACTTTCTCACTCATCTTCTTCTCTCTCTCTCTCTCTCTCTCTTCGACTATCATCATCTCCGTCGCCATTTCTCTTCGTCTTCCCCGATCATCGTCTCCGATCATCACTCTCCTACCTTCATCGTCTCCGATCATCACTCCCCGATCATCTGCTTCTCAAATTACGGTTTAATTCATTCATCACCAGCATTTTCGCGAGATTTACCAATCTCATTCCTATAAATTAAGGTAATATGCTTCTCAAATTAATGGCGCTTCCACTCTAATTTTATCATACATGTATTTTTCCCTCGACATTCATCAATTTCTATCTAGCTATTAACCCTAATTTGCAGTAATTTTCCTAATTAAGGTCTTTTATTGTTATTCTATGACGAATTATTAGATTTCTAGTCTTATTTTCGACTACATGTTCGAGTTTTTGTACTACGTTTTGAAAATGTGGAATTTAGTTGATCTCTAGATTATTAATGATCTATATTGCTAAGATCTGTCAATTTGCTTGATGATTTCGGATGTTCGCTATAGGTTTAGGTTCTACGGATTACAATTTCCGAGTGTCTAGCATGCATAATCTAATTGTGTCACTAATTCGCATTGAATTTATTTTGAAACAAATTTGTACATTTTCCAAGTCTTTCTGCAGCAACATCAGATTGTGTCAAAAGTGAAGACTATGCATTGACCTCATTTGCATAGAAATTCATAGTTTATATGTTGTTATAGTATAGTGAGTTCTGCATTTTTGTTCTGATTGCATGTTCAAGTAAGTTTTTATAATTGAATTTGCGGATTTAGGATGATCTTTTGGTTTTAATGATCTGTATTGCTCGGATCTGAAACAATAGTCCAGCTGGTAGTTGCTTGATATTTTCAGCTTCTTATAGCCAATTAGGCTTAGGTTTTAGGATACATGTGTAGGAAATATCGGTATACTTCCCATATAATTAAGGATTATAACGAATTTATTATGATGAATACGAGTCATAAAATAAATTACATAAACAAAATAGTAGAGAATTAAGAAATAACCTTCGGTCCTAGCTAATATGGCCTATGAACAATATCGCAATGATATTCTCCTATCAGTTGCACCCAAGATGATATGAGATATGCCTTTGTTCTTTGCTAGAATCGATCCCCAATTAACTGATTAATTTTTAGGGTTTTGTGTATTTTTTGATGAGAGTGTGCTAGGTTAAAATTAGGTTAAAGAAAAATGATCTCCCTTCACTCTCTTAAACCGTGAAAGAGGAATGAATTAGGGTAGAGTTTTCTTTTCTATTTTTCGGCCCATATATCCGAAAATAAGAGGAATTGTCTTCTTATTTTCGGTTTGTCAACCTACCAAAAACAATGAGATTAAATCTTCTTATTTGGTATTTTACAAAATGTATATAAAGTGTATTGTTTATAAATTGTCATTTATTTCATTCCGTATTAATAAGTTTACATACAACAGCTTGCAGTCGAATTATTAATACGGGTCAATAATAATTTATTATGACAATATCGTATAATATATAGTTTAACTATAAATATCGCATATTTATAATTTACTAATTAAATATAACCGATTACATTTAACTATGAATTAACATCTTAATTCGTTCAAGCTTACATTATATACATTAATTAAATATAACTTATTATATTCAATTTACGAATTGACAGTTAATTCGTCTCAGCTAATATTTATTTAATCGGCATTAAATAATCGTCTCATCAACACGTTGACTAACTGTTTAGTCAAATACATGAACTAACCTTTTAGTCATATAAGGCATCAATGTGATTACATTTCCATAATCACATCTCTCAAACACATCCTTTAGGTGTGACTTTTAGGGACCAGTTGATCACCGCCATCAGTATGATAATAACGTCAAACTTTCTAGCAAGCCAACCGTTATTAGGTAATCGTTAATCAACTGATAAAATACGAAGTATACCCTTGTGAACCTATAAGAGATTTATAAATGTTATCACACTAATTTGTGGAGGACACAAGCTCCAACAACCCGTCCTCTGTATATGCATGAAATAAGGTCCAGTGTGCATGAAATAGGGTTCAATGTGCATCAAATAAGGTCCTGTCTGCAATAAATAAGATGTCACTTTAAAATTAGCAGTTGGTCAATTGTCAATAAGGTGCCAATGCTTAATTAGTAGTTGGCCATTGACTTGGAAAATCTTCATATTTTGTTTACATTATAATACTCTTGATTGTGCATTGGCCAAAATTTCTATTTTCACCCGTGTTAACATCAGTCAATGCATTCAAAGATATGAGGCGAAAGACTGTTGCAAGGAAGAAAAAAACACCAGTAAAAAACCACCAATAAAAGGCGGTAGAACAGTGAAAGATTATTACCCACCAAACCCAACAAATTCAAGCATAAATGATTCTGTTGAGCAAAGTACGTTGAGTAAGAAAATCTGCATAGCTTCGTCTCTTTTTTGTGTTTCATCCCTTACCCCAAAATAATGATAGACTACATTTTAATGCTCTCTCTAAACTTGGATGCAATACCTGTACTGCATGCTTAATGTGATATTTACTGAATTTATCTTAGTGCTTTTGTGCATGCTTAATGTGATATTTCAAATGACGGAATGCTTGTACTCTTTTCCTTACTAGTTTCTATTTCTGCTTTTTTCATTCGAGAGTTCAATTTGTGATGCTTGTAGGTCATTCTCTTAATGGTCAATTACTTATACATAGCCAAGTATGGTCAATTGGTGCAAGAGGTGGGTAGTCAATATTGTTGCAGCAGATAAAGCAGTTTTTGCCAAGAATTACGTAAGAGAAAAAAAAGAGGCTAGGAGTTTGTCATTTGATCCCTTAGTCAAAGTTCAGTTCACTGACAACCGTTATCAAGCCCAACTTGATGATGTTTTCAATAATCAAGATCTAGTGACTAACATATTTAACCGAGTCAATTGTTACGAAGATAAGGCAAACATGGCGTTGGTTTGTAAGAATTAGTCTCAGCTTTTCCTCATACACCCAAGTGCACCTTGCATTGAACATGCATATGGCCTTTCTCTACGGACCAATGATATCAATGGTGTCAGAATTATTCGTAGGGGTCCTATAATCATTTATAAAAGATGCAAATGCTTTATGCCTCAAGATTTGGCAGCTAAACTGCTCCTGCATCATCAACAAGAGAAAAATTGTTTTCAAATAGAACACCTTAACGCTCTTGATGATGCTGAACGCGCACATGTGAATGAGTTGCTTCATGCTTTAACTACGCCATCTTCAGCACGTGACATAGCAGTTGCCATTTCAACGGAGTTAACAACTCGGGCAACTTTACCTTTTTTCGGTTTTTTCCTCGATATATTGTAAGATTCATTAATCTCTTATTAGACATTTCTAATAACTTTATAATTTTAGTTTAGTCATAAACTAACTAGATCTTATGCATGCATAACAAAATAACAAATTAAGAAGAAAATCATCAACTTACAAAGGTGGTGCCACACGGTTATACTAATTGGTCTCCTACCAAATTAGTCTTCGAAAAATCCGAGAGCTCCAAGGATGAATTTAGACCTAATGGTAGGATCTACTCCTTAAGGAAATGTACCAAGATAATCACCCTTAATACTAATTTATATATTAACTAGATACATTAAATTAGTGACCTTAAAAATAATCTTATTATTATTTCTATTACTACTTTTAGTAATCTAAATATAAGATTTTGAACAACTTTGTTTTCTATTCTAAAACTCAATTTTTAGAGAGAAGAGGAGAAGAGTAAGAAGTTGAGTTGTGTAAGAATGAATGAATAATCAAAAAGAGAAAAACTCTCTCTTTTCTTATGGGTGGCCAGACGGCCTTGGGTAGTATGCCCAATCCATGCTCATTTTTGTTCTTCTCAAGATGTAGAGTGTAGGGCTAGTAATTAGGTCTATTAGAGACATCATCATTGTGCTTAATTTTCAATTAGAGCAACAATTAAGTCCTAAAACTCCCCAACCCCCTCCACTCACACGACACCCTTGAGATAAAAAGGTCCATTTTAAGATTGTCAATTGTTCAATTTGTGTAGTGTGACATATTGGACATGTTACTAGACATGTTATTAAATAATGCATTTTTAACTTATTAAAAATCATTATATTAACAAAATAAATCACATACAAAAATTAACTAGTAATTCACAATTACAAGTACTTAAAATGGGTCATAGAATTATAAATCACAACAAATTGTATTTATAATAAACCATTCATTCTTATTATAATTGTTTCATAAACAATTAATAAACCTAAGTAATAAAACAATTTTACATTACTTAGAACGAATCTTATTTAATCGAACTACAATAAGATACGTAATCTCACTCACAAAACTATTTGTTCAATTTTAAGGAATTAATTAACTTGTATCATCATACAATTAATTAATTAATCAATTAAGAGTGTTACCCTAGAGGTATGACCTTAAGGGATCAACTGATCACCACCGTCATACGACAGTAATGTCATACTCTAGTCAGCCAATCATTACCGATTAATGTGGATCAGTTGACAATAAAATATTACTTTCCCTCATGTATTCTTATTATGAGATTTAAACATGTGATCGCATTATTGTTGAGGACACATACTCCAACAATCTCCCACTTGTCCGCGACAAGTGTGCGTCACCAATTCTCTTGTCCCATTACTATCTCCCACTCAATGCAAGGTGTCTTGCAGGTCGTACTTGCATTTGATCATATCATGAGTGGTTTCCTCGATCTGGAGAATAACTGTCTGACCGGAATTATCTACCATAGATACCTTCCGAGCGTGGCCACGCATTTCCAGTTCATTACTCCTCGAGTGGCCTTGAGATATAAGATAACCCTGACTAGGGATGGACAATTCCTATTGCACCTTTCCCTTCGAATAGCCACAACTCATTATGACCCAAAACATGCCCATTTGGCCCCAATTACGAAGGTCGTAGAGCATAAATCAAAGTCATTCTGAAACTGTGCCATCTTAGGCGAACAGTCTTTAGTCAAAGAATCGCCTCATAAGAACACTATAGCAGCTCTTGCCACGGCCAGGCTATAAAAATTGCCAGAACTCTATAAGCGGTCATTGCCCGACAGAGTGTCCCATACAGTCTGCCTATGTGATCGACCAGTCATCTCTCATGACTCTATGTCACTTGAACTTGCCATCAATCGCATTACACTCTAGTTACTTCGAGACGTCACCTCATATAAGCAACTAGGGGCCAATACTATGTTAATCCAGTTCACTTTAATAGGGTTCAACGTTGTCCTTACAACCTATTTGGATATAACAAAGTAATAAAAGAGTTTTAATAAGATTCAAACGATGAATGCATTATCACATATGTAAAATTGGTACCATATCAATTACTACATAATCTATAATCCGTACTCAATATTGAATACAACTATACATCTCAACTCAATTGAAATGGCATGACTTATCATGCTTAGCCTATGAAAAGGCCTTGGTTAGCAATTTTTAGCAACACTTTGTACTTTCCCTAACCTTATACCAATTCCCTTTGTATAATCTTTATTATAACAACCTTTTGAGTACATGTCAAGATCCAATCTAGAGATAGGTTCCTTAGCCTTAGAATCACTCCCACTGACATCACAGTGTGTAAGGATAGGACCTTCGGTTGTTGGAACAAACTACCATGGTTCCTCCAAATCATAAAACTGAATCCTAATAACATCCCTTCCTGCTTGCAACTTTTCATAATTGCAAGTGTACTCAATTTTTGTTGTAAATCTCTCATTGTTCTACTGCCTAGAGCATATCTAGCAGATATCCTCCTTAAATAATATACCCAAGATGGTTCTCTAACCATCCTTATGTGATTAGAACATGGTTTTTGTGCAACTCCTTGCACATAAATCCATATCAATTCTAATCACTTAGCTTCATATCTTTAGTGCTTCAAGAGTACTAACCAATGAACTATATGGATATATAGAGACTTCTCTCAAAAATTCTATTTGCAACTTCTCGTCATACTCCAAGTATACGAAATTTAAGAATGGTGATACATCTAAGCGTAATGAATTAATCCCGCAGCGGAAGCAAGTGGATTCAATTTCTACATGTTCAATACCTTTGAAATTGACTAGACTCTTATCAATATAAGAATATTCATTTAACTCCTGATAAGTGCATATTCTATACACTTTATTTGCAGTTTTGGCACCTATTTCCATGCGTATTTGTTAGCTTTAAGCTACTATTTCTCCCGAAACGGTTTACTTTGCAATTTCTATGACTTATTGTAGGAATGAGTGGAAGTGAGCTAAATCAAGCCTAAATCGTCCTTCGGAGGCAACTTCAGGGAAGCTTGGAAGAAGGGAGTTCGGACTCACTCACCTTGGGATGCGTGCATTGGAGTGAAGTGGCTGATTTGAA
This sequence comes from Silene latifolia, assembly GCF_048544455.1. Lineage (NCBI taxonomy): Eukaryota > Viridiplantae > Streptophyta > Magnoliopsida > Caryophyllales > Caryophyllaceae > Silene > Silene latifolia. Next base: position 64,255,636 of record NC_133533.1, on the reverse strand, counting down.
GAAAAAAGGAAGTTACTGCACAGCTCAGTTGGTCGATCGACCAACCTCTTCAGTCGATCGACCGTGGGATTTCAGTAGAGGCTACTGCACTGCACTGGCTGGTCGATTGACCATGCTACTCAGTCGATCGACCAGGTTTCGCAGCTGTTATTGATTTTTCGTTCTAAACTTTTAAAAGCCCAATTGTAATTAACTTTTTGGCATCGTTTATCAGTAGAACAGCTGAAAAATTAGGTTATGCTTTTCATTAGTCAAGAACTCAAGCTTAGATCTAGTTTGGAGGACGACGGATTCCAATTTCACTTTACTTTGTTCATCAATTAATTAGTAAGCTTTAATGCGATTTCCTTCTTCTTTCATTTTTCTTGTCAATTTAATTCTTGTTGTTACTAATTTATTTTCAGCAATTCAGTTTTAATCTTTTGTCTTAATTTCAATTCCAATCATGTCAAGCTTATTCTTTGCTTTTAATTTTGCTATTGTTATAATTTTAATCATGCATAGCTAATTTTCTTGATTGGGGAACGAGGTGATCCATGGCATAAATTAGGGTTAATTTTATTAGTATGGTTTTCTTCTATATCGATCTTGTTTTCTCTTGATAAATCTATCTTGCTAGATTGAAAGATTAGTAGGTTGGGTTATCATTGCATTTGGAATTTCCTTTGAGCGAAAGCTTTGAGAAATTCTAGGGAATTAGAAGACCGTAAGGTTAATTTTGAGCATTGATCGAAAGGCTTGCTCATATTTCCTGAGACCGTATTATAAGACCTCTACTACTTTATTGATCTGACCTTAGCCATGGTGAACCGAAGTTCCTAATCTTCTTTTTATCTTGTTGAGAAATTTCATTTTTTTGTAAATTAGTCTTTAGAACCAAACCAATTCAAAACTCCCGTTTAAATTGTTACTTCGATAGATTAAAAATTTGCAAATAGAATTGATCTTGTCTCTCTGTGGTTCGACCCTTGCTATCACTGTCTACAGTTTTAGTTCGAATTTATAAATTTTATTTTTGGTACTAAACGACGGTATCAAATTTTGGCGCCGTTGCCGGGGAGACGGTGTAATTCTGTTTGCTTTATTTTTAGTTTATTTTTCTTGTCTCAAGGAACTTTGGTTCCTTGAGGCCGTTGCTTACTCTTGCTTCTAGTTTTGCTTTTGCACAGTTAGAAGACAGGTTTTTGAGAGGAAGACTTGAGTACTCTCAGTTTTGCGAACATGACTACGATATATGACAATCTTCAGCCAAAAGAGCAGCACATTCCAAAGGGACACGTACTACCTACCCCTACTACTGGTCACTTCGAATTTCGTTCCTCTTATATTGATTTAGTGGAGCGAAATCAGTTTGCTGGTCTACCGGACGAGGATCCTTTGAAGCATATGGAAATTTTCACGGACTCATCTTGCTTCCATACCTCTCCTACTGGGGTGACCCAGGATGAAGTAAAGGGGATAATGTTCTTATACTCCTTGAAGGATTCAACGAGAGATTGGTACCGCTACCTTGATAGGGTAGCAAATGAGTCACAGATTGGACATCTCTAGCATTAGCTTTCTACAAAAATACTTTCCACTTGCAAAGACCGATGCCTTGAAAAGTAAAATTACAAATTTCCAAAGAAGGACCGATGAGGGCTTTTGTGAAGCATGGGGACGTTTCAAGAGTTTGGTTAGGGGGCTGTTCCTCACCACGGTTTCAAAGATGGTACCTTTGCAACTTATTCTATAATGCTTTATATGATGACTACAAGGTTATCCTGGACGCATCTGCGAATGGTAGGTTCCAAAATAATACCGGTCAAAATAAAGGTTGGAACACTATTGAGGAGATGGCAGTCCATAGAGCAGAGTTTGGAAGTTCGCGTGGAAAGTCGCGAAAGCAAAGTGATGAAATGAGTGCCGTTGTGACACTCATAACTTCTATTACTGCCCGTCTGGAGAAGCTCGAGACCTCTGAAGCTTCCAAGGAAAGAGTTGAAATTCCTGTCCATAATTCAGATGAGACCGCGGAATTGAGAGAAATGGTCCGAGCTCTTTTGGTTCAAGTCGCGAAAATAGAAGCAGCTGGGATCGAGTCTACAAAGAATTTTGTCAGGCAATTGGAGAATTTAGAGGCTAAGCAAGTCGCCAATTCTTCAAGCAAATGTGAGGGGCCAATTGAAACCATAAATGCCATTAATCTCCGAAGTGGCCTTTCTTATGATGGTCCTGATAAGCCAAGAGAAGACTCGGGAAAGGATGAAAAGCAAAATTTAATTTCTGGTACGAAAACGAACTCAATTGCCAGTACCAGCGGTCGATCGACCAACAACAGCAGTCGATCGACCTGGATGTCAGATGAAAAAGTTTCTGACCAGAAACTATTCATACCCAGCATATGTGGTCGATCGACCAACACTACCAGTCAATCGACTGAAGCTCTTGACGAAGGAGTCTCTGTCCAGGAACTATTCACGCCCAGTGTGATTGGTCGATCGACCGAGTCCAATGGTCGATCGACCGGGTCTCCAGTGCAGGACGCAAATCCGTCAACTAGTTTGCATGATTCTACACTTATTGATGATTTGACGGAGGTTTTAAACTTACGGAAGCAGAAGGTTACTGATCCTACGGCCAGTGTTGCAGTCCCGTATCCGGAGCGTTTAAAGAATACTAAGCTGGAGCGCAAGTTCGGTAAGTTTTTGGAGATGGTCAAGAATCTCGAGGTAACCATTCCTTTCACTGACCTAATTACCCAGGTACCCTCTTACGCTAAATTTATGAAGGACATTTTGAATCGTAAGAGAAATTTTCATGATGATGGTAATGTTGCTTTTGTGGAAGAATGCAATGCTCTTTCGCAAATTAATATACCACCCAAATTAAAGGACCCGGGTAGTTTTTCAATTCCCTGCACTATAGGTAACCACGAAATTGGGAAGGCCCTTTGTGATTTAGGGGCCAGTGTCAGTGTCATGCCATATTCTGTCTGTGAAAGGCTAAATATTGGTAGACTTAAGGTAACCGATATCACCCTTCAGATGGCAAATAGATCGACTCAGAGTTCTTTAGGAGTCTTAGAGGATGTACCCGTTCGAGTGGGTAAGTTTTTTATTCTTGTCGATTTCGTTGTTTTGGACATTGCAGAGGACAGTCAGATACCTATTATTTTAGGTAGACCATTTTTACATACAGCTGGAGCTGTAATAGATGTCAAACGCGGAATCATTACCTTAGAGGTAAGGGATGACACCATTGAGTTCAGTCTTGCTCGTAAGGCTACTGAACCTGCTGATGATGATACATGTTATTCCATTGATATTGTTGATAGGGCTGTTAATTATAATTGGAGGGAATCCTTAGCCAAGGATCCCTTAGCTGATCTAACCCGTTTAAATGAGTGTGCAGGTAGTACGGCGGGGAATGCTGAGGAGCCAGATGCTTTGGTAGCCTCAATGGAAAGCTACAAGCTCAATGAGGAAGAAGATGAGATGCTCTTAAGCCTGGCCAACGAGAATTTGGTAAACACTTGCTATACCATTGAAGTGATTAATCACAGTCTTTGTAGAGGTAAAGGTGCCTGAGCATAAGCCACTTCCTCCTAATCTTAAGTATGTTTTTCTAGATGATACGGAGCAAAGACCCGGCTATTGATAGTGCTAAGCTTAATGACGACCACTGCTTTTTGATGTGTGTGCTTAAGAAAAACAGGAAGGCTTTAGGTTACTCTTTGGATGATATTAAGGGCATCAGCCCGATATTTGTATGCACAGGGATAGAGCCGGAGGAAGGCCACAAGCCTTACGAGTGGTCAACGCAAGTTGAACCCGAAGATGCAGGAAGTTGTTATGGCCGAGGTGATGAAACTACTCGATGCAGGTATTATTTATACAGTTGGCAACTCCAAGTGGGTTAGCCCAGTTTAGGTAGTTCCGAAGAAAGGAGGGACTACCGTGGTTAAAAATGAGAAGAATGAATTAATACCAACACGAGTTATGACAGGGTGGCGGATGTGCATTGATTATAGACAGTTAAATGCCGCCACCAAGAAAGACCACTTCCCCCTCCCTTTTGTTGACCAAATGACTGAAAGACTCGCCTCTAACAAATTTTTCTGTTTTCTAGACGGATATTCAGGGTTCAGATCCCTATTCATCCGGATGATCAGAGTAAGACCACTTTTACCTATCCACAGGGTGTTTTTGCGTACCGCAGGATGCCCTTCGGATTGTGTAACGCCCCAACTACCTTTCAGAGGTGCATGACGAGGATTTTTTCTGATTATATAGAGAATATTATGGAGGTATTTATGGATGATTTCTCAGTTTATGGTAATGACTTTGATCGTTGTTTAGCTAACCTTGATAAAGTCATGCAGCGTTGTATTGATGTTAATCTTGTTTTAAACTGGGAAAAATGTCAGTTCATGGTCAATGAGGGAGTTGTGTTAGGGCATCTGATTTCTGATAAAGGTATACATGTTGATAAAGCAAAAGTGCAGGTGATTGAGCAATTGCCTCCTCCCGTGAATGTTAAAGGAGTGAGGAGTTTCCTTGGTCACGCTGGTTTCTATCGGCGCTTCATTAAGGATTTTTCAAAAATTGCTAAATCACTTACACAATTGCTCCTTAAGGATGTTGTCTTTGAGTTTACTGATGAGTGCCTTTTAGCTTTTAACAGGTTAAAGGAGTTTCTAGTTTCTGCACCAATCATTCAAATTACTTTGATTGGGATCTCCCATTTGAGATTATGTGTGATGCCAGCGATTATGCGATCGGTGCAGTTTTGGGACAGCGGAAGAATAAAGCTTTGAATGCCATATATTATGCGAGCCGAACTCTGGATGAGGCTCAAGTCAATTATTATACCACTGAGAAGGAGTTTCTAGCTGTAGTTTTTGCCTTAGATAAATTTCGATCTTATTTGTTAGGCTCTAAGGTTGTTGTTTATACTGACCATGCAGCGCTGAAGACTCTCTTTCTCAAGAAGGATGCGAAGCCGAGACTTTTGAGGTGGATACTCCTTTTCCAGGAGTTTGATTTGGAGATCAAAGATAAGAAAGGAGCAGAGAATGTGGTGGCTGACCATTTATCTCGTCTCTGCGGTGAAAAAGGGATGATTCGTTACCTATTAATGATTCTTTTCTTGATGAAAGTCCGTTAGCTATTACTACTTGGGTCTTATCCACCTCCGTGGTTTGCTTGATTTTGCTAACTTTCTTTGTGACGGGTAGGATACCACCCGAGCTTTCATGGCGTGCGAAGAAGCGGTTCGCTTATGATGCTAGACAATACTTTTGGGATGATCCTTATGTTTTCAAGGAATGCGCAGACGGTCTTATCCGGAGATGTGTGCCTCAATGGGAGGTGAAGGATATCCTAGAAGCTTGCCACTCTTCTGCCTATGGTGGTCACCATGGTCCATCCCGGACTGTGGCTAAGGTACTCCAATCTGGTTTCTATTGGCCAACTTTGAATGCAGATAGTCGCAATTTTGTTGCTGAGTGCGATGCTTGTCAAAGATCGGGGAATATTTCGAGGAGACATGAGATGCCACAGGTAGGCATTCTTGAGGTTGAGATTTTCGATGTCTGGGGCATTGATTATCAAGGACCTTTTCCGAGCAGTCAAGGTAATAAATATATCCTCGTAGCTGTAGATTATGTGTCCAAATGGGTAGAAGCTATCGCTACTCCCCATTGCGACGCAAAGGCCGTGATTAAACTGTTTAAAAAGATTATTTTCCCCCGTTTTGGTGTCACTAGGGTTGTCATTAGCGATGATGGAATGCATTTTAAAGAGAAACAACTTAGTGCTTTATTGACTAAATTCGGTGTCCAACATCGTAGAGGTTTCGGGTATCATCCCCAAACTAGTGGTCAGGTTGAGATTTCTAACAGAGAATTAAAATAAGTTTTAGCTAAAGTTGTTTCTAAATCACGGAAAGATTGGAGTCTTAAGTTAGATGATGTCTTATGGGCTTATAGGACTGCGTTTAAAACGCCAATTGGGATGTCACCATTCCGATTGATTTATGGTAAGACATGTCATTTACCTGTTGAGTTGGAGCGTAAGTCTTGGTGGGCTATTTGCGATTTGAATTTGGATCCTAACCTCTCTCGTGAGAAACGCATGACACAGCTGAATGAGCTGGAGGAATTTAGGCTGCTGGCCTATGATAATGCTAGGATCTACAAAGAGAAAACAAAGCGCTGGCACGACAAGAGAATCATCAAGCGCGAGTTCCATATTGGCGATAAGGTACTTCTTTTTAATGCTCGTATCTGTCTATTTCCTGGTAAGCTGAAATCCAGGTGGACTGGCCCTTATACGGTCCAAAGAGCGAGCTACAAAGTTCGGATCGGTTGAACTGAGACCTCTGCTGGAGAAAGGTTCAAAGTTAATGGCCAATATGTGAAACATTATCACAAAGTCAGACGATTTCGTTGGGCGGTCGAAGTACTATACTGACCCAATTTTAGAAGTCAAAACCGAGGTAAAAGGTCGTGCGGGACCTCTTAAACCAGCGCTAACCGGGAGGCAACCCGGCTTGTAAATTTTTGTAATTAGGAGCTTAATAGCTTTATTTCATTTAATTTGCATTAGGAGCTTTAGTTATTTCTTTTTAATTAGCAATTTCTTGGTTTGAAAAATGTGCGCCTTTGAGAATTTTGCAGGTGATAATTTTATTGCAAAGTGCGTAGGGTGATTTACTGATTTTTTGTGAGAGACAGATGGGAATATGAAGTGGAAAAATAAATTTTTTGACGATTTTGAGTTTAATTGCCAGCGTATGAAGTCGATCGACTAAGTTACTCAGTCGATCGACTGAGGAGGAAAAGGCAGAAGCTACTGTGTAAGGGAGATTGGTCGATCGACTGGGTCATATAGTCGATCGACCACCACGCGACATCAGAAGGAAAATTAAAGGGAAGTTTTGATTTCTATTTCACTAATTCTCATTCAATCAAAAAAAAAAAAAAATAGAAACCCTTGTTCTTCCCCTTTCTAGCGATTTTCCTGCAAATCCCCCTTAATCTCGATTTTTCTTGCTTAAATCTTCAAGTTCTCGTCAAAGGTATGTCTCTAATCTTCTTTTAATCCTTTATTTTCGATTCTCGTTGCATTTCTATGCCCATATTTCGAGACAAGCTACCTTTTGATCGAAAAATCGATTTGGGGAAAATCGATTTCAGGCCAATTTCTTTCAACTATTATGCTTTAATTGCCTTTGCTACCATTTCCCCTTGATTTTCGAGACAATTTAGCAACTAGGACATGCTTATAGCCTTTTTTCCCAAATTTTTCGAAACCCTAAATTCATGTTCAGTTCTGATTTTGTTTTGGGTTTTCTAAATTGTCAGTGTTAGGGATTAGGAGAAGCTTGTTGCTAATTTGTTGTTTGAAGGAAGAAAAGATGACAAAAGGAAAGCAGCCAATGTTCGAAGGTCAGTCCAGTCAGGGAGCTGCCAAACGGCCGCGGGGTCCGCCATTGATGATCGAGGATAATACGGATAGTCTACCTGACTATCCGCAGGTTATTTTTTCCACCTCTACTCAGCGAGCTAAATTCGCTCTCTTTGTCGCAAAAATGAAAGTGCAGGCCACTCGTTTTCTTCATAGGCCAACTTTAGAGAAATTAGGCTGTTTTGAGTCTGTTGTGTCCCTGCTAAATAGGACATGAATGTCGGGTCTTGTGGACATGGCTGAGTTCACTTATTACATTTTGACCCTCGAGTTTTTCTCGTCTTATGCTTTTGACCAGGCTTCTTTTGAAGCCAACAGAAGTAGCCCTTGCATTTCTTATCGGCTATTCAGTGTCACCTACTCCCTGACATTAGCCGACTTTGCTGGATTTTTGGGTCTTTATTTCGAGGGTAACACCTCGGAAACTTTTGATGTTCACCGGGTCATGTGGTCGTGTATCTCTGACTGGAACGGCCTTAAGAGGACGGGTACTTCCGTCCACTTGCTCCCTTTTCGTTATTTTTTACGGCTGATGGGTAATACCATTTTCGGCCGCAAGGAGTCAAATAATGTGAATACTATTGAATTGTCTATCTTGGCGGGCTATCTGAACATTGAAAGTCGGGTAGCCCGTATCTATAACATAGCTTATTTGACTGCCGCTCACTTTCAGACTATAAGTGAGGGCACTTTGGCCACTATTGTTTGTGGCGGGTTGGTGACGCGTATCGCCAACCGTCTGGTTCTTCTTTTCCCTCGAGAGGAGGCCCCTATTGACCCTGGCTTACGCTTCATGGATCTTGCCTACGCGAGGTCTGTGAAGTGACTCTTTCATCTGCGACCGCATCCCTGTTCTTGGCCTCCCTCCTATCCTGCCCCTTACCACTGTCCAGGGGGCAGCTCGCCCGCCCTTGCCTAGCTACAGGCTTCCTATTGGGGCGGGCACCGCTACATCTAGCACCTCGAGGCGGGCTCGTACCTCCTCTTCACAGGCACCCTCCTCCTCCACTCCTGCTCCCACGGGTTACCCGGCCACTTTCCGCCTCCTACACCTATGGTTATCCCTCCGGTCATGGACCAAAGGGGGATGTCACGTGTGTTGAGTGACTTGTGTAGGAGCTTTGATCAGCACAGACTAGACACGGCCCTGGCCCTGTACCCAGTTTACGAGGAGTACGCTCGGACGGGGATGCTCCCACGAGGTGCCTGAACTCATCCGTTCTTCTTTGTTCCTCCGGTGGGCGGTTACCCTCAGCCTGCCAGGAGACCTCCTCCCACGACTACTGATGCGTGTCTAAAATATGATGTTTCACACTTTATTCTACACGCATTTCAGAGCTCAAATGTGCAATATATGCCAATATTTCTCTATTTTCCTCTACTTTCGTGTTTTTGTACTTTATTGCAGAAATGTGAGGAATTCAACGGGAAATCAAGCCAAATCCGCCCCCGAGTAATCTGCATTGCAAATGACGTAAAGGAACTGCTTAAGGAACGAGCTTGGTGCGCAATCCAAGGCCCAAAAGACAAGTCCACGAGTTAAAAGAAGTCAAGTAGCAGCTCATCCGGTCGATCGACTACCACTTTCAGTCGATCGACCAATGCTCGGGTTCCAGAAGTTCCTGTTTGCTGAGGAGCAGTCGATCGACCAGCAGTATCAGTCGATCGACCAGATTTCTATTCCAGACGTGAATTAAAAGACCGTGAGTCTTGAAGCCCGTGAAGTTTAGGTTTAGGAAATAAGATGTTGCGTTGATTGCTATATAACGTAACATCAAACCATCAGTTTAGGGAGGAAGTTTTGATCTAAGTTTTTACCCAAGTTTCTATCACAAACACAGTACTTTCGGTTTTAGTTTATTTCGAGTATTTAGGGTTTGGAACATCGGTTAGCATCGGATTTTCTGTTCTTATTCTTAATCGTTCCGCTGAATCTCGGTATTCCTTCTGCCCTAATCCCAATTTTATTGCTTTACTTTCGTTATTAGTATAGATTTGCTAAGTTAGTGTCCCGAAAGCCAATTATCGTATTATCATTGTTGTTATTTACTTTAAGCATGAATTCAATAATAGTTATGAGTTTTATTGTTGTTTTCATCTTTAGCATGAGTAGCTAATTCTTTAGTGCTAGGATGTAGGCGATTTATGGCATAGGCGGCATTAGATTAGGGAAGACTGTCTCGCGTGTTGGTCGATCGACTGACATTTCCAGTCGATCGACTGACCTCGTAGGGTTTCGTATTCGTTTTAATTGTTTTAATCTTGTATTTGACGAGTTGAATGCATGCGACCAGTTAGATACCTATTTCGTGACTGACCCATTAGATCGAGAGATAGGGAAAGTTATTTGACCATCAATTAAATCGACTAAACTGTGCTGAGATCGAAAGATAGGTATAGTTTAGACCATTAGTCACTTTTCAGGACGAAAGTTAGTATTAGTGACATTAGGGACCTATAGCGAGATCGAGAGATGCTATTTGTTAAGAGTGGACCGAGAGGACCTCTTTGTTTCCCGCCTTACCTGAGTTTGATTCAGACCGACTTAGTTTGTTTGCCGCCGCTTGAAGCTATAATGACCCGACCATCCTAGTACCCTTCTTTTATCTGTTTAAATCATTTATTTAGTTTACTGTTTTTATTTACTATTAGCTGTAGACCAATTCAACCCAACCCCCACATTTGTTACCTTAGACTAAATATAGAGCAACTAGAATTTACAACTGCCTCCTTGTGGTTCGACCCTGTTACCACTAGCCTAGGTTAGTTTTAATAGGAGATTATAAATTTTATCTTTGGTACTCACAACGACGGTATCAAATTTTGGCGCCGTTGTTCTGGGAGGCAACAATCCTAATTTTAGTTGTTTTTATTTTTAGTCTTTCTTAGTTTAAGGGACATCCGTTCCTTAAACTTGTCTTATATTCTTTTGTAGTTTCTTCTTATGCGCAGGTCACAGGGTGGAGAATTAGTACCGTTGAACCCTGAGCTTGAGAGATCCTTGCGCGAGTTGAGGCGAACACAAAGAGTATTACGACAGAGGAAGAGCCGAGTACTCATCAAGCTATCACGAGAACGATCTGTTCAAGAAGACCCACGATCTTCACCCGTTTCCACTTCTTCAGTAAGAGACGATTACTTCTCCGGAAATTCCAGTCATGGCCGAGGAAGCAAGTATAGCTAGTTATTCTGAGCCGACAGCCGATAACTTATATAAGGGGTTCGAGTTACACGGAGATGCCAAGAAATTCGAACCAAAGCCCGCCTACATCACTATGGTTGAGAGAAACCGGTTTGGGGAGCTGCAAATGAAGATGCGGCAAGGCATATGGAGACCTTTATTGACTCATCGTTGCTCCATTCCCCCACCACCGGGGCGTGACCCAGATCAAATCAAAGAGACCATGTTCATCTTCTCCCTTCGTGATGCGGCAAGGGAGTGGTATAGAGATTTGGACCGGACCGCTCAGGAGATCACTGATTGGAATACATTGGCATTGGCGTTCTACAAGAAGTACTTTTCTGCTTCAAGGACGATCGCTATTAGAGCTCAAATCACGGGCTTTAAACAAGGGCCAGATGAGAATTTCCACGAGGCATGGGTCCGATTCAAGAAGTTAGTGCGAACCATACCGTATCATGGGTTCGAAAAGTGGAGTTTGTGCAATCATTTCTACAATGGGTTGTACGACGATCGAGGGCCATTTTGGATCTGCAGACCAACGGAGATTTGCTTTGAAAATTTGGGAGCAACCAAGGGGTGGAAGATCATTGACGATCTAGCTACCCACAAGGCCGAGTATGGGAATTCGAGGGGAAACCAGAGAAGAGCTGCTGAATCCTCTTCTGTTCTTTGCACTTGAGGCTCTCACCGCGAGATTTGACAAGTATGAGCTAGGAGGAGCCTCTAAGGGTGGGATGTACCAAGTCAACGCTGTGTCGGACGGTCCCTTCGTCTGTGAAAGGTGTGGAGTTGAGGGCCATGTCTCGAAAAACTGCCCTAGTCCCTTTGAATCTTGTGCTGCCTTTCAACACTATAGGCAGACAAACACCTACTACGAGCCAAGCCACCCAAACTTGAGTTGGAGGAGCCAAAATGTCCAAACTCCAACCCAACATCCGCCGCAGCAACAACCCTATGTGCCTCCTCATCAGAAGCAACATCAATATCAAAAGCTTCCTTATATGCCGCAACAACAACAATCACAGAATTCTGAATTCTCCGAGCTCAAGAATATGTTGCTAAATGAGTCCCAAGCAAGAGAGGCCGGGATGAAGCTACTAGAGAGCCAAATTGCTCAATTGGCTAGCAAAAATAACACTCGAGCTCCCGGACACTTACCCACTCAACCCAAACAAAAGGAGACCCTAAATGCCATCACTTTGAGGAGCGGGTCCACCCTTGATGGTCCTGCCATGGTTGAGGATGCTGTTGGAAAAGGTGAGCCGGAAACGAGTCAAGAGAAAGCTTCAACGAGCAAATCAAAGAAAAAGACGTCTGCCAGGTATTTCAGTCGATCGACTGATATACCCAGTCGATCGACTGAAGCACGGGTTACAGGAGCTTCTGGAACTGTACATCTCAGTCGATCGACTGAGGAGAGTGGTCGATCGACTGAGATCGCTGTTGATGCTGAAGAATTTCGTCCTTTAATGCCAAATAACCTACGAGACCACTTGTTTCGGGGTACCACAGTCCCGAAGACTTTAGGGGCAGACCCGAGTGCTGATGGGTCAGTCCCGGCTCCGAAGTTCGATCCAATGACGGTCAATGGTTCTCATTTGAGACGGTCTGAGGAGGGGTCTAGCTTCAACAAAGAGAAGGTGACGGACTTTCAGCCTAAGTCCAAGGATACCGGCACACGCGACTTAGAAGAGAGGGCTAAGGTGCTCCTTACAGCCCCATATCCGGAGAGACTCGTGTCGACCAAAGAACAGGTATCTTTCAGTAAGTTTGAGAAAGTTATCCGTAGTCTAAATGTGCAAGTCCCCTTCCTTGAGTTAGTTAACCAAGTACCCGCTTACACTAAATTTATGAAACAACTGTTGTCCAAAAAGCGGTCACTTGAAACGATTACACACTGTTATCGTCGCGTTACTAAGGAGTCTTGTTCTTATCTATCTCACACTGCGCCCCATAAGTTAGAGGATCCGGGTAGTTTTTCCGTTCCTTGCAAAATAGGTACCTTCTCAATTGAGAAGGCATTGTGCGACTTAGGGGCCAATATAAGTGTCATGCCCTTGAGTTTAGCTAGGAAACTCAAGTTGACCCGGTTTGCTATCACAGACATGACAGATTCGATGGTGACCGATCTGCGATCGAGCCTATAGGAGTCCTAGAGGACATACCCGTCCAAATAGGGAAGTTTTTCTTCCTGTTGACTTTGTTGTCCTTGACATGCCTGAGGATGCCCATATACCGATCATCTTAGGTAGGCCATTTACGCACACCGGCGGTGCGGTTATTGACGTCGGTTTAGGAACCTTGACCTTCAAGGTTGGGAAACATTCTATCATTTTTGCCCAACTCGCCAAAAAGAAGGACGCCATGTGGCTCATTTACTTGTAATACGGTCTCTGAAAAGAGATCGTACTTTGTGCTTCCCGAATCGACTGTCCCTATTACTACTGCTGTGTTAACCCCTCCGCCCCGGATTGGGAGCAAGAAGGAGGAAGAATCTGTTATTTTAGATAATGCAGGAGCTGGTTTGGGGAAGGAAGAGCCGTTGGATGCTCCAGCTGCGACAAATCCTATCATTCAAAGAGGAGGTCTTGGATGCCTAAGCTATGGGACTGATGAGGAAGTGGAAGATGAGCCAGCCAAGGTGAGATGGGCTGATCTGGATTCCGACGATTCCGAGGGAGTCCTTGATTGGGGAGATGACGGAGTTGATTCATTGAGCTCTCCGACCGTCGACGCTAAGAAGGGTGCAACCGATAAGATGAGCACCATTGAGGCTACCTCTAGTAGCCAGAAGCCGACGAAGTGGGCCATACCGTGGTCCTTCTTGATCAACTATTAGTTGATCAAGCTCGTTATAAACTTCTCTTTATTTGCTTTTTTTTAAGACAATTTTATTGCTTTTGTGTGCGCGAAAACTTCGCTTTTATTTTATTTTGCTTAGGATTTTTAAGTACTTTAGACTTTGTTCTGGGTTTTGCGCAATTTTGGCGCGTACTATTGTGCATTTGCAGGTATTTAGAGCTTGTTAGCTTAAATCATTGAGCAATTACGAAGAGATAAGACGCTGCAGCATGTTTTTTTTGATCGATCGATCGCACCATTAGTCGATCGATCAATTGCGAGTTTACAGAGCTCTGTTCACGCCCACCTGGTCGATCGACTGGTCTTCTTAGTCGATCGACCAGGGCTGCTGTTATATTCGTTCACGACCTCTCCCCTGCTGTGTTTGGTCGATATGCGGACCTAAGGGAGTCTTCTACTCCACTTTATTTTCCGTCGAATTATCTATTTCTTCTATTGTCTCATTTGTGCACAATTTTTACGCTTCAAAATTATTTTCTTCGGTTTTATGCGTGGGTTTTAATTGTCTTTTCAGGTCCTTATTGGTAGCACTGCTGGCTACTGAAACCTCCTAGCTCACGCTGGTTTGGGGAGGTTTCCTTTGCTGCGCTTAAAGTCTTGTGAGTTCCTTATCTTTCCTTTGTGTCTTGCTTATTTCTCGCAAATTCCCATTTCTCTTTTCTTTCACTATATGATTTTGCACAATGGGGACATTGTGCGATTTGGTTTGGGGAAGGGTTTTGCGTCGCATAACATTTGCTTGCATTCACGTTTACTTTCTTGCCTTGCATTGTTTATTTCATTTCTCATACACACAGAAAATTCAAAAAAAAAAAAATTTCAAAAATTTCCACAAAATGCACATTTATTTTAGCATATAGGTCGAGTCGGAACGGTAGTATTTCTATGATGATTTTGCATTTGCACCTGTTTCGCCTGAGCCTTGCTAGATTAACATGTTATTAGTAGAATCGTAAATGCATATCTACGTGTTTTCGTTAATTATTTGCTGAACTTGAGACTTGACTTAGGAAATTGGCAACCTACATCATATTTCCGAGTTTTAGAGCCCATAACTGGTGACATTTATGACCGGTTTATTTAGGAATGTGAGTAGTTACTCCTTATGAGACATGTTTCCTTAATTTGCATGAATATGAACTTGATCTACTCAATACCTGTATGCATTCGGTTTGTGGTTTGTTGACACATGTGGTAGAGGTTTCCTTTTTCTTATTATGCCCATAAGCTCCACACTGCCAAAAATATCCTTTTTGTCCCATTACTACACCCCACATTTAGCCTGCCTTTGTCAAGCTAGTAGTCTAGTTTTTGGGATTGTTACTCATTTTTGGTGGCGTATGCTCATTTTGAGATGATGGTTGGGATACGAAATGAAGGAAAGGAAGAAACAAAAGAAAAAATAATGAAAAAAATGATTCGAAAAAGAAAAAAAAAGAGAGATTCTGTACTGTTCAATTGGGTCGATCGACTAACATCGTAAGTCGATCGACCGAGGATCGTGAGAAAGAAAGAAATCATATTCGCATAATTTAATCCTTATCTTTTGGCGATTTTTGCTCCCATGTTTCATTTATATCCTATGGAGAGTTTTATTGATTTGATAGTTTGGAGATTGTGAGTTTCGTGCTTGTTATAGCACCGTTTCGCTTGTTTATGAGCAAGGAGTTGGATGTTGCCCCTTGGTTCCGTTTTGGTACTAGCTTGATCACCTGTACCTCCACTCTACCATAAAATGTTTTGCCTCTTCTTACCCATACCTCACATATCCCATATATACCTCGGCATGTGTCATTGGTCATCTGTTCGGTTGGAATGCGTATGTACGGTTATAGAGATCATTTTCATATTTTATTGCTGGCATGTTTTCATAGGTCGTAGTTAGGTGAGAGTCACTACAAAATTAATTCTTTCTATCTTACATATATTCACCTGTACTTATTGAGTGATTTGAGCGACCCGCGAGAGTCCAATTTGATAAGTCTCTATAGTCAACGGTTCAGCAGTTTTTAACGACTTTATAATTCGTTTGCATGATTCACATTACTAATTGATTGTTGGTTGTGCATTAAATTGGTTTAGGCCTACCCTTTGCATTTCGCTCTGAGTTTGAACTCGTTCCATTAGGTCATTAGATCGAGTCTAGTTCTTGCTTGGGGACAAGCAAGGTTTGGTTTGGGGAGATTTGATGCGTGTCTAAAATATGATGTTTCACACTTTATTCTACACGCATTTCAGAGCTCAAATGTGCAATATATGCCAATATTTCTCTATTTTCCTCTACTTTCGTGTTTTTGTACTTTATTGCAGAAATGTGAGGAATTCAACGGGAAATCAAGCCAAATCCGCCCCCGAGTAATCTGCATTGCAAATGACGTAAAGGAACTGCTTAAGGAACGAGCTTGGTGCGCAATCCAAGGCCCAAAAGACAAGTCCACGAGTTAAAAGAAGTCAAGTAGCAGCTCATCCGATCGATCGACTACCACTTTCAGCCGATCGACCAATGCTCGGGTTCCAGAAGTTCCTGTTTGCTGAGGAGCAGTCGATCGACCAGCAGTATCAGTCGATCGACCAGATTTCTATTCCAGACGTGAATTAAAAGACCGTGAGTCTTGAAGCCCGTGAAGTTTAGGTTTAGGAAATAAGATGTTGCGTTGATTGCTATATAACGTAACATCAAACCATCAGTTTAGGGAGGAAGTTTTGATCTAAGTTTTTACCCAAGTTTCTATCACAAACACAGTACTTTCGGTTTTAGTTTATTTCGAGTATTTAGGGTTTGGAACATCGGTTAGCATCGGATTTTCTGTTCTTATTCTTAATCGTTCATTTGAATCTCGGTATTCCTTCTGCCCTAATCCCAATTTTATTGCTTTACTTTCGTTATTAGTATAGATTTGCTAAGTTAGTGTCCCGAAAGCCAATTATCGTATTATCATTGTTGTTATTTACTTTAAGCATGAATTCAATAATAGTTATGAGTTTTATTGTTGTTTTCATCTTTAGCATGAGTAGCTAATTCTTTAGTGCTAGGATGTAGGCGATTTATGGCATAGGCGGCATTAGATTAGGGAAGACTGTCTCGCGTGTTGGTCGATCGACTGACATTTCCAGTCGATCGACTGACCTCGTAGGGTTTCGTATTCGTTTTAATTGTTTTAATCTTGTATTTGACGAGTTGAATGCATGCGACCAGTTAGATACCTATTTCGTGACTGACCCATTAGATCGAGAGATAGGGAAAGTTATTTGACCATCAATTAAATCGACTAAACTGTCTTTGAGATCGAAAGATAAGTATAGTTTAGACCGTTAGTCACTTTTCCGGACGAAAGTTAGTATTAGTGACATTAGGGACCTATAGCGAGATCGAGAGATGCTATTTGTTAAGAGTGGACCGAGAGGACCTCTTTGTTTCCCGCCCTTACCCGAGTTTGATTCAGACCGACTTAGTTTGTTTTTGAAGCTATAATGACCCGACCATCCTAGTACCCTTCTTTTATCTGTTTAAATCATTTATTTAGTTTACTGTTTTTATTTACTATTAGCTGTAGACCAATTCAACCCAACCCCCACATTTGTTACCTTAGACTAAATATAGAGCAACTAGAATTTACAACTGCCTCCTTGTGGTTCGACCCTGTTACCACTAGCCTAGGTTAGTTTTAATAGGAGATTATAAATTTTATCTTTGGTACTCACAACGACGGGTATCAACTACTACTGCCGCTGCTGCTGAGACGGAAGAGGAGGATGACTCAGGGTCCGAGGAGGATTGTGGTTCTGATTATGATGGTGGGGATTAGATGCTTGTGACCTCCCCCGTTTTTGGCTGGTTTGGGGAGGTCGTTTTTTGTGAGTTTCCGATCCCTCTTTATTACTTTCTTTTTATTTTGTTGTGCTTTTATTCTTCCCTATTTATGCTGGTGATTTGCTGCTGAGCACAATGGGGGCATTGTGCGTTTTGGTTTGGGGAGGGTATTTGCATATGTCTTTTGCATCTGCATTTGTTTTTTGATTGCATTTCAGTCACACGTTTATTGCATTTTAGCTTGCATCTGTGTTCTTTCAAATTAAAAAAAAAAAAAAAATCGAAAAATTCATAAAATTCAAAAAATATCACGTTTACTTTTGCATATAGTCGAGTCAGATTGGAGTTTATTAATGATGACATTGCACTATTAGTCAAATATATGCCATTCCTTGCCTTTTCACAACTGCTTAGTGAGAATTAAAAGTGATTTCTCAAATTTTGTTGTGGAATTTACTTCGGGTTATTAGACTTGACTAATTTATTTTTTGGCAAACTACTTATACTTTCTGAGATACAGAGTCTATAACTGGTGACATTCATGACCGGTTAATTTAGGATTGAGAGTAGTACTCCCGTCATTTCATGTTTTGCACGTGTATGAGTTTTGATTGCTCATTGCCTATACGCATCGGTTTGTGGTCGGTATTACGTGTTTTGAGAACTATTGCATCTCCCCCTTTCTCATTTTACCCCATTTAACTCCACTATAAGCCATATCTGCCAGTTGCCCTCAACTACATCCCATACTTAGCCTACCATTGTGCCGAGCTAGGAAGTAGTAGAGGAATTTGTCGAATTATAGCAGATTTGGTTCGTTTTGTACTATCGGAGTGAGTATTTATGAGAAGTGCAGGAGTTGCTAAAGTGTCAGCCTGAAAAAGAGAAAGTCAAGAAAAGAAAAAAAAAAAAACTCAGAAAGCAATGAAAAAAAGAAGTTGATCTGGGCAGTGAGTTTAGTCCAGCAGAGGTGGTCGATCGACTGGGTCTTATGGTCGATCGACCGCCCATCCAGGAAAATGAAAAAAAAAAAAGAAAAGAAAGAAAAAAAAAGAGGAATTTGAAGAAAAAAATTAAGAAAAAAAATTCGGCTGAGTTGAGAACACACCTCATGTGCTTATTTTATGATTTGGAGGTGTTTGTTTTGGGATAGTGTGTTGCCTAGACATTTAGAGGCAATGGTTTATATTTCGAGTTGGAGGAACGGGATACGGTTTCTGATGGTTTGGTAGGTACTAGCTTGGCTTCTTACCCTCACATTTCCATACTTGTTTTGCCCTTTCTTTCCCACTTAGCCTCACATATCCAAATCTTGCAATAGTTCGGCATGTAATAGTCCTTGACAGTGGTTATGCGTGTGTACGGTAGCTAGAATCATTATTCATACTAGTCAAGCATACATGTTTTGTCGGTCGCAGTCTAGGTGAGAGTCTGTATTTTCTTCCCTCTCTTCTACATATATTCTTACCATTTGCCTTCTTTGAGGAAGAGTGACCCGGAGAGTCCGAATTTATGAGTCTTGCAAGGTCGAACGCCCGATTTAATTCCGTGATATGCATAAATTTGTTCACTTGCTTTGAGCTTTGCAGTAGTTGATTATGTGCATTAAACGGTTTAGCATTGACTTGTAGCTAGCTCTAAGATATACTCCTTTCCATTAGGTTTTTAGTTGAGTCATAGTGCTTGCTTGGGGACAAGCAAGGTTTGGTTTGGGGATATTTGATACGTGCATATTCTATACACTTTATTTCCAGTTTTGGCACGTATTTCCATGCGTATTTGTTAGCTTTAAGCTACTATTTCTCCCGAAACGGTTTACTTTGCAATTTCTATGATTTATTGTAGGAATGAGTGGAAGTGAGCTAAATCAAGCCTAAATCGTCCTTCGGAGGCAACTTCAGGGAAGCTTGGAAGAAGGGAGTTCGGACTCACTCACCTTGGGATGCGAGCATTGGAATGAAGTGGCTGATTTGAAGAAAGAAGGAAGTTACTGCACAGCTCAGTTGGTCGATCGACCAACCTCTTCAGTCGATCGACCGTGGGATTTCAGCAGAGGCTATCAGATGATCTGGCTGGTCGATCGACCATGCTACTCAGTCGATCGACCAGGTTTCGCAGCTGTTATTGATTTTTCGTTCTAAACTTTTAAAAGCCCAATTGTAATTGACTTTTTGGCATCGTTTATCAGTAGAACAGCTGAAAAATTAGGTTATGCTTTTCATTAGTCAAGAACTCAAGCTTATATCTAGTTTGGAGGACGACGGATTCCAATTTCACTTTACTTTGTTCATCAATTAATTAGTAAGCTTTAATGCGATTTCCTTCTTCTTTCATTTTTCTTGTCAATTTAATTCTTGTTGTTACTAATTTATTTTCAGCAACTCAGTTTTAATCTTTTGTCTTAATTTCAATTCCAATCATGTCAAGCTTATTCTTTGCTTTTAATTTTGCTATTGTTATAATTTTAATCATGCATAGCTAATTTTCTTGATTGGGAACGAGGTGATCCATGGCATAAATTAGGGTTAATTTTATTAGTATGATTTTCTTCTATATCGATCTTGTTTTCTCTTGATAAATCTATCTTCCTAGATTGAAAGATTAGTAGGTTGGGTTATCATTGGATTTGGAATTTCCTTTGAGCAAAAGCTTTGAGAAATTATAGGGAATTAGAAGACCGTAAGGTTAATTTTGAGCATTGATCGAAAGGCTTGCTCATATTTCCTGAGACCGTATTATAAGACCTCTACTACTTTATTGACCTGACCTTAGCCATGGTGAACCGAAGTTCCTGATCTTCTTTTTATCTTGTTGAGAAATTTCATTTTTTTGTCAATTAGTCTTTAGAACCAAACCAATTCAAAACCTCCGTTTAAATTGTTACTTCGATAGATTAAAAATTAGCAAATAGAATTGATCTTGTCTCTCTGTGGTTCGACCCTTGCTATCACTGTCTACAGTTTTAGTTCGGATTTATAAATTTTATTTTTGGTACTAAACGACGGTATCAACGCCAATATCCTCTTAGAACTATCTTTATAGGTCTGGATACCTTAGAGATGTATTATTCCTCTCCTAAGTCTTTCATTATTCACAATGATCAATATGTCCCTTACATATAAGACTAATAACACCACATTACTCCCACTAAACTCTATGTGTAAACAGAACTACTCGACAATTCGAGAAATATTTATCACCTGATCAAAACATACAATTCAACTCCCTGACATCTACTTAAAACTTCCTCTTAAGTTAGCATCCTACTTTAGGATAGTTGCGATTTACAAAACTCATGCAAGATGATTTTAAAATCCAACTATATCAAATCATATCCGAATACAATGAAGCATTGTTGTTGCGTGCAAAACCCTTTGCCACCAACCAACCAAGCTAAATAAACATTTTCATGTTTATGCTTGCTTCGGACTTTTGCGGAGTTGAAACTAGATAAAGCATCATAATAAGTTACAGGTTTGTTATTTTAAAATAACATGACTCCTGTCCACTTAGATTTCGAAGAAATATTTACTGATTTTGACCAGGAAGGAACGTCTTCCTACGTCTTATTCTCAGTTTGTGGCTCTTGAACATTTTCTCCCACTATGTCTATAAGAAATAATCCTCATTTCTGTAATAGACAGCATCACGAGCTACAAACCCTTTGTTTTCGTGATCATGTAGGAAGAGTGACAACATGTTCACTATCGAAAAGGCTACAATTTGGGTACCATGCCTAACCATATCAGATATGAAATGTAGATGATTGCTTTAATTATGTTTTGTTTTAGTGGAATAAGTAAATACTAGACAAATTGTGATAGAAACTACTTCCAACTTTATAGTAAAGATTCAATCATATCATAATGAAAGTGAACTTGTGATACCATATCACACTCCTTTTGGTGCATATAAAAGTCTTTACTTTATTGTTCCCAATATTAACAAAGTACTAATACTTTGGTCATAATCTCTAAGTTAGATACTTTTAAACATTCATTGAACTTATTCAAAGAATTTCTCTTCTTACCTCATTAAGTGGATACCAAGTATCTACCTAGTTCGTTGGTAAAAGAGACGAAGAAATAATAACCTCTTTTGATTGAAATTGTATTCGACCATACACTTGAAAGTGTAAACAGGGCGAATATCTTGCTATATTCATAATTCTTTTCTAGAAAGAAGTCATAAATTAATCTTGCTTTGAATACAAGATTCACACATACCAAGAGATTCTCAATCAAGTGGTTTGGGACACTAGTCAAAACTAGTCTCTATGAGCAATTTCAATCGAGAATCGAGAAATAATGGGGTTCACCAATTTGAGTCTTATACAATATGTATGACATTTATTTTAGTTTGAATATAATTACCTTGATTTGTATGGTCTCACCATAAACTTAATCATGGTATGTAAGGGCACAACACTTGTTTTAATTGCATAATGGTAAAACCCTTTACCATTTGTGCAAAACTTCAAATTATATTCTTATTTAGACATATTATACATCATAACAATTATTCAGGTATATTTCTAAATACAAAACTAAAATGAGTACACTACAACATTCATATGTTCATTGATGAAATGGCAACTACCCTAGTTCCATTCATGCAAATTTTTTGAACTTATTCTTGCTAGTCATCACATGATAATGCCAAATATGATGATGAAATCCACTAATCTGTATCAAATACTCATGATGTGGTATTTGGCAAGAATGCTATGTCAATGTCATAGATTAAGAAGGAATATGTTGGTGTCGCACGACCAACTTCCTTAATCTTTACTTATTTAGGAATTTATCTCTATTAATAGAGTGTCTAACACCTTCTCTTTCGAGCCTAGTTCTAACCTTAACAATTAAGATAGGTACTTGCTTCTTATTGCTCCCACTCACTTCAAGAATTTCTACTTGATAAAGACTTATCTTCATATAAATTCCTAGTTAATCCTTCACAAGGATGAACTTTATAGTGGTATTTGGTCAATCAAAATTTCTCACAAATTAATTTACCAATTTTACATTGTCATGTGCTTAACAACTTAAGTGTTTTGATGACAAGTGTTTAGTTTGAGCAATAATAATTTTGAACCGTGGATGCATAGAAGACATTATTAAAACATATTTTGATCAAGTACTACTTCTATTCATATTCTTCACAAGAATTCATACATAGGTATGTTAGGAATTCAAGATGTTAATCTTATAGTTGCATAGGACGATTCCGATCGAGTTCTATGGAATAGAACGATTCCTATGGATCTAGTCCACAACCTATGATACGGTTCAATTTAGAAAGAGATTCTATTTGTCGTAAGTAATGGTGGTTTAGCGGAGACTCGTGTTACAATCGAAATGATATCATATATGTGTAGGAGTGATAATAAAGAACAACATAAAACAACGAAATAGTGGGAAAAACAAACATTCATCGTTATATATTTAAAACATTTAAGAATGTTTTAGCATTTATATAGTGACCTCTACCCAACTGTTATAAATGATCCCGAGATCCAAATTCATATCAACTCGGGCACGGTGAGCCGATTCATCCCTAATCAATATAACTCGGTGGAATAACTCTTTAATCAATTCTTTTTCTATAACTCTCGGTCGATAAAATTACTTTAATATTTATCTTTAGCCCGGAACATATCCGACTACGGTCACGAATACTTCCGTTGAGCTCAATCCAAATTTCGATGTAATAACAATTTACCACCCACTTACCCAACATAACAAGTTTAGCACCCCGGTGAGCCGAGCCTACTTCCTTATGAAATTGGGGCTCATGGTTCTACTATTTGGTAAGCCTAATCCTCAATTATTATTTAGTGAGAGGTCTTGTTAATTTATTATCTATCACATTTTAAGTGAACTAAAGCGGTGAACTACGATAAGTATAATTGACACGGTCGATGACTCGATAAAATAATATGCATGTGAAGTTATGGCGATTTGGCTATGCATGCAAACATATAAAACAAATGCAAAGCATAAAAATAAAATCCTAGTATGGCCTTCCTAAAATAGTAAATCAAATAAACTATTTACAAATTCAAAAACCAACTCCTTTGGTCCCTTGAACTTCATATGGCATACACTTCAAGGTAACACCGTCTTTGTCGGACCACCTTCTCGAATGGCACCGTCTTCAAGGAACTCCGGAATAAATAAATTACATAGCTATTCTACTCTATACAATATAAAATAAAATAAAATAAAATAAAATAAAATAAAATAAAATAAAAGTGATCCGAGATCACATTAATTACAACCGAATCGATATCCCCATTCATTTCGGGAAATACCAATTAAAACTAAGGCCATACTAAGTACAAATTACATAATTCAAAATTATATAAAATTAAAATATGACAATCATAATAAAAATGCAGCATTAAAATATGTATGAAACATGCCATGTTATGTGCTAAATCGCCCTATTTAAACTTATATCGTATATACGGTCCGGTTTTATGGATTATTGTGACAATTAACCTATTAAAATCACAAAATATTACATAAATCACATCTATGTCCAAGTTAATTACACCAACCATCTTAGGACTCAAAAATTTAGTCTTCACTAAATATTTGACAATAATTTAACTTTATATTTCATTATTGCTCTTTAAACATCTATTATTCATAATAATAAAGAAATAATTCCCAAAAAGTCATAAAAATTCGAAAAAATCAAAATCATAATTTTGTATATTCTGGAAAATTTCCAACATCCCAAAATTTTAATAAAACTTTCCCTTTAGTTTATTTTAATTTATTTCAAAAATAAATCGTATAAAACATAATTTTTAACCCTTTAATTCAAAATTAAACATAAAATTATGCAATAAATCAAAATTAAAATTTTGAATATTCTTAGCAAGTTTCTAGAATCTGGAAATGACAAATTTTAAGCTAAAATGAATTTTTATATTCTTGACTATTAAAGTTGATATTTATCAATTTATATCCCATAAAAATCAATAACCATTAAAATCATATGAAAATTAACATACAACTTTAAATCTGATGTTTATATCATATATACAACATTGGAAAAACTTTTCATGCCATAAAATTCAATTTAGCTATTTATGTCAAAATAGTCACTATTTATTCGATTTTTACATCTAAAAATCATAAATCATGCAAATTAAATCATTTGATCTAAAAATTTATATACAGTGTGTAAATATTGCATGTGACAACATACTAAATTTTCATGGGCAGGAAAAAAGTCTAACCATTTTGAACATAAATACCTTTATTTAATCGACTTTTAACATGTAAAAATCATAAATCATGCTATACAAAACCATTTTATATGAAATTTTACATACAACTTGTAAAATATGCATGTGAGGTCGTGTAAAAATTTCAAGGTCAGGATTATAGTCTAACTATTTTTTCCATTTTAATTGTTATTTTACTCAATAAAATATAATAAAAATACAAATAATCATTTTAAAGAGCAATAAATTACCATAAATCATCAAAATGACCTAAAATCAATTTAGGACCAGAAGGTTTAACATGCAAAATTTTCGTGGCATTTATCTTCATAAATCACAAATTTTAAGTTTTATATGTTAACATATTAACTCGGAAAAACAAAACCGATTATGCATGCAACAACTCTAGCTCTGATACCAATTGTAAGATTCATTAATCTCTTATTAGACATTTCTATTAACTTTATAATTTTAGTTTAATCATAAACTAACTAGATCTTATACATGCATAACAAAATAACAAAGTAAGAAGAAAATCATCAACTTACAAAGGTGGTGCCACACGGTTATACTAATTGGTCTCCTACCAAATTAGTCTTCAAAAAATCCGAGAGCTCCAAGGATGAATTTAGACCCAATGGTAGGATCTACTCCTTAAGGAATTGTACCAAGATAATCACCCTTAATACTAATTTATATATTAACTAGATACATTAAATTAGTGACCTTAAAAATAATCTTATTATTATTATTATTATTATTATTATTTCTGTTACTACTTTTAGTAATCTAAATATAAGATTTTGAACAGCTTTGTTTTCTATTCTAAAACTCAATTTTTAGAGAGAAGAGGAGAAGAATAAGAAGTTGAGTTTTGTAAGAATGAATGAATAATCAAAAAGAGAAAAAAACTCTCTTTTCTTATGGGTGGCCGGATGGCCTTGGGTAGTATGCTTAATCCATGCTCATTTTTGTTCTTCTCAAGATGTAGAGTGTAGGGCTAGTAATTGGGTCTATTAGAGACATCATCATTGTGCTTAATTTTCAATTAGAGCAACAATTAAGTCCTAAAACTCCCCAACCCCCTCCACTCACACGGCACCCTTGAGATAAAAAAGGTCCATTTTAAGATTGTCAATTGTTCAATTTGTGTAGTGTGACATATTGGACATGTTACTAGACATGTTATTAAATAATGCATTTTTAACTTATTAAAAATTATTATATTAACAAAATAAATCACATACAAAAATTAACTAGTAATTCACAATTACAAGTACTTAAAATGGGTCATAGAATTATAAATCACAACAACTTGTATTTATAATAAACCATTCATTCTTATTATAATTGTTTCATAAACAATTAATAAACATAAGTAATAAAACAATTTTACATTACTTAGAACGAATCTTATTTAATCGAATTACAATAAGATACGTAATCTCACTCACAAAACTATTTGTTCAATTTTAAGGAATTAATTAACTTGTATCATCATACAATTAATTAATTAATCAATTAAGAGTGTTACCCTAGAGGTATGACCTTAAGGGATCAACTGATCACCACCGTCATACGACAGTAATGTCAAACTCTAGTCAGCTAATCATTACCGATTAATGTGGATCAGTTGACAATAAAATATTACTTTCCCTCATGTATTCTTATTATGAGATTTAAACATGTGATCGCATTATTGTCGAGGACACATACTCCAACATATATAACTCAACTACTCAATTTTGTAACACTTTTTAGCATTTTGATGTCTGTGTATTTAGGCCTTTAACCGTTCAGGTGTTAAAGTTGCCCTATCTTCAATCTTTTATAGTACCCTTGTATAATTCCATGTATTAAGCCACCCTTGTATAATTATGTAATCGGCTTTCTTTCATTTTGGATGTTGTAAAACTTTGTTATGTATGGATGATATGTTTTATTAATGAAGTTTCTTTTCCTTATTTTGTCAATCAGCGAGCTTACATTGTTTCATAATTACATGTTTAATTGTAAACGTAGAGGGTTTGGGGTGCAATTGACTTATGAATGCATGGCGTAATTTTGTAGATGCATCAAAAAACAATCTACGTGCATTAAATAACCCTGTATATGCATGAAATATGCTGCCTTCTTAACACTACTTACTTTGATAGATAATCCTCCCAAACCAAGTACTACAGCTGCAGAACCAGAACAAATTCCTCCGAGTCGATGGAGTCCGCGTATCCAACCAAAAGTTACCGAGCAAGTAACACCAGATATGCTATATGTTAACAACAATGGTGAGGTTTTACCCTTTCTCGTCCCTTTTAAAGATTTCCATTCTATCTCGTTTATTCCAATATTAATGGTCATAGTTTGGGTTGCAATACCCTTATGAATGCATCAAGTAGCCTTGTAGATGCATCAAAAACAAATCCATATGCATTAACCAACCCTGCCTAGTGGTTTCCCTCCCGTTTGAATGACAATAGCAAGGGAAAGGGTTTAGGGTTGGATTAGCGGTCCGCCTAATCAAACCCTAAACCCTTTCCCGTCCCGTTTTAGGATACCCAGGCCCCTATTTTTAATCCCGTCCCCAAAAAAGGGTTCACTCTGCCCCTCTAGGGCGTCTTTAGGTTTTTCTCCCGTTCGAATGACAATAGCGGGGAAAGCGTTTAGGGTTGGATTAGGCGGACCCGCGGTAGCGGTCCACCTAATCCAACCCTAAACCATTTCCCGTCCCGTTTTAGGATACCCGGGCCCCTATTTTTAATCCCGTCCCCAAAAAGGGGTTCACTCTGCCCCTCTAGGATGTCTTTTGGTTTTCCTCCCGTTCGAATGACAATAGCAAGGGAAAGGGTTTACGGTTGGATTAGGCGGACCCGCAATAGCAGCCCGCCTAATCCAACCCTAAACCCTTTCCCGTCGCATTTTAGGATACCCGAGCCCCTATTTTTAATCCCGTCCCCAAAGGGGTGTCACTCTGCCCCTCTAGGGTGTCCTTAGGTTTTCCTCCCATTCGAATGACAATAGCAAGGGAAAGGGTTTAGGGTTAGATTAGGCAGACCCGCGGTAGCGGTCAGCCTAATCCAACCCTAAACCCTTTTCCGTCCCGTTTTAGGATACCCGGGCCTCTATTTTTAATCTCGCCCCCAAAAAGGGGTTCACTCTGCCCCTCTAGGGTATCCTTAGGTTTTCCTCCCGTTCGAATGACAATAGCAAAGGAAAGGATTTAGGGTTGGATTAGGCGAACCCGCTACCGCGGGTCCGGCTTATCCAACCCTAAACCCTTTCCCGTCCCGTTTTAGGATACCCGGTCCAATAGACTTAATAATGGCCAGGGTTTGGGGTCCAATAGACTTAAGAATGCATGACTTGTAGATGCATCAAAAAGCAATCTATGTGCATTAATCAAGCTTGTATATGCATGAAATAAACTGCCTTTCTGATTCTCCTTACCGGTGGGTTTGGGGTGCAATTGACTTAGGAATGCATGGATGAAGAGTCTATTGATCCAAAATACTCAAGAGGGGGGGGGGGGTGAATTTAAGATTTAAAACTTTTTAAAGCTTTTTCGATTATGCGAATGTAATTGATTATTTAAAGTTTATTGATTAAACTTTAACTAATCAACTACTGAAAGTAAACGAAATAAACGAAGCAAGCGAAAGAACGAAGAGACACACGGTTTTTGAAGTGGTTCAGTTTCACAAGTCGAAACCTACGTCCACTATTCTCGATTAATAAATTTAGTACCTTTCTACGGATTACAAATTTACTAACCCAACTCGTACAACTAACTCTAGCTGTAACTCAATGAGTACCGTTAAATACTCGAGTGACTAACTTACGCTAATAAGAAAGCACTAATGATTCTAACAAAGGTTCACGTTAATGAACAAGTAAGAAATCAACTAAGCACTATTATCTTATAACGATAAAATAAGAACAAGTATGCGAGTTTTAAAACACACGACCTTCCCAAATAACAAAACGGTTTTTATTTGAAAACACACGGTTTGCTTTGTAAAGATGAAATCAATTTTTATGCTTGAGGTTTCTATTTCAAATGTTGTAAATAACAAAGTATTTATAGGGAATAAAGGAATAGGCTACACGGTTTTTGCACAAACCCTAATAGCCGAAAATAATAAGATATAAATGCAAATCATATCTTCTTATTATCTCTTTCCTAAAAACCCTTAAAAGATAATAAAGAATATTCTAAGAGATAGAATATAATCTTTCCAAATATTATCTTTACTATAAATTCTAAGATTATGATAAGATTTCCTAAAACAAGAATATCTTTTACCATAAACAAATATATTAAGTAAGATATATAAGATATGTAAAGATATTATTATAAAATAAAATCTTTACCTAATATACCCTAGGTAACACGAGATGTCACGGCTCATATGCCTCGTGACTCGTGCAAACCCTAGTCTTAACATATGATTAGAATTTAGGTTTTAAGAGAGGCTATGTTGGAACCCTAATTAGTAGCAAAGTCCAACTCATAAGTTGATTCATCATGACTACTAATCAACGTCCAACACAAAGCCGGACTCCTCACCAAACCGGGCTTAGTATAAATACTTTCATTAAAAACATTTAAAATAAACTTTAAACAATTATAAAACAATTTTCGAAACAATTATAAGTCGTGTGTAAAAACTCAGCATCTCAATGTTATAGTAGGGGAGCTATAACATTGAGCTCTTTTACTAGTAATGTTATAACTGCAAAGCTATAACTTTACCAAATCAAGAAACTTATTCTTGATTATCATTGCGAGATAATCACCTATACTATTCTAATCTTCAAGAAGATCTTCGAGTATAGGCTACGTCATCATCCAAGCTTGATTTATCTTTTAGATGAACTCCGTCTTCATATTTCTTGAATGAATATTGAATCGTTCGATCTTTGAATAAGGGCATGAACTCTACATGCAATTGTCATAATCTTCTTTGTTGCTCGTAATAGGTTAATTCTATAACACTTGACAAACGATTATACGCAACAAGTATATAAAATGTAAAGCACCTTGACATCATCAAAACATAAACATATAAGCTATATGGTCCAACAAATTCCCCCTTTTTGATGATGGCAAGTCTCCTAAAATTGTGACTAAGTATGTTGTAGTTCCCCCTCAATATAATACCGTTATCTTGATAATAAAGATTAACGCAAGATCAAAACAATTTTTCAAAAACCGAAACTTAAAGGACTTTAAGAGACAATTGGTCTTGACAAGGAGCAAGCTTAGGTAGATGCTTTACTATAGACGTTCTTTCCCCCTCTTGACATCACCGAAAAGCTAAGAACAAATCAAAAATGACTAGAATAATATAAGACGAGACAAGAGAGAAATAATAATAACACGCAAGACTATAAGCATCCAAAAGATAATTATCATACAAACTAGGAATTAAACATGTTTAAGCCAAAGTGGGCCGAATTAACACATGTCTAATGAAACACTTGGGCCATAACCACAAGTGCATTGCCAAAATGGGCCGAATGATAATGTTTAAACACACCAACAGAAAAGAAAAAGAAAGCTAAATAAGATAAGGGCTAGATGTGGTAAGACGAGAGGAAGTCAAATGTTACGGGTCTTATACGGGTTTACGTAGTCGGGCCTAGTACGATGCTTTAAGGCATCAAGACGGTCAAACGAGCTCCGAACCAGCTGAGAAAGAGTACCAATGCTCCTTTCAAAGTTAAGCACTTTCAAGGAAAGAGCTTTTGTGGCCTCCAACGTGAGCGCTTGATCACCCGCCATGGCTTTCCCGTGCATAACCAAAGCTCCACCCTGACTCGTAGGGAAAGTGAGACGATCACCGTGTGGGAACACTTCCCCACGAATTGCCTTCAACTCCCTCTCAAAACCCGCTAACCTTTTGTCCACTTCCTCCATCCAAGAGTACATCCGAGTAGCATCCAAGCCCGAGTCTAAAGACCGAGATGGTCCAACCCGTGACAACATCGTAGCCAAATTAGTAGAATGCTCCTCAAATTTCTCCATTAAACCACTCATAAACCCTTCCAATTTCGACTCCATGGCTCCCAAACCCGAATCTCCCGGAGTTTTCTCAACATCTTTAACAAGAAGCAACTCGGGTCCATCAACAACAAGACCCATTAGCTTGATCAACTTGTCACACATACAATCCCAAGCACTAACACCGTAACTATCTTGTCCCACCACACGCTTAATCTCCAACAACCGAGACACCCACATCCCATATGGTAAATCGATTGTGGTGCTCAACTTCTCTTTTGTCACCGTGAGACTTGTTTGAATTATACGGTGCAACACGACACTACCCAAATTCAATTTCTGACCTTCCAACCAAGAATAGACCATTATAGCTTCATAACTTGACACCTTATCATGACATCCTCTCCTCGGCACCACTGTGTTCCACAAAAAGTTCAAGAGGAACTTGATTTTTGCCGAAAGAGGACGAACAACGATATTACCTCCTTCCGTCATCTCCTCAAA
Source organism: Silene latifolia (assembly GCF_048544455.1). Lineage (NCBI taxonomy): Eukaryota > Viridiplantae > Streptophyta > Magnoliopsida > Caryophyllales > Caryophyllaceae > Silene > Silene latifolia. The sequence continues at coordinate 64,224,580 of NC_133533.1, read as the reverse complement.
ATACTTTTTCACTAACAACTCCTTTTCACTCACAACATTAGACCATTCAAGACTCGGATTTAATTCAATTCCTTCATCGGGAACCGAAAAAGCAGAGCAAAAATCCGAAACAGAGACCGTCACATCAACTCCATTAACAACCGCATGCAAGACTCCTTTCTTAATTGAGACACTAGCAAAGAATTGAACCACCTCAACTGGATAAATAGGACTCGAAAACTGACTAATGTGACTCCACCCTTGAAAATCAAGAAAATTAACAAAGAAAGCAAGAGCGGGAACATTAATCAACCAAGATTTCGGATAATACCTACCACCATGAATGGAATACCTCAAAACTCGATTAACTAGGATGCTTTCATCATGAGTAAGCCGAACACGATTTAACCCTTCCTTGGTCGCGGTTTTCGAAACATCCCTAAGCAAGGTACGAGCAACACCGTTCCAAACTATAACCTCAGGTTCCTCCAAAGCTTCACCTTCATCGACAACTACCTTATTCTTTCCTTTGAAAAGACGGCGTCTTTTGCCTTCGGACACCGACTCGTCCCGACCACAAAACAGGGGCGTATTTTGGTTTGGTTGTGGTGAAGGACAATTAATGGAATGAGGATCATGTGGTGGTAGTGGTGATGTTTGGTTATGAAAAGGGCGGTTTTGGTGGTGACGGGTTGAAGATCGGGTATTTTTTGCATGGGTTGGATTCATGATGATGATGATAGTTTGAAAAAGGAGGTGATGGTGATGGGTTGTGTAAAGAAGATGAGTTGTGATGATGGTAAAAATTTGAGAGAAAGAAAAGTATGCAAGTGGGGTTGTGTGGACGGGTAACACGCAAGGAGGGTAGATATAGGTGTAGGCTAGGTATAGGGTTAACAAGTGGAGATGTATTATGGTAAGTGTTTAATTAGGAATAGGAATTATGGTAGGTATAGGAATTTAAGGGATAGAGTTAATATGGTAAAAGATAAGAATAAGGAAATTGAGTTTGTATAGGAAGTATTAGCCGTGTATTAAGAGATTGATATGGAAAGATTTTATGTGAATTGGAAAGAAAAAAAAAATTGGTGTGTTTGTTTATTGTGATAAGGAATAAGTTTGTATAATAATTAAATTCTAAATAGCAAATAGAATTTTATGATAAAATTATTTCTACAAACGAAATTATTCATGCAACGCAATATACGGACACAGTCATACAATCTCAACTTAACTAGTCAGTCATAAGGAAATTGAACATATATAGAAACTTAGGTACCACTGATTAAACCAATTTCCAACCGTAAAGTCTCAAAACGTTCTCTAGCTAATGATTTTGTCAAAATGTCTGCCCATTGTTTTTCACTACTACAAAATTCAAGTTTAATATTTCCCTTCTCAACATGGTCTCGTATAAAATGGTGTCTAATCTCAATATGTTTTGTACGTGAATGTTGTGCGGGATTTTTAGAAATTATTATCTCACTAGTATTATCACATAAAATAGGAATACATCCTACGTCAACACCATAATCACGTAATTGTTGCTTAAGCCATAAAAGTTGAGTACATACCAGTCCTGCATCAATATATTCGGCTTCAGCAGTTGAGAGAGCAACCGAATTTTGTTTCTTCGAACCCCACGTAATAATACACGGTCCGAAAAATGTGGCGACACCCGATGTACTTTTTCTGTCTAGAGAACATCCTGCGTAGTCGGCATCAGAATAACCGACTAGATCAAAATTGCACTCCATTGAATACCATAGGTATAAGTTGGCCGTTCCGATCAAGTAACGTAAAATTCATTTTACGACCGTCATATGCGATTCTTTGGGAGATGATTGATATCTCGCACAAACGCATACGCTAAACATAATATCGGGTCTACTTGCGGTCAAATATAACAGTGACCCAATCATCCCACGGTAAGTAGTTTCATCAACTGATTTACCGTTTTTATCCAATGTCAATTTCTTGTTCTCGACCATTGGAGTAGGCATAGCATGTGAATTTTCCATTCCGAATTTTTGAATCAACTCCTTGATGTACTTCTGTTGATGGATTTTAATGCCTTCATCAGTTTGTTGTATTTGCAGTCCTAAGAAGAATTTTAATTCTCCCATCATACTCATCTCGAACTCGGAAGTCATCAACTCAGAAAAATATTTTCACAAGCTTCGGTTAGTCGATCCAAAGATGATATCATTGACGTATATTTGAACAACCAAAAGGTCAGAACCCTCAGTTTTTAGAAATAAGGTTTTGTCGACGGATCCTCTACTGAATCCACTGTCAAGTAGAAACTTAGATAATCGATCGTACCAAGCCCTAGGTGCTTGCTTTAATCCGTATATGGCTTTATCTAATTTGAATACGTGAACCTCAAATTTGATATTCTTAAAACCAGGGGGCTGTTCAACGAAAACTTCCTCTTGTAAATAACCGTTTAAGAATGCCGTCTTGACATCCATCTGGAAGAGCTTCATTCCCTTATGTGCGGCGAATGATATCAGAAGTCTAATAGCTTCAAGACGAGCAACAGGTGCAAAAGTCTCGTCATAATCTATTCCTTCTTGTTGATTATACCCTTGGACCACCAATCTAGCTTTGTTTCTGACAATGACTCCGGCATCATCTAATTTGTTCCTTAAGACCCACCTAGTTCCAATGACTGAACGATCTTTTGGTCTAGGAACTAAATGCCAAACCTTATTTGTTTCGAACTGTTGAAGCTCTTCTTGCATACCTATGATCCAATCTGATTCAGCGAGAGCTTCATTGATATTCTTTGGTTCGATCATGGATAGAAAAGAGTAGAAGGAACATAAGTTGTTTAAGGAACGTCTTGTTTGAACACCCTTCTTAATATTTCCAAGAATATTGTCCATGGGGTGTGAGTTATTGTATTTCCATTTTGTTGAAGTGCTTGGTTCTTCATCGTTATTTGAGCTTGACCCGACTTCATTTGGTTCGGAATTAGAGGAAGTTCACCCTGAATCCAATCCGGGTGTTGTGTTTGAGCCGATTATAACCTCGGACTCTACACCTTGATTTGAATTTAATGTTATAGTAACATCATCTATAACATTGGTCTGGGAGTTCTTGTCATGAGTCAAAGTTATAGTATCATCAACTATACCTTTGTTTTTCTCCTTTTTATCTTTTGAGGAACCATCAAGTTCATCATTCGTTCCCTCAATCTCATTGTCCTCCAATTCCAATTCTGGGGGATCGTCTCTTGAAAGACGAAAGTCGGGTTCATCCAAGTCTTCTTCCTCATCCTGTAAAGGCTTATCGAACACGTTATCTTCATCAAAAATAACGTGGACACTTTCTTCAATACAAAGAGTTCTTTTATTGAAGACTTTGTAAGCCTTGCTATGATCTGAATATCCTATGAAAATCGCCTCATCACTCCTAGGGTCGAATTTGATTAAACGGTTTTTACCATTATTATGCACAAAGCACTTGCTCCCGAAGCAAAGAAGATGGGAGATATTAGGTTTTCGACCTCTAAAGAGTTCGTAGGGGGTTTTCTTAAGAATAGATCGGATCATAACACGATTATGGATGTAGCAAGAAGTACTAATGGCTTCAGCCCAAAAGTTAAGAGGTAAACCACTACACAAGAGCATTGTACGTGCCATATCTTCTAAAGTTCTATTCATACGTTCAACGAAACTGTTTTGTTGAGGAGTTCTTGGTGTAGAAAAGTTGTGCCCTACACCATTAACTCTAGAATATTCTATAAAAGTTTGATTATCAAATTCGGTGCCATGATCCGTACGAATAGATACAAGATTAGTCTTATATTTGTTTTGAACACGTTTCATAAGACAATCAAATTCATCAAAAGTCTCGTCTTTTGAATGAAGAAAGATAGGCCATACATACCTTGAGTAGTCGTCTACAAGAACGAAGACGTACCTGGATCCTCCTCTACTCCTTACCTTCATTGGTCCACATAAATCCATGTGTACTAATTCCAAGGCTTGATTTGTGCTCACTACTCTTTTTGGTTTGAACGATGATCTGACTTGTTTGCACCTAGCACACGTGTCACACATCTTTTCTTGGTCGAATTTGATCTTGGGTAACCCTTCCACCAAGTCCCACTTCTTGAGCTTGTTCAAGGTTAGTGAGCTAATGTGACCAAACCGTTTATGCCATAAACAAGGATCATCAAGAGTAACTTTCATGCATGAGAAGGAGTTAGTAGGCACAACATTTAAATCTACCATATAAACATTCCTTTTTCTGTGGCCTTCAAGAATAACATTGCTAGTTCCTTCAATAATGATGTGACAACTGTCAGTATGAAAAACTACTTTGTTACCTTTGTCGCATAGTTGAGATATGCTTAACAAGTTATGTTTTAGACCGTCCACGAGATAAACATCACTGATCGCGTGAGACTTAGAGATTCCGATTTTGCCAACGCCGATTACTTTTCCCTTTTTGTTATCCTCGAACGTCACTTTGCCTCCGTTGAAGGGTTTGAGTGAAAGAAATAGATTCTTATCTTTGGTCATGTGTCTTGAACATCCACTGTCAAGATACCATTGATTGTTTTCTTTCACTTCTTCCTGCAGAAAGGATTAGATACAATTTTTAGGTACCCAAGCTAGGTTGGGTCCCTTATGATTAGTTACTCTATAAACTAAGTCCTTTCGAATCCAAACTTGTCTAATAACCGTTTTTCTAACCCTTGGTTTATTTGGCATAGGAGGAGTTCTAGGGTTAGGGTTTTCTCTAGGTCTAGGAATTTCTCTAGGTCTTTCACGACTATTTCCCTTGTAAGTAGGTTTAGTAGGTTGAGATTGACAAGGGTTTTGTGAGGTGCTAGGTTTCTTAGCGTAGTCAAAGGCCATGTCATAGAACCAACGAAATTTATTGTTCCTTTCTTCGTTAGGTTCGTTAGTGGGGGTTTCCTTATCCTCGACAACTGTGTCAACAGTTTTAGCATGTTCGGCATTTTTTCGTATATCATGAGCCTTTTTGACACAATTGATTTGAATGTGACCTGTATGACCACAGTAATTGCAAATCAGGCATTTAGGAAGATCAACATACTTCCTTTTTCTGAAATCAAAATCCGAAGGTGTTGATTTGCATTTAGAGTGATCTCTACGGATGTAGCACTCATGTCCTAACCCCATCTTCATATTATTGTCTGATTGTTCGGTTAGGAAGTTTAGGACTTTTGTGCTACCTTCCCACTTATCATGGACCTTTCTAGCGTGTAGAAGTAGGTCTTTTAGGGTTTTAATTTCCTCTTGACATTTCGTGTGATCTACATCATTGTCCTTTTTAAAGTTATCACGAAAGTCTTGGAATCGTTTATTAAGAATGAACACAACATCGGTGTGGTGTTTCTTAACATTGATCATATCGGTCTTAGATTCTTTCAATTGCTTTGAAAGAGAATCTATCTCTTTCTTTTGGTCTAAGATCACTACTTCATTAGATGTGACCTTAGCTTCCAAAAGTTCTTTGGCTTTTCTAAGTTCTAAAGTTATAGCTTCATTAGCTATAACTTTGGCTTGAAGGCGCTTGATGTTATGCTTTAGGTCTGAAGTTATAGCTTCATTAGCTATAACTTTGGACTCTAATTCCTTCTTTTCAGCTATAGTGGAATCTAATGTTGTAGCCTTCTCAGCTATACCTTTAGATTTCAACTTCTTAGCTTTAGCTTTGAGAGTATGATTCTCTTCTGCGATTTCGAGAATCTGTTCCTTTAGATCTTTCAATTCCAGATCCTGTTCGTGACACTTATCAAGAGATTGTTCAAAGTATTCAATTAAAGCCTTTTTAGACAATTTCTTAACACGTTTTTTAAGCTCAAGATAACTTACCTCTTCATCGTCATCTTCGTCTGATTCTCCAAGAAAGCAATAGTTTGAGTGAGAAATTGTGCTTTCATCGTCACTGTCGGAGATTAGGTCAAGACTAACACTGCTGAGACAAAGGTTTGCTACTTCGTCGTCTTCAGATTCCTCATCATCTTCTGAGTCAAGGTCTCCCCAACACGAAGCCATCATAACTTGCTTGAATTCTCTCTTTGTCTTCTCACGCTTTGTCTTGTCCTTTATCTTCTCCCATGTTGGACAATCTTTGATCATATGACCAGATTCTCCACACTTAAAGCATCCTCTATTTGTGAAAGATGACTTTGAATCAGTAACCTTCTTATTGGACGTTTTGTTGTTGTTGTTGTAGGATGATTTTGTTTGTTTGTTTCGAAATATCCAATTTTTAAAACGACGTGCAAACAGAAAAGTTTCATCCTCTATTTCAGAGTCAACTTCTTCACTCTTTAAGACCATACTCTTATTGCGACTAGGTTCAGCGTCATCTTTGTTAAGAGTAATTTCATGGGCCATGAGAGCACCAATGAGTTCTTGATAGGAAAGAGTTTCAAGATCTCGTGATTCCTCCATTGCAGTGACCTTAGCACGCCACTTCTTAGTAAGGCTCCTAAGAACCTTTTTAGCAATGTCCTCATTACTGAATTTCCTACCTAGGTTTTTCAGTTCGTTTATGATGCTTGAAAACCTTGCAGACATGCTATCTAAGGACTCATTTGGCTCCATAATGAATAGCTCATATTTTTGCATAAACAAATCTATTCGGTACTTCCTAACAATGGAAGTACCCTCATAAGCTAATTCGAGCCCATCCCATATCTCCTTGGCCGTGGAACATGAAGAGAACCGATCAAACTCAGTAGAAGTCATTCCTTTTTGCAGGAGACTTATTGCTTTGGAGTTCTTCTCGGCCTTCTTGTAGTCGGCCTCGACATAGTCTTCTTCTTTCTTTTCATAGGTAGTGCCTTCCTCGGATGCCACAAGAATTTTGTGCGGTCCGTTTTGAATAATCCTCCAGCACTCCCAATCGTGTCCTTTCATACAGTGAGTAATCATGTTTTTCCACAATCCATAATTCTTCCCATCAAAGACGGGACACTTGAGATATTTGGAATTCATTTATCACGTGATAGGCAGCGGAATATAAAATGATAAGATAAATGAAAAACAAGATAGATCAGCCTCTTTGCGGTTAGGCAATCAAGAGCACGAGGCTCTGATACCAATTGAAGAGTCTATTGATCCAAAATACTCAAGAGGGGGGGGTGAATTGAGGATTTAAAACTTTTTAAAGCTTTTTCGATTATGCGAATGTAATTGATTATTTAAAGTTTATTGATTAAACTTTAACTAATCAACTAATGAAAGTAAACGAAATAAACGAAGCAAGCGAAAGAACGAAGAGACACACGGTTTTTGAAGTGGTTTAGTTTCACAAGTCGAAACCTACGTCCACTATTCTCGATTAATAAATTTAGTACCTTTCTACGGATTACAAATTTACTAACCCAACTCGTACAACTAACTCTAGATGTAACTCAATGAGTACCATTAAATACTCGAGTGACTAACTTACGCTAATAAGAAAGCACTAATGATTCTAACAAAAGTTCACGTTAATGAACAAGTAAGAAATCAACTAAGCACTATTATCTTATAACGATAAAATAAGAACAAGTATGCGAGTTTTAAAACACACGACCTTCCAAAATAACAAAACGGTTTTTATTTGAAAACACACGGTTTGCTTTGTAAAGATGAAATCAATTTTTATGCTTGAGGTCTCTATTTCAAATGTTGTAAATAACAAAGTATTTATAGGGAATAAAGGAATAGGCTACACGGTTTTTGCACAAACCCTAATAGTCGAAAATAATAAGATATAAATGCAAACCATATCTTCTTATTATCTCTTTCCTAAAAACCCTTAAAAGATAATAAAGAATATTCTAAGAGATATAATATAATCTTTCCAAATATAATCTTTACTATAAATTCTAAGATTATGATAAGATTTCCTTAAACAAGAATATCTTTTACCATAAACAAATATATTAAGTAAGATATATAAGATATGTAAAGATATTATTATAAAATAAAATCTTTACCTAATATACCCTAGGTAACACGAGATGTCACGGCTCATATGCCTCGTGACTCATGCAAACCCTAGTCTTAACATATGATTAGAATTTAGGTTTTAAGAGAGGCTATGTTGGAACCGTAATTAGTAGCAAAGTCCAACTCATAAGTTGATCCATCATGACTACTAATCAACGTCCAACACAAAGCCGGCCTCCTCACCAAACCGGGCTTAGTATAAATACTTTCATTAAAAACATTTAAAATAAACTTTAAAAAATTATAAAACAATTTTCGAAACAATTATAAGTCGTGTGTAAAAACTCAGCATCTCAATGTTATAGTAGGGGAGCTATAACATTGAGCTCTTTTACTAGTAATGTTATAACTGCAAAGCTATAACTTTACCAAATCAAGAAACTTATTCTTGATTATCATTACGAGATAATCACCTATACTATTCTAATCTTCAAGAAGATCTTCGAGTATAGGCTACGTCATCATCCAAGCTTGATTAATCTTTTAGACGAACTCCGTCTTTATATTTCTTGAATGAATCTTGAATCGTTCGATCTTTGAATAAGGGCTTGAACTTTACATGCAATTGCCACAATCTTCTTTGTTGCTCGTAATAGGTTAATTCTAAAACACTTGACAAACGATTATACCCAACAAGTATATAAAATGTAAAGCACCTTGACATCATCAAAACATAAACATATAAGCTATATGGTCCAACAATGGACTAACCTTGTATATGCATGAAATAAGCTGTCTTCCTGAAGCTAATCAGTGTTTGGTTTGGCGTACAATAGTCTTATGAATTCATGGACTAACCTTTTATATGCATCAAATAACTATCTATGTGCATTAAACAACTTTGTATATGCATGAAATAAGCTGTCTTCCTGAAGCTAATCACTGTTTGGTTTGGCGTACAATAATCTTATGAATTCATGTACCAACCTTGTATATGCATCAAATAACTATCTTTGTGAATTAAACAACTTTGTATATGCATGAAATAAGCTGTCTTCCTGAAGCTAATCACTGTTTGGTTTGGCGTACAATAGTCTTATGAATTCATGGACCAACCTTGTATATGCATCAAATAACTATCTATGTGCATTAAACAACTTTGTATATACATAAAATAAGCTGCCTTACTAATGCTAACTACTTTGACAGATAATCCTCTCAAACCCAATACTACAGCAGCAGAGGCAGAACAAATTTCACCGCGTCGATGGAGTCCGCGTGTTAAAGCCAAGGTTCACGAGGAAGTCGCACCAGATTTGCCTCCTAACAAGAACAAGAGGAAGGCTGCAAAAACAAGCAAAGGGCCAACGCAAACTACAAAAAGAAGAAAGCGTTCTGACAAGTATAAGCCTCTCCTCACTCGGATGAGTCCTTCCTTGATCAGTAATTTCATCAAGTTGGGGCCATCTGAAAAGCAAATTGAAGCCATCCACAGTATGGGGTTCGGAGGTTTGTTACAGCTTAAGTCAGAAGAAATCAATGGCCATTTGGCCAGATGGATTGTCGAGACATTTAATCCGTTCAACTGTTCATTGATGAACCGCGATCTTGTTATCCCGGATGAGGATGTCCACGTTGCAACTGGACTTCCTATGGGACCGATTGACATTATTGCAGCTGGAATGTTCTATAAGGAAAAGGAGTACACAGAGGCTGTCAAGAGGTATAAAGCTCAGTTTACCACCTCAGATATTACGAAAAAGAGTCTCTTAGATAAGATGATGGAGCAACGGGATGGTGGAGACGATTTCAAGAGCAATTTCCTCATCTATATCGTCAATGTTCTCTTGATGGGGGCAGTAGATGATCATCCTAGACCTCGGATATATATATATATATATATATATATATATATATATATATATATATATATATATATATATATATATATATATATATATATATATATATATATATATATATATATCCATCCAATGGCTCATACTAGGACTTATGGACTTAATATATGTATATGGGGTTTGGCTATTTTTTGTTTGTTGTTGGTGATGGACTGATGGTTGGACGAGAGTATGGGATGGTTGGTTGTTGGGTCATTTTTATTATTTTTTAATTTATGAGATTTACTTTTTTTCTTCTTCTTTAGATCTAATTTGTTTCGTATTCGAAATATCGTTTTGTTTTATATTTTTTCAGATCTCCTATTATTTCATTATGAATTTTTCAGATATACTTTTGATATTTTAGTAACAAATTATATTTTAATTTTTCATATCTTAGATTTCGAATTACACTATTTGTGATCAAAGTTACACTATGTGTGATGAAAGTTACACTATTTACGACTAAAGTTGCTATTATATTTTTGTTTTATCTTTTTTCAAATCTCGTCTTTTTAAATTAGTCGTGTTATATAAATTTTTCAGATTTATTATTTAAAATCTCGTCTTGTTATTGTTTAGGTTTCAGATGTTGTATATCACACGTTATGTGCAACTTCAATTGCAGCAGGAGCTGGATCAGGGGCTCCCAATCCTGACCAAGCCACAGACTAGGTCCAGGCAACACCCACTGCACCACCAGAGATGCCTGTCAAGAGGTTCACAAGATCAAGCTTTCAGCTGCCACCATGGCCAGCTGAAAGGAGTCTCAATTAAAAGTCCAAGCAAGGGTCCCTAAGCATCCACACCAGTCATCCTAAAATGCAATGTAATTCAACAGAAATTTCAGCAACAGGAAAGCAAAGCAGTCACATGTTGGAGTTAAAGCATAAAGCAACATTTCCTTATTTGGTGAGGCATTTGTGAGGCTCCTTGAAAAGAGTTGCTGCAACATTTCCACAAAGACTGCCATAAGGTAACAAAAAAGAAGCCTTGACTTCAACTAGCCACCTAATGAACAGCAAACTATGCACAAGAAGACAAGTGACAGTGACAGCCTGCAACAATGCTTTATTTTCAGTTTGTTTTACCCATTTGCTTTTATTTTCGCTCTTCCACTTTATTTACCAGTTTTTAAGATAATTTATGTTGTTTGTACTCATCTTAGATTAATTCTGGACCATTGGATGCTAGGGTTTCGGATTTTAATGCAAAGACAAGGCCTATATAAGGACCTGTGTCTCATCTGTTTGAAGTAGATTATTTTGAATGAAAATTAGCCTTGAGACTTCTCTCATTTCTTTCAAACTTGTGTTTAAACTGTAGTTTGGAACCCTGGCCTGATAATAACCAATGATCTCTGTGTAGGGTAATATCCGTATAAAACCCCTTAAAATTAAGGACTATAACGCAATTTATCATGTGATTAATTGTCATAAACGAAAAACAAGAGAAACGATAAAAGAATAAGAATCAACCTCGGGTCTTGTGCAAATCGGCCTAAGAACAGAAATCAACGTAGATTTCCTCCTAACTGTTGCACCCAAGATCGTCTGAGACTATGCCCCTTGTGCTAGAAATTGCTCTATGATTGCCTTGCAATATTGAGAGAGCTTTTGTGAGTTTTCTGATGTGAGATCTAGAATTTCAGAGAAGAATGCTCCAAAACCCTAATTTTCTTGCAAATGAGAAGGATTAGGTCAAAAGGAGAGAAGGGCTCTCCTTTTGTTCTTCTCGGCCAACCGTGAGCTAAAGGGGGGGAATGGGCTTTCCACTTTCTCCTTATTTAACTCGTGGTCCGACTCGTTTTGCTAAATGTATATGACGGGTTTTAATTATAAATCGTCATCCTATATCGGATATTAAAATATCGACTAGTAACATGAAACAGTCGACATATTAATACTTGTCCGACATTGACAATATTGTATAATTAATTAATTCAATATACATTAATTAAATATCACCGTTTATATTCAATTTATGAATTAACCGCTTAATTGACCTTAGCCAGTATTATTTAATCCGTATTAAATAATTATCTCAACATCGCGTTTGACTAATTATTAGTCAATAACTCCGACTAACCGCTTAGTCATATTAGGCATCAACATGACTGTATTTTCATACCGTCACATCTCTCAAACGTATCCTATAGGTGTGACTTTTAGGGACCAGTTGATCACCGCCATCTGTATGACAATAACGTCAAACTTATCTAGCAAGCCAACCGTTATTGATAAACGTGGACCAACTGATAATAATACAAAAGTATACCCTTTGATCCTTTTAGAGATTTATATGTCATTGCACTAACTGTGGAGGACACCAGCCCCAACAAGCTCCCACTTGTCCGTACAAGTGTACGTGCAATAACGTTATCCGCACTAACTGGAGGACACCGGCTCCAACAAACTCCCACTTGTCCGTACAAGTGTATGTGCGATAACCGATTCTCATATCCATTTAAAATTTCTCCCACTCAATGTAAAACAATTTGCAGATCCGTATCCGCAAAGGTCGTATTTTACAATCGATCTGTATCAAGAGTGGTTTCCCCGACTAGAGAGTAACTTAATTGATAAAACGAATCCGTATTCGAGCATGGCCATGCATTTCGATTCTGACTCCTCGAGTGGCCCTGAGAAATATCGAGTACCTGATAAAGGCTGAATATTTCCTTCAACTCGACTCCTGCCGATCTAAGCACAGTATGAAATGACCCAGAAAAAATCTACTTGGCCCCCTGTTACGGATGACCGTGAGAAAGAAACCAAAGTCACCCAAAATCTGCCTTAGTCTCAAGAGACCGTCGATAGTCAAAAGAATCGACTCTTAGGATCACCATGGAGGTCCTATCCACGACCTGGCACCGAATGTTATAAAACATTTAGGACTCCACGTCGTTGTCACAATTGTGTCCTACGAGATATCCGTATAACTCGCCTCTCGTGATCGGTCGGGTCGACCGTTTGACTTATGGCTCGTTGAACCCACCATCAACCAACGTCACAAAATAATTGCCAGAGTTATCAGCTCACTTGAGCAATTAAGGACCAAAAATATAATGTTTGTTCAGTTCACTTTGTGGTGTTCAAGATTGTCGTACAACTCCACATGAAAAACAAAATATATAAATATCAAAACGATGATGTCGTATAGAGTACACGAGAAAATGAAACTAATCCATAAAAGAGTACTACAACTCAGGAACACGTTTAATCCCCATGGAAATAACATGCCCTTCATGCTTATCTTGTCGTAATGGTTTAGTGAGAGGATCTGCTATATTATCATATGTAGCAATCTTTTCTATCACTACCTCCTTTTGCTCCACGTAATCTCAAATTAGATGAGCTTTCCGATGTACATGTCTAGACTTGTTGCTAGACTTAGGCTCCTTAGCTTGGAAGATGGCACCTCTATTGTCGCAATAGATGGTGATCTGGTCATTCGAACTATGCACTATTGATAGTTCTTGTAAGAATTGACGCATCCATATCGCTTCCTTTGCAGCTTCAGTCGCGGCATAGTACTCGGACTCAGTCGTAGAATCTGCTGTAACACTTTGTTTGGAACTCTTCCAGCTGACTGCAGCGCCATTAAGAGTAAAAATGAATCCAGACTGAGATTTCGAGTCATCTCGATCCGTTTGGAAGCTAGCATCTCACAGAATCGGTTGCGCATAGCTTTTGATCGCCTCCATAAGTCAATGCCCAATCTTTAGTCCTCCGTAGGTACTTAAGAATGTTCTTGACAGCCATCCAATGTGATTCACCTGGATGCTGTTGGAATCGACTTGTCATACTCAATGCATATGCTACGCCCGGACATGTGCATATCATGGCATACATGATTGATCCTATTGCCGAAGCATAAGGAATCCGGGTCATGCGCTCTATCTCTTCCGGTGTCTTTGGTGCCTGAGACTTGCTCAAATGCACCCCTGGAGCCATAGGAAGAAACCCCTTTTTGGAGTTAGTCATGCTTAATCTCTCTAGAATCTTGTCTATATAAGGCTCCTGACTGAGAGATAACATCCGACGTGATCTATCTCGATAGATAGGATGCCCAAAATTCTTTGTGCCTCACCCAGATCTTTCATCTGGAAATGGTTCTTCAACCATACTTTTACCGAAGTTAAGAGAGGTATGTCATTCCCAATCAGGAGTATGTCATCAACATACAATATTAGGAAGACAATCTTGCTCCCACTCGACTTGATATATAGACATGGTTTCTCGACCGATCGAGTAAATCCATTTTCTTTTATCACTTGATCGAAACAATGATTCCAACTCCGAGAAGCTTGCTTAAGTCCATAAATGGAACGCTTAAGCTTGCACACTTTCTTAGGATGTTCAGGATCGATGAAACCTTCGGGTTGTACCATGTACAACTCTTCCTCCAAATAACCGTTTAAGAAGGCGGTTTTCACATCCATCTGCCAAATTTCATAGTCATGAAAAGCGGCAATCGCTAAGACAATCCGAATGGAACGCAGCATGACTACGGGTGCAAAAATTTCATCGTAGTGCAAACCTGGCACTTGGGTGAAACCTTTAGCAACTAGTTGTGCTTTATAGATATCTTGTTGACCTTCCACAGAATGCTTTATCTTGTAAAGCCATTTGCATTGAAGGGGACGAACCTTAGCAGGCAAGTCAACAAGATCCCATACGTTATTCTCATACATTGAGTCCATCTCGGATTGCATGGCCTCAAGCCATAGCTTTGAGTTGGAACTAGTCATGGCACCTTTATAGGTTGCGGGTTCACTACTCGTTAAGAGCAGAATGTCATCTATGTCATGTTCCTCGACCATACCAATGTATCTGTCCGGAGGAATAGAGACTCTTCCCGACCTCCTAGGTTCCTCAGGAATACTAACCGCAGCCGGGATTGAAGGAACTGGTTCCTCCAATGGTTGCTCGGCATTTGGTTCTGGAATCTCCGACAGCTCGAAGGTTCTATTACTCTTCGCGTTCTCGAGAAACTCCTTCTCTAAGAATGTCGCACTAGCCGCAACAAATACACGTTGTTCGGTTGGCGAATAGAAGTAATGACCAAATGTTCCTTTAGGATAACCTATAAAGTATGTCTTGACCGATCGCGGGCCGAGCTTATCCTCGTGTCTCCACTTGACATAAGCCTCGCAGCCCCAAACCCGTATAAAGGACAAGTTAGGGACCGTTCCCTTCCATAGTTCATATGGAGTCTTGTCAACAGCTTTAGACGGACTTCGGTTAAGTATTAGAGCAAATGACGATGTAAGAGCATAACCCCACAATGAATCATGCAATACGGTGTGACTCATCATGGATCGAACCATATCAAGTAGTGTTCGATTTCTCCGTTCGGACACACCATTCAACCGAGGTGTTCCAGGTGGAGTTAACTGTAAGGCAATCCCACAGTCCTTAAGGTGTTGATCAAACTCGTGTGAAAGATACTCGCCACCACGGTCTGATCGTAGTGTTTTAATCTTTCTACCCAGTTGGTTCTGTACCCGATTCTGGTATTCTTTGAATTTCTCAAAGGACTCACTTTTATGCTTCATTAAGTAGACATAGCCATATCTACTTAAATCGTCCGTGAAAGTGATAAAATACCTATAGCCTTCTCGTGCGGTGATTGACATAGGTCCACACACATCCGTATGTATGAGTCCTAATAGGTCAGCAGCGCGCATTCCAACACCTTTGAAGGAAATTCGAGTCATCTTACCAATGAGACATGATTCACACGTGCCAAATGATTGAAAATCAAAGGCCGAGATAGCTCCATTCTTTATGAGCTGTTTAACGCGTTTCTCATTAATGTGTCCCATACGGCAGTGCCATATATAAGTTTGATCTTTGTCACCAACCTTTAACTTTTTATTCATTACGTGCAATATTTCAGTGGTCTGATCTAAAACATAAATTCCATTCATGGAGACTGCCTTGCCATAAATCATATCGTGTAATGAGAAAATGCAGCTATTATTCTCTATTACAAATGAAAAACCAAGTTTGTCAAGTGCAGAAACTGAAATAATGTTTTTGGATTGACTGGGTACATTATAGCAGTTATATAAAAATAACTCAAATCCGCTAGGAAGCTGGATCACATATGTTCCCCTCAAGACGGCCGCCACTCGTGCTCCATTCCCGACACGCAGGTCCACCTCACCCTTTACGAGGGGTTCGATGTTTCGGAGCCCCTGCACATGATTGCATAGATGAGAACCACAACCAGTATCTTGTACCCAAGTTCCGTAACTTGCATGGTTAATCTCAATCATATGAACAAAAGTTGAAGAAGAAGAAGACATACCAACAGGAGTAACGCGACCTGCTTTTATGTCCTCATGGTATACAAGACATGTACGCCTCCAATGCCCAGTCTTGTGGCAATGATGGCATTCCATGTTACCGGTCTTGCTCTTTGTCGCGCCTGGTGAGGTGCTCGACTCACCAGGCCCACTCTTTCCCGATCCCGACTTCTTAAACTTCGGCTTACCTACTGCTAGGTCTGCCTGAGCTTTGCCCTTACCCTTGCCCTTGTTTGACACAACGAGAACATCCTGTTTAAGGCTACCACTAAACTTCATGTCCTTTTCGGTCTGTACGAGAAGGGAGTGTAGTGCATGAGGACTTTTCTTCAAATCATTCATATAGTAATTGGCTCTAAAGAGCGCAAAACCATCGTGGAGTGAATGAAGCATGCGGTCAATCACGATGTTCTCATCTTACAATCAAGTGCCTCCAGGTTTCTCGACATTCTCAATCATGCTTTGAGAATGTGTGGGCTAACCGGTTGGCCCATTTCGGAGTTTCGCCTCAAAGAAGCGACATGTATGCTCATAGGTCACGATTCTCGGTGCTTTCGAGAATTCCTTAGTGAGCGTGGTGAAAATCTTGTTTGCACCTTGGGCTATGAAGCGTTTCTGCAAATTGGATTCCATTGAAAAAATGAGTACGTTCTTTATCGCACCCGCTTCCATGACGAAATCGCTATACGTGGCGATCTCGTTAGCTCCAGCCGTGGGGCCTGGGTTTGGCGGGATGGGCTCTATCAGATATTTGAGCTTCCCGTCGAATGGCGCATTCCGTAATGCCGCCTCCCAATCCGCGAAGTTTGATCCATCATTCTTCAGTCGAGTAGACTGATTCATCTGATTCATGAAGATCCGAAGCCAGGACTCACGGTCCAATGTGGCACTTGGCATTGGGTCGTTCATACGGCCAGCCATATTGTTATTAGCAGTTTAAATGATCGTGTTCTACACTGAAAAAGAAAGAAAAACAAAACGAAATACGCAACTCATCGAGGTGATTTAAGTCTAATTAAAATTCATTTTAACGTGTAGACTCATTGCACTTGTATAATCGATCTACCTCAAGAATTATACAAATGATCCCAAGACTCAATTTCTATAAATTGATAAGCCAACTGTTTGGCTAGTTCTACCGTTAGAACTCTCGGTTGATAGATTTCCGTAAATCCTATCCGTAGTCCACCATAATCACAGGATCGTACGAATGACCATAGTGTTGAGTTAAATAGGTCAATCAGTTCCAACTTACCCGACGTAGAAGGGGTCATATTATGCCTACCGACGAAGAAGGGATTCATTAGAGTTTGACCCATAAAGACTGTTCTCAATTTTTGGTTATACGAGGAAGATCCCATCAACTTAGTTTTAATTCATTTAAAGTGAACGAAAGTCTAGCATTACGTGAATGAATTAACTTAGGTGATGGCTTATTAATTCTGTGTGACATCTGTATGTCATAGAAAACTAACGCGTAACCTCTATATGAGTCAGTTTTCATGCAAATATTAGGTGGTTTGGTTTTAGGCGGAATATGATGCAAACTATCGTTACGAGGAAAAACATAAAAAAAATGCAAAACGTAAATAAAAGTCCTAGTGTGGCCTATCCAAACAAAATGAACATAATACAACTTTGGAATCCACCGTTGGACCCGAGAAGCTTGTCTTGATGTTCCATCTTGATCCATGCAGCGGGAGTGAGCATCCGATCTCTATCTTTGGTCTTCTCAAAATTATAATTTAAAATTTACAAAATATAAACCTATTTACATTCTAAATTAAAACTGTAATTACAAGGAAAAAACCAAAACGGAGATATGAGATCTCAAAATACAACCAAGACCGTGTTCCATCATTACGGTAACACGTTCTACTAAGGCCACACTAAATTACAACCGTTTGTAAAAATAAATACGTAATAAAAACATACATGGCATTCAAAAGTAACGATAAATAAAAATGCATCAACTAAAACAAAATTTATTCGTGACATAATTCCATAATTATGTTAAATTTATCCAAACCACCTTTTAACGATTAAATTATGTGACAAAACCGCTTTTATCAACTTAATTTTAATCCATAACAATTCGTTACTTTAAACCGCTTTAAAATAACTAAATGGTACGTGTGTGAACCGTTTCACAATCAAGCGAGTGTACAAAATCCGTATTATGTACATATTAGGCCGAGAAAAAAAATAAAACACAATTTTTTTTTTCTTTCAGCGCGGCCAGAACAAAAAGGGCTCGATCGACTGATACTGCCAGTCGATCGAGTGGTTTGCCAAGCAGAAAGTGCTTGATCGACTGAACTCGAGGTCGATCGAGTACTTTTATTAGCAACGCTGTTCGATCGAGTACGAGGACTTATCGATCGAATAGTTAGGGTTTTTAAAAAAAACGAAACAAAAAACCCTCGTTGAAATCGATTTGTCAAAACAAAAACCAATTGTAATTTAGACCTAATTCGTATAAAATTAAATCTACAATTGACAAAACCTTAACATATTGCTATAATTATCGTTTAAAATAACAATATGCAAAGAACAAATCAAAAAACACAACCAATCGATCGAGACACAACAGTCCTCGATCGACTGATCAAAACGTGACCCTCATGTCACGGTTTTCAAGGCAAAAAAATATCGATTCAAATCGTTTTATGAAAATCACGATGAAAAATTTACGTGGCCTCGCTCTGATACCACTTGTAGGGTAATATCCGTATAAAACCCCTTAAAATTAAGGACTATAACGCAATTTATCATGTGATTAATTGTCATAAACGAAAAACAAGAGAAACGATAAAAGAATAAGAATCAACCTCGGGTCCTGTGCAAATCGGCCTAAGAACTGAAATCAACGTAGATTTCCTCCTAATTGTTGCACCCAAGATCGTCTGAGACTATGCCCCTTGTGCTAGAAATTGCTCTCTGATTGCCTTGCAATATTGAGAGAGCTTTTGTGAGTTTTCTGATGTGAGATCTAGAATTTCAGAGAAGAATGCTCCAAAACCCTAATTTTCTTGCAAATGAGAAGGATTAGGTCAAAAGGAGAGAAGGGCTCTCCTTTTATTCTTCTCGGCCAACCGTGAGCTAAAGGGGGGGGGGGAGTGGGCTTTTCACTTTCTCCTTATTTAACTCGTGGTCCGACTCGTTTTGCTAAATGTATATGACGGGTTTTAATTATAAATCGTCATCCTATATTGGATATTAAAATATCGACTAGTAACATGAAACAGTCGACATATTAATACTTGTCCGACATTGACAATATTGTATAATTAATTAATTCAATATACATTAATTAAATATCACCGTTAATATTCAATTTATGAATTAACCGCTTAATTCACCTTAGCCAGTATTATTTAATCCGTATTAAATAATTATCTCAACATCGCGTTTGACTAATTATTAGTCAATAACTCCGACTAACCGCTTAGTCATATTAGGCATCAACATGACTGTATTTTCATACCGTCACATCTCTCAAACGTATCCTATAGGTGTGACTTTTAGGGACCAGTTGATCACCGCCATCTGTATGACAATAACGTCAAACTTATCTAGCAAGCCAACCGTTATTGATAAACGTGGACCAACTGATAATAATACAAAAGTATACCCTTTGATCCTTTTAGAGATTTATATGTCATTGCACTAACTGTGGAGGACACCAGCCCCAACAAGCTCCCACTTGGCCGTACAAGTGTACGTGCAATAACGTTATCCGCACTAACTGGAGGACACCGGCTCCAACACTCTGTGGTTATTTGATCAAAGTCAGTTTGGCACCATTAAATTGAACCTGTGCCAGTCTGTGGTTCAATTTGATTGTGTTGAGCAAAGTTCAAGCTTTAATCCTGTGTTCACTGTGGATTTGAGTCTGAAATTTATTAAGTTAATATCTTAAGTTTCATGTGAATCATCTGTGGGAATTTATGGTCTTGACTATATATTTTCTTTACGCAAAACAAGTCCTACACTCAGTTGGGTCAATCGTCTGCAATCTCAGGATTCAGGTTGTTTCAGTTGAGCTTAAAAATACTTAGAGTCCTTCCAAATTCATAGAAATTGGTATAGTTTTAGATTATTGCTAAATCTTAATCCTCACAAAAAAAATCAGAATTTTACAAGGTCATTTGGTATTTTTAAAGTTTATTGCAAGCCAGGTTGCATTGTTTGCCTATCCATAAGGTTTACATTGCATTTTTGGTAATCATAGCTCAGGTTTAACACAATTCCACCTTTGTGTTAGTCTCGGGTTGAGAGAAGCTGTGAGATCATTATCCCTACCTACATTAAAAACACAAAAACAACAATGAGTAAAGAGAGACTTGCTTGTATTGAGATCAGAATAGAAACACTTGCAGGAAATGTAGACACGCTCCTCAATGCTATTCATGTGGTGATGGAGAGGTTTCCAAACCATGATCTAAGGAGACAGCCACCTGCCAGAGGAAGAGGTAGAGGCATAGGCTTCTTCATGGGAGCAGGGAGAGGACAACCACATCATGGATATGAATCAGATTCAGAGGAGAGCATTAGAACACAAGAGGAGGCTCTTGAACAAGCAAACAAGCATCTAAAGGTAGAAATTCCTGATTTTTCTGGTAGTCTTAACCCTGATGACTTACTAGAATGGATTAGGGATGTTGAAAAAAATATTTGAGTTTAAAAATTACAATGATGCTAAGGCTTGTAAAGTTGTTGTGTTGAAATTAAAAGGATATGCCTCACTATAGTATGATAACCTTAAACATCAGAGGTTAAGGGAAGGGAAGGAGGCTATTAAATCTTGGTCCAAACTTAAAAAGAAATTGCTAGATAAGTTTGTTACCAAAGATTATACCCAAGATCTGTTTATTAAGTTGTCTAAGCTTAGGCAGGATGAGAGACCACTTGAGACCTATTTGAGGGAATTTGAACAGCTAACCTTACAGTGTGAGATAAATGAGAAGCCTGAGCAAAGGATTGCTAGGTTCTTAGAAGGACTTGATAAGAACATTGCTACTAAGGTTAGGATGCAACCACTTTGGTCTTACGATGATGTTGTCAACTTGACACTTAGAGTGGAGAAAATGGGAAAGTCTAAACCTGCCACACCTAAACCAAAACCTGTCTTTAGGCCCAACATTGGTGTTAAAATTGTTGAAATACCTAAACCAGTGTCCCAAATAGGAGGAGACAAGGGGAAAGCACCCATGTTCCCTAAGTCCAACCCACCTCTGACTAATAAAAAGATTAAATGCATCCAATGTCAAGGGTATGGCCACTTCAGGAAGGACTGTCCTTCCAAGAGAGCATTGACAGCAATGGAAGTAGAGGAGTGGGAAAGAGAGGGTTCAGTTGAGTATGAGGAGGAACCAGTGAATGAGGAGACAACTCTTGATGAGGAACCCAACCAAGAACAGATCTTGGTTCATCCTGATACAGGCCATAGTCTTGTTTTATGGAGGGTAATGCACTCTCAACAGGCACCATTGGAGGAGGATCAAAGGTCCCTCATTTTCAGGAGTAGAAGTACTATTTAGGGAAGGGTATGCAACTTGATCATTGATGGTAGAAGCTGCACTAATGTAGCATTTGTCACCATGGTTAATAAGCTCAACCTTAGCACCCAGGAGCACCCCAACCCTTACAAGCTCAGATGGCTAAACAAGGGAGCAAAAGTCAAGGTGGATAAACAATGCCTGGTTCTATTCTCAATTGGCAATGTTTATAAAGATGAGATCTTATGTGATGTGGTCCCAATGGATGCTTGGCACCTACTATTGGGTAGACCATGGGAATTTGACAAGAATTCTATCCACCAGGGAAGGAGCAACACTTATTCCTTCAAGCAAGGCAGCAAGAAAATCACATTGACCCCTCTACCACCTAATTAGAAGAACTATGGGAGTTCAAGTGTGACTGATGGACTCAATGGAGTTTTATTTCTATCTGAAGCAGAAATGGTCAACGAAATGCAACAAGAACAGCTTGTTCTTATCTTGTTGTCCAAGGAAATTCATGAGGATGTGGAGCATCAACTGCCAGCAGAGGTTAGGCCATTACTGGAATAATACCAGAATGTCTTCCCTACTAAATTTCCTAGTGGATTACCTCCATTAAGAGGTATTAGCACCAGATTGACCTTATGCCAGGATCTGTACTCCCTAATAGACCTGCATACAGGTGTGATCCTGATGCTACAAGAGAATTGCAGAAGCAAATTGATGAGCTGATGAACAAGGGGTTTGTGAGAGAATCCCTGAGTCCCTGTGTTGTCCCAACACTGTTGGTACCTAAGAAGGATGGCACTTAGAGGATGTGTATTGACAGCAGAGCTATCAACAACATCACAGTCAAATATAGGTTCCCTATACCTAGATTGGATGACATGCTGGATGAGTTAAGTGGTGCCAGGATCTTTTCTAAAATTGATCTTAGGCAGGGCTATCATCAAGTGAGAATCAGAGAAGGAGATGAGTGGAAGACTGCCTTCAAAACTAAACAAGGGCTCTATGAATGGTTGGTTATGCCATTTGGGTTATCAAATGCCCCCATAACTTTTATGAGATTGATGACAGAAGTGTTGAGGCCTTGTTTAGGGAGATTTGTTGTGGTGTACTTTGATGACATCCTAATCTACAGCAAATCCACATGAGAACATTTGAGCCACCTTGAGAAAGTATTCCAAATCCTGAGAGATAGCAAACTGTTTGGTAAATTAGAGAAATATACTTTCTTGGCTTCTAAGATTAAGTTCCTAAGATATATCATCTCTAAAAGAGAGATTTCTGTGGATCAGGACAAGATTGATGCCATAAAATCTTGGCCAATCCTTAAGAGCATCACTGAAGTAAGAGGCTTCCATGGTCTTGCCTCCTTTTACAGAAGATTTATCAAAAACTTCAGTGCTGTTGCTGCCCCTATCACAGAGTGTATGAAGAAAAGAGAGTACAAATGGATTGAGAATTCTCAGCAAGCATTCAACTTGATCAAAAGAATGCTGTGGGAGGCACCTGTTCTCAGACTACCTGATTTCAACTGTTTGTTTAAAGTAGAATGTGATGCTAGTGGTGTTGGCATATGAGCTGTATTAATTCAGGAAAGAAAGCATGTGGCCTACTTTAGTGAGAAGCTAAGTGGAGCCAAGCTGAGTTACTCCACTTATGACAAAGAGTTCTATGCAATTGTCATGGCTCTTATGCATTTGAGCCATTACCTGAGACCAAAACCTTTTGTGCTGCACTCCGATCATGAAGCTTTGAAGTATATCAATGGCCAGCATAAGCTAAATCACAGGCGTTCCAAATGGATTGAATTCTTGCAATCCTTTACATTTTCAAGCAAGTACAAAGAAGGGAAGCAAAACATTGTTGCTGATCACTATCCAAGAGATATTCATTGCTGACAGCTATGGAACAGAAAGTTCTTGGGTTTGAATTCATAAAAGAGCTATACAAAGATGATCCTGATTTTTATGAAGATTGGTTAGCTCAAACAGAAGGGACTAAGATTCAAGGAACCAAATTCTTGCTGCAAAAGGGTTTCCTGTTCCATGGAAATAAGCTATGTGTTCCAAGAGGTTTATACAGGGAACTACTGATCAAAGAAGTTCACTCCAGTGGTTTAGGAGGTCATTTTGGGGTCCAAAAGACTGGATATATTGCAGGAGTAGTTTTAATGGCCCAAGATGATAGGAAATGTTCAGATAGTGCTAAGGAGATGCTCAATCTGCCAAAAAGCCAAGAGCACATTTCAAGCAGGCCCATACACTCCATTGCCAGTGTTAAATAAACCATGGGAATATGTAAGCATGGACTTCATAGTGGCATTGCCAAGAACTCAGAGAGGACATGATTCAGTAATGGTTGTTGTTGACATGTTCAGTAAAATGGCCCATTTCATAGCATATAAGAAAACTGAGGATGCTGTGAGTGTTGCTGAACTTTATTTCAGTCATATTGTCAAGCTACATGGAGTTCCAAAAACCATAGTGTCAGATAGAGATGTTAAATTCATGAGTTATTTTTGGAAGACACTATGGAAGTTCCTCAACACCAGATTGTTGTTCAGCACCTCCCACCACCCACAAACAGATGGCCAGGTTGAGGTCATTAACAAAATACTAGGAAGGATATTGAGGTGCATTGTTAGCAAGTCTTTGAAGGACTGGGATTTAAAACTGCCACAAGCTGAGTTTGCTTTCAACAGAGCTCCCTCATCTGCAACTGGTCACAGTCCATTTGAAGTGGTTTATGGGATCAATCATCTGATGCCCTTAGATCTTTCAAATGTACCTAAGAAATAAATGAACTATGATGCTAAGAAGAGGGTGGAACAGATGCTAAAGCTCCATGAAACTGTCAAGAGACAAATTGAGAAGGCCAATGACAGGTACAAGAAACAGGCCAAGAGTCCCAAACAGAAGAAAGAATTCATGCCAGGTGACCTTCTATGGATCCACTTAAGGAAGGAAAGGTTCCCTGCTAAGAGAAAGAACAAGCTGATGCCTAGGCAAGAGGATCCTTTTGAAGTCATTGAGAAAATTGGTCCAAATGCTTACAAGATAGACCTTCTTGGTGAGTATGGGGTGCATGGAAGATTCAATATAGGAGACCTGAGTCCTTACTATGGTGAGTCTGATGATGAAGAGGGACTAGGCTTAAGGTCAAGCCCTTTTCAAGAAGGGTAGGCTGCAACAGGAGCTAGATCAGGGGCTCCAAATCCTGACCAAGCCACAGACCAGGTCCAGGCAACACCCAGTGCACCACCAGAGATGCTTGTCAAGAGGTTCACAAGATCAAGCTTTCAGCTGCCACCATGGCCAGCTGAAAGGAGTCTCAATTAAAAGTCCAAGCAAGGGTCCCTAAGCATCCACACCAGTCATCCTAAAATGCAATGTCCCAGCAGAAAATTCAGCAACAAGAAAGCAAAGCAGTCACATGTTGGAGTTAAAGCATAAAGCAACATTTCCTTATTTGGTGAGGCATTTGTGAGGCTCCTTGAAAAGAGTTGCTGCAACATTTCCACAAAGACTGCCATAAGGTAACAAAAAAGAAGCCTTGACTTCAACTAGCCACCAAATGAACAGCAAACTATGCACAAGAAGACAAGTGACAGTGACAGCCTGCAACAATGCTTTATTTTCAGTCTGTTTTACCCATTTGCTTTTATTTTCACTTGTCCACTTTATTTACCAGTTTGTAAGATAATTTATGTTATTTGTACTCATCTTAGATTAATTCTGGACCATTGGATGCTAGGGTTTTGAATTGTAATGCAAAGACAAGGCCTATAAAAGGACTTGTGTCTCATCTGTTTGAAGTAGATTATTTTGAATAAAAATTAGCGTTGAGACTTCTCTCATTTCTTTCAAACTCGTGTTTAAACTGTAGTTTGGAACCCTGGCTTGATAATTAACCTGTGATCTCTATGGTTAATTGATCAAAGCCAGTTTGGCACCATTTGTAGATACCTCATTTCTGCACCTCCCGCAAACCACCCGGTGATGATTGGGCCGCATGTTTGGTATACGGAACGATTTGTGACAGTTCGTAAGTTTATCGTCAAGTGGTCGCTCAAGCACTTGTGTCTACCTCTTAATTGTCAGCTACGTGCCGATACGGTCGTTTTGACTGTAATTAGAGTACATTTGGAGTCCGGATCAAAAAACCGTCTTCATTTTCTAAAACCGAGTCAGAATGTTCTGGAATATTCCGGATATTTCTATTCCAGATTTTCCAATCTTTTAATCTTTGGTAAAATATCTCCCGTAATGATCACACAAAATATTAAGGAAACGAGATTAATCCGTTATTCCATAATAAAAACGCGGAAATCTGTCTTCCGCAGGAGGAAACCACCGAGGAAAGGACGCAGCAGGTGCTGCGCCTCTTCCAAGGGACGCAGTGCCTACTGCGCCTCTTCCTCGGTCCTTTTCTGCGTATTTTCCGTATCTTTTCGAGATTCACTTCCAAAGTTTCTCCGAAAGCCCTATTTCGTCCGTGTGATTAGTATAAAGAGAGACCTTCGGTCTCACATATTTCTCACGCGAGTGTCCGCCCTTCTCTTCTCCCTTTACATTCTAGACCACGTTCTTACTTTTTGGCGTCTATGTGCTTGAACTTTCGACCACGTAAGCTCAGATCTTTCTGAGTACCAGCCTCGTTTTGCATGACCGACCAATTTGACCAACTCCACAATCAATCAACTTTAATCAATCTGTTTAATTCCTCCTAGAGGGCACTTTCGTCGTACATTCGAGTCGAGCATCACTAATCGTTAACTAAGTTCATCTCGTTTCGTCAAACATGTAAGTCTGAGGGTGTAAATCCTTCTTTTATTTATTGTTCTTTATTTTTGCAATCATTATTGTAAGATTTATGTTGAAAGTATTCTTAAAACCGATTTGTAAAACCTTATTTTAAAAACCTCTTTTTACTGTGGTCGGTATTCCTCTTGGGAGGTTTAGTTTTTGGTACTTGTCGTTAGGAGCACCTAGACCAAAACAATATTTATAACTCCACAAACAACTCTACAATTAGTAAAGAGGCAAGTAAAGGTCGGATCCCAAGGGACGGGTATTGAAGTGAGATTTTCAATTGTAACTAGCGGTGTCTAGGGTTGTCACAATTTGGGGTTGGAATAGAAGATCACTAAACTAAATAGCAATGAAAGTAAACAAGCAAGATGATTAAAAAGGGATGTAAACAATTGATAAAAGGCACTAGGGTGTCATGGGGTCATAGGGGATTCATGGTAATTGATCATACAAACATATTCTCAAATTATAAGCAAGCAATTATTGTTGTGATGGATCGAGTTGGTTTATATCTTACAATCCTAGGAAAGTTTGGGTCCCGGAGCCGAATCGATTAGATTGTACAACACCTACAAGTCAACTTAATCTTCCCTACTCAACTATATGCATGGTCTAATGAGACTCGAGTTGGTTTATGTCTTACAAGTCTCATTGAAAAGATAGGTGATGGGTAAAAAATGCAAGGATTCATAGGCTCGCATTTCATCAAACATAACATGTGCATAAGTTGAGATCACAACAAGCAAGCAAATAAACTATGAAAACATATTAATTTAAGCATGAATCATCCCCCATGTTGGTTTCCCCTAATTACCCATTAACCCTAGTTAAGGAAACTACTCACTCATTATCATGTTGAACATGCTAGCAAGGTTGTCAATCATACCAACAAAGTAAAACATGATGAATAAATGAAGATGATTAACAATAATTAAAAAGGGATTAAGAGAATTATAACTACTTATGATTCCAATAATAAAGCAAAAAATAATAGAAGTACTTGATGATTGATTGGAAGGTTGTCAATCTCCCAATAATAACCCAAATAATCTTCAATTACCCAAAATGAAAGATGAACAAAAGAATGATTAAGGAAATGAGATTTGTATTAAGACTTGACTAAAAGTTGATTAAAAGATTAAAGAGAGATTATATTGATATAAACTACACTAGAGATTGCTAAGAAGAACATAATTATCTAATTAGACTAATGGGGTATTTATAGTGGGGATTCGGTACACAAATTAGGGTTTACTAAGGGCTTAAATGACGATTAAGTCGTTGAGGAATCGCTCTTCTCAGAAAAATATGCGAGTCTCCTTTTTGCTAGTCTTTCCCGAGGTATTCGCATCCTTCATAGAACAAGTAGAAGACGAAATAGCTGTCACACAATCCCAGCGTCCAGGGCACGGGACGAGCGGATTATGGGTCTTTTGGACGAGCGGATTTGTGGGGTGGACGGGCGGATTGTGGTGGTTTTGGACGAGCGTCCTTCTGAGGAAGACGCTCGGATTCCTTGTCTTGGACGGGCGGATTGTGGGCAATCCGCTCGGATTGTTGATCAGCTTCTTCCTTTCTTCTTTTCTTCCTTTTTCTTCATACAATCCTTGAGGATTTCCTCGGGGATGCAAGGATATTTTCTCATCATTGCCCATCTACTATAGTATGTACAAAGGCCTTCTAGTCTTGTCTTCTCTTTGATGCTTGGTCATTGAATTCAATCAATTTAGCTTCATTTTGCCATGAAAATGTAAGGTTTGCACTCCTTTCCTACCAAGGGATCAAAACCTCAAAGAATATGCAAAACAAAGGACTAAAGACAATAAATGACCCAAATATGCACTAAAAAGCATGGGAACAAGGCTAATTCGGGGACTAAATATGCTCAAATAATGGTCACATCAAATATCCCCAAACCGAACCTTTGCTCGTCCCGATTAAAGAGGTGACAAAAACTAGGACCGTTATTTAAACTAACCTAATAGCATAGACGATATGAGACAATTAGCGGGTCTCACTCCGCCCCTTCAACTCACAACAAGACAACCATGAGGTAGGATGCCTTCTTGCAAGGCAAGGTGGGTCTTGCCAAAATGGCGACACATCCAAACATTAAAGCACACAAAATCAAGTAATGGATGCATCTACAAAATAATAGCCACTTTCTTCGTCTAAGTGGCAGAAATTATCTACAAGGGAAGCAATTCAAGGGTACACACTCCTTCATAGATGCAATTTCTTCAAACTACTAAGCCTAGAAGGATACCAATAAACCACCTCCAAATTGTGTCAAGCTTGGGTACCTTTGTCCTCAATCGTTAAATGCTTTTGTCAAGAGTAGACTCCCTATGGTGTTAGAAACACTGGAGGATCGCGGAATTCCCCCTCTTGCCTAGACAAGAAGAAGGGTCGTCCCCTCTCTACCATGTACAAAAATGGATACGATGGATAAAGGGATCGATAGATATTTGAGTTTCATTTGGGAGTTTGCTTTTGTTGTTTGTTTTTCCCCCCAATTTTTTGTGGCATATAACATTTGAGATCAATTTGTTGCCATTTCTTTTGATTTTTGGCATTTCAATACTTGACAACTTTTCAACTTTTTGCATTTCTTTTTGAACATTTTCAAAGTCACCCCATATGTAGTGATGGTGCCTTATATTTGAAGCATAGGAGTCTATTTTTGCTCCTCTTTTCATTTGATGCATTTTGCAAACTTTCTTTCACTTTTTATTTCTTGAACTCAAATCAATTTCTTTTTGTGCCCATTCCCTTTGATGACAAAAATGTGGTAGAACATGGATGATGGATACATGGTTTCAAGGGTCACTTGGAATAAACGGTAGCCAAGGAGTTATCACACCACAAGGTACTCTTGACTAGGCCTTAATCCATGGGTCAAAGGATACTAGCATGACACATCCTAGGGTGTTTTACAAGTATTCTAACAAGCAAAGTCTTAAGAAGAAAAAGCATCTACTAGGGCCTATATACACTTGTCAAGCTTCCCAAGTAGACGGTTTCGCAAAATTTTCTAACATGCAAACTACATGCCATGATGCAACTAACATATATACATCCTAATGCATATGATTCTACCAACGAATATGCCAAATAATCTAAATACAAGTCCTAGATTCACATTGTTTATACCGCATCAATCAAAATAAAGCCACATAGTCATTAACATAAAGAGGAAAAAGGAGGTTGGAAAGATCATACCATGCGGTCTTCAATATCCTCATGTCTCGGATGTGGCGTAGTCGATCAATGTGAAAAAGGATAAACAAACATAATATATACAAAACAATATATACAAGTCTACACTACAAAGGAAATGAACTTGTTTTTGGATTTTCAATTTTTCAATTTTTTTTGATTTTTTCGAAATTTTTGATTTTTTTTTTGGATTTTTGAATAAAAGTTAAGTTAGAATTTCCCATCCCCACACTAATATGGGCATTGTCCTCAATGACCAATATGATAGGAAATTATGCAAGTATGATGCATGATTTCTATACTAAATGCAAGTTATACTAAGCTACACTACATGATGCATGGGTTTTTGTTTATGACGGAGAGCGTAATTTAGATTACCTCCCGTTGCGTATGCATGTACTTCCCCAAACCGAGATAGACATTATTTCTAATGTTTTAAATTTTAGGGTAGTTCATGCACACAAGATGCAATGCATGAAACTATATATTGTCATTTTGGATTTTCCATGTGGGAACAATAAAAGAACACCTCAATGGGGCCGAGGTGTTAGTCCTCATGTTGTTAGGACTCTCCAAACTATGATCAAGATAAAAATAAAGAAAACAAAGAAAGAAGTAGACAAACCTCAAGAGGGTAGGAGCCTCCACAGTTTGCTAGTCCTCCACCATATCATCATTGTCATCATTTTCCTCCATAGAAGTTGACTCATCTCCACTCTCATCTTCACTTCCTTGATCTTGCTCACTTCCTTCATCATCTTCATTACCCTCTTCTTCTTCATCTACCTCTTCATCAACACCCTCATCATCAACACCCTCATCATCGACATTCTCATCTTCACCCGGTTTTTCACCCCTAGATGTGCTTGGAAATAAAACTTCCCTATCCGCCCAACTAGGCAAAGGACATGATGGATCAAGTATTCCTTGCCTAGCTAAATGAAGGAGGGGTGGATATTGGGCCAAGTATGCATCTACTCGATCATTATAAGCTTATTTGTGCATCTCTTGCATGAGGAGAGTCATGTAGTCATTGCCCACTTCAACATCTTTGGGTTTGAACTCTTGATATTTGAATGGGTAGGGTGGTGTGACAATGGAGGAGGAGGGCTCTTCAATCTCGCCCTTTTCTTGACGGATGATGTACTCGGCGTCCTTGGAGAGTGGAAGTAGGTAGTTTGTTCGATGAGCACTCAATCGGCATATCTTGGAAGGCAAAGTGAAAGATCTAGCATCATTGGTTAGCCACCCATAGTTGGTGTCAAGAGAGTTATGCTTGACCCATTTGTACTTGTAAATCATGGCATCCATGTCAATGAGATGACCCCCTTTGATCGCCACATAGGTGTTATCCTTGTTGAAATTTACGTCAAAGTGCTTGGCCAAGAGAGTAACTAGACCTCCGTTTACAATATGAGCGGTGCCTTCCTTGCCACAATCAACATTCAGCCATCTTTCCATCAAAAGCCTTAGAGCATTGTAGGGCTTAGTTAATTCCCTTCCGATATTTAAGGCCGACTCAAGTAGAACACAATCGAACTTTGTAAAGTGATTAGTGCCTTTTCTTGCAATTATAGTATTCCCGATGACCTTGTGCCACACTCTAATGCCCGGATGGTGGACTA
Source organism: Silene latifolia (assembly GCF_048544455.1). NCBI lineage: Eukaryota > Viridiplantae > Streptophyta > Magnoliopsida > Caryophyllales > Caryophyllaceae > Silene > Silene latifolia. The sequence goes on along the minus strand of NC_133533.1, from coordinate 64,193,291 downwards.
ATAGAGCGCGACAAGCATGAAAGCTCACAAATTTCTTCCCGGAAATCACCTCCCAAAGAGGAGCGGGGTCATACTTTTCGGGCATCTTGTGATAATATGGTGTATCACTAAGGCCTAATGCTTTACTCAAAACATCAAAGGTGATGCACCTATTCACATTGGCAAGACGAAACTCGATGTATTCTTTAGTCTCTACCTTAGTCACTTTAAATGAACTTAAGAATTCCAAGGTAAGGGAGGGGTATGTCAATTCTCTTGTAGTAAACAATTTTCCCAACCCCATGGTTTCAAAGAAGGCTTTTGTTTGTTCAAGGACACCCAATTTGTTCAAGGCATCTTCACAAATGAATTTGGTAGGCAAAATGGCTTTCTTAGCATACTTGGCAAATGTATCCCTATGGAAGTTAGAAATGAAAATTACCTCCGGATAGTTGGGTAATTGAGCGATTTCCGGAGTTGTTGTTGTTGTTGTTGTTGCTTCCAAGGGAGGATCTAGTTGTTGTTGAACTTCCAAGTTTGCACTATATACCATCATAGCCATTGAAGCTTTCTTTGCTTGAAGGCTTTGTTGCCTTTTCGAAAGTGTCTTTTCCTTGAGTGCCTTTGTTGCTCCTTTTGTTCTTGCCATTGTTGATTATACCAAGAAAAGATTGAAAATCTTCAATTTCTAATTATACCCAAATCGATTTAAGATGAAAGAGTTTGTCTTTGTATTTCAAAAATCGACTCAAAGGTTGAAGATTTTGGTGCTTGGATTGATTATTGTTGCAAAAGGAGTGATTAATTGTTGTTGTAAGGAAGTTTGGATTTGATTTTGTTGAATTTGGTTGAGGAAATCTTGTTTTTCGTGATGGAGAGGATGAGGGTTTTGGGGTTTATGGGTAGTGTTTGAATGAATGAATGAATGAAATGAATGTGGGAGGCGGTATTAAAACACCCGAAAAATTCAAAACTGCAGGGGAAGACGAGCGGATTCCCGTCGGGACGCTCGAATTCTGCTCATTGGTTTCAGGAAAACTCGCCTAAAGACGAGCGTCTTTCAGTGAAGACGAGCGGATTCTGCAATTCAGGACGAGCGGCTTTCCTCAAAGACGAGCGGATTCTCTTATAGGAACTTTGCTTAATCTGCACTGACAAAAAGACGAGCGTCTTTTTACAAAGACGAGCGGCCAATTTCAGACGAGCGTCTTCTCAGCTAGGATGCTCGGATTCTCTTACAGATCAAAATTTTTGATTTTGCAGCTCATTTGGACGGACGGATTCTTCCACAGACGCTCGGATTCCTATAAGACGAGCGGATTACCCAAAAGCTGCTCGGATTCCACCTAGTCTACCCGGATTCAGGACCATCCGTGCACTTGCATATCCCGTGTCATTTTCTTTCTTCAAATCCCGTGTTCTTCATTGTAGGGGCACTACAAAGGCATGAATAGCCTAGGCAATTTCTATCCCCACACTAAGTTAAAGCACTACACATCAATAAAATCATTAGTCCCTCCCTCACTTCTCTCAAAAATGATGAATATCTTGATCAAGGCACAAAAATCTAAAAATGACAAAAATGCAATGTAAGAATTAAAATGCAAGTTAGGGAGTTAGAAATATTTACAAATGGTTGTTTGGAGAGGACTCCATCAAACTCTCATCCTTAGTGAGATGTCATGGGGGCATGTTCAAGGTGTTGTTGATGTTACTCAACACCTTGAAGAAGTAGTCAAAAGCTTGTTCATTATCATGATAAAGATCCTCAATAGATCTTTGCACTTGTTGTCCTTCATGTTTGTCTTGATCGATAGCATTACCAATGTAGAGATTAAAAATCCCTTCAAACTCATCGTCCCAAAGACCACAAACTTCGTCTACTTGATCATTAAAAATCTCTTGAGTTGATAGAGACAACTCTCCTCCTTTATTGTCTTGGCCAATGAGGCCATCCTCTTCACTTGTCATGGGTGAGCTTTTCAAGCTCTCTTTGTTACAATTCACTTGCTCTTTTGATGGAGCATCATCAACTTTCTTTTTCCATTGGAATTCCGACTTCTTCCTCTCATCCTTCCGGCTATAATGATCAACCATAAAACATGGTTCATGCAAACGGGGAGCTCTCATGGTCTTGTCAAGATTGAAAGTTATGCTCTCATCCCCCACTTCTAGAGTGAGCTCTCCATGCTTCACATCTATTACCGCACCCGCGGTGTGCAAGAAAGGTCTACCTAGAATGATTGGAATATTGGAGTCTTCTTCCATGTCAACAATGACAAAGTCCACCGGGATGAAAAATTTCCCAACTCTTACGGGAACATCTTCCCATATCCCTGATGGTGTCTTCGTCGATCTATCGGTCATTTGGAGGGTGATATTGGTACATTTAAGCTCTCCCATCCCTAACCTTTTACTTACCGAATACGGCATAACACTCACACTAGCCCCTAGGTCACATAGGGCTTTGTTGATCGTTGTGTCGCCAATGGTACACGGTATTGAGAAGCTTCCCGGATCTTTAAGTTTCGGAGGTGAACTCTCTTGAAGGATTTCACTACTCACCTTAGTGAAGGCGATAGTCTCAAGCTTCCGGATCGACTTCTTTTTCGTAAGGATGTCTTTCATGTACTTTGCATAGGCCGGCACGTGATTGATTAATTCCGTGAAAGGAATCGAGACTTCCAAATTCTTCACAATTTCCATAAATTTTCCGAGTTGGTCATCAAATTTGGGCTTAGCTTGACGACTTGGAAAAGGAAGTCTAATCACAATGGGTTCGTTCTCCTTGGCCTTGTCTTCACTTTTCTTTGAAACTTCTTCTTTTGATGGTTTTCCATCCTTGGAGTTTTGCACAACTTCTTCTTTGTCACTAGCTTCCACCACTTCATCCTCAACTTGCGTCTCTGGTGCTTCATACCTCGTACCACTCCTCAAGTGAATGGCACTAACCGTTTCATGTCTCGGGGGATTACTTTGAGGTGGTAATTTCCCCTTTTGTCTTTGTGAGCTTGAAGATGCTAGTTGAGTCAATTGGGTTTCCAACATTTTGGTGTGAGCTAGGATGTTGTTGATGGTGATTTCCTTTGCTTGACTATCTTTTTGCATTTGAGTGAAAAACTCTTGTTGATTCTTTTGCCTTTGGAGGACCGCTTTTTGAACATCAAAACCTTGGTCATTTTGTTGATTGTATGGAGTTTGATTTTGGTAACCTTGGTTTTGGTTGTAAAAGGGTCTTTGATTTTGGTTTCTCATGGGAGGTGGGGTGTATGTTGGTTGAGGGTTTTGAACATTTTGGCTTTTGTATGAGAGATTTGGGTGGAATTTGGTGTTTTCATTGTAATAATTTGAATAAGGGGTACCACTCTTGTATGCTTGAAAAGCATTCACTTGTTCATTTGTTCCCCTACATTCATTTTGGTCATGTCCCAAAGTTCCACAATTCTCACATATCCCACTTGGGATTGATGAAGATGCCGTCATGGCATTAACATGATGCTTTGGTGATTTTGAGGCTTCTTCGAGTCTAGCCATAGCTTTTTCGAACTTCAAATTGATGGTATCAGTGTGAGCACTAAGTTGAGCACCCAATTGAGTAATAGAGTCCACTTCATGCTTTCCTCCTCTAGTAGCCTTGCGAGGTCTACTATATTGTGAATTATGGACCGCCATTTCCTCAATCTTGTTCCAAGTTTGATTATCGTCAACTTCGGTGAACATACCATTTGATCCCATGTTGAGAATGTTTCTTGAGTCTTCATAAAGACCATTCCAAAATTGTTGTACCAAGAACCACTCGCTAAGTCCATGATGAGGACATGAGCGACAAATTCCTTTGAATCGCTCCCAATCTTCATACAAGGATTCTTCATCTCTTTGCTTAAAGCCCGTAATTTGAGCTCTTAGCATGTTAGTCTTTTCGGGAGGGTAGAACTTTTTGTAGAAAGCTAGATCCAATTTCTTCTAAGAGTCAATTCCGAGAGTAGCCTTATCAAGGCCTTTCAACCATTGTTTTGCGGTGCCAATTAGAGAAAAAGGAAATAAGACCCATCGAATTTGGTCTTGAGTTACACCGGTTTGAGAAATCGCATCACAATAGTCACAAAAAGTCTCCATGTGAGAGTGAGGGTCTTCACTAGGCATCCTCCCAAATTGGCTTCTTTCGACTAATTGGATAAATGCGGATTTGGCAATGAAATTTCCGGTTAAGTGTTGTGGTGTGGGAGTACCATTGGGTAGGTTCTCCTCGGTTGGTACGGAATGTGATGAAAATTTGGGCATTGTGGGTTGATTTTGTGTTGGGTTCTCCTCACCTTCTCTTGCAAAAGGGTTGACAAACTCAATAGCGTTTGGTTGAATATCTACAACCTCGCCAATACCTCTCAAAGTTCTTCTAGCAAGCCTTCTATTGTTTGACAAAGTCCTTTCAATTTCGTGATCAAAGGGTAACAAGTTACCTTGTGATCTTCTAGACATGCAAAATATCAAACAACTTGAAAATAATTAGAACAAACCTTGAGGAGTTTTACTTCCCCAAGGCAAAGAAAGACATAACTAATAACAATCTAAGAAAATCTAAATCATGTTAACACCGTCCCTGGCAACGGCGCCATTTTTGGTCGGTATTCCTCTTGGGAGGTTTAGTTTTCAGTACTTGTCGTTAGGAGCACCTAGACCAAAACAATATTTATAACTCCACAAACAACTCTACAATTAGTAAAGAGGCAAGTAAAGGTCGGATCCCAAGGGACGGGTATTGAAGTGAGATTTTCAATTGTAACTAGCGGTGTCTAGGGTTGTCACAATTTGGGGTTGGAATAGAAGATCACTAAACTAAATAGCAATGAAAGTATACAAGCAAGATGATTAAAAAGGGATGTAAATAATTGATAAAAGGCACTAGGGTGTCATGGGGTCATAGGGGATTCATGGGAATTGATCATACAAACATATTCTCAAATTATAAGCAAGCAATTATTGTTGTGATGGATCGAGTTGGTTTATATCTTACAATCCTAGGAAAGTTTGGGTCCCGGAGCCGAATCGATTAGATTGTACAACACCTACAAGTCGACTTAATCTTCCCTACTCAACTATATGCATGGTCTAATGAAACTCGAGTTGGTTTATGTCTTACAAGTCTCATTGAAAAGATAGGTGATGGATAAAAAATGCAAGGATTCATAGGCTCGCATTTCATCAAACATAACATGTGCATAAGTTGAGATCACAACAAGCAAGCAAATAAACTATGAAAACATATTAATTTAAGCATGAATCATCCCCCATGTTGGTTTCTCCTAATTACCCATTAACCCTAGTTAAGGAAACTACTCACTCATTATCATGTTGAACATGCTAGCAAGGTTGTCAATCATACCAACAAAGTAAAACATGATGAATAAATGAAGATGATTAACAATAATTAGAAAGGGATTAAGAGAATTATACCTACTAATGATTCCAATAATAAAGCAAAGAATAATAGAAATACTTGATGATTGATTGGAAGGTTGTCAATCTCCCAATAATAACCCAAATAATCTTCAATTACCCAAAATGAAAGATGAACAAAAGAAAGATGAAGGAAATGAGATTTGTATTAAGACTTGATTAAAAGTTGATTATAAGATAAAAGAGAGATTAGATTGATATAAACTACACTAGAGATTGATAAGAACAACATAATTATCTAATTAGACTAATGTGGTATTTATAGTGGGGATTAGGTACACAAATTAGGGTTTACTAAGGGCTTAAATGACGATTAAGTCGTTGAGGAATCGCTCCTCTCAGAAAAATATGCGAGTCTCCTTTTTGCTAGTCTTTCCCGAGGTATGCGCATCCTTCATAGAACAATTAGAAGACGAAATAGCTGTCACACAATCCGAGCGTCCAGGGCACGGGACGAGCGGATTATGGGTCTTTTGGACGAGCGGATTTGTGGGGTGGACGGGCGGATTGTGGTGGTTTTGGACGAGCGTCCTTCTGAGGAAGACGCTCGGATTCCTTGTCTTGGACGGGCGGATTGTGGGCAATCCGCTCGGATTGTTGATCAGCTTCTTCCTTTCTTCTTTTCTTCCTTTTTCTTTATACAATCCTTGAGGATTTCCTTGGGAATGCAAGGATCTTTTCTCATCATTGCCCATCTACTATAGTATGTACAAAGGCCTTCTAGTCTTGTCTTCTCTTTAATGCTTGGTCATTGAATTCAATAAATTTAGCTTCATTTTGCCATGAAAATGCAAGGTTTGCACTTCTTTCCTACCAAGGGATCAAAACCTCAAAGAATATGCAAAACAAAGGACTAAAGACAATAAATGACCCAAATATGCACTAAAAAGCGTGGGAACAAGGCTAATTCGGGGACTAAATATGCTCAAATAATGGTCACCTCATACGGATTATCAGAAGACAACCGTCGAGAAAGGACGTAGCAACTGCTGTGCCTCTTCGAAGGGACGCAGTACCTGCTGCGCCTCTTCGTGAGGCTGCCGCAGTTCCTGCTTCCTTTCTTCTTCCTTCGTCTTTTGATTGTCTGTTTGTTTCTTGTTTCGTCTTTCAATTGTTCTTTGTTTCATCGACACAATAATTTGAGTATGATAATTTTAACATGTAAAAAATTCATCATTAATTAAATCATCTTTTAAATCCCGACTTAAATCCCAAGTAATTCATATTTGCGGGTTTTCGTCATCAAATCAACTCGGATTTTTAGAGGTTTGATTTATCCATATTGAGTCTCTGGAATTCGTCATTGGTATATTTTCATCTGTTTGATATCGTCACCATCATTAATTCATCATTAATAACCTGTTTAATCTAATTAATTTGATTAATATAATTAATTTGTTTAGTTTGTTAATCCGTAATTATCCTTTTAATCTTGTATATTCGTTCTAATTAGTTTTTTTATCCATGTTTCATCGTCTTTATGACCTCATTCACATGTAAATAATATGTTAATCACTTTCATCCGAGTAAATTATTCATAATCAATCATTAAATTCACCAATTAACGCTAACGAGTTGCGGTTCCGGCTTCACAACCAGAACTCAACCCAGGAACAGACGCAGCTACTGCTGCGCCTCTTCCAAGGGACGCAGCTCTGCGGCGCCTGTTCCCGGTTGATTTCTGTCCCTGAATTCCCATTTCTGCTTTGACTTAGTTATTAATTACGTGTTTAATTTGCTATTATTCGTATTATCAACCCTAATTTCTTTTCGTTAATTTATTTATTCTTTCTTTTCTAAAACATCCGTTTTAAATGTATTTTCGACATGAATCATTAAATCCGATGTAATTATTGTAATTTTCTTTATTGTATTATTATTGTATTTCTTTTATTGTATTGCTTGTATGCTCTCATATGCAATCCATCCTAAATTCCTACTTCGACCTAATTGTATGATTAAATTACGTGATAACTGACTTAGTTAATTCTCACATGCTAGGATTAATTTAATAGATGTTGCATTGCATGCATATAAATCGACAATATATCGAGTATAGACAATTTCCCTAAACATTAGTAGAGGCCGCTATCGAGGTGGGCGGGATTAGGTGTTCGATCAAAAGAGCTTCCTAATACGTACCCTCACCCCTTACTCAAGATCTCTGTGAACATCCGTGTTCATTGACATCCACGAGAGTCATTCTAGACATAGAATGCTAAGGGTAACGAGTGCTTAGTGTTCATGTCACTACTTTGTGTCTTGACATGACACGAGGTATTCGAACGGTTTCCAATTTTCCACAATAAACTGGTGGCGACTCCACAAATGCAAATAAACCAAAGAGTGAAAAGCTTGCTTCGCTTTTCGCCCCCGTGGGCCCGCGTCCACAGTTTAGCGACTCCGTTGGGGATAATACACTTACGTGTAGCCAAAAGGGTGAAACTTGAACAAGGTTAGGGAATAGTTTGTACAAGACAATTGTCGGTTTTCATAACTCGGTCTTCCTAGATCGTTTCATTCGGCCTTCTTCGGCCCAACCCAATCCATTCGACCAATCGTCCCGTCTAAACGGTCATAATTCTTATTTTGTCCTAAGGATGGATAGCGATTGACGTCATCCATACCATGGTACTTACTCTTGTTTGTATCAAGGACTTTCACTACTTGAGGAAATGGACTAGGAATCGGCCTTACTCTTGTTTGGTACGAGCCTCTCCACAGACCTCGGGTTTGATTGTTCGGTATGGCAACCCACCCTTTAAACCAAAACCCTTCTAAATGCACTCAGCATCCCGTTATAATGCTTGTATAATGTTTGTACCATATGTGATTACCATTTCTAAACAAAACCATGACGATTTTTGTAAAATCAAAATCCTTTTCAAAATGTAAAAATTTCGAAACTTAGGCCTAACATTAGCGCAAAACCACTCGAAACTCTGTCCAATTGTCGAGTCAAAATTCGGGCCTCAAAACCCATTTCAAAGCCTCACTTCGAGTCCACTCCTACAACTACACTAAAGTTGACTAGGACCAACATTTCCAAACTTCGTCATTTCCTCAAAACTCACTTGACACAAGTGGCACACTCCCACTTCACAAGTCAAAACATTTCTTTTCAAGTAAGTGTACTAGAATGATCGATCCTGTTTTGATTCGTCGTCGATCTCTTATCCAGTTTCCAAGATGCCTGATACAAGCGACGTGAACTTCAACCAACTCCAGAATGGTAACGATCAAATCTTAGATGCGCTAGCTCGTCTCCAAGTCACTCAAGACCAAGTATACGATCGCCTTGACACAATCGAGGGCCGATTATATGCCGTGGAAACGAGGATGCCTCCTCGAGAAAGTGAAGTGTCTGATGAATTTGTGAATAACTTCAGGGACGAAAACCCTCCTATAAGTATGACTACAGCTGAGAAACGACTCCAATACTTGGAAGAACAGTTGATGTATCTCAAAGGGGATGACATTTATAGGGAAAATAATCGCAAATATGAAGCCGTGAGTTCCAAGTTGCCAACCAACTTCAACATGACAGATATCCCTAAATTCAAGGGGCATGAAAACCCTTTGAACCATATCCGTGCTTTCAAGGATTACATGTCTATCAAAGGCATTAAACCCGAGTTGTTCTTAAGGATCTTTCCTTCATCTCTTGACACCATTCCAAAACAATGGTTCTATTCTCTAGAACATAAGAAGATCGCTACCTGGGATGATGCCGCAATTGAGTTTGCCAAACAATACACGGATAATGCTGAAATCCAAGTCAACACGCGCACTTTAGAGGTTCTTACCCAAAATGACAAAGAAAGTTTCACCGACTTCCTAAGTAGGTGGAGGAAGACTAGTACTCAACTCGTTGAACGTCCAGACGAAGCTACCCTCGTGGAAAAATTTGTGGACAACCTAAAGCCCATCTATGCAAATCATTTGAGGTATCAAAACATTAAGACCTTCAAAGACTTAACCGTACTAGGGACAAGGATCGAAGATGACATCCGTAAAGGGGTCTTGTCCAAAACGGTAGGTCGTGGATATCAAGGCTCAATAAGTCGTTCTTACGGATCTACTAGCAAAACTGATGAGGTTAACCTTCTCGAGCCATCTAATAAGAGTACCCCACCAAGGAAATTCACAAATCTAGGGGACACGTATTCCAACGCTCTAAAAAGGTTGATGAAACTGGGTAAACTTCAACCCATAGGACCTACACCCGAACCAGAAAAGAAATCCAAGTTCTGGGATGAGAATTCATACTGTGAATACCAAAGAGGCAAGGGACATGATACAGAGAAATGCTACAAACTGAAAGATATACTTCAAGACATGATTGAAGACGGTCGCCTACCAATACCGCCTGGAGGCAAACCCAACAAAACTCAGAATCCTCTTGGAGTTCTGATGATTACAAGTGACGAATATACCTTAGATTGCTCACATCTTATCTCCCCAAAAGAAGAGGTGATCAATGGGATATGGACAGATAGTGAGGAAGATGTCTACCTCCAGGATCTTCCCTTAATCAAGAGCGCCGAAAGCATCATAGATGAGATCATTGCCACACTGGGCACAGAAACCAATCAGCAGAAAGGATGGAGAAAATCGATCAAGTGGACAAACAATCAAGGAAGACTCTTCAAGCTCATCACTGGAGAAGGAGAGATGTTCAAAGGAGAGCCAGAAGACGATGAATTCGAGTCAGAGTCAGAGTCAGAGTCTAGAGAAGCTTCTAGAGAGTCTCCTCCTGTCGTCATTCCCACTCCCCTTGTTTCTCCTAGCTTAGTGTCAAGTAGTAACAGTAGTTCGAGAAATGTCCCAACGGCTATCCCTTTACCGCCACTGACTACAGATCAGATGGCTTCTTTGTTTCAACTTTTCTCAAATTTTAATATGAATAAATCAGGTTCTGCTTACTCTTCGTGTTATCTTGAATGCAATTATATTTACGATGATAATGAGGATGACCCTGACCCAGACTCAATCAAAATACCTCCCTACATAGCCAAAGAAATACTATAAGAGGAGGAAGGGGGACCAGTGATAGAAAATACTGAACCCATCAACGTAGGAACTGAACTAGAACCCCAAGAACTTAGGATAGGGACGACCTTGAGCCCTACCGAAAGGGCCAATTTCATAGACCTCCTGCACGAGTTCAAAGACGTTTTTGCTTGGTCCTACAAAGACATGCCAGGGATCGACAGGGACATCGCAGAGCATAGAATCCCAATCAAACCAGGTTTCAAACTCGTGAAACAGAAGCTTCATCGAATGAGGACAGAATGGGCTCTCAAGATTAAAGAAGAAGTCGATAAACAATTCAAAGCCGGGTTCATCAAATTTTCTGAGTACTTAGATTGGGTAGCTAACATAGTACCCGTACCAAAAAAGGATGGGAGAATCCGTGTTTGTGTTGACTTTAGAGACTTAAACAAAGCAAGTCCTAAGGATGACTTTCCTCTACAACATATCGACATATCGGTGGATAATGCAGCAGATCACGCATTACTATCCTTCATGGATGGATACGCAGGATATAACCAGATCAAGATGGCCATAGAAGATATGCATAAGACTGCCTTCGTCACTCAATGGGGAATCTATTGCTACACGGTTATGCCGTTTGGGTTAATCAACACCGGAGCTACATACCAACGCACCGTAACTACCCTCTTACATGACATGATGCATAAAGAAGTTGACGTATACGTAGATGACATGATTGTCAAGTCCAAGGAAAGAGAGGGGCACATTGCGAACCTTCGCAAGTTCTTCTCAAGGCTACAGAAGTACAACATGAGGCTCAATCCTCAAAAATGCGCATTCGGAGTAACATCTGGCGAACTCCTGGGATACGTCGTTAGCCAACGAGGAATAGAAATAGACCCTTCTAAGATCAAAGCTCTAATCGAAATGCCGCGACCTCAAACGAAGAAAGAAGTTAGAGGATTCCTAGGCAAGGTGCAGTACATAAGTCGATTCATATCGATACTCAGCATGATCTGCGAACCTATCTTCAAGAAGTTAAAGAAAACAGATCACACCATGTGGGATGATGACTGTAAGAAGGCTTTCTTCCGAATCAAGGAAATACTAGCAAAACCACCAGTGCTCATGCCACCTCAACGAGATCAACCTGTTGGTTTATATCTCACGGTAACTGAAACGGCCATGGGCGCCATGCTAGCTCAAACCGTAGGAAAATAAGAAAGAGCTATCTACTACCTTAGTAAGAAGTTCTTGGAGTACGAGTGCAAATACACGCCACTCGAGAAGACATGCCTCGCTCTTGTGTGGGCAACGAAGAAGCTACACCATTACATGCTTAGCTACTCCGTCAAAATATACTCCAAAATGGATCCTATCAAATACCTCTTCGAGAAACCCGTTCTCAATGGACGTTTAGCAAGATAGACTTTGATGCTCTCAAAGTTCAATCTCAAGTATGTACCTTTGAAAGTTATAAAGGGGCGCGCCGTTGCCGAATTCTTCGCAGAAATCCCATTAATGATACACAAAAGATAGACACCTGATCGTTTCCGGATGAGGATATACTCCAAACCGATGTAGACTCCTGAGACCTCTATTTTGATGGAGCATCGAACTTAAGAGGATTTGGAATAGGAGTGTTGCTCATTTCTCCTGAAGGCGAGCATACACCAATCTCTGTCAAACTCGACTTTGAGGTGACAAATAACGCTGCAGAATATGAGGCTTGTCTCATTGGATTGCAAGCAGCAGTAGGTTTAGACATCAAGAATCTTCGAGTGCATGGGGATTCATCTTTGATCATCAACCAAATTACAGGTTCTTGGAAAATCCGAAGTGAAAGCTTAGCACCTTATCAAGCCAGAATAGACCAAGTTGCCCAATTCTTCGATAAAGTAACCTACCTACACCTACCTCGAGAGGAGAATCAATTTGCAGATGCTCTTGCAAAACTCGCATCTTTGATTAATATGCCGGATAACATGGTAGAAATGCCTTTATGCATCGAACGACGGTCAGAGTCAGCTTATGTGCACCAAACCACCGATGAAGAGGAAATCACAGAGGAACCTTGGTTCCAAGCGATCCTAAACTTCAAACTCAATGGCACGTATCCACCAGAAATGGACAAAAGGGGACAACGCGCTATCCGCTTACTAGCTTCCTAATACGTTCTCATGCAAGGAGAATTATACAAAAGAACACCTCTTGGTATAATCCTACGCTGTCTTGATCATTCACAGGCACGGAAAGTGATGGAAGAAGTCCATGTTGGAGAATGTGGCCCTCACATGAGTGGACCCATGATGGCAAAGAAAATCACACGTTTGGGGTATTATTGGACCACAATGGAATCTGATTGCATCAAATATGTAAGACATTGCCATAATTGCCAAATCTTCGGGAATGTACAATATGTACCTCCTTCATTGCTCTACACCATGACATCTCCTTGGCCATTTTCTGCTTGGGGAATTGAAATCATCGGCAAGATCACTCCAGCCGGAACAGGAGGTCACTGTTTTATCCTAGTAGCAATCGATTACTTCACCAAGTGGGTAGAAGCGGCTTCCTACACCACTCTTACAGCCAAGAACGTGGCAAAGTTCATACAAACCAACATTATCTGTCGATATGGTTGCCCACATGAGATCATCAGTGACAATGGATCACATTTCCAAGCTGAGACCGAGTAATTTCTAGCTAAGTACAAAATTAAGCATCACCACTCCTCGCCATATAGACCACAAACCAATGGCGCGGTAGAGGCGGCAAACAAAAACGTTGTCACGATTCTCAAGAAAATGATTGACAACTATAGAGATTGGCCAAGCAAGATACCCTTTGCTTTATGGGGATACCGTACATCTATTAGGACGCCCACTGGGGCCACCCCTTTCTATTTGACCTACGGCATGGAAGCTGTACAACCAGTCGAGCTAGAAGTACCATCCTTGCGTATTTTACTCGAAAGTCAAATCTCAGAAGCCGAGTGGAAGAGGGATAGATATGAAGAACTCATCCTCCTGGATGAACGAAGGTTACGTGGATTACATAATGTGCAAACATACCAAGCACGTATCAATCGAGCCTTCAACAAAAGGGTTAAGACAAGGAATATAAAAGAAAGAGACTTGGTCCTCAAATCAATTAGAGCTCTTTTACCTGTCGATCCACGAGGAAAATTCAAACCCAATTGGGCCGGGCCATTTCTAGTCAAGTCTATACTTCCAGGGGGTGCGGTTAGAATCACAGACCTAGATGGGAATAAATTTGCCAACCCGACGAACCTCGACCAACTGAAATGTTACTATGCCTAGAATAGGAGCAAAAAAAAAAAAAAAAAAAAAAAAAACGCGCCTCGCGTAACCTCACGTGTCGCTCTTGTGGCACGAAATAATCGGCCCCTGGCCAAGCTGAAATATGCTATTGTCATCTTGCTCTCGCATTTTGACAATTTGTCATCCTCATATCATCAAATAAACTGAAATGCATTTTAGGAGTAAAGTAAAGCTCATGCTTATTTGCTAAGTTCATTACAAGCTCTTGTTTAGAACAATTATTCTTTTACATTTACTTGAACTACGCGCAAGGGTTTGATTTCATTCCTTTAAATGAATACGTAGGCAATCCTTCACATGATACAACCCATTAATTATTTTAAATGTAAATAGAAGGACATTTGCGAATGCATTTGGAATTCGACAAGAATAATCATAGAAAATCATGACGGTTTCATAACCAATCAACCTCTTTTATTTTCATTTCTCTTAATAATAATACGCTACATAATAAAGGATTTAAAAATAAAAATAGGCTAGGATTCTAAAAACACCACCTACTTATTACAATAATAATAATAAATAATAATAAAGACTCAGGCTATTCTCCCATTTTCCCTTTGCCTTTGTCATTTTTATCATATTTCTTGTCCCGACCTCGAGCCGGACGCTCTTGCGCCACTTCTGACCTAATCACCAATGGTCTCTCTCGTGGTCTAGCCTTGCCATTCTTGTCAACCACCATCTCGACGGCAGGAGAAGTGTTCGGTTTCTTCGAAGGATGAACAACTCGAAACCCGGCTTCTTCCTCTCCCTCGGTCAGATGCTTCTCTTTCTCCTTTTCTACCTCACGAACCTTGTAGTCAACAGGTTCGCGTTTCCTCAGTCTCTCGTGCTCCTCAGGGGTAGTAGCTTTCCTCCACTACTGATAGGAATCCGACACCCATAGAGCACTAACAGAAGAACTCAAGAACCATATATTCCTTTGAGCCCATTTGATGGCCCATTTTCTTCGACTCTCAGTAGTAAGCGCCACGACAGTCTGCGGGACAGTGTCAAGCTTCGGGATCATCTGCTTCAACCCAACCTGCCTCATTAACCTCTCCGGGAAGATGCATGTCATAAACTCTAAGCCAGGGATGCGCACAGACCGGGTAGAGTCCAAGGATGATACTCCAGTAACAGATTTAAGATGCCACCATGGTACAATCCATCTAATCAAGGGGCCATCTTCACTCTTCAATTTGTTTTCCCAGTAGTTACAGACTCGAGTGAAGTCCACCATGTAGAGCCTGATCCTCATTGCAATTGAGCGAGCATGATAAGCAGGAACATTAACTGGGGGCTCGATCAATCGAAGACGCTCCATAAGCCAGACCTACCAAAAGTAGGAATTAGACAAAAAAAAAAACGAACAGAGAAAAAAAAAATCTTTTACCTGCAAAATAATGGGACTCCCCAGATAAGGAAGGTCACGATTGGCTTTCCTCTTATCTAACCCTAACAGGATCTCTCCTAAACACAGTAAGTGGGCTCTGCGCACTCCCATTTGCTCAATCAAGCTCAAATAACGAGGGTCGCCTCTCAAATCCTCATCAACATGCCCTTGAAGGACTTATACATGTAATAGGAAAAACCCGAATGCCCTTCGCCTCACAACATAAGAGATAGTGGGATCTGCTCTATTGATGAATCGATCGATGAAATCCAACATTCGCACTCCTTTAGAAGTCACAAGACGGTCCACATCAGCTCTTGCCAACCCAAGCAAGTCCCTAAACTTGTTCTTATACCCTTGAGAAGTGGAGAGAATAGCAGGCAAATGTTCCGAGTCCCAACCACCAATCGCAGCAATTTCTTCGGGAAATGGGCAAATGTCGCCTCCGGGGAAGGCAAATACGTGATAATTCGGGTCCCAGTAATCAAGACAAGCATCTAGGAACGGTTTGACCAACTTGATCAACTTCAAACTCAAAAGTGATCCAAAGTTATAGGCACCCATGTTGTTTCTCCACATTAGAGAACTCATTTGTCCATTCTTTTAGACGAATTTCGAGAGTATTAATGATGTATGCTTATTTTGAGACCTTTATGTAATAAAACGAAAGAAAGACGGAATAATTATGTGAATAAACCTCCCTCGATGTTTCTATTTATACTAAAAGTTGTTTCCTAAAATCCGTCAGGACCGATACACTTGGGAACAGGCGCAACACCTGCTGCGCCTCTTCAAAGGGACGCGGCTCTTGCTGCGCCTTTTCCTCAGCCTTGTTTCTGTGATTTTCCGCGTTGGATCTTTCCTAATTCCTCAAATAATAAATTCCTATTCATACGGGTTATTATTTTGGTAAATTCGCCAAATTGCCATGTTTCGTGTTTCCTAATTCCACGGGCACGCATTTCAAGGCGATATCGACATTTTCGTCATCTTAGCACACTTATACATTTCTTTTTTTATTTTTCTTTTGGGGAATCATTTCCCCAATTTAATTCATTCATTTTCAAACTTATACATTTCTTTTTCTAAAATTTTCTTTCTGGGGAATCATTTCATTCCCGTTCCACATTACATTTCAAACTTATTGGTTTCTCTTTTTTTCTTTTTTAGGGGGTAACCCTCCCTACCGTTCGGTCATTTCCGGAAATTTTTTTTCATTTTTTTGCATTTCTGAGTCGTTGTTTTGTGCTAATTTAGGCCATGTGTACAAATGTACGTTCTATGTAAATTTCGGCAGCATGACGGCGTAAACCGTCATCTACCAAACCTGTTCAAAGCTAACCTGCAGGTACAAACAAAGCAACCCAGCAGCAAAGGCACTCAGGCCATCACATATACAATCAAGAGGGGATATATACACCAAACCGGGGGCTCGAGCCCCAAAACAAAGTCCGAATGTCCAAAATGTGGGTCCTAAAAATGTACAAAATGTGCAAAATACAGCCAAAAAACAAAAAACAACAAACAAGCTACTGCTCGTCGCCGTCTAGCTCAGCAACTCTCGCCTCAAGAGCAGCAACGTCGGCGTCGCGGACCTCGAGCTCCCTTAGCAGGCGAACTGTCTCCTCCCGGGACTGGGCAAGCTCTCGCTCCAGCTCACGCTCCCTCTGCAAACAACAAGAGTTGGCTCATGTCAATCATTTCAAACACAAGGAAAATAGAAAATGAAGTAAACGGAAGGTTCATACCTGACGTCCTCGGCCGCCAGCAAGTGCCTCGACGGCAGTAGCCCGCAGCCGGTTGGCTACCCTCCATAAAGCCACGAACCGGGATGGCGCAACCTATATTTCAAAAGAAGAGATTCTTAACGATTGGACAAACTCAAGCAAATGTGTTCTTACACAAAATTATACAAGTTAGGAGACTCACCCTCCGAATCATATGCTCCCACTCGTCCAAGCCAGCATCTCGCACCGCCGCATCAAAGTCGCGCAGCTCGGAGATCGTCGTCATCCCCGTCGCGTCAGTGTACTCAAGGGTCTCGGGGTACTCTGGGGGCTCGGTGCCCGCCGCCTCGACCTCCTGTAAATTCAAGTGATGATCATTGATCGTGTTCGAGGAGGATCGATGGGAACCATGACCGGTCAGCCTCCCTCTCAGGCTCAGAAGGCTCCCTAAACATCGTTCGAGGAGGATCGATGGGAACCGTCAAGACATCCTGAGAGCACTGACGAGCCAAACGCTCGCCCAAGTACCACACAGGACCCATCGACGTCCTCAGCAGCAACCGGCTCGAGCTCCTAGGTCGAAAGACCTCAGCCACAAAGCGAGGAGCGCCAGCGTAGTCCGTCCAAGGCCTGGGCACCCACTAAGAAAAGCAAACGAAGGTTCATCCTTATGATCAGTTCTAAAAGCAAAGAAGAAAGACAAATAACGCAAGGTGAAGTACTCACGCCGTCCAACTGAAGAGCGTTCACCTCCCGTCGACAGACGTCGTGGAAGGAGCGCCGGCTCCTCGTACGGCACATCACCCAATCCCTCACAACGGGATAGGCCTTCTCCACCGGCTCCGTCCTCTTGGGCGCGAGGCCCGGAAAGTAGGAGTACACCCACGCCTGTAAAACAAGATAATCAATAACTATCTTTCGTGATTCGATAAGAAAAGGAAATGATCTTTCATGAAGTGAAATGAAGGTTCGTACCTCCAACAATAGTCCAGGGCCAACAGCAGCCGGAGAAGTCCCCTTCTCCATCAACTCCGGATGAACCATGGCCCTCATAAAGAGAATAAGGACCGCAAAACCAGCAGTGACCCAGTCCCAACGGCCTAGGTCGCTCAGGTCAGAAAGAAAGGGAAGGAGCTTCGTCGAAAGCCTCTCTCCCTTGTCTCCGAGGTAGATCGAAGACAGAAACCATCAGAGCCACAAACGGACTCTCTGCTCTGCAATACAGGGAGGAGGAGCCGTCTCCCTCCCCTCGATCACCACCGACGCTGGGGTCTTCCCCGCAAAATAGTCCCTGACGTAAGAACTAGGCACCAATCCAGGCACCGCAGCAGCCTTCGGCATCAGGTTCTAGCCGATCAACCTCCTAGCCTCAGCCGAGTCAACCCTCATGGCTGTCTCTGGCCACTTCACCACCTCAGTCCCACACGGCAAACCATAAATCATGCCGTAATCCTCCAACGTGACCCCCACCTCACCAAAAGGCATGTGAAATGTGGAGGTCGTGTCCCAAAACTGGTCCAAGAAAGCTCGGACGAGACTGAGGTTAGCCCGAAGCTTCCTCCTCGTGATATCCCTCCAAGCCTGCACCAAAGCACCGAATGATCCCCGCTCGATGATGGCTCGCTCCTCCGCTGACAGCCTCTCGTAGCACCCCATCGCCATCATGTAGCCCGAGAATGATCTGATGTTCCCGACCTCCTATTTGGATTCAAAACAAAAGCTATCTTTAGCTTGAATGATGAAGAAAAGAAATGAAAGAGGATGAATGAGGAGTGATGAATTCAATTAACCAAGCTCTTCACCGTCCTATAGGACAGGTGACCCTCTGCAGCCCAAAGAAGGTGCCTACTATCCCAAGTCTCAGCCCACGCAGGTGCTCCCCTCAGCTGACGACCACCCCGTCCAACGTTGGCCCGTCTCGGGGCCTCCTCCTCCTCCTCAAGTACCTCGTCCTCAGCAGCTGTCACCGCGGCAGTAAAAGCCTGCTCCAACGCCTCCCCAAGCAAACGAGAAGGGTCAATGGCAGTGTCCACGTCTATGGGAGCTCTCCCTGATGTAGAAGCCTCATCACCTGCAAAATTAAAGTGAATTTAGGCCGCGTCAAGTGACGACAAGCGTTAATTAGAGGATTTTCGAGTTTTCGGAGCTCCAAAATCACTCCTTTCTCACCATCTTTGGCAATTTTTCCACAAACCCATCCGCTCATATGGTAATTTGGGTCAAGTCGAGCCTAAGTTGAAGCCTAGTCATGGGTTCAAGTCGGAATTTCGACAGCATTTCGTTATAACGACGATTATGCCCTAGAAAAGTGTCCTGAAAAAGCCGTCACAAATCAAAATTCCGAGATGATAGGAAGTTTACCCATCATGCAAGGATTCCAAATTTCAAGTTTCGTCACAAAAGGGCAATCCTAAGGCTATTTTTGAAGCGACTTACGTTTTAGCTGTGAAACCGTCTCAATTTCACCCAAATGCTCAAAACTCAACGAAAATTCGAAACAAATACATGGTTATGATCCCTATACTACCAATTAGCCATTTACAAGGTCAATTTTGCAAGGCAAAATTATTTGGGGGAAAAGCCCCAAATTTTCGACATAATTAGGGTTGAAAACCATGATTTTGTCGGTTTAATTCAATCAAATACAGAAGATTAATGCAAGATTAATACACATACCTCGATTATTCATGGTAAATGCGAGTTTTTGATCAAATTTTGACGAAAGTTGGTTTGAATTTGAGAGAGAAATTAGAGAATTATGTTTCGAAATTATGAAACATAAACCCCTGTTTTATCGGGTTTTTACCCAGAAATGCCGCACTCAGGAAAAGACGCAGCAGGTGTTGTGCCTCTTCCAAGGGACGCAGCTCTTGCTGCGCCTCTTCCTCAGTTTCCCTCCATACGAATTTTCGAAGATTCGTTATAAGAAAGTTATTTTGTGGGCCCATCTTTGGTGCGCCTCTTCCTCGATGTCATATCGCGTATTTGGCCCGTTTAACATTTATTCTTCGCCCGGACCCGTATTTCCAAGCCAACAGCAAACTGTTGCCATATTTTGGCCAAGAACTTGCTTGTCACAACGAGCGGTTCTTCTTTGACAGGTGTTTCGACACGCCTTTATTATGTTCCCCCAGCGAGAGTACATGGATAGACATTCCCTCTCGAGACATGGAGATCAGTTCCCGATTATGTTCCCCCAGCGAGAGTTCAAGGACAGGCAATCGTCCCTCTCAAGACATGGAGATCAACATCGACCCCAAGCTCTTCCGAAGTTTGTTTGAAGCCGACCCAAGCAGATTTCTCCCAGCAGTTCCTGACTATGTCCTGCTGCCTCCTCCCAATATCGCGTTTTGTTTCCCCTGGAGTTTCAAGGAATTTTAGGTATGGTCTCTTCTTATGGCTGGCGAGCCTCCTCACGTAGTCTAATTGACTTTAAACTACCCTCCCCGATAGTCAACAGACTCTAAAATGTTCCCGACGACAGGTCCTTGGCTCAGACCCCTTGAGCCGCCTCGCGTCGCCATAGTCGTCAAGTTGTAGTCTTCGATTGACCTGATGGCTATACTTTCACTTTTGCCTTGTCCAAGCCTCAGTAAAAGTGGGGGCTCTGTAGATACCTCATTTCTTCTGCAAGAGGAAACCACCGAGGAAAGGACGCACCAGGTGCTGCGCCTCTTCCAAGGGACGCAGTGCCTGTTGTGTCTCTTCCTCGGTCCTTTTCTGCGTATTTTCCGTATCTTTTTTAGTCTTCACTTCCAAAGTTTCTCCGAAAACCCTATTTCCTCCGTGTGATTAGTATAAATAGAGACCTTCGGTCTCACATATTTCTCACGCGAGTGTACGCCCTTCTCTTCTCCCTTTACATTCTAGACCACGTTCTTACTTTTTGGCGTCTACGTGCTTGAACTTTCGACCATGTAAGCTCGGATCTTTCTGAGTACCAGCCTCGTTTTGCATGCCCGACCAATTTGACCAACTCAACAATCAATCAACTTTAATCAATCTGTTTAGTTCCTCCTAGAGGGCACTTTCGTCGTACATTTGAGTCGAGCATCACTAAACGTTAACTTAGTTTATCTCGTTTCGTCAAACATGTAAGTCTGAGGGTGTAAATCCTTCTTTTATTTATTGTTCTTTATTTTTGCAATCATTATTGTAAGATTTATGTCGAAAGTATTCTTAAAACCGATTTGTAAAACCTTATTTTAAAAACCCCTTTTTACTGATTATGAGAAGACAACCGTCGAGAAAGGACGCAGCAACTGCTGCGCCTCTTCGAAGGGACGTAGTACCTGCTGCGCCTCTTCGTGAGGCTGCCACAGTTTCTGCTTCCTTTCTTCTTTCTTCGTCTTTTGATCGTCTGTTCGTTTCTTGTTTCGTCTTTCAATTGTTCTTTGTTTCATCGACACAATAATTTGAGTATGATAATTTTAACATGTAAATAATTCATCATTAATTAATTCATCTTTTAAATCCCGACTTAAATCCCAAGTAATTCATATTTGCGGGTTTTCGTCATCAAATCAACTCGGATTTTTAGAGGTTCGATTTATCCATATTGAGTCTCTGGAATTCGTCATTGGTATATTTTCATCTGTTTGATATTGTCACCATCATTAATTCATCATTAATAACCTGTTTAATCTAATTAATTTGATTAATATAATTAATTTGTTTAGTTTGTGAATCCGTAATTATCCTTTTAATCTTGTATATTCGTTCTAATTAGTTTTTTTTATCCATGTTTCATCGTCTTTATGACCTCATTCACATGTAAATAATATGTTAATCACTTTCATCCGAGTCAATTATTCATAATCAATCATTAAATTCACCAATTAACGCTAACGAGTTGCGGTTCCGGCTTCACAGCAAGAACTCAGCCCAGGAACAGACGCAGCTACTGCTGCGCCTCTTCCAAGGGACGCAGCTCTGCTGCGCCTGTTCCCTGTTGATTTCTGTCCCTGAACTCCCGTTTCTGCTTTGACTTAGTTATTAATTACGTATTTAATTTGCTATTATTCGTATTATCACCCCTAATTTCTGTTCGTTAATTTATTTATTCTTTCTTTTCTTAAACATCCGTTTTAAATGTATTTTCGACATGAATCATTAAATCCGATGCAATTATTGTAATTTTATTTATTGTATTTCTTTTATTGTATTGCTTGTATGCTCTCATATGCAATCGATCCTAAATTCCTACTTCGACCTAATTCTATGATTAAATTACGTGATAACCGACTTAGTTAATTCTCACATGCTAGGATTAATCTAATGGATGTTGCATTGCATGCATATAAATCGAAAATATATCGAGTATAGACAATTTCCCTAATCATTAGTAGAGGCCACTATCGAGGCGGGCGGGATTAGGTGTTCGATCAAAAGAGATTCCTAATACGTACCCTCACCCCTTACTCCAGATCTCTGTGAACATCCGTGTTCATTGGCATCCACGAGAGCCATTCTAGACATAGAATACTAAGGGTAACGAGTGCTTAGTGTTCATGTCACTACTTTGTGTCTTGACATGACACGAGTTATTCGAACAGTTTCCAATTTTCCACAACAAAATTGGTGGCGACTCAACAAATGCAAATAAACCAAAGAGTGAAAAGCTTGCTTCGCTTTTCGCCCCCGTGGGCCCGCGTCCACACCATTAAATTGAACCTGTGCATATCTGTGGTTCAGTTTGATTGTGTTGAGCAAAGTTCAAGCTTTAATCCTGTGTTCACTATGGATTTGATTCTGAAATTTGTTAAGTTAATATCTTAAGTTTCCTGTGAATCATCTGTGGGAATTTTTGGGAATTTTTGGTCTTGACTATATCTTTGTAGATACCTCATTTCTTCACCTCCCGCAAACCACCCGGTGATGATTGGGCCGCATGTTTGGTATACGGAACGATTTGTGACAGTTCGTAAGTTTAACGTGAAGTGGTCGCTCAAACACTTGTGTATACCTCTTAATTGTCATCTACGTGCTGATACGGTCGTTTTGGCAGAAATTAGAGTACATTTGGAGTCCGGGTCAAAAAACCGTCTTCATTTTCTAAAACCGAGTCAGAATGTTCTGGAATGTTCCGGATATTTCTTTTCCATATTTTCCAATCATTTAATCTTTGGTAAAATATCTCCCGTAATATTCACACAAAATATTAAGGAAACGAGATTAATCCGTTATTCCATAATAGAAACGCGGAAATCTTTCTTCCGCCGGAGGAAACCACCGAGGAAAGGACGCAGCAGGTGCTGCGCCTCTTCCAAGGGACGCAGTGCCTGCTGCGCCTCTTCCTCAGTCCTTTTCTGCTTATTTTCCGTATCTTTTCGAGATTCACTTCCAAAGTTTCTCCGAAAACCCTATTTCCTCCGTGTGATTAGTATAAATAGAGACCTTCGGTCTCACATATTTCTCACGCGAGTGTCCGCCCTTCTCTTCTCCCTTTGCATTCTAGACCACATTCTTACTTTTTGGCGTCTACGTGCTTGAACTTTCGACCACGTAAGCTCGGATCTTTCTGAGTACCAGTCTCGTTTTGCATGACCGACCAATTTGACCAACTCCAGAATCAATCAACTTAATCAAATTTGCTAAATTTCCTCTTAGAGGGCACTTTCGTCGTACATTCGAGTCGAGCATCACTAAACGTTAACTTAGTTCATCTCGTTTCGTCAAACATGTTAGTCTGAGGGTGTAAATCCTTCTTTTGTTTATTGTTCTTTATTTTTGTAATCATTATTGTAAGATTTATGTCGAAATTATGTTTAAAACCGATTTGTAAAACCTTATTTCAAACCCTTTTTACGGATTATTTGGAGACAACCATCGAGAAAGGACGCAGCAACTGCTGCGCCTCTTCGTGAGGCTGCCGCAATTCCTGCTTCCTTTCTTCTTCCTTCGTCTTTTGATCGTCTGTTCGTTTCTTGTTTCGTCTTTCAATTGTTCTTTGTTTCATCAACACAATAATTTGAGTAGGATAATTTTAACATGTAAATAATTCATCATTAATTAATTCATCTTTTAAATCCCGACCTAAATCCCAAGTAATCCATATTTGCGGGTTTTCGTCATTAAAATCAATTCGAGTTTTAGAGATTCGATTTACCCATATTGAATCTCTGGAATTCATATTTGATAAACTTGTATTTTTTATTCATTCGTCACCATCATTAATTCATCATTAATAATCTGTTTAGCCTAATTAATTTGTTTAGTTTGTTAATCCGTAATTATCCTTTTAATCTTGTAAATAATTCATCCTATTTTGTTCCATGCTTTATCGTTTTTATGACCTCATTCACATGTAAATAATATGTTAATCACTTTCATCCGAGTCAATTATTCATAATCAATCATTAAATTCACCAATTAACACTAACGAGTTACGGTTCCGGCTCCACAGTCAGAACTCAACCCAGGAACAGACGCAGCTACTGTTGCGCCTCTTCCAATCGACGCAACTCTGCTGCGCCTGTTCCCGGTTGATTTCTGTCCCTGAACTCCCGTTTCTGCTTTGACTCAGTTATTAATTACGTATTTAATTTACTATTATTCGTATTATCACCCCTAATTTATGTTCGTTAATTTATTTATTCTTTCTTTTCTAAACATCCGTTTTAAATGTATTTTCGACATGAATCATTAAATCCGATGTAATTTTCTTTATTGTATTATTATTGTATTTCTTTTATTGTATTGCTTGTATGCCTTCCATGTAATCAATCTAAATTCCTACTTCGACCTAATTGCATGTTAAATTACGTGTTCACCGACTTAGTATTAATTCTCACATGCTAGGATTAATCTAATGGATGTTGCATTGCATGCATATAATCGACAATATATCGAGTATAGACAATTTCCCTAATCATTAGTAGAGGCCGCTATCGAGGCGGGCGGGATTAGGTGTTAGATAAAAAGAGCTTCCTAATACGTACCCTCACCCCTTACTCCAGATCTCTGTGAACATCCGTGTTCCTTGGCATCCACGAGAGTCATTCTAGACATAGAATGCTAAGGGTAACGAGTTCTTGGTGTTCATGTCACTAATTTGTGTCTTCACATGGCATGAGGTATTCGAACGGTTTCCAATTTTCCACAATAAATTGGTGGCGACTCCACAAATGAAAATAAACCAAAGAATGAAAAGCTTGCTTCGCTTTTCGCCCCCTGTGGGCCCGCGTCCACAGTTTGGCGACTCTGCTGGGGACAATACACTTACGTGTAGCCAAAAGGGTGAAACTTGAACAAGGTTAGGGAATAGTTTGTACAAGACAATTGTCAGTTTTCATAACTCGGTCTTCCTAGATCGTTTCATTCGGCCTTCTTAGGCTCAACCCAACCCATTCGACCAATCGTCTCGTCTAAACGGTCCTATTTCTTATTTAGGCCTAAGGATGGATAGCGATTGACGTCATCCATACCATGGTACTTACTCTTGTTTGTTTCAAGGACTTTCACTACTTGAGGAAATGGACTAAGAATCGGCCTTACTCTTGTTTAGTACGAGCCTCTCCACAGACCTCAGGTTTGATTGTTCGGTATGGCAACCCACCCTTTAAACCAAAACCCTTCTAAATGCACTCAGCATCCCGTTATAATGCTTGTATAATGTTTGTACCATATGTGATCACCATTTCTAAACAAAACCATGACGATTTTTTGTAAAATCAAAATCCTTTTTTTAATGTAAAAATTTTGAAACTTAGACCTAACATTAGCGCAAAACCACTCGAAACTCTGTCCAATTGTCGATTCAAAATTTGGGCCTCAAAACCCATTTCAAAGCCTCGCTTCGAGTCCACTCCTACAACTACACTAAAGTTGACTAGGACCAACATTTTCAAACTTCGTCATTTCCTCAAAACTCACTTGACACAAGTGGCACACTCCCACTTCACAAGTCAAAACATTTCTTTTCAAGTAAGTGTGCTAGAATGGTCGATCATGTTTTGATTCGTCGTCGATCTCTTATCCAGTTTCCAAGATTCCTGAAACAAGCGACGTGAACTTCAACCAACTCCAGAATGGTAATGATCAAATCCTAGCTGCGCTAGGTCGTCTCCAAGTCACTCAAGACCAAGTATACAATCCCCTTGACACAATCGAGGGCCGAATATATGCCTTGGAAACAAGGATGGCTCCTCGAGAAAGTGACACTACATGAAATCCTGTTTCGGGCGACTAAAAATGGCGACAGAAAAAAATAGTCGCCAAATTGGCGACTGAAAAAAAATTCGGGCGACTACTAGCTGTCGCTAATTTGGCGACTACCAAATTCCTCCAAATAATTGGACCGGGCGACTGATTTTCAGAAATGGTGACTGAAATCAGTCGCCAAATAGGCGACTACCCCTCTGTCAGTCGCCAATCAGTCGCCCAGTCACTTATTATACACAAACACGGGACTCTTTCTCCCCTCTCTCTTACTTTACTAAAACATAAACACACAAAATTCGTCCCAACCGCAACACCTATTCCGACCACCAAAGCTGACCACCACTCCGACCACTACTCCGACCACCATCACACCGACCACCTCGACGCCGCGAAGAAGAGTTGGTGCCTTATTTCGGTTCATCCTAAGCTATTTGAAGGTATAATTTCTTTATTTGTTTTAAATTTCAATTACTTTGTTTAATTTTAGATTATTTGGTTATTGTAATTAGTATTAGGATGATTTGATATGTTTATATAAACATTTGTGTTGATTATTAGGTTTTTAAATGTAATTTAATTAGGTTTTGGTGAAATTGGGATTAATTTGTGATGATTGTAGTAGTGTTGTTGATTTTGTTTAATATTAGTTTTGTTAGTGTTGTTAGTGTTGTTGATTTTGTTTATTGGTTATATTGTTTAGTGAATTAGTATAATGTTAGTAAGGTGGAAATTATTATATGTTATTAATGTTGAATGTAGTAAGTTAGTATAAAGTTTGGTTTTTTAAAGGTAGTAAATTATTTTACTTAGTTTGATAAGGAGTATTCTTAAAAGTAGTAATAAATTAGTATAGTTAGTATAATTTTATTTAATTAGTATATTTTTATTTAATTTGTATAATTTTAGTATAATTACTATAAATTAATATAATTTTAGTTGATTAGTATAAATTAGTATAATATTAGTTAATTAATATAATTTTAGTTAATTAGTATAGTTAATTAGTTTGTATGGATTATTGTTAAAGATGGTTCTATGTTTTATTGTTAAAATTATGGTTTATATATTATTTAGATTAAAATGAAGAGATTGGAACGTGGATGGATGTACGAAGAAAGAGTAGATAAGAAGAGACGTCCTACCGCTAGATTTATAAAGGGGGTTCGTGGATTTATTGAATTTGCTAAACAAAATGATGAATATGATTTGGTAGAAAATAAACTTAGATGTCCTTGTACTAAATGCAAAAACGTGAAATATCTACATGACATAGAGGTAGAAGAACATCTTTATACAAATGGGTTTTGTCCAAACTATTACAATTGGATTTCTCATTGAGAAGCATATTCTCCCGAACAACCTCAAATCCAACAAAATGAGAACCCATATAGAGATATGGTTGTTGATGCCTTTGAGTCTAATATTTTCAATAATGACGATCATCTTGCAATGAATGAAGAAGAACCACCAAATCCACAAGCAAAAGTCTTTTTTGACATGTTAAAAGCTTCTGAACAACCATTATATGAAGGAAGCAAAATGTCATTGTTACAAGCCGCCTCTAGGATAGTAACGGTGAAATGTGTGTTTAATATGCCATTTAATGCCGTTGATGCCATTGCTTCTTTGCTTGAGGATGCTCTCCCCGAAAATAATTTCATGACCCGAAGTTTCTACAATACCAAAAAAATCGTTAAAGGTCTTCAACTTCCGCATCAAAAGATTGATGCATGTCCCGAAGGATGTATGCTCTTTTGGAAAGATGATGCTTTCCTTGAAAAGTGCAAGAAATGTCAAAGAGATAGATATGAGACAAGGGAGGGAGATATTGTTTTGAGGGGAAAAAAAGGCAACAAGGGTTGTAAGAGAGGTGGAAAGAGTAAGAAACCAATATCAATAAACCCGCCATTAATTTACTTTCCACTCGCTCCAAGACTTCAAAGAATGTATGCAACAAAAAATATTACCGAACAAATGAGATGGCACAAGGAAAATCCTCGTACTCCGGGAAAGATGTGTCATCCGAGTGATGGGGAGGAATGGAAGCGTTTTGATATGATCTATCCTGATTTTGCCGATGAACCCCGCAATGTGCGACTTGGCTTGTGTACAGATGGGTTTTCTCCATTCGATCAGTTTGGTAAGCCTTATTCATGTTGGCCTGTAATGGTCACTCCATACAACTTACCACCTTGGTTGTGCTTGAAAAAGCAATTTATCTTCCTGTCACTTATTATTCCCGGTCCAAAAAATCCAAAAAGTAATTTAGATGTTTATTTACAACCATTGGTGGAAGAGTTGAAACATTTGTGGGAAGTTGGTGTGGAAACATATGATGTGTCCAAAAAGCAAAATTTTCAACTAAGAGCTTCACTTTTATGGACAATAAATGATTTTCCCGCTTATGGAATGTTATCGGGTTGGTCTACTGCTGGGCAAAAGGCATGTCCTTGTTGCATGGAAGAGAGTAAAGCATTTTATCTCCCTAATTACAAGAAAATAAGTTGGTTTGATTGTCATAGACACTTCTTATCTGAAAGACATGGACATAGGAGGAACAAGAAAGCTTTCTTAAAAGGTAAAGAGGTGCGTGACGATGCTCCGGATCGACTTCCGGGGGATGAGGTATGGGAGTTGATTTGTGATTTTCCAACTACTGTTGATGGTACAGAAGAAGAGTTTAAAGAGTTGAAAAAAAAATGGTTGGTTTAAAAGAAGCATTTTTTGGGACCTTCCGTATTGGAAAACAATGTTAATTAGGCACAACTTGGATGTAATGCACATAGAGAAAAAATTTTTTGAGCTACTGATTCATACGATTATGGATGTAGAAGGAAAGTCATGTGATACTATTGCTGCAAGAAAAGATATAAAGAAATTTTGTGACCGTCCCAAATTGCACATTCGGAAAGACGGGTCAAAGCCAAAAACCATTTTTACTCTTGACAAAGCTCAAAGGAGGGTATTGTGTGAGTGGGTACGAAAGTTGAAGTTTCCAGATGGATATGCATCGGATTTTAAACGATGTGTTGATATGAAGAAGCTAAAGTTGCAAGGCTTGAAAAGCCATGATTGTCATGTCTTCATGGAACGATTATTACCCGTTGCTTTGAAACATCTTCTCCCGACTACCGTGTGGAATGCAATTGTTGAGATTAGTCAATTTTTTCGAGATTTATGTTCCTCCTCAATATGCGTTGAGGACATGATACGTCTCGAAGAGCAAATACCAGAAATATTGTGTAAACTTGAGATGATCTTACCTCCTACATTTTTTAATTCCATGGAGCATCTACCGGTTCACTTGCCTTATGAAGCCAAAGTTGGAGGACCCGTCCAATATAGGTGGATGTATCCATTTAAAAGGTAATAAAAGTTAACTAGTATTATTGGCATTATAACTATTATTCTTTTATACACTTTAATTTTTGAACTTTATCAACTTTAATTAAGCTCTATAATTATATTATAGGTTTCTTAAACACATGAAGAATAAAATTGGTAACAAAGCTCGGGTAGAAGGTTCTATATGCAATGCATATTTAACAGAAGAGATTGCAAATTTTTGCTCGCTTTACTTTGAAAAACATATAGAAACCAAGGCAAAATACTTGAACATTGACAAAGAGGATGAAATTGATGCAAGTTTACCCGAGTTTTTTCAAACTCATGATGATGAAGGTTGCTCAACAATTGGGGGAACAAGATATATGGATGACAAAGAATATAAACGTGCTCACCTTTACGTTCTATCTAATTGTGAAATCTTAGAACCATATGAAATGCAGTTTGTGACTGATTTCATGAAAGAGCATCCTAATGTGAGGAGGGATGATGTTTGGAATAAACACGAGGAGCAATTTCCATCATGGTTTAAGAAGCATGTTATTGAGTTGAATATCGAAGATGATTTGATAAGGAGTTTAGCCTCTGGTCCTTCACGAATGGTTAGAACTTGGAATCGATACCTAGTTAATGGATTCAATTTTCATACATTCAACTATGGTAAAAATAAGGCTAGATGCAATTATGGTGTCACTATTTCTTCTCTTGATGGCAATGACTATTATTGTATAGTAGAGGAAATATTTGAGATGTGCTATAATGGGCGTGAGCGTGCTTATAAGACTGTCTTATTCAAGGTTGAATGGAAGGACAATTCTATAGCCGGAATAAGAGTACATGAACGTTACAAACTCGTAGAAGTAAATCATACTAGAACATATTCTAAGTATGACCCTTTTATACTCGCACATCAAGCTCATCAAGTGTATTTCTCTTCTTATCCATGCACGAGGAATGATAGAAATCAAAAGCAATGGTGGGCGCCTTTAAGACAAAGGCAAGATCAAAAATAGATACCTCTTTTTTCCAAGAAGAAGTAGTATCAAGTAGCACCATTTTGTCTCCAATTGAAGAAATCGATTCTGAGAATGGGGATGAAGAGGGTGAAGAGTTGGAAGATGAGGAAGAGGAGGAAGAGAATGGAGAAGATATAGAGTTGGAGGAGTGGGAGGAGGAAATAGATAATGATAATGATGATGATGATGATGATGATGAAGTTGATGATGATGATGATGAGGAGGAGGATGAAAATGAGGATGAGGATGAGGATGAAACTGATGAAGAAGATGATGAGAATTAGTGTTAGTTATTTTGGTAAATTTACTAACAACATTGTTTAATTTTATTTTATATTTTATTGCAACTATGTTTTTATTTTACTAACAACATTGTTTAATATTTTTTTTTTTTGCAATTGTAGATGGCAGGAGGTCGCGCAGGACGAGGTAGGCAGCGAGGCGGGGGTAGTCAGCGTCGTAGTACGTCTTCTTTAGAGGAAGAGGAGACGGAGATTGAGCAGGCGTCGGTCGAGGAATCGACCAATGATGACTCATCAGATCAGGGACCCGAGATTCAGTGGACTAATGATGGGAAGATGATACTTGATCCGGCTGGTCTTTGGTAAGATATATGTTACTCATATGTTCATTTCATATACTCCATTAAAGTTACAATATTCATTCTTTGTTTAATATAAACTCGTACTTGTATTTAACATATTGTATTTCGTGTTTAATCTTAAAACGGTTGTTAGTGGTTGTTCGGCAAGTACGAAACAGAAGATGACAGGGGATGTTCCTACTTGTTGGACTGACGCTACGCCCCAACAAAAAGAAGAATGGTTCAACATCTTTCGGGTATATTTTTGTATATATTTAATTTGTTAATTTATATCTAAATTTCAATTAGTAATTTATACTAATAAAAACTTTTTATAGAAATCCTTTGATTGGCCGGCGGGATTGGAGTATATTGTCCGTGAAAGGTACAATCATATTTGTACTAAAAGATATAGAGATATCATCTATAAGACCGTGAGGAGGAAAAAGGAGCCCGAGCATTTGAAAGGTGTGTATTATTTTATTAGTTTGATTACTTGTATTTAGTTATAATAAATTTACGTAACCATTTTATTTTTTCTAACACTATTTTGAATTTTAGGTGATGCATATGAAGGTCTAATGAAGAAGCGTGATACCCCGGAATTTAAGATAAAGTCGGAGCGAGGTTCACTCAACAAAAGAGGAGGAAATAAAGAAGGCATTGTTGAGGCTACTCACTACGGGGGATCTCGTTCTTTCTTGGATCGTGTTTTGGGAGTAAGTATACATAACAACACCTTAGATTATTATTAAAAAAAATTTAACCGTGAAAACCATGATTTTATGCTTTGTTTGTTTTTAGAAGGGGAAGAGGAAAGGTAAGGTAGAGATGACGGCTCCCGAGCTCTTTGCAGACACGCATAGCAAGGTTGATGATAAGGGCATTAGGCATTGGACTAAGGCGAAAGATAAAGAACTATATGTATGTTTCATTTAATTAGTCAATTTCCTTTGATAACATTATATATTATAGGTAAATTTTTCATGAAAAAATAACCTTTAATGATATTTGGTTTTACTTGTAGGATGCTTTTTTGCGTGAAAAAGAGAACACCCCCGATAGGCCCGATAATGATATTTGGTTTGACTTGGTTGAGGGGTACAAAAAGGGCTCGGTGTATGGAACCGGAGAAGCTCATGGAGTTTTCTTCAAGGAGCCAAAAGCAAGGACTTCTTCAAAGTCCAAACAAACTTATGAGCCGGGAATTGTAAGTGTCTTACAATCACAACTTGATGAAGAAAGGCGCCAAAATGCCGAAGAAAGGCGCCTAAACGCCGAAAGGGATCAACAAATGCGGGAAATGAAAGCAAAGTTCGATCAAATGGAAGCCTTCTTCAGTTCGTGCAACTCCGGTCCCCGTCCCCATTGGCAAGATCCTAATGATCCATCCGGAGGAGGTGGATTTCGCGCGGGTGCTTCTTTTCCTGTTGCTTGACTTATGTGCCCCTTTCCCAAAACTTAAGAACATGGTAGTGGGTACTGTTAGTTAGACTTGGTAGTGGGTATTGTTAGTTAGACTTGTGACGGATTTGGTTTGTTGAGGATTTGTTGGTACTTGTTAACTTGGTTTATTCTCATTTTATATATGAGATTTGGTTATTGGTGTTCCATTTGTGTTGTGTTGTGAGTTTGGTTTGCTCAAGTTGGTGCTGTAGTAATAGAAATGCAGGTACGAGCAATGAAAAGGATAGGGTAGTATGAAAAACCGAATTTTCATACCAAAATTACAAAGTGGAATTGGCGATCGAAATGTAGTTTTGGCGACTACTTGATCGCCAAAAACAAATGTACCCAAAACAAAACCTCCCCGATATGCCAGTGCCAAGGGCGACTACTGGGCTACTGAAAGTAGTCGCCAATTTGGCGACTGATAGGCAAGTAGTCGCCAAATTGGCGACTGAAAATCAAAAATGGCGACTGATTTCAGTCGCCAATTTGGCGACTACTTTGCCTATCAGTCGCCAAATTGGCGACTACTTTCAGTCGCCAATTTGGCTATTTGGCGACTACTTTGTCAGTCGCCAATTTTAGCGACTGACTTCAGTCGCCCGATTTCCAATTGGCAACTAAGTGTTGCTACAGTGCGCTGGCGACCAATTTCAGTCGCCATTTTCCTTTTAGCGACTGATTTCAGTCGCCAAACGTAGTCGCCCGAAACAGGATTTCTTGTAGTGTGAAGTGTTTGATGAATTTGTGAATAACTTCGGGGACGTAAACCCTTCCATAGGTATGACTACAGCTGAGAAACGACTCTAATACTTGGAAGAACAATTGATGTATCTCAAAGGGGATGTCATTTATAGGGAAAATAATCGCAAATATGAAGCCGTGAGTTCCAAGTTGCCAACCAACTTCAACATGACAGATATCCCTAAATTTAAGGGGCATGAAAACCCTTTGAACCATAACCTTCATCTCTTGATACCATCCCAAAACAATATGGTTCTATTCTCTAGAACATAAGAAGATCGCTACCTGGGATGATGCCGTAATTGAGTTTGCCAAACAATACGCGGATAATGCTGAAATCCAAGTCAACATGCGCACTTTAGAGGTTGTTACCCAAAATGACAAAGAAGGTTTCACCGACTTTCTAAGTAGGTGGAGGAAGACTAGTACTCAACTCGTTGAACGTCCAGACGAAGCTACTCTCGTGGAGAAATTCGTGGACAACCTAAAGCCCATCTATGCAAATCATTTGAGGTACCAAAACATTAAGATCTTCAAAGACTTAACCGTATTAGGGACAAGGATCAAAGATGACATCCGTAAAGGGCTCTTGTCCAAAACGGTAGGTCGCGGATATCAAGGCTCAACAAGTCGTTCTTATGGCTCTACTAGCAAAACCGATGAAGTTAACCTTCTCGAGCCATCTAAGAAAAGTACCCCACCAAGGAATTCACAAATCTTGGGGACACGTATTCCAATGCTCCAAAAAGGTTGATGAAACTGGGTAAACTTCAACCCATAGGCCCAACACCCGAACCAGAAAAGAAATCCAAGTTATGGAATGAGAATTCGTACTGCAAATACCATAGAGGCAAGGGACATGATACAGAGAAATGCTACAAACTGAAAAATGTACTTCAAGATATGATTGAAGATGGTCGCCTACCAATACCTCCTGGAGGTAAGCCTAACAACACTCAGAATCCTCTTGGAATTCTAGTGATTACAAGTGAAGAATCTACCATAGATTGTTCACACCTCATTTGTCCAGTCGAAGATGAAATTCATGCAATAGAGAATGAATGGAACTACTCTACCATTTATCCAACCATCACCGATTTCATTGCATGGGCAAAAAGTGTGAATAGGCAAGTCATGGAACTAGAGAATGCAGTGGCAACCCTACGTGATCCCAACGCCACACCTAAAAAACGTGCACCATTAGTCTTCTCTCAAAACACTACAATGCAAGAAGTAGTAGCCATGGTCGATAAACTAGTCAACCAAATAGAGGCTGAAATCATAAGAATGAGGGAACTTGCTGCTATCAATGGGATATGGGCCGATGATGATGAAGATGAGTATCTCACTGAACACTACCTAGTCAAAATCGGTGAGCAAATAGTCCAAAATTGTGAAGACCAAGATATACACCACCTTACTCGTTCGGGACGCCCATACCAAAACACTTCTCAAAACGGCCCCATAGCAAATGGTCCGACCAATGTGGTCACAAAAAATGATAATGAAGAGGGCTCTACTGACCATTTGCTAAAGCAACTACAGAAGACAAAGGCTGATCTTTCAGTCTAGCAACTAGTGGCAAGCTCATTCCCACATCGCCAAGCTTTACTGCAAGCCTTGGCCAAACTAAATGTGGCACATAACTCCACACCCGACGACGTGGTCAACTTGGTCTTACAAGAATCACCAAAGCTAAGTAATCCTATCACTTTCTCGGATGAAGATTTGCCACCCTTTGGTGCTAGTCATAACTTGTCTTTTTATATCACTGTCATTTGCCTAAAGAAGAATGTGCCAATGACTTTGGTAGATGATGGCTCCGTAGTAAATGTCATACCCTTGAAAACGGCATACAAATTGGGCATGAAAGAGTCGGATTGGACCCCTACCAACCAAGGTGTTCGCGCATATGATGGTACACGACGAAAGGTAGTAGGACTTGTTAACCTAACCATAGCCACAGGGCCAATTGAGCGAAAGGTTAATTTCCAAATAGTGGACATTAAGGCATCCTTTAACATACTTCTGGGAAGACCCTGGATTCACGCTTCCAAAGCGGTAACATCCACCCTCCACCAGAAAATTAAAATCCCACTAAATGGTAAGGTGGTGACGATCACTTCATCACCCATCAAGGCAATAATCGAAAAGAAGTCAAGTAATCAAGTCCTTGCGGATCCAGTACATGAACTTGGGGGTTTCCATAGCATATGCGTCATAGAAAGCGAGTTGGCACCTTTGTACTTCAAACACTACTCTAATTTAGTGGTGGTCAACATACTCAAATCCCAGGGATACTTCCCGGGAATGCCTTTGAATCCTATCCGAAGGAACACCTTTGCACCCTACAAAGAGGGTAACTCACAAATAATACCCCTTAGACTAGGATACAAACCCACTACAGAGGAAGTTCTCGAGATGCTCGCTCAAGTTCAAAACCGTAAGAACGTGGGAATCCAAATGCGACCCTACCTCCCTACCCTAAATGGATACTTCGTTAGGGAAGGAAGTCAAGATATCTTTCACGGATTTCCCGAGCCTTGGCACTATCTCGAAAGGAAGCTAGCCGGAATCAAGATCTTTCACGATTGCTACTTCATTCCTCCAGAAATGGTTCCTACCATCAAGACTCTTCAAGCACCTTGTGAAGGAAAAGTAGATCTATATACATATTTAACATACTCATATATGTCAATTAATTTGTCATAAATTAAAACGGATCTTATG
Source organism: Silene latifolia (assembly GCF_048544455.1). Lineage (NCBI taxonomy): Eukaryota > Viridiplantae > Streptophyta > Magnoliopsida > Caryophyllales > Caryophyllaceae > Silene > Silene latifolia. Next base: position 64,157,382 of record NC_133533.1, on the reverse strand, counting down.
CATGCAAACATAAATGAAAGAGAAGAGAAATAATGTCCTTACATAATTAATTTCGGATATTTGGGCACAAAAGAGATCACCTTTCTCTTTTGTTCTTGAGCTTATTCCAATGGAAGAACAAAGATCTAAGAGCAAGATCTCTCCCTAAGCTTAATACCCAAGGCTTTCACTTAATCTAATTAATATTACAATACTAGTATAATATTAATCTATGAAAAATTGAACCAAAAATATTGTTAACACTTTGAATATTTTCGGTTTTGTAGAGAGATAAAGAGAGGATTTTATTTCTCTAGAAAACTTATATTTTGGATGATGGATTAGAATGAATAATAATCTACAATCTTTTGCATATTATGGGTAAAATAATTAGAAAAAACAATGATGAATTGTTCTTCTCTAAACCGTGTAAAAGGGAGAAGAAAAGGGGAGCCAATGCATGGATTTATTTGTCTTTACAATGTACCATAGGCTTGCATGGCTAAAAAGCAAAACAATCATTATGTTTAGCTACCAATTAAACAAATAATTAGCTTAAACCTCTCCTAAATTTCGGTCCATTTGGTAATATGGAATCCATATTATTTTTGTCAATTGTCTATATGTTACATGTCATATGTCACATATATTTGTTATGTATTTTTAACATATTAAAAATCAACGTATTAATAAAAATACGTCACATACAAAAATCGACTTAGTAATATCATAATTACTTGTCCAAAATATTTTACCAATTTATAAATCACAACTGATTGTATTTATAACAATTCATTCGATTTAATTGTTACATTAAACAATTCATTTCATCCGAGTAATTATACAATTTAATTACTCGCATCGTATCTTATTTAATCACATTTCAATATGATACGTAAATTTTACTTCCAAAATCGTCCGTCAATTTTCAAGTAATTTAATTAACTCGTAACATTATACGATCAATTAAATAATCAATTAAGAGTATTGCCCTTTAGGTATGACCTAGGGGTCAATCGATCACCACCGTCACACGACAAGAATGTCAAACTCTAGTCACCAATCATTACCGATATATGTTGACCGTTGACAAGAATAATATTACTTCCCAATTGTATTCATTTTAATGAGACTTAAACATGTGATCATCATGATCAACGGTCGTGATCGCATTATTGTCGGAGGACACATATTCCAACAATCTCCCACTTGTCCTCGACAAGTGTGCGTTCACCAATTCTCTTGTCCTATTACTATCTCCCACTCAATGCAAGGTGTCTTTCGGTCGTACTTGCAAGTGATCATATCGAGAGTGGTTTCCTCGATCTGGAGAATAACTGATTGACCGGATTTATCCACTCTGGATACCATCCGAGCGTGGCCACGCATTTCCAGTTCATTACTCCTCGAGTGGCCCTGAGATATTGTTATAACCCTGACTAGGGGTGGACAATTCCTATCGCACTTATTCCCTTCGACTAGCCACAGCCATCATAACCCAAAATATGCCCATTTGACCCCATTTACGAAGGTCGTAGTAACACAAATCAAAGTTAATCAAAACTCGTGCCATCTTAGGCGAATAGTCTTTAGTCAAAAGAATCGACTCATTTGAATACTATAGTAGCTCTCGCCACGACCAGGCTATATAAATTTGCCAGAACTCTATAAGCGGTCATAAGGCCCGACAAAATGTTCCCAACAATCTGCCTATGTGATCGACTAGTCATCTCACATGACTCTATGGCACTTGAACTTGTCATCAATCGCATCACACTCTAGTCACTTCGAGACGTCACCTCATATAAGTAACTATGGGCAAAAACAATGTTAATCCATGTTCACTTTAACGGGGTTCAATTGTCTCCACAACCCGTTTGGATGTAACAATGTACAAGGTGAGTTAATAATAACTCAAACGACAAATGTCGACATCACACTCGGGTAGTCAATATCATATTACAACCTTGTGATGTTTATCATAAGTGTAAACACTCATTGATTGCAATAGAAGTTTAACATCCCATGTGTCCATGTGTTCAAACTTCTTACACTTGCAATTTCCTTCACATTCATGTTCTCTCTCATAGCATGAATCTTACCAAGTACACATTAAGGTTCTTGACCTTGTTATTGGTTCTTTAACTTGAAAGAACTTCCTCATCGCTCATCTCATAACGAACGAATTTGCGATGAATAATACAACTTGTACGATCAAGTATTCCATCCACACACAATGCACTAGGTATATGCTTTGTAGAATCTTGTAACAATTGACAAGATTATTGGCTTGGTACTTTTCATAAGTCCTAGCTTCATTAGGAAAGATTGTTTTGAATAACCTCTTATTTAACCAAGTATCTTTCCAAAACTTCTCATTTCTCTTTCTAGGCTTGAAAGATTTGGGATTCTCATAAATCCTCATATGTGCTCGGATTTTCTACAGTATGTGCAACCTCTTAACACACAATGGAACATTCCGTCAATCACCGAAATCGCTCATCGGATTCTACTCGAGAATTCATGACGTTTCTGTTATGGCTCACCAACCAATCATCATGCTCTTATGCATACGATTCAAAATTGGACATGTACATGATTATTCTAATGGCGGAAACATTAGTTACTAATAATCATGAGATCAACCGTTCTCAGGTTCAATGAACTACCATGACTGCTAATGGTAATTCCATTTTCATTCATATGAATAACCTATGTATATGTTGATGTGATGTGTATCTCTTAATACTAATCCAACATCCCTGATGTAATTGGATTCATCATTGTCCATTTTCATCCATAATTGAAAACTCAAAAGCTTCTTTATGAAAGAAGGTACTAGCTCGTCATTCTTTAATGAGTAATGGGTTTTATACATTCAAGGATGATAGCTCCCACTAAATTCCATGTCTTCACATGAGAATATCCTAACTCCCACTCAATTCAACATATTTCGAAATTGATTCCTCAATCAAAATTTGACTAGAATATAAATATAAATCGCTTTGCCAAGTTACTAGGATAAAACCATATATGTTCCCATCATATCCTTTCAAAATGCTTATTTCGAAGTGGTCTTATCTCAACCTTACGGAAAGAGATTTTAAATCTCTAACACCCTCATTTCATAATGATGTGTAGCAATGTCATTATTCAAATACAAATAATATTTAGAACAGGTCCTTCGGAATACCCTTTCGGAAGGAGGTTTAACCATTTCATAGCGAGGTTAAACAATGACACTTGTATGGTTAATGCGTTGGCATATTGAAGATATCGGAATATCAATCTTTGCAACTTAATCTTGATTATAACTAGTATGTTACTTTGATTCATTTAGGCTCTTAAGTAAAACTCATGATTGAAACTATTTGTCAAATGATTCATAACCTTAGTCAAAAGCTTGTTAAGACTTTACATTAGTCATTTTTCTTCCAAAAACTTCTTTTGGTCTCCTCGTGTAGTTATCTTGAGAATATACTCTTATTATTACTACACTTGGTCTCTTTAGTCATATAGAACTCACTTGAGACCATAGATCTCATCTATTCGGTATACTATGTAAATAGATATACCTTTATTCAATTCATTCTCTCTTGTGTAGATCTTCATATACACAAGTACACAATTTTATCTTGCCTTGTGTGTTGTGTCCTCATTTTTCTCCCACTCTATCTTTAGAATAAATACACTATAGATTCAAAGATAGCATATGAGACACAAATTAATGATGTTGAATTTTAAGGAGAACTATCTCATAGATAGACTAATTGATTTCATATGTGTACTTGGTGATTGACATACCTTTAGGAGAGTTCATAGACTCAAAATCACTTTATAAGTGATCATACACACGCCTTAAGCATGTGGACATATAATGAAACCGGTCATTATATTTGTCTATTAGATCACCTTAAGTGAATAATCTTATGTTTCAAAACGCAAGCATTTTAAAGATGAAATTTAGAACATTAAAAGGATAAATGATAAAACGGGTGACTTGGGTTGCAAACCAAGTCACTATCATCCAAAATACAAACCATTATCCAAAATACCTTTCCATGTCGAACACGGAAACTTAAAGTTCTAAAAATTCAAAACATGACTTAAAATAAGACAATGAAAAACAAAGCTCCATAAAAGCTATCCTTAGCTTCTTCATGGTTTCTCATGCTTGTTTTTCTTTTCCCTTGTCTTTGCTTGGTGGAGGCCCTATTTACAATAAAAAGGGAGATACATTATCACAACTTTGCATCACATTACCTTAGTTGTATTAGAAACATAAAAGAAGGTTAGTCATTTACCTACTGGAGTGATCTTTCCAGCTTTGATATCACCAAGGTATTTGGAACAATTCCTCTTCCAATGTCCCATGCCATTACAATAATGGCATTTGTCAAGAGGACCCTTCTTGACTTTGGAGGTGCTAGCTTCACAAGACTTAGCTTTGGTGAATGTGGGAGCTTGCTTCTTGCCCTTTCTCCCATTCTTCTTGAACTTCCCCTTACTCTTTGTGCTTATGTTAAGCACATCCTTGGGAGGGTTCACATTTAACCCCATGTCCCTTTCGGCTTGCACAAGTAACTTGTGCAACTCCTCAAGAGACACATCCTTGTCTTGCATATTGAAATTCACCCGGAATTGCACATATGCCTTAACCTTAGACAAGGAGTGTAGAATCCTATCTACGATGAGTTCTTTGGGGATTTCAACCTTTTGAATTTTCAAGGTCTCGACAAGCTCCATGAGTTTGAGCACATGAGGGCTAACCTTTTGGCCCTCTTTGAAGTCGAGATCAAAGAATGCCGCGGCCGCCTCATATTGGACGATCCGCGGAGTTTGTGAAAACATGGTCACAAGTTTGGAGTAAATCTCATTAGCATTGCCCATTTTGAAGGCTCTCCTTTGGAGTTCCGCCTCCATCGCAAATATTAAGACATTTTTCATTGCGGCGGACTCCTTTTGGTAAGCCTCATAGGCTTCCCTAGTGGCCGCGGTGGACCTAGTGGAGGGCTCGGGTGGAGAGGCCTCGGTAAGGTAACGAAGCTTGTCGTCACCTTCGGCGGCTAATTTGAGTTGGGCATCCCACTCGGAGAAATTTGACCCATTCTTTTCAAGTTTACATCGATCCATAAAGGATCGGAGCCATGATGAAGTAGCGAGTGGTGTAGCATTAGGAGTTGGTGTTGCCATTTGTTATGAATAAGAAGTGGTCTACAAAACAAAATATAAGGAGTAAAACAATTGTCGTTTTAATAATACTCGTAAAAATGTATGATTTAAACAAGTTTTAAGCATTTTTCTAGTGACCTCTACCCAACTAGATAAATGATTCCAAGACCCAAATTCATATCGACTTAGGCACGGGGTAGCCGATGCAACCTTTATCAATATAACTCGGTGGATTAACTTTTTAATCGATTCTACTTTTAGAACTCTTGGTCGATAAAATTACTCTAATGTTTATCTATAGCCCAAAACACATCAACAAGGGCACGGGGTAGCCGATACATCCCTTATCAATAACTTTTGTTGAGTTTAATCCAAATTTCGAATAAATGTGTCCATTATCCAAACCCACATCAACTTGGGCACGGGGTAGCCGATACATCCCTTATCAACATGAATTCGGTGGATTAACATTCATCACCCACTTCCCCTACGTAACAAGGTTTGTACCCCGGGGTAGCCGAGCGCACTCCCTCGCGAAATAGGTTTTCATGGTTTCTACTATTTGGTAAGGCTATGTCTCAATTGTTTGTTTTAGCGAGAGGTCATGTCAATTTATTATCTATCACGTTTTAAGTGAACTAAAGCGGTGAACTACGATAATTCTAATTGACACGGTCGATAAACTCGATAAAATAAGGATGCATGTTTTAGTTATGGCGATTTAGCGATGCATGTGACATAAATAAAATGCAAGCATAAAAATAAATAAATCCTAGTATGGCCTTTCCTAAAATAGAAAAACTATTAATCTATTACATATTCGGAAACCAACTCCATTGGTCCCTTGAACTTCGGTTGTGGCACGCATCTCGAGGTAACACCGTCTTTATGTATCGCCATTCTTGAAGAAATCCGTCTTTTGGAACTCCGGAATGAATAAAATTACATAATAAATTACATAATTTCCTATTATACATTTGTAACTAGAATAAAATAAATCTATTAAATATTACAAAACGGTGATACGAGATCACAATAAAAATTTACAACCGAATCGATATTCCCATACATTTCGGGAAATACCAATTAAAAACTAAGGCCATACTAAGTAAAATTACATAATTCAAAATTACATAAATTAAAATTATGACAATCATAAAGAAAAATGCAGCATTATAATATGTATGAACATGCTCAATTTTTATGCTAAATCGCCTTTTAATTAGCCAATATCGTATATTACTCGGTTTTTACGGATTTGCGTGATTTCAACATTTTATAATCACAAAAATACATAAACTCATATTTATGCATAAGTTAATTACCCTAACCTTTTAGGACTCAAAATATAGTCTTCACTAATAATTTGACCATAATTAACCTTTTATTTATAAAATTGTTCATAATTGGACCAAAAATTACAAAAATAAGCCATTAAACTTCAAATAAATCGAAAAATTTCAAATAAATTCAAAATTTGAAATTTAAATTCATGAACATTCTGGAAAAATTCCATGACACTCATAATGTTCAAAATCTTAGGTTAAAAAATTTCAAAAATTTTCCGGAAAAACAATGTTGCGGTTTATCGATATTTAATAAAATAATCATAAAAACATGGAAAAATTATTTTCATTAACTTTTCATTTTAGATCTGGAAAAAATATAATAAAATGCAACATTTGACGTTTTTCCTTAGTCATAGGTTATGTTTTATTAATTTTCAACTAATAATGTCACTATTTATGCCATTTTTCTTCAAAAATTCATAAATCATGCTAAAAGACTTCTTTATAGCCAATTATTTTACACACATCTTGTAAAATTGCATGTGACAACATATTAATTTTCTATGACCAGATTCGAAATTTAACTCATATTAACCTATTTTTCTCTTAAATCCACATTTAATAATGAAAAAATCATTTTTCGAGCATAACAAGTGCAAAAATTATGAAAATTTACAGGTTATCTCAAAATAATATATGTAACAACATATCCAAAAACCAAGTGAAAATTCGAAGTATAGCTAATTTTCGACCAAAAATGACATTTTTACTCATAAAATCACATTTAAATGCCATTATCATAAATTATGAACAATAAAAATCCGAAAAATTAACCAAAAATCCTAAAACACTTTAGGACCAGAAATATTAACATGCATGTAATTATTTCGTGATATGTCACAATAACACAAATTTTACAAGTTTTATTTTGTTATTCATATAACTCGGAAAAACTTTTAACCAATTTGCATGCAAACAACCGTGGCTCTGATACCAATTGAAGGAAAAGTAGATCTATATACATATTTAACATACTCATATATGTCAATTAATTTGTCATAAATTAAAACGGATCTTATGCATGCAAACATAAATGAAAGAGAAGAGAAATAATGTCCTTACATAATTAATTTCGGATATTTGGGCACAAAAGAGATCACCTTTCTCTTTTGTTCTTGAGCTTATTCCAATGGAAGAACAAAGATCTAAGAGCAAGATCTCTCCCTAAGCTTAATACCCAAGGCTTTCACTTAATCTAATTAATATTACAATACTAGTATAATATTAATCTATGAAAAATTGAACCAAAAATATTGTTAACACTTTGAATATTTTCGGTTTTGTAGAGAGATAAAGAGAGGATTTTATTTCTCTAGAAAACTTATATTTTGGATGATGGATTAGAATGAATAATAATCTACAATCTTTTGCATATTATGGGTAAAATAATTAGAAAAAACAATGATGAATTGTTCTTCTCTAAACCGTGTAAAAGGGAGAAGAAAAGGGGAGCCAATGCATGGATTTATTTGTCTTTACAATGTACCATAGGCTTGCATGGCTAAAAAGCAAAACAATCATTATGTTTAGCTACCAATTAAACAAATAATTAGCTTAAACCTCTCCTAAATTTCGGTCCATTTGGTAATATGGAATCCATATTATTTTTGTCAATTGTCTATATGTTACATGTCATATGTCACATATATTTGTTATGTATTTTTAACATATTAAAAATCAACGTATTAATAAAAATACGTCACATACAAAAATCGACTTAGTAATATCATAATTACTTGTCCAAAATATTTTACCAATTTATAAATCACAACTGATTGTATTTATAACAATTCATTCGATTTAATTGTTACATTAAACAATTCATTTCATCCGAGTAATTATACAATTTAATTACTCAGACCGTATCTTATTTAATCACATTTCAATATGATACGTAAATTTTACTTCCAAAATCGTCCGTCAATTTTCAAGTAATTTAATTAACTCGTAACATTATACGATCAATTAAATAATCAATTAAGAGTATTGCCCTTTAGGTATGACCTAGGGGTCAATCGATCACCACCGTCACACGACAAGAATAATGTCAAACTCTAGTCACCAATCATTACCGATATATGTTGACCAGTTGACAGTAACAATATTACTTCCCAATTGTATTCATTTTAATGAGACTTAAACATGTGATCATCATGATCAACAGTCGTGATCGCATTATTGTCGGAGGACACATATTCCAACACCTTGCTTAGACGATCAAGCTGTGAGTCTACAATTTGGAGAAGATCGATTTGTTAGAGCCGCGCAGGATGAGATCATTACCATGATACTTCAAGACGATCACTTCAACCCTACCGCGTTAATCACAGAAACTAACACCAATCAGCAGAAAGGATGGAGAAAATCGATCAAGTGAACAAACAATCAAGGAAGACTCTTCAAGCTCACCACTGGAGAAGGAGAGATGTTCAAAGGAGAACCAGAAGACGATGAATTCGAGTCAGAGTCAGAGTCGGAGTCTAGAGATGCTCCTAGAGAGTCTCCTCCTGTCGTCATTCCCACTCCCCTTGTTTCTCCTAGCTTAGTGTCAAGTAGCAACAGTAGTTCGGGAAATGTCCCAACGGCTGTCCCTTTACCGCCACTGACTACAGATCAGATGACTTCTTTGTTTCAACTTTTCTCAAACTTTAATATGAATAAATCAGGTTCTGCTTACTCTTCGTGTTATCTTGAATGCAATTCTGTTTACGATGATAATGAGGATGACCCAGACCCAGACTTAATCGAAATACCTCCCTACATAGCCAAAGAAATACTACAAGACGGGGAAGGAGGACCAGTAATAGAAAACACTGAACCCATCAACGTAGGAACTGAACTAGAACCCCAAGAACTTAGGATAGGGACGACCTTGAGCCCTACTGAAAGAGCCAATTTCATAGACCTCCTGCACGAGTTCAAAGACGTTTTTCCTTGGTCCTACAAAGACATGCCAGGGATCGACATGGACATCGTAGAGCATAGAATCCTAATCAAACCAGGTTTCAAACCCGTGAAACAGAAGCTTCGTCGAATGAGGACAAAATGGGCTCTCAAGATCAAAGAAGAAGTCGATAAACAATTCAAAGCCGGGTTCATCAAAGTTTCCGAGTACTCAGACAGGGTAGCTAACATAGTACCCATACCCATAAAGGATGGGAGAATCCGTGTTTGTGTTGACTTTAGAGACTTAAACAAAGCAAATCCTAAGGATAACTTTCCTCTACCACATATCGACATATTGGTGGATAATACAGCAGATCACGCGTTACTATCCTTCATGGATGGATACGCAGGATATAACCAGATCAAGATGGCCATAGAAGATATGCATAAGACCGCCTTCGTCACTCAATGGGGAACCTATTGCTACACGGTTATGCCGTTTGGGTTAATCAACGTCGGAGCTACATACCAACGCACCGCAAATACGCTCTTACACGACATGATGCATAAAGAAGTTGAGGTATACGTAGATGACAGGATTGTCAAGTCCAAGGAAAGAAAGGGGCACATCGCGAACCTTCGCAAGTTCTTCTCAAGGTTACGGAAGTACAACATGAGGCTCAATCCTCAAAAATGTGCATTCGCAGTAACATCTGGCAAACTCCTGGGAGAAAGAAGTACATAAGTCAATTCATATCGAAACTCACCATGATTTGCGAACCTATCTTCAAGAAGTTAAAGAAAATAGATCACACCATGTGGGATGATGACTGTCAGAAGGCTTTCGACCGAATCAAGGAAATACCAGCCAAACCACCAGTGCTCATGCCACCTCAACGAGATCAACCTCTTGGTTTATATCTCACGGTAACTGAAACGGCCATGGGTGCCATGCTAGCTCAAACCGTAGGAAAAGAAGAAAGAGCTATCTACTACCTTAGTAAGAAGTTCTTGGAGTACGAGTGCAAATACACGCCACTCGAGAAGACATGCCTCGCTCTTGTGTGGGCAACGAAGAAGCTACGCCATTACATGCTTAGCTACTTCGTCAAAATATACTCCAAAATGGATCTTGTCAAATACCTCTTCGAGAAACCCGTTCTCAATGGACGTTTAGCAAGATGGACTTTGATGCTCTCAGAGTTCGATCTCAAGTATGTACCTTTGAAAGTTATAAAGGGGCGCGCCGTTGCCGAATTCTTCGCAGAAAATCCCATGAATGATACACAAACGATAGACACCTGGTCGTTTCCGGATGAGGATATACTCCAAATCGATGTAGACTCCTGGGACCATTATTTTGATGGAGCATCGAACTTAAGAGGATTTGGAATAGGAGTGTTGCTCATTTCTCCAGAAGGTGAGCATACACCAATCTCTGTCAAACTCGACTTCGAGGTGACAAATAACGCTGCAGAATACGAGGCTTGTCTCATTGGATTGCAAGTAGCAGTAGGTTTAGGCATCAAGAATCTTCGAGTGCATGGGGATTCATCTTTGATCATCAACCAAATTACGGGATCTTGGAAAATCCGAAGTGAAAGCTTAGCACCTTATCAAGCCAGAATAGACCAAGTTGCCCAATTCTTCGATCAAGTAACCTACCTACACCTACCTCGAGAGGAGAATCAATTTGCAGATGCTCTTGCAAAACTTGCATCTTTGATTAATATGCCGGATAGCATGGTAGAAATGCCTTTATGCATCGAATGACGATCAAAGCCAGCTTATGTGCACCAAATCACCGATGAGGAGGAAATCACAAAGGAACCTTGGTTCCAAGCGATCCTAAACTTCAAACTCAATGGCACCTATCCACCAGAAATGGACAAAAGAACACCTCTTGGTGTAATCCTACGCTTTCTTAATCATTCATAGGCACGGAAAGTGATGGAGAATGTGGCCCTTACATGAGTGGACCCATGATGGCAATGAAAATCACACGTTTGGGGTTATATTGGACCACGATGGAATCTGATTGCATCAAATATGTAAGACATTGCCATAATTGCCAAATCTTCGGGAATGTACAACATGTCCCTCCTTCATTGCTTTAAACCATGACATCTTCCTGGCCATTTTCTGCTTGGGGAATTGACATCATCGGCAAGATCACTCCAGCCGGAATAGGAGGTCACTGTTTCATCCTAGTAGCAATCGATTACTTCACCGAGTGGGTAGAAGCGGCTTCCTACACCAGTCTTACAGCCAAGAGCGTGGCAAAGTTCATACAAACCAATATTATCTGTCGATATGGTTGCCCATATGAGATCATCAGTGACAATGGATCACATTTCCAAGCTGAGACTGAGAAATTACTAGCTAAGTACAAAATTAAGCATCACCAGTCCTCGCCATATAGACCGCAAACCAATGGCGCGGTAGAGGCGGCAAACAAAAACGTTGTCACGATTCTCAAGAAAATGATTGACAACTATAGAGATTGGTCAGGCAAGATACCCTTTGCTTTATGGGGATACCGTACATCTGTTAGGACGCCCACTGGGGCCACCCCTTTCTATTTGACCTACGGCATGGAAGTTGCACAACCAGTCGAGCTAGAAGTACCATCCTTGCGTATTTTACTCGAAAGTCAAATCCCAGAAGCTGATTGGAAGAGGGATAGATATGAAGAACTCATCCTCCTGGATGAACGAAGGTTACGTGCATTACATAATGTGCAAACATACCAAGCACGTGTCAAACGAGCCTTCAACAAAAGGGTTAAGCCAAGGAATATAAAAGAAGGAGACTTGGTCCTCAAATCAATTAGAGCTCTTTTTCCTGTCGATCCACGAGGAAAATTCAAACCCAATTGGGCCGGGCCATTTCTAGTCAAGTCCATACTTCCAGGGGGTACGGTTAGAATCACAGACCTAGATGGGATCGAATTTGCCAACCCGACAAACCTCGACCAACTGAAACGTTACTATGCCTAGAATAGGAGCAAAAGAAAAAAATGCGCTTCGCGTAACCTCACGTGTCGCTCTTGTGGCACAAAATAAACGGCCCTTGGCCAGCTGAATTAAGCTAATGTCATCTTGCTCTTGCATTTTGACAATTTGTCATCCTCATATCATCAAATAAACTAAAATGCATTTTAGGAGTAAGTAAAGCTCATGCTTATTTTCTAAGTTCATTACAAGCTCTTGCTTAGAACAATTATTCTTTTACATTTACTTGAACTATGGGCAAGGGTTTGATTTCATTTCTTTTAATGAATACGTAGGCAATCCTTCACAGGATACAACCCATTAATTATTTTAAATGTAAATAAAAGGACATTTGCGAATGCATTTGGAATTCGACAAGAATAATCATAGAAAATCATAACGGTTTCATAACCAAACAACCTCTTTTATTTCATTTCTTTTAATAATAATACGCTACATAATAAAGGATTTAAAAATAAAAATAGGCTAGTATTCTAAAAACCCCACTTATTACAATAATAATAATAAATAATAATAAAGACTTAGGCTATTCTTCCATTTTCCCTTTGCCTTTGTCATTTTTATCATATTTCTTACGGAAATTTCCCATGGTACCCCTTAATTTTGTCAGATTTCCCATGGTACCCCTGCTTTTAAGAATCTGCCCATGGTGCCCCTGAGATTTCATTTTTGTGCCCATGGTACCCCTTAATGTAACCGCCGTTAAATGAACGTTAAATGTTGATGAGGTGGCAATAATTAGTAATTAAAAATTAGGAATAAATATGAAATAAAAATAAAAATTTTGGACATTTCCCACGGTACCCCTATATTTTATACATTTTTCCCTAAATATCATAAGTTATAAAAAAGAAGAACCATGTTCCACCATTACAACTCACCAATCAAAAAATTAAAAAGTTCATGCATTTGAGAAGAGTGTGTAGAAAATTAATCTTGGCTAATTTGGCTATGTAATTCGGTAGAAGAAGCTCAACAAATGTCCAACATGACAATGTTAGCTAAAAAAATCGGAAATTTCCCATGGTACCCCTTAATTTTGTCGGATTTCCCATGGTACCCCTACTTTTAAGAATCTGCCTATGATACCCCTGATGTTCCATTTTTGTGCCCATGGTACCCCTTAGCATAACCGCCGTTAAAGGGGCGTTAACTTGTGATGACGTGGCAATATTAATCATAGATTAGCTTTATTAGAAAATCAATTTAATATTCATAATTTGTTGAAAATATAAGTGTTTATGCATTTTCCCACAGTACCCTTGTGATTTATACATTCTTCCCCAGATATCCCTTAAAATTTAAGAATTTTCCCATGGTACCCTTACGTTTATACAATTTTCCCACTAACTCTTGATTTGAGCAATGTAATAGCGTGATAAGTGATCATTTTGCTATCATTCTATGTGTCATCTCAATTTACTCTCTCAACATCAACACGTAAATAATCAATGTTACTTTTGACAGAAGTTTCATATTTGCCATGTCATCATAACTAAATTTCTTCTTCAAATTTTTTTAGCTAACATTGTCATGTTGGACATTTGTTGAGCTTCTTCTACCGAATTACATAGCCAAATTAGCGAAGATTAATTTTCTACACACTCTTCTCAAATGCATGAACTTTTTAATTTTTTGATTGGTGAGTTGTAATGGTGGAACATGGTTCTTCTTTTTTATAACTTATGATATTTAGGGAAAAATGTATAAAATATAGGGGTACCGTGGGAAATGTCCAAAATTTTTATTTTTATTTCATATTTATTCCTAATTTTTAATTACTAATTATTGCCACCTCATCAACATTTAACGTTCATTTAACGGCGGTTACATTAAGGGGTACCATGGGCACAAAAATGAAATCTCAGGGGCACCATGGGCAGATTCTTAAAAGCAGGGGTACCATGGGAAATCTGACAAAATTAAGGGGTACCATGGGAAATTTCCGTATTTCTTATCCCGACCTTGAGCCGGACGCTTTTGCGCCACTTTCGACCTAATCACTAATGGTCTCTCTCGTGGTCTAGCCTTGCCATTCTTGTCAACCACCATCTCTACGGCAGGAGAAGTCTTCGGTTTCTTCGAAGGATGAACAACTCGGAACCCGGCTTCTTCCTCTCCCTCGGTCAGATGCTTCTCTTTCTCCTTTTCTACCTCACAAACCTTGTAGTCAACAGGTTCGTGTTTCCTCAGTCTCTCGCGCTCCTCCGGAGTAGTAGCTTTCCTCCACTGCAGATAGGAATCCGACACCCATAGAGCACTAACAGAAGAATTCAAGAACCATATATTCCTTTGAGCCCATTTGATGGCCCATTCTCTTCGACTCTCAGTAGTAAGCCCCACGGCGATCATGGGGCAGTGTCAAGCTTCGGGATCATCTGCTTCAACCCAACCTGCCTCATTAACCTCTCCGGGAAGATGCATGTCATAAACTCCAAGCCAGGGATGCGCACAGACCGGGTAGGGTCCAAGGATGATACTCCAGTAACAGATTTAAGATGCCACCATGGTACGATCCATCTAATCAAGGGGCCATCTTCACTCTTCAATTTGTTTTCCCAGTAGTTGCAGACTCGAGTGAAGTCCACCATGTAGAGCCTCGTCCTCATTGCAATTGAGCGAGCATGATAAGTAGGAATATTAACTGGGGGCTCAATCAATCGAAGACGCTCCATAAGCCAGACCTACCAAAAGTAGGAATTAGACAAAAAAAAAAGACAAAGAAAAAAAAATCTTTTACCTGCAAAATAATGGGACTCCCCAGATAAGGAAGGTCGCGATTGGCTTTCCTGTTACTAACCCCAACAGGATCTCTCCTAAACACAGAATCCATTTGCTCAATCAAGCTCAAATAACGAGGGTCG
Source organism: Silene latifolia (assembly GCF_048544455.1). Taxonomy (NCBI): domain Eukaryota; kingdom Viridiplantae; phylum Streptophyta; class Magnoliopsida; order Caryophyllales; family Caryophyllaceae; genus Silene; species Silene latifolia. The sequence continues at coordinate 64,142,118 of NC_133533.1, read as the reverse complement.
CCTCTCAAATCCTCATCAACATGCCCTTGAAGGACATATACATGTAATAGGAAAAACCCGAATGCCCTTTGCCTCGCAACATAAGAGATAGTGGGATCTGCCCTATTGATGAATCGATCGATGAAATCCAACATTCGCACTTCTTTAGAAGTCACAAGACGGTCCACATCAGCTCTTGCCAACCCAAGCAAGTCCCTAAACTTGTTCTTATACCCTTGAGAAGTGGAGCAAATAGCAGGCAAAGGTTCCGGGTCCCAACCACCAATCGCAGCAATTTCTTTCGGAAATGGGCAAATGTCGCCTCCGGGGAAGGCATATACGTGATAATTCGGGTCCCAGTAATCAAGACAAGCATCTAGGAACGGTTTGACCAACTTGATCAACTTCAAACTCAAAAGTGATCCAAAGTTATAGGCACCCATGTCGTGTTTCTCCACATTAGAGAACTCATTTGTCCATTCTTTTAGACGAATTTCGAGAGTATTCATGATGTTTGCTTATTTTGAGACCTTTATGTAATAAGACGAAAGAAAGACGGAAGAATTATGTGAATAAAACCTCCCTCGACGTTTCTATTTATACTAAAAGCTGTTTCCTAAAATCTGTCAGGACGGATACACTGGGGAACAGTAGCGATCCTATTTCGCGCCGCTTCAAAGGACGCGGCTCTTCTTTGCGCCTTTTTCCTCACCTTGTTTCTATGATTTTCCGCGTTGGATCTTTCCTAATTCCTCAAATAATAATTTCTTATTCATACGGGTTATTATTTTGGTAAAATCGCCAAATTGCCATGTTTCGTGTTTCCTAATTCCACGGGCACGCAATTCGAGGCGATATCGACATTTTCGCCATCTTAGCACACGTATACATTTCTTTTTTTATTTTTCTTTTGGGGAATCATTTCACCAATTTAATTCATTCATTTTCAAACTTATACATTTCTTTTTTTTAGATTTTCTTTCTGGGGAATCATTTCACTCCCGTTCCACATTACATTTCAAACTTCTAGCTTTTTTTTTCTTTTTTAGGGGGTAACCCTCCCTACCGTTCGGTCATTTCCTGCAAATTTTTTGCATTTTTTTGCATTTCTGAGTCGTTGTTTTGCGCTAATTTAGGCCATGTGTACAAATGTATGTTCTATTTAAATTTCGGCAGCATGACGGCGCAAACCGTCATCTACCAAACCTATTCAAAGCTAACCTGCAGGTACAAACAAAGCAACCCAGTAGCAAAGGCACTCAGGCCATCACATATACAATCAAGAGGGGATATGTACACCAAACCTGGGGCTCGAGCCCCAAAACAAAGTCCGAATGTCCAAAATGTGGGTCCTAAAAATGTACAAAATGTGCAAAATACAGCCAAAAAAACAAAAAAAAACAACAAACGGGCTACTGCTCGTCGCCGTCTAACTCAGCAACTCTCGCCTCAAGAGCAGCAACCTCGGCGTCGCGGACCTCGAGCTCCCTCAGCGGGAGAGCTGTCTCCTCCCGGGGCTGGGCAAGCTCTCGCTCCAGCTCACGCTCCCTCTGCAAACAACAAGAGTTGGCTCATGTCAATCATTTCAAACACAAGGAAAATCGAAAATGAAGTAAACGGAAGGTTTATACCTGACGTCCTCAGCCTCCAGCAAGTGCCTCGACGGCAGTAGCCTGCAGCCGGTTGGCTACCCTCCATAAAGCCATGAACCGGGATGGCGCAACCTACATTTCAAAAGAAGAGATTCTTAACGATTGGACAAACTCAAGCAAATGTGTTCTTACATAAAATTATACAAGTTAGGAGACTCACCCTCTGAATCAGATGTTGCCACTCGTCCAAGCCAGCATCTCTCACCGCCGCATCAAAGTCGCGCAGCTCGGAGATCGTCGTCATCCCCGTCGCGTCAGTGTACTCAAGGGTCTCGGGGTACTCTGGGGGCTCGATGCCCGCCGCCTCGACCTCCTGCAAAGTCAAGTGATGATCATTCATCGTGTTCTCAAAATAATCAAAAATAAAGAGTAAAACACTTACCACGACCGGCCAGTACACCAATCTCCCGTAGAGGAACGCCGAGTAGTCCTCGCCAGGAAGAAGGGGGGAGTCACCACCGACGCCAGCCAGGTCAGCCTCTCTCTCAGCCTCAGAAGGCTCCCTAAACATCGTCCGCGGAGGATCGATGGGAACCGTCAAGACATCCCGAGACCACTGACGAGCTGAACGCTCGCCCAAGTACTACACAGGACCCATCGACGTCCTCAGCAGCAACCGGCTCGAGCACCTAGGTCGAAGGACCTCAGCCACAAAGGGAGGAGCGCCAGCGTAGTCCGTCTAAGGCCTGGGCACCCACTAAGAAAAGCAAACGAAGGGTCATCCTTATGATCATTTCTAAAAATAAAGAAGACAGACAAACACCGCAAGGTGAAGTACTCACGTCGTCCAACTGAAGAGCGTTCACCTCCCGTCGATAGACGTCGTAGAAGGAGCGTCGGCTCCTCGTACGGCACATCACCCAATCCCTCACAACGAGATAGGCCTTCTCCACCAGCTCCTTCCTCTTGGGCGCGAGGCCCGGAAAGTAGGAGTACACCACGCCTGTAAAACAAGATAATCAATAATGATCTTTCGTGATTCGATAAGAAAAGGAAATGATCTTTCATGAAGTGAAATGAAGGTTCGTACCTCCAACAACAACCCAGGGCCGACAGCAGCAGGAGAATTCCCCTTCTCCATCAACTCTAAGGCAGATCAAAGACAGGAACCACCAGAGCCAGTCCCAGTCCCAACGGCCTAGGTCGCTCATGTCAGAAAGAAAGGGAAGGAGCTTCGTCGAAAGCCTCTCTCCCTTATCTCTAAGGCAGATCAAAGACAGGAACCACCAGAGCCACAAACGGACTCTCTGCTCTACAGTACAGGGAGGAGGAGCCGTCTCCCTCCCCTCGATCACCACCGACGCCGGGGTCTTCCCCGCTGATGGGGCATATTCTGCACCCGCTGACCGAGTCAACATATTGAGCAAGGTCAAAGATATCCACAGCAAGTTAACGACGTAAACAGCCTAACCGACGCAGCCTGTCGGCCTGTCTCTTGTGCCTCGGCTGGGACAACTAGCCAGCCGGGGCACATATCCGCGTACTCATATCCAAGACCCCTCGGCATGGAGTCAACAGGGCCCGCCGGCCTGCCATGGGTCCCTCGGCCGAGGGTAGATCAGTCTTTCCACCTGCTAGCCACTTGGCCACTTGGCCACTACGTGACAAAAGGTGAAAGTCTATAAATACTCCTCAACCCTCATTGAGGAAAGGATCCACAATCTAACCTAAAACTCACTATTCATCTGGTATAATCTCCCTTATCTCTCTACAATATACTTTGTCAAGTAACATACAACTTAATCCCTTTAAGTTCACTGACTTGAGCGTCGGAGTGAGTACGCTCGGTGCAAAGCCGAGCCCTCAGTTTGTTCATCGTTTCAGGAGAGACCGAGAGGAAGAGTCAAGGCAAGAAGGGACATCCATTCACCAAGCTTGCGTGGTAAACAACACTGCTCTGGAATTACACCCGGAACAATTGGCGCCGTCTGTGGGGAAAGATACTAGAAGCTAGTCAAATCCCTTACAAAAAAAACACAAAACCCACCCAACGAGCTAAGAAGATGTCGAAACAACCAGAAACGGTGCTTGTGGAAACTGAATTCTACCAAGATGACACATTCCACAACTCTGAAATCGGGCAGTCCCCTACCGGCCGTATCACTGATACGACGAACGGGATGCCAAAGGAACAAGATACACCGCTGCCCGCCGACCAAGTCACTATCATGGGACATGTGGTTGATGCAGCTAAACTGAAACTACTCCTGGACCTAATGGGTAGCACGCCGACTCACACTGTCATAACGACAAGAGCGGCGGCACCCCCACAAGAGACCACAAGGGTCCAAAAAGTGACTCCGAGAAACTTGAACGAAGCATTGGAGGAAGCTGACCATGTCAAGACGCCGGGGAGCCCAGAGTGCAAGTGGTAGACCTGAGTCCTTCCCGCACTCGCGGGAGGATGTGTCGCCGCAAAGACCGACGAGGCCTCGCCCCTGCAGGAGTGAAAGAAGTCGACTCACCAGTCGGAGAAGAAGTCCGACTCACAGTCGGAGTAGAAGCCCGACTCACCCGAGTCGGAGAAGAAGCCCTTCCCGCCACGGGGAGAGGAGCCGGACTAAGGATGCGAGGAGCCGATCGCCGCGTGTCATTCGACACGTGGTCGACCCCCCTCGATGCCTATGTCCTAGAGGTCCCGGTGCCGACTAAGCTAAAGTTGCCACCCATATCATACAAAGGAGAAGGCGACCCAACCGACCACGCCGAGGCTTTCGAGTCTTACATGTCGGTATGGGAGCAAGCAACTGATGAGGTTTGGTGCCGAGTCTTCCCAACGACTCTGCATGGGATGGCACAAAGCTGGTACAAGGGGCTACCCGATGGGTCGGTATCTTTGTTATGCCGACCTAAGGGACACATTTTTGGCCCAAAGATTTCTTGCAATAAGAGGAGGGCCGTCGAGACATCGGATCTCCCGACTATCGGACGGGAGGGAGGCGAGTCTCTCCGAAGTTATGTGAAGAGGTTCGACGCCAAGGTTCAACAGATTCGTGAGTGAACAATGAATCGGGCGGCCTTCGCATCGATGAAAGGCCTCCCGAGAGGAGACTTAAAAAACGTGCTCATCAAGTGCGGAGGCCTAAACCTAGACTCCGCCAGGAAGATGGCCGACCAAGCCATAAAGGTGGAGGACTATCACAAAACCTGGGTAGGCCCCAGCGAGGCCGGGCACTTAGAGAGAAAGAGCCGTCGGGAGGACAACCCGGATGAAGGACGCCGTGACAATAATAGGTCACGGTCGATAAATCCGCCAGAAATGTAACTCGGCGGGCGCCGAGGGGAGTTCGGGACCGTACTACCAAAAGCGGTACAATGGTCACACCCCCCCGGGTCGTATCTCTGCCGAGGTCTTCTCCCTGAGCAAGAACGAGGGTCAAAAGTGGGAAAGGCCTCCCAAGGCGAGGGGGGACGGTGACACGAGCCAAGATCTTTGTGAGTACCACGGCCACACCGGTCACTTAACTGACAACTGCCGGCATCTGAAGAATACCATTGAAGAGCTGATCCGGAAGGGGAGCCTCAACAAATATGTTGCCGGAGGCCAAAAGACTAATACCGGCGGCTCAAATAAAAAAATCCGTCTTTGAACGGATAGGAGTAATCCATGTTGTCATCGGGGGCAACGAGAACGGTGGGTCCGCTCATGGGCACAAACGGCACTTGAACGAGCTATATCAGGCCATCAACTTTGTGCCCAAAACAGCGATCCCCGCTTCCAACATCCCGATATGACTATTGGGAAGAAGGACTACGAGGAGTCATCGCCCGCACAACCCCACTTGTAGTCCACTTGGACATAGCCAACCACCTGTCAAGAGGTGCCCGATTGACACAGCGCCTACACGAACATTATGTTCGGGAGTGCTTTCTCAATCTCGGTCGAAGATTGGGGACTTGAGCCCCCGCACCAATCCATTGTACGATTTTTCCGGGCCGGCCTGGTACCCCAGGGTCAATCGGGATCGGTGATGTTCGGCGGGGAATGCGGCTAAGAATGTCCTATCCGAGTTCGTGGTCATTGACGGCTCGTCCGCCTACAACGTTCTCATAGGTGAGTCACTCAACGAGGCCGATGCGGTAATGTCCATCCGGCCCCGACACGATGTATGTCTCGACCGGGAAGCGCATAAGCTCGTCTCAAAGAACGAAAAAGACGAAGTGGTCAACGTCCGGATATCCGCTGCAGGGTGCAACATGCAATCCCTCAAAGTGGCGAAGAAGTCAGAGAAGGGAAAAAGCCCATCCTTACAACAGGAGGGCGACCTCATGGATGCCACTGTCGGCATGGTCGAAGGAGCGGAGACCGAAGAAGTGGAAATTGACCCAGGGTGCACCGCAACTGTCGGTGTCAACCTGGAGCCAAAATTCAGGGCCGCTCTCCTAGACCTGCTGAGGAAGAACAAAGACGTCTTCGCTTACTCGGCGGCGAGATGCCAGGCGTGAGCGGGAGGTAATTGTTCATAAGGCGAACGTACTCTCCACCGCTCGCCTGTCAAGCGGAAGATGAGGAACTCCTCGGTAGAGAAGGATGAGGCCATCAAAGCCGAGGTAGATAAATTACTAGCGGCGGGCTTTATCATGCCTTGTACTTATCCTGAGTGGTTAGCTAATGTTGTAATGGTGAAGAAATCATCGGGGGCGTGGAGGATGTGTGTAGATTTTACCAATGTTAATAAAGCGTGCCCCAAAGATTGCTATCCCTTGCCTCGAATAGATAGTTTAATCGACGCCACGGCAGTTACTACACTATCTTTGAGCCTGCTGGACGCCTTCTCGGGTATCATCAGGTATTCATGGCCAAGAAGATATGCCTAAATGCGCGTTCATCACCGTAACGGCACATACATGTATAAAATGATGTCGTTCGGTTTGAAGAACGCCGGCGCAACTTACACAAGACTGGTGGACAAAGTATTCCAAAATCAAAAAGGGCGAAACATTGAGGCTTACGTCGACGATGCTATTGTAAAAAGCAAGTCCGACAAATGAGCACTTAGCCGATTTACACGAGACATTTTGTTCACCGAGGAAATACAAGATGAAACTTAACCCAATGAAATGCAACTTCGGTGTCCGGTCGGGTAAGTTCCTCGGCGTGCTTGTCGGCGCCGGGGAATTGATGCCAATCCGAGAGAAAGTCCAAGCAATCCTGGACTGCCGGAGCGAGGAATCGAAAAGAGGTTATGATGTTAACCGGGAGGATGGCGGCTCTAGCCCGTTTTATCTCTCGGTCAACCGACAAGAGCACCCCATTCTTCAAAGTGTTGAAGGGAAATAAGGACTTCAGTGGGGAGGAATGAGCACGCTTTCAAACAATCAAAGCCCATCTCCAAACTCTCCCAACCCCGTCCAGGCCGATCTTTGGGGAGACGCTATATCTATACATAGTGCGATTACCTCGGCCACGGTCGATCTGTGATCATCGAGAGAAGAAGACAAACAAAGAACACCCAATCTACTTTGTCAGCCATACATTGTTGCCCGCCGAAAGAAATTACCCACTGATTGAAAAAGCAGCCTTTGTTGTCGTCGTTGCCGCAAGGAAACTGAAACCTTACTTCGACGCACATCCCGTGACGGTCTTAACCGACCAACCATTGGAGAAAGCATTGAAAAAATTTGAGCAATCCGGCAGGCTCATCAAATGGGCAGTAGAGCTATCCGGCTTCGGCATTCAATACAAGTCGAGGCCCTCGATAAAGGGACAGGCACTTGCAGATTTTCTGGCCGAGTGCACATATCAAGAAGAGCAAAACCCCGGAGTATGGGAAGTATACACCGACGGGTCCTCTACGGCGAACAGTTCAGGAGCCGGCATACTTATTATCAGCCTAAACGGGGACGAGTTTGAGTACGCCTTGAAATTTACCTTCTCGGCCTCAAACAACGAATCCGAATACGAGGCGGTGATAACTGGAGTCGAGCTAGCTAGAGCTGCCGGGGCGGAGCACATCATTTTGAAAACAGATTCACTTTTAGTGGCTAATCAAATCAAAGGAGAGTACGAGACTTGAGACGACGGGATGGTAAGATACCTGGAAAGGGTAAAAGCTGACACTTCAAAATTGAAATCTTTCCAGATACAATGCATTCCCAGATCTGAGAACAACCGAGCCGACGCTCTCTCAAAGCTTGCCAGTTCAACCATCAAGAATGTCAGTCGAACCGTGCTGGTGGACATCAGGAATGCCAAAAGCATTACTGAGACCGTCGGCATGGTGGGCGACATAGAGGCCGAGACGACGTGGATGACTCCGATAATGAAGTACAAACTGATGAATGAATTACCGGAGGACCGCAGTCTCTCACAGAAGATAAAGAGGATCGCAGCAAGGTACGTGGTGTTTGAAGGAGAATTATACAGGAGGTCCGTGATAAGGCCACTCTTGAAATGTGTCGGCCCACCAGCGGAGCTAATACGACGAAATTCACGAAGGCATCTGTGGTCATCACATGGGGGCAAGAACACTAGCCCATAAAGCTCTCCGAGCCGGCTACTTCTGCCCACCATGCTTGAGGATTCCGAGCCAAAACCAAAAAGTGCAACAATCACAAATGCATGCTCCGGTGATACATGCACCTTCCCGAGACCTGCAGCCGGTACTTAGTCCCCTTCCTTTTGCACAGTGGGGGATGGATCTACTAGGGCCATTTCCAACGGCATCCGGAGGAAGAAAGTACTTGATTGTCGCCGTTGACTACTTCACCAAATGGGTTGAAGCTGTCGCAGTGCCAGCCAAGACGACGGCGGCCGTAAGAAAGGTAATCTGGGAAAATGTCATAACTCGTTTTGGGTTACCCCAAGTCATGGTATTCGACCACAAATAGAGAGTTTTGGAGTGACACAATAATGAACTGGTTGGAAGAACTTGGTATCAAATTTGCATACTCCTCCGTCCACCCACCCACAGAGCAACGGACAAAGTGAGGCGACCAATAAAACAATCCTCAACGGTTTGAAGAAGACAGTTGAAGACCTAAAGGGAAGATGGGCCGATGAACTACCCGGCGTCCTGTGGTCCCTTCGAACCACGGAGAAAGAAGCAACGGGGTACAGTCCATTCCACTTAGTCTACGGGTCCGAAGCAGTCCTGCCAATTGAAGCAACGGTGCCGACATTCAGAACGGCCACCTTTAACCCGGTTGAAAATGAGGAAGGTCTAAGAACCTCCCTAGACCTGGTCGAAGAAAGCCGAGATACAGCACGCCTCAACTTGGCAGTATACAAAAACCGAATGAGAAGAGCCTACAACCGGAGAGTCCACAAAAGGGACTTAAAAGTAGGGGATCTAGTCCTAAGAAAGTCGGCCGCCACCAACAAAGGGAACATTCATGGTAAATTGACGGCCAACTGGGAGGGTCCTTACAAAGTGGTTGAAGAAATGAGGCCGGGTACATACCGGCTGACAGATATGGAGGGTGTGCCTTTGATGAGCCATTGGAACACTGACAACCTCAGGAAATACTTTGTATAGCGGCGGAGGTGTCCAAAAACTGTTGTTGGCACCCCAACGCGTGTTTATATCTATTGAAAAATCGTCCAAGTTTTCCATCAAAGTGTTTATCCCCTCCATAGTCATATCGAGGTAGACGCCACGGCCCAAGCCGGGCAGTCACCCCAAGAAGTAGACGCTACGGCACTCACTACCAGCGCAGTTGATACTCGCGAAAGCGACCAACATGCCTTAGGAACGTATAAGTACAGTTGAGACGCAATTCTAGCCGCCTCGGCCAACCGAAGGTCTGGCAGAGGAAGCGATCAATATGTCTACAGATACGAACGCTGTCGAGCCGTAACCTCTAGCCGCCTCGGCCAACCGAAGGCCTGGCAGGGGACACAAAGGTCGATACGCTAACATGTTCACAGCGGCGGTTGGAAATCGCAAATCGGACGCCTCGGCCAGACCGAGAGTGAAAGAGGAAGCGACCAACATGCCAACATGTTTAAAAAACGTTAAACACAGTTGAGATACGCATTCTAACTGCCTCGGCCAGGCCGAAGGTAAAAACGAAAAAGCGCTCAATTAATAACGTAAGAAGACAAGTGAAGGATTGTGATCAAAGCCACGGCCAAGCCGAGGGCCAATAAACAAGCTTTATTGAAAATGATTACAAGTAAGGAGAATACAGACGACGGCCGTCCCCATAGGGATAAGCCAAAACACAACCTACCAAAGTTTTACAAAAAACAAGGAAAAGAAGAACAAAAGGTTACAGACATATCATTTGAAGCGCCAAAAGATGGCGGGAGGAAAGGCTTAATAATTGGCCCCGAACAGTGAAGCTATCCGAGATGCCGGTGAGCCTCGGTGACGACCGCCCGTCTCCCTATGCTCTTTGCTGCCGCCATCGGCGGCATCGCAGCGCGTCGTCTTTGGTAGGCGACCCGAAGCTTGATCTTAGCGGCTTCACCTCGGCGGCCTCGCCCCTCATTCTCTCAGCTTCCTCCTTGGCCGCCTTAGCCTTCTCGGCAAGGGCCGCCTTCTCCGCGGCCTCCTCTTCCTCCTTCTTCACCTCGCCTCCTCGGCGGCCTTCGCCTCCGTGGCCTTCTCCTTAGCTTCAAGCTTGTCATCAAGCAGCTCGTCAAATTTTTGCCACGGAAAGGAGCCATCAAGAAAGAGCTCCCCAATCACTTCCCGGCGGCTTCTTCGGCCAGTCCCTGTGTGGGCGCACATGTTAGGGAGGATAACGGTTTGGAGCGTCTCAATGTCCTCCTCCCTCCGGGCGATGATAGCCTCCTTATTCCGAACCACCTTCCCCGAGCCCGAAACATGGACTTCCATTCGTCCCTCTTCTTAGCATTAAAGTCGGCGACTTTAAAGGTGGTCACGCCCCTCCAAAGCAGCTTAGCGGCATCGCCCACCGCAGCCTCAACCTTAGCTCTCTCGGAAGGACGGCCTTTTCAGCGTCCTCCCTAAGTTTTCGCTCGCAAGGACCGCCTCTTCACCACCTCGGCCTTGGCCCTCTCGCTTCCTTCTTCGCAAAGATCGAGTTCAAGCCTAGCCGCTCGAGCTGTGGGGCGCCTTCACCATGGCCTTTTCTTGCTCCACAATAAGAGCACCGGCCACATCACCCACTTCGACAAAGATCCATCCCGGCCAAACTTAGGCCCTCCGACCTAATCTGGACGGGGGTAGGCTTCGGGAAGGAGAGACGACGGTGGCATCTTGACCAACCGTCTGCGCGCTCGCTTGTCAAAGACGCCGTTCAACAAAGTGTGTCCGGAGACGGCGGCGGTTGATCTACAAAAAATTCAATCAAAGCATCCATGTCAACATTCATGGACATACCAGAGAGCCTGTCATCAGGAACGCCTAATGAACCGGCTAAGTCTGAGCCACAGGATAGATCTGTACCAGGCTTGGTCTTCTTGGTCGGAGGACCCATTTCTTTGCCGGCCTCGGCAGCAGTAACAGCAGTAGCAGCAGAAGCATCAGCGGCAGTAGTAGTCTCTTTCCTCTTGCGGAAGAGAGGAGATTCCACTGCCAAGGTGACCACCTCCTCTGCGGTAATATCAACGATCTCCACCGTCTCCTTTTGGACTGAAGGGAGTGGAGGTGGAACTGATGTCGATGCCGTCGCCGCCGAAGACTTTGTTTTCCGCGTTCGGCGCGGTATGTTACCAAAGAACCTTCGCTCACAGGCCGCCGTCGTATCTAAGCCCTTCAGCTGCTGATCCATGAGATCATTTGGCGCCGGTCTGCGATCACGGGTCTGGGCCTTAGGATGCAAATCAACAACTTGCTTGTCCTTACCAAGTCCCATTCTCCTGAGGGTATCTTCAGACAGATCCGGGCTAAAACGGTCTGTAAAATAAACGAAGCAAGGGTTAAACAGAAAAAATAAATCGAAATTCAAAAAAACAGAAACATTAAAAGCAAAGATGGGCCTCACACCGACCCCACTCACCCCGTTCGAGGGCCGGTACGAGGCCGACGTGGCAGAGCAGCTCATCCTAAAGAATGATCTGCGTCGGGGCATCCATCCCTTTGGCATCCCATTCTTCTCAGCCTCAAACAGCCTCATCGCCCGCTTCTCATCCGCATTAAGAGGAACCCTGCTGGCGTCCATCTTAAGCTTACTCCGGGAGACCCATTTGTCATGCTCCCCCTTACTCTCGCACCGCAAATTGACGCGGTCTTTGGAAGGACCGGCAAGGATAATCCTCCGAACCTCAACGTACACCCACCGCGGCTTCCAGTCCTTGCAGGAAGAAAGCTTATCAATGGAGACGTAACCCGGCTCCGTCTGCACGCTGTACCACCCAACGCGACCAGGGGCTGACGGCCGAAGGTGATGAAGCCGGCGGAATAAGTTAACCGTTGGGACCTCCCCCTTGAAAAGGCAGAGCCACACAAAGCCGACTATAGTCCTAATGGCCAACGGGTGCAGCTGGGCCACGGCGACGTTCATGGCTTTAATTATGGCCATAACGTATTCATTCGGGAGGAACCGAGCCCATACTCCGGTGTCGATGTATACGCCGATCTGACCGGAGGAGGGCAACAGACGGCCCGACCCTCTCTAGGAATAACAATCTTATACTCCCCGCCAAGGAGAAATGATGTTCGAAGAAGTCGGGACCGAACAACTGCAAATTTGTGGGTCCAAGCACGGTCGGGCCGACCTTACAGGCGTCGTCGTGATCCAGGACGTACGGCCTCTCGCCATCAGGATGAGCCCTTTCCTCATCATCACCGTCATCAATAACATCATCATCATCCTCCCAATCCTCCAGAACTTTTGGATCAACTTCAGGAGAAGGAGACCTAGGGCCCCCAGACCTTATCGGAACGGCGGCTAGTGCCTCCTCTTCATCAAGACGCGACGGGAACCCCGGCGCAGATTACTAGTTCCGGCATCGACGCGAGAAGACATGTTCACAACAAAGAAACTTAAACAATTAAAAGTTGGTAAATTTGTTTGTTTACCTTGAAGAAAAAGTGCTGCGCCGAAGTAACGATTCTGAACATTAGAAGAGAAAGAAACCCTTGAAAATCTAAGAAAGAAAATTTTTTGAGAAGATGAACTTTGTGCGAAAATTAAGGGGCATACTGCTCTATTTATAGAGCAAAGCCCACGAAGACGGACCAATCAGGGCAAAGCCCATGAAGCGTCAACCAATCAACAACGAGACACATGTCAAGCATGCAGCCATAGAATGTCAATCGACAAACAGTTACAAAACTTCTTCAACACGCTCCTTGACAGAATGCCAATCGACGTATCTTCTTCAACACGCCCCTTGGTATCTACTTGCCAAACGGCCCGCCGATTCAACCAAGCTTGGCAAAGACCGGGGGGCAATCAAAAGCACACGGCACTCACAACCTCGGTCTCGGCCAGCGCCACTTTCTTTTCCACATCTGATGTCCATTACACATCCATGTGGAGGGGGATATGATACGGTACGGCCTAAGCGAGAACCAAGCCGAGGTAGAAGAAGCCGGCGTAAAATTTTTACTTGCGCAGAATACGCTCAACACTCATCGAAGGTCCATACCACGGCATAGACTACGCTGGGAGCAAATTGATGGGGCATATTCTCGCACCCGCCGACGACCAGTCAACATATTGAGCAAGGTCAAAGATATCCACAAAGAAGTCAACGACTTAGACAACCCTAACCGACCGCGACTGTCGGCTGTCTCTTGTGCCTCGGGGGACAACTAGCCGGGGCACATATCCGCGTACTCATATCCAAGACCCCTCGGCATGGAGTCAACAGGGCCCGCCGGCCTGCCATGGGTCCCTCGGCCGAGGGTAGATCAGTCTTTCCACCTGCTAGCCACTTGGCCACTACGTGACAAAAGGTGAAAGTCTATAAATACTCCTCAACCCTCATTGAGGAAAGGATCCACAATCTAACCTAAAACTCATTATTCATCTGGTATAATCTCCCTTATCTCTCTACAATATACTTTGTCAAGTAACATACAACTTAATCCCTTTAAGTTCACTGACTTGAGCGTCGGAGTGAGTACGCTCGGTGCAAAGCCGAGCCCTCAGTTTGTTCATCGTTTCAGGAGAGACCGAGAGGAAGAGTCAAGGCAAGAAGGGACATCCATTCACCAAGCTTGCGTGGTAAACAACACTGCTTTGGAATTACACCCGGAACACCCGCAAAATAGTCTCTAACGTAAGAACTAGGCACCAATCCAGGCACCGCAGCAGCCTTCGGCATCAGGTTCCAGCCGATCAACCTCCTAGCTTCAGCCGAGTCAACCCTCATGGCTGTCTCCGGCCACTCCACCACCTCAGCCCCACACGGCAAACCAGAAATCATGTCGTAATCCTCCAAAGTGACCCCCACCTCACCAAAAGGCATGTGAAAGGTGGAAGTCATGTCCCCAAACCGATCCAGGAAGGCTCGAACCAGGCTAAGGTTAGCCCGAATCTTCCTCCTCGTGATGTCTCTCCAAGCATGCACCAAAGCACCGAACGCTCCCGCTCGATGATGGCTCGCTCCTTCGTTGACAGCCTCTCGTAGCACCCCATCACCGTCGTGTAGCCCGAGAACGATCTGATGTTCCCGGCCTCCTATTTGGATTCGAAACAAAAGCTATATTTAGCTCGAATGATGAAGAAAAGGAATAACAAATAGAAATGAAAGAGGATGAATGAAGAGTGATGAATTCGATTTACCAAGCTCTTCACCGTCCTGTAGGACAGGTGACCCTCTGCAGCCCCCAAGTCTGAGCCCACGCAGGTGCTCCCCTCAGCTGGCGACCACCCCGTCCAACGATGGCCCGTCTCGGGGCCTCCTCTTCCTCAACAACCTCCTCCTCAAGGACCCCGTCCTAAGCAGCCGTCACCGCGGCAGTAAAAGCCTGCTCCAACGCATCCTCAAGCAAACGAGAAGGGTCAATGGCAGTGTCCACGTCCATGGGAGCTTTCCCTGACGTAGAAGCCTCATCACCTGCAAAATTAAAGTGAATTTAGGCCGCGTCAAGTGACGACAAGCCTTAATTAGGGGATTTTCGAGTTTTCGAAGCTCCGAAATCACTCCTTTCTCGTCATCTTTGGCAATTTTTCCACAAACCCGTCCGCTCATGTGGTAATTTGGGTCAAGTCAAGCCTAAGTTGAAGCCTAGTCATGGGTTCGAGTAGGAATGTTGACAGCATTTCGTTATAACGGCGATTATGCCCTAGAAAAGTGTCCTGAAAAAGCCGTCACAAATCAAAATTCCGAGATGATAAGAAGTTTACCCATCATACAAGGATTCCAAATATCAAGTTTCGTCACAAAAGGGCAATCCTAAGGCTATTTTCGAAGCGATTTACGGTTTAGCTGTGAAACCGTCTCAATTTCACCTAAATGCTCAAAACTCAACGAAAATTCAAAACAAATACATGGTTATGATCCCTATACTACCAATTAGCCATTTACAAGGTCAATTTTGCAAGGCAAAATCGTTTGGGGGAAAAGTCCCAAATTTTCGACAATATTAGGGTTGAAACCCTGATTTTGTCGGTCCAATTTGATCAAATACAGAAGATTAATGCAAGATTAATACACATACCTCGTTTATTCAGGGTAAATGCGAGTTTTTGATCAAATTTTGACAAAATTTGGTTTGAATTTGAGAGAGAAATTAGAGAATTATGTTTCGAAAGTATGAAACATAAACCCCTCTTTCATCGGGTTTTTACCCTGAAATCCCGCACTCAGGAAAGGACGCAGCAGGTGATGCGCCTCTTCCAAGGGACGCAGCTCTTGCTGCGCCTCTTCCTCAGTTTCCCTCCATATGAATTTTCGAAGATTCGTTATAAGTTCGTTATTTTGTGGGCCTATCTTTGGTGCGCCTCTTCCCCGATGTCATATCGCGTATTTGGTCTGTTTGAAATTTATTCTTCGCTCGGACCCGTATTTCCAAGCCAACAGCAAACTGTTGCCATGTTTTTGCCAAGACCTTGCTTGTCACAACGAGCGGTTCTTCTTTGACAGGTGTTTCGACACACCTCTATTATGTTCCCCCAGCAAGAGTACACGGATAGACATTCCCTCTCGAGACATGGAGATCAGTTCCCGATTATGCTAACCCAGCGAGAGTACGCGGATAGACATTCCCTCTCGAGACATGGAGATCAACATCGACCCCAAGCTCTTCCGAAGTTTGTTTGAAGCCGACCCAAGCAGATTTCTCCCAGACTTCCCCGACTATGTCTTGCGCCTCCTCCCAATATCGCGTTTTGTTTCCCCTGGAGTTTCAAGGAATTTCAGGTATGGTCTCTTCTTATGGCTGGCGAGCCTCCTCACGTAGTCTAATGGACTTTAAACGACCCTCCCTGATAGTCGACAGACTCTAAAATGTTCCCGACGATAGGTCCTTGGCTCAGACCCCTTGAGCCGCCTCGCGTCGCCATAGTCGTCAGGTTGTAATCTTCTATTGACCTGCTGGCTATACTTTGAGTTTCAGTAACACCCCCATATTCAGAGGAGCCTTAACTAGGCCTTCCTTAGCATATAAGGGCGTTACCATCTCGGTTGCCCGAGGAAAGTAATTATCAAACGCCAATAAAAGAACTATTAAGTTATATTACAAGTGATTCAAACCAAAATACAATATAAAGGTACAACTCAAAGACTACTCGCTATGACCATCTTATCTCGTGAAGACTCATCCCTGCCCGGACCTCAGCTATCAACAACATCAACACCTGCTAAGACCGACTGCTCACCATAAGGGATCACGGCAGACACATAACAAACAAACAACCACACAAGGTCGATGATCGAGACAAGATAAGACAATGGCAACTACAATCAACAATACAAACAACACTACCAACTCCAACCGCAATCACCACAATCCAATCAACTCACACCGATCGTCCACCGGACTAGCCCTGCCAGTGGGGGACCGCAGCCGTTCCCACCTAAGCCCCGCTCATCATACCGAGCGACAACCCTGTCCCATTAATGTGCACATCCCCTTCCGTGGCGGGTTCCACGAATGGCGAAACTAGGGCGTGAAGCCACTCCCGCAAGTGACCCCACTCAGCCGAGAACGCATCTCGAGAACCATCAACAGCCATCACAACCACAATCACAACACACACAAATACTATATCAAACAAGCACAACACTACCACAACGACCGACACACTAGACCGTCAACAAAACGAGTAGGCGAACCTACCTTTAAGCAACCGCAACCAATCCACGCCGACGGATAACATATCCAAATGACCAAGCAAAGCCTATTACCATCATACAAACATCTATTACTAACAAGCAAACCCTAGCTATAGAGACAAAGGCACGGATGATGATTGTGACATACCTATTAGCGGAAACTCAAAGAAAAGACCGCTACCCGACTCAAGAGGCGCTCTCCTAGGCACAAGAATCTTCCAAAAGACATCCATGGAGGTTTTGAGGTGAAGGGAAGGGAAAGGGGCGACTTAAGGATAGGAGGAAAGTGGCGGAAGTGATTTGCGGATTTGACAAAACGCGATATAAAACCCTCGCTGAAAACCCGGTACTCGATCGAGTACCCAACCTACTCGATCGAGTGGCCCCCTACTCGATCGAGTACCATAGCTACTCGATCGAGTAGCCTCTACTCTATCGAGTACCACCCTTAACACGCAGCTCAAAGAGGTTTTTGGCATACTTTCTTAAGACTACCTCCGCTCCCAAGGTCGGTCAACGACGGTCAAAGGGTCCCTAAAAGGGCGGGTATTACAGTCTTCCCCCCTTAAAAAGAACTTCGTCCCCGAAGTTCACCTCTCCCATCTCCCGCTCGAGACACGAGAACAACACGTCCTCACTCCTCCTCCCGCTCACTCACTACACCCCCGGAATATCATTCCCCCCCCCCCCCATGTCATCATCATTACCGTCTATACTTATATCTAATGACTTTTACTATTATCATGCGAGCACTATTACCGTTAACCGTTACTTTATATACATGTAAACATCAAACTCTCCATGCGAATCACCACCTACGATCACCCGACATACGGTATCGACATACCGTATCGACTATCAAACTAACGATCGTGACATGTCTCATATCAATTATCATATGGTACAACCAACGCCACCATGTTAGTTGGCAACGTGATTCGAGCACGATTTATCACACTATAACTATTTTTCATGACCGTCTCTTGAAACATACAACCCCTTCACTTTAAATAACTAAAGTAATTCGTTATATCTCGAAAATTTTTGTAACTAAAGCAAAACATAATACCAACAACATTGTAAACAAGCAAAGCATTATTCAAAAACAGCCTTTTTATTTCGCGACATTACTCTTCCCCTCTAAAAAGGAACTTCGTCCCCGAAGTTCACCACCCAAATATCAACGCGTATTACCTATTATTTGTATCTTAACATTAAAGGAAACCATATTATTTGTTGTGGACATTACTCGCTAACTACATACTCGTTAATTTAGAAATCATACGCAAGTCACCGGAATAACTAGTTACCGTTGACAACACACGTTAAAATGATATGCACAAATATAGGCGGAGTTACAACTCCGATAAGTAGATCGTAATGAGGCGTATGCAATATTAAAGTAACAAGAAAATGATTACCGCTTCACTAATCGTGACAACTATGCTTATAAAAGTTCAACCACAACTTGCAACATATGAATTAACGGTTTAAAGGTGTTACTACGCACTCACAACTACTTTAAACATTAAACTCGCAATTATAAAACAATTGAACATTTTTAATTTTCGAAAATCTTCAGAATAAAGCTACTCGATCGAGTAGGTAACGGTACTCGATCGAGTGCCATGCTACTCGATCGAGTGTCTTGGCTACTCGATCGAGTAGCCCGAGATCGAGAATGTTTCCTTTCTTCCTTTCCTCGCAGCTACTCGATAGAGTGTGGGGTACTGTCGAGTACCGCAGCCAAGTGCCCTACACAACCTGTCATAGACCGACATATATACACACGATTGTCACACAAATTGAGTCGGGATGATGCCCCGACTCTTAATTATCCTGCAAAAGGTTAGAGTAGCAAATCCGGCCTTATGGCCTAACGATACAAGTTCTCAAATAAAGTTTCCACTAAAAGAAAACAACCGAAAAATCTAACTCCGCTACCAACAACTACTACTAATAACAATCATGAATGAAGATAGAAACAAGGAGTATCACTCCTCCTCTGCTGCTTCTTCTTTGCCGCCGATCATCACCTCATCATCACCACCACCACCTCCAGCCATACCCGCACCTGATGAACCCACTCCCGCATCACCTCCTGCTCCTGCTCCCGGGCCCACGTACCACGGGGTCAAGCCACCGTAAGGGAAGGACTGGGGTGCCCCCCACGTCGACTGATCCACCCCGTAGGAATGGAAAACCCCTGTGTAGTCCCCGACTCCGCTCCACCACACCGGATGCGGTCCTCCGTCCCTATCCCCGAGCGTAGGCCATCTCGTGCATGTTCCGGAGTGTCAAGGTAGATGACACTCTCTCCGCCAGGTAATCGGATCGCGTCTCCGGGTGTCGAGGTAAGGGTAGCATGGAAAAGGTTGCTTCTTCTGTGTGGTGCTACAGGCTGTGACCTAGTCTCCGAGGCCCTCTCTCTCACTCGACGGGGTCCCCTCACCACTGGGTCTCTCCGCCACCTGCACTCCCGCATTCTCACCCTTCGTCGGCTCCGGCCTCTCCGTGAGAATGGCGCCGTCGATGAGATAGGTCTCGTAGGGCGGGGGTCCGTCCTCATCCTCCTCCTCCTCATCATCGGAGTCCACCGTCACTACTGTCGGCTTCAAGGGCTCCGTGGGTGGGAGGTGCTCGGGAGCTGGAATTTTCATCCAACTCATCCCATGCACCCTCCATGCTAGGCTGCCGTCAGCCAAGGTCCTCAACCATTTCAGGTCGAGGTAGTATTCACGATCCATGGTAGGCACTGGGGTAGCTAGAGGCACGTACGCCGAGGAAGCCTCAAAGGAGGTTAGCTTTTCAGCTAACCGAGTGGCAATGGCACCACAACTCGTACGGGAAGAGGAAGAAGCCATCAAGGCAAGGGCAAAGACAAACTATAGAATGAGCATTAAAGACCACTTTTCCGCCCGCTCCGGGTTGAGGTACGACATCAAAAGTAAGACCTCATGATTGTTCAATTTATCGATATCCTTTCGGTCATAGAGGAGGTTCGAGAGAGAACGGAGAAAGACCCTCAAGGTAATGTGCTTGAACATCATTAATCAAAGATGTTGCTCGAGGTGGGAGCTTGCTTCCCGGTCAAGCAAGGCATTAGGCGGCGATGCCGCACTCACCGGGATGTCGGTAAAGGAGTCCTTGGGAGGCTTGGCCAACCCAAGGTGAGAGGCAAACAGTCCATAGTCAACAGAAACTGGTATTCATCAATCTAAACTGATAAATCGACCCTGGGTCATAGTTAAAAGAGCTCATGAACTCCAAGGTAAGAAAAGGGTAAGTATGCTTCCTCAGCCTATACAAACCCGTAAAACACAAGGTCTCGAATATGTGACGGACATCCGTCTCTATCTCTAACTCCTCTAATACACTGGTGTCTATACACTTTGTAGGTCTCAATTTGCGTTTTTGTAAGGCTACAAAACGCTCCCTTTGCTTAAAGTCAACAAAAACAATCGCAGGGTATTCGGGATCATGGGTACCACAGCCCACTTCTTCCCCTAACTCAGGTGGGTTACCCCTCCCTCGTTTGCTTTGGCGTAGTCCAAGGTTCGATCTCGGCATCCGCTTAAGGCATATGGTCAAACAATTTGTATAAAACATGTAGGCATATACTTCATACAATTTGAGTTCTATATACTTAGCAAGTTCACTAACTCATCAACTAGTTCCATATTTGAAGCACATAAATCGTGCCATTAAACTTAGATGCTCAGCTAGGTACACACATTTCATCAATAGTTTCCTCAATTTTAACATATAGCCTCAGTTTGTAGTCACTTATAAACCGCAATTATGAAAATTTGGCATGTGAACACATATACTCAGCAATTCAAATATCCTAGCATGCTTCTAGAGGTCGTTCCGTTTATATTGCTAATTACATGTTACTAATTCAAGAGAAAGAATAACTTATGGTATATCATCATCACTTTCATATTATATTTAACAACTCAACTAAAATTTTCAGACGGTCTTTACAGCTGTGAAAATTTCGGCATATATTCATCACCCATCGGTTCTATTAGCATATTGAAGTTCAACTCTTGCTTATACTGTCAATTACAACATCAATTTTTCAGTTATAAACCACGAATTTCCATTTAAGGCACTTTTAAGACGGAGTTTTAAGGCAACTTTCTAAGGGTAAAATCATCAAAATCTATCTTCCAACATGATATAAACAATACTTAAGGCTCAACTCTACCATCAAATCATTGTAAAACAACCAAAAAAATCAATTTCAATTTTGGAAACCCTAGAAATTTCGATTTCAACTTTGCAAATTTCTAATCTAATTTACAGTAATTAGTCACCAACAAGCATGAATAAGAGGCATATGAACCATGTTTCAACCATCAAAACAACAACTTACTAATGTGAACCGAGACTTTCAGATTATTTCATCATTCTAACACATTCAAAGTAACAAATCACATAAATTAAGAAGAATAACATACCTTGATTGATTAGTAAGGTAAAGAAATGAATTAAACAAGAAAATCAACCCCAAGAATCACTACTAACCCAAGAGAAAGAGAGGATTTGAGAGGGAATAAGGGATTTGAGAGTGATTTAGGATGGGTGTGTCGAAATATAGAGGAATAAGAAGAAGAAATAGAAAGATGGAGGGTTTTAAGAAAACCCGTAGGAATTACTGCACAGTAACCTACTCGATCGAGTGCCTGGGGTACTTGATCGAGTACCACCCTACTCGATCGAGTAGGAGCTAAATCATCGAGTAACTGCAGGAATTTTCCCACGTCCCGACATCATAGCTTCCTAACTAGATCGAGTGAGGTCTACTCGGTCAAGTAAGCACTCGCACTCGGTCAAGTATAGTTAAGTACTCGATCATAAGTACGAAGTAACTTGAAGATTCCTGCAAAAACAACACCGCGTGTCGATTCCAACTAAGTTCGGAATTCGGCACTCATTGTCAAGTTCATTCACGTATTACTATTATTAACAAAGTCTACCATATTGCCAAACAAATGAAGCTTATCCCACGTACAATACACCCATTACCCTACTCGGTTTACCTGCTACCGAACCTTCCGTAAACATAATCACGTCATCGTATTACATTTAAGCTTACTTTATATATTACTACTAAAGTGAAACATTTAAATTAACATTAGTTCATTCTTTCATTTGTCATATAATTGCATAATTTTCATAATAAATGAATCTATCACCTCTCGCATAAATGCTTACTTTTAAACAACCTATTCGATCATGTCTTACATTCTATCATAAGAAATTCACCTTGCACGAATCAAATATTACGCAATGGGAAAAATTTCGACCATTCTATAAGGCAATAACGCATTACCACATGCTATGTCTCGAATTATAACCCACTATACTATACTTACCATCATAGCAGCTACATAAGTTTTCGTCACATATCTCAAGACCATCATATAAGCTCACTACTCATCCAACGAGCTTCAATAATCTTATCAATAATCACCATACTCGGCCCAAACATTACTATCCCACTTCTATTAATTCTAACAAAACTTAACCGGAGGTAGCTCCGCACAATTAACACACATAGCACACACAGGACACACGGACTCCACATTCCCATCCCATGTGATCGGTTTAAGTGTCATGGGGCCAAGATTTTGAAATGAGGGCGCCTACTCACCCAAAATCTAGCATCAGTCGGGCTCCCATTACACATACACCAGGTTCATTTTATTAGACTCCCTACGTTCATTATGTTCATTTGTTACAGGTTCCAAAATCGTCGCTCTGATACCACTTTGTAACACCCCCATATTCAGAGGAGCCTTAACTAGGCCTTCCTTAGCATATAAGGGTGTTACCATCTCGGTTGCCCGAGGAAAGTAATTATCAAACGCCAATAAAAGAACTATTAAGTTATATTACAAGTGATTCAAACCAAAATACAATATAAAGGTACAACTCAAAGACTACTCGCTATGACCATCTTATCTCGTGAAGACTCATCCTCGCCTCGACCTCGCTATCAACAACATCAACACTGCTAAGACCGATCGCTCACCATAAGGGATCACGGCAGGACACATAACAAACAAACAACCACACAAGGTCAAGATCGAGACAAGATAAGACAATGGCAACTACAATCAACAATACAAACAACACTACCAACTCCAACCGAATCACCACAATCCAATCAACTCACATCGATCGTCCACCGGACCAGCCCTGCCAGTGGGGGACCGCAGCCGTTCCCACCTAAGCCCCGCTTATCATACCGAGCGACAACCCTGTCCCATTAATGTGCACATCCCCTTCCGTGGCGGGTTCCACGAAGGGCGAAACTAGGGCGTAAAGCCACTCCCGCAAGTGACCCCACTCAGCCGAGAACGCATCTCGAGAACCATCAACAGCCATCACAACCACAATCACAACACACACAAATACTATATCAAACAAGCACAACACTACCACAACGACCGACAAACTAGACCGTCAACAGAAACTGAGTAGGCGAACCTACCTTTAAGCAACCGCAACCAATCCACGCTGACAGATAACATATCCAGCGACCAAGCAAAGCCTATTACCATCATACAAACATCTATTACTAACAAGCAAACCCTAGCTATAGAGACAAAGGCACGGATGATGATTGTGACATACCTATTAGGGGGAAACTCAGCAAAAGACCGCTACCCGACTCAAGAGGCGCTCTCCTAGGCACAAGAATCTTCCAAAAGACATCCATGGAGGTTTTGAGGTGAAGGGAAGGGAAAAGGGCGACTGAAGGATAGGAGGAAAGTGGCGGAAGTGATTTGCGGATTTGACAAAACGCGATATAAAACCCTCGCTGAAAACCCGGTACTCGATCGAGTACCCAACCTACTCGATCGAGTGGCCCCCTACTCGATCGAGTACCATAGCTACTCGATCGAGTAGCCTCTACTCTATCGAGTACCACCCTTAACACGCAGCTCAAACAGGTTTTTGGCATACTTTCTTAAGACTACCTCCGCTCCCAAGGTCGGTCAACGACGGTCAAAGGGTCCCTAAAAGGGCGGGTATTACAGTTTCGCCTTGTCCAAGCCTCAGTCAAAGTGGGGGCTCTGTAGATACCTCATTTCTGCACCTCCCGCAAACCACCCGGTGATGATTGGGCCGCATGTTTGGTATACGGAACGATTTGTGACAGTTCGTAAGTTTATCGTCAAGTGGTCGCTCAAACACTTGTGTCTACCTCTTAATTGTCATCTACATGACGATACGGTCGTTTTGGCAGTAAATAGAGTACATTTGGAGTCCGGGTCAAAAAACCGTCTTCATTTTCTAAAACCGAGTCAGAATGTTCTGGAATGTTCCGGATATTTCTATTCCATATTTTCCAATCTTTTAATCTTTGGTAAAATATCTCCCGTAATATTCACACAAAATATTAAGAAAACGAGATTAATCCGTTATTCCATAATAGAAACGCGGAAATCTTTCTTCCGCCGGAGGAAACCACCGAGAAAAGGACGCAGCAGGTGCTGCGCCTCTTCCAAGGGACGCAGTGCCTGTTGCGCCTCTTCCTCAGTCCTTTTCTGCTTATTTTCCGTATCTTTTCCAGATTCACTTCCAAAGTTTCTCCGAAAACCCTATTTCCTCCGTGTGATTAGTATAAATAGAGACCTTCGGTCTCACATATTTCTCACGCGAGTGTCCGCCCTTCTCTTCTCCCTTTGCATTCTAGACCACGTTCTTACTTTTTGGCGTCTACGTGCTTGAACTTTCGACCACGTAAGCTCGGATCTTTCTGAGTACCAGCCTCGTTTTGCATGACCGACCAATTTGACCAACTCCACAATCAATCAACTTAATCAAATTTGCTAAATTTCCTCTTAGAGGGCACTTTCGTCGTACATTCGAGTCGAGCATCACTAAACGTTAACTTAGTTCATCTCGTTTCGTCAAACATGTAAGTCTGAGGGTGTAAATCCTTCTTTTGTTTATTGTTCTTTATTTTTGTAATCATTATTGTAAGATTTATGTCGAAATTATGTTTAAAACCGATTTGTAAAACCTTATTTCAAACCCTTTTTACGGATTATTTGGAGACAACCATCGAGAAAGGACGCAGCAACTGCTGCGCCTCTTCGTGAGGCTGCCGCAATTCCTGCTTCCTTTCTTCTTCCTTCGTCTTTTGATCGTCTGTTCGTTTCTTGTTTCGTCTTTCAATTGTTCTTTGTTTCATCAACACAATAATTTGAGTAGGATAATTTTAACATGTAAATAATTCATCATTAATTAATTCATCTTTTAAATCCCGACCTAAATCCCAAGTAATCCATATTTGCGGGTTTTCGTCATTAAAATCAATTCGAGTTTTAGAGATTCGATTTACCCATATTGAATCTCTGGAATTCATATTTGATAAACTTGTATTTTTTATTCATTCTTCACCATCATTAATTCATCATTAATAATCTGTTTAGCCTAATTAATTTGTTTAGTTTGTTAATCCGTAATTATCCTTTTAATCTTGTAAATAATTCATCCTATTTTGTTCCATGCTTTATCGTTTTTATGACCTCATTCACATGTAAATAATATGTTAATCACTTTCATCCGAGTCAATTATTCATAATCAATCATTAAATTCACCAATTAACACTAACGAGTTACGGTTCCGGCTCCACAGCCAGAACTCAACCCAGGAACAGACGCAGCTACTGTTGCGCCTCTTCCAATCGACGCAACTCTGCTGCGCCTGTTCCCGGTTGATTTCTGTCCCTGAACTCCCGTTTCTGCTTTGACTCAGTTATTAATTACGTATTTAATTTACTATTATTCGTATTATCACCCCTAATTTATGTTCGTTAATTTATTTATTCTTTCTTTTCTAAACATCCGTTTTAAATGTATTTTCGACATGAATCATTAAATCCGATGTAATTATTGTAATTTTCTTTATTGTATTATTATTGTATTTCTTTTATTGTATTGCTTGTATGCCTTCACATGTAATCAATCTAAATTCATACTTCGACCTAATTGCATGTTAAATTACGTGTTCACCGACTTAGTATTAATTCTCACATGCTAGGATTAATCTAATGGATGTTGCATTGCATGCATATAATCGACAATATATCGAGTATAGACAATTTCCCTAATCATTAGTAGAGGGCGCTATCGAGGCGGGAGGGATTAGGTGTTCGATCAAAAGAGCTTCCTAATACGTACTCTCACCCCTTACTCCAGATCTCTGTGAACATCCGCGTTCATTGGCATCCACGAGAGTCATTCTAGACATAGAAGGCTAAGGGTAACGAGTTCTTTGTGTTCATGTCACTACTTTGTGTCTTGACATGGCACGAGGTATTCGAACGGTTTCCAATTTTCCATAATAAATTGGTGGCGACTCCACAAATGCAAATAAACCAAAGAGTGAAAAGCTTGCTTCGCTTTTCGCCCCCGTGGGCCCGCGTCCACAATCTTTTCTTTACGCAAAACAAGTCCTACACTCAGTTGAGTCAATTGTCTGCAATCTCAGAATTCAGGCTGTTTCAGTTGAGCTTAAAAATACTTAGAGTCCTTCTAAATTCATGGAAATTGGTACAGTTTTAGATTATTACTAAATCTTAATCCTCACAAAAATTCAGAATTTTACTAGGTCATTTGTTATTTTTAAAGTATCTTGTAAGCCAGGTTGCATTGTTTGCCTATCCATAAGGTTTACATTGCATCAATGTGTATAACTTCAATGATATTATGTGCAACTTCAATGCCCATTATGTGTAACTTCAGATTTCGAATTTTAAATCTCGTTTTTTGTTGCCGTTTTTCTAATAATTTTTAAATCGTCTTTTTATATATTTTGTGGTGGTTTCAAATCTATTTACTCCCTCCTTTTCAGATTTTGTATTTCAAATATAGTCTTGTTTTAAAAAATTTTAAATCTCGTCTTGTTTAATCATGTCTTGTTATATGTAACTTCAATGTGTATAACTTCAATGGCCATATCTGCAAATTTATTACACATTTTGTGTAATTTTAATGACATTATATGCAACTTCAATACACATTATGCGCAAATTCAGTGGCCTTATGTGCAACTTCTATGGCCTTATGTGCAACTTCAGTTGCCCTATGTGCAACTTCAATGTATATTTCAATAGCATTATGGGCAAATTCAATGGCCATTATGCACAACTTCAGTGGCATTATGTGCAACTTCAATCTCGTCTTGTTATTATTGGTTTCAAATCTGAATTTAAATTTGGACTAAAGTTACACAACTTTGGACTAAAGTTATACAAAAAGGACTAAAGTTACATTAGGACAAATTATATAAACTTGTCTTAAAATTAAACAAATTCCACTTAATTTTGGAGTAAAGTTACACAAATTTGGACTAAACTTACATAATTTTGGACAAAAGTTATACAAAAAGGACTAAAAATACAATATGATCGACTATAATTATATAAACTTGACTTATAAATAAATTCCAATTAATTTATCAAAAATGACTAAAGTTACATAAAATTGGATTAAAGTTATACTCGTAAAATACTGAAATTACACTCTAAAAGATAATGAAATGTCGTAAACTTGTCTTAAAATTACAAAAACTCAAAAAAATATTTGTCAAAATCTATTTTGAGTTTAAAGTTGCACTTTTTTGGATTAAAGTTACACTTGTAAAACACTGAAGTTACACTCTAAAAACTACTAAAATGTCGTACACTTGTCTTAAGTTACAAAAAGTCAAAAAAATCACTTTTTAGTATAAAGTTGCACTATTTTGGATTAAAGTTACTCTCGTAAAACACTGAAGTTACACTCTAAAAAATAGTGAAATGTCGTAAACTTGTTTTAAAATTACAAAAAGTCAAAAAAATATACGTCAAAATCACTTGTTAGTATAAAGTTACACTATTTTGGATTAAAGTTATACACCTAAAACACTGAAGTTACACTCTAATAAATACTGAAATGTCGTAAACTTGTCTTAAAATTACAAAAAGTTAAAAAAATATCTGTCAAAATCATTTTTTTGTTTAAAGTTACGCTTTTTCGTATTAAAGTTACACTCGTAAAACACTAAAGTTGCACTCTAAAAAATACTGAAATATCGTAAACTTGTCTTAAAAATACAAAAAGTCAAACAAATATCCGTCAAAATCACTTTTTAGTATAAAATTGCACTATTTTGGATTAAAATTATACTTGTAAAACGCTGAAGTTAC
Source organism: Silene latifolia (assembly GCF_048544455.1). Classification (NCBI taxonomy): domain Eukaryota; kingdom Viridiplantae; phylum Streptophyta; class Magnoliopsida; order Caryophyllales; family Caryophyllaceae; genus Silene; species Silene latifolia. The sequence goes on along the minus strand of NC_133533.1, from coordinate 64,114,129 downwards.
ACTATTGAGTATTAAAATTACACTCGTAAAAACATAGAAGTTATACTTGTTAAAAGTTACAATATTTCTAACTAAAGTTACACTCATTAATTAGGGTGAGTTAGTTAAGGAGTTAAAAGTGTGTTAAATTAGGCCTTTAACCACCATTTTTGGAGGTTCATCTTAGTTATCCATCTTCTTCATCCAAGGGCCTAGATGAGAACTTATGAACTTATAAGGATATGGTGGACTCACTTGATCTCTCTCTCTCCATATATATATATATATATATATATATATATATATATATATATATATATATATTGTCGAGTCGAGTCGTTTTGCGTCGTGTGATATCGTGTCAACACGAGCTGAGCTAGTAAACCATTATTTTATTTTATTTTTTGGTTCAAATGAGCGCCCTATATCACTAGTGAGAATCGAACACCAAACTTTATAATTGGAGTAAGAGAATTATTTCCACTTGCTTGAGCTCTCTCTTATTTGCTGGAGTAGACCATTTAGAAGAGTCAAAATAACCTAACCTCTTAATAAAGAGAGCGTCTAGCGTCATGTAAAGAATTTTTCATATCAATTGATAAGTGAAGAAGCTCAGTATTAACAGCCTAATCAAGGTAACATCATCTTATAATGTAGAGCATTATTAAAAGAGAAACAATTAATCAACTTTTTGCATGAACAACCTAGATCTTGAAACCAACATTCCAAATCTTGATTAGATTTTGACTTTCCCTAATCCTTGGAAAAACAACCTCAACACTATTTCAGCTCCAACCTGCTGATTTAGCAGAGATTTTACATGCACATGGCATACCTGAATTCAAATCACGTACACCTCCTGCTAGACACCTTCATTCCCCTTGACACCATAACTACACAATATAACAATCAGTGGCGTCTCCAGGATTCTAATAACGGGGGTGCGAATTTCTACGAAATTTTTTTATCATTGAAATATTATTTTATCACTACTACAAATAATAAATTAATAAAATATTTATCTTGGTCATCCATAACATTAAAACATAACAATTTATATCATCTATAGAATAACAATTAAACATATCGTAATAAAGGTTGCTTAAATGAAAATAAAATTTTTTGAGGTTCATACATAAATACATCCAAATTGCTAAAAGTACTAATTAATAATAACCCAAGTAGATACGGAGTAATAATGCCATGAATATATGAAATGGGCTTAATGCTTGCGTTTTTGGTTGATGAAATGGGCCAGCAAATCTTGCCATCTAAAAAGACCAGAAAGAAATAAAATGCTAGAAGTTGGATTTGAACCTGAATGGCAGGTTCAGGGAAAGAAGTTGGGACTCAAACCACTACGCCAACTAAATACTACTGAACCATCTACGCTATTCCTTTTACTTATTTTTGTAGAAACAGAGTGCGTGCGGTGCATCCACCGACCCTTGATACGCCTATGATAACAATTCTATAAAATTATGATTTGGCTTAATATATTTGACCCGAAATGACCTAACGTAACCCTAATACAAATTGCCAGACATGCCTAAAACGGTTTGGACTCAAATTGATCCAATACGAATTTAGATTCGAATGACCCGTTTACCAGATCTATTACCGTCCTTGGCAATATTCTAGTGGGCATCTGAATAAATATCAGGAATTGAAATTAAGCACACCATTTTCCTAGATGCCCATGAATGAGGAAAGAGCAGACATTAGCATATGGTAGAACTGATCAACTTTAGATGAGCCATGATACATAATAACATTCATATACTGGTGTTATACTACCTGGAGTTTTATGGGCTTTAATATAAGTAAAAAAAAAAAATCAGTAGGATTTGCGGTTAGATTTGATATGGCCCACAAATTTCATTAAAATAAAATGTTGCTATTAATTAAGCATGCCAAATTTCCACTTGATTCCCTTCTGGTAGCAGGTTTGCAGGCTAACAGCCATCATACTAACAATGTTTTAATAATCTTCCAACATCTATTATCTCTTCCAGAGCAAATCACATTATTTTAGTTTTTTTAAAGGGAAAAATACAAAACATATTAATTCCACCCCCACCAACTGTGATAACAATATACATATTTTTAAAAAAAAACATTTACAAAAAAATTCCGATTAACAATTAAAAGGAATGACAATGAGTCAAGTCAATCCCAAGCAAAACCCTTCGGCTTGTACTCAACTTGACTCAAGAACATCTCAAATCGACCATAAGAAACTAATTCAAACTTGAATATCTACGCTCTATAAAATTGATGATGTAATATGAAATAGTATAATATGTCTTTTAAGAAATCAACTTACATGCATTGGAATAATTAATAGAGTATGCAAGAGCTGTCAAGAAACCATCTCAAGCTGATGCTTAATATTCCACTTTAAACGATCTTTCTTGTGATATCATGTAAGGAAACCATTATAACCAATCAAAAGTTTAAGTTCGATGATTAGAGTCACAAAGATTGATTTTATACACTAACAAAAGCAACCCACATTTGAATATGGGTCAGCTCGTCGGTCTATAATTTTGGTATATGTAATGAAATATTATTAATTGAAAAGAGCATTTATGAGATAAACTATTGAATAATTTACATGAAATAACATACATGCACTTGGGTTGGCATAAAACTGAGGGAATTTGATAGAATTGTTATATATATAGATGTTTTCCCCAATTGTGTAAATAGTCTATTCTATTCTATTCATCAACCTCTATCACTTGAGTCTCTTATCTCTTTTATTTTCTCCCCACACTACATACTACATACATACACAGCATACTGCAATTCTTACACTACTCCTTACTTCTCTTCAGTCTTCACCACTTTGCCACCCCATCTCCTGCTCCTTTTTTTCTTCAGCTTTCACCCATAACTTCACTCTTCACTTCTCCTCCACTAACAACTTTTCTAGTCTACTATATATATATATATATATATATATATATCACTAGGGCCATGGACATTGACCTACTAAAGTCGACATCAGACGACCACCAAATCGATATGATGTATATGATGCACATGGACAAGCCCATCTCCGACATCATCGGTAACAATGGACATTACTTGGACTCCTCCAATTCACCGATGATGTCCTTCACTACTTGTAACGGTAATAACAACATTTCCCATTATTCTAACCCCATTATTTCATTCTCAAACAATAATGGGGGTGCTACTAACATTATCAATAACAACACCAATATCAATAATAACAATAATAATGCTATTATTATGCCACCTCATTCACAAAAGAGCAACTCGTCGATGGCGGCTATGAGGGAGATGATATTCAGAATAGCTTCTATGCAACCGATCTACATTGACCCAGAAGCTGTCAAGCCACCCAAAAGGCGAAACGTTAAGATCTCTAAGGACCCACAAAGCGTGGCAGCTAGGCATAGAAGAGAAAGGATTAGTGAAAGGATAAGGATTCTCCAAAGACTTGTTCCTGGAGGTACTAAAATGGATACTGCTTCAATGTTAGATGAAGCTATTCATTATGTTAAGTTTTTGAAGAGTCAAGTGCAGTCACTTGAACGTGCCGCGGTAAACAACCATCATCACCACCGGCCGCTTCCCGTCGGTTTTCCAGTGGCTGCTGGCTCCTACATTCCGGTCAATTCTAATGGTCATGCTAATTTTGGTGCACAACCACAACAGTTTTCTAGTGCTTGATGATGAGTTAGTTATTAGTTAGTTAATTTGGACATCATGTTAATTATGCATTAATTAATGTTGTTTGTGTCATTATTGTATGTAGCAAATTAAATTAAAATTAAACTGAATACTTATTTACTGTTCCATTGAAGAGAAATGTAAGATGGGCATGTATGTATGAATGCATGTATGATACATGTATGTAGAAGATGATGAATGATAATAATAATAATAATAATAATAATAATAATAATAATAATAATAATAATAATAATAATAATAATAATAATAATAATAATAATAATAATGTTCTGATCTTATGAGGTTGATGTTCACATGCATGTTCCTGTGACTTGGTAGATAATTGACATTCTTTTTAACACCTTTTTTTTTCCTTTTTAGCTTTTTTAAGGAAAAAAGAGTAATAGAGGCAGCAAGCAAGGCCAGGCCAATAGTGAATGAGATGGTGGGAAGGAAGGGGTTCATAAGGTCCCATTGGCCTACCATAACTTGGAATATGAGAGTATATTTTGGGATTTTGATGGGTTTTGTTCAGAGATCTTAGCACTTATTTGATTTCAAGAGCTAGATATTTAACAGGGTTGAAAATAATTTTATCACAAATAGCTTGAAATGAAAAATTCAGTTGAAATCTAAAAAATAGTTTAAATGTTCGCTCAAAATTAATACTCTGTTCAAGTCGCTGTTTTGTTTCCTATTTCCTTTTTTATTCAAGTCGGGTTTTGTTTCCTCTTTACTTATTTGGTAAGTTTTTTTGCTGTAAAATTACGATGTTGTCCTTTTACTTTTTCTATTCACATGGTACGCCATCTACATGACCCACCCTTTTTTCAATAAACTAAACCAAATTACATCATCACAAAACTTACCTACCCACTCCTAATTAACCAAACCCAACACTAATCCAATTACCTTTAATCCCTCCCGCCCCTTTATTCTATCTAGAACATTCCACTACAAAATCCTTATTCATTCACCCCTCCCCCCCCCCCCCCCCCCCCCCTCTTTCACCATCTTTATCTTTATCTTTTCCCTCATTCATCCAATCTGTTATTCTAAGACTCTCTTCTTCCCCCATTCTCTGTCTCTCTCTTTCGCCATCTTTATCTTTATCTTCATCTTTTTCCTCATCCATCCTCATCTATCTTTCGCTCTTTCCCATGGATGATTTGTGAAGTATGATTATTAATTAAGATGAACTCCAATCACTAGATATGGATTTTAAAGATGATCTATGTTTATTTAACATGTTCACTATTGAAGATGGACAATCATTTGATATCGAGTTCGATTTTGAAGATGTGGAAGTGGAGAAGGTTGATACTAGGGTTGAGGATGAGTCAATGATAATTGACTCAGTTGATACTGCGCATGATTCGTTTTAGTTTCAATCTTCTGTTGTTGTTCATGATTCTTTCAGGGATGTTGACTATTTTATCCAGAATATTTGAAATTGGATGCGAAGATGGAAGAACTTTTTCGCGAGGCTAAGAAAAGGATATTAGCTACTGAGAATAGAAGAAAAAGGGTAAGGGCGATGCAAGAAACTCTTGAGAAAGCTTTTGATCGACTTGAATGGGATTTCATTAGAACCTTCCTTTTCTCTGTCAATAAAGATGCCCATGCCATTGCACTTACTATAAGTTACATCTTCACCGCTTCCGCTCATGTGAATCTCAATGGTTTGCCATTAATTAGCTTCCTTCCTTCTAGAGGGATTAGGCAAGGAGACCCTCTCTCCCCCTACATCTTCATCATTTGCATGGAAGCTCTCTCTAATCTCATCCATCAATCATGTTGCAACAATGATTGGACTCCTTTCCCTCTCGGGAAATGTGAGGCCTCTTTCTCTCATCTCCTCTTTGCCGATGACATCCTTGTCTTTGGCAGATCGTCGAAAAAAAACGTTTGTGCTATCCAAGATAGACACAATTCTCTCCTTTTGTTCTTCCTCAGGGCAAAAATTCAATCGCTTTAAGAGCAAAATCATCTTCTCTAAAAACACTCCCTCCGAGGATATCACTCTCTTTGAATATGCTCTAGGTATCAAAAGCATCAAGAGCTTGCATACATATTTGGGTTTCTCTCTTCTTGGGAAAAAGCCGAAGAGGAAGAGATTTGATCTTCACTTCATCATTGATAACATCCAATCCTAACTCGCCACTTGGAAATCTCGTTTTTTTGTCTAGGGCTTGTAGGTTATGCTTGATTAAATATACCATTAACGCCATTCCTTCCCATGTTGATCAATGCATCCGTTTTCTCACCTCTATTCTCCATGATATCGATAAGCTCACTAGAAACTTCTTGTGGTCTAGCCATTCGACTAATAAGCTTCATCTAGCCAGTTGGGACGTGGTCACTCCCATCTACCTACTCAAGCATATCCACTATACATATTCAACAACTAGCTACATTGTACTCCAAGTAGTATAAACTATACCCCCACTCTCTTCATTACCACGTCATGGACGGTTCGAGATTGAGAGGGTCATAGTGCGATTTCGGGACGTTTCCCAAATTTTTGCAATAGGTCCTAACTATCTCTACCCGAATTTATTTTATTAGATACACCTAAGTTAACTGTTTTCATTGGTTTAGGTTCTAAAACCGTTGCTCTGATTCCACTTTGTAACATCCATATTCACTAGGGAGCCTTTAACAAGACCTTCCCTAGCAAATCAGAGGGTCACCATTTTAGTTTCCCGAGGTAGTAAGCACAAAAAGCCTATTTAGAACGGTATTGATTATAGTTGGGTTTAAATTTAGTGAAATGCGAATACACGTCTAGCAAAACCTCAAAATTACAAATCCAAAACCGTACAATCAGAACTGTATCAAAACTGTATTAAGACACTCTACTCGACTACGGTGAAGACTGAAGACTCTACGCGAAGACTCGCTCTGATTCCTTCTACTACTAGTACACCACATCTCATGCTTGAGGTCCGCTCCCACCACCTCCTCACTTGTTCACCATACACCTACATCTCGAGATTACTACGACGCAACCAACCATGCTCACATGACCACCAATCGACTACTACCACAACCCATACCAAGACCATGTGACAACACAATTTCCATGACAGAACGACACAACAATTACATGTACAATGAAAACCGAGTAGGTAAAACCCTACCTTTTCATTCCCCATAAGCAATCCGAGACAAGCAAGATTCCGTGTCATAAGACCGTCTCATCCTATATTAATTACACAATAATCATCATAATACATCCTCTATACTTGTACTATATGAAAATTTTCCACTAATTATCCATAATACACACAATAATCAAGAATTAATTTCTCCCATACTATGTGGAGTCGGTCGGTAATATTCGGTTGGTAAATGATCTGTTTCTTGTAGTGCAGGGTTAAAATTAAAAAAAAAAAAGACAAAAGGTAAATCTTACTCACAAGGTGACGGGAAGAGGCAGAAGAGTAGAACATCTTCAAATCTAAGCTTGAATTCCATTAGGAGGTATTTAGGAGGGTTTTTGAGAGAAAGGAGAGGATTTGAGGTGGAAGAGAGAGACGGGTGTTGGTGTAACAACCCGGATTATAAAGCAAAGAAAAACGTACTATAAAAGGATAATCAGAGTATAACACTTAAAAAAAGGTCAAGGTGGCGGAAACACCTGACCAATCCGGTTCGCTACTAAACCAAAACCAAACTAATACATTATTCAAAGGTTCCCAAAACATAAAGCAAAGTCCTAATTTATTATTAAGCTCGCTTCGCACAATCCCCAAGCAAGCATCAACCATCAAAGAACAATCAAACAACTTTGAGAATGGGGGTCGACAATCAGTCGGGAGTAACTAGATGCTCTCCCAGTCATGTTTACAACAATTGAATATAATCAACAATCAATAACAATTGAAAGGCATAAACAGTAAACATGTGAGATCATCTATATTCATGAAAAACCTAACACAACTTACCATGACTTTATCAACCCTAGACGAATGCAATCATGCAAACCTAGACCATATGCAACCATTAGACCATGAACATTTACAAGACTAGTAGCGACAAACGACCCACAACAACCTAAGGCACAAAGCTAGCATTAAAGCATAGCAAACATGGTAACACACAATCCACAGCAACAGAAGGCACAAAGCTAGCAATCAAGCGTAGCGAATAAAGCGAACGCCCGTTAGAGCGTATAACCACTGCCTCTAACTTGCCAGAGCGTATAACCACTACCTCTAGCTGACGGAGCGTATAACCACTGCCTCCATCGGTGTGGAGCGTATAACCACTGCCTCCACGGTACTATGTATAGCGTATAACCACTGCCTATATGTCTAAGACCTGGCCAGACTCTCGGTGCAAACCGAACGACACTCGGGAACTAGAACGTATAACTGACAACTCTGGCCACCCCCGAACATAGACCAAACAAATCCCATAATGGGTGGCGTTAGTTCATTCCGTTTGGTATATAACTGATACCGCACGTCATCTATACCACTAGCCAACAAACAAATGCACAGTATAAGTGATTGTACTAACATATGAAATAAGTATAAGCAACCAATGTTATAGTAACTTCAGCTATAACTTTAACAATAACCATTCAATGTTATAGTACCCCAACTATAACATCAACAATAACCTTACCTCGTAACTCAACGTTATATTAGCTCAGCTATAACATTGACTTCATTAGCCCAATGTTACATTAGCATTAGCTATAACATCGACAAGTGACTTAAGTTATAGTAGCCCAGCTATAACATTGAGCTATAGTCTCAAAGTTGCACGGCTTCACCTACAACTTTATCACAACCTCAGAGTTGTACCAACCCAGCTATAACATTGAGCCATAATCTCAAAGTTATACTAGTTCAGCTATAACTCTAGGTCTTCTCTCATACCACCACCAATCCGCCACTAGGGTTTCCATTGGGAACCCTAGCCTCACGCCCCAAACACCCAAACGGAGCATAGGCAAGATACGTTATGCAATTTAAATAATAACACATATACGTAAACACACAAACACAATTCAACATGATAATAAACAATCAAACACGTACCAATTTACACAAATAAATTATTAAATCATGTAAATTACATCAATTGGCATAAACACAATTAAAAGAAAACACCTAGTTACCTTTTTAGCAATTAATGAAAACTTCCATAAAGAATACGACCAACAAAGCTGATACCCGTCGCTGTGAGTACCAAAGATAATATTTATAAACTCCTATTAAGACTAACCTAGGCTAGTGGTAACAGGGTCGATCCACAAGGAGGCAACAGTAAATTCTAGTTGTTTTATGCGTAGTCTAAGGTAACTATTGTGGGGTTGAATTGAATTGGTCGACTGACTAAAGATAATAAACTAAATAAACGAAATAAACAGATAAGAGAAAGGTACTAGGATGGTCGGGTCATTACGACTTCCACGGCAAAAGAAACTAAGTCGGTCTGAATTAAACACGGGTAAGGCAGGAAATAAGAGGTCCTCTCGGTCCACTCCTAACAAATAGCATCTCTCGATCTCGCTATAGGTCCCTAATGCCACTAATATCGACTCTCGTCTGAAAAGCGACTAATGGTCTAAACTATACCTATCTTTCGATCTTAGCACAGTTTAGTCGAATTAATTGACGGTCAAGCAACCTACCCTACCTTTCGGTCTAATGGGTCAGTCACAAAAGAGGTATCTAACTGGTCGCATGCATTCGATTCGTTAAATACAAGTTTAAAAACAATTAAAACGAAGGTAACCTTACAAGGTCAGTCGATCGACCAACTATGTCAGTCGATCGACTGACACGCGGGTTCAGTCCGTGTCTAATCTAATGCCGCCTAGCCATAAGTCGCCTACATCCTAGCACAAGCTATTTAGCTACTCATGGTGAATGTAAAAACAACAATAAAACTAATGACTATTACGGAATTCATACTTGAGATAAATAACAATAATGATGAAGCGATAATTGGCTTGGGAATGCTAACTATCAATTCTATACTAACAATGGAAGTAAAATAAAGAAACCAAATTAGGGCGGAACAATTACCAAGATTCAAAGGAAAGATTAATAGCGAAGGCAGAAATCCGATGTTTGAAGTTGATAACCCAAAACCCTAACTTGAAATAACTAGAACTAAAAGTATTGTATTATGCTAAAACTTAGATAAAAACTTGATGTAAATTCTCATGTATGCTCGATCTGTTTATGTTACGTTATATAGGAATATCAACGCAACAACTTATTCCAAAACCTAAAACTTCACGGGCTTTCTAAATCTCGCCTGAATCGAAGTCCGTCGATCGACTAAGGATCTTTGATCGATCGCTCCTCAAAGAATGATAGCTTCGGGATCCGATAGGTGGTCGATCGATCGATCATACTAGTCGATCGACCGGATTAGCTGCTACTTGACTTCTTTATTCTCGTGGTCTTATCTTTTGGGCCTTGGATCGCGCACCAAGCTTGTTCCTTAAGCGGTTCCCTTACGTCATTTGCAATGCACTTACTCGGGGGACGGATTAGAAGCGATTTCCGCTAAATTCTCCACATTTCCGCAATAAAGTACAAAAGCACGAAAGTAGAGGAAAATAGAGAAATATGGGCATATATAGCACAATGAAGCTCGAAATGCGTGTAAAAAGAGATGTAAAACATCATATAAATGACACGCATCAAATCTTCCCAAACCAAACCTTGCTTGTCCCCAAGCAAGAACTAGACTCGATCTAATGACCTAATGGAACGAGTTCAAACTCAGAGCGAAATGCAAACTGTAAGGCCTAAACCAATTTAATGCACAACCAACAATCAACTAGTAATGCGAATCATGCAAACGAATTATAAAGTCGTCAAAAATCACTGAATCATCAATCAGATGCAGACTTATCAAATTGGACTCTCACGGGTCGCTCAAATCACTCAATTAAGCACAGGTGATATATTTGTAAGATAGAAAGAATTAATATTTGTAGTGACTCTCACCTAACTACGACCTATGAAAACATGCCAGCAATAAATTATGAAGACGACCTCTATGACCGTACATATGCATTCCAACCAAACAGATGACCATTGACACATGCCGAGGTATAATTATGGAAATGTGAGGTATGGGTAAGAAGAGGCAAAACATTTTATGGCAAAGTGAAGGTACAGGTGATCAAGCTAGTATCAAAACGGAACCAAAGGAACAACATCCAACTTCTTGCTCATAAACAAACGAAACGGTGCTATAGCAAGCACAAAACTCACAATCTCCAAACTATAAATCAATAAACTCCCCATAGGAAACAAATGGAACATGGGAGCAAAAATCGCCAAAAGATAAGGATAAAGTATGCGAATTGATTTTTTTCTTTCTCTTTTGTTTCACGCACGTCAGTCGATCGACCTAAATGAGCAGTCGATCGACTGCGTTGAACAGTACATAAACTTTTCTCTTTTTTTTTCTTTTTCGAATCATTTTTCATCTCTTTTTTTTTTCTTTTGTTTCTTTCTTTCCTTCTTTTCATTTCCCAACAAACATCTCAATAGAGCATATACCACCAAAAATGAGTAACAATCCCAAGGACACAAAGCTACTAGCTTGACAAAGGACAAAGCTAAATGTAGGATGTAGTAAGTAGGACAAAAAGGATATTTTTGGCATAGTGAAGCTTATGGGTAAAATGAGAAAAGGAAACCTCTACCACATGTGTCAACTAACCACAAACCGAATGCATACAGGTATTAAGTAGATCAAATTCATAATTATGCAAATTAAGGAAACATGCCTCATAAGGAGTACTACTCACATCCCTAGATAAACCGGTCATGAATGTCACCGATTATAAGCTCTAAAAACTCAGAATATATGATGTAGCTTGCCAATTATCAAAGTCAAGTCTCGTGCTCAACAGTAAATTAACGAAAACTCGTAGATATGCACTTATGATTCTACTAATAACATGTAAGTCAAGCAAGGCTCGGCAAAAACAGTGCAAATGCAAAATCATCATAGAAATACTACCGTTCCGACTCGACCTATATGCTAAAATAAACGTGCATTTTATGGAAATTTTTGAAATTTTTCAATTTTTTTGAAATTTGAAATTTTGTATATAGCGAATATTAAATAAACAATGCAAAACAAAAAGTAAACGTGAATGCAAGCAAATGAATGAAGTGCGACGCAAAACCCTTCCCCAAACCAAATCACACAATGTCCCCATTGTGCAAAATCATGTAATGAAGAAAAATGGAAAACGGGAATTTGCGAGAAAAAGGGAAATAAAAACAAAGACATAAAGTAAAGACGTGGGAACTCACAAGACTTTAAGCGCAGCAAAGGAAACCTCCCCAAACCAGCGTGAGCTAGGAGGTTTCAGTAGCCAGCAGTGCTACCAACAAGAGACCTGAAAAGACAGAAAACACCACGCATAAGACGGAAGAAAGCAATTTTGGAACGTAAAAATTGTGCATAAACGAGACAAAAGAAGAAATAGACAATTCGACGGAAAATAAAGTGGAGTAGAACACTCCCTTAAATCCGCATATCGACCAAACACAGCAGGGGAGAGGTCGTGAAAGAATGTAGCGGCGGCGTTATCGATCGACCTAAAGGGACGGTCGATCGACCGATGGTCGTGAACGATGAGTCGATACCGTCGTTTTAGTATCAAAAATAATATTTATAATTCCGAGCTAAACTAACGAAGCTAGTGGTAGCACGAGTCGAACCACGGGAGGAAGGGAATTTCAATTGTCTAAATCGGTCTAAGGTAACAATTGTGTGGGGTTTGATTGATTTGGTCTATAACTAATAACAATAAAAGAAAAGTAAATTAATGAAATATCAAGAATAAAAGAGGTACTAGGATGGTCGGTTCGTTATAGTTTCGGCGGAAGATACTAAACAGTCTAAATCAAAGCACATGAGGCGGAAATAAAGAGGTCCTCTCGGTCCACTCTTAACAAATAGCATCTCTCGATCTCGCTATAAGTCCCTAATGTCACTAATACGACTCTCGTCCTGAAAAGTGACTTATAATCTAAACTTTACCTATCTTTCGATCCCGGCATAATTTAGTCATTTTAATTGATGATCTAACAACTGTCCCTATCTCTCGATCTAATGGGTCAGTCATATCCTAAACATTCAACTGGTCGTGTGCACTCGATTCGTCGAATTAAGAATTAAAACAATTAAAACGAAAGGAAAACCTCACGTGGTCAGTCGATCGACCAAGCATAGCAGTCGATCGACTGACATGCGATTCAGTCCGTGTTTATTCTACGCCGCCTACACTATAATTCGCCTACATCTAGCACTAACTATTTAGCTACTCATTCTAAGGGTAACAACAATAACATCAATGATAAATCTAACTATTGAATTCATGTTTAAATCGACGGAAGAAACAATTAACATGAAACAACAGTTCGGCTTTGGGGAAACTGATCTAGCAATTCTAACACTATAAGCAAAATACTGAAATAGAAACAGTAGAATACCGTGTAGAATTGTGAAGGAAAAGAACAAGGCCGAATTATCCAAGCAAATTGTATTCAAAACCGAAGCAAACCTTGAACCCTAATTATTCTAAACTGAATGTAAAACTGAAAATAAAACTTGATGTAAAACTGAATGTTCATGCTGCGTTTTATAGGAAAAGTACGCAGCTATTATTCCTAAACCTAATAACTCATGGGCTTCTAAATTCTCGGTCTTTTAATCCTCGTATCAGCTCGTGGAGTGGTCGATCGACCATGTTGCTCAGTCGATCGACCAAGGTATACTGAACAGTAGCTTCTGATCCCGTGCTCTGGTCGATCGACCATAAACATCAGTCGATCGACCAAGATTGCTGGACAGTAGTGCATTCTGACGAATTCTGCAGCGCGCACCGATCTTAAAACAGCTGCCATTTCTTCGTTCCTTGGTCAAATCAGGCGTTCTACGCGGCGTTGGAAAGCTAAGAGGATAAGCTTTCACCTCCAATTGGAATCACTGGATTATCAGCTCTAGAACTCGAGATATTGCCATCCGAAGCAGGCTGCAATGTCGAGAAGCATTTCTTTGCTTGTTAAACTCGTACGCACCCATGCTTTTGCTATCTTTAGGCCTTGAAACGCGCACCAAGCTCATTCCTCGAGTCAATACTTCATGTCAAATGCAATGTTAATTACTTAAGGACGGATTTGGCTCGATTCCCGCTCAATTCTTCATATTTCTGCAATAATAGACAAAAACACGAAAGTAGAGGAAAATAGGGAAATAATAGCATATATTGCACATTTGAGCTCTGAAATGCGTGTAGAATAAAGTGTGAAACATCATATTTTGGACACGCATCAAATCTCCCCAAACCAAACCTTGCTTGTCCCCAAGCAAGAACTAGACTCGATCCTAAAACCTAATGGAACGAGTTCAATCTCAGAGCGAATTGACAACTGTAAAGCCTAAACCAATTTAACGCACAACCAATAATCAATTAGCAATGTGAATCATGCAAACGAATTATGAAGCCGTTAAAAACTGCTGAACCGTCAACCATAGAGACTTATCAAATCGGACTCTCACGGGTCGCTCAAATCACTCAAATAAGAACAAGGTGAATATACGTAAGATAGAAAGAATTTATTTTGTAAAGACTCTCACCTAACTACGACCTATGAAGACATGCCAGCAATAAAATATGAAAATGATCTCTATGACCGTACATATGCATTCCAACCAACAAATGACCATGACACATGCCGAGGTATATATGGATATGTGAGGTAAAGGGTAAGAAGGGGCTAAAATGAATTTGGATATGAGGAGTAATAAGCCAAGCTAGTACTACAATCCAAACTATAAACGAATCCCAACTTCAAACTCGATGTAAACGATACAATACGGTGCCAATTCAAGGCACAAAACTCACAATCTCCACAAAATTTGACTCCCCAAAGCATACAAATGATAATATGGGAGTGGAAATCACCAAATCATAACAATTGCAACATGTGATTTTTTTCCGAACTTTTCTTTCTCTCGGGATGCGATCGATCGACCAATATGGTCATCGATCGACCGATTCTACAAAGACTCGTCTCTTTTTTTTTCTCTTCTTTTTCGAGTCATTTTTCTTCTCTTTTTTTTTTTCTTTTCAATTCCATTTTTTCTTTCTTCCTTTTCTTTCCTTCCACCATTTCACCCAACATCTCGAAATGAGCATATAACCAAACCGCAGATAAACACATTCCCAAAACTAAAACTACTAGCTTGACAAAGGCAGGCTAAATATAGGATGTAGTTAAGGGACAAAAAGGCTATTTTTGGCTATGAGGGGTTCATGGGTAAAATGAATAAAGGGAAACCTCTACCACATGTGTCAACAAACCACAAACCGAATGCATACAGGTATTAAGTAGATCACGTTCATAATTATGCAAATTAAGGAAACATGTCTCATAAGGAGTACTACTCACATTCCTAGATAAACCGGTCATAAATGTCACCAGTTATAAGCTCTAAAAACTCAGAATATATGATGTAGTTTGCCAATTTCCAAGTCAAGTCTCAAGTTCAACAAGAATGTAACGAAAACTCGTAGATATGCACTTATGATTCTACTAATAACATGTAAGTCAAGCAAGGCTCGTGCAAAACAGTGCAAAAAGCAATATCATCCTTGAAATACTACCGTTCCGACTCGACCTAAATGCTAAAATAAACGTGCATTTTATGAAAATTTTTGAAATTTTTTCAATTTTTTTGTATTTTGTATATATATGTATGAAATGAAATAACCAATGCAAAATAAAAGTAAACGTGAATGCAAAACAAATGATATGCGGCGAAAACCCTTCCCCAAACCAAATCGCACAATGTCCCCATTGTGCAAAATCATGTAATGAAGAAAAGAGAAATGGGAATTTGCGATAAAATAAATAAACAAGACATGAAGTAAAGACTTGGGAACTCACAAGACTTTAAGCGCAGCAAAGGAAACCTCCCCAAACCAGCGTGAGCTAAGAGGTTTCAGTAGCCAGCAGTGCTACCAATAAAAGACCTGAAAAGATAAACAAAAACCACGCATAAAATCGAGAAGAACAATTTTGAAGCGGTATTTATTGTGAACAAATGAGACAATAGAAGAAATAAATAATTCGACGGAAAATAAGGTGGAATAGAAAACTCCCTTAAATCCGCATATCGACCAAACACAAAGCAGGGAGAGGTCGAATGAATATAGGAGCAGCAGTGGTCGATCGACCAAGAAGATCGATCGATCGACCAGGAGGCGTGAACAGTAGCTCCTGTAAACCTGCAGATCAGTCGATCGACCAATGGTACCGATCGATCGATCGAAAACACGCCGCAACCTCTAATTTCTTCGTATTAGCTCAATAACTTGAGCTAATGAGCTCTAAATACCTGCAAGTGCACAATAATACGCGCCCAAAATTGCGCAAAACCCAGAATAAAGCCTAGAGTACTTCAAAATCCTAAGCAAATAAAGTAAAAGCGAAGTTTTCGCGCACACAAAATATGGTAAGTAGTCTTAAAAGCAATAAAGTAAATGTTTGATAGAGCATGTGATCAACTAATAGTTGATCAAGAACGGCCACGTATGGCCCACTTCGTCGGCTTCGGCTACATGAGGTAGCCTCAGCAGTGCTCATCTTCTCACCGCACTCTTCTTAGCCTCCATGTCCGTATAGCTCAACGGATCAACATCTTCCATATCTCCCCAATCAATGACCTCTTCGGAATCGTCAGAATCCAAATCAGACTTCGTTGCTTTGACCGGCTCGTCATCCACTTCCTCATCAGTGCCATAGCTTAGGCAACCAAGACCACCCCTAGAAATGATTGGCTTCTTTGCAGCAAAATGAGCAACTTGTAGCTCACCCTTCCCCAAACCAGCTCTGCGATATCGAAATAGACAGTCTTCCTCCAATTTGCTCCCAATCTGGGCGGAGGTGTCACAACAGAATAGGAATAGAGACAGGCATATCGGAAGCATAAAATATGATTTCTTTTCGTAAACCGCACTACAAGTGACCGGCCACATGGGGTCTTTCTTCTTAGCGGGATGAGTAAAAACGGTGGATCTGTTTCCCTACCTTAAAGGTCAACGTCCCCGAGCCTACATCTATAATCGCACCGAAGTGTGCGAAATGGTCTACCCAAAATAATAGGAATATGAGCATCCTCGGGTATATCAAGTACAACGAAGTCAACAGGGAAGAAAAACTTCCCTATTTGGACAGGAATGTCCTCTAAGACTCCTATAGGCTGGACCGCAGAACGATCAGCCATCTGTACTGTCATGCTAGTAACTGCAAACCTAGTCAATTTCAATTTCCTAGCTAGACTCAAGGGCATAACGCTAATACTGGCTCCTAGGTCACACAATGCCTTCTCAATTGAGAAGGTACCAATATTACATGGAACGGAAAAGCTACCTGGGTCAGCTAACTTAGGTGGTGCAGTGTGGGACAGATAGGAGCAAGACTCCTCAGTAAGTGCGACAGTGTGCACTGTTTCAAGTGACCGCTTTTTGGACAACAATTGTTTCATGAATTTAGTATAAGCAGGCACTTGTTTAACTAATTCAAGAAAAGGAACTTGTACATTTAAGCTACGGATAACATTTTCAAACTTATTAAATGATACCTGTTCCTTGGTCGGCACTAACCTCTCCGGGTAAGGGGCTGTAAGAAGAACCTTAGCCCTCTCCTCTAAATAACGCGTGCCGGCATCCTTGGACTTTGGCTGGAAGTCCGTCACCTTCTCTTTTTGCAGCTCGACCCTTCTTCGACCGTCTCAAATGTGAGCCATTAACCGTCATCGGATCGAACTTGAGGGATCGACCCATCAAGACTCGGGTTCGCTTCAATATTGTCGGGACCGTGGTACCCCGAAACAAGTGGTCTCTTAGATTAGTTGGCATTAAAGGACGAAATTCCTCATTATCAGCAGTGATCTTGGTCGATCGACCAACCTCCTCGATCGATCGATCGGTCCTGTACGATTCGAAGCTCCGTAACCCGTGATTCGATCGATCGATCGGGTACTTGATCGATCGATCGAATGCCTGGCGACGTCTTTTTTCTTCTTTTTCGGACCCATCTTTCGCCACGTGGATCCGGCAATAGTAGACCCGCTCCTCGGTGTCATGGCATTCAAAGTCTCTTTTGCTCGGTCTCATCTTTATCAACAATATCGCCAGAGGCGAGGTCGATTGACTTTCAAATGCAGGCAATTCTACTCCTAACGCTATTCTTCTCGCTTCGAGAGTTCAAATCTTCTCTTCCCAATTCATCTTTATTAATTTCCGGGCTTACCCTTTCCATAGCAGGCTTTTCAGGGGTCGACCCATTATGACCGCGTATAGCATGCACGGTCTCCAGGTGTTGACGAGAAGAAAGGTCGGCCATTCGGGAGTGAGTTGATTTAAACCATGCTGCAGTTTTGGCCGAGATTTCTTCTATCATAGCTTTGAGATCCGCTATCTCGTTAGAGGGAAGAGGGTTTTGCGTAGGTGGTGCAAAAGAATATGAAGGCTCTTGAAAGCCTTGATGATAGTACGGATGTGGCGGCGTATAATGACCTTGTTTATATTGCCTGTAAGCATAAACTTGGTCCATAGTTGCTCGGCATATAGCAGAATCATGCCCCTCAGCACCACATCTCTCACAAAATTCCACCGGCTGCTCCCAAGAACGGAACATGGTGAATCCCCCAGCAGTACTGCTAATAGGACCTGTAGGACCTATCGAAACAACACTAAAGAGGAAGATAAGAACTGCCTCAAGGTACTCAGTCTTCCCTTGAGGCTAAAGACAGACCAAAATAAAAACAACTAAAACTAGCGCTACCTCCCCGGCAACGGCGCCAAAATTTGATACCGTCGTTTTAGTATCAAAAATAATATTTATAATTCCGAGCTAAACTAACAGAAGCTAGTGGTAGCACGAGTCGAACCACGGGAGGAAGGGAATTTCAATTGTCTAAATCGGTCTAAGGTAACAAATATTGTGTGGGGTTTGATTGATTTGGTCTATAACTAATAACAATAAAAGAAAAGTAAATTAATGAAATATCAAGAATAAAAGAGGTACTAGGATGGTCGGTTCGTTATAGTTTCGGCGGCAAAGATACTAAACAGTCTAAATCAAAGCACATGAGGCGGGAAATAAAGAGGTCCTCTCGGTCCACTCTTAACAAATAGCATCTCTCGATCTCGCTATAAGTCCCTAATGTCACTAATACGACTCTCGTCCTGAAAAGTGACTTATAATCTAAACTTTACCTATCTTTCGATCCCGGCATAATTTAGTCATTTTAATTGATGATCTAACAACTGTCCCTATCTCTCGATCTAATGGGTCAGTCATATCCTAAACATTCAACTGGTCGTGTGCACTCGATTCGTCGAATTAAGAATTAAAACAATTAAAACGAAAGGAAAACCTCACGTGGTCAGTCGATCGACCAAGCATAGCAGTCGATCGACTGACATGCGATTCAGTCCGTGTTTATTCTACGCCGCCTACACTATAATTCGCCTACATCTAGCACTAACTATTTAGCTACTCATTCTAAGGGTAACAACAATAACATCAATGATAAATCTAACTATTGAATTCATGTTTAAATCGACGGAAGAAACAATTAACATGAAACAACAGTTCGGCTTTGGGGAAACTGATCTAGCAATTCTAACACTATAAGCAAAATACTGAAATAGAAACAGTAGAATACCGTGTAGAATTGTGAAGGAAAAGAACAAGGCCGAATTATCCAAGCAAATTGTATTCAAAACCGAAGCAAACCTTGAACCCTAATTATTCTAAACTGAATGTAAAACTGAAAATAAAACTTGATGTAAAACTGAATGTTCATGCTGCGTTTTATAGGAAAAGTACGCAGCTATTATTCCTAAACCTAATAACTCATGGGCTTCTAAATTCTCGGTCTTTTAATCCTCGTATCAGCTCGTGGAGTGGTCGATCGACCATGTTGCTCAGTCGATCGACCAAGGTATACTGAACAGTAGCTTCGATCCCGTGCTCTGGTCGATCGACCATAAACATCGATCGATCGACCAAGATTGCTGGACAAGAGTGCATTCGACGAATTCTGCAGCGCGCACCGATCTTAAAACAGCTGCCATTTCTTCGTTCCTTGGTCAAATCAGGCGTTCTACGCGGCGTTGGAAAGCTAAGAGGATAAGCTTTCACCTCCAATTGGAATCACTGGATTATCAGCTCTAGAACTCGAGATATTGCCATCCGAAGCAGGCTGCAATGTCGAGAAGCATTTCTTTGCTTGTTAAACTCGTACGCACCCATGCTTTTGCTATCTTTAGGCCTTGAAACGCGCACCAAGCTCATTCCTCGAGTCAATACTTCATGTCAAATGCAATGTTAATTAATTAAGGACGGATTTGGCTCGATTCCCGCTCAATTCTTCATATTTCTGCAATAATAGACAAAAACACAAAAGTAGAGGAAAATAGGGAAATAATAGCATATATTGCACATTTGAGCTCTGAAATGCGTGTAGAATAAAGTGTGAAACATCATATTTTGGACACGCATCAGTAGCTCCTTAACCCGCAACTCAGTCGATCGACCACTTATACCAGTCGATCGACTGAAAACACTGCTGCAGTGTCTTATTTCTTCGTAATTGCTCAATGATTTGAGCTAATAAGTTCTAAATACCTGCAAATGCACAATAGTACGCGCCCAAAATTGCGCAAAACCCAGAACGAAGTCTAAAGCACTTAAAAATCCTAAGCAACTAAATAAAAGCGAAGTTTTCGCGCACACAAAAGCAATAAAAAATAGTTCGAAAGCAATAAAATGAAGTTTATAACGAAATTTGATCGACTAATAGTTGATAAAAAAGGACCAAGGGATGGCCCACTTCGTCGGCTTCTGGCTACTAGAGGTAGCCTCAATGGTGCTCATCTTATCAGTTGCACCCTTCTCAGCCTCGACAGTCGGAGAGCTCAATGGATCAGCTTCGTCATCTCCCCAATCAAGGACTTCCTCGGAATCGTCGGACTCCAAATCTGCCCATCTCACTTTGGCTGGCTCATCTTCCACTTCCTCGTCAGTCCCATAACTTAGGCATCCAAGACCTCCTCTCGAAACGATAGGCTCTGTCGCAAGCTGGAGCATCCAGCGCTCTTCCTTCCCAAACCAGCTCTGCATTATCTAAAACAACAAAGTCTTCCTCCTTTTTGCTCCCAATCTGGGGCGGAGGGGTTAATACAAACGATAGTAATAGGGACGGTCGGTTCAGGAAGCACAAAGTACGATCTCTTTTCAGAGACCATGTTACAGGTGACAGGCCACATGGCATCCTTCTTTTTAGCAGGTTGGGCAAAAACGATAGAATGTTTCCCAACCTTGAAGGTCAAGGTTCCTAAACCGACGTCAATAATCGCACCAAGGCGGTGTGCGAAAACGCCTACCCAAAATGATGGGAATATGGTCATCCTCGGGCATGTCAAGGACAACAAAGTCAACAAGGAAGAAAAACTTCCCTATCTGGACGGGTATGTCCTCTAGGACTCCTATAGGCTCGACCGCAGATCGGTCGACCATCTCAATCGTCATTTCGTGATAGCAAACCGGGTCAACTTGAGTCTCCTAGCTAAACTCAAGGGCATGACACTTATACTGGCCCCTAAGTCACACAATGCCTTCTCAATTGAGAAGGTACCTACTTTGCAAGGGACAAAAAACTACCCGGATCTTCTAACTTAAGGGGCGCGATGTGTGAGAGACAGATAAGAACAAGACTCCTTTGTGAGTGCGACAAGTGTGCACTTTGTTTCAAGTGACCGCTTTTTTGACAACAATTGCTTCATAAATTTGGTGTAAGCGGGTACTTGGTTAACTAACTCAAGGAAGGGGACTTGCACATTCAAACTACGGATGACTCTCTCAAACTTATTGAAAGATACCTTCTTTGGTCGGCACGAGTCTCTCCGGGATATGGGGTCAGAAGGAGCACCTTAGCCCTCTCTTCTAAGTCGCGTGTGCCGGTATCCTTGGACTTAGGTTGAAAGTCCGTCGCCTTCTCTTTGTTGAAGCTAGACCCCTCCTCGGACCGTCTCAAATGAGACCCATTGACCGTCATTGGATCGAACTTGAGCCGGATCGACCCATCAGCACTTTCGTGCCCCTAAAATCTTCGGGATCGTGGTACCCCGAAACAAGTGGTCTCGTAAATTATTTGGCATTAAAGGACGAGACTCTTCAATATCAGCGATGAAAGTGGTCGATCGACCACCTTCCTCGATCGATCGATGGTTTGCACGATTCGAAGCTCCTGTAACTCGTAATCGATCGATCGACTAGGGATATCGATCGATCGATCGAAATTCTGGCGACGCCTTTTTCTTTGAATTGTTCGTTGAAGCTTTCTCTTTGCTTGTTTCTGGCTTATCTTTCCCAACAAAGATCCTCAACCATATCAGGACCGTCAAGGGTGGACCCGCTCCTCAATGTGATGGCATTTAGGGTCTCCTTTTGTTCGGGTTGAGTGGGTAAATGCCCGGGAGCTCGAGTGTTATTTTTACTAGCCAATTGAGCAATTTGGCTCTCTAATAGCTTCATCCCGGCCTCTCTTGCTTGGGACTCCTTCAAAGAATGATTCTTGAGCTCTGCAAACTCAGAATTTTGTGATTGTTGTTGTTGCGGCACATAAGGAGGCTTTTGATACTGTTGTTGCTTTTGATGAGGAGGCACATATGGTCTGGCTGCTTTGTGGTGGAGGTTGAGTTGGTTGAACATTCTGGCTTCTCCAACTCGAGGTTCGGATGTGGTGGCTCGTAGTAGGTGTTTGTCCGCCTATAGTGTTGAAAGGCGACATGATTCAAAGGGACTAGGGCGCGTTTTTCGAGACATGGCCCTCAACTCCACACCTTTCACGACGAAGGGACCGTCCCGCACGACATTGACTTGGTACATCCCACCTTTAGATGCTCCCCCTAGCTCATATTTGTCGAATCTCGCGGTAAGAGCCTCAAGTGCAGCAACAGAGGAGGATTCAAAGCGGCTCTCCTCCTGGTTCCCTCTCGAATTCCCATACTCGGCCTTGTGGGTAGCTAGATCGTCAATGATCTTCCACCCCTTTGTTGCTCCTAAATTTTCAAAGAAATCTCCCATTGGCAAAGATCCAAAATGGCCCTCTGATCGTCGTACAACCCATTGTAGAAATGATTGCACAAACTCCACTTAGCAAACCCATGGTGCGGTATGGTTCGCACCAACTTCTTGAATCGGACCCATGCCTCATGGAAATTTTCATCTGGCCCTTGTTTAAAGCCCGTGATCTGAGCTCTAATGGCGATCGTCCTTGAAGCAGAAAAGTACTTCTTGTAGAACGCCAATGCCAATGTATTCCAGTCAGTGATCTCCAAAGCAGCTCGGTCCAGATCTCTATACCATTCCCTTGCAGCATCGCGAAGGGAGAAGATAAACATAGTTTCCTTGATCTGGTCCTGGGTCACGCCAGCTGGTGGGGGAATGGAGCAGCAGTAGTCAATGAAGGTCTCCATATGTTTAGCTGCATCTTCATTTGCAGCTCCCCCGAACTGATTTCTCTCTACCATAGTGATGTAGGCAGGCTTTGGTTCGAACTTTCTGGCCTCCCCCGGTAGTTCGAACCCTTTGTATAAGTTCGCGGCTGTCGGCTCAGAAAAACTAGCTATACTCGCTTCCTCGGCCATGACTGAAAATTCTGGAGAAGTAACTGTCTCGGTTGAAGATGTAGAAACGGGTGAAGATGGTGGATTCTCTTCGAACAGCTCGTTCTCGTAAAAGCTAGAATGAGAACTCGGCCCTTCCAGCTGTTGTTCTTGAAATAACCTCCTCTTAACGTGCAAAGACCTTTCGATCTCTCGGATCAAACGGCGAATGGACCACCCCGAGACCTGCGCATAAGAGGAAACTACAACAAAATATAAGAACAGTTTAAGGAACGGATGTTCCTTAAACTAAGAAAGACTAAAAATAAAGACAACTAAAATTAGGACTATTGCCTCCCCGAACGGCGCCAAAATTTGATACCCGTCATTTGTGAGTACCAAAGATAATATTTATAAACTCCTATTAAGACTAACCTAGGCTAGTGGTAACAGGGTCGATCCACAAGGAGGCAGTTGTAAATTCTAGTTGTTTTATGCCTAGTCTAAGGTAACTATTGTGGGGGTTGAATTGAATTAGTCGACGGCTAAAGATAATAAACGAAATAAACGAAATAAACAGATAAGAGAAAGGTACTAGGATGGTCGGGTCATTACAGCTTCGGCGGCAGCAAACTAAGTCGGTCTGAAATAAACACAGGTAAGGCGGGAAATAAGAGGTCCTCTCGGTCCACTCCTAACAAATAGCATCTCTCGATCTCGCTATAGGTCCCTAATGCCACTAATACTGACTCTCGTCCTGAAAAGCGACTAATGGTCTAAACTATACCTATCTTTCGATCTTAGCACAGTTTAGTCGAATTAATTGACGGTCAAGCAACCTACCCTACCTTTCGGTCTAATGGGTCAGTCACAAAAGAGGTATCTAACTGGTCGCATGCATTCGATTCGTTAAATACAAGTTTAAAAACAATTAAAACGAAGGTAACCTTACAAGGTCGGGCGATCGACCAACTATGTCGATCGATCGATCGACACGCTGGTTCATCCGTGTCTAATCTAATGCCGCCTAGCCATAAGTCGCCTACATCCTAGCACAAGCTATTTAGCTACTCATGGTGAATGTAAAAACAACAATAAAACTAATGACTATTACGGAATTCATACTTGAGATAAATAACAATAATGATGAAGCGATAATTGGCTTGGGAATGCTAACTATCAATTCTATACTAACAATGGAAGTAAAATAAAGAAACTGAAATTAGGGCAGAACAATTACCAAGATTCAAAGGAAAGATTAATAGCGAAGGCAGAAATCCGATGTTTGAAGTTGATAACCCAAAACCCTAACTTGAAATAACTAGAACTAAAAGTATTGTATTATGCTAAAACTTAGATAAAAACTTGATGTAAATTCTCATGTATGCTCGATCTGTTTATGTTACGTTATATAGGAATATCAACGCAACAACTTATTCCAAAACCTAAAACTTCACGGGCTTTCTAAATCTCGTCTGGAATCGAAGTCTGGTCGATCGACTAAGGATGCTTTGGTCGATCGATCGCTCCTCAAAGAACGATAGCTTCGGATCCGATAGGTGGTCGATCGACTGATCATACTAGTCGATCGACCGGATTAGCTGCTACTTGACTTCTTTATTCTCGTGGTCTTATCTTTTGGGCCTTGGATCGCGCACCAAGCTTGTTCCTTAAGCGGTTCCCTTACGTCATTTGCAATGCAGCTTACTCGGGGACGGATTCGGCTTGATTTCCCGCTAAATTCTCCACATTTCTGCAATAAAGTACAAAAGCACGAAAGTAGAGGAAAATAGAGAAATATGGGCATATATAGCACAATGAAGCTCTGAAATGCGTGTAAAAAGGGATGTAAAACATCATATAAATGACACGCATCAAAAGCCTTGTCTCCAACACGTGTCAACGTCCCCAAAAATCAACATTAAGAATACGCACAAATCGAACCCTTGAAAACGCTATGAAAGACTCTTGTTCTTCTTTACCCATTAAAATAAGAGACCCAAAACGTAGGTTTAAACGTTCATACAAATAATCCCCATAAAAATATTTGGAGAATAATATGTTGTAAGGATAAGAGCAAGGATTGTGAAAATATAATTTGTGTATGAGTTTGGAAGAAGGAAATATATTCAACAATGGAATCAAAGGGAGAAAAGAAGAACTAAAGAGAGAAAAGGAGAGGAAGGCGCCGCACACTTCACGTGGAAGAAATGAGAGAGCAGCTTGCCTGCTAGGTTAGATTTTGTATTTATAAGAGAGGGTTTATAAGTGGGCTTTGGGTCCATTAACTCATACAATGGATTATCTGATTACAAAACCAATTAGACATTTTTTAAAATGCTAGGAGAGCTTATAATAGAAAGATAATTATTAAATTAAAATAGTACAATCATGCTCGGACATTTTAACCCTTCCAAAAGTAGATCAAAACGATAAATAATAAAATAGAGAACTAAGACGATAAATATAATATTTCCAAAATACATCCATACACTTCGAACTAATTAATTTAATAAAATACTTTTATAATAGAATATTATTATAAAATACGGGGTGTTACAGTTGGGTTCTCTTAATTGATGATGACATGTCCATTTAACATGTGTTTTATTAGTTTCCCATTTCAGGTTTAATCGATCAATTGCAAGTCTTAATCAAGAATCTACGAACGTTTTCTACCCAAGATTTAGAGTCGTTTGTGTCAACTAATGTAAAGGTGAAAGAGTAAAATACTTGCAATGGTAACAGTCAAGCCTACCGTTACTCTCGCTGGTAACAGTATGCTTGACTGTCACTTTTCGCCTGTTACACTTGAAGCAAGTCTTTCAATTTCGAGATTTCTTTTATAATCAAAATGGTTTTTCATGCATCAGTTTTAAAAGAAGTTTTAAACTTGAAATATTGAAGGTGGTCATTGGAAAAGGATATGCTAATTTCCACTTCAAAAGTTTTCCTCAAATGTGCTAAAACTTATCTTTGGCTTTTTTAAAACAAAGTTTGCTTTTATCTCATTTCTTTTCAAGATTTATTTTGTTGTGAATGTCCTTCCTCTTTGTTTCTGAAAAGCCAAAGCCTCTTAAGGAAAACTACAAATCCTCTTTTCCTCTTTTCACTTCTTAGAAGGTAGCTCTTTTAGTGCAAATATGGGAAGGTCAAAGTCTTTGCTTCTTATCAAATGCTTGACTCATAAACCCTAGCTTGCTTCCTCTTGTGTGCTCCCTCTATAAAAGGAAAACTTACCTTCGTTTTGAAAGCAAGACTTTTCCTGAGAAATCAAAGTGTTTTTGCAAAATCAATTTTTAAGAACTCGAAGCTTTTTCCTTGCAAAAATCTTCTAAGTTTTCAAGTGTCATAGTCGTAACCACTTTTGCTTCACAGTATTGTATTCTCTCATCTAGAATCGTTTGAACCAATAAGTTATCCTTCTCAATTCTTTTAAAGAATCAGTTTGAGAAAACTTGGTCTTGTAAACAATCTAGTTAGAGTGTCGAGTTACTAGACGGAGTAGTCTTAGAACTCTTGTCGCAACCGGAGTAGGTTGTTGGTCCTTTTTATTGTAAGGGTTTTAAGTAGTCGGAGTAGACCACTTAACTAATCAAAAAACGAAGATTGGACATAGGCCCTTAGAGTGTTGGCCGAACCAATTCAAAAATCGTTGTGTTGATCTCTCTTCGCTTTTAATTCCATTGCAATTTATTTAATTGTTCTTCATTTACGTTTTAGCTAGCAACAGTCCTGAATACGGTTACTTCTGGTCCGTAGCCTTTACTTCACTTGCTAAGACAAACAAGTAACAGTCAGAACAACTGTCGCTCCCAAACTTTAACAATCCCCTTAGGCTTTTGTGATACACTTTTCATCATTCAATTTATTTGATGTATCCATTTGCTCTTCACATTGTTAATCAACTTACGTTAAAACAATAAAGACTAAGTTGAAATTTTAAAAATAGTACCTAGTTCACTCCCTCCCCCTCTTAGGTACTTAGAATCCTAAACTCTTCAAAGGGAAAATGAATTAGGTGTAGGCGGAAAAGATCCCGAGATAGGTTTTATCGCCCACTAGAAGCCGCACTCGGTCGAGTGCTGAGACTACTCGACCGAGTGCCGCCCATTCGGCCGAGTACCACTTGTACTTGGCCGAGTGGCACCTGCTCCGTCCACTTATGATTTCCACTCGGTCCACTGTATGCTCGCTAGGTCTAGTCTAGGTTCTAATTGGTCTAGTGTGCAATTGTCCCCAGCTCCCGGGTAATCTCTTGTCCTACCTAAGGGTCTTCTCACGCATCTACAGGTTTCTTTATGGGTCCCAAAATATCCAGGTGTTACAAATATGATACTAAATCTCCAAATCCAAGCTTAATCTTCTCGAAAAATGTTTAAGAAAGGTCTAGAGTGTGTTTGGAGAGGCTTAGGGCTCATAAATGGCAATGGCTTAATGATCACGCACTATATATACTCCCCCATTAAGATAAGGAATCAAACCGCGCAATTAAATCCCCAGACCGAAGCACTCGGTAGAGTACTACAGAGTATTCGATCGAGTGGCTTCCTACTCAGTCGAGTACACCAGCTACTCAGCCGAGTGCCACCTAGGCAGGCCAAGGGTTAAACTCATATATATCTTACTCGGTCCCCGACTACTCGGTTGAGTAATGTGTACTCAGTCGATTATCCTCCCTTACTCGGTCGAGTGAACCATCTAAACTCTAAGGTATTACACTTGGACTATGGGCCCGTCTACCCGTTTAATTTCTTTGCGCCTAAACCATTCCATTCATGTGAGGTGCTCACATTAGGGAAGGGTTGTGACGGTCTAGCCTTTATGTGAATAATGTCTTGGTATGTAGCTTCCAATTATTTAAATACCGTGAATTCTTTTGTGACGACGGACCCCCCCCCCCGGTCCCTTTAGTAACATGATTCTTAAGTGTAGGGAACTATTGAAGGAATCACCTCGTTTGAAGATTGTGTTTTCGAGGAGACCGGCAAACCGTGTTGCGGATACTATCTCTCACTTCTCTATTTCGAATTCTAGCATGTTTAATGGTTGTTTTGAGTGGGATTTTGTCCTGCCTTCTGTAATAGAACTTTGTACGATTGACTTTGTATTGGCATGTACGCTATTACCCCCCTGACCCGCCCCATGATGTAAACATAATGATCAGTGTTAACCTATTATTATTTATCTAAGCTCGCATTTATCCAAAAAAAAAAAAAATTCGCTATTATAAATATTTTGTTCCATAAAAGTTGAGTAATGATCCACTCCATTTCCTCAAAAGAAATAAATGGTGTAGATCTAATTATGGATAGATCATATGGTTTGTTAATACGCTTAAATAGGAAAAGATAAATGAATAAAAATGAGATATATAATATAATATGGGTGTATAAATTAGAGAGAAAATGCACAGAAAAAAAAAAATAGATAAGATTCAAAACAATTAAAATTGTATTGGTCTTTCACCTTTGACTACTTGTCCAACACATATTGTACCTTTCTCCCTATACAGACATATAGTGAATTAGCGGTATACCAATCTCCACGTGGTTATTCCCACGCCGGGTTTCCATGTCACCATTTTTGTGTGTCTTGGCTATTATACTTCATTTCGTTGTCATTTTTTGCTTAGTTTACATTTATTTTTGCTGTCTTTCACGTAAAAAGTAATCCCTCATTTCAAGGTTAAAAAGAATAGATCACTTTAAGCCCTCCATAAACAATTTAAGAAATTTTGTCAATTTTTGACTAAAACACGAGCCTAATATGTCAAATCGGGCCTAAGCCTCTAAGCTAAAATCCGTAAGACGCCCTAGTGAGCAGGATACATTCTTTATGCCAGATGACCTAAAGGCTAGTGAAGTGCAACTTCGGATCAATTATTCATTATCAGTCTGTCAGTATATAATGTTGAGAACATATAATTATACAAATTAGTTACCCTACATTTCTACAATGATAATATATTTATATTTATATGTAGAATTCATGCAAAACTTTCGACACTTTGCAGAAGCATCTATAATGCGTTTAACTTTAATAGGAATGAGGTCATGTATCGTCACCTCATTAGTTACTGACTGCTTTTTTTGTCACTTTCTTGAATATGATCACTTTATTCACTTAGCTTGCAGTAAACTGTAACATGCAGCTAGTAAAAGTACCTTGTACCCCAGTCAAACTCTTTGTTACACCAGAAGATGAATACATTTAACGCTTTTACTGGGACACTCCTAAAAAAAACTGCTGAAACTAGTTGTCTAAGGTAATAAAAAAATGTAAATAGGACAAAATGCATAAACGTTGAAAACGAAACTACTTGTGTGATTGCTAGAGCAAAGTCTCTTACTTTCTCCTTTGTATAAGTTATAGGCAATTTTTTTTTTTTGATGAAGTAAGGAAACTAGGTCGATCATATGAATCAACCTATACCATCCTTGCGGATGAGAAAGGTAAACGAAATTCAAAGAATTTCCATTTACCACGAAGAAACCACAAAAAAAAGGGTTCAAAGGAAGACACTCTCCTCGGGAAAGTATGACAAATTAAGAACCCCATAAAAGAAAAAAAAAAAAAATAAATAAACACAATAGATCAGAGGAAATGCAAAGAGGTTGTTAGGAAATTAGCGCCAATCTCCCACGCGCAACGGAAGCAGCCAATCGACAAGTAAACCGTAAAAGTAAATAAATGTAAGCAATAATAAGATGAGACGATATTTTAGGGTCAAACCCAGGGCAAAACCTTCCAAACCGGAAGCAAAATCCACTAGCCAAATCGACTATAATAATATAGTACCAGAACAACGTAACCGTCCCAAATTAATACCAATTCGAAACCCACAATAATATAAGATAACAACCTCTAGCCCTCCAGTGATATTAGTCAATTCCACTAATATCACCCCTAGAGTAACCTCCAAAATTATTGTATTATAACACCCGTTATACTGCCTCTCACCCTCAAACCCGACTTGCTATTTTCTACCAAGCTAAGTCTCCTTGTTTGATATTTGTTGTGAGATACATTTTCCAAAGGATTTGACATCCTTTATATAGCAACGTGAAAGTGACGTTATAACTATCCATCATAAATCACCTTACGTTATACACATATGAATTAAAACAAATTCATATGTTTTTCACTTTTCCACACGTAATGTTAAACAAATGTTTTAACATTCATTTAACATCACTAAATACAAAATGTTACATGTGCATTGTAACACTTCAACATAAATCCTTGTGTTGGATAATTGGGTGTTGCCCAACAAATCTCCCCCTCCAACAGAAGAGACCACCACCGAGGAATCAACCATTAGCCTTTTTAAATCACCAGCTGCACACCCGAGTTAGTATCCGGTCCTCAGCCTAACTCACTATCACGGCCAATGCACCGTGTACAGCCTAAACCCTGTCAATGACGTTACTTGACTCCAGAGAGAAACCTCTTACTCTCCACCTTCCCACCAGCAGGAATTTTACCTTTGCGCCCGTCTGTAACCTGAAAACAATTTACCTTCGTTGCCTCTTCCGCAAACGAAACACGTGCACGATTTCTCCGTTTTCAGCCATCATGTGCGGTTTTTATTACATGTCCACCCAGACGGTATAAACCACGACGAAGTTCCCCCTTCATGAGGACCATAGAACCCTTAGTAACTTTCATTACTCCCCCATGAGTTTTACATCCATAACCTTCGGAGTCTAGTTGACTAAGTGAGATTAGATTCCACCGCAACTTTGGAACATAAGCAACCTTATCCAAAGTGTGCATCACTTCATTTGACATTTTGATTTTCACCACCCCAATACCCATGACATCAACCGTTGAGTTATCAGCCAAACTCAATTTCCCAGCCACGCCTTCTTGAAGCTCATCAAAATTATCTTTTCGGGTGCAAACATGGTTGACACAACCAGAATCTAATATCTATTCTTCCTTGGAAGACACGTCGTTCACATTTGTGACCGCAAATATGTCACTATCATCGGTAAGGAAACAACCACTACTTCCTTCACCGGCAACCAAGTTGGTGTCGTCCTTGATTTCTTCATTCCCGTATTTCTTAGGACAGAACCACCTAATATGTCCAAGGTCACCACACTTGAAACAGTTCACATCATTATTCCCAGAAGCGTTCCTGGATCGAGACCTGCCATGCTTCGATCCATCCTCCCTGTTAAACGATCGACCTCTCCCATCTCGAGCAACTGCAACTGTACCCGTACTGTCACTCCGTACCCCAGCCTTGTCCTTCTTCCTCGCACCAAAGGACAATAAAGCTGTTTGTGCTTGCTCCACCGTGATGGTGTCTTTACCGCACAAAAGACTATCCACATAAGTCTCATATGTGTCCGGGAGAGAATTGAGGAGTAATAACGCCTTATCTTCCTCCTCAAGTTTTACTTCAATCTTCTTTAACTCGTCTAACAGTCAATTGAACAAATTCACATGTCCAATTAAATTATCATCCTCATCCATCCTCAACCGATATAACCGCCGCTTCAAAAGCAACTTGTTGGTCAAACTCTTCGCCATGTAGAGTTTCTCCAACATTTCCCATATCACTGATGGAGAGTCGTCATCTAGAACACAATTGATGACTGAATCCGAGATGCACAACCTAATAGTACTTGCACACTTGGTACAAACCTCTTCCCAGTTGTCATCACTCATCTTCTTCGGCTTACCATCATCTCCTTTCAAGGCTCTAACCAAGCCAAGGTGAACCAGAAGATCCTTCATCCTTCTTTGCCAAAGGGTAAAACTACTTTTACCGTCAAATTTTGGTACTGCAAACTGAGACCCCATATTTGACATCCTTGCCAATTAAACCAGCCACCAGACCGAGCCTAGTGGCTCTGATACCACTGTTGGGAAATTAGCGCCAATCTTTCACGCACAACGGAAGCAACCAATCGACAAGTAAACCGTAAAAGTAAATAAATGTAAGCAATAATAAGATGAGACGACATTTTAGGGTCACATCCAGGGCAAAACCTTCCAAATCGGAAGTAAAACCCACTAGCCAAATAGACTAGAATAATCCACTATAATAATATAGTACCAGTACAACGTAACCGTCCCAAATTAATACCAATTAGAAAGCCACAAAAATATAAGATAACAACCTCTAATCCTCTAGTAATATTAGTCAATTCCACTAATATCACCCCTAGAGTAACCTCCTAAATTATTGTATTATAACACCCGTTATACTGCCTCTCACCCTCAAACTCGACTTGCTATTTTCTACCAAGCTAAGTCACCTTGTTTGATATTT
This sequence comes from Silene latifolia, assembly GCF_048544455.1. Taxonomy (NCBI): domain Eukaryota; kingdom Viridiplantae; phylum Streptophyta; class Magnoliopsida; order Caryophyllales; family Caryophyllaceae; genus Silene; species Silene latifolia. The sequence continues at coordinate 64,081,466 of NC_133533.1, read as the reverse complement.
GTTGTGAGATATATTTTCCAAAGGATTTGACATCCTTTATATATCCACGTGAAAGTGACGTTATAACTATCCATCATAAATCACCTTACGTTATACACATATGAATTAAAACAAATTCTTATGTTTTTCACTTTTCCACACGTAGTATTAAACAAATGTTTTAACATTCATTTAACGTCACTAAATACAAAAAGTTACATGTGCATTGTAACACTTCAACATAAATCCTTGTGTTGGATAATTGAGTGTTACCCAACAGAGGCAGATCACAAGAAGACACAACATGATGACTGACCAAAACTAACCACCGAGGGCAACCCAAGGAGATCAATGAGACTCCAAGAAATTTCAATCCAGATTATAAATCCATAAGTATTAAAAATTTCAGTATACATTCATAATTATACATCGTTAATTTGAAAAAATCACAAGAAGACACAACATGATGACTGACCAAAACTAACCACCGAGGGCAACCCAAGGAGATCAATGAGACTCCAAGAAATTTCAATCCAGATTATAAATCCATAAGTATTAAAAATTTCAGTATACATTCATAATTATACATCGTTAATTTGAAAAAATCAACAATGATTTGACTAATTTATGAAATTAATTCTAAAAAAATTTCTATTAAATCTATATCTTCTTTAACTAAGACAAATGACTAAAAAATGCTCTCCTAGGCTAAAGTGGAGAGAAAATTAAAGTCGAGTCTTTAAGAAGAAAAAAATCAAGAAAAAAGACTGATATATTTTTCCCAAAAAGAAATTTGAAAAGAGACTAAAGATCTACCTTGAACAAGGAAGAAGATGACTTTGAAGAGTGGTGATTAAAGAAACGGATGACGAGTTTGGGGGAAAAGCCTTTAACCCCATTTCTTAATTCTTTTTTTTTTTTTTTTTTTTTTTTTTTTTTTCTAGAGAGGATTTCATCTCTCTAAAATTGTCAAATACTCTGTGTTCCCGTCATTTATTTTGATGTATTTTATTTTAGCTTGTTTTTATTTCCCCCACTTCTTTTCACAAGATAAGGAAAACACGCTCAACTACTATTTCGTTTATTTGTTTTCTGACGTGGGCACATGATAAGAAGTTGTTTAAAGAATTATTTTTAAAATTATATCATAAGAAATTGAAAAATATATTCATTAGACTATGTACAACAACAAAAACTTCTATGTCTAAAGATGATATATTTACATTCATCATCTCACAACAACAAAAACTTTATATTAAAAGATGATTTTTTTGAAAACTCATCCAAATATGATGAGTCTCGCAAAAAGTCATCTTTAGATAAATAAATTTTTTTTTTTTTGATGGAATGTGAGTATATATACTATATAAAAATTAGAGATACATAAGATTGTCAAGCACTAGTTACATGTAAATTCTTACGTCTTAACCAATCTAAATCTGTCTTAGTCATATGTTGGAAATCCCTTCAACGTATTCTTGCCTTCACATCTTTAATGATCTGGTCTGATATTTTCTCTGGTCTGATCAGCAACCCTTCAATTTTGCATTTATTTCGCTGCTGCCAGACATGATACACAGCGTCCCAAGTCACTGCTGCCTGCACCCCTTGCTGCACTTTTGAGCCATTCCTTTGAATATACTATTCAATCACATTGTTGATAGGGAAACTACGATTGAGCTGCTGATTTATGCACCGAATGACCCTCCTGCTGTACACACAGGCAAAGAACAAATGGTCTAAGCATTCAATATCTTGACCACAAAGTAGGCAGCTATCATCAATATCCAAACCATACTTTACCAATTTGTCATTTGTTCTCAGAGCTTCATGTGCATAAAGCAGCCCATAAATTGATGCTTTGGTACTACCCAGACATTCCATAGCAGTCTGTACCAGGGAACTTTTGGCTTGCTCCCCTTGAGCCAACCATAGCAGCCTGCAGGAGAGAACTTTGCCTGCACAGTCCAGATGCCATTAACATAACCAGGAACCAGTTCCTCCTTTACCCTGCAAATCCTTCTCCATACCCAACTGGAATTTGCATTTGGTTTATATTCCATCCAATCCTTCCCCTTTAAGTAATTCTGCTGCACCCAATGCACTCATATTGAGTCTTTTTCCTCAGCTATCCAATAAACTAATCTACCAACCATAGGTTTATTCATAGTTTTCTGATCTTTGAGGCCAAGCCCCCCCTCTTCTTTAGGACTGCAAAGTTTATCCCAGGCCACTAGGGGTACTCTTCTGTAGTCTGCACTATTATCCCAGAGAAAATTCCTGCAAGTGGCCTCAATCCTATTAATGATCCCTTTTGGGAGAATGAACATGGAAGCCCAGTATGAGTGCAATGAAGAAAGAACAGCCTTAACCAGTACTAATCTCCCAGCATAGGAAAATTTCCTGGCTCCATAACTATGAATTCTACTATCTTCTCCACGAAACACTCACAGTCTTGTTTTTTCAGTCTGGTAGTTTGTATAGGCATACCCACGTATTTGAAAGGTAGCACACCTTCTACAAAACCTGAGACCCTCAGAATATCTTGTTTAGAAATAAATTTTGTTGTTGTGGAGTGATGAATAGAAAAATGTAGAACTTTTTGTTGTTGTGGATAGTTGAGGATGAGAATTGTTAGTATTTTTTTTCTTTTTTTATGTGAGGTAGGAGAGAATAAAGGGTGAGGTGAGAGATTGAGTTCAAATTAAAATTTATTATTGTTGTGTAAAGTTTTTGGATAAAATATCATCTTATATAAAATAAGGTAGATAGGTTGAGGGCTCACAAAAATCAACAAAAACTTATTGTTGTTGTTGTGAATGCTTAACCATTTTTAGTGAAAAAAAATCTTACAATTTTTTTTATATGACACTTTCTTGTGCATTAGAAAATGCGAATTTCTTGATGTATTTTATTTTGGCTTGTCTATATCTCCCCATGTATTAGGAGTTCTAAAGGAACACCAACATTTTTTCCTCATTCCTACCCTCAAATAATACACACCTTTTGGTTTCACAACTCACAAGTGTATTACAATACAAAATATATTTGCTTTCGTGTTGAAAATACATAGTCGACTATTTCTAAGTGAACCACATTATAAGATTAACTGAAGAATTGCAATAACTAACTATGAATTGTGATGAAAGTAGTACATTCTAATTATTTCAGTATTTCCTTAACTTTACCTACTTGATTCTTAATACTCCCTTCTATTCGGAATAACTTGTTGAAGATATTGCACATAATAACAATAAAGATTCTATCCTACGTCAATCTTGCACTAACTGATAACATTATTAAGTATATTAGTCTAGTATATTAACCATATTATCTTCTCCTTATTTCATGTATTTAGTTGCCACAATTGTAGGATATTGTTGATAGTTTTCACACTTGAATTGTACCTATATAATGATGTAATTACCATTTGCTAAATATACAAAAACCTTTATATTCCAATATCTTATATGGTATCATTCTGCCTTAAGATCCTAACCTTCATCGTCTTCCTCACCTCAAGCTTCATCACCATGGCCAACCACTCTAATGCCCTCATCCCAAATGTTGACGAACCCAACAAACCCTTACTATCCATCTCTTTTCCCAACTGTCATCAACTGACCCCCACCACATATCGTTCATGGCGATTCCAAGTGACCCAGTTCCTTCAAGGTCTTGGCTTGTTTGCCTTCCTTGATGGCTACCTCTCTCCACCGCCAAAAACAACCACACCCGAACCGACAACCACAAAACCCAATCCTGACCCCGTTCCCAACCCCGCGTATCAAACCTGGTTCAAACAAGCCCAACTTATCCTCGGTGCTCTCACCGGAACCCTTCATGAATCAGTCGCTCCTATTATTCTGGATGCCATCACATCTCGAGAGGCCTGGACCCTTCTCGCAACCACCTACGCCAATCCATCTCGCGGTCACATCCTCCAACTCAAGGATCGTCTCCGCAATATCACCCATGGTGACAAGTCCATCACGGGCTATGTCCTCTCCATCAAATCATATGCTGCTCAATTAGCCCAACTCGGAAAACCCGTCGACTCCGAGGACCTCACTGCCCAAATACTTAATGGCCTCGACCAAACCCTATACAAATCCGTTATCGACGCCGTTAGAGCCCGCGATATGCCAATAACTTTTGAAGACCTTCACGAGAAGCTTATTCATCAAGAGCTCCTCGTGAAGAACCAACCCGTCTCAACCGTTCCCAATACCAACCAGCAACCCAACCTCGATGCCAACAACCCTCTACCAACTCTAACCAGGAACCCAAACCCTTCCTTGGACGGTGTCAATACTATCGAAGCAAAGAGCACGTCATTAGCGACTATCCCGACTTCAAACGGGACTAACCAAATGTTGTCTTTCCACCACCAATTACAGAACAACCTCATGCTCATGCCCCACACCGCTACTGCCGCCATCCATTCCACCTCCTCCTATCTCATTGACAGTGGTGCCTTGCACCATATTGTCAATGATCTCGACACCCTATCTCTCCATGCCCCTACACCGGTCTAGACGATCTCGTCAAAGGGGATGGCTCCTCCCTTCCTATCACCCATTATGGTTCATTCTCTAGCAACTCTCTTATTTTTAATAATGTGCTAGTTGTACCTACTATTGCCCGTAAATTGCTTTCCGTCTCTCAATTTTGTAAAGACAATCATGCTGTCGCTTTTTTCTCACCCACTTCCTTTTGTTTTAAGGAACTCTCGACGGGGGCAATCCTACTTCAGGGCCACTTTCATGACGGCATCTATGAATGACGTCCTCCACCTCCTCAACACGCATACACCGCGACCTCCTCCACCTCCTGGCATCAACGACTTGGCCACCCCTCCACCGCCACCCTCAAGCTTCTTAATACCAATCTTAATTTACGTATTTCCAATTTTGATCACTGTAATGCGTGTTTAATGAATAAAATTTCGAAATTACCATTCTCCGTCTCTTCCCTTATATCAAAAGCTCCACTCGATCTCATGTATTCGGATGTTTGGACGGCACCTTTATTATCTCACGACAACCTCAAATACTATGTCATTTTCGTCGATCATTTTAGCCATTATTTTTAGTTATACCCGATTAAAAACAAATCCGACACACTACCTACCTTCACTCGATTTCGTGCTATTGTAGAAATTTTTTTTGACAAATCAATTCGCACCTTTTACTCGGACAATGGTGGGGAATACAAGAAACTCAATCCACATCTTCTCGATAACGGTATTACCCACCTTACCTCACCACCAAACACACCTGAGCATAATGGTTTCGCAGAGTGCCGTCATCATCGCATAGTTGAAACCGGACTTGTTCTCCTTACCCAAGCTCATTTACCCACTACCTTTTGGCCCTATGCATTTACCACTGCCGCCTACCTCATTAACCGGCTGCCAACCCCAACTCTCCACAACAAGTCCCCATATGAAGTCCTCCACGACACTCCACCAAATTACCATAAACATTTCCCTTTTGGTTGTCTCTGCTTCCCTTGGCTCCGCCCATACAATCACCACAAACTTGAAAGCAAATCTACACCCTGCATCTTCGTTGGCAATTCCTCCACACAAAGTGCTTACCTTTGCTATGACCCGTCCAACCACAAGATATACACATCTCGTCATGTTCGCTTCGTTGAAACGGAGTTTCCTTACCCTTCCCTCTCCAAAACCTCTCCCACGCCCACCCCCACCACTGATCATTGGTGCTCCCTTTCCACTCCCCTCATCGACATTGTCCCATCCTTCACCATCCCCTCGCCAGCTCAACCTACCTCCTCTACCACTCCTCCCACCTCTCCTCGTTCTCCTCAACCCACGGCATCCCCAACCTCCACTTCTACCTCTGCCACAACTCCCACCGCTGCCAACCCATCACCATCACCCTCACCCTCACTACCACCTCCCCCCTACCCCCACCACCTCCATATTGCATAGCCACCCGTCTCTCCCACAACATCATTAAACCCAATCCAAAATACGCCAAAATAGCTCTCGCTCCTCTTACCCACACCACTCCTACAACCACCAAACAAGCACTTATCGACCCCCGTTGGCGGGCTGCCATGCTCGACGAACATCAGGCCTTAATCAAAAACCAAACATGGACACTCGTCCCTCGCACCCAACCCCAAAACCTGATCGGCTGCAAATGCGTATTTCGAATAAAGTATAACCCCGACGGCAGCTTAAAACAACACAAAGCCTGACTTGTTGCGAAAGGCTTCCACCAACGTCCGGGTGTTGATTATTCGGAAACCTTTAGTCCAGTCATTAAACCCACTACCATCCGTCTTGTTCTTTCCATCGTCGTCACTCAACGATGGCACCTCCACCAACTCGATGTTAACAATGCCTTTCTTCAAGGCACACTCACCGAAACCGTTTACATGATATAACCCCCCGGCTTCACTGACCCTGAGAAACCCGACCATGTTTGTTAACTCCGTAAAGCCCTTTATGGTCTCAAGCAGGCTCCGAGAGCTTGGTACACCGAATTAAAATCGTACCTTATCACGTATGGTTTTAAGAACTCTGTCTCGGACCCGTCTCTTTTCATCCTTTGCACACCTCAAACAACCCTGCTTGTGTTAGTATACGTTGACGACATCATCGTCACCGGCCCAAACCAAAATCATATAAACCATTTCATTACCCAAATTTCAACCAAATTCTCCTTAAAAGATCTAGGTCCCCTATCATATTTTTTAGGCATCGAGGTTACCCCGACCAAAACCGGTATTCACCTCAATCAAACAAAATACCTCTCCGACTTACTCCTTAAGTTCAATTTCCAAGATTGCAATCCCTCTGTAACTCCAATGCTTCCGCACCCTCCCTTCCTCGCCCAACCAAACCAACCTATTGTTGATGAAACCGACTATCGCGCTATAATTGGTAGTCTACAATACCTATCCCTCACACGGCCTGATATCGCCTTCTCCGTCAACAAGCTTGCACAATTCTTAACCCATCCTACTGACCATCACTGGACAGCTCTCAAACGCTTGCTACAGTACCTTCGTGGCACTCTTCACATGGGTGTTCATCTTACCAACACCTCTCCTCTCTATCTTCACGCTTTTTGTGATGCGGATTGGGGTCGTGATGTTAGTGATTATGTCTCAACCTCAGGCTATCTTGTCTATCTTGGCTCAAATCCCATTTGTTGGTCCTCCCGCAAACAACGAGCACTCTCACGTTCGTCCACAGAAGCAGAATTTCGGGCTGTAGCCGACACTACTTCCGAAGTTCTCTGGTTACTATCTCTTCTTTATGAGCTTGGCATTCGTGTTACTAAACCACCAGCCATCTATTACGACAATCTTAGTGCTACCCACTACTCTGCCAACCCGGTCTTCCACTCTCGAATGAAGCATCTCGCCCTTTCCTTTCACTTCGTAAAAGAGCAAGTCCGTCTCGGTACAGTCCGCGTACAACATATCAATGTAAGTGACCAACTTGCTGATACACTTACCAAGCCTCTTCATAAGCAGCGGTTTCTCGAACTATCTTCCAAGATTGGACTCCGTCAACGACTGTCCATCTTGAGCGGGAATGTTGAAGATATTGCACATAATAACAATAAAGATTCTATCCTACGTCAATCTTGCACTTTTTTGGTGTAATGTGAGCTTTTTATATATCAATTAACAAGAGCATACATCAGTTCAGCATACATTTTCCATCAACAACAAAATCTACTACTGGTGCCAAAGACAAATTATGAAACAATAACCCCTATTCTTTGTAACCACTCCTTATCTGACCTACTTGCTCGGTCTAAATTACAACCTCTTAATCTAATTATCACCAGCTTCTTAACAGCTTCCCCAAGGCACTCTGGTTTATGCAGATTCAATTCTAACCTGCATCTATTTCGTTCCTGCCAGAGATGGTACCAGCAGGCAGCTAAGGCCACTCTTCCTATTCTTCTCTGCTGCTCAGTATAATGCATTCCATCAGAAGGCAACTTCATCTGCAACCATTTCTCAATGCAACCTATCATCCTGATACTGTAAGGACAGTCCTTAAATAAATGAGTATGAGATTCAGGTCCCCCTTCACAAAGAACACAGCTATCAGTATTACAAACTCCAATATGCTTCAACTTCGATTTGAGTATTGAGAGCTTCTCTCTTAATAAGCCAACCAATAAAGGCATGCTTAGGAACACACCAACTGTCCCAAACATCCTTATACCATTGCACGGGGGGTGTGTACCAACTGCAACCAACAGTACCCAGAGCTTACAGAATAGCCTTTGGCATCAGAAACCCAGACACCATTATGAAACCCTGCAGCCAATCTACTCTTCACCTTACATATATTCCTCCAATTCCAATTAACATCAGCTGGAGGAGTGTAAGAATGCCAATCACCTCCTTTCATATACACATGGTCAATCCACAACACTCATAACCTATCTGCCTTAGTGTAAATCCAGTTAACAAGCTTACCAACTGTTGCTATATTCCACACCCTTGCTTCTTTAATTCCCAAACCTCCTTCTTTTTTAGTACAGCAAACTGTATGCCAGGCAACCAGAGGTGCTCTTTGATACTCAGCTCCACCATCCCATAAGTAATTCCTGCAAATCGCCTCAATTCTAGTGATAATACATTTTGGAATCAAGAAAATGGATGCCCAATAATTGTGTAAAGTATTCAGTACAGAATTGATCAAAGTCAGCCTTCCTGCATAACTGAGCTTCCTAGCTCCAATCCCTCTAATTTTAGTAGTAATCCTATCCAACAGAATATTGCAGTCCTGCCTTGTAAGTCTACCAGGCTGGATTGGAATACCCAGGTATCTAAGGGGTAGCTGTCCCTCTTTAAACCCAGAAATTTGAACAATGTCAGCTCTAACCTCATCAGAAACTCCATTAAAGATAACCTCAGACTTACTAGCATTCACTCTTAACCCTGATCCAGCTGAAAAAGTAGAGATAGCCCTTAACATCAGCATCATGGACCTCACATCTCCTTTACGGAATAACATTAAATCATCTGCAAATAACAAATGGTTCAATTTCAACCCAGCACAAAGAGGATGATACCTAAAGTACCACTGTTGAGTAGCATAGTCCAGAATCCTAGTCAGGTACTCCATAAATATGGTGAATATAAGAGGAGACAAAGGATCACCTTGCCTCAAGCCCCTTTTCCCATGAAAGTAACCAAACTGAATACCATTCAAGTTCAAAGTAAAAGAAGTAGAGGTGATACAACTCATAAGTAAGCCCTTAAACTTCTCAGGAAAATTCAAAGCACTCAACATTTGTTCAACAAATCCTCACTCAATAGTATCATAGGCTTTCTGTAGGTCCAATTTAAACATACTTCTAGCAGACACAGTCCTTCTTGAATAATATCTCACCAAATCTTGACAAATAAGAATGTTTTCCAGAATACTACGACCCTTGACAAAAGCCCCCTGATTCCTGCTAATAATGTCAGGCAATACCAATGCCAATCTATTACAAAGAAGCTTGGAAATCGTCTTATAAATGACATTACAACACGAGATGGGCCTGAAGTGAGTGACATTTGTGGGTCTTTCCATCTTGGGAATTAGAGTGATCACAGTAGAATTAATCTGACTGAGTAATTTACCTGAGTCAAAAAAATTCATAATAGCTCCTCCTATCTCACATCCAACAATGTCCCACGCATCCTTGAAAAAACCGACTAGTATAACCGTCGGGGGACCAGGAGATTTATCCTTAGGAATACCGAATAAGCAACTTCTAATCTCCTCAAGAGTAACAGAGCTTAGCCAGCAAGTCCCAAGTTCATCAAGACAAAGAACTTCCCCTTCTTACCACTCGACATTGACATCGTAGTCTTAGTATTCTGACCTAAAAGCTCCTCATAGTAATCAAGGAAGGCTTGCTGAATCTTACTCCCTTCAGTACAAAGGACCCCCTCTTTTGCCTCAATTTGCATAACTTTATTTAACATAACTCTTTTCTTGATAGCATGGTGGAAATAGGCAGTGTTGATATCTCCTGCAATGGACCATTGAACCTTGGCTTTTTGAGCCAGGAAACTATCCCTAGCCTCAATCAAAGCCCTCACCTCCTGGGAGAGGTTATACTCTTTTTGAATGAGCTCCATATCCCCAGGTTGCTCCACTAACTTCCTCTGAATATCTTCTAACAGTGCACTAGCAATGATAGTACTATTCTCCACATCAGAAAAACAAGTCTTATTCAGCAACTTAAAAACAGGCTTCAAAGCTTTGAGCTTCTTAATCACCTTAAACATTTTAGTGCCAGTATAGTTAGTCTTCCACACACCAGATACACACTCTTTAAACTCCTCAGAAGTACCCCACATAATGAAATATTTAAAACTCTTTTTGCCACCAAAGTCAGCCTGCCTATCAACCAAAGTACAAGGACAATGGTCAAATAAGCCTTCAGGATGGAAATGAGCCAAATAATCACCAAAACTCTCTACCCATTCCTGATTGCCCATAATTCTGCTCAAGCCTACTATAAACTCTACTTCCAAAGATCCTGTTTATTAGACCAAGTGAACAAGGCTCCAGTTGCGAGATATCCTCCATCCCACGATGGACACACAATCTTGAACTGCTCCATCTCAGCCTCAGTAGTATTACCTCCCAGACGTTCAACAGGAGAAAGGACAGTATTAAAATCCCCAGTCCACAGCCAAGGTAAAGAACAACTCTCAGACTCCTGCTTTAAGAAACTCCAAAGTTCTTTCCTCTCATTTAATCCATTAAAAGCATAAATCATTGTTAACAAAAACTTCTTATTATCAGTTCTAGATTGAACCAACATATGAATAAACTGAGCACCATAAGCTAAGAAGTTCACATCAAAACAAAGAGGATTCCATAATACCCAAATTCTTCCTCCTTTATGCCAACTACAATTAGTAGAAACACTCCACCCATCACACAAGGACGAAGTCTTATTAAGAAGAACACTAGGTTTTAATTTAGTCTCTAGCAGCCCAAACAATCCTACACCATTATTATGCATAAACCACTTCACAACTTTCTGTTTATTCAGGTCATTAAGACCCCGGACATTCCAAAATCCTAAACTATGCATTAGATTTATTGGAAGGGGGGTCAGGTCAATCTTGCACTAACTGATTACATTATTTAGTATATTAGTCTAGTATATTAACCATATTATCTTCTCCTTATTTCATGTATTTAGTTGCCACAATTGTAGGATATTGTTGATAGTTTCACACTTGAATTGTACCTATCACTACTACAGATACAGGCTATAACAACGGTTAAAAACCGTTGTTATATAAAAAAGCGGACGTTGTTAAAGCGTCCGTTGTAAAAGGTTTTAACAACGGTTGGTTTTCTTAAGGAAAACGTTGTTAAAACTATTAACAACGGTTTTAAGTATAAAAACCCGTTGTGGAAAGTGTGACTCAATTTTGAGGGGAAAGTTATAACAACGGTTGTAATATAGAAAACCGTTGTTATAACTAAAGACAACGGTTTTTTAATAAATAACCGTTGTTGTTTATTCTTAAAAAATAAAAAAAAATTAAATTAAATATTACTAGATGCATGCATAATTACGGCCCGTTATAATTCCGATGCATGCATTATTACTGCCATCACTGTGCATATGAACGGACAATATGGAATGAGAAGGATTAGTAATAATATTTGAAGCAGCATTGAGAGATATGATGATGATTATGGCACAACTTCCTAACATATATATTAATTAAAAAACAACTCAACCCACACATTGCTTAGTATAAATACATGCATTATCTCAACTAACATTTCCATTATCTCACTATATACATCTCCAAACCCTAACTGCTAAAACAAACTCCAAATAAATTAACCCTACTTAATCTTTCAAAACAAACTCCAAACTCCAACAAAATGAATGATATCATCCTTAAGACTCTTACTATGATCGAGAACAACAACAGTTTCATCCGCCGGTTGCTCCACATTGAAGAAAGTTTCAGGAGCTACCTTGCGGATGCTCGATCCATTCTGAAGGACGCCAAAGAAGATGGCTTGACGGAGCAAAGATTGCGGCTATTTGACGATATAGCAACTGCTGAACGGAACCTCCAAATAGCCAAGGAAGAGAGGACGGATATCATAGAGGAGAATAAGACCCTCTATGAAAATATAAGAATTGCCTTTTTATTAATGTAATTTTTTTTTGAGAAAATTGTTGATTACAGCCTTTTAAAAATCACTTTTTGAAAATTACAGCCTTGTAAAATTTTTTTTGAAAATTACATCCAAAATATTAATTTTCTTCTAAAATTGCACCAACTTGAGGTTTTCGGTGAATTTTGATGATGTTTTTATGATGTTTGGGGTGATTAATTGGTTTGTGTTAAGGAGAGGTAAGAAATCTGGGTAAGTAGGCTCTCAAATAATAAAGGGTACATCATAAAAACATCATCAAAATTCACCAAAAACCTCAAGTTGGTGCAATTTTAGAAGAAAAGTAATATTTTGGATGTAATTTTCAAAAAAATTTTATAAGGCTCAGTAATTTTCAAAAAGTGATTTTTAAAAGGTGTAATCAACAATTTTCTCTTTTTTTTTTTTTTTTTTTTTTATATTATATATTTATATATATATATATATATATATATATATATATATATATATATATATATATATATATAAATTATGTTTATCATGCATTCCTCTCTATCATCTTGCTTCATCTTTGTTAATTAAGCGAATAATGACGATGAAAGACGAATTAAGCGAATAATACTTAAAGAAATAACATAATGGTCGATAAAAACTAACACATACACATGCAAATGAAATAATTAGAAAAAGAAAATAATGACGATGAAAGACGATGAAACCAACAAAGGCGAGATTTACCTGATAATTAGACGATGAAATCAACAAAGGATGGCGAGAAGATAAAGAGACGATGAGAAAGAGAGAAAGAGACGATGAGAAAGAGACGATGAGAAAGTGTGTTTTGTGTTTGTGTTTGTGTTTGTGTTTGTCTGCTGGGTTTGTGTTTGTGTATTAAGGTTTGTGTTTTGTGGCTGTAGCAGACTTGTGTTTGTGTGGTTTATAGTATGGAAGGTATTGACAACGGTTATAAAGAACAACCGTTGTCAAATAAGTTTTAACAACGGTTGTAAATCAACAACCGTTGTCAAATAAGTTTTAACAACGGGTTCCAAAAGTAACCGTTGTGATTACTTTTCACTAACTTTGCGTCAATTTTGAGCCAAATTATTAACAACGGTTGTGCATGTGTAACCCGTTGTTAAAACTTATAACAACGGTTTTTATAACCATACCCGTTGTAATTCATTTCAGTAAAATTCGCGCCATACATTCTACAACGTCTATTGTGATTTTCGTGAATAATCGTTGTTGAAGAGGCGTTGTAGTTGCCTGGATTTGTAGTAGTGTATATAATGATGTAATTACCATTTGCTAAATATACAAAAACCTTTATATTCCACTATCTTATATAACTGTCCCATTTGCCATTTCCGTCTATTCACTTAACTGTCCCATTTACCTTATTTGGGCAGGTTTAATGACTTTGCTACCCTTGGCTCTTTTCTTTATTTACGACCCCAACCACCCCTAACCCATCCTATTAGTAAACTTTTCATTATTTAACTCTTTTATATTCTTACCCATATACAATACTTTTCATTATTTAACTTCATTCATTAATTTTCGTGCCATTATCCAAATGAGACAGTTATTCCGAATAGGAGGGAGTAATATATTCTATCCTTTCTAATTAGTTATTTATATTTATTAAAACATCTTTTATAAAGAATATAAAAGATAAATAAATGAATGAAATTGTCGTGAGAGAGTAAATAATTTATACTCCATTACTTAAAAATACAATTTTATTACCCTTTGAATTGTAATGAAGAGTGAAGTTTCAAATTTCAATCGAACCAGTAGGTGGATTATACATCTGATGTATTACCACCAATTCAATAGTTTTCGAGCATTTTAATAAAAAATTTGAGTTTTGTTTTAAAAATTATGAGTTTTACTATAAAGTTTCTGAGTTTATTCACTTAAACATTAAACTCTAAAAAATTACAATAAAACTCAAAAGTATTACATATAAATTTAGTAAAATTTGAGTTTTGAAGCAAAAAAAATTATAATCTAACTTATAAATTTTAATAAGCTCAAAAAAAATATACATATGCTCAAAACCAAATAAAGTTTGAGGTAATAAGCTCAAAAGATATACATATATGCTCAAAAACAAAAAAAGTTGGTGGTAGTACATCCGATGTATGTTCCTTTTTCTCCAATCGAACAATAACAAAAAAGCGTGTTACGTGAAAATAAAAAGTTTCAATCATACAATTTTATTTTTTCTTAAAAAAATAAAAATATGAAGAATAATAGAGATATGCATCTAGAAATGAATAAAGAGACATGATCTCTGCAAGAAGAACAAGTTCGATAAGATAAAAATAAATAAAAAATAAAGGATAGATCCAAGCAGATCCTGTTGTTGGGTGGTGGCTTGTTTTAATTTTATTGAGGGAACTTTGCTAACATTATCACACTTGCATTGCAGCAGCAGCACCCTTATCTTTGGACCCCCACATAACTTGTGATATCACTAAATTATTAGTATATCATAATAGTCCAACCAACTACATACATACCAATTAGTATTCTCTCCATTTTTTCATAAAAGAAATGGAGGGTCCATTTCTTATCAAGGGTTAAGATTTCATCTCACGGCGATCTAACGGTTCATATTTTCAATCGATAAATAAAGGAAAAAATGCAATACAAAGAGAGGTGTAGTATTATATTATAATGTGAGAGGAAATGGACAAGAAATGGAGAGAAGGAAATGAAGAGGATCTTTGCTCCATACATACTACCTCCAATCCAATCCAAACTACCCATTTGCTTTTGGGTGGTCTTCGAGGCGACACTTTGAGCGCGTTTTTCTTCCTTGGTATATAATTTTTTTTTTTGCTAAAAATATAATTTATGAAAGATATTTTCATAATACAACAATCACTAATTAGAGTACTAATTTGACTAAATAAGAGATAAAATGTGAGCTAAAAAACGAGTAAAATAGAGTGCTATTAAATCTCCTCACACTTATCTCTTACTCGTCCTCGAGTAAGTTCACAAACTATACTAATGACCCTTAATGTAAAAATAAGCAAATAGCAAAACTACTTTATTATAAAATCTGAACCGGGATTACACTCGTAGCCTTTTCAACTCACAATTTGACACTCATGAGGTAGAGTGCCATATTGCAAGGCAAGTGTGGTCTTGCTACAAAATTGTGAAATAACCAACATTAAGCACGATAAAAATCAAATTGGTCATTTCTAATCAAAATACATCACCTCCGTCACAAGGCAACCAAGACCCATTCAAAAGTCACTATTCTAAGATCCAATTTAAGCATAAAGGATGACAACCAAAAACTCAAAAACATACAAAAGTACAAAACATCAAGTTGTGCCTCTAGGGTTTCCTGTGAGGAGTTCCGTCTAATTCTCGTCGTTAGTTCCTCCTCCTCTTCAAGGCCTCATCTACGTTAGTTTCCCTATCGTAGGCGACGGTTTTGTCTTTCTTCTTTCTTTCTCTTTTCTCTCTCCTGTTGTGTTTCGGTTTTTCATTCCTTTTGTTGCCCTAATGGCGAGTTCGAGCGAAGTAGGGCGAAGGGAAGGAAAACAACCTCTGTTTGAAGACGATGAAGACGGGGATGCAGGCTTTGTTTGGGATGTGGGTGATGACGTGCGAGAGATACAAAGGTCTGAGTTGATGCTGGTGGGACGTCTGTGGACTTCGAAATCGATTAATGTGCGAGCAGCGATTGACACAATGATCAAGCTTTGGAACCCTAAAGGTACAATTCTAGGTAATGTTATTGATGCAAAGGATCAAATTTTTGCTTTTCGTTTTACTGATGAACGAGACAGGATTAGAGTTGTCGAAGGCTAGCCTTGGCACTTCGATAAGTTTATGTGGTGTTTTGGGGATCCGTGTACTACGGGTAAATTAACTGATACGCCTCTTTTCCTAGTTCCACTTTGGGTTCATATGTAAATTATATCGTTCAAAGTTTTATACTTTTCAAAGTTTGACCTTCAAAAAGCAAGTGGGTAGTTTGAATTGGATTGGAGGGAGTATTATTTAGTTTACATTATTTACTCACCAAATTAATTTATCATGAAAACAAAAAAAGAGTTCGGGAACCATCCTACCATTTGGTATAAAATTCCAGTATTCTAAACTTTTATATAGTTACTTTGCAATTGTTAATACACGATTATTGGTAAACAAAAATAAATGAATTTACGATTATTAAAAAAATTAAAAGCAACTTAAAATGAGAATAAAATGTAATGATCCTCACCCATGGGTTGATTTATTTACTAGAAAAGAAAGTGTAAACTATTGATTGATACATTTTAGCATGCTCTGATTTTGCTTGTAAAGTGGAAAATATGTTTCATAGTGACAGAAATTAGAATCGATTGCCACTTTAAAGATATTTTATAGTTTTTGAAAAATATAAGAGACACTTTGATTTCTCCTTTTTAAGTTTTGTTAGGTTATTTACATTTTTGTTTAAGTTTGTTTTCTTCATTTTAAAATTTTCCCAGGCCAACCCATACGACAAATGGTTCCATATTTATTTCTGCACTTCGTTATGACGGAGCTATACCAAATAGAATGGAGGGAGTATGATTAGGTCATAATTCGGTGTCAAGGTTAAGATGAAAGAAGTGACGGAATCATAACATGTAGCTACGGCGGAAATTTTCAAAGTGCAAGCTAATAGCGAAAAAAGGTATTGTACAATAGGGTAAAAATTATAAGTCGAATTTTTCATAGTTTAAAAGTTAATTTGACTGCAAATCTCTTAGTTCCATAAACTAATACTCTTTGTTCTATCAATTTTTTACATTTATTTTTGGTACGGATATCCAAGAATAAAGCATGTGAATGTTCTACATTGCTTGGATAAAAGAGATTGTGCTACTTGGTTACTCTTCTCAATGCCGGTTGGTTCTGGGATGAACGTTCATTGTGTTTGTCAAGTAGCATGTCTCTCTTCCGTTTGAGTAAAGTCTGTTGGAAATGATGCCTTATAAAAGGCAATATAAAGCATTTGATTCTTGTGTTTTGTCCCACATCGGTGGAAAACACAACTCTTCTCATCTTTATATTAGTCCCTCCACTTGATTGGTTAACTGAGTGGACCAAAGGGGCTTTTGTTGTGAGACTTGGGCTTGTGGGTTTGGGTCCAAACATACACACGCGCGCGCGCCGGCTTGGTCCGGCTCGGGCTCGGGTAGTGCACCTGTGGTGCGGGCCAAAGGCCCCCTTTTACCCTTTTTATTCTTGTGTGTATTTGGGTTGTCCAAGTGCAGTGTATGTGTATGTGTGTAACAGTTAGCTAATGATTGTTCGTGGGAGAGAGTCTTGCTCCCATTTACTCGGGTTGTTGGTTGCGTTTTAGGGCCACGTTTTTGGCTCCTCTAACAGCTCCTATTTACTATAAATAGAGTCTCAACTCAACACACACACATTCACTCTATTCTCTCAATGTTTCCTCTCTTCTAAAACGTTTCTGGGTACTGTTCTTATATTCGTTCCAAAGCTTCCAGCCTTGAGTGGGCAAGTCTGGGTGCTGCAGTGTCAAACCTTGGGGAACTACCGGCGCCTGCTGATCGCCACCACGGTCGTGCCGACATAGTTTTCAAGGCAGAGGCCTTCATACCTCGTCGCTGCAAATCGGTTCCTTTTCTGTTCTTATTCTTTCATTGTTATTGCACTATCTCAGATAACAATTTGAAAACTATTTACTATTGTTGTAAAAATGTCGTCTGTTATGTCCAAAACTCTTCCTGATTTGACTAAGCTTGAAAAACTAGACGATCATAACTATAAACGCTGGTCACAGAAACTGCTAATGTTGTTTGAACAACTAGAAATTGATTATGTGTTGTTTAGTGATCCGCTTGCTCCTGTTAAAGAGGCTGCTGCTGCTGTGTCTGTAGAGGACACTCCCCCTGTTATTTCTGTTGTTAAGTCAAACGAAGACACTATTAATAAATTTGATAAGGACAATAAGACTGTTAGATGCCAGCTTCTAAACAACATGACTGACACCCTTTTTGACCTTTTTATGGTTCATAAGTCTTCCAAACTGATATGGGAGTCCTTAGAGGCCAAATATGGGGCGGATGATGCAGGGAAAAAGAAATATGTTGTGGGTAAGTGGCTGGAATTTCAGATGGCCGACGAAAAACCTATTATGGAACAAGTGCATGTCTATGAGAATTTATGTGCTGATGTTGTTAATGAGGGTATGAAATTAGATGACATTTTCGTGGCTAATGTACTACTAGAGAAATTTCCTCCCTCCTAGTTTGACTATAGAAACCACCTTAAGCATAAGAAAAAAGACATGTCTCTCCAAGAACTAGTAGGACACATGAGGACCGAAGAGGCAAATCGCCTTAAAGACAAACCTGTTAGTCTATCTTCGAATGCTGTTGTTGCTGCTGTTAAAGCTAATTTGGTTGAGTCTGGTGGGCCGTCCAATTTTGAGAAGTTCAAGGTTAAGGGTAAGACCAAGGTTGGTCAGGGTAAGAATCAGGGTCCTGCTAAGAAGAATGGTCCAGGGAAGCATACCAACCCAGTTGCTAAGATTCAGAAACCAAAGGGTCCTATTGTTTGCTTTGTCTGTGGGAAAACTGGTCACAAAGCCTACCAGTGCACTGAAAAGAAAACTCCTGAAGCCTATGTTCCTGTGACTGATGATATCATTGCTGCTGTGGTTGTGGAAGCAAATCTGGTAGGTAATGTTGCTGAATGGGTCTTGGATACTGGCGCTTACAGACATCTCTGTGCTGATAAGGGATTATTTGATGAGTTCGAGGAGGTAGCTGATGGGGAATGTGTCTACATGGGTAATTCTTCATCTGCAATGATCACAGGCAAAGGCAAGATCTTTCTCAAACTCACCTCAGGGAAAACACTTGCTCTCACTAATGTTTTATTTGTATCCTCATTGCGTCGAAACCTCGTGTCTGGTGCCTTATTGAACAAAGCTGGTCTGAAACTTGTTTTTGAGGCTGACAAGTTTGTAATGTCTCGTAATGGGGAATTTGTGGGCAAGGGTTATCTTTCTGGTGGTCTTTTTATATTTAACACTGATTCAGTTTTTAATAATATTGCATCTAGTTCTGCTTATATCGCTGAGTCTATTGATGTTTAGCATGGTAGATTAGGTCATTTGAATGTTGACTATATTAAAAAACTTAGAACTATGAGTTTAATTCCAACTTTATCGAGTCAAGAATTCTCTAAATGTGCTAGCTGTGTTGAGGCTAAATTCACAAAGAAACCTAGTAAACCAGTTACAACTAGGAATACGAGTCTTCTTGAGTTAATTCACACCGACCTAGCTGACTTCAAAAATGTTGCAAGCAGAGGTGGAAAGAATTATTATGTCACCTTTATAGACGACTGTTCAAGGTACACCCGAGTATTTTTGCTTAAGACTAAAGATGAAGCAGAACAATCGTTTATAAACTTTAAAAATGAAGTCGAAAATCAACTCGTCAGAAAAATCAAAAGGGTAAGGTCTGATAGAGGTGGCGAGTATATGTCTAGTTATCTAGCCGACTTTTGTGCTGCTAATGGTTTAATACATGAGACTAGTCCACCTTACTTACCTCAGTCTAACGGTGTAGCTGAACGTAAAAATAGAACCTTAAAAGAGATGATGAATTCTACGCTTTTAAGTTCTGGCCTGTCTGACGATATGTGGGGGGAAGCAATACTTTCTGCTTGTCACATTCTTAATCGTGTACCTCATAAGAAAATTGACAAGACACCCTACGAGATTTGGAAGGGCTATCCTTCTAACCTGAGTTACCTTAGGGTATGGGGGTGTTTGGTTAAAGTGGGTTTATCTGACTTTAGAAGACCTACCGTTGGACCAAAGACCTATGATTGTGTTTTTATAGGTTATGCTCAAAATAGTTCTGCTTATAGATTCATGTCTTTGAGTGATCGTTCTATATTTGAGGCTAGAGATGCTGTGTTTTTTGAGCATGTTTTTCCATCACAGAAGAATGTTGATTCACCTACTAGTTTACCTGTTACATCTAATGATATCTCTTCACATGCTAGTAATAGCACTTCTATTAATCATATTGTTGAACCTAGAAGGACTAAGAGACCTAGATGTCCAAAGAACTTTGGAGCTAATTTTGTTTCAACTTTGCTGTCCGAACATGGATACACTGTTTGTGCTAGTGATGAATTTGTTTCAGCTTTTTTAAGAGAAGATGACCCAAAAACGTATAGTGAGGCAATGAAATCCATTCATGCTAACTTTTGGAAAGGTGCTATTAAATGTGAACTTAATTCTATTGTGTCTAACCAGACTTGGGAGTTGACTGAATTACCTAAAGGTAGTAAACCCATTACGAGTAAATGGATCTTTAAAAAAAAAATGAGACCTGACGGTACAATAGAAATGTTCAAAGCTAGACTTGTGGTTATAGGTTTTACACAAAAGAAAGATATTGATTATTTTGATACTTATTCACCTGTGACCAAAATTTCGACTATTAGAACTCTTGTCACCTTAGTTGCTATTCATAACCTTTTTATACATCAAATGGATGTCAAAACTGCCGTTTTGAATGGTGAGCTAAGGGAAGAGATTTATATGTTGCAACCTGAAGGTTTGTGGTAAAGGGTCAAGAGAATAAGGTGTGTAAACTGAATAAATCACTATATGGTCTAAAACAAGCACCTAAACAGTGGTATGCGAAATTTAACAACACTTTGGTAAGTAATGGCTATATGATAAACAATTCTGATTCATGTGTTTATTCAAAAGTAATAGAATCTGATTTTGTGCTTATATGCTTTTATGTTGATGACATGTTAATAATTGGTAATAATTTGGAGGTAATAATTAAAACCAAAGAATTTTTGTCATCACAATTTGAGATGAAGGACTTAGGAGAAGCTGATGTAATCCTAGGAGTTAAGGTTATTCGAAACTCTAAAGGAATTTCTTTAAGTCAATCTCATTATTTGGAAAAAGTGTTGAAAAAGTTTAGCTGCTTTGATGATGTGCCTGCTAGGACACCCTACGATGCTAGTATACATTTATGTAAAAACTTGGGTAAAAGTGTATCTCAAGAAGAGTATGCTAAAATCCTAGGTAGTGTGATGTTTCTTATGAACTGCACTCGACCAGATATTGCATATGCGGTTAGTAGACTGAGTCGTTATACACATAACCCTAGTAGTGAACATTGAAATGCTCTTCGTCGTTTACTAAAGTACCTAAAAGGAACATCTGATTTATGTTTGCATTATAGTAAATTTCCTGCTGTGTTAGAAGGATATTGTGATGCAAATTGGGTTTTAGGTAACGATGAGATCTGTTCTACTAGTGGTTATGTCTTCACCATGGGTGGAGGTGCTATATCGTGGAAGTTTACTAAACAGACTTTTATTGCACGCTCTACCATGGAGTCGGAGTTCATAGCTCTTGAGTTGGCAAGATAAGAGGCTGATTGGTTGAAAAACCTATTGGCAGATATACCAGTGTGGGAAGGTCGGCAAACACCGGTCTCCTTACATTGTGACTCACAAGCAGCTATTGGTGCTGCTAAGAATAGTGTCTATAATGCGAAGAAACGACACATTCGAATTAGGCACGCTAGAGTTAAACAACTCCTTGACAATGGAGTTATCGCTTTGGACTATGTGTAGTCCGAAAGCAATCTTGCTGATCCCTTTACTAAAAGGTTGACTAGAAGACTAGTCGTTGAAACGTCGAGGGGAATGGGGCTTAAGTCCTTAAGTCAAGAGTGACTAAGTCTAAAGTCCACATTCCTATGGCGTTATATGATTCATAGCTTTAAATGGTGGTGCTTTTGCGACGCACTTGATGAATTATACACCAGGTTGGACTTAGGTACTTAATGGCTCGCATGAGAAGTGCTATTGAGAAGCACTTGAGCCACCTACGTAGGTGTAATAATCATAAAACTATGAGAAATCTTGTGAATACACCTATTAGTACCAAGGTAAACGCAAGGCTCTAAAGAGCGCGTTGCACTTTGAAATCGCGGAACGATCAAGATTTGAAGGAATGATATGTGTTGTGGGGGGTATCGACCGAAGCTCAGCTAGGAATTCAAATCGCAAGATATTCTCTCGCTGTAAGTAAGTTGTTTCCTCATTTCACTAAAGTGTCAATTCAAATCGAAAGATATTGATACCTAAGTATCCCTTTGTAACACCCCCATATCCAGAGGAGCCTTAACTAGACCTTCCTTAGCATATAAGGGCGTTACCATCTCGGTTACCCGAGGAAAGTAGTTATCAAACGTCAATAAAAGAACTATTAAGCTTTATTACAAGTGATTCAACCAAAATACAATACAAGGTACAACTCAACGACTACTCGCTATGACCACATATCTCGTGAGGACTCATCCCTGCCCGGACTCCAGCTATCCACAACATCAACACCTGCTAAGACCGACTGCTCACCATAAGGGATCACGGCAGACACATAACAAACAAACAACCAAACAAGCTCAGCACTGAGATAAGACAAGACAATGGCAACTACAATCCACAATACGAACAATGACAACAGTCCCAACCATAATCACAATAATCCAACCAAACTCACATCGATCGTCCACCGGACCAGCCTCGCGAGGGGGACCGCAACCGTTCCCACCTAAGCCCCACTCATCATACGAGCGATAACCCTGTCCCATTAATGTGCACATCCCCTTCCGTGGCGGGTTCCACGAAGGGCGAAACTAGGACGTGAAGCCACTCCCGCAAGTGACCCCACTCAGCCGAGAACGCATCCCGAGAACATCAACAACAACCACAACCATCATGATACAACAATTATAGCATAACCAAACACAACACAACACAATATTCGACACACTAGACCATCTACGTAAACCGAGTAGGCGAACCTACCTTTACGCATCCGCAACCAATCCATGCCGACAAACAAAGTATCCAGCGCACAAGCAAAGCCTATTACCATCATGCAAATATCTATTACTACAAGCAAAACCCTAACTATAGAAACAAAGGCACGGATGATGAATATGACATACCTATTAGGGGGAAACTCAGCAAAAGACCGCTACCCGACTCAAGAGACGCTCTCCTAAGGCTCAAGAATCTTCAAAAGGCATCCATGGAGGTTTTGAGGTGAAGGGAAGGGAAAGGGGCGACTGAAGGATAGGAGGAAAGTGGCGGAAGTGGTTTGCGGATTTAACAAAACGCGATATAAAACCCTCGCTGAAAACGCGGTACTCGATCGAGTACCCAACCTACTCGATCGAGTGGCCCCCTAATCGATCGAGTACCCTAGCTACTCGATCGAGTAGCCTCTACTCTATCGAGTACCACTCTCAACACGCAGCCCAAACAAGTTTTGGCACACTTTCCTAAGACTACTTCCACTCCCAAGGTCGGTCAATGACGGTCAAAGGGTCCCTAAAAGGGCGGGTATTACAGTCTTCCCCCTTAAAAAGAACTTCGTCCCCGAAGTTCACCTCACCCAACTCCCGCTTGAGACACGAGAACAACACCTCACTCATCCTCCCGCTCAACCCACTACTCCCTGGAAACACCATCCCCCCCTCCATGTCATCATCATCACCGTCTATCTTATCTCTAAAGACTTTTACTACCGATATACAGTATCGACTATCAAACTATCGATCAGGACATGTCTCGCATTAATTATCATATGGTACAACTAACGCCACCATGTTACTTGGCGACGTGATTCGAGCACGATTTATCACACTATAACTATTTTTTTTCATGACTGTCTCTTGAAACATACAACCCCTCACTTTAAATAACTAAAGTAATTCGTTATATCTCAGAAATTTTTGTAACTAAAGCAAAACATAATACCAACAACATTGTAAACAAGCAAAGCATTATTCAAAAACAGCCTTTTTATTTCGCGACATTACTCTTCCCCTCTAAAAAGGAACTTCGTCCCCGAAGTTCACCACCCAAATGTCAACGCGTATTGTATCTTAACATTAAAGGAAACCATATTATTTGTTGTGGACATTACTCGCTAACTACATACTCGTTAATTTAGAAATCATACGCAAGTCACCGGAATAACTAGTTACCGTTGACAACACACGTTAAAATGATATGAACAAATATAGGCGGAGTTACAACTCCGATAAGTAGATCGTAATGAGGCGTATGCAATATTAAAGTAACAAGAAAATGATTACCGCTTCACTAATCGTGACAACTATGCTTATAAAAGTTCAACCACAACTTGCAACATATGAATTAACGGTTTAAAGGTGTTACTACGCACTCACAACTGCTTTAAACATTAAACTCGCAAATATAAAACAGTTGAACATTTTTAATTTCCAAAAACCCCCTGTAACAGTGCTACTCGATCGAGTAACTAGCGGTACTCGATCGAGTGCCATGCTACTCGATCGAGTGTCTTGGCTACTCGATCGAGTAGCCCGAGATCAGAATGTCTCCTTTCTTCCTTTCCTGCAGCTACTCGATAGAGTGTGGGGTACTCTGTCGAGTACCTGCAGGTCAAGTACTTTTCATAACCCGTCGTAAACCAACATATGACACATGACTGTCACATAAATTGAGTCGGGATGATGCCCCGACTCTCAATAATCCTGCAAAAGGTTAGTGTAGCAATTCCGGCCTTATGGCCAATCATACAAATCCGACTAAGTTTCAATAATAAAAGGAAATAACTACCAAAATCTAACAACAATATCACCATCTAACATCAACTACTATCAACAAATATAAGGACGAGGAGTATCACTCCTCCCGCTCTTCCTTCTTTGCCGAACATCACCTCATCATCACCTCCACCACCTCCGGCCATGCCCGCACCTGATGAACCCACTCCCGCATCACCTCCTGTTCCTGCTCCCGGTCCCATGTACCATGGGGTCAAGCCACCGTAAGGGAAGGACTGAGGTGCCCCCCATGTCGACTGATCCACCCCGTAGGAATGGAAAACCCCTGTGTAGTCCCCGACTCCGCTCCACCACACCGGATGCGGTCCCTCTATCCCTATCCCCTGCGCGTAGGCCATCTCATGCATGTTCCGAGTGTCAAAGTAGATGACACTCTCTCCGCCGTGTAATCGGATCGCGTCTCCGGGGTGTCGAGGTAAGGGTAGCATGGAAAAGGCTGCTGCTTTCGCTGTGGTGCTACTGTGTGTGACCTAGTCTCCGAGGCCCTCTCTCTCACTCGACGGGGTCCCCTCACCACTCGGGTCTCTCTCGCCACCCGCACTCCCGCATTCTCACCCTTCGTCGGCTCCGGCATCTCCGTGAGAATGGCGCCGTCGATGAGATAGGTCCGTAGGCGGCGACGGGGTACGTCCTCATCTTCCTCCTCCTCATCATCGGAGTCCACCGTCACTACTGTCGGCTCCAAGGGCTCCGTGGGTGGGAGGTGCTCGGGAGCTGGAATTTTCATCCAACTCATCCCATGCACCCTCCATGCTAGGTTGCCGTCGTCACCAAGGTCCTCAACCATTTCAGGTCGAGATAGTATTCACGATCCATGGTAGGCACTCGGGTAGCTAGAGGCACGTACGCCGAAGAAGCCTCAAAGGAGGTTAGCTTTTCACTAACCGAGTGGCAATGGCACCACAACTCAGTGTACGGGAAGAGGAAGAAGCCATCAAGGCGAGAGCAGCACAAACTATAGAAGGAGCATTAAAGACCACTTTCCTGGCCCGCTCCGGGTTGAGGTACGACATCAAGAGTAAGACTTCATGGTTGTTCAATTTACTGATATCCTTACGGTCATAGAGGAGGTTCGAGAGAGAACGGAGAAAGACTCTCAAGGTAATATGCTGAACATCATTAATCAAAGATGTCGCTAGAGGTGGGAGCTTGCTTCCCGGTCAAGCAAGGCATTAGGCGGCAGACGCCGCACTCAGCTGGGATGTCGGTAAAGGAGTCCTTGGGAGGCTTGGCCAACCCAAGGTGAGAGGCAAACAAGTCCATAGTCAACAGGAAACTGGTATTCATCAATCTAAACTCGACAGTCTGACCCGCTGGGTCATAGTTAAAAGAGCTCATGAACTCCAAGGTAAGAAAAGGGTAAGTATGCTTCCTCAGCCTATACAAACCCGTAAAACCCAAGGTCTCGAAAATGTGACGGACATCCGTCTCTATCTCTAACTCCTCCAATACACTGGTGTCTATACACTTTGTAGGTCTCAATTTGCGTTTTTGTAAGGCTACAAAACGCTCCCTTTGCTTAAAGTCAACAAAAACAATCGTAGGGTATTCGGGACTCAAGGGTACCACCGCCCACTTCCTTCCCCTAACTCAGGTGGGTTACCCCTCCCTCGTTTGCTTTGGCATAGCCCAAGGTTCAGTCTCGGCATCTGCTTAAGGCATATGGTCAAACAATTTGTATAAAACATGTAGACATATATTCATACGATTTGAGTTCTATATACTTAGCAAGTTCACTAACTCATCAACTAGTTCCATATTTGAAGCACATAAATCATGCCATTAAACTTAGATGCTCAGCTAGGTACACACATTTCATCAATAGTTCCCTCAATTTTAACATATAGTCTCAGCTTGTAGCTACTTATAAACCGCAATTATGAAAATTTGGCATGTGAACACATATTCTCAGCAATTCGAATATCCTAGCATGCTTCTAAAGGTCGTTTCATTTACATTGCTAATTTCATGTTACTACTTCAAGAGAAAGAATAATTTATGGCATATCATCATCACTTTCATGTTATGTTCAACAACTCAACTAAAATTTGCAGACGGTCTTTACAGCTGTGAAAATTTGGGCATATATTCATCACTCATCGATTCTATTAGCATAATGAAGTTCAACTCATGCTTATATGTCAATTACAACCTCAATTCTTCAATTATAAATCACGAATTTCCACTTAAGGCACTTTTAAGACGGAGTTTTAAGGCAACTTTCTAAGGTAAAATCACCAAAAATCTATTCCCCAACATGATATAAACAATACTTAAGGCTCAATTCTTCCATCTAATCATTGTAAAACAACCAAAAATCGATTTCAATTTTGGAAACCCTAGAAATTTCGGGTTCAAATTTGCAATTTCTAATCTAATTTACAGCAATTAACCACCAACAAACATGGAAAGAAGGCATGTGAATCATGTTTCAACAATTAAAAGCATCAAATTGATCATTATAATCGAAAATTTCAGATTATTACACTATTTTAACACATTCAAAGTAACAAATCACATAAATTAAGAAGAATAACATACCTTGATTGATTAGTAAGGTAAGAAACGAATTAAACAAGAAAATCAACCCCAAGAATCACCACTAACCCAAGAGAAAGAGAGGATTTGAGAGGGAATAAGGGATTTGAGAGTGATTTAGGATGGGTGTGTCGAAATATGGAGGAATAAGGAGAAGAAATAGAAAGATGGAGGGTTTTAAGAAAACCCGTAGGAATTACTGCACAGTAACCTACTCGATCGAGTGCCTGGGGTACTCGATCGAGTACCACCCTACTCGATCGAGTAGGGGCTAAATCGTCGAGTATCTGTAAGAAATTTTCCAAATCCCGACGTTATCGCCTCCTAACTAGATCGAGGGAGGTCTACTCGGTCAAGTAAGCACTCGCACTCGGTCAAGTATAGTTAAGTACTTGGTCATAAGTACGAAATAACTTGAAGATTCCTGCAAAAACAACACCGCGTGTCGATTCCAACTAAGTTCGGAATTCGGCACTCATTGTCAAGTTCGTTCGCGCATTACTATTATTAACAAAGCCTACCATATTGTCAAACAAATGAAGTTCATTTCACGTACACTACACCCATTACTCTACTCGATTTACCTGCTACCGAACCTTCCGTAAACATAATCACGTCATCGTATTACATTTAAGCCTACTTTATATATTACCACTAAATTGAAACTTTTAACTTACCATTCGTTCATTCTTTCATTTGTCATGTAATTGCCTAATTTTATAACAAATGAATCTATCACCTCTCGCATAATGCATACTTTTAAACAACTCATTTGATCATGTCCTACATTCTATCATAAGCAATTCACCTTGCATGAATCAAATATTACGCAGCGGAAAAATTTCGACCATCCTATAAGGTAATAACGCATTACCATACGCTATATCTCGTATTATAACTCACTACCCTATAATTACCATCATGTAAGCTACATAGATTTTCGTCACATATCTCATAACCGTCATATAAGCTCACTACTCATCCAACGAGCTTCAATAAACTTATCAATAATTACCATACTCGGCCCAAACATTACTATCACACCTCTATTAATTCTAACAAAACTTAACCGGAGGTAGCTCCGGCACAATTAACATAATAACACACATAGACACACGGACTCCACATTCCCACCCCATGTGACTGGCTTAAGCGTCATGGGGCCAAGATTTTGAAATGAGGGCGCCTACTCACCCAAAATCTAGCATCAGCCGGGGCTCCTATTACACATACACCAGGTTCATTTTATTAGACTCTCTACGTTCATTATGTTCATTTGTTACAGGTTCCAAAATCGTCGCTCTGATACCACTTTGTAACACCCCCATATCCAGAGGAGCCTTAACTAGACCTTCCTTAGCATATAAGGGCGTTACCATCTCGGTTACCCGAGGAAAGTAGTTATCAAACGTCAATAAAAGAACTATTAAGCTTTATTACAAGTGATTCAACCAAAATACAATACAAGGTACAACTCAACGACTACTCGCTATGACCACCATATCTCGTGAGGACTCATCCCTGCCCGGACTCCAGCTATCCACAACATCAACACCTGCTAAGACCGACTGCTCACTATAAGGGATCACGGCAGACACATAACAAACAAACAACCAAACAAGGTCAACACTGAGATAAGACAAGACAATGGCAACTACAATCCACAATACGAACAATGACAACAGTCCTAACCATAATCACAATAATCCAACCAAACCTGTCACTGACTGTCCACTGGACCAGCCCTGCCAGTGGGGGACCGCAGCCGTTCCCACCTAAGCCCTGCTTATCATACGAGCGATAACCCTGTCCCATTAATGTGCACATCCCCTTCCGTGGCGGGTTCCACGAAGGGCGAAACTAGGGCGTGAAGCCACTCCCGCAAGTGACCCCACTCAGCCGAGAACGCATCTCGAGAACATCAACAACAACCACAACCATCATGATACAACAATTATAGCAGACAACCAAACACAACACAGCCACAATATTCGACACACTAGACCATCTACAGAAACTGAGTAGGCGAACCTACCTTTACGCATCCGCAACCAATCCATGCCGACAAACAAAGTATCCAAACGCACAAGCAAAGCCTATTACCATCATGCAAATATCTATTACTACAAGCAAAACCCTAACTATAGAAACAAAGGCACGGATGATGAATATGACATACCTATTAGGGGAAACTCAAAGAAAAGATCGCTACCCGACTCAAGAGACGCTCTCCTAAGGCTCAAGAATCTTCAAAAGGCATCCATGGAGGTTTTGAGGTGAAGGGAAGGGAAAGGGGCGACTGAAGGATAGGAGGAAAGTGGCGGAAGTGGTTTGTGGATTTAACAAAACGCGATATAAAACCCTCGCTGAAAACGCGGTACTCGATCGAGTACCCAACCTACTCGATCGAGTGGCCCCCTACTCGATTGAGTACCCTAGCTACTCGATCGTGTAGCCTCTACTCTATCGAGTACCACTCTCAACACGCAGCCCAAACAAGTTTTGGCACACTTTCCTAAGACTACTTCCACTCCCAAGGTCGGTCAATGACGGTCAAAGGGTCCCTAAAAGGGCGGGTATTACACCCTTCCTTCCTTTACCCAGAAATTCTTTTAGTTCTTTTCTTCACCATCAGTGGGGGATTGTTGGAAATGATGCCTTAGAAAAGGCAATATAAAGCATTTGATTCTTGTGTTTTGTCCCACATCGGTAGAAAACACAACTCTTCTCATCTTTATATTAGACCCTCCACTTGGTTGGTTAACTGAGTGGACCAGAGGGGCTTTTGTTGTGAGACTTGGGCTTGTGGGTTTGGGTCCAAACACAGACACGCGCGCGCGCTGGCCCGGCCCGGTTTGAGCTCGGGCTCGGGTTCGGGTTTGGGTAAAGCACCTGCAGTGCGGGCCAAAGGCCCCCTTTTACCCTTTTTGTTCTTGTGTGTATTTGGGTTGTCCAAGTGCAGTGTATGTGTATGTGTGTAACGGTCAGTCAATGACTATTAGTGGGAGAGAGTCTTGCTTCCATTTACTCGGGTTGTTGGCTGCGTTTTAAGGCCACATTTTTGGCTCCTCTAACAGCTCCTATTTACTATAAATAGAGCCTCAGTTCTACACTCAACACACACACATTCACTCTATTCTCTCAATATTTCCTCTCTTCTAAAACATTTATGGGTACTGTTCTTATATTCGTTCCAAAGCTTCCAGTCTTGAAAGGGCAAGTCTGGGTGTTGCAGTGTCAAACCTTGGGGAACTACCGACGCCTGCTGATCGCCACCACGGTCGTGCCAGAATAGTTTTCAAGGCAGAGGCCTTAATACCTCGTCGCTGCAAATCGGTTCTTTTTCTGTTCTTATTCTTTCATTGTTACTGCACTATCTCAGGTAACAATGTCTTGCTCAGGAAATACCAAAGTGAAAAAAT
Source organism: Silene latifolia (assembly GCF_048544455.1). Taxonomy (NCBI): domain Eukaryota; kingdom Viridiplantae; phylum Streptophyta; class Magnoliopsida; order Caryophyllales; family Caryophyllaceae; genus Silene; species Silene latifolia. The sequence continues at coordinate 64,050,657 of NC_133533.1, read as the reverse complement.
AACATGCACATGAGAAGTAAATTAACTTTTATTTGCTCCCCTATGTCCTGGTCATTTAATTGAGCAGCTTAATGTTCGCAGATGATTTGTTGCTCTTTTCTAAAGGGGATGTGGAATCCATTATGATACTGCTACGTACTTTCTCAACCTTTTCACAAGCATCAGGACTTCAGATGAGTAGGGGAAAATCGAATGTGTACTTTAATGGAGTAACCAGTGAAGTCAGAAGAGAAATTGTACAGGTTTCAGGATGCATTGAAGGCAAACTACCATTCAAGTACCTTGGTGTGCCCATTAAACCATCTAAACTAACAATCAAAGACTACCAGCCACTGATTGATAAAGTTTTGGAGAGAATAAGACAACTAGGGACCAAAAAACTCTCGTATGCTGGGAGACTGGTGTTGATAAAAGCAGTATATAGAACCTTACACTCATACTGGGCTTCAATTTTCATTATTCCAAAGGCAGTGCTACTCAAAATTGAAGCAGTCTGCAGGAACTTTCTGTGGCATGGAGGGACTGAGTATGCTACGACCCCTACTGTAGCCTGGGCAAAAATTTGTACTAATCAGAAGGAGGGGGGACTTGGACTGAGAGACGAATACACATGGAACAAAGCAGCAGTTGAGAAACTAGTTTGGTGGATTCAGGCTCACCCATCTAAACTGTGGGTGCAATGGGTGCATAGTGTATATCTGAAGGGACAAGAATGGGAGAATTATAACCCTCCCCAGGATGCCAGTTGGACTTGGAAAAAGGTTTGCAAATTGAAGAAGGAATTTCAGCCAGCATATAACCAGAATGAATGGGCAATGGTACCAGGCAAGGAATATACTATCAAAAAGGGGTATAGCTTGTTAAGGCAAAACAGCTAGGATGTAAGCTGGTGTCATATTGTTTGGACCAAATGGTCAATTCCCAAACACAGTTTTATAGCTTGGTTGTACTACCAGCAAGGATTTAATACCAAAGACAAATTATTTAGACTTGGTATTAGCCTTGACAAGAAATGTATGTATATGTGCTCAAGAGGAAGAGTCTCCTCATCATCTCTTCTTCCAAAGTGCCCGATCAAGCAGAGAGTTCTTCGAGGATACGAGAATGGACGGGAGTGACTATGTCCGATGCCAATACTCGAATTGGTGGCAACACAGAGATTCACTAGATTGAAGAATGGGATATTGAATAGTATCCTCAATCTTTGCCATGTATTATATCTGGAAACAAAGAAATGCGAGCAGGCATGAGGGTGTTATAATCAGCCCTGGCAGATGTGTGGTAATGATACAAGGGGATATCAGGAGCAGGATTAAGCAACAGTTGCAGGGTACAATGTCCAGGAAGGATAAGCATTGGATTGAGAAAATAATGTAATAGCTGATATGGTCTTATATGTATTATGGTAGCTGAGTTTGTGATAGGAATACGGATTGTGAACACTGTATATGGTATTTTTGAGCATCAATATATTTTTTTTACATTTTACCAAAAAAAAAAAATGTCTTGCTCATTTTCAAGTTCTAACCTAAGGAAATACCAAAGTGAAAAAATAACATGCACATGAGAAGTAAATTAACTTTTATTTGCTCCCCTATGTCCTGTTCATTTAATTGCCCATTTTATTTTAATATATTTAATTTATTTGTTTACCTTTTTAATTCATATTCTAAAGTTAACTTTCGGAACAGAAATTAAAAACATTTATTTGAAATATCCTTTGTAGTAGTTATGGTGTAATTGTACAAACAAGACTTGACTATTTAATTAACTAAGTCTGGTCGCGAGTCGATAATAATCACGTAATAGTAATCATAACTTAAATAGGTTATTTATAGGTAATTTGATCATATGCATTTATTATGTCCACTAATCATCAACATTAACTAAATATAAATGGTCTTCTATTCCTCTTCTTACCTTAATATTTGTTCCTAAATTAAAGGTAAACAAGTGATTAGAACCGAATATTGCGGTCCAGTTTAATACTGCAAAATTCGAAGCTCATCGGGAAGTGAAGGGAATGCAGAGAGTGAGACATTGGAAAGCAGGTGGTCCAACAAGCTAATCTCACATGATTTCCCTCACTCCAAATTTAGGTCATTTTTTTTACCAATTGTCCAATTGATAGAGTCAGGAAACTGCCAGTTTTCATCTTGAATAAAGTACAGTAAGTAATGAGCAATCAAGAGTCAGAATGAAAGGGATATTTCGGTGAAACCAAACTTTTGTGCTTTTATATTGAGCTGCATTCTCCCTATTGTTGTTCTATTTATGTGACTAATCTCATCACCCACGCCGCTATCCTATGTATTTGTCTCTCTTTCAATGTGTTAATATGTTTGCACCTTTTTTTATGATACATTCTACTCCCTACTATCTAGATTCTAGACTATTGATTTCAAAAGCTTGATTTGTAAAGTTGTACTATATGTGTGAGCCAAATTGGAAATTGTTGAAAAAATTGCAAGTCTCAAAGTTAAAAGGGAAAACCAGGCCAGCGGGCCATTTTGTGATAGGGGCAGAATGGTCGGTTAGTTATTTCATTCATTTATCAAAATTTCGCGGTATTGAATGAGACGTTCTTCTTACTAGAATGACCATTGTTAAACTTGTTAGTGTTACGCTAAACACTAATTAGCGTATGCTGGATTAATATTACGAAGAAAGACTTGCAGTAATTAGGTAGACGGACTTAGTTATAACGACCGCATGCTAAGTACCGATCTAAAGGGCGTATTGTATCGACCGGACTTGCACTATTAGGTAATGAGTCCAAGTTAGTTAATTGACCCTAATTCCCTAATTTTTAATTTAAAATATTAAATAAAAAGAGTCGGTCTTAGGTATCATCAGGAGAATTCTTGTCAAGGATCTGTCGAGGAGATGACTCAACTCTCTGAAGCTTTGCCCTGATATTCATTCTGAATAGAAATCCCTAGACCCGTTTAATATATTTGAATTCGCCTTATTTACAATCATTTTAGTTACTACCAATCAAACCAATCATTTTTTACCCAATAATCTATAATCCAACCATAGGTAATTGGTAATTTAGTCACGTTTTCTTGTGATTCGACCCTTGACTTCACTATCTATATTATTTTTTTGTGTCCGTTTAGGAATATCTTTGAGTGCGAATACGACCTAACCTTGTCAAATTTTGGCGTCGTTTCCTAAAATAACAGTGTATTTTACTGGTTGTTATTTAATTTTAGAATATTTCCATCCGTCATAATGAGCCTTTCGTTCCTTGAGGCAGTTCTCGCCATTTTTTTTGTAACATTTTTGCTTATGCCTAGATCTTCTCGTAGTTCATAATTACATCCTTTTGATCCAGAACCTGTGCGGACCTTATACAAGCGTAGAAATTTCTTCAACGAAATATCTGAAACAATTGATCTTGAATCCTTAGAGAATTTACACGAGGAGTTCGTTGCAGAAACATCTTTTGTTGAAGAGTCAATTATACATGTTACCGTTACTTTACCACTCAAGATGCCGAAACTTTCCTTCTATTCCAAATCTAAGGCTTCTGCCATTCCTACCGGGTTTAAGATGATAGTTACTTTTACGGCCAATTTCGATGTCCGTCCTGCTTTTATCAACCTCGTGGAAAGGAATTATTTTGCGGGAGGAGCTACTGAAGATTCCCAAAGTATATCTCAATATTTGCTGATTAATACTCTTCCATTACTTAAACTGAGATCACTCAAGATGGGATCAAGGAGATGTTATTCCCCTTTTCTCTCTGTGACAATTCTAGAGATTGGATTAAGAAGATTAATAAAGATGCTTTGGGAATCACTTACTGGAACACCATGCTCTTGCCTTCTACAAGAATTACTACCCTCCTCAATGTGCTAAGAAACCAGATCACCTGTTTCAAATAGAATGCTAATGAGAGTTTGAATAAAGCTTGCATACGGTTTAAGGAGCTAGTTCGCGAATGTCTTCACCATGAGTTTTAGGAATGGCTCCTCGTTACTCAATTTTTTAAGGGTCTTTATGATGATTGCAAAGCTATTATCGAATCGCTAGCGAATGGTAAATTTGCTACTTCGGTGGATGACGACAAGGCTTGGGGATTTTCTTGAAGAGATGGCTACACATACTGCAAATTATGGCAATCAACGAGGAAACCCGTTGAAAGCCAATGAGGAAACCCGTTGAAAGCCAATGATGGTGATTCCTCTCCCGTAAGTGCTCAAATGGCAACACTAAGTTTAAAGTTTGATGAGTTAGCCGCTGCACAAGCCTCCAACTCACAACAAGTAGTCAATGTGATGGTTCAACATGAGGAGTTGTGTGAAAAGTGTGCTCAAGATTTGACTGGCTAATCGTATATCTACCAAAGATAACCAATTGGTCTCTAACTAATATAGCTAGGGGAGTCGGGATCGTATCTCAGAGAGACTGAAATGTGTTCTACTTGCTAACTAAAGTTTGTCTAGGTAACAATTGGGTGGTTGTTTGTTTGAATTACTAAACTACGAGTGGAGAAGGAAGGAGAAATAAAGAGTAGAAATTGAGTTTAATTATAAGGAGAAATGGCTAGGATTGTCGGTTGCCCATGGTCTAACAACGGTCAATGGTAAGGGTAAAAATCAGCATAGTTACGGTCTGAAGGGTAGTGAACAGGTTCTTTCGGTCCGCTATTTGCCCTAGAATGCTTCTAATATGATTTCGCTCTAATTAGGGTATTCTATTGTTCGTAGGAGGTCTAGCTCTCTCCAATTTCTTGATCAAGGTCGGAGTTTACCAAATTAATCAATTGGTTACATGCATTTAACCAAATAACCAAAAGTAATTGCTACAATTAACAATTCTAACACAATAATCATTCGAGATATAATAACCTAATTAAACCGTCTAAAAATCATGGCTCCCCTAAATCCTAGTAGGGAGATTAGCTACTGTAGATACCCGGTATATGTGGAATCCCCAACAAACACCCGATGATTATCGGACTATAACATATTTCAGAAATCGCTGCATTTGATCGACAATTTGTATAACTGTGTGTCGGAAAGCTCAAAAAACGTTTTTGAAAATGAAAAACATGTTAAAATATTTCAAAAATACCTGGAGTGTTTTATGCACGACGACGGGGTCGCAATGACACTAATTAGAGTCAAAATTGACATCGGACCAAAAACGACTCAAAATTCAAATCCAGACTCAAACACGAGTCAAACACAACAAACTCACCCCAAATATCACCCATATCTTATTGTATATGGTAAAAACACAATAACCACAAAACATATCCAACAAACCCTAGGATAGAACAAACCATAAATTCCAAATTTGCGAAATGGATAAGATAACCCCTTGTGTCGCCAATGTACTCGCGCCACAATGGGTGGCATATATGGCCACGTCGCCCAAAACGCACAACACCACACATTCCTCTATAAATACCCTTCAAGCACCACCATTTACACTTACGCGAGAGTCCGCCCTTTTTTTCCTCCCTTAAAACTCTAGACCTCGACTTTTAAAGTAAAAAACTGGCACGTGTTTTCGACCTACCAATTGAAAACACGAGCCATACACATTGTTTGGTACCATCATCGTGCATTAAAAATACTTGACTTAAAAATTCGACCAACTACACTCACATTAAAGCAAAGCAATACTCCATATTTATAAAAACGGTTTTTCAAATCGAGCTTTCCGACTCATAAGTTTTAGACTTTGTCGATTTCTAGTCAAGCAACCGAACATGTAAGTATGAGGGTGTAATTAATCCTCTTATTTCATATTCTATTTACTGTTTTCATGACTTTAACATCATAAATCATGCATAACACGATGTAACAATTTGAAAGATCGAGCCAAAACAGGGTTTTGGGCTGAGACAGAAGCTGGTTGCCTCGCCTGGGGGCTCGCGCCTCTTCTGGCCTCTCAGGTCAGAACTCAACGTGTTTGAGTTCATCATTCCATATGTTTTATTTCATTTTATTTCTTTTCTTCAAACGGTTTTTACCATTTCAAGTCATTTTTCACCATAAGTCATAATTGATACGTGCATTTTATATAGTCTTTGTAAGCCTTTTATGCACGTATTTCTATGCGATTCTCGTAGTTTTATGCTACGAAATGGCCTGAATATTCTACTTTGGTTTATTTTGTTTTATTTGCAGAAATGGACCAGAAAGTAGCGGAATCGAGCCTTTTACTGTCCTTTTAGCTTGCATTTAGAGGATGAGTGGATTTGGAACAGAAATACTACTGTCTTGGGATGCGTGAAGGAGTCTCGGAAGCTAACTAAGTGAAGAACACGAGCGGGTGAAGTGGCAAGTCCTCGATCGAATGGTTTTCTGTTCGATCGAGTGGTTTTAAGAGAAGAAGATATCGATCGAATGGATTCTCTGTTCGATTGAGAAGTGCATATTTGGAGTTCCTCGATCGAGTGGTCTGTTTACTCGATCGAGCGGTTTTGCCATGAATGTGTTCGATCGAGCAGTTCTAAACTGTTCGATCGAGTAACTCGCTAATGGGCTCGGGCTTTTTAGTTTAATTTTGTATTTTATGTTTAATAATTGTCTTTCCTATAAATAGGAAAGACGACATTAGGTTTTAGGAACACATCATACATTACTTTTCCATTACTTACTGTTGAATCCTGCTTTTCTCTCTATTTCCGGATCCTAATCTGTAATTCTCTCTTTATTCTCTTTAATTTGCGATGTTATTTATTTCTTCATTTTTCGCTCTTGTTTTCATTGTTATGCATAGATAATTTCTTGAATTCTAGGATTAGGGGAATCATGGTAGAATAGCAATGATGCGATAGTTGGTTTAGGAGATTTAATGTGAGAATTGCTTAATTAACTATTTAATTATAATCGTTTAGTTGAATGCATGCTTCTAAACCCGTTAATTTGGTTAAGTTTAGACCTAGATCGGAAGATTGGAATGAATAGACCTGTTATGAGAAATAGACTACCCTAGTAAGGGCGGAAGCTAAGCTAGTTGTATTTAGGGCGGATAGCGGACCGGAAGGACCTTTCCTTTACCCTTCTCACATAAGATCGACTGACCTACCTTCATTGATTTGTGCATCTATCATGATAACCCGACATCCTGACATTTTTCTCTCTATTTGATTTCTCTCTTCTTTCATCCCTTGCCTTGCCTTCATTAGTTTAGTAACAACACTCAAACCCCCAAATTGTGACCATAGATAGAATGAATTGACAAGTAGATAGTGACCGCCTTCCTGTGGAGATCGACCCTACTTACCACTGACTTCTGTTAGTAGTACTTAGGTATTTATTTTTGGTACCTAACGACGGTATCAAATTTTGGCGCCGTTGCCGGGGAGGCAACTATTTTATTTGCTTGTTGTTTTTGTCTGTCTTTAGCCTCAAGGGATTTATTCCTTGAGGCAGTTCTTATCTTTTTCATTAGTGTTGTTTTTATAAGCCCTACAGGTCCTACCTAGAAAGTTCTAGGTAAAAGATCACCAAAGGGAAGGCTTGAGTACCTTTGATCTTCCACCTATATTCCATCCTATGGCGCAGCAGGTGGTTTACTGTGAGAGATGTGGTGCTGCGGGGCACAATGATGTTATCTGTCTAGCGGGGAACGACGAAGTCTATGCGTTTAGGTAGCATAGGCAAGCCACTCATTCCTTTGCATATGTGCCACCACATCCGTTTCAGCAACGAGGCTATCAAAAGCCTCCGTTTATCTGGCCCCCGCAACAACAAACCCTTTATCCCGTTGAAGAGAATGAAGAGGAGATTGCTGAACTGAAATTCTTGGTGAAGGCATTTGCACTTCTAGTGCAGGAATCTGATAAAGCTAGAGAAGCTCGTGTCAAGATATTTGAATCTCAAATAGCTCAATTAGCTACCGAGATGGACTATAGGCACTCAGAGGAGGTACTTTCTATTTGTACCAAGAGCGATCCTTCCTATGAAGGACCTCAGCTGCCTATTGATGATGAAGATTTGTACGACTCGGAAATTGAAGAGAACGAAGCATTTCTCAAGCATTTCACTACGGTTCAGCATTAAACACTCGACGGAACAACCCACCTTGTTCGATCGAGTAAATTCTATGAGGAGGAATTCGATCGAGCAGAACTGACCACTCGATCGAACGGTTTATATGAGGAAGACCTCGATCGAACACCTTGCCTTGTTCGATCGAGTGAATTGTACGAAGAAACTCCTCGATCGAGCAATATGCATTCTCGATCGAGTGATATGGCCACGGAGAGTAATGATATGTCACTTTGGTCCGTTTTGGATGATGATATGGACAAAGACAATGGTTATGGTGAATCCCCATTTTCAAAGCCGAACTGAATGCTTTAGAGGCTGCGATTTACGGGATAGGACCCATAAAGGAGGGTAACGAGAAGATAGCTGAATCAGTGAACGTTCCTAGCACGGAAGAGGTAATGTATCCTTCTGTCAATGATTCCGCCGTTAGGAGCCGACCTGAGGTAGTTAACGATAATTTCATTATTGTTGGTATTGATAGTTCACTATCTCATATGACTCCTGCTTTTTATTTTGATGCTCGACCCTCTCCCGGATGGACAAATAAGTTAATAATTTTTACCATATTTGTCATCAGAGATTCGTTAAGCTAAGGCGGTACCTTAGATTGTTTTTAAATGCTCCTGAGCTCCCTTATTCTCCACCTACGGTTAATTTGAGCTTTTATATTCCGCCCGTAGCTGGAGGGCAGAATTATTTTGTTGATAATTTTGGGAGCTGTCATAGGAAATTCGTTAGGCTTAAACGGTTGTATATTTTAATTTCCTATGTTATTATTATATTGTGGTGCTACTTACAGTTTTGTGTAGCACATGCGCAGTTATTTGATCCGTTGCTTCGTGCTTTGAGCTGTTTTGACTGGGGTCAATTTGGATGGCTCTTGAAGAAAGAAAAGGTCGAGCTGGGACCTGTCTGAAACTAGCGCTGTCCGGGACGCAACCCGAAGTTTAAATTTTTAGTTGATTTGCTTTTAAGTTTCTGTTGCGTATGTAATAATTGGTTTTTAAACCATAGTCTGGAACAGTTAGCTTGTTTTGTTAGTTTCGCGGGCTGTTTATTGCATCTTTGCAGGAATCTAACGTGGATGGCTCGATCGAGTACTTGTTATGGTCGATCGAACCCTTTTGCTGCCGATTTCACTCGATCGAACACATCTTCTTCTCGATCGAGTGCCTGCAAAGGAGGATTTTTCGATCGAGAGCCCTACTTCCCCGATCGAACTGCTTAGATGCACAGGTCACTCGATCGATCATTGTATCATTTCGATCGAGTACTTCCATTTTGATTCGCTTCTAGTGATGTTGCTATGAAGCTGTTAGCGACCTCCCATGTTGTTGGCTGGTTTGGGGAGGTCCCTACATCGCGTATTCTTGTAAGTTTCCGACTTCCGTTCTCCTTTTCTCTTCAGTTTGCATTTGTTTCCCTATTTTTGGTACAATGAGGACATTGTACATTTTGGTTTGGGGAGGTATGCATCCATATCTGTGTCTGCATGTTTTGTTGCATTTTAGTTTGCACGTTTATTTATTTTCGCATGCATTGTTGTTTTAATTCAAAAACAAAAACCTATAAAAAATTTAAAAAAATTCACGTTTATTACTGCACTTAGGTTGAGTCGGAACGTTGAAATTTTACGCTACTTTGAGTCCTTTTACCCTTACCACCCTTACCTTGCATATTCTTGGCATTCTGTTGGCATGGTAATATGCATAATCTACGAGTTTTTGTTTCACTCTTATTTGAACGAATAGACTTGACTCTTATATTGGCAAGCTACATTTACATTCTAAGGTTTAGAGCTTGATAAACTGGTGACATTCATGACCAGTTTCATATAGGATGTGAGTAGTACTCCCTATAAGGCATGTAACATCAATTTGCATAAACATGAATTCAGTCTACTTGGTACCTGTATGCATTCGGTCTGTGGTTGGTGACACATGTTAGGAGAGGCAGTCCCCTTTATACCATTCTACCCATGAGCTCCACATAGCCAAATTGCCCATTTTGTCCCATATAGCTACAATCTATAATTTTGCCTACCCTAGCCGAGCTAGTAATTAGTAGCTGTTGGGAATGGTCCATTGCAATATGGTTATATCTGCTTTAGAAGTTGGTGCAAATGTTGAAGGGAATGAGAAAAAATGAAAAGAAAAAGTTGAAAAAGAATATGAAAAAAGGAAAAAGAAAGATTACGAAAAATCATGAGCCAAAAAATTATATGTTGTGATTTACGCTCCCATGCTATATTTTTATCTTATCGGGAGTTGACGATTCTAGGGTGGTTAGTGAGTTGTGTGCTGCAAGTTAGCACTGTTTTGCGTTGATTTATATTGAGTATGAAGTTGGGAAGTGTTTCTAATTTGGATCTGTTGTTGCTAGCTTGGCTGTTAACTCCACGTCTCCAAATTTATTATAGCGCCTTCTTACCCATTACCTCACTTACCCAAATGTAAGTCCTCGGCATGTGTCTTGGTCATTAGTTGGTTGGAATGCATATGCACGTTTGTAGAGACTTTATTCATGTTAGACTGCATGCATGTTCTTATAGGTCGAGTTAGGTGAGTGTCTTTACTTCTTTCTATCTCTTACTTATATACTCGCCAGGTGCTTAATTTGTGTGACGAACGACCCGTGAGAGTCCGATATTTGTGAGTCTTGCAAGGTTGACGGTTCAGTAGTTTGAGACATTGATTCAACTCGTTTGCACTTACCTATTGCCACTTTGTTAGTTGTTGCATTAAATTGGTTTGGGTAGATAATTTGTAGCTGATGAGTTCGTCCCGTTCTGTTTGTTGTCTTTAGTTGCATTCATAGTTTGCTTAGAGACAAGCAAAAGTTTGGTTTTGGTAGATTTGATACGTGCATTTTATATAGTCTTTGTAAGCCTTTTATGCACGTATTTCTATGCGATTCTCGTAGTTTTCTGCTACGAAATGCCCCGAATATTCAACTTTGGTTTGTTTTGCTTTATTTGCAGGAATGGACAAGAAAGTAGTGGAATCGAGCCTTTTACTGTCCTTTTAGCTTGCATTTAGAGGATGAGTGGATTTGGAGCGGAAATACTACTGTCTTAGGATGCGTGAAGGAGTCTCGGAAGCTAACTAAGTGAAGAACACGAGCGGGTGCAGTGGCAAGTCCTCGATCGAATGGTTTTCTGTTCGATCGAGTGGTTTTAAGAGAAGAAGATATCGATCGAATGGATTCTCTGTTCGATCGAGAAGTGCATATTTGGAGTTCCTCGATCGAGTGGTCTGTTTACTCGATCGAAAGGGTTTGCCATGAATGTGTTCGATCAACAGTTCTAAACTGTTCGATCGAGTAACTCGCTAATGAGCTCGGGCTTTTTAGTTTAATTTCGTATTCTAGGTTTAATAATTGTCTTTCTTATTGTTTTGTATGAATTTTGCGCAAGGCGAAATCAGGTCAGGATAGGTCTAGGCAGGGTTAACTAGCTCTGATTAATCTGTGGGTCAGGTTGACAGGGTATAATGCAAGAAATTTAAAGTATGATAAAAGAACAAAAATAAGACAAGAACTTTTGTACGTAGAAAACCCTTAAATGGGAAAAACCACGGGCACCAAGCCAGGAGAGGATTTCACTATTTTATAGAATATTTAGCACAATTGATCGTAATAAGCTTAAGTGTTATAAGAGAATGTTGTATGCTTTGAATATATCTTCTTCTCCTTAGAATGATTTCCAAGTGCTTCTTATATAGTGATATGCTGAACGGCTGGTTTATCTCACCATAAATGCCAAATATCTTGTCTTAATTACCCGTAATAATACCCATTATTATGCCCTTAATTGCTGCCTTAATTATAGAATCTTCCCAATTAATGATGCGCGTATATTCTTCTTATAATATGATTTCCTTGTCTAATATCGTCCTGATATTTTGACCGTTGTCCTCTCCATGGCCTGGCGCCTATCTTCATGTGTCCTGGTAGCTTGACATCCTGACACCCTGACAGTCAGGTCAAGGTAAGATATTGATCAGGGATATCTGCGGATTTCCTGGCCCAACAATTGCACCTTATCTCCTTATTTTCACTGTGTCAGGACAAAATATAAGGAGATAACTTCCAACTATGGAAAACTGTTCAACGGTTAGATCGTGGCTAATCAGTTCCTGTAACGGCTAGTTGATCAGTTTGTGACGCGTGTTGCAATTACTGCAACCTCTTCAATTATTATCCTTCCAAGTTGCGGTTGAAACCCTAGTTTCACCGACTATAAATACTTCTTCACTTCATTAAGTTAATCTTCACCAAAAAACCTGCTTTATTCTCTTCTAATAATCTTCTTCTTCAAGTTCCTTAATTTCCAGTTTTTAATCTTTGATTAATTTTTAACAATTCTTCAACAATGGCCGCAAAAAAGAAATCTTCCAGGGGTGCAGTGTCTCCTGGAACTCCACCTGTTCAAAACCCTGAGGAAACTACATCTGAGAATATCCCTTCATCTTCTGCTGCTCAACCTCTTGTGGTTGGTAAACCGAATGATTCTCCTCTCAAGTTGATTTCAATTTTCCATGGTGATTTCCAATTCAAACCCACAAAAGCTCTGAAAGATGATCAGTCTCTCTCAAATCGCCCGAAGCCTGAATTTGAAAAGATGCCGAAAGATAAGGGAATCATTCCTGCTGATTCCGAAGTTTGGATCCCTGAAAATTCTCCTATCAGGGCTGACTGGGCATGTCCTGTTTGGTTCTGTATTCATGATTGGGCCTTCAGGGCAGGTTGTAATCTTCCTTTCTCTCCTCTTATGGTGGAGGTTATTAATGAAATTGATGTCCCTTCTGATCAATTGATGCCTATGGTATGGAAAGTGGTCTGCTCCGTTGAGTATCTCTGCAAAAAACATAATATTTCGTTTTCCCTTGATGACCTGAAGACCTGTTATGCTGTCAAGACCAATAGTCCTGGCCATATAAGCTTCAAGGTCAGGCCTTCCACTACTCCCCTTCTCAAAAATCCGGAGAGTGGCCATGACAAGAACTGGGCTGCTGGGTACATGTTTATCAAGACCAATCTGTGGGCCCTGATTTGGCATATTTGAACTATGAAGATTGCGTTGCTGGTGAGTACTTTGGCTTTTCCTTTTATCCTGCATGTTTATTCGTTAGTAAAAAATAAAATTATATTGAATCATACCTCCTTTGTGCGCAGTTGATGATTGGGTTACTGAAACCGAGTACCCTACTGCAAACATTTCTGCTTTCCTTGCTATTCCTCCTTTGGAGAGGTCTTGGCCTCTCTGTTGCGGGGCTGTCCATCTTCCTTGCTGCCTGAAAGCTGATGGTGCTACCAGGGAGCCTAAACCTTCGAAGGCTGTTAGTGCTTCTATTTCAGGCAGTAAGTCTATTTTGTTTTCTTTTTTCTTCCTATTTCGGCTCTTCCATGATAGTTAGTTTTTATTGCTAATGTAGTGTTTCGTATTATAGCCACCAGGTCATCTACTCGCCTTGCCAGATTTGGTATGGCTGATCTTTCAGCCATATTGGCTAAGATTAAGGAGGAAGGCTCCCAGGAAGGCGGTGATGCTGAGCCTGTTATGGATTTAACCGAGTTGTCCGATGTCTTTGCCAAGGTTTCTCTCTGTTCCTGCCCTCTGTTGAAGCACTCGAAGAGAAAAATAGAAGATGTTGATATGTTTGCCCCAGTCAGGGAAGTGAGAGCCAGGGTATATAATGTGGAGGCTGCTAAAGTAAAAATCAGGGTCTATGCTGCTTCCAAGTCAGATGTTATGCTCACCCTTGATCCTATTGAGACTGCTACTCAGGCAGTTGCTTTAGTAGATCACTCTGTCAGCCTTTTGGCAAGTGCCTTGGCTGCTGTAAGGGAGGTACGCCATTTTTATTTTTTATTGTTATGTATATTTCGTAATATATGTATTTTATTTGGAGGTTTTTATTATTATGACATAATATTTATACTATTCTTTCTGTTTTTGGTTAGGGTGTCGCGGCCTGTCTCCATAATACTTATCAGGCTACTTCTCTGGTAGCCAGGATTGATCTTATGAGGTCCGATCATGATAGGCTGAAGTCTGAACTGGATGTTGCTCGTGCTGACTTGGCTGCTGATTTGGCGAAGGCGCAGGCTGAGAGGGATGCTGCTAAGGCTGAGGCAGGCTCAAACAAATAGCTTTTACAGGAGGCGCTGGACAGGAATGAAGAGCTTACCCTAGAGAGGGATGATTTAGAGTTCAAGCTTGATGATGCCTCCCTGTATTTTTATATTAAGGGTAGGGCAAATTTGCTATGTCGAGCTGTGGAGGCTAGGGCGAATTGGAACCCTGAAGCTAAGATGGCCTTCGCTGCCTCTAGGTATCCTGATCTGCACAACATGGGCAATGAACAAGAGGTCGATTCTTCAGGGGAGCAGGATGTTGATGCTGAGGCTGGTCAGGCCAAGAGTGAGAGTGCTTATGCCATTTTTAAGGAGAAGCAGTAATTTGAATTTTTCTTTGCTGGTATTGGCCTATCTAGGGGGATGTCCTTGGACAAACAATTTTATTTTCTTTGTTTCGGTGCGGGTCAGGGAGATTATCCCTGGCTTTTATGAATATTTTGGTGCCTTTGCCCCAGGGGGTAAGGCCTTTATTAATATGATATTAATGGCCTTCCTTGGTTAATTTTGCTTACTTCCTGACTTCTGTTTGCTTTTGAATTTTTTGAACTTGTGAACTTTGTTTTTCCAATCCTGTGCACCTGTCAAAATCTTTATTTTGTTAACCTGTAAGACATTTTTGAACTTGTCCTGTCATTTGAGCTGTCGTGAGTAATTCAACCAAGTATGGTTTTTGCCATAGTGCTTGGTTGAAGGGGTGGGAAAACCGGCCTGACAAGAGGGCTTATGTCCCCTGCCTGACTGGAGGGCTTGGTACTCGGCCTGACAGGAGGGCTTTTTAGAATAATGGTTGGGATGGCACACCCTTCCACCGTCTTGCTGCGTCCAGGCATTTGTAAATATGTGCAGTAAACCTAGTCAGGTCAGGCAATTATTTCATGCCTGATTGGTCCTGACATTTACTGTATCTGGTGATGATTACCAACTCGTTAGGCACAATTAAGTGCAAAGTTTTGTTTCAGAAATTGATATATAGTAGAGTAGCCCTCAATCCTGAATATTTATGCATATAAACATTTATCATGTATATTTGTTCAGGATTCAAAAAATAAGAGAAATTAGGTTAGTTAGATATATAGACATGGATTGAATATAAAGCATATGAAACACGTAATTTTTCAGGTACCACGTCAGGTTAAATTACTGATAGTAAAGATATGATTATGTACCTGATTATGGCCTGACATAGGTTTTATACATGGAATAATTTCAAATGTGTTATATTCCAAGATCTTGGGATCATTTCTCCTTCTAATGTTTGGAGCCTGTATGCTCCTTGTCCAACGATTGAATCAATTAAGTAAGGGCCTTCCCATGTGGGGGCGAGCTTGCCTGCTGATTTTTCTTTTTTGTTTGGAAAAACTTTTCATAGGATAAGATCTCCTTCCCTGAAGACTCTAATTCTAACATTTTTATTGTAAGTCCTGGCTACTGCTTGTTGATATGATGCCATCCTGATTTTGGCAGCGTCTCTTAGTTCTTCTGTCAGGATCAGATTGTCTAGCATCAGGTTTCTGTTTGCTTCAACGTTGTTCAGGCCATATCTTAATGTCGGCACCCGAACTTCTGCAGGGATGATAGCTTCACAACCATACACCAAAGAGTAGGGTGTTTGGCCTATCGATGTTTTTGGGGTCGTCTTGTCTGCCCATAGCACTAATGGAAGTTCCTCAACCCATCTACCTCGTCTTCTTTTTAGTTTCTTCTTTAGGCAGCTTATAACTACCTTGTTACTGGATTCAGCCTGGTCGTTGGCCTTTGGATATCCAGGGGTTGATGTTACCAGGCTGATATTCCATTCTTGGCAAAATGCTTTGGTCTTTTTCCCCATAAATTGGGTTCCATTGTCACATACTATTTCTGATGGGACTCCATATCTGCAAATAATATTCGCCCTGATGAAGGATATTACTTCTTTTTCGGTTACTTGCCTGAAAGAGTCGGCTTTGATCCATTTGGAGAAATAATCAGTCATAGCCAGCATGAATACTTTCCGTCCTAGAGCTACGGGCAACTTTCTTACAATATCCATGCCCCACTTCATGAACGGCCAGGGTGCAGAAATTGAGTGAAGGAGCTCAGATGGCTGGTGTATTATTGGTGCATGAACTTGACAGGCTTCACATTTTGAAGAGTATTCCAGGCAGTCAGCCCTCAGTGTAAGCCAGTAGTAGCCTGTCCTGAGTACTTTACTTGCCAGGCTTTTTCCTCCTTTATGGTTACCACAATTTCCATCGTGTATTTCTTGAAGTACTTGTTTGGCTTCGTCAGCCTCCAAGCATCTCAGGTATGGTCCAGCATGCGATCTCTTGAATAAAGTTTTACTGATAATAGCATAGGTTGAAACTCTGATTTTAAAAGCCCTTGCTTCGTTTCTTCCCTGAGGTAGTATTCCTCGGAGAAACCAATCATAGTAGGGTTTGTCCAAGAATTACTATCCTGATTGACAGGGTTGACTTGTTCAGCCTTGCTGATAGCCGGCTCTAATAAATGAACAATTGGTATTTTATCGAAAACCGCGGAGGTAAAATTTGAACCTTGGCTGGCCAAAGCATCAGCCTGCGTGTTCAGGTCTCTTGATATTTGATCTATATCAAATAAAGCAAATTTAGCGGTAAGGTTTTTTGCATATTCTAAATATGAAACCATTTTTGCATCCTTGGCCGTATAAATTCCCTTTATTTGATTAGCAATTAAAAGTGAATCAGTTTTTACCTTTAGGTTTTGAACACTGAGGTCTAGACATACCTTTAAGCTTGCTATCAGAGCTTCATATTCCGCTTCATTGTTAGTAGCTTTGAATTCACAGCTTATAGCCTGAGCTATCATGTCTCCCTGTGGCGATTAAGCACTAATCCTAACCATGTCCCCTTGGCATTAGATGCCCCATCTATGAACAGAGTCCATTCTTGGTCTAGGGTTTTATTTTCCAATTGATTAACCTCTTTTTCCAGGTCAGGTTTTAGGTTAGGGCTGAAATCAGCCACAAAGTCTGCCAAGGCCTGCAATTTGATCGCTATCCTGGGTTCGAAGGAAATATCATATGTACTAAGTTGAACTGACCACTTGGCCATCCTACCTAATAATTCAGGCTTGCATAGGACAGATTTTATGGGTAGGTTAGTCCTGACTATAATGGGGTGGCTTTCAAAATAGGGACGTAGCTTAGTACATGACATAAATAAAGCTAAGACATATTTTTCAAGTAATCCATACCTCATCTCAGCATCCAGCAGGCTCTTACTTACATAATAGACAGGATGTTGTTGGCCTTCCTGTTATTTTACAAAGACTGCACTAACTGCTGTGTCAGTGACGGATAAGTATACTGACAGAGGTTCTCCCTTCTCTGGTTTAGCCAGTAAGGGTGGAGATCACAGATAAGATATTAGGTCTTGAAAGGCTGCTTCATGTTCATCCGTCCACTGGAACTGCTTGTTTCTTCTGAGCAGGTTGTAAAATGTTTTACACCTTTCAGAGGATCTTGATATGAACCGGTTCAGGGCGGCTACTCAACCTGTCAATTTCTGAATATCTTTGACAGACTTGGGTGACTGAAATTCCAGGATAGCTTTTATCTGTTCTGGGCTGGCTTCTATGCCTCTCTTCGTAACCATGTAACCAAGAAACTTACCTACAGAGACTCCAAAGTGGCATTTTGCAGGGTTGAGTTTCATGTTGTATTTTTCCAATATTTGGAACGCTACTTCCAAATGCTTCACATGA
Source organism: Silene latifolia (assembly GCF_048544455.1). Lineage (NCBI taxonomy): Eukaryota > Viridiplantae > Streptophyta > Magnoliopsida > Caryophyllales > Caryophyllaceae > Silene > Silene latifolia. The sequence goes on along the minus strand of NC_133533.1, from coordinate 64,032,772 downwards.
TCTTTTGCATTCTTGGATTTTACCACCATGTCGTCTATGTAGACTTCTATGATATCACCTATTTGATCCTTGAACATCATGTTGACCAGGCGCTGGTACGTTGTCCCTGCATTCTTCAGGCCGAAAGGCATGGCTTTGTAACAGTATATGCCTCAGTCTGTAATGAATGCAGTACTCTCCTGGTCAGCAGGGTGCATTTTTATTTGATTGAATCCACTGCAGGCATCCATGAATGTCACCATCTCATGCCCTGCTGTGGCATCTACCATGGTATCAATATGTGGCAAAGGAAATGGGTCCTTAGGGCAGGCTTTGTTCAAGTCGGTGTAATCTACACAAACTCTCCATTTTCCGTTCTTCTTCTCCACAACAACCACGTTAGCCAGCCACTCAGGGTACATTACTTCCCTGATCATTCCCATATCTAGGAGTTTTTCCACTTCCTCGTTGATTATTGCATTTCTTTCAGCTGTAAATTTTCGTCTTTTCTATTGCACATGCTTAAAAGATAGGTCAATATTAAGTTTGTGTGTAATTATATCAGCATTAATTCCAGTAATATCAAAATGAGACCAAGCAAACCGAGATGATTTATTTTTAAGGAATTTTACTAGTTCGGGTCTGACACTATCTGGGGCGTCAGATCCTACTAGAACATACCTGTCAGGGTACTCAGGGTCTAGGATTACCTGATTTGTTTCCATTCTGGGAGGTGCTACATAAGTACTCCTGACAGGGTACGATAATTGCTATGCAAGGGACTTACCTGCCTCGGAAGGTTTCAAGGCTGTTATATAGCATTCTTGGGCTGTCTTGTGATCCCCTTTGATTTTGGCTATGCCCCAATTCGTTGGTATCTTGATACACTGGTGATAGGTCGATGGCACAGCCTTGACATTATGAATCCAGGGTCTGCTCAAAATTGCGTTGTAGGATGACAAGCAATCTAGGACTCCAAATTTCTCATAAGATGAGACTCCTTCAACGTAGGTTGGAAGGTGGATTTCTCCTAATGTGCTTCTGGTTTCTCCACTGAACCCTACCAAAATGCTGGACTTTTTGGTGATTTAATCCTCGTTAATTTTCATAGCCTTCAGTACGTCAAGCATGATCAGGTTCACTGAGCTGCCTCCATCTACTAGGATCCTTCTTACCGTGGCGGTTCCAATCTGCATAGAAATTACCAGGCCATCATGATGAACATCAGGGAGGCCTACTAGGTCACAATCACTGAAAGTGATTATTGGGAGGTGATCCGGTTTACAGGGTGATGCAATCCTTGTCGTCCTGGCTATCTTTTTTGCTGCTGAACTGGTCAGGCCGCAGATTTGTGATCCACCAGATATGAACTTTACTTCATAGATCGGAGGTGGTGGAGGAAGGCTGCGATCCTGCTTATGCTCCTGGTTCTCTTTGCCCTGGTCTGTATTCCTGCCCTTCGTCTTGATCGGGTCTTTCAGGTATCCAGATTTCAGCAGGTAAGCCACTTCTTTCCTCAGGGTAAAGCAATCATCCGTTGTGTGTCCAACGTCCATGTGGAATTCTCACCATTTGGAGTTATCTCTCCTAGGGTTAGGATTTTCCATCTTTCTGGGCCATCTGACTACTGGTCCCATGTTGTCAAGCCTTTGGATTAACCCTGTAATATCAACACTGAAGTTATGCTCAGAAATAGGTGGAAAAACTTTAGCCTTACCTTGATATTCATGTGCCAGGTTGACTTTTGAATGGTCCGGCCTGGAATATGGAGTAGGTCTGTAATTGTATCTTTTGTTGCTTTTCTTATTGCTCTTTTCATAGTCCTTTGGTCCACTAGATGATCCGACTTTGTTGCTCTTATCTTCTTCCAGCCTGATAAAAGCAAGAGTTTTGGCCGGGACATCTTCGAAGGTATGGCAGGGATACTTAGTGAGCTCATTGTATAAGTCGCTATGAGGTAGTAGTAACCCCTGCCTGAATGCCTCCACTGCTGTTTGACACGGCTATCGCAACCCTATCAAAGATAAAACCTAACGGTCTCAACTAAAATGTAGCAGAGGCAGTCGAGTATCGAATCCACAGGGAGGTAATGTAATTAACAGTTGCCTAATTCTAGTCCTAAAGTAACAATGGGGGGTTTTTTTGAATTGATTTCTAAACTACGAGATTTAAACAAAAAGGAAATAAAAACAAAAGCAATATGGGCAGAAAATCGGTTTAAACTATCAAGAAGAGAGGGACATGTCGGGATTTCGGTTCACTACGGTAGTCCAATAACTCAGCTGTAAATGACTCAGACGAACTAATGTGAGACGGATGTTGAAAGGTCCTTTCGGGCCACTTTCTATCCTAAAATACCACTAACTTAACTTTCGTCCTCATTAGGGTAGTCTACTGTTCATAGCAGGCCTATTTAGTCCAATCTTTCGATCCAGGATTAATTTTAGCCAGATTAAAGGGTGACATAGAAGCGTGCACTCAACTAAGTCGAATAAATACAGTTAAATTGCTATGGTGACGGGGTCTCACAATTAATTCATCTAATTCATTTACTACGTCGTCATATTTCTACCGCAGATTCCCTAATCACAACATGAAAGGGATTTAGTTACTCATATCGCTAATTAAACTAATAGCAATTAAAATTCCAGCAGAAAACATAATGAAATAATAATAGATTGCAATAAGGAAGATTAGGGCAAGAAGTAAATGCAACGAAACAAGTAATAAAAGCAAACAAATGATTAATTATTATTAAAGGAAGAGAAGGAATTACAATCCAAGCGAATCCGGCGTAAAGAACACAAATTCCAAGTGAAACAATCCCGAAAATAAAGTAATAGTAGAGAAGGATGAAGTACGTGATAATGTTAACAGTAGAGTGTTTTCTAATATCAAATATGATCCTAATTAACCTAGTAAAGCGTGCTAAAATAGCAAAAGAAAATAAGTTTAACGAACATAAACAACTCACGGGCTGTTTAAATCCCAAAACAAACGAAACCACTCGATCGAGTGGATTAAAACCACTCGATCGACCAACTCTTCAGCAATTTCTACTCGATCGACTGGAAAGGTGCTCGATCGAGTAACAGGTCTTTGTGCAGCTTAAGGCTCGAGTGAAAAACCACTCGATCGACCATCAGAGGACGTGAAAACCACTCGATCGAGTGGTAAAACTCCTCGATCGAGTACTTCATCTTCATTTCAGCTCAAGTCCGCGTCTAAGTGCCTTGTATTGCGTGCCACGACGCTTCCAAACACAGTATCTCACTCAGGAAAATCCAGTCTCCTCTAAATGCATGCAAAAAGGACGAAAAGGGTACGATTCCACTACTTTCGCGTTCGTTTCTACAAAATGGGCAAAACGAACCAAAGTAGCCAATTCGGGGCAAAATACCATAAAAACAGTATGAAAATGCATAGAAATACGTGCTGAAATAGGCTAAAAAGACTATACATTAGGCACGTATCAAATCTCCCCAAACCGAACCTTTACTCGTCCTCGAGTAAACTCAAAACTATACACTAATGGAACGGAAATGATAACTCAGAGCTAGCTTAACTTGTCTACTTGAACCAATTTAATGCAACAAAAATTAACAGTTAAAGCTAGGCAGTCAATACGCAAACGAATTATAAGCTGTTCAGAAATATAGCCAACCTTTCGACCTTGCAAGACCAACAAAATCGGACTCTCTCGTGGTCACTCTTCTCTCATGAAGCAAAAGGGTGAATGTTATATGTAAAAGAGAGAAGGAAAGACAGTCACTCACCTAACTGCGACCTACATAGCATGCATGCAACAAAAATGAAAGACAATTCAAGTACTAATGCACACATTCCAACCAATAATGTCCGTCACAGCCGAGGGTTTGCAAATGATTTGGGAATAGTAAGGTTCAGGTGAGAAATAGCAAAACATGTTATGGAAATGTGGAGGTAAAAGCGTCAAGCTAGTTCCTAACAGGACCATAATGAAACCATCCGAATCTCAACTGACTAAAAGACTAAGTACATGTGCCCTTCATTCGGCACAAAACTCACTAGACTCAAAACACAATCTCCTCAAAAAAATATGGGATAGAACGGAGGAGTCAGACGGTCACAAACTTCCCTTTTTTAAACACCGTCTGAAATAACTAACTGAAACAAATCAACCTTTTTCGATTGTACATCTTCGAACATCTTCTCAACTCAGACAAGAGGAGCACGTCTGTTTCCTCCATTTTCACATTCTCTTTTTCTTTTCTTTCTTTCTTACACGTTCCAGCCTTTATTTTTTCTTTCTTTTTTTTTTCTTTCAAGTTTTCTCTTTTTTTTTTCTTTCACGTTTTCTCTTTCTTTCTCCTTCTCCTCAACTTTCCAACAACTCCTTACAAAAGGGATACGGCCAAACTCCAGACGAAAACTCATACCACAAAAGGACATACTAAACTAGCTTGACTAGGCAGGCTTAATTTGGAATGTAGCTAATGGGTCAAAAAGGCAAGTTTTGGCTAATTTGGAGCTAAATGGGTGAAAAGTATAAGGAAAGGGGAATTTTCAAACACCTCCCTGCATGTGACACCAACCACAAACCCGAATATGTGCATTTAACAAGAAATTGAATGTCATGAATGTGCAAAAATGATGAACATGCTATGCAAGGATTACTACTCTCAATTCCTAATGAACTGGTCATGAATGTCACCGGTTATGGGCTCTAAAACTCAGAATTGTTTAAGTAGTTTGCCAATTTATCAGTCAAGTCTAAACAATCAGCTATATTTGAACAGAAATTCGTAGACTATGCGTATGACAAGGCTAATAACTATCAATAAAAGTGCAAGGCTCAAGCAAAAAGACCAGTTATAGTGCATTGTCATCATGGGAATCTACCGTTCTGACTCAACCTATATATAGAAATAAACGTGAATATTTTTTTGAATTTTTGAAATTTTTCAATTTTTTTGGATTTTTCAATGAAATAAAACAATGCAAGGCTGAAAAATAAAAGTGGATGCAAAAAAAATGCAGATGCAGACTCAAAGGGATGCAATACCCTCCCCAAACCAAAACGGACAACGCCCTCGTTGTCCTCCAGCATACACCAGCAGATATATACAGGGGAACGAGAATATACAACCAATAAAAAAAATAATAAAATAAAGGAGACAAAATAAAAGAGTAAGAGATACATACAAAATACGAACTTCCCCAAACCAGCCAGAAAACTGGGGAAGTGAGTAGACCAGTAGCTACTCGTCGTCGTCGTCGTCGTCTCCATCCACCTTGTACTCCGGGTCCTCCTCCTCCTCCCGCCTCCTTCGCTCCTCAGCGCGAGCTCTCTCCACTGCAACCTCGGGGTCCTTGTCCTCCTCCTCCTCCTCTGACGCCGGGTACCCCTCAGCTGGGTACTAGAAGAAGGAAGGGTGTGGCCAACCCTCCGGGATCGGTCTGTGTCGCCGCAAGTGGTACTCGTACAGAGGGTGTAGGGTCAAAGCTAAGTCCCTCTCCATATGAGCCTGACGCTCTGTAAGCTCGATCAACAAACCGTAAACTGCGCCCCCTTGGTCCTGGACCGCGGGCGCTACAAAGGGAGGAGGTGGTCTGAAAGTAGCCGGAAAGACCGGCTCGATCCAGTGTCAGTCGGTGGGAGGTGGAGCGGGGAGTAGGAGTGGTAGTAGTAGTGGGAGTAGGGGTCGAATCGGGAGTAGCCGTGGAAGGTGGGTACTCCCGAAGGTGTGGACCCCTCTCCAGTCTCAAGTCGCCGCTTCTTAGCGGCGGGTGCAGCATGAGGTGGACGAGACTGAAGTGGAAGGTGAAGTAGAGGCAAAGCAGGCAGACGGTGGCCCTTTACCACAGTAGGTAAGGGCTTAAGACGGGGGAGACTGTCACAAGGTAAGTCAACAGACAAGGAGCCGTCAATCTTCCAAGTCCGGTGGTCTGTGGTCAGCCAATGCTGAGCGAGCATGGCGTCCAAACTCAGTAACCTCTCTCCCGGGAGGTACTGCAAGTCACGTGGCCAGGTGGGGAAAAGGCGGTGGGCAAGAATGGTGGCTATGCCACCGCAGGCAATGGTTCCCGCCTCCTTCTTCCCCTGGTCATGGAGGTACTGGGCGGTCAAGTAGGCTATGTTGAAGGTAAAAGGACCCTCACAGTCGACGTTCAGATAACCGCCCAGGATGGAGAGCTCGGTGTTGGTAATGTTGTTCGGCTCCTTTCGGCCGAAAATAGAGCTCCCCATCAGTCTAAGAAAACAACGGACGGAGGGATGGTTGACCTGGTGGAGCTTTCGCTCCTGGAAACGGGTCTGGGCCAGGCACCGCCAAACCTGACGGTAAACCTTCCTCGAGTCTGATGTCACACCCGAGGAGGTAAGGTCAAGCAACCTACCACACTCCGCTAGAGGCATCGGAAAAGTCCGGTTAAACAACCGGAAGGAGACTGAAAGACTGTCGGGGTCAGTCTTATGTGCATCTGGGGAGAAGGTAAAAGAGCTGAGAAACTCGAGACTCAGCTTTAAGAAGGTGTGGCCTCTCATAGTAATGAGCCCGAGCATCCCCGTGACCCGTAGTAAAGTACTGGATCGACTCGTAAATGCCGAGTTTATCTAATGCCGATTTATCCAAAAATCGGGAAGGCACATGTATATACTTCAGCAAGTTATAAAATTTATCACGATTTAAAGCATTAACAAAGAGTACCTGTGGATAATCTGGGTGAGAATCGAGGGAAGTGTCCCCTCGAACTGTAACTGTCCCAGAAGTAGAAGCAGGAGCAGCAGCTGTAGAAGGGCTAGGGGCGGAAGAAGAGGTAGAAGGAGGTGGCGTTAGCTCGAGACTGTCTACGACCCCGGCCTCTGGAACGCAAGGCAGCAGCTCGCTCTCGGACGGTGTAACGAACCAGGGCAGCTCTGAAGGCAGCTGCAACCGCAGGTGAGTCCGCCACAGGTGCAAAAGTAGAGGCTGGTGTACACGTAGTGGCTACTGTGGTCACCACTGAAGAGGGACTAGCAGCAGTGCTAGAAGGGGTGGTGACCGTAGAGGAAGTGGCAGCCTGAACTGAGCTTCCAGCTGAGCTAGCTGGAGCAAAAACTGTCCCTGCAGCTGAAACAAGGAAAACTGGGGCTGCAGTGGTGACTAAGGTGGAGGTAGTGGCAACAGCAGGGGCCACTGACTCACTCAAGGACGGACTGGAGGTGGTACTGGTAGACGGCAAAGTACTAGAATCCATCCCTGCAAACATAGGGGAGGGGTGTGATAAGAAAACAGCTGCTAACCGTGGCGAAAAAAACAAGTAAAACCAGCATGTGGCAGCATATAAATCCCCTAAAAGTCGAAAAATTCGACTCTACAGCATAGAATTCCCAAAAATCCTCAAACAAATTCGAATTACAGCATGTAATGGCGATAGGGGACGGGAGTGGCAGTTAACAAGAGCATCAAGTGAGAACAACTGAGGTTAATGAAAGCAGTGCAGCATAAAGATCGTCTGACAGTCGAAAAGTTCGACTTAAACAACCCTAATCGCAGTTTCGTGCAAAGGTTCAGTGAAAACATGGCTAAGCATCGACGGGAGTGTGATTTCAGTTAACAACCAGCAGCAAAATCGCAACAAGAATGCTAACTAGGCAAGATACAGCAGCAATAACCCAAGTGACAGTCGAAAAACTCGACTGTCCTGAACCAAACCACAAAAATCATGTGAATTCAAAAAAGGCATGTGATAAACAGCAAGGAATTGGTATTGATCATCAAGCAAGAAGAATAAGGGCGATAAACTCAATTAAAGTCGAAAAATCGACCAACAATGGATATACAAACCCTAAATTCGACTTTCACCTCATAAAATTCCAAATAGTCGAAATTAAAATGCAAAGAAGGTGAAGGAAACACTTACATGATGATAAGAATCCTACAATATGCAATTAATCTTCGAAAATCAAGCAAAAACAAGCGATTTTCGAGCTCAAAACCGCAAACCCTAACCCTCTTTGAAAACCGTGAAAATCAACATAAATTAAGGGGAAAATAAGGGGCTTTTGAAGATCAATTAGAAAACAAGAGATTGTAGGTGACGGATTTCGAGATTGGGTAAGAATATATGGGACTTGGGGAAGAAATTGATCGCACAAAGGGAAGTGTTAGACGAAATTTAGGGACAAAATGAATTAGAAAAGGAAATAAAGAGTTTAAGTTATAAAAACTCCCGTGTGCTGTTCATTTCACTCGATCGAGTGGTTTTAAACCCCTCGATTGAGCACTGTTGATGCTTCAACTGCTTGGTCGAGTAGAATTTTACTCGATCGACTGGTTCCCTTTATTGCTTTGCTCGATCGACTGGTTAAAGCGCTCGAACGACCGACTTTTCACTCGATCGAGTACAAAAAGTACTCAATCGAGGACTTTTCTCGCGTAAGCTTTTGAATTTCGTCTTTTCTTCCTCGGAATGCGTAAAACTTCCCCAAACCTGCATAAAAACACATGCAAAAATTTCCAAAATACCAAATACGGATAAGCACAGTCTATAGTCTTACGTTTATGCTAAAAACTGTCTAAAACTAATTGTCCTAATTAAAACGCAATAAAACAAATTCAAAAGAAATTCAAAAATTATCTATTACAAAGTGTTACACGGGGCATTTCCCCGTTTAATTCCCATCAAATTTCAGTAGCCCCTTGGTGGGTTTCTGACTGCAGGACGTCACCTCAGCAACATTGACTGTCCTCTTCAACTTCCATGAGCATGAGTAATCACTTGAAACGGTAGGAGGGGAGTAGTTCACATCCACATAAGCATGAACCTTCCTCGTCCTTGCTCCTTTATCACCAGCTTTAGCGTCAACATCTCCAGTTTGATTGATAATGATTGCACCATGTCCTTTGACAGCTTCCCCTTTGCTTTCATCTCGTACCTACAAAGAAGGAAAACAGACGAACTTTCCTCCTTTTTGCTCTCAGTCTGAGGCGGAGGGTTAACAATAGCGGCACAATTCTCCAAATTTTCATTTGGAGTGTCAATACTAGGATCAATAGAAGAGAGAGCATTGCAAGGCTGGGCTTGCATGGGAGCTCTCCGGAATTTAGACTGATGAAAAATCAGCTCCTCGTCCCCTACCTGAAAGGTCAAAGTCTTCCCCCCGACGTCTATTACTGCACGGGCAGTGGACAAAAATGGTCGCCCTAAAATAATAGGGGTGTATGCATCTTCGGGGATGTCTAAGACAACAAAATCGACGGGAATAAAGAACTTCCCGATCTGAACAGGTACGTCTTCTACTACACCTAGTGGCCGTGATAAACTGCGGTCGGCCATCTGAACAGTCATGTTGGTACAACTCAGCTTTGTCAAACCAAATCTCTTGGCCAGAGACAAAGGTAAGACACTCACGCTAGCGCCTAAATCGCATAACGCGTTATCAATCAAATGCATACCGATATGACACGGAATTGAAAAACTACCCGGGTCTGATTGCTTAGGGGGTAACTTATTTTGAAATAGGGCTGACCCCACCTCAGTCAAAGCTACGGTCTCACTGTCATTAATAGTCCTCTTACGCGCTAAAATTTCTTTCATAAACTTTAAATAAGAGGGAACCTTAGTCAGCAATTCAGTGAACGACACGGTGACTTCCAAGCTCTTCAAAAGTTCGACAAATTTGCCGAATTGTTGATTAGCTTTAGTATTTTGCAGCCGCCTCGGGAAGGGAACCGTGATAGGTATCTCAAGTCCCTTGTTTCTCGCTTCCAATGTATCTTCCGGTGCAAGTTCTGTATCCTTTGGACGCTTCTTACCTCTCGAACGAGGTCTTTCCGGTGATTTCTCGCTTAAACGAGCACTAGCAGGCTCTCGAATAATCTTCCCGTCATAAATACTATTCGATCGACCAATTTGCTCACTCGATCGAGCAGTTTCTTCATCAATGTCATTCGATCGAGTACAATTTCCACTCGATCGACCAACTCCACTTTCTGCTTCACTCGATCGAGTAGATAAACTACTCGATCGACCAACCTGTTCTTCCTGTTCACTCGATCGAGTGGAAAAACCACTCGATCGAGGGCTTTCATCTTCAGTTCTACTCGATCGAACACCAGATTTCAGTCGATCGAGCAACTGCTTTGTCGTGAGCCCTTTTTTCTCGACAGTACACTGTTCACCATCAGTTGCAGACTTCCCCGGGTCTGATTTCGACACTTCCGGTCCCTCATAATAAAGACCGCTTCTCCATTCTATTAGATGTACCGTCTCATTTTATTCTTCTCGTTTTGAGTCGGTAAATGACCCTGCTTTCTTGAGGATTGATTTGCGGCCAGTTGGGCAACTTGAGTTTCAAGTGCCTTAATAGACGCGTCTTTCTGTTGATTTTGTTGATCACTCAGCTGCAACTGCTTTGTAATGGATTGCAACATAGACTTTATCTCTCCTATTTCACTCACCCCACCGGAAGATGAGGCACCATGGTTAGGAGGATTGAAAGAAGGAGGCTTCTGAAAGCCTTGTTGATTCTTGTGTGGAGGAATATACGGCTGCTGTTGGTTCGGAGGAGCAGTGGGATTGAGCACATTCTGACTACTCCACCTCAAATTGGGATGGACGTTCGGCTCGAAATAAGTGTTGTTCTGCCTGTAATGTTGAAAGGCAGCACAAGACTCATTGGAGTTGGGACAATGATCTGAGACATGTCCCTCTCCTCCACATCTTCTACAGATGAAAGGACCGTCGACACAAAGATTCACCCGATACATCCCTCCTTTGGAAGCTCCTCCCAACTCATATTTATCAAATCTTGCGGTGAGAGCTTCAAGTGCGGCTCTGAAGAAGATTCAAAGACTCTTCTTTGATTGCCTCTGGAGTTCCCATATTCAGCTTTATGGGTGGCCAAATCATCAATGATCTTCCACCCCTTAGTCTCTCCCATGTTCTCAGCAAATCGGCCATTGGCAGCAGCATCCAAAATAGCTCTCTGATCGTCGTACAACCCATTATAGAATTGATTGCATAGACTCCACTTTTCGAACCCATGGTGCGGAATGGTTCGCACCAGCTTCTTGAAACGGACCCATGCTTCATGAAAGTTCTCATCAGGCCCCTGTTTAAAGCTCGTGATCTGAGCTCTAATGGCAATAGTCTTCAATGCAGAAAAGTACTTCTTATAAAATGCTAAAGCCAGTGAATTCCAGTCAGTTATCCCGTGAGCAGCCCGGTCCAAATCCCTATACCACTCCCTTGCAGCATCGCGGAGTGAGAAAATAAACACGGTTTCTTTTATCTGATCCGGGGTCACGCCAGTTGGTGGGGGTATGGAGCAGCAATAATCGATAAAGGTCTCCATGTGCTTAGCTGCATCTTCATTTGCAGCTCCCCCGAACTGGTTCCTTTCAACCAAGTTGATATAAGAAGGCTTCGGTTCGAATTTTCTTGCCTCCCCTGGTAGTACAAATCCCTTATAGAGATTCGCAGCTGTCGGCTCAGAGTGACTAGCAATAGTTGCTTCTTCAGCCATTTCTAGAAAATATGGAGAAGTGACTGTTTCAGCTGATGAATTGGAAACTGGAGATGAAGGTGGATCTTCCTCGAACAGCTCGTTCTCGTAAAAGCTTGACAGAGTACTCAGCTCTTCCTCTGTCGGTAATACCCTTTGTGATCGTCTCAACTCGCGCAAAGATTTCTCAAGCTCAGGATTATAAGGCAATAATTCACCACCCTGTGACCTGCGCATAAGAAGAAACTACAAATAGGATATAAGAATAGTCTAAGGAACGGATGTCCCTTAAACTGAAAAGAAAGACTAAAAATAAACAACTAATAATGTAACAATTGCCTCCCCGGCAACGGCGCCAAAATTTGACACGGCTATCGCAACCCTATCAAAGATAAAACCTAACGGTCTCAACTAAAATGTAGCAGAGGCAGTCGAGTATCGAATCCACAGGGAGGTAATGTAATTAACAGTTGCCTAATTCTAGTCCTAAAGTAACAATGGGGGGTTTTGTTGAATTGATTTCTAAACTACGAGATTTAAAGGAAAAGGAAATAAAAACAAAAGCAATAAGGGCAGAAAATCGGTTTAAACTATCAAGAAGAGAGGGACATGTCGGGATTTCGGTTCACTATGGTAGTCCAATAACTCAGCTGTAAATGACTCAGATGAACTAATGTGAGACGGATGTTGAAAGGTCCTTTCGGTCCACTTTCTATCCTAAAATACCACTAACTTAACTTTCGTCCTCATTAGGGTAGTCTACTGTTCATAGCAGGCCTATTTAGTTCAATCTTTCGATCCAGGATTAATTTTAGCCAGATTAAAGGGTGACATAGAAGCGTGCACTCAACTAAGTCGAATAAATATAGTTAAATTGCTATGGTGACAGGGTCTCACAATTAATTCATCTAATTCATTTACTACGTCGTCATATTTCTACCGCAGATTACCTAATCCCAACATGAAAGGGATTTAGTTACTCATATCGCTAATTAAACTAACAGCAATTAAAATTCCAGCAGAAAACATAATGAAATAACAATAGATTGCAATAAGGAAGATTAGGGCAAGACGTAAATGCAACGAAACAAGTAATAAAAGCAAACAAATGATTAATTATTATTAAAGGGAGAGAAGGAATTACAATCCAAGCGAATTCGGCGTAAAGAACACAAATTCCAAGTGAAACAATCCCGAAAATAAAGTAACAGTAGAGAAGGATGAAGTACGTGATAATGTTAACAGTAGAGTGTTTTCTAATATCAAAGATGATCCTAATTAACCTAGTAAAGCGTGCTTAAATAGCAAAAGAAAATAAGTTTAACGAAAATAAACAACTCACGGGCTGTTTAAAGCCCAAAACCAACGAAACCACTCGATCGAGTGGATTAAAACCACTCGATCGACCAACTCTTCAGCAATTTCTACTCGATCGAGTAACAGGTCTTTGTGCAGCTTAAGGCTCGAGTGAAAAACCACTCGATCGACCATCAGAGGACGTGAAAACCACTCGATCGAGTGGTAAAACTCCTCGATCGAGTACTTCATCTTCATTTCAGCTCAAGTCCGCGTCTAAGTGCCTCGTATTGCGTGCCACGACGCTTCCAAACACAGTATCTCACTCAGGAAAATCCCGTCTCCTCTAAATGCATGCAAAAAGGACGAAAAGGGTACGATTCCACTACTTTCGCGTTCATTTCTACAAAATGGGCAAAACGAACCAAAGTAGCCAATTCGGGGCAAAATACCATAAAAACAATATGAAAATGCATAGAAATACGTGCTGAAATAGGCTAAAAAGACTATACATTAGGCACGTATCACTGTTCCAACGTCACACCTGGGAATAGACATTTTTTCTTTGTTGAATCTGGTGAGGAATGTCCTAAGAGTTTCATCAGGCTTCTGTGTAATCCTGTAAAGATCACTGGATCGCTTGTCCAACTCCCTGCTACTCGCAAACTGCTGGTTGAAGTTGTTGATTGGGTTGGCAAAACAATGGATGCTCCCAGTTGGCAGGTTGATGTACCATTGTAAAGCAGGTCCGGTCAGGGTTGTTCCAAATCTCTTACACATACAAACTTGCCTGAACTCACTGGGAATGGATGCAGCTAACATTTTCTATTTGTTGAGGGCCACATGATTCTTTGGATCCGTAGTTCCATCATAGATTTTCATAGACGGGTCCACAAACTTTTTTGGCAAGTCCACTTTTGCTATTTCGTCTATGAAAGGCGAATCAGCATAGCTGTCAGGGGCAGCCTCTTCTAAACTGGCAGGTACTCCAGGTATCTTCTTGAATTTTTCATTTAGCTTCTTGATTTCCTCGACCACTGCCATCATGATGGCTGCTGCAGATTCATCAGGTTTTTCATTGTCATTTTTTGGCTCACCATCGTCATCAGCATTGCGAACTTAGAACCACTTGGGCTTCCAAAACTCGAAAAATCAATGTTTTTGATAATCGATGCAAATGGTGTTCCTGGCTGGAATCTGGAGCCTGCTCCCTGGGTTTTCTCCAATTGTTGTTTCAGAGCTGACTCAGATTCTCCTAACTGAAGGATTTCAGCCTCGGTTTGGGCTACTTTTTCTTTCAAGCTTTCCGACTCAGCTATTTGTTGGAGGGTTGCGTTCAATTGTTCTTCAATGGTAGGCTGGGACATTTTTGTAGGTTATTTGGATTTTTATAAGATGAGAAAAAAGATTTAAAGAGCTATATGCCCCACGGTGGGCGCCAATTATTTTGTATGGATTTTGCGCAAGGCGAAATCAGGTCAGGATAGGTCTAGGCAGGGTTAACTAGCTCTGATTGGTCTGTGGGTCAGGTTGACAGGGTATTGCAAGAAATTTAAAGTATGATAAAAGAACAAAAATAAGACAAGAGCTTTTGTACGTGAAAAACCCTTAAATGGGAAAAAACCACGGGCACCAAGCCAGGAGAGGATTTCAATATTTTATAGAATATTTAGCACAATTGATCGTAATAAGCTCAAGTGTTATAAGAGAATGTTGTATGCTTTGAATATGTCTTCTTCTCCTTAGAATGATTTCCAAATGCTTCTTATATAGTGATATGCTGAACGGCTGGTTTATCTCACCATAAATGCCAAATATCTTGTCTTAATTACCCGTAATAATACCCATTATTACGCCCTTAATTGCTGCCTTAATTATGGAATCTTCCCAATTAATGCTGCGCGTATATTCTTCTTAGAATATGATTTCCTGGTCTAATATCGTCCTGATATTTTGACTATCGTCCTCTCCATGGCCTGACGCCTATTTTCATGTGTCCTGGTAGCTTGACATCCTGACACCCTGACAGTCAGGTCAAGGTAAGATATTGATTAGGGATATCTACGGATTTCCAGGCCCAACACCTATAAATAGGAAAGTCGACATGAGGTTTTAGGAACACATCATACATTACTTTTCCATTACTTGCTGTTGAATCCTGCTTTTCTCTCTATTTCTGGATCCTAATATGTAATTCTCTCTTTATTCTCTTTAATTTGCGATGTTATTTATTTCTTCAATTTTCGCTCTTGTTTTCATTGTTATGCATAGCTAATTTCTTGAATGCTAGGATTAGGGGAGTCATAGTTGTATAGCAATGATGCGATAGTTGGTTTAAGAGATTTAATATGAGAATTGCTTCATTAACAATTTAATTATAATCGTTTAGTTGAATGCATTCTTCTAAATCCGTTAATTTGGTTAAGTTTAGACCTAGATCGGAAGATTGGAATGAATAGACCTGTTATGAGTAATAGACTACCCTAGTAAGGGCGGAAGCTAAGCTAGTTGTATTTTAGGGCGGATAGCGGACCGGAAGGACCTTTCCTTTACCCTTCTCACATTAGATCGACTGACCTACCTTCAGCTTATTTGTGCATCTATCATGATAACCCGACATCCTGGCATTTTTCTCTCTATTTGATTTCTCTCTTCTTTCATCCCTTGCCTTGCCTTCATTAATTTAGTAACAAAACTCAAACCCCCAAATTGTGACCGTAGATAGACTGAATTGACAAGTAGATAGTGACCGCCTCCTTGTGGAGATCGAACCTACTTACTGATGACTTCTGTTAGTAGTACTTAGGTATTTATTTTTGGTACCTAACAACGGTATCAATAATCACCTTTGGTTCCTTATACCATGACGGTTTATTTCGTGACTCGGTGATATTATTTGGTTAATTACATTTTAAAGGGTATTTTAACACTCTTCTCTTCATTCTAACAGCTGTTCTTCTTTTATTTGTATTTTTAACATATTAGTCATAAATCAAGATCATTCTTGGTTCCCCATACCATGTCGGTTTAATCCGAGCACTGACAGGCTAGTCGTGTATCTACCAAAAATAACCAACTGGCACTAACTAATATAGCTAGGGAAGTCGGGTCGATCTCCACAGGGAGGCAAGATATCTGTTAAGGTCTATCTATTTAGGTCACTAAATAGGGTTTTGAATTTGATTTCTAAACTAATAAAAACTTAAAGGAAAGAGCGATAAAGAGAGAGCAATAAAAGATAGAAATTATAATAAAGATGATCAAATGAGAGAGAACATGTCAGGATTTCGGTTCACCATGGTAGTCCAGCGACTTAACTGCAAATAGCCTAGATGATCTACTGTGAGAAGGGCATGAGAAAGGTCCTTCCGGTCCGCTATCCACCCTATAATTCCACTAACTTAACTTCCATCCTCATTAGGGTAGTCTACTGTTCATAGCAGGTCTATTTATTCCAATCTTCCGATCCAGGAGTAAATTTAACCAGATTAAAAGTAACTTAGAAGCGTGCACTCAACTAAGTCGGTATTATAGTTAAATTGCCATGGGTACAGATTCTCACAAGTAAACAACCTAGTCTATTCGCTACATCGTCACAATCCTACCATGGATTCCCTAATCCCAACATGAAAGGATTTAGCTGCTCATATTACTAATGTTGTCAATAATAATAATGATGAATAAACTAATGAAAGACATGATGAAATAACAGTAATTAAGCATAAATGAAATTAGGGCAGAATAATTAAGACAATAAAACAAGCATTAAAGTAAGGAAATAATGAGATTAAGATTAAAAGGTGAAGAGAGATTACAATCTCAAGCGATTCCGGCGTAAAGATCAAATCCACTAAGCAAAAGATTAAGGAGAAGAGAGTTTACATTAGAAAGTATTAGAGAGAAATTAAGAGAGTAAAGTGACGTTCTTAAGATGAGTAAAACGTAATTAATAACCTAACTATGAAAGCTTAAATAGAAAAACAAAGTTTATCACGAAATAAGTCCAACACGGGTTAATTAAGCCCGTGTAAAATCAAAACCTCTCGATCGAGCAGTATAAAACCACTCAATCGATGACTTCAAAGGCTAAACCTCTTGATCGAGTAAAAAGATCACTCAATCAAGGAAACCCTCTAAGCAGCATTTCGATTGAGTACAATAAAGCACTCGATCGACCTCTTCAACTTCCCAAACCACTCGATCGAACAAATAAACCCATCGATCGAGTGTTCTTCCTCCAAGCCATCTTCCAAATCGTGTTTGACTGCTCCGTTGACTACCCTTAACGCATCCCAATGCATAACTCTCGCTCTAGCATTCCCGTCTCCTCAAAATGCTTGCAAAACAGGATGAAAAGAGCACGGTTTCACCACTTTCAGGTTCATTTCTGCAATTCAGACAAAACAAACTAAAGTAGCCAATTCAGGGCATATTGCAATACATAACGGTATAAAAATGGATAGAAATACGTGCAAAATAAGACTAAAAAGGGTATATAAAATTCACATATCAAATCTCCTCAAACAGAACCTTTACCCGTCCTCGAGTAAACTAAATGAAAACTAATGGAGCGGAAATGAAAACTCAGAGCTAGTTATAACTTTTCTACTTGAACCAATTTAATGCAACAGAAATCAACAGGCTACAGCTACAGTAGTCAATACGCAAACGAGTTATACGATGTCCATAAATAAAGCTGACCTATCGACCTTGCAAGACCAACAAATTCGGACTCTCACGTGGTCACTCTTCTCTCATGAAGCAAAGGGTGAATTATATATGTATAAGAGAGAAAGAGAAACAGACACTCACCTAAACTGCGACCTACATAACATGCATGCAACAAAGATGATAGACGATTTAAGTACTATGCACACATTCCAACCAACAATGTCCGTCACAGCCGAGGGCTTACAAATAGTATAGGAATAATGAGGTTCAGGTGAGATAAAGCAAAATAAATTATGGAAATGTGGAGGTAAAAGCGCCAAGCTATTTCCTAAACAGGACCATATGAAACCATCCGAATCTCAACTGACTGAAAATAAAGCACAAGTGCCCTTCATTTGGCACACAGCTCACTAACCAAATACACTATCTCCTCAAAAATAAATGGATAAGAACAGAGGAGTGAAACGGTCACAAAATTACCTTTTTTAAAACGGTCTCAATTAATCAAACAACACAACACAAATCAAATTTTTTCTTTTTTTTCTTCTTCTCTACCTTACGTGAATTCCAACTCTTTTTCATTTTTTTCTTTTTCTTTTTTTCTTTCATTCACGTTTTTCTCTTTTTTTTTTTCTTTTTCATGTTTTTTTTTCTCATTCCTCTACCAACTCCACACAATAGAGACGAGCCAAACTCGTAATGGATCAACGTACCACAAAAGACACTAAACTAGCTTGACTGGACAGGCTTAGTTTGGATGTAGCTAATGAGTAAAAAAGGCTAAATTTGGCTTAAGTGGAGCTAAATGGGTGAAAAATGTAAGAAAGGGAAATTTGCAAGCATCTCCCTGCATGTGACACCGACCACAAACCCGAATGTATGGAATTGACAAGAAATCGAATGTCATAAATGTGCAAAAAGATGAACATGCTATGCAAGGAGTACTACTCTCAATTCCTATGTAAACCGGTCATGAATGTCACCAGTTATATGACTCTAAATCTCAGAAATTATAGAGTAGGTTGCCAATTTATCAGGTTAAGTCTACACGGTCAGCTTAATTTGAACAAAAACTCGTAGATTATGCGTAAGACTCAGCTAATAACTTTCAATAAAAGTGCAAGGCTCAAGTAAAAATGACAAGTTAAAGTGCAATATCATCACGGAAATCAACCGTTCCGACTCAACCTATATGCAAAATGAAACGTTAATATTTTTTTTTATTTTATGAATTTTCTAATTTTTTGGGATTTTTATGATTTTTAAAATAAATTAAAACAATGCAAGCAGAAAAATAGAAACGTGAATGCAAAACAAATGCAAATGCAGACTCTAATTTTTTTGGATTTTTATGATTTTTAAAATAAATTAAAACAATGCAAGCAGAAAAATAGAAACGTGAATGCAAAACAAATGCAAATGTAGACTCAAAGGATGCATTACCCTCCCCAAACCAAAACGGACAACGCCCTCGTTGTCCTCCAGCATACACCAGCAGATATATATAGGGGAACAGGAAAATATAACCAATAAATGAATGAAAAACAATAAATAAAAAGAAGACAAAAGAAATAAAAAAACAAGAATGTACATACAAAACACGAACTTTCCCAAACCAGCCTGAAAACTGGGGAAGTGAGTACACCAGTAGCTACTCGTCAGCCTCGTCCGTCACGTCCTCCACCGTGTAGTCCGGGTCCACCTGCTTCTCTCTCCTCCTCGCCTCCTCAGCCTGAGTACGCGCCTCCGCCTCAGCTTTGCCCTCCTCCTCGTCAGTGGTTGGCTTTGGGTACCCCTCCGCTGGGTACAGGTAAAAGGACGGGTGTGACCAACCCTCAGAAACTGGACGTCGTCGCCTCATGTGATACTCGTATAGAGGGAATAAAGTAAGAGCTATATCCCGCTCCATACGAGCCTGCCTGCTAAGAAGCTCAAGCAACAAACTGTCACGGCGCCCTTGGTCAAGGACCGCGGACACCTCAAAGGGTGGAGGAGGTACAAAATTAGATGGGTAAACCGGCTGTGTCTGGTCGAGTGCAGGAGTAGGAGTAGGAGTAGGAGTAGGGATCGGGGTAGGAATGGCCGTGGAAGTCTGGCCACCCATAGAAGGTGTGGATCCCTCTCCGGTCTCAGGTCTCCTCTACTTCTTAGAAGCGGACATGGTGGGAGGTGGTTGAAGCGGTAGGTGGTACATGGGTAATGGTGGAGGTAACCTACCCCTAACAGTGGGCAGGGGAACGAGACGAGGTAGAGTGGTGCAAGGAAGGGTCTCAGACAAGGAACCAGAAATCTTCCAAGTCTGGTGGTCGGAAGCAAGCCAAAACATGGACAACATAGCAGGAATGCCGAGGTACCTATCAGTGTCTAGATACGATAAGTCACGAGGGAAGACGCGGAAGAGAGAACGAGCAAGAAAAGTGGCTATGCCACCGCAGGCGATGGTGCCCGTGGTCTTCTCCCTCACAGTGTGAAAGTACTGGGCGGTCAGGTAGGCAATGTTAAGGACAATGGGTCCCTCACGGTCAATGTTCAGATACCCGCCCAGAATAGAAAGCTCAATGTTATTCAGATTGTTTGGTTCTTTACGGCCAAAAATAGTACTACCCATCAGACGCAGGAAGTATCGGGCAGGGGGAAGGTGGACCTGAGCGAGCTTGCGCTCCTCGTAAGTAGTCTGTGCCAAGGTCCTCCACAACATGCAAATCACCTTCCTAGGGGCATCAATAGGACCCGTAAAAGAAAGTCCTAGCCTAGTACCAAACTCCTCTAAACTCAAATAAAAAGTCTAGTTTAATAACCGGAAAGACACGGAAGCGTAAGTGGGGTCAGTGTCGTGTGCCCCAGAAGAGAAGGTAAAGGAGCTGAAAAACTCGAGGGTCAGCTCCTTGTAGGTCAAGGAACTCATGGTCACTAGGCCAGACATCCTCGTACCCCTCAAAATCTCACAAACTGGCTCGTAAATACCAAGTCTATCAAGTGACTGACGGCACAAAAACTTTGTAGACAAAAAATCACAGCTAGCTAAATCAAAGAATCGAGTGCGATGAATAGCATTTACAAAAATTACCTCGGGATAGTCGGGGTGCCAGTCGAGTGAGTCGTTCTCTCGGATGGTGACGCGGCCAGCAGAGCGGCCAGCAGTAGGAATAGCTCGTGCGCGACTCCGGCCTCTAGTACCTGAAATAGAAGCCTGTCCTCTGACAGAGCGAGGTACTAAGGTCGCCCGTGCAACAGGATGACCGGGTGACCACGCAACGAGGGTGGTCACGATGACGACGTGCTAGATGTGGGGGCGCAATAGTGGAAGCAAAGAAAACCGACACGAAGAAGAGCTAGCAGCAGAACTAGCTAAAACAGAGGCTGAAACGGAAGTGGAAGTGGGAGCGGAGCTAGCAGCAGAACTAGCAGCAGTAACAACAGTACCAGCAGTAGTAACAAGTAACACGGGTGTAGTAGCAGCGGTACTAACAGGTGTGGTGACGGTGGTGGCAGCAGGGACCACCATCTCAGCAGAGGACGGAACTACAGTCAAACTAGACGAAGGCATAGAACTACTGTCCATCCTAATCAAGTAAGCAAGGGGAAACGATAATCAATTAATCAATTAAACATAAAACCCCCAAAACAGTCAAAATTTTCGACTTCAAGCATTAACCCTAAACCCTATTACTTCATAAACTCGAAATAAATCAATTAAACAACAATAAAGTAAAGGGAAAACTTGCTTGATCAATAAACCCACAAGATAAGCAAGAAAATCGACTAAAAATGATGCAAATGGCGATTTTTCAACCGAAAATCGCAAACCCTAAATACCCAAATTGACCGTGAAAAAGAACAAATTTGAAGGGAAAATTAGAAGGCAAATGTCGATTTAATAGCAAGGAACAAATTGTGGGTGGTGGATTTGGTGTTGGGCAAAAGTTATGGAGGTTTTGGAGGATTTGTCGTGCAAAGGAAGGGCAAAAATGAAGAACAAAATAAAATGAAAGAAGAAAATAGAAGTTTAAAGGAATACTTCCTGCGTGCGATTATCAGTTTCACTCGATCGAGCGTTTTAAAACAACTCGATCGAGAAGTCCTGTCTTCAATTCACTCGATCGACTAAAAATCTATTCGATCGAGAACTCCTTATTTTTGCCATTTCGATCGAGGAACTGGAAACTGCTCGATCGAACCCTTTTCCTGTGCATTCCACTCGATCGAGTACAAAGCGTACTCGATCGAGTGCTTTTCTTCGTGTAATTCATCACAATGCGTCATTATTTCCCCAAACCTGCATAAAAACACTCGCAAACATATCCCGAACATACCAAATCACAAAAATAACAGTCTATAGTCTTTCTAACTACGCTAAAAATAGTCTAAATTCTAACAGTCTTAAAAATGCAATAAAGAAAATCAACGAAAATTTAAAATTAATTTTTACAATTTGTTACAACGGGGCATTCCCCGCTCAATTCCCAAAACAATTCAGTAGCCCAGCGGAGGGCTTCTGACTGGAGGAGGTCCCTTCAGCGTCCTTGACCGTCCTCTTTGTTCCCCACGAGCTTGAATTTGAACCAGTAGGGGGAGAATAGTTAACATCCACGTATGCACGAACTTTCCTCATCCCTTTATCTTTCCCATCAGCTTTGACGTTAGGATCCCCATTTTGATTGTCTTAAATTGCACTATGACCTTTGACAACTCCTGTATCCAATCCATCTGTACCTGTAGCTAGGAAAACAGATGAATGTTCCTCCTTTTCGCTCTCAATCTGAGGCGGAGAGGTTACAATTGCAGCACAAAAATCCAAATTTTCATCTGGAGTGTCAATGGAGGAAAGGGTATTCCAAGGTTGAGCTTGCATGGGAGCCCTACGACACTTAGATTGATGGAAAATTAATTCCTCATCTCCTACCTGAAACGTGAGTGTCTTACCCTCGACATCTATCACTGCGCGAGCAGTGAATAAAAATGGTCTCCCTAAAATAATAGGGGTGTGAGTGTCCGCGGGTAGGTCAAGCACTACAAAGTCAACGGGAATAAAGAATCTCTTGACTTTGACAGGTATGTCCTATATTACTCCTAACGGGCGTGATATACTATGATCGGCCATCTGTACGGTCATGTTTGTGCAATTAAATTTAGTCAAACCAAGTCTCTTTGCGAGAGACAAAGGTAAGACACTCACGCTAGCACCAAGATCGCATAGCGCGTTATCAATCAAATGGGTACCTATGTGACATGGAATTGAGAAACTACCCAGGTCTTACTGTTTAGGTGGCAACTTATTTTGAACTAGGGCAGTCCCTACCTCAGTTAAAGCTACCGTCTAATGATCGTTGATATACCTCTTACGTGACAAAATTTCCTTCATAAACTTTAAATAAGAGGGTACCTGTGTCAGTAACTCGGCGAATGGAACAGTGACCTGTAAGCTTTTCAGGAGCTCGGCAAATTTACCGAACTGTTGATTGGCTTTCATGCTCTTTAATCGCCTTGGGAAGGGCACAGTAATAGGAATCTCGAGCCCTTTGTTTCTCTCTTCCAACGTCTCAGCAGGTTCAAGCTCTCTGTCAGTCGATCGAGACTTTTTACCTCTCGATCGAGTCTTTCCAGGTGAAATTTCACTCGATCGAGCAATAGTAGCCTCTCGATCGAGTTCCTCAATAAGCACAGTGTTCGATCTAGGTAAATTTTCACTCGATCGAATAGTTTCTTCATTATTTTCACTCGATCGAGTGATTTGCACCTCTCGATCGATCCCTTGATTATCCAGTTCACTCGATCGAGTAGAATTTGCCTTCGATCGAGTGATTTCAGCTTCTTTTATACTCGATCGACCCCCTGAAACTAGTCGATCGAGTATATTCTTCGTGGTAAGAATATTTTTAGCGACAATTGACTGTTCATCAGCATTTATGGCCTTCCCCGGGTCTGATATGTCATCTAAAGTTGACAATTTTGGTCCTTCATATGAACGACCACTTCTCAAATTAATCAAGTTTACCGTCTCGTGTGGATTCTTCTCATATTGGGACGACAAATGACTCGGTTTCCTCGTGGTCTGGTTGGCGGCGAGTTGAGAAACTTGAGTTTCAAGTGACTTGATGGATGCTTCTTTCTGTTGGTCACTTAGTTGCCATTGCTTTGTCAATGACTGAAGCATTGTCTTTAACTCAGCTAGCTCACTTATCCCACTTGAAGATGATGCTCCTTGATTCGGTGGAGGAAAAGAAGGAGGCTTTTGGAAGCCTTGTTGAGCCTTGTGAGGAGGGATATATGGCAGCTGCTGCTGCGGTGGAGGAGTGGGATTAAGAACATTTTGACTTGACCACCTCAAATTAGGATGGACTGCCCCTTGATTGTTACAATAAGAACCTCCCCCTTGCCTATATTGCTGAAAGGCAAGGACCTGTTCTTTTTCAGTAAGACAGTCAATAGCGGTATGACCGTCATCGCTCCCACACCTCTCACGAATGACAGTTTCCTGTCTAGTCAACAGATGAACCGTCTGTTGATCTCCAGCAGATTGCTATTGCAATCTATCAAACCGGGCATTCATGGCTTCTAGCTGAGCCACGGCTGCCTTATCAACCGAATGGACCGTTCAAATACCGTCCCGTGGGTTCCCATCTTCAGCACAATGGGTTGTCATCTCCTCAATAATGCCCCATCCCTTATCATCATCAATATTCTTTTGAAATCTTCCGTTGGATGAGGCATCAAGTATAGCTCTGTGGTCATCGTACAACCCATTGTAGAACTGGTTGTACAAGATCCACTAATCAAAACCATGGTGAGGAAGAGACCTCACCAACTTCTTGAACCGACACCAAGCTTCATAGAAAGTCTCATCAGGTGCCTGCTTGAAACCAGTAATCTTACCCCTCGGCTGATTAGTGCGTTGTGGAGGGAAGTATCTTTTGTAGAAGGCAAGTGCGAGAGTCTCCCAGTTGGTGATACCAGTAGTTATCCGGTCAAGATCAGTCAGCCACTCACGGGCTGAGTCAGTCAGAGAAAAAGGAAAAAGCACTTCCTTTATCTTGTCTTGTGTTAATCCCTTTGTAGCGGGAATAGTAGAGCAATAGTCGGTAAAGACTTCCATATGCTTTCGCGGATCTTAACCCGCCACACCTCGGTATAGATTTCTTTCCACCAAATTTATGTAAGAGGGATGGATATCAATGGTGTTATCGTCCTCAGTCTGGAGATTGAAACCTTTAGGAATAGAGGATGCTTTGGGCTCCGGTGACTTGCAATGTTAGGCATCTTTACTGGCTTGTTGGCAGAAATGAGATTATCTTCTTCTAGAGACTGGTCTTCTGCAAATAAAAAGTGTTGTAGCTCGGGCTTGAAAGTATTCAAGTCTTCCTTTCGAAGTTCTCTTTGCAGACGGAGTCTATGCCGAAACAGTCTTTCTGGCTCAGAATCAGCTGGAAATAACTCCGACCTGTTTGACCTGGGCATACACAACACTGAAAGAGATAAATGAGAACTGTCTAAAGGAATAAAAATTACCTGAGACGGATAAAAACAAACGAAAACAAGAACAGATAGGGCTATTGCCTCCCCGGCAATGGCGCCAAAATTTGACAGGCTAGTCGTGTACCTACCAAAAATAACCAACTGGCACTAATTAATATAGCTAGGGAAGTCGGGTCGATCTCCACATGGAGGCAAGATATCTGTCAAGGTCCGTCTATTTAGGTCACTAAATGGGGTTTTGAATTTGATTTCTAAACTAATAAAAGCTTAAAGGAAAGAGCGATAAAGAGAGAGCAATAAAAGATAGAAATTATAATAAAGATGATCAAATGAGAGAGAACATGTCAGGATTTTGGTTCACCATGGTAGTCCAGCGACTTAACTACAAATAACCTAGATGATCTACTGTGAGAAGGGCATGGGAATGGTCCTTCCGGTCCGCAATCCACCCTAGAATTCCACTAACTTAACTTTCGTCCTCATTAGGGTAGTCTACTATTCATAGCAGGTCTATTTAGTTCAATCTTCCGATCCAAGAGTAAATTTAACCATATTAAAAGTAACTTAGAAGCGTGCACTCAACTAAGTCGATATTATAGTTAAATTGCCATGGGTACAGATTCTCACAAGTAAACAACCTAGTCTATTCGCTACATCGTCACAATCCTACCATGGATTCCCTAATCCCAACATGAAAGGATTTAGCTGCTCATATTACTAATGTTGTCAATAATAATAATGATGAATAAACTAATGAAAGACATGATGAAATAACAGTAATTAAGCATAAACGAAATTAGGGCAGAATAATTAAGACAATAAAACAAGGATAAAGCAAGGAAATAATGAGATTAAGATTAAAAGGAGAAGAGAGATTACAATCTCAAGCGAATCCGGCATAAAGATCAAATCCACTAAGCAAAAGATTAAGGAGAAGAGAGTTTACAGTAGAAAATATTAGAGAGAAGTTAAGAGAGTAAAGTGGCGTTCTTAAGATGAGTAAAACGTAATTATTAACCTAATTATGAAAGCTTAAATAGAAAAACAAAGTTGATCACGAAATAAGTCCAACACGGGTTAATTAAGCCCGCGTAAAATCAAAACCTCTCGATCGAGCAGTATAAAACCACTCGATCGAGGACTTCAAAATCTAAACCTCTCGATCGAGTAAAAAGATCACTCGACCGAGGAAACCCTCTAAGTAGCATTTCGATCGAGTACAATAAAGCACTCGATCGACCTCTTCAACTTCCCAAACCACTCGATCGAATAAATAAACACATCAATCGTGTGTTCTTCCTCCAAGTCAGCTTCCAAATCGTGTTTGACTGCTCCGTTGACCAGCCTTCACGCATCCCAATGCATAACTCTCGCTCTAGCATTCCCATCTCCTCAAAATGCATGCAAAGCAGGACGAAAAGAGTACGGTTTCTCCACTTTCAGGTTCATTTCTGCAATTCAGACAAAACAAACCAAGTAGCCAATTCGGGGCATATTGCAATACATAACGGTATAAAAATGCATAGAGATACGTGCAAAATAAGACTAAAAAGGCTATATAAAATGCACGTATCAAGCACGATGATAAACTTTGAGTAGTTACAAAGGAATGACCTTAACATAATTAGTTCATATCATGCATTTTCATCTTTATTTTCAAATTCATGAGAGTCATAACCATATCATGGATTGTCCTTGGCTAACATAAATGCCATGTCGATTTTTTTCGAGCGCTGTGATGAAACGGTTGAGCAAATACATTTTACATGTTTATTTACAAAACTATTCATGTTAAGCTTGCAAATTCAAACCCGACAACGAGTATCGTCAACATAATGATGAATATTATTCCGAGTCATACTCTACAGTTTAACATAAAAGCGGTCTTAACGACCTTTTCAACAAAAGCGGGTTTCAACACCCTTTTCATAATGGTTTTCATAACCTTTTAAGCAACCAGAAGAGGCCCCTTGGACCGCCGTATGGCTCGCGCCCGAAGGACCTTTATGTTCCCCATTTTTCAAATCTAGGCAGACCATGTTACATCACCCATAGGCTCGCGCCTGAAAAGGCTGTCTGGCACTACTTTTGTTTTATTTTAATACTTGTCTAGGACGATCCTAATTACGGTTAACCCGGATACATGACAGATCAGATTGACGAGTTCATTTTATATTTTATCATTTTCAAGCACATTTTTAGGAAAAATGAATCGTGTTAACCACCGTAAACCTAACTTGGTAAATGGATATTTAATTTCCGCCTTTGCATGCAAATCAACATTTAAATCCAACTCCATATCAATTACTTGATATTTGGATAAACAACCGGCATACCAAATCGCACATGTTAGGTTAAACTTGTGGATGCACATTCAAGCATTAAACCCGTTTTATCAAGTTTTGGACTTAACCAACCAAGATCGACCAATTGAGGCCGCTACTGTAACACCCACATACACCAAGGTGCCTTACCAAGGACCACCCCAACGTATAAAGGTTCTACCATCTCAGTTTTCCGAGGTAAGTAGATCAAATAAACAATAGTAGAACATTTACTAAAAAGCTTTATACTTTACATCATAAAACAGCGTGACAATGGTACAACATAGACAACTTAAAGGACTACTAGTCATGAGTGACGGAGATATCTAATTCGGTAGCGTGATGACTTGATTACCTTCCATGTCCCGCAAGCATCAAGACTAGCCGTACCTGCTAAGCAACTTCTCACCATACCCGAATGGATCACCACAGTTTTGAAAACACAACACGGGGTCAGTTCACTAAATAATAAAGATAAGCAAATGCAACAAGATAAACAACTATTCCACCATCAATCTCCAACTCCCAATCACATCTCATAACCGACTACACACTAAAGTGTGTAGCGCTGCCAAGTTACTGCCGCAACAGATAATCCTCACCGCCAGTGGGAGATCGCAACCTTGCCCACTTAAGCCCCGCTCATCACACGAGCGATAACCCATGTTCATGAATGTGCACATCCCCTCTTGTGGCGGGTTCCACAAAGGGCGAATCAAGGGCGTTAAGCCACTCTCGCAAGTGACTCCACTCAGCCAAGGACGCACATCGCAAACATCATCAAATCAACTCAACTCCAATACTCCATACTCCAATCCACCAACAACAATCAACCAACAATATTAATCATATCAATAAAATCACAACACACATCTTAAATCAATTATATAATCAACTGAGTAGGGAAACTCTACCTCTTTGCTATTCCATGAAAGTGCATCCAACAACTAGCCAAGCAAGACTCCGAGGTGAATCTTACAAGTGGCAACCATATCCTATTACTAGACTACCCCAAAAACCTATTGAAAGATAACGACGAAACATAAACTTACCTTGAGACGCAGACCGAAGTCGGCAACGATGACATCCCAACTCGATGACTCCAAACATGAACTATTCCCTCTTCTTGGGTTAGTGTCTAGTATAATTGAAGGAGTATAAAGGTGGGTGATAGTAGGAGAGAGAGAGAGATTAGGGTTAGAAAGATAAAAGAACCGTAGAAAATTAAATAAGGTTTACGATCTCGTGTTTTATAATAACGTGTCGAGTATAGTCATACTCGGCCCAATAAGCTCTACTCGGACGAGTGTTCCCACTACTTGGCCGAGTAACCTCTACTAGGTCGAGAAAACAGTCACGTAGGTCTCATATCCTTTCCCATATCCCTTGCTACGGGTCTCCCTTAGTCAAATGGTCAGTCAATAGGTCCTTAAACAGAGCGGGTATTACAGTCTTCCCCCCTTAAAAGGAACTCCATCCTCGAAGTTCCTCCCACACCTCCCAACACGACGGACAAGGCACCTAAGGAAATACCTATCGCTCCCACGACGACGAACACCAAATAAGTTTAAGGCGCATATGGCACTAGGTTATAAATATATTTTGACATAATTTTGTCAATCATAGAATCACTATTCTGTTACTGTATACAACCACCAAGTTAATTACGTAACAAAGTTGAGCTTCAAAAGTAAATATTACATAAGTTTATGACAACTTAGAGACTTGAAAGTTAAAACAAAGGTGAAACATAGAAGAAATCTGTCAACTTGTTAGGACTTTTATCGCGATGTTATCTACCCCTCTAAAAAGGAACTTCGTCCCCGAACTTCATTCCACCCGTCGGGCTAAACTCATAAGTGTGTAAAGAATCGACAACATCGAATATATATCACGTCGCGTGAGAGTTACGACACCCTTGTAATATAAGTAAACAACCATCATATTCATGTAAGAAATAGGCATATGCAATATGGACAAAGAGATGTAAATTATACGTATGGGAACCATGATGATACCATTACCATTCCTTCACTCCATTCCGATTCCTATATTACTAGCACCGTCTCAACACTGATTCCGACCGTGTATCATTACCATATAAGCAAGGTTCATATCATGAATACTTAACTCGATACTAGGGCACCGAAACATGCATGCATAGGAAAATAGATACTGATTTTATTCTATAACAAATTCAAATAATAAGGGGTGCAAAGTCCGAATACTCGGTCGAGTATCAAGGAGTACTCGGTCGAGTACGCGATACTCGGTCAAATATCGGCATGCTCGACCGAATTTTTCCAGAGCAGAATGGGATTTTTGGCACCTCATGTCTATAACACCGATGTCATATCATACAAACCAACTAGAGGTCTATCCTCAGCTCGAGGTTCACGGTCTCGATGACCCAATAGCAGTACGGAAAAACAAGTAGTAGCCTTCTGGCCAATTACAACATCCAACATAAAAGAGTATGATAAAAGTTTAGCAAATATCCAACAACAAATCCAGAGACACAAGTCTAGGAAACAAAGAGGAACTCAAATATCCGCACCCTCCTCCATCTCCTCACCACCTCTAGTGCCAGATGTCCCTGCTCTAGATGTTCTCGTTCCCTGATAAGCTCCAGCTGAGTAGTCTCCATCGCCGGTCCACCTCCCTGCCTTGTCCAGCTTACTGCCGTAGTTGGCTCCTCACGATCCTGCGAGGCAGCCAAACTCGGTCTCTGTCGGTGGTCTCCAAAAGCTGGGATCAACCCCATAACTATGGAACCTCCAGTGTCAACCCCGGGTCCTCTCCACCAAACCGGCCGCGCTAAGTCCTTCCTTATACCCTGGTTGTAGGCTATTTCATGCATGTTCCATAGCACCAAGGTAGTGGAGATCCGCTTAGTGAGGTCACTAACCTGCATCCTAGGGTCGTGGACGGTGGGATAAGGCGAGTACTGCGATGGGTAAAAGATAGGTGTAGAAAAGGAAGCTCAATCTCAGTCTCAGCTGTCCTAGCTGCTCTCCCTCTATGGCGCTCGTGGGGCGGGGGAGCAATCGGCTACTTCTTCGTCACGGAGATAGGCTCAGGTAGGTCTAAAAAAATCCTGGGGTCGATCAAGTAAGACCGAGGATCGGGTCTATGCTCACCACTCCCCGGGTCATACTCTGCCAGATGGTCCACCACGGGAATGTGCTCGGGATCTAAGAGCACCATCCACATAGATCCTCTCACCCTCCAAGCAAAACACCCATTATCCAACTTCCTAAGCCACCTATTATGACACCAATATTTCTTATCTATCGTGGGGGCAGACTCGAACAACCCTGTACCCGACGCAGGTGGAGCCTAAAAGTCAGTCAATCTTTGGGCCAAGCGGGTCACTATGCCCCACAAGTAGGTAACGGCTCGAAGACCGTGCCATAATATCCAAACTAGAGCATAGGACCCTGGGAGCACTATAGTAGTAAAAAGGCTTCCTCCTACGAGGGTTAAGATAGGACATCAACATCATTACCTCATGAGTGTTCATCTTGCTCACATCCTCCCTCCCAAACAGCGGACAAGTCATCATCCTAAGGAACATACGGAGTGACACATGTAGAACATCATTAATCAACATGACACTCGCACTCGGAACGGGTCTCCCGGTCATGTAAGGTAGGTAGTGAGGTGCCCCACTATTTTACGCCACATCACTCAAGTACCCCTTCTTCTCAGTCTCTAGCCCAAGATGGCTAGCAAAATCATCAAGTGTCAAGCTATGGTCATCGTTCATAAGGCGGAAAGAAACGGTTTTCCCCTCTACATCATACACAAAGGAGCTCAGAAAATCTAAGGTTAGATATAGGTAGGACTTGTTTCGAAGATGGTAAAGTCCCTCCATTCCCAAGATCTAAAAAATGTGAATGATATCCCCTTTAACCCCCAAGGTCTCCAAGATGTCGGGGTCCACACAACGAGTCGGCCTCATGGTCCGACCCATTAAGGCCACAAAAGCAGCCCGCTGCGTGAAGTCAGAGAAAATTACCGATGGATAATCGTCCACCGGAGGAACGATGGGTTCCTGGCTAGATTGGCCAGTTTCCAAGTTAACATTGGCGCGAGTCCGCTTCTTAACTGGGGCTTTTGCTTTCGTCATGCATAGATAACCAGTATCTGTTGAATCCCCAACAAACACC
Source organism: Silene latifolia (assembly GCF_048544455.1). NCBI lineage: Eukaryota > Viridiplantae > Streptophyta > Magnoliopsida > Caryophyllales > Caryophyllaceae > Silene > Silene latifolia. Next base: position 64,001,387 of record NC_133533.1, on the reverse strand, counting down.
CGAATATTATCGGACTACAACATGCTTAGGAATCACAACTTTTAATCGACAGTTTTGTATAACTATACGTCGGAAAACTCAAATTTATTTCGAAAACAAAACATTTCAAACCTTTTAAAAGTACCTGGAGTGTTTTATGCACGACGATGGGGTTTCAATGACAATAACTAGAGTCAAAACCGACACCGGACCAAAAACCGACTCAAAAATTCAAATCCCAACTCCAACAACGAGTCAAATCGAGTCAAACACAAACAACAAACATCACAAATCTTCCATGTTAAGTATACCAGGTATACTTGAATGGTCGAGTACAACAATCATGCCATCCAAAACCTAAGATAAAACAAATCATGATTTCAATTGCGTGATAGTGACAAGACAGCTCGAAGACCCAAGAAATGGCTCGCGCCTCTTTGAGTAGCCTATGCGGCAACGTCGCTCAAAACGCACAGAACCACCCATTTCTCTATAAATACCCCTCAAATGCCACTATTTGAAGGTGTGCGAGTGTCCGTTCCCTCATTTCTCCCTTAAAATTCTAGACTCGACTTCTTATGTCACAAACCGACACGTGTTTTCGACCTACCGATCGAAAATACAAGCCTTACACATTGTTTGGTACCTTAATCGTGCATTAAATCACTTGACCGACCATCTCGACCAACTACACCATCACTAAACTAAACACTCTTTGCATTGCTAAAACGTTTTTCAACCGAGTTTTCCGACCTAACAAGTTGTTACACTTTCGTCGATTTCTCGTCTCAAACCTAGCATGTAAGTATGAGGGTGTAATAACCCTCTTCTTTCATGTCTTTTTATCTGTTTTATGACCTTAACATGCTAAACATGCATAACGTGGTCCAAAATACGGATCGAATGAGCCAAAACCGAGTTTTGACCGGAAACAGAAGGTCCTAGTCACCACTAGGTACCTCGCGCCTCAATGGGGGTGTCCGGGTCAGAACTCAAACGTGTTTGAGTTCATTCTTTCCATTTTTCACTTCATTTTACAACCGGTTTTTACCGTTTCAAATCATTTTTATGATAAACGTTTTAACCATATAACATTTTCATCCTTGGTTCTTCATACCATGACGGATTAATCTGTGTTTCGGCGATAATATTTGGTTAATTACATTTTAAAACCTTTTTATTCATTTCTTTACATTTCAAAATAAACATATTAGTCATACATGCAAATCATCCTTGGTTCCACATACCATCGGTTTTAAACCCGAGTACGATGATAAACATTGACTAATTACAAACAAGTGAACTTAATACATTTAGTTCATAATCATCTTTCAAAACTATTCATGTTAAGCTTGCAAAATCGAACCCGGCATCGAATATTGTCAATACAATGATGATTATTCAAGTCCCGTTCCTCACATTAACACAAAAGCGGTCTAAACGACCTTTTCAAACAAACACGGGTTCAAACACCCCCTTTACAAACCGTTTTACAAACATTTTCAACAGTCAGAAGACGTCCTTTGGACAGTCAGCTGCCTCACGCCTAAATATGCCAACTGTTTTCCAGTTTTCAAACCAGGACAGACCCCTTTGCATCGCCTGACGGCTCGCGCCTCAATAGGCTGCCTGATGCAGGACCTGCTTTCTTTCCAGCACTTGTCTATGACGATCCCGACTTCGGTTAACCCGAATACAGGACGGATCAGATGACAAGACTTCCCATTTACTTTGTATTTGCAAACGCCTTTCTAAGACAAATGGATCACATTATGCACCATTAACCTAACTCGGTAAATGGATGTTTAATTTCCGTCTAGCATGCAAATCAACACTAAATCCAACTTGGCATCAATTACTTGATATTTGGATAAACAACCGATATAGAAAGCTCACATGTTAGGTTTAAACTTGTGGATGCGCATTCATGCATTTACCCGTTTTATCAACTTTTGCATTTAACCAACCAGGACCGATCAGTAGAGACCGCTACCGCGGGCGGGATTGGGTGGCTGATTAAAGGGCTTCCCAATACATACCTTCACCTCTTACTCCGAAACTTTGGATAGTGGACGACTTTATCCAGGGCGTACGAGAGTCATTCTAGAGATAGGATGCTAAAGACGGACGACTCCTTATCTTTAGTACCTATGTCATACGCCGCTTTTTTTACCTTGGTTGACGTAGGTATAAAGTGGATTCGAACGGGTTCCAAGCATCCCATAAATACTTGGTGGCGACTCCGAACATCTCTTGCATCGTTTCAAGACCCTTGCCGAGACGAAACCAACCGATCTAAAATGATCCGGTCGAAAGCCTTTTTACGCCACCGAGCGTGGCTTTTAAAAGACCGCTGCATGTCCACAGATTGGCTTATCGTGCAAGTGGGCCCATGTCCACAGATTGGCGACTCCACTGGGGAGAACTAGGACACTTGTGTCTTTGTGATCCCTAGATGGTGAGACTCAAATGAGGTCTTGGTTGAAATGCATTAATAGATATTACGGTCATAAGTCGGGTTCCTTGTCTGGGCCCACAACCTAACCTTTTTCGACCAATTGGCTCGTCCCGTCGGCGTTAGTTTTCTCATCCCCACGTTTCGAATCGCGATTGCGTCAAGCACACTGTTGGCGTTACACATTTCTGTTTCGTCAAAGAGTTTTCATTTCCTTCGTGCACGAGGCTAGGGCACCCTCCTTACACATTTTGTTTGGATTGGTATCCTTCTCGAAAATCGGGGTTTGATCGCTTTGTGTGTAACCCACCCCTTTAAGCCAAAACTCGTGTCAGCATTATGCATAATATAATGAAACTGCGAGTGCTTATGTGCTATGTAATCATAATTCCTTCTGTGTCATTTCAAACTTTCAAAAAACACCCTTTTGCGCCGTTATAATGGCCATTTTAAATCTCGGACTTTTTGCCAATCGTTGCACGCCTTTTTAGGCCGTCGTAATAACGATTTTTTCAAACCGGGTTTTCTATAACCATCTCAAAAAGCACGCCGTTTTAGGCCGTCCTAATGACGATTTTCAAACCCGATATTCTACAATCATTTCAAAAGCACGCCTTTCTAGGCCGTCGTAATGATGATTTTCAAACCCGGTTTTGTACAACCATTTCAAAAGCACGCCTTTCTAGGTCGTCGTAATGACAATTTTCAAACCCAGTTTTCTACAACCATTTCAAAAGCACGCCTTTCTAGGCCGTCGTAATGACGATTTTCAAACCCGGTTTCACAACCGTTTCAAAAACACCTTTTTACGCCGTTATAACCGTCGCGTCAAGACACTGATTTTAACCCGTCTCGCGCCGACACAATGGCTCTTTCAAAACCCGAAAATGGCACACACCTCTTTTCGAGGCCTTTTCAAATCACGAGGAACATACACCGTCCCCGGGACCACACCCTTTTTCGAACCTTTCAAAACCCGATTTTCAAAATACACGATTTTGGATTTCCAGGCCGTCTTCGGAAACAACACATTGTTTTCAGAGCCGCCTCGACTCGAACTCAAACCGTCTTTTGAAAACAAACTTAAGACAACTTTTCAACTGGTCGACCTTTTGAAGATCCCTAGTCTTCGGTAGTCGTCCATAAAACGACAAACGAATCTTTTTTGAAAATTTCTATTTTTGAAAATTTCAGTCCGCCCAATTTCGCCTCGTGTCTATCGAATCAAAGCAAACGTACTTATGGGTCTTTACTTATGAGTCGTCTCACCTTGAGACTCGTTCAATGACGTCACGCCATTACGTTGAACGCAGGTCAAGATCCGGTCAACACCGTCACTCTATAAATTGAGTCAGCACCGAGGCACCCCACACGGCTGCCCTCGTCTTGTTGGGTCTAAAGTGTCTTTCTGTCTTTTATGTTGTCTGTGTTTAGTCATCATTAAACCGTGTCAGATTGCGAGATAACGTGAGCCATATTCTGCCTCAGAGCCATGGCTCCGTCTTCAGCATCATCCAACAACAACAACAATGACAATAGAGATCTCACAACTGCTCAGCTAGCCAGCCTACTCACCGCTCTTAAGGTCACCTTGGACCGTGTCGTGACCCGTATCGACACCTTGGAGAACAAGGAAACCGGAGAACACAACACTCCGCCTTTGACTGAAACCGAGAAAAGGCTCAAGCTCTTAGAAGAACAACTCCTTGCCCGAGGTAACAACATTCACCTTGAGAACAATCGAAGATTCGAACCCGTTGGGGATCAATTGCCTGACAATTTTACCTTGACTGATGTACCCAAGTTTAAGGGAGTGGAGGACCCGCTCAATCGCATTCGGGCCTTTAAGGATTACATGTCTATCAAGGGGGTCAAGCAAGAACTCTTCACCCGGATCTTTCCATCATCCCTGGAACCAATTGTAACACCCCGTATTTTATTAAGTTGGATAAAATTCTTTTAATTGCTATTTTGAATTTAATTACATCATTTAACGATTTATATATTTATGCTTAGCTAATTAATTAATTTCATCATAATTCGATACGTTAATTTTAATAATCATTAATAAGTTTATTTAAAGTTAGTTCGAGTTTATTGAAATTAGTTCGAGTTTATTTATTTAATAATTTCCGTTTCTTTACGAGTCCTTATGAAAGTTGTTTTAAGTAAACCCGAGATGGATTTTGGGAACAAAACCGTCCAATTAGCTATTTTGAGCTTATTTCACTAAATTAGCAATTTTTATTAATATCCGTTAGTTTTGTAAAAATCGCTAATAATTCCGATTCAAGCTGATATTGTATTATTTACGTTAACTAGCTGAGTTTATTTTATTTTCACTCATTAAATTTATTTATTATTGATTCCGTTTTATTACTGAAACTTTTACTTAAATCGGTTAAATTTAACTCGAAACGGTTTTAATAACGATCGAAGTTTCTTAACGACGAAGAAACGTCACGTATAATAAATAGCAGGTGGCGGCAGTTCTTTGCCTCATTTCTTCATCCCTTCACGTCTTCTTCCTCCCTTCTTTGTTCTTCTTTTCCTTCGTTTTAATTTTGATCTTCAAAATTGATACGATGTCCGTTTGTCATCCGTTTTCAACTATTTTTGTTCCATAGCGCTCCTTTCGTCGTTCTCGTCAATCCGTTGTAAGTAAAATTCATTTTCGTCATGTATTTTTTACAAACCCATTTATATTTTCAGCTTTATTTATGATAAGACGGTTGTATGTACTAAAATAGACGGTCTGGTAGAAGATTAAAAAGGTAACGATAACGGATTACTCGATTTTACTTGTAAAATATGTTTATTTCGAATCTTTGGTTAGTCTGTTTTATAATTAAGACGGTGTATAATTATATATAAGGATCCTTATGGATGTTAATTAGTTCGTTGTATAGTTGAGACGGTGTATACTGATATGTGGAGATGATTGAGACGGTGTATATTGACCTCTAGGGATCATTTGGGATGCTAGCTAGTAAGTGGTATATTTAAGACGGTGTATCTTTGACATGTATGGATTGTTTTGGGTGATAATTGGTGTGTTTTATAGTTGAGACGGTGTATACTGACATGTAGGGATTGTTTTGGACTAATTTGGACTCTGTGTTGGGGCGATTTTTGTAGTCTTTAGGGTCTGTTTTTGAGTTGCTTTATACTTGTGGATTTCCGCTCTAAAACCGTTTTAAATGCGGACTTAGTTGGCTCAGCTAGGACTGTTTTTAGGCGCGAGAATGGAGTCTTAAGGGGACGATTGGTACTGTTTTGGGCGGGGACGAGAGCCGTCATCGTTGGTTTTCACTTTGCATTTGAGGACTGGAGTTGGGGTCGAACTTAGGCATCTTTTGGGTTCTGTTTTGGACTGATTTTTGGGTCAGGTTATGAAGTAGGGTGAAGGGTGACTATGGGTAGTCGGGTGGTGGTCGTGTCGGACTCCCGGTGGCCTAGGCGTGGCCTAGGCGTGGCACAGTCGTGGCCTAACTAAGTCACGAGTTTGAGGCCATGTGTAGTTGGTGGTTAGGCCGAGTTTGAGGTTGTCATAATAATTTTAGAGCCGTGTCTATAATTTGTTTTGACGCTAGTTTGGTTTATTTAAAATATAATTAAATTAATTTCCGTCTCATATTTTATATAAAGATAATTCGTTAATATCGTCCTTTCACATAATTATTTTAGGTGGCTCATATGTGGTTGAAGATGAAGAGTAATTTTGGGTTTTAGAAGCTTTCTCAAGTTATTACTTGTCTCTTTGCTAGCGTAAGGTAACTATTCCGAGTTACTCGACGAATTAATGTCACATTAGTAGTTAATGTGTGCCTGTTGTTTGTTAAGTGTTTAGGTGATTGATAATGTGTTACTTTCGTTTTTCACATGATAGAAATTAGAAATAGCATGAGAATAATATTGCGATAAAATTTGTAATTTGGGCCAGAGTAGGCCAAGACTTTGAGCTGGGCCAGATTGACCGAACGAGTTTGGTCAAACTAGGTTTAAACCAGTCAGCCTCGATTTGACCGATGACCCGTCGCGGGACTCGGGTCGAGGGTTTGTCTTTGAGGTGAGATTGGTTGTTATTGGAAATTTTATGTTATGCCTTGATATTTGTAATTATCATTTCACATGTTGGTTGTTGGATGAATTGGTTGCCTTATACTTGAGTCTTGTTGCCATTTTAGCTTGTTCTCATAAATTATGAGATTAACGGTTAGCTGGAATTTGGATTATTATTGATATTGTAGATATTGTTGGATTGTCTGTTGAATAGACATTTATATAGCTTTTCACATGATAGAATGTTAGCATTTATGTTGGTAAGTTGGACTCTTTGCCCCTCTTATGGTTAATTGGGTATCCTACTTGTCTTGTGTGGTGTGGGCTAAAGTATTCAAGTTGGAACTAGCTGGGACTAGGTCCTAGGTGAGTATTTCGGCCTTCATCATAGATAGGCCATTATAGTCTTTGACGAGTGTATGTTCACTGCTTAATAGCCTCTGTGTTCCTGACTTGGTGGGTTTATATCCAAGTTGGGGCATGACCTCGTTACTTATTTTGAGAGTAAGTGGTCAGCTTAAGTACTAGCCAACCCTTTGGTGGACTCCTTAGGGTACTCACATTGTTTTAGAAAAATTGTGGGTCTTGGGTGCGGTGGTGTGTATCCGCATGTCTAGGTCTGCTGTGATTTTAGGCTAGGGTTGTGTTGTGTCTTGGCCATGTTTTGATAGAACCTCCGAGCCAAGATACCGGTTCGATTACCTTCCCTACCTCGTGGTATAGACTCGAGTTCTGAGTGACTATTGACGGGACTAAGAACTTATGCCTGTCTTTGATATATTGTCCTTTCTTGTTTGATTATTCTATGAATCATAGAAGGTGAGATGCAAGCCGGCTATGGTTGATAGAGTTTGGATTCCTGGATGTTATGTGATTCACATGATAGTGTAGTATGAGTCGGTCTAGTATTCACATGCTAGGACTATGTGGCGTTATATTGTTGTTCACATGATAAGCACGATTGTCTAGCATCTATATGCTAAGGTAGTGTGTGATTCGTATTCATATTCTTATGTTTACATGTTATATTAATTATGACATTTCGTGGTTGGGAGAACTCGGAGTTACTCCCCACCGACCGTGGCTTTTGTATTTGTATAAAATGCGAATGACCGGTAGGTGATGCATATATGGGGTACATGGACGAGCTAGCGAGCAAAGTAACCTTGGGACCTAGATTGGCTTTATTTTATGGTGACCCTTAAACACTTTTTATGTCACATACATTTTAGGGACATATGTCTCCCTCTTTACATTGGTTGTATAATTTGCTATTCGCGACTTTAGCGATGGTTATGTTATGAAACTTCTAGTTAGACCTTGTATGTTTGACACCTTCCAATTTGGATATCTTTATAACAGGTTCAGGTTTTAAAATTACAGGTTTTTACCCAATTGAACCTATTACAAACATATCCATGCAGGTTTTATTCTAGAATTACGTGTTTACTTTTCCGCGATAAGTGAGGGTGTCACGGTTGGTATCAGAGCATATTTGCTCCCGACGCACGTTTGTGCACCCCAATATAAATAACTTGACCTTAAAATAATAAACTTGAGAGATGGGTAAGATGGGTAGACTTAGGACCTTATGTTGTAGTCTCTTTGTGTTTGCTCTTTGTTAGGTACTAACCTGTTTGTTGATTGTCATTTGATAATTGTTGCGTTCTTGGATCAATGACCGTGAGCTTATCTATAGCTAATGGAGTTATTACCCTTATTATAAAAAAAAAATTTGAACTAAAGGTTTTGAAAATATTTTAATGTTTTTCACTGGTTTTAACGTCAATTAGTGTTAAAGCTTGTTATTGGAGACGTCTGATAATTATTTTTATCATTTGTTGGTGTAAAAATGTATTTTTATGTCTTTGAATTGGAATATTGATGTTCTTGAGTGATCGCCAAGAGTAGCTCGGTTCCATTGAAAGGACACTTATATTTTAAGAAGATCAAGATTTAGTGCCTATTGCCGAGGATTGAAGATTTGTTCAACCTTTGAAGAATGCTTCTACTTCCTTGAAGATGTTTCTCGTTCTTTTTGTATCTCGCCTAATTCTTAATCTCTTGGTGCTTATCCTCCTTCTAAACTCCCTTCTGTTTTACCTTATAAGCTAAGCTTGTACTCCTAACTTGTCTTTTGTTCCTTGCTTATCCTCCCTTAACGCCATATGATAGTACTCTTTCTTGTGAGGAATGTTGACCTGGGTTGGAAAATTCGACTTTTGAGGAGATTGTTTGTGTCTGACCCTTAACCCTGGCTTTGAGAAGTCGTGATGTTAGAAAGACTTAGGTAATGTGATGAGACATACTTAGTGATTCTTATACCTAGTTCCTTGACAAAGTGAGTATAATCGATTGGTGGATTCTTTGTGTTAGGAATGAGTTGCCTATGTTACTAAAGTTATAGAACTTAGCTTTGTTGTTTATGTTTGGGATTTGAAAGCTTAGTAGATTGAGCGTCGTTGCCTTAGGAGTAAACATGAGATAAGTTTAGAATTTGAATTTGGAAGAAACCCATTTTTAGATGTTAACAATCCCGTATAGATTGGGAATGTGATTTAGTGTTAGTTGTTTCTTGAGAACTTTGTTGAGAAGTCTTTGTCAATTTATTCTTTGATTTTTAAAACATTGAGGTTGTGTCGAGTGCTTGAGATAAAGAGATGCTTTTATACTTGAGTGGTAGATTTGCTTTAGGGAAATCCTAATATGTGATAAGATAGGTGGAGGAAGTATCTAACCGATTTATCACCCCTTAAACGAGCGTTTATTTTACCTTGACCCTTGTTTGGGATTTGGTCGTTTTGTCATGAAGGTACAATACCATAATAGGCGTGACCTTGTTAGAAAGAACCTTAAGTTTTAGGAAGCGTATGGATTAAGCCTTAAAATCCTCTTTCATACCATTAATCGTTTTCCTCCCTTTCGTTCATACTTTGGTTGGATTTGATTCTTAAGTATAAAAGTTTACTCGTTATTTCCTTATCTTGAATACCTCCCTAATTCTAATATCTCTTACTGGTTGTTAACTAGTTATCTTTATGATTAGACTCTTTTAGTCTCACACCCTGACATGTTGCTTAAGTTTCCTTGTTGTCTAATTTTCCTTTCTCCTTGATCATAAGCGTTACCGTTCATACCTCATTTCCTCGCTTCATCTTGCTCCTCCTTTAAGTTTGACATTTGTATCTTGTGAAACTCTATCTTTGACATCCTTGTAATTTTGACTTCAATTTCTACCCTATGAAATTCATTATAGCTCTCTTGAGGCTTAAGTTTGAGCTCTCTTAACATACTCTGTTTTTATGCTATCTAAGTTACTTTTCTTTTTGTACAACTTCTAAACTTTCAAGCTACCAGTTTTGATTCATTTTTAAAAGTTTATGTCACTTCTGCAAACCTAACCTATTTTAAAGATTTGAAAATGAAAATTCGATTTAATTCTCTAATTGTTCTTTGAGTATAGACTTCTTTATCATGGTTTTGAGTTGCTAAACCTGAGATTTTTGTAAATTTTATCCAATTTCTATTCACTTTGATCTAATCATGATGCATTGTTAAAGTTTAATATTATATTTCCAGAATTTAACTCCCCTTTTAGTTTAAAGGTGAAACCTTTATTTCTATTTTGGCTTTTTGCAAAAGAAAATTTGAGTAGATTACCTTTCTCTTATTTTGATTTTAACGTTGATGGGATGTTAGGACTCGTTATTAAAGGCGTCTAATAACTTGGCCTGCGCTTATCGGCGAATGATTTTTATTTTAAATCTGTCTTTGACATGGAAAGTTAGCGCTCTTGTGTGCACGACAAGGGCAATTTCGTTCCATGAATGAGACTTATACATTTGAAAACTTTTCATTAATGTTTAAAAAGTATTTTGATTTTCGATTTATACAAATGATTTGCCTTTGACCTTATCTTGGATTTGGAATGTGATGTTCTTGAATGCGCAACGAGAACACTTCCGTTCCTCGATGAGAATCGTTTGTTTAAAATTTTATTTGAAACATTTGAAAGAATTTTGATTCTTACGATAAGTGACCTTTTAAATGTTTTGGTTACCGATTCCAATTTCAGTTTTATTTTTATAACCTTTCATTTATACTTTCAAGTTTCGAGGACGAAACTTTTTAAAAACATGGGGTGATTGTAACACCCCGTATTTTATTAAGTTGGATAAAATTCTTTTAATTGCTATTTTGAATTTAATTACATCATTTAACGATTTATATATTTATGCTTAGCTAATTAATTAATTTCATCATAATTCGATCGTTAATTTTAATAATCATTAATAAGTTTATTTAAAGTTAGTTCGAGTTTATTGAAATTAGTTCGAGTTTATTTATTTAATAATTTCCGTTTCTTTACGAGTCCTTATGAAAGTTGTTTTAAGTAAACCCGAGATGGATTTTGGGAACAAAACCGTCCAATTAGCTATTTTGAGCTTATTTCACTAAATTAGCAATTTTTATTAATATCCGTTAGTTTTGTAAAAATCGCTAATAATTCCGATTCAAGCTGATATTGTATTATTTACGTTAACTAGCTGAGTTTATTTTATTTTCACTCATTAAATTTATTTATTATTGATTCCGTTTTATTACTGAAACTTTTACTTAAATCGGTTAAATTTAACTCGAAACGGTTTTAATAACGATCGAAGTTTCTTAACGACGAAGAAACGTCGTATAATAAATAGCGGTGGCAGTCTTTTCCTCATTTCTTCATCCCTTCACGTCTTCTTCCTCCCTTCTTTGTTCTTCTTTTCCTTCGTTTTAATTTTGATCTTCAAAATTGATACTGATGCTCCGTTTGTCATCCGTTTTCAACTATTTTTGTTCCATAGCGCTCCTTTCGTCGTTCTCGTCAATCCGTTGTAAGTAAAATTCATTTTCGTCATGTATTTTTTACAAACCCATTTATATTTTCAGCTTTATTTATGATAAGACGGTTGTATGTACTAAAATAGACGGTCTGGTAGAAGATTAAAAAGGTAACGATAACGGATTACTCGATTTTACTTGTAAAATATGTTTATTTCGAATCTTTGGTTAGTCTGTTTTATAATTAAGACGGTGTATAATTATATATAGGGATCCTTATGGATGTTAATTAGTCGATTGTATAGTTGAGACGGTGTATCTTGATATGTGGAGATGATTAAGACGGTGTATCTTGACCTCTAGGGATCATTTGGGATGCTAGCTAGTAAGTGGTATATTTAAGACGGTGTATCTTTGACATGTATGGATTGTTTTGGGTGATAATTGGTGTGTTTTATAGTTGAGACGGTGTATACCGACATGTAGGGATTGTTTTGGACTAATTTGGACTCGTGTTGGGGCGATTTTTGTAGTCTTTAGGTCATTTTTTTTTGAGTTGCTTTATACTTGTGGATTTCCGCTCTAAAACCGTTTTAAATGCGGACTTAGTTGGCTCGGCTAGGACTGTTTTTTTTAGGCGCGAGAATGGAGTCTTAAGGGGACGATTGGTACTGTTTTGGCGGGGACGAGAGCTGTCATCGTGGGTTTTCACTTTGCATTTGAGGACTGGAGTTGGGGTCGAACTTAGGCATCTTTTGGGTTCTGTTTTGGACTGATTTTTGGGTCAGGTTATGAAGTAGGGTGAAGGGTGACTATGGGTAGTCGGGTGGTGGTCGTGTCGGACTCCCAGTGGCCTAGCTGTGGCCTAGCTGTGGCCTGGTCGTGGCCTAACTAAGTCACGAGTTTGAGGCCATGTGTAGTTGGTGGTTAGGCCGAGTTTGAGGTTGTCATAATAATTTTAGAGCCGTGTCTATAATTTGTTTTGACGCTAGTTTGGTTTATTTAAAATATAATTAAATTAATTTCCGTCTCATATTTTATATAAAGATAATTCGTTAATATCGTCCTTTCACATAATTATTTTAGGTGGCTCATATGTGGTTGAAGATGAAGAGTAATTTTGGGTTTTAGAAGCTTTCTCAAGTTATTACTTGTCTCTTTGCTAGCGTAAGGTAACTATTCCGAGTTACTCGACGAATTAATGTCACATTAGTAGTTAATGTGTGCCTGTTGTTTGTTAAGTGTTTAGGTGATTGATAATGTGTTACTTTCGTTTTTCACATGATAGAAATTAGAAATAGCATGAGAATAATATTGCGATAAAATTTGTAATTTGGGCCAAAGTAGGCCAAGACTCTGAGCTGGGCCAGATTGACCGAACGAGTTTGGTCAAACTAGGTTTAAACCAGTCAGCCTCGATTTGACCGATGACCCGTCGCGGGACTCGGGTCGAGGGTTTGTCTTTGAGGTGAGATTGGTTGTTATTGGAAATTTTATGTTATGCCTTGATATTTGTAATTATCATTTCACATGTTGGTTGTTGGATGAATTGGTTGCCTTATACTTGAGTCTTCTTGCCTTGTTGCCATTTTAGCTTGTTCTCATAAATTATGAGATTAACGGTTAGCTGGAATTTGGATTATTATTGATATTGTAGATATTGTTGGATTGTCTGCTGAATAGACATTTATATAGCTTTTCACATGATAGAATGTTAGCATTTATGTTGGTAAGTTGGACTCTTTGCCCCTCTTATGGTTAATTGGGTATCCTACTTGTCTTGTGTGGTGTGGGCTAAAGTATTCAAGTTGGAACTAGCTGGGACTAGGTCCTAGGTGAGTATTTCGGCCTTCATCATAGATAGGCCATTATAGTCTTTGACGAGTGTATGTTCACTGCTTAATAGCCTCTGTGTTCCTGACTTGGTGGGTTTATATCCAAGTTGGGGCATGACCTCGTTACTTATTTTGAGAGTAAGTGGTCAGCTTAAGTACTAGCCAACCCTTTGGTGGACTCCTTAGGGTACTCACATTGTTTTAGAAAAATTGTGGGTCTTGGGTGCGGTGGTGTGTATCCGCATGTCTAGGTCTGCGCAGATTTTAGGCTAGGGTTGTGTTGTGTCTTGGCCATGTTTTGATAGAACTTCTGAGCCAAGATACCGGTTCGATTACCTTCCCTACCTCGTGGTATAGACTCGAGTTACAGAGTGACTATTGACGGGACTAAGAACTTATGCCTGTCTTTGATATATTGTCCTTTCTTGTTTGATTATTCTATGAATCATAGAAGGTGAGATGCAAGCCGGCTATGGTTGATAGAGTTTGGATTCCTGGATGTTATGTGATTCACATGATAGTGTAGTATGAGTCGGTCTAGTATTCACATGCTAGGACTATGTGGCGTTATATTGTTGTTCACATGATAAGCACGATTGTCTAGCATCTATATGCTAAGGTAGTGTGTGATTCGTATTCATATTCTTATGTTTACATGTTATATTAATTATGACATTTCGTGGCTGGGAGAACTCGGAGTTACTCCCCACTGACTGTGGCTTTTGTATTTGTATAAAATGCGAATGACAGGTAGGTGATGCATATATGGGGTACATGGACGAGCTAGCGAGCAAAGTAACCTTGGGACCTAGATTGGCTTTATTTTATGGTGACCCTTAAACACTTTTTATGTCACATACATTTTAGGGACATATGTCTCCCTCTTTACATTGGTTGTATAATTTGCTATTCGCGACTTTAGCGATGGTTATGTTATGAAACTTCTAGTTAGACCTTGTATGTTTGACACCTTCCAATTTGGATATCTTTATAACAGGTTCAGGTTTTAAAATTACAGGTTTTTACCCAATTGAACCTATTACAAACATATCCATGCAGTTTTATTCTAGAATTACGTGTTTACTTTTCCGCGATAATTGAGGGTGTCACACCAATTCCCAGCCAATGGTACTATTCCCTCGACCCCAAGAGCATTACCACTTGGGATGAAGTCGCCGTTGAATTTGCCAAACAATACACCGACAACGTCGAAATCCAAGCCAACACCCACACTCTTGAGGTCCTGACTCGGAATGATAAGGAAGGGTTCACAGAATTCCTCACCCGTTGGAGGAGGGTAAGCACTCAATTGGTCAGTAAGCCGAGTGAATCAACTCTGGTGGAGAAGTTTGTCAACAATCTCCATCCAGTTTATGCCAACCTGCTTAGATATCAAAACATCAAAACATTCCAGAACATACAAATCCTCGGAACCCGCATTGAAAATGACCTCCGCAAGGGCGTTCTAGCCAAAACCACCGGAAGGGGCTATCAGGGATCTACATCAACCGGGTCTCGTCCTTATAGTCAAACAAACAAAATCGACAAGGTCAACCTCATCGAACCAACAACAAAGAAAACTGAGCATCCTCAAAGAGCGTTCACAAACTTAGGAACAACCTACGCCAAGACCCTAAAAAGACTCAAGGACCAAGGGAAACTACAGCTGATTGGGCCCACTCGTGACCCGCCCGAGGCTAAGAAAACGCGTTTCTGGAATCCCAATGCCTATTGCCAATACCATCAGAGCAAAGGTCATGACACGGAGGCTGGCTTTAAACTGAAGCACGTCATTCAAGATATGATTGAGAAAGGGAAACTACCTTTACCTCCACCAACAAAACCAAATAACAAGATGAACCCCTTGGAAATCCATGCCATCTCTGATGACGAGCTAATTGTGGATTGCTCACACCTCATCCTACCTATTGATGACGAGGTGAATGCCTTGGAAAAGGACACCCCGGACGGGATGTTCGTGTTCAGCGCTACAACCTTGCTCACCATGTTCCAACAGGTTGAAGAAGCCATAACCAGTCTCTCAGAAAGGATTACCCGACTTGAGGACGCCTACCACCGGTTGATTTTCAACCCACAAACACCAACACCACGCCCAAAGGAGGGTCCTCCAAGCAACCAAAACTCCCCTCATCGGAAAGGATTGCTCCCGCGACCATTCTAGCATGCACCCCACAATAATCAACCCCACAAAAATTACCCCAACAAGAACTTCCCCTACAAGAACTACCCGCCAAGGAATACCTCTCCAAGGTACCCTCGCGATCCCGAAATCAACGGTATCTGGAGAGCCAACGCAGAGGATGTCTACATTGTTCTGGGAAAGGGCAAACAAGAAAAAGAGATTGGTCATCTTACCCGGTCCGGACGCCCCTACCAAAATCCGAACAATTCATTAACCATTCCAACAACGAATGTCCAATTCATCCCAGACGTGGACACGCGACCCAACGTTCCCGAAAACGCGATCCTTAAACAACTGCAAAAGACGAAGGCCGAGATTTCAATTTGGCAACTGATTGCTACATTCTTCGAACATCGGCAGGCTTTGCTACAAGCCTTGGGAAAGTTGACAGTTCCCTCTACCTCCTCCCCTGAAGAAGTGATAGCACACATGACAAGGGATGTCCCCGATCTGAGCAACCCGGTCATCATCTCTGACGAAGATATCCCTCCATTCGGAGCCAACCATAATCTGGCCCTGTACATTACTGTACAGTGCCTCAAGAAGAATGTGCGAATGGTTCTGGTGGATGACGGTTCGGCGGTTAACGTCATTCCCCTCAAGACAGCTAATAAACTGTGTATCAAGGAAGCTGACTTGGTCCCGACTAATCAAGGAGTACGCGCCTATGACGGTACCCGTCGTATGGTCGCGGGGCTTATCACTTTGACCATCTCAACTGTAACCCTGGAAAGACAAGCCCGTTTTCAGGTGGTCGACATTGACGCCTCTTTCAACATGCACCTGGGACGCCTCAGGATTCACGCCGCCAAGGCTGTCACCTCAACCCTTCATCAGAAAATCACAGTCCCTTTCAAAGGGAAAACAATCACGATTCCCGCATCTCCGATTAAGGCTATCATGAAGAAGGGGATAGCCTCTCAAGTCATTGAGGAGGACGACAGTGAAATGTGGGGATTCCAAACTGTGAATGCCCTGACCGATGAATCAACACCCTTTGATTGTGACCCGTTCTCTAACCTTACAGTCAATCGCATTCTGATGCACCAGGGTTATTTCCCGGGCTTACCTCTCAATCCGCTGAAGAGCACCTTGCTTCCTATGAAACATGCTAAGGTCCCCAACATCCCCTTCGGGACTAGGCTATGAGCCAACCGATGAAGACATCCAGGAAATGAACCTCCTAATATGGAAGCGCAAAAAGCACTGAGTCATCCTCTGTCCCTACCATTTGACTCTCAATGGATACTTCGTCCTCGAGGGAGAATCCGAGCTCTACAACGACTTTCCCAAGCCAATCTACGACCCCGTAGCTATGGTCAATCACCCGGGCGTAGAGATCTTTCAGGACTGCTACTTCATCCCCAACAACACCAAAGTTGCGTCAACCAAATCTGAAACGACCCCGTGCTCGAACGGGCAACTTTGTGTCTCCTCTTCGGAGAAGACAACATCAAGCACCTCGACATCGACATCATCAACATTGCTCTAAAGGATAACCAGTTTGATCCCACCGCCTTAATCTCTGATGTTGACCCAGAGAAAGCTACACAAGGCTGGAGGAAAACTGTCAAGTGGACCGATCGTCAAAGCCGCATTCTCAAGATCACAATCGGAGAAGGCCCTATGTTCAAAGAGGGAAGTGAAGATAAAAAGGAGTCTGAGTCTGAGTCTTAGTCCGAGTCAGAGTCTGTCTTAGCTCCTAGCGCTCCTTATATCCCAGTCAAAGTCCCCTTTCCACTATTTTATCACAAACTTGTGGCTGCCTTTGAGGCCGAGTCAACTAGGGTCATCCCCGCTCCCGCAGAGGGTAGCAACCTGGAGTTTGTTTCAAGGGCCACCTTCTCTACTATGTCGCCTCTAACTGCCCATGAGATGTCTGTCCTATCCAAGCTTTTAGCTCAAGTCGACTTAATGAACGCTAAGTTTTCTAATGACTCGTCTCAATTTAACTACAACACCATTCAGAACGAATATGAGGAATTTGACTTGAGTGAGTACCCACCTCACCTAGCCAAAGAAATTGACAAACGAGAGGATAGGACACCCATCATTGAGGAGACCGAACCCATTAACGTAGGGACCGGAAATATACCTCAAGAACTTATGATAGGGACCACCCTTGACCCCTCGGAAAGACAGCAGTTCATCGACCTCCTACATGAATACAAGGACGTATTCGCTTGGTCCTACAAAGACATGCCTGAGATCGACAAAGAGATTACGGAGCACAGGATACCCATTAAACCCGGAGCTAATCCCGTGAAACAAAAGCTGCGCCGTATGCGCCCTGAAAATCAAGGAAGAGGTAGACAAACAGTTCAAAGCCAGATTCATCAAAGTGTTCGAATACTTTGACTGGTGGCCAACATAGTTCCTGTACCCAAGAAGGACGGGAGAATTTGAGTTTGCATCGACTTCAGGGACCTGAACAAAGCAAGTCCAAAAGACGACTTCCCTCTGCCACATGTTGACATCCTGGTAGATAACACCGCCGAACACGCCCTATTATCGTTCATGGACGGGTATGTTGGGTACAACTAGATCAAAATGGCTGAGGAAGGCATGCACAAGACTGCGTTCACTACACAATGGGGTACATACTGCTACACCGTCATGCCCTTCGGTCTAATTAATGTCGGAGCAACTTATTAAAGAACCGCCACCACTCTCCTACATGACATGATGCTTAAGGAGGTGGAGGTATATGTCGATGACATGATCGTCAAATCAAAGGAGAGGGACGACCACATAGGCGCCCTTCGGAAATTCGTCGCTCGTCTTCGAAAATACAACATGATACTAAATCCTCAGAAGTGTGCATTCGGGGTCACTTCGGAAAACTCTTGGGACACGTCGTCAGGAAAAGGGGCATCGAAATTGATCCTACCAAAATCAAGGCTCTCCAACAAATGCCTCGACCTAAGAACGAGAAGGAGATACAGGGATTTCTCGGTCAAGTCCAATACATCCGCCGCTTCATAGCTGATACCGTCGTTTTGTACCAAAATTAAATTTATAATTCCAAACTAAAACTATAGCTAGTGATAGTAAGGGTCGAACCACAGAGAGACAAGGTTGATTTTGTTTGCTATTTTTCAGTCTATAAAAGTAACAATTAATTGGGGGGTTTTGAGATTGGTTGACTAAATTGACTAAATGCTAAAATGAAATTTCTCAACAAGATAAAAAAGGATCGGGAAATTCGGTTCACCATGGCAATGGTCAGGACAATAAGGTAACAAAAATCCTATAATACGGTCTCAGGGGGTATAAGCAAGCCTTTCGATCTATGCTCAAATTAACCTTGCGGTCTTCTAATTCCCCGAAATTTCTCAAAGCTTTCACTCAAGAGAAATTCCAATCTAATGATAGTTCTAATTACTAATCTTTCAATCTAGCAAAAAGACATATCAACAGACGACAAAATCGAAACGGAAGAATTCATGCTAACAAACAATCCTAATTTATGCCATGGTTCACCTCATTCCCAATCAAAACAATTAGCTACGCATGACTAAAACTAAAATAATTGCTAAATTGATAACAAAGAACAAGATTGACATGATTGAATTTAAATAAAAGACAAAAGACAAGAGATGAATTTCTGGAATTAAATTGGTAAAACAAGAATTGAAATAACAAGAATTAAAAGAAGAAAGGAATTGCATAAAAACTTACTAATTGAATTAAAGAACAAAGTATCGAATTCGAGGTTTTCCGTCAGGAAAGCTAGATCTAAAAACTGAGTTCTTCAATAATGAAAAGCATAACCTAATAATTGCTGCGTTCTACTGATAAAAGATGCCAAAGGTTAATTACAAGTTGGGCTTTTAAAAGTCTAACACGAAGAAATAATTCTCAGCTCGAAGACTGGTCGATCGACCGGTCAGCATGGTCGATCGACTGGTAAATGCAGAACAACAGCTTCTGCTTGATTTCAACGATCGATCGACTGGTGGGAGTAGTCGATCGACTGGTAATGCTGTGCAGTGGCTCTATTTGTTCCTTCAAATCAGCTCTTCACTCCTTTGCATGCATCCCAAGGTGGGTGAATCCGAATCTCCTTCTTCTAGGCTTCCTTGAAGTTGCCCCCGGGAGATGAATTAGGCTTGATTTAGCTTACTTCCACTCATTCCTGCAATAAATCATAGAAAATGCAAAGTAAACCGTTTCGGAGAAATAGTAGCCTTAAGCTAACAATTATACATGGAAATACGTGCCAAAACCACAGATAAATTGTATAGAATATGCACGTATCAAATCTCCTCAAACCAAACCTTGCTTATCCCCAAGCAAGCACTATGACCCATATAAAAACTAAATGGAAAGGAGTATATCTCAGAGCTAGCTACAAGTCAATGCCAAACCGTTTAATGCACATTATCAGCTACTGCTAAGCTCAAATCAAGCGAACAAATTTATGCATATCATGGAATTAAATCGGGCGTTCGACCTTGCAAGACTTATACATTCGGACTCTCCCGGGTCACTCTTCCCTCAGCAAAGCAAATGGTAAGAATATATGTAAAGGAGAGGAAAGAAAATACAGTCTCTCGCCTAAACTGCGACCGACAAAACATGTATGCTTGACTAGCGTGAACAATGATTCTAACTGCCGTACATACGCATAACCACCGTCAAAGACTATTACATGCCGAACTATTGCAAGATTTGGATATGTGAAGCTAAGTGGGAAAGGAAGGGCAAAACAATTATGGAAAAAGTGAAGGTAAGAGCCAAGCTAGTACCTATCTAACCATCAGAAACCGTATCCCGTTCCTCCAACTCAAAATGTAAACCATGCCTTTAAAAGACTAGGCATCACAAAATCCCAAAACAAACGCCTCCAATTCATGAAATAAGCATATGAGGCGCGTTCTCATTCAACCAAATCATTATTATTTTTCAAATTCTCTCTTTTTTTTTTCTTTTCTTCTTCCTGTTTTTTTTTCTCTTTTTCTTTCATTTTCATTTTTTTTTTCATCTTCTGAACTGGCGATCAATCGACCAGTGATGGCAGTCGATCGACCACCCTGTCACAACCAGAGCTCTCTGCCCAGGTAAACATCCTCTTTTTTTTATTTTTCTGAATTTTTCTTTCTTTCTATTTCCAGGCTAAAACATTAACATCCCCTTCACTTCTCATCAATACTCACTCCATCAGTACAAAACGAACCAAAACCACTTCTAATCCGACAAAAATTCCTCTACTACTTCCTAGCTTGGCACAATGGTAGGCTAAGTATGGGATGTAGTTGAGGGCAACTGGCAGTTATAGCTTATAGTGGAGTTAATGGGGTAAAATGAGAAAGGGGGAGGATGCAATAGTTCTCAAAACATGCAATACCGACCACAAACCAATGCGTATAGGCAATAAGCAATCAAAACTCATACACGTGCAAAACATGAAATGAAGGGAGTACTATTCTCAATCCTAAATTAACCGGTCATGAACGTCACCAGTTATAGGCTCTATATCTCAGAAAGTATAAGTAGTTTGCCAAAAGTAATGAGTCAAGTCTAATTACCCGAAATGAATTCCATAACAAAATTTGAGAAATCACTTATAATTCTCGCTAAACAGTTTGAAAAGGCAAGGAATGTCATATTTGACTAATAGTGCAAAATCATCATTAATAACTCCAATCCGAATCAACTATATACAAAAGTAAACGTGATATTTTTGATTTTTATGAACTTTCAAATTTTTCAATTTTTTCTTTGTTTTTTTTTTGAATGAATGAAAAAAAACAAATGCAAACAGAAATGCACTAAACATGTGACTGAAATGCAATAGAAAACAAATGCAGATGCAAAACAAAAGGCATATGCAAATACCCTCCCCAAACAAAAACGCACAATGTCCTCATTGTGCTCAGCAGCAAATCACCAGCAGAAAAATGGGAGAATAAAAGCATAATAAAATAAAAGGAAGCTAATAAAGAAAGGAAGGAACTCACAAAATACGACCTCCCCAAACCAGCCAAAAACGGGGAGGTCACCAGCATCTAATCTCCACCATCGTAATCAGAACCACTGTCCTCTCCGGACCCCGAGTCGCTCTCCTCCTCCTCCGCCTCAACAGCAGCGGCAGTGGCTCTCCTGGAAGTGGAGGCACCAGCAGTAGTAGTGGGAGGGGGTCTCCTAGCAGGCTGAGGGTAGCCGCCCACAGGGGGAACAAAGTAGGAAGGGTGAGTCCAAGCACCCTGTGGGAGCATCCCTCCCCGGGCTAACTCCTCGTAAACTGGGTAGAGGGCTAGAGCCGTGTCTAGCCCTGTGCTGGTCAAAGCTCCTGCACAAGTAACCCAACACACGTGACATTGCCCTCTGTTCCATGACCGGAGGGACAACCAAAGGAGTAGGTGGTCGAACAGTGGCCGGGTAGCCAGTGGGAGCAGGAGTGGAGGAAGAGGGTGCCTGTCCAGTGGAGGCACGAGCTCTCCTCGAAGTGCTAGCAGTAGCAGTGGCCGCCACCAGACGAAGCCTGTAACTAGGCAAGGGCGGCCGAGCTGCCCCCTGAGCAGTGGTAAGGGGGCAGGACAAGAGGGTAGCCAGTGACAGGGATGCGGTCACAGATGAAAGAATCAATCTTCCACCGCATCTGTCTATCGACCCAATAGACAGCCCTCGCGTAAGGAAGGTCCATGAAACGTAGGTCAGGGTCGATAGGGTCCTCCTGTCGAGGGAAAAGTAAAACAAGACGGTTGGCGAGACGCGTCACCAACCCACCACAAGCAATAGTGGTCAAAGTGCCCTCACTTACAGTCTGAAAGTGAGCGGCGGTCAAATAAGCGATGTTATAGATACGGGCTATCCGACTTTCAATGATCAGATAGCCCGCTAAGATTGACAATTCAATATTATTCACATTATTAGACTCTTTACGGCCAAAAATGGTATTACCCATTAGCCGTAGAAAATAACGAAGAGGGGGCAAGTGGACGGAAGTGCCCGTCCTTTTAGGCCCGTGAAAGTCACTGATGCAAGACCACATGACTCGATGAACATCAGAGGTATCCGAGGTTCTGCCCTCGAAATAAAGACCCAGAAAACCGGCAAAATCAGCTAATGTCAGAGAGTAGTTGACATTGAAAAGCCGAAAGGAAATGCAAGGGTTAGTCTTATTAGCCACGAAAGCGGCCGAGTCAAAAGCATAAGATGAAAAGAATTCGAGGGTCAAAACATAATATGTGAACTCAGCCATGTCCACAAGACCCATCATACCTGTCCCATTTAGCAGGGACACAACCGACTCATAACAGCCTAATTTCTCCAAAGTATCTTTATGGAGAAACCGGGTAGCTGTGACTTTCATTCTCGCAACAAAAAGGGAAAACTTAGCACGTTAAGTAGAATTAGCAAAGATAACCTGCGGATAGTCAGGTAGACTATCCGTGGTAGCCTCTATCATCAGTGGCGGTCCTCGTGGCCGCTTGGAAGCTCCTTGACTCGACTGTCCCTCGTACATGTGTTCCTTCCCTTTCGTCATTTTTATTACCTGCAAACAACTCATTAGCAAACGAATCGTCATTTCCGAAATGGTAAAATATGGGTTAGAGATAGAAAGAGAAAGTGAGAGCACGGAATCTTAGGAAAATCACAAAAAAATCACAAAAATCTCCTGAAACCTAGTTCTGACATGACGGCGATCAAAATTTCTAGGCCATCTTCATCTCTTTCTGCTACAAAAAATCAAAAAAATTCGAATAAAAATCGTTTCTCTCTTTTGGATTTCACGGTCCTTGGTTCTGCATCTTCTGTTAAAATCGTCTCGAATCCGGTTGACCTTGAACCTTTGGATTTGGATGATCTTATAGAAGATGACGCTGAAGGATGGTCGGTACCAAAGAATGGGAAGAGTAAGGAAAAATTATCTACTATCCATGAGGAACCAGAAGGTATGCTTCAATTTTCTGCTTCTGATGTTAAAAAAGAGCTTGATTTCTGGCAGAACTTTGCTGTATGTTTTATCTTGGGGGCGAATCCTCCATGGGAGGTGGTTGAGGATTTCATCTATCGTTCATGGGATGAGTATGGTGTTGATAGAGTCTCCTTCTTGCCTTCTGGGGTCTTCCTGGTGAGATTTCGTAAGAAAAAGGACTTGGACTCTGTTGTGCATCATGGTCACTTCTTATTTGACAACAAACCAATTATTGTGCGTCCTTGGTCTCCTTCTGTTTCTCTAAAAAAAGAGCAGGCTACTGTTGTTCCTGTGTGGGTTCGATTTCTTGACCTCCCTTTGAAATTTTGGGGCAACTGTATTCCTCGTATCTCTGGTTTGATTGGGGATTTTGTTAGGTGTGATGGACCATTAGAGGAACGTACTAGATTGGCTTATGCTAGGGTTCTAGTTGATGTTCCTTTTGGGAAGGCCTTACCATCTACAGTTAAGTTCCTGAACGAACATGGGGAAGAGGTTACTATCAAAGTGGAGAGTGAGTGGAGCCCTATCCTCTGTAAGGACTGTGGTGGGAGAGGGGGGGGGGGGTAGGACACTCAGAACTGATGTGTAAGAAGGTTAAGAGTAAGGTGCAGAGTAAGAGGCACCCTAAATCAAGGACTACTCAGCAGTGGCAGCCTAAGGTGCAGACTACCAAAACAGCTCCTCAAAAAGTGACTGTGGCTAAGTCTATCACCCCTAAGGTGGTCACTCCCAGAGTTACTGTGCCTACTCCTAAGAAGATAATTCAGCATACTCCTTTGAACAGATCTAAGACACCTGCTGTGTAAGGGATGGGTACTGTGACTCATAGGCCTAATACTCCTGCTAGACCCATTATCAGGCTCAGCAGACAAGAATTGATTGATCATGGGCCTAACTCTACTTTCTTTGGTCAATATTCTTTTTTGGAAGCTTTAAACAATGCTACCCCTAGGGTGGGGATTGGGACGAGGTGCAGATTTTACCCCCGAGGGGGGTGGGTCACAATGATGGGCTTCTGGAATGTCAGGGGGTTAAATAGTCCAAACAAGCAAAAGTATGTTAAGTGGTTTTTGCAGCATCATGATATTGGATTATTTGGCCTCCTTGAGACGAAGGTTAAGCCTTCGTCTCTAAATAGGGTCAGAGACAGTCTTTGTACTGGGTGGTGTGTTTCAACTAATTCCCAGTGGCATAAAGGGGGAAGGGTGTGGCTCTGATGGAAGCCTCATTTGTATCAACTCCAGTTTCTGGAATATAATGCCCAGTTTATTCATGTGAAGGTGGGGGAGTTAAATTCTGGTGGTTCATTCTATCTTACAATGGTATATGCCTTCAATGATTTGCAGGACAAAAAAGATTTATGGAATAGACTTAATCATTTTAAGAGTATTATTAATGGCCCTTGGATTGTTATGGGGGATTTTAATACAGTTCTCAGTCCTTGTGAAAGGTTGGGGGGACAGTCAACTGAGGAAAAAATTGCTGATTTTCAGGATTGTGTGGACTGCGGTAACTTAGTGGACATTGCTGCTACTGGTTCTATTTCACTTGGAATAATAAGCAGGAAGCAGCTACTAGAGTGTACAGCAGGTTGGATAGGGCATTAGTGAACCATGATTGGGTTAATGATAGAGCTGATTACTATGCTCATTTTCATGTGGAGGGGTATTTTGACCACACCCCTTGCATTATCCAGAGGCAGTCTTCAACTTGCCAGAGGAAAAGGTCCTTTAAGTATTTTAATATGTGGAGTGGTGTGGATCTTTTTATCCCAACTGTCCAAAAGATTTGGGAGCATGGTATCTATGGTACTCCTATGTTTCAGATTGTTCAGAAGCTTAGGATGCTCAAGAATCCCTTAAAAGCTTTGAATAGAGATTTATTTGGTGATGTTGAGAACAATTGTATGAGGGCTTGGAAGTATCTTGAGTATATTCAGACCCAGCTGAGAAGTGATCCTACTAACTCTAACTTGATTACTACTGAGTTAGTAGCTTTGAAGGAGTATCAGGAGTTGCAAACTGCTTGTAATAGTTTCCTGGTCCAAAAATCAAAAGCAGTTTGGCTTACTGATGGTGATTCTAATACTAAAATGTTTCACAGTTATATGAAGAGCAGACATGCTAGAAATAAGGTTCTTCAAATTACTGATGTGGAGGGGCATTGCTGTACTGAGCCTGATGATATTCAGCAGGCTTTCCTAACTTTTTATCAACAGTTGTTGGGTGAGTCTGCTGACCTGAAGCCAGTTAAAGCAGCTGTGGTTAAGAAGGGCCCTATTTGTTCTGATGAGCACTGGCAGATTTTGTTGAGTCCAGTGACTAATGAAGAGATCAAGGATGCTTTGTTTTCTATCCCTAATCATAAAGCTCCTGGCCCTGATGGTTACTCAAGTGCCTTCTTTAAGGACTCTTGGGAGATCATTGGGGGTGATATCTGTAAGGCCATTGCAGATTTTTTTACTCATAGAAGACTTCTAAAACAAATCAATCATACTCTGGTTACTCTGATCCCAAAAGTGCCTTTACCTGAGGATGTGACCCAATTCAGGCCCATTACTTGTTGTAATGTCCTGTATAAGGTTATTTCTAAGCTCCTTTGTGCTAGGCTGGCCAAGATCCTCCCTCATATTATCAGTCCTAATCAAGGAGGTTTTATCCAGGGAAGGAATATTATTGAAAATATACTTGTTTGCCAAGATATCGTAAGATTGTATAATAGGTCATCTGTCTCCCCTAGATGTCTTATTAAAGTTGACCTAAAAAAAGCTTATGACTCAGTCAATTGGTCCTTTCTCTTCCAGATGCTGAGAGCTTTGAACTTTCCTCCTCATTTTATCACAATGATTCAGGAGTGTGTGACCACTGCTTCCTATTAACTGGTGCTTAATGGTGAAGCTTTTGGTTTTTTTCATGGGAAACAAGGTTTGAGACAAGGAGATCCCCTCTCTCCTTTGTTATTTACAATTGCAATGGAGTATCTGTCTAGGGTCCTGAACTTTGCTACTGAGGTGCTACCTTTCAAATTTCATTCTCTTTGCAGTAGGCTTAAATTGCAGCACCTTATGTTTGCTGACGATTTGTTGCTCTTTTCCAAAGGTGATACTCAGTCTGTTATGGTTTTGTTGAGGTCTTTTGCCACCTTTTCTGCAGCTTCAGGTCTACAAATGAATAAGCACAAGTCTAACATCTATTTTTCTGGAGTTCAGAGAAAGGTTAGGGACTATATTATTGGGCTTTCTGGTTGTGTTGAAGGACAGCTCCCTTTTAAATACCTGGGTATACCCATCACTGCTGGTAGACTAGGTAAAAAGGAATGCCAGATCCTGATTGAAAAAATTGTCGAGAGAATCAGGTCTTTTGGAGCTAGGAAGCTCTCCTATGCTGGGAGGCTTGTTTTGGTTAAATCTGTTCTTACTTCACTTTTTACTTATTGGGCAAATATTTTTATGATTCCTAAAGGTGTGATGAAGAAGATAGATAGTATCTGTAGGAATTATATGTGGGATGGCACCAGTGTTTACCTTAGAACACCTATGGTTAATTGGGAAAAGGTGTGTACTCCTCAGAGTGAGGGGGGACTTGGACTTAGATATAGCCTTGACTGGAATAGGGCTACCATTGGGAAACTAGTTTGGTGGATATATAGCAAGCCTGATAGTTTGTGGGTCAAATGGGTGCATCAGGTATATATCAGAGGCAGCAGTTGGGATAGTCATGTTCCTAAGACTCATATGAGCTGGAACTGGAAGACTATCTGCAGAGTTAGAGATGATTTTCAGTCTGGTTATGGTGCTGGTATTTGGCTTGCTGATAAGAAGGGGTATACTGTGTCCTCTGGATATGAGTGGATTCGACATAAGGAACAGAAAGTTGGATGGGCAAAACTGATTTAGAAGAGTTGGGC
The DNA here is from genome assembly GCF_048544455.1 of Silene latifolia. NCBI lineage: Eukaryota > Viridiplantae > Streptophyta > Magnoliopsida > Caryophyllales > Caryophyllaceae > Silene > Silene latifolia. The sequence goes on along the minus strand of NC_133533.1, from coordinate 63,974,196 downwards.
TTTGCCTAAACATAAATTCTTGGCATGGTTAATCCTTAGGAATGCCCTGAATGTTAAAGCTAGACTGTTCAAACATGGCATTTGTCAGGATGATCTATGTTGCCTGTGTAATGTTGGACAAGAGACAGTTGAACATGTTTTTAAAGACTGTCAGTATACATCAATGATACTGGCAGGGGTTTGTGCTTGGCTCTGCATTCCTAGTCCTTCTGTGAATGGGATAATATGGGTGGGAAGAAGAAATTGGAGCCTGCTGAAGAGAAACGTCTATTTGGCTGCTATCATGGCAGTCTATTATGCAGTGTGGCATCAAAGAAATCAAGCAAGATTGGAAGGGATCATCTTGAGACCGAGCATAGTGATTTACCAGATTCAACAATGCATCAAATTAAGAATGATTAGATGTAAGATTATAACAAATGTAGATGCAAACTGGATGGCTTCTATATTATAGGAGCTACTCTTAATTATTTGTCCTTAGTTTGTAATAGTTGCTTTTGTGCTTAATGAGAAGACTTACCTTCTACCAAAAAAACAACTCATTAGCAACAAGAATCCCCTAACAATGTCAATTTACGGAAACCCGAATCAAAATCAGACGTGAATCGCAAATTAGGGTTTCGAGATTTTGGGGAAAACGGTTTTAATCGCCTCCTCGTTGCTAGCTAGTGTCGAAAATCAAGGGGGAAAGGGTAGAATAAGCGATTAAAGCATCGAAAAGACAAGAAATCAATCCCATAAATCAATTTCCCAAAATCGATTTTTCCATCTCAAATGCACATTATTCGAAAATTTCGCATAAAACCGCAGTAAAATCGAAAATAGAGCATTGAAATGGGATTAGAGACATACCTTGAAGAAACTTGAAGATTAAAGCAAGAAAAATCAAGTGTAAGACGAGATTTCAGGTGAAAATCGCGAAAAGGGGGATGAAATTAGGGTTTGCTTATGATTTTCTGAGTTTGTTTTTTTTTTGGTGTTGACCAGGAGTATCCCCTACCGAAAGTGAATGAATGAATTTAATGGTGAAAACTTCCAAGTTTGGCTTTTTCAGTTGTAAGAGTCGGAATCGAACCCCGACCACTTGTTTAAGAGATGAGAGCCCTTACCACTCACACCAAACTTTGGTAGATTTTACGAGTTTGTGAAAGTGAATGAATGAATGAGTTTCCCTTTTTAGTTGTATTCTGGTCCCCGAGGTCGATCGACCACTAACTTGGACCTCTTTCATTTAACGACTTCTGTATTGGTCGATCGACTTATTGACCCAGTCGATCGACCAATATTCCTGCACAGTAGCTTCTGCTTTCTCCGCTTCAGTCGATCGACTGAACCACTTAGTCGATCGACTGCTAGAGCTGGCAATTAGACTTTAATTCGTCAAAATTCATTTGTGCCATCATAATTTCCTGTCTTTCTCTCACAAACATCCAGTAAGCCACCTACGCACTTTGCATAAAATAAATTCCTACAAAAATTATCAATGGCGCACATATTCCCAAACCAAGAAATTGCAAATTAAAAGGAATTAAAGAATACAAAAGAACTCAAAAATGCAAATTAAATGAAATAACAAAATAAAATTCCTAAATTACAAATAATTACAACCTGAGTTGCCTCCCAGTTAGCGCTGGTTTAAGAGGTCCCGCACGACCTTTTTACCTCACTTTGCATCATCCGATAACGGGTCGAAGTATAATACCTCGTCTTTCCCAACATATGCATCTGATCCGTGATAATGCTTCACATATTGGCCATTAACCTTGAACCTTTCTCCAGCAGAGGTCTCCAATTCAACTGATCCGAACTTTGTGACTGCTGTGACCGTGTAAGGGCCAGTCCACCTGGATTTCAGCTTACCAGGAAATAAACGGATACGAGCGTTAAAAAGAAGTACCTTATCGCCAATATGGAACTCGCGCTTGATGATTCTCTTGTCGTGCCGCGCTTTGTTTTCTCCTTGTAGACTCTTGCATTGTCATAGGCCAGCACCTAAATTCCTCCAGCTCATTCAAATTTGTGTCATGCGTTTCTCACGAGAGAGGTTAGGATCCAAATTCAAATCACAAATAGCCCACCAGGACTTACGCTCTAACTCAACAGGTAAATGACATGTCTTACCATAAATCAATCGGTATGGTGACATCCCGATTGGCGTTTTAAACGCAGTTCTATAAGCCCATAAGACATCATCAAACTTAAGACTCCAGTCTTTTCGTGATTTAGAAACAACTTTAGCTAAGACTTCTTTCAATTCTCTGTTAGAAATCTCAACCTGACCACTAGTTTGGGGATGATACCCCAAACCTCTACGATGTTGGACACCGAATTTAGTCAATAAAGCACTAAGTTGTTTCTCTTTAAAATGCATTCCCCCATCGCTAATGACAACCCGGGGACACCAAAACGAGAGAAAATAATCTTTTTACACAGTTTAATCACGGCCTTTGCATCGCAATGGGGAGTAGCAATAGCTTCCACCCATTTGGATACATAATCTACAGCTACGAGGATATATTTATTACCTTGACTGCTCGGAAAAGGTCCTTGATAATCAATGCCCCAGACATAGAAAATCTCAACCTCAAGAATGCCTACCTGTGGCATCTCATGTCTCTTGGAAATATTCCCCGATCTTTGACAAGCATCGCACTCGGCAACAAAATTGCGACAATCTGCATGCAAAGTTGGCCAATAGAAACCAGATTAGAGTACCTTAGCTACAGTCCTGGACGGACCGTGATGACCACCATAAGCAGAAGAGTGGCAAGCCTCTAGGATATCCTTCACCTCCCATTGAGGTACGCATCTCCGGATGAGACCGTCTGCGCATTCCTTGAAAACATAAGGATCATCCCAAAAATATTGTCTAGCATCATAAGCAAACCGCTTCTTCTGCTGCCATGAAAGCTCGGGTGGTATCCTACCTGTCACAGCAAAGTTAGCAAAATCAGCAAACCACGGAGGTGGATGAGACCCTGAAGTAGTAATAGCTAACAGACTCTCATCAGGAAAAGAATCATTAATAGGTAACGAATCCTCCCTTTCTCGTCACCGTTTGCAAACGAGATAGGTGGTCACCACCACATTCTCGCTCTCCTTTCTTGTCTTTGATCTCCAAATCAAACTCCTGCAAAAGGAGTATCCACCTCAAAAGCCTCGGCTTCGCATCTTTCTTAATAAAGAGAGTCTTCAACGCTGCATGATCAGTATAAACAATAACCTTAGAACCTAACAAATAAGACCGAAATTTGTCTAAGGCAAAAACTACAGCTAGAAACTCCTTCTCAGTGGTAAAATAATTAATTTGAGCCTCATCTAGAGTTCGGCTCGCATAATATATGGCATTCAAAGCTTTATTCTTCCACTGTCCCAAAACTGCACCAACCGCATAAACGCTGGCATCACATATGATCTCAAATGGGAGGTCCCAATCAGGCGGCTGAATGATTGGCACAGAAACTAAGGCCTCCTTTAACCTATTAAAAGCGACAAGGCACTCATCAGTAAATTCAAACACAGCATCCTTAAGAAGCAATTGTGTAAGTGGTTTAGCAATTTTTGAAAAATCCTTAATGAAACGCCGGTAAAAACCAGCGTGACCTAGGAAACTCCTCACTCCTTTAACATTCACGGGAGGAGGTAATTGCTCAATCACCTGCACCTTTGCCTTATCAACATGTATACCTTTATCAGAAATTAGATGCCCTAACACAACTCCCTCATTGACCATAAACTGACACTTTTCCCAGTTTAAAACAAGATTAACATCTATACAACGCTGCATGACTTTATCAAGGTTAGCTAAACAACGATCAAAGTCACTACCATAAACTGAGAAATCATCCATGAATACTTCCATAATATTCTCTATATAATCAGAAAAAATCCTCATCATGCACCTCTGAAAGGTAGCGGGGGCGTTACACAATCCGAAAGGCATTCTACGATATGCAAAAACACCACGTGGGCGGTAAAAGTGGTCTTACTCTGATCGTCCGGATGAATAGGGATCTGAAAGAACCCTGAATATCCGTCTAGAAAACAGAAAAATTTGTTAGAAGCAAGTCTTTCAGTCATTTGGTCAACAAAAGGGAGGGGGAAGTGGTCTTTCTTGGTGGCGGCATTCACCGTCTATAATCAATGCACATCCGCCACCCCGTCACTACTCGAGTTGGTATTAATTCATTTTTCTCATTTTTAACCACGGTAGTCCCTCCTTTCTTCGGGACTACCTGAATCAAACTAACCCACTTGGAGTTGCCAACTGTATAAATAATACCTGCATCGAGTAATTTCATCACCTCGGCCATAACAACTTCCTGCATCTTCGGGTTCAACTTGCGTTGACCACATGTCTGCGTAAGGCTTGTGGCCTTCCTCCACTCTATCCTGTGCATACAAACATCAGGGCTGATGCCCTTAATGTCATCCAAAGAGTAACCCAAAGCCTTCCTGTTTTTCTTAAGCACACACATCAAAGCAGACAGCTGGTCATCATTAAGTTTAGAGCTAACAATAGCTGGGTACTGCTCCGTATCATCTAGAAAAACATACTTAAGATTAGGAGGAAGTGGCTTACGCTCTGGCACCTTTACCTCTACAACATAGACAGAATCAGCTTCAATGGTGTAGCAAGTGTTGACCAAGTTCTCGTTGGCTAGGCTCAAGAGCATCTCATCTTCTTCTTCACTGAGCTCGTAGCTCTCCATTGAGGCTACCAAAGCATTTGGCTCCTCAGCATTCTCCACTGTATTACCTGCACACTCATCTAAACGGGTTAGATCAGCTAAGGGATCCTTGGCTAAGGATTCCCTCCAATTATAAGTAACAGCCCTGTCAACAATATCAATGGAGTAACACGTATCATCGTCAGCAGTCGCCTTGTGAGCAAGGCTGAACTCAATTGTGTCATCTCCTACCTCTAAGGTGATGGTTCCGCGTTTGACATCTATCACAGCCCCAGCTGTATGTAAAAACGATCTGCCTAAAATAATAGGTATCTGAATGTCCTCTGCAATGTCCAAAACAACGAAATCGACAGGAATAAAAAAATTACCCACTCGAACGGGTACATCCTCTAGAACTCCTATAGGTCTCTGAGTCGATCTATTTGCCATTTGAACGGTAATATCGGTCACCTTAAGTCTACCAATATTTAACCTTTCGCAAAGAATACGGCATGACACCGACACTGGCCCCTAAGTCACAAAGGGCCTTTCCAATTACGTGGTTACCTATAGTGCAAGGAATTGAAAAACTACCCGGGTCCTTTAATTTAGGTGGCACATTAATTTGCGAAAGAGCATTACATTCTTCCACAAAAGCAACATTACCATCATCACGAAAATTTCTCTTACGATTTAAAATATCTTTCATGAATTTAGCGTAAGAGGATACCTGGGTAATTAAATCAGTGAACGGAACCGTTACCTCGAGATTCTGGACCATCTCCAGAAACTTACCAAACTTACGCTCCAGCTTAGTAGCCTTCAAACGCTCCGGATACAGGACTGCAACACTGGCCGTAGGATCAGTAATCTTCGGCTTTCGTAGGTTTAAAACCCCCGTCAAATCATCAATGAGTGAAGAATCATGCGAACTAGTTGACGGATTTGCATCCTGCTCTGGGCTTCCAGTCGATCGACTGATATGAGTGGTCGATCGACCAACTTGGCTGGACGTGAACAGTTCCTGTTCAGAATTGATTTCGTTAGGTGATCGATCGATCGATCGACAATGTTGGTCGATCGATTGATCATCTTGGTGTGAATAGTTTCGATCGAAACTATTTTATCTGACGCTTCAGTCGATCGACTGACAATGTTGGTCGATCGACTAGAAGTACTGGCAATTGAGCTCGTTTTTGCACCAGAATTTAAACGAGCTTCTTCATCATTTCCCGAGTCTTCCTTTGGCTCGTCGGGACTTTCATAAGAGAGGCCACTTCTGAGATTAATGGCATTAATCGTTTCAATCGGCCCTTCACATTTGCTTGAAGAATTAGCAACTTGCTTAGCCTCTATATTCTCCAATTGCTTCACAAAATTCTTTGAGGACTCAATCCCTTTGCTTCCATATTCGCCACTTGAACCAAAAGGAGTTGGACCATTTCTCTCAACTTCTCGATCTCATCTGAGTTTTGAACAGGTATTTCAACTTTCTCCTTGGAAGCATCAGAAATCTCGAGCTTCTCGAGACGGCCAGTAATAGAAGTTATAAGTGTCACAACGGCACTCATTTCATCACTTTGCTTTCGTGACTTTCCACGTGAACTTCCAAACTCAGCTCTATGGACTGCCATCTCCTCAATAGTGTTCCAACCTTTACTTTGACCGGTATTGTTTTGGAACCTACCATTAGCAGCTGCATCCAGGATGACCTTGTAATCATCATAAAGAGCATTATAAAATAGGTTGCAAAGATACCATTGCTGGAAACCATGGTGAGGGACAGCTCGGACCAAATTTTTGAAACGTCCCCATGCTTCGCAAAAACCCTCATCGCTCCTTGCTGAAACTTGTGATTTTACTTCTCGGGCGTCGGTCTTTGAAAGTGGGAAGTACTTCTTGTAGAAGGCTAATGCTAGAGATGTCCAGTCCGTGACTCTAGTTGCTACCCTATCAAGGTAGCGGTACCAATCTCGCGCTGAATCCTTCAAGGAGTATAAGAACATCAACCCCTTTACTTCATCCTGAGTCACCCCACTGGTATAGGTATGGAACAATGATGAGTCCGTGAAAATTTCCATATGCTTCAAGGGGTCCTCATCTGGTAGACCAGCAAACTGATTTCGCTCCACTAAATCGATATAAGAGGAACGAAATTCGAAGTTACCCGTAGTAGGGGTAGGTAACTGGTGCCCCTTTGGAAAATGGTGTTCCTTTGGCTGTAGATTATCATATATTGTAGCCATAATTGCCAAAATGAGAGTACTCAAGTCTTCCTCTCAAAAACCTGTCTTCTAACTGTGCAAAAGCAAAACTAGAAGCAAAGGTAAGCAACGGTCTCAAGGAACCAAAGTTCCTTGAGACAAGAAAAATAAACTAAAAATAAAGCAAACAGAATTACACCGTCTCCCCGGCAACGGCGCCAAAATTTGATACCGTCGTTTTGTATCAAAATTAAATTTATAATTCCAAACTAAAACTATAGCTAGTGATAGTAAGGGTCGAACCACAGAGAGACAAGGTTGATTTTGTTTGCTATTTTTCAGTCTATAAAAGTAACAATTAATTGGGGGGTTTTGAGATTGGTTGACTAAATTGACTAAATGTTAAAATGAAATTTCTCAACAAGATAAAAAAGGGATCGGGAAATTCGGTTCACCATGGCAATGGTCAGGACAATAAGGTAACAAAAATCCTATAATACGGTCTCAGGGGGTATAAGCAAGCCTTTCGATCTATGCTCAAATTAACCTTGCGGTCTTCTAATTCCCCGAAATTTCTCAAAGCTTTCACTCAAGAGAAATTCCAATCTAATGATAGTTCTAATTACTAATCTTTCAATCTAGCAAAAAGACATATCAACAGACGACAAAATCGAAACGGAAGAATTCATGCTAACAAACAATCCTAATTTATGCCATGGTTCACCTCATTCCCAATCAAAACAATTAGCTACGCATGACTAAAACTAAAACAATTGCTAAATTGACAACAAAGAACAAGATTGACATGATTGAATTTAAATAAAAGACAAAAGACAAGAGATGAATTTCTGGAATTAAATTGGTAAAACAAGAATTAAAATAACAAGAATTAAAAGAAGAAAGGAATTGCATAAAAACATACTAATTGAATTAAAGAACAAAGTATCGAATTCGAGGTTTTCCGTCAGCAAAGCTAGATCTAAAAACTGAGTTCTTCAATAATGAAAAGCATAACCTAATAATTGCTGCGTTCTACTGATAAAAGATGCCAAAGGTTAATTACAAGTTGGGCTTTTAAAAGTCTAACACGAAGAAATAATTCTCAGCTCGAAGACTGGTCGATCGACCGGTCAGCATGGTCGATCGATCGGTAAATGCGAGCAAATGACTTACGCTTGATTTCAACGGTCGATCGATCGGGGGAGTAGTCGATCGACCGGTAATCTTGTCAAAGGGCTCTATTTGTTCCTTCAAATCAGCTCTTCACTCCTTTGCACGCATCCCAAGGTGGGTGAATCCGAATCTCCTTCTTCTAGGCTTCCTTGAAGTTGCCCCCGAGAGACGAATTAGGCTTGATTTAGCTTACTTCCACTCATTCCTGCAATAAATCATAGAAAATGCAAAGTAAACCGTTTCGGGAGAAATAGTAGCCTTAAGCTAACAATTATGCATGGAAATACGTGCCAAAACCACAGATAAAGTGTATAGAATATGCACGTATCAATAGCCAAGCTCACTATGATTTGTGAACCAATTTTCATGAAGCTTCGCGCCTCTGATCACACCGATTGGGACGATGACTGTCAAAAAGCCTTCGACAGGATAAAGGAAATCATATCCAAGCCTCCTGTCCTCATGCCACCTCAGTAGGGAATTCCCTTATCCCTATACCTGACTGTCACCGACACAGCCATGGGAGCAATGCTAGTACAAACAGTCGACGGCGAAGAACGAGCCATCTACTACATCAGCAAAAAGTTCATCGAGTACGAAACAAGGTACACCCAATTGGAAAAGACATGCCTTGCCCTGGTCTGGTCAACAAAGAAGCTGCGACATTACATGCTCAGCTACACGGTTCACATCTACTCTACGACGGGTCCGGTCAAATACATCTTTGAAAAACCCGTACTAAATGGAAGGCTGTCTAGATGGACACTCATGGTATCCGAATTTGACCTCAAATTCGTACCCCTCAAGTTTATCAAGGGAAGGGCAGTTGTCGATTTCCTAGCAGAAAATCCAGTCAATGAGGTTCCAACGATCGACACATGGTCACTTCCCGACGAAGACATCCTTTGTGCCGACACCGATGCATGAGACCTATACTTCGACGGTGCATCAAACCTGAGAGGCTTCGGGGTAGGAATCCTTCTAATATCGTTAGAAGGAGAACATATTCTGATCTCAGTCAAGCTAGACTTCGTCGTCACCAACAATGCCGCCGAATACGAAGCATGCCTCATCGGCCTACAGGCGGCCATAACACTTGGCATCAAGAAGTTGAGGGTCCACGGCGATTCCTTACTCATCATCAATCAGGTGTCCGGGTAATGGAAAATACGAAGCGACAGCTTAGCACCCTACCAACCAAAAATTAATCAAGAGGCCGAATTCTTCGACCAAGTCGACTACTTCCACTTGACACGCGAGGAAAATCAATTTGTTGATGCCTTAGCAAAACTTATCGCGCTCGTCAACATACTTGACGACATGACATCGATGCCCCTATGTTTTGAGAGAAGGAGCGAGTCAACTCACATCTGCGCCATCAACAACGACGAGGAGAACCATGTCGAACCTTAATACCAAGCCATCCTCAACTATAAAACTAAAAACGAATTTCCTCACAACTCTGATACAAGAGGACAAAGAGCCATCCGTTTACTTACGTCACAATTCGTGATAAACCAAGAACAACTATATAAAACAACACCCCAAGGGATCCTTCTCCTTTCCATTGATCACCACAAAGCCAGAAAAGTTATGGGAGAGGTCCACGACGGAGAATGCAGCCCTCACATGAGCGCAATGATATTAACACGAAAAATCATGCGACTGGGCTACTACTCGACCACCATGGAAGCCGATTGCAGAAACTACGTCAAACATTGCCACAATTGTCAAATCTTTGTCAACATACAACACATACCACCATCCCTCTTATACACCATGACATCACCCTGACCTTTCTCGACATAGGCATCGACATCATCAAAAAAGTCAACCCGATAGGCACCAAAGGGCATTGCTTTCTCCTCGTCGCAATCTACTACTTCACCAAATAGGTAGAAGCACAGTCCTACACAGTCTTGACCGCCAAACAAGTGGCCAAGTTCATCCAGGACAACATCATCTGCAGATATGGGGTACCCCATGAAATCATCAGCAACCAAGGCTCCCACTTCCGGGCGGAAACACAAGCCTTGCTGGACAAATACAAAATCAAACGACATCGATCATCACCATATCGTCCCCAAACCAACGGAGCGGTAGAGATAACAAACAAAACTCTTGTCACCATCATCAAGAAGATGCAGGACAATCACCGCGATTGGCCGAGCAAACTCCCATTCGCACTTTGGGGGTACCGAACCTCCATTCGAACACCAACATGAGCCACCCTCTTCTACCTAGCATACGATATGGAGGCGTTTCAACCAGTAGAGTTAGAGGTCCCATCTCTACGCATCCTACTGGAAAATCAAGTTCCTGAGGTGGAATGGACCCGCCGATGGTTCGAACAACTCACACTCCTTGACGAATGGTGACTCAACGCCTTGCACAATGTCCAGCTATACCAACGACGTATACAACAGGCATTCAACAAAAAGTCAAACCCTGGAACATCAAAGAAGGCGAATTGGTCCTCAAGTCGGTTCGAGCACCGTTACCCGTCGATCCGAGAGGGAAATTCAAACCCAATTGGGCCGGGCCATACCTGGTTAAGAAAATACTTTCGGGGGCGCAGTGAGACTGAGTGACCTAAACGGGGAGGATTTCACAAACCCGACCAACCTAGAACAACTCAAGAAATACTACCCTTAAACACTAGTAACAACAAACCTTACCCTAGTTTCACAACTAGTGACCAAAATATCCTTTTCAAGTCAAGTTCCTCAATGCGTTCTAATTTTTGAAATTGCATGGTTTATAGAGTCTAAGTTATGGCACCGTGCCATATTTCCAATGACCTTTGATCTGTCCAAGGCAACATACATTTGCACTCAAACAAAAACACCTGAACTACGAGCATGGATTGATTTCACCTCTTCAGGTGGATATGTAGGCAGTCCTTTCTTACACAAGAAGGATACAACCACAACACCTGATGTGACTCTTATTTGCGTACATTTAGTCCCCTAATTTAACCTATTTTGCATACTATTATAACATTTCATGGCCATTTTATCCGTCAAATGCTTTCTATTTTGCTTTCCTAGTGCATTTTATATGTCTTATAGGAAAGGAGATAATGAGGCGGAATTCCCGTCTCTCGCGCATATTCGGAAGCTTGTTGACGATCTTGGATGGACTAAGTATGAAGAGGAGGCAAGAATGATAACCAGGGAAGTAGGAATAAAGAGCATATAGAAGCATCATAGGCTTAGAAGCAAGAAAAAGGGAAACAGCAGCTCAACCCGCGCGGGTCAAGCTGAAGTAGAGCGGGATACTCCTCAACCCGCCCGGGTTCAGGCTCAGGTTGCTCGTATTTCGCTCGGGACGAGTGGATTGTTGGACATAAGGCTTTTCCTTGCTACGTGATCCGCGCATATCCCTCGGGAGTTGCAATTCCGTGCTCAAACATTTAGCATTGTTATTTATTAATCTACCCTTACTTAACCTAATGATGTGCCACTATATATACTCCATTTGTAATAATCAAAGGACCAAGTTTCCTTAGATTAAATCAAGTTTCCTTAGATTAAATCAAGTTCTCTTAGATTAGATTAAGCTTTCATTAGGAGTAAATTAGAATAGATTAATCTCAATTATTCCACAAAATAACATATTAATCTTTCCTTAATCATTATTCAAGTTTATTATTATTGGGTAATTGAAGATTATTGGGTTATTATTGGAGAATTGACAACTCTTCATCAATCAATCAAGTTCTCTTATTTTATTCTTAGCTTTATTATTTGGGATCATCTCAAGTAGGTATAATCTCTTTTACTCTTATTTAATAATTGTTAATCACATCATTTATTCATATCATGTTTTGCTTTGTTGGTATGATTGACAACCTTATTACCATGTTAAACTTGATCATGAGTGAGTAGTCTTTTAGCTAGGATTAATGGGGAATTAGGGGAAACAAACATGGGTAATGATTCATGCTTAATCTAATATATTTTCATAATTAATTTTCTTGCTTGTTATGATTTCAACTTATGCACATGTTATGTTTGATGAAATACGAGCCTATGAATCCTTGCATGTTTTACCCATCACCTATCTTTTCAATGAGGCTTGTAAGCTTATACACCAACTCGAGTCTCATTAGACCATGCATATAGTTGAATAGGAAGGATTAAGTCGACTTGTAGGTGTTGTACAATCTAATCGATTCGGCTCCGGGACCCAATCCTTCTCAGGGATTGTAAGCTTATACACCAACACGTTCCCATCACAACAATAAGTGCTTGCTATATAATTGAGAACATGTTTGTATGATCAACTCCCATGAAATCCCTATGAACCCATGATATCCTAGAATTTTTAGTCATTTATTTACATCCTTCCTTTTGTTGCTTGTTTAGTTTCCATTGCTTCTATTAGATTAGAATCATCAACCCATTACAATTGTGACAACCCCAAGCACAACCATAATTAGATTGAACAATTTGAGTACCCCCATCCCATGGATGGACCTCGACTTAAACACTAACTAGTTGTTTGTTGAGAAATATAAATGTGTTTGATTGAGAGCCCCAACGACACTCTCATCAAAATGGCACCGTTGCCGGGGACGGTGTTGTGTATTTGAATTATTCTTTTGTCTAGTTTTAGTTGTGCTTCTTTTTCTTGAGTTTTATTGTACTTGTTTTATTTCATTTGATCAACCAGTTTGCAGAAATTGCTTAGGAATCCGGGCAGGTCACTTCTAACCCACTTGTGTTTAGCTACTAACCCGTGTATGCTCCATTTTTCAGCCACAACTTTGCTCTACACTCAAATCTCACCTGCTATCTTCATCTTCTACCTTCAAGCTCAACCCCAACTCACAAAAATCACTCAAATGACCATCAAATCCAACCAAATCACCATCAAATTACTCTAAAAATCATTCTAATCCATTTCTACACAATAAAAACCAACTTTCCAACCTTCTACATTGCTTCTAGTGTTCTAATAAGGCATTTTCAAGGTTGTTTGGCTCTTATTTGTGAAGATTTGAAGTATTCTTGAGTAGTGATACTTGTTGGATTTTAAGACTACAACAATGAGTTTTTGGGGCAAGAGTAAGACTACTACTACTAAGGGATCAAAGAGGAGAAAAGGAAGCATTTCTAATGCTCCACTGGAGTTCCAAATCCAAGAAGAGGAGCTAGTACTGGAGGTAGAGCAACTTGATGATTTCCTGGAGATAGTATTCATCAAAAATGAGTATAGGAGGCGGTTTGTGAAACTACTAGGTAAGGAATTCGAGCCTACTCGTTTCATTTGTCGTCAAATTTTGGATAAACTTGGAATTGAAGAACAAACCGAGTCTTTGTTTAGAGGAATAGGTCTTGAGACTTTGTTTAATATGAATGAGGAAACATATCTTAGCCTCACCTTGGAATTTTTTTGAGTCTCAAAGTTTTTGAAGGAGAAAGATATGGGGTGTCTTTGGAATTTAGGTTGTATAATGGGACCCATCAAATACATTTGGGTACCTTTGGTGAAATCTTTGGACTTGCGATACCCGAGACCGACCTTGAGAAACCCGTGGGGTTCACAGAGTCACACTTGTGGAGAGCGATCACCGGGTTGAAATTAAATGGTTTTAAGAGGTGTCATGCCTTTTACATTCATCATCCGGTTATTAGAGTGTGGCATCAATTTATAGCGGGGACTATTCATGGAAGGAGTGACACGGGAAGTATGAGTCAACTTGACATAACTTTTCTTGAGTCATATTTGAATGTCCAAGGTTTGCCAAAGTACAACTTTAATCCCGCACTTTAATAACTTGTCCGGTTTCGAAATCTAGAAAGGGGTGCGACAAAGTATAACACCCGCTATTTTTAATAATTTATTATTTAAATGTCCTAAAACAATATTATCTAATTATCAATGTTGGTGAGTTGGTTTTGTATCATGTATAAAATCTTGGCCCATGAACGATTCTATTTAATAAATTAAGCCATAGGGTTTCAACAACTCTCTACTAAGCAAAATCAAAATCTTTCAAGCAAAATCAAAACCCTTTGTTCGTTGTGTACGTAGTTCGGCACGACCATAATTTCCCTCCACCATCTTTTCTTCTTCTTGTTCCTATTGGACTTCTTTCGTATCTATATTTTCTTATTCTGAATACAAAGTTCAGTTATTTTATGGGTAAAGGAGGGAGTCGATTGGATGGCGTTTTTATGTCTATTATCGCATACTTCGATAACTATAGCTGATTAAAGGTAACACGATTTTACCGATCCTATTACTATTATTATTGTTCGGGGTTGCTTTATTATTTGCTATTTATTTGTATTCATCGATTTTGATGATAGGGTGATTATTTGTAACGATTATTTGAATTAATTGTAATTATTAATTTTATCAGTAATTATGATATTTTTATTTCCTATACTATTATGATATTAATGCGAGATGGATGGAGATAATGGTGTAATGGCTTAGTTAGTAGGTTAGAAAGAATTCGTGAGTTATACAAGTTCAATAGCTCATGGATAGGTGTACTACATGAATTACGTCAATTAAGGTTTAGTATTTGTTAGATGATTTGAATGCATGACGAAGAGCACTATATTTTGGAATGTAAAGGAGGTTAAGGATTTGGAAAGCATACCTATAGCTTGTTAATAGCTGTTGGGTTAATTAAGAATTGAGGAATTGAGTACGAGCAAAGTTTGGTAACTGATTAATCTTGCTTTGATTGTATTGTTATTTTGGATTTGTGGTATTATGTTATTATTGTCGTTCTCTTTGTTCTTGGCTAGCGGGTGAGTAGCTTAGAGTTTTACTCTAAGTGTTGAGCACGGTTTTTTGAACCTTGACGATATTGAAATTGAGATTGAGATAGGTTACTTGTATTGAGTTATGAGGCCGTGGTGCCATATTGTGTTTATGGTTCAGAGTGACCCTGGTTATTGAGTTATACTATGAGATTGGAATTGACATTGAGATGGATATATTGTTTCGCGGTCTTATCCGCCAGTTCACTCACCCCTTGTCATTGACTTAGGTTCGACGATGAGAATATGATACATGGCTACTTGGAGTATTATTTTATGAGACGGAGTAATGAGTAAGACGGAGTAGTGAGCTGAGACTTGGTTAATTATGGAGGCGAGATATGAGTATTTTATTAAAGGAATAGTATGGAGCAGGTTTGAGTGTGAGATGAGTTACCGGGGAAAATTTTTATTAATCTCTGTGTTTATTTTTATTTTTACGTGTGTATGTTTCCACGCCATGACCAAAATTATTCTGCTTCTATTGAGGTATTATCTGTTACTCAGCTTTCCGGCTGACGTGTTTTCTCCCTTCGGGGCTACTCGTCATGGGGGTAGTTCCTTTCTATCTTCTGGTTTTATTTCAGGCTTCTTCCGCTGCAGTTCAAAAGTATTTTATTTCAAGTGGATATTTTATTTAAAGATTTCGAAGAAAGATTTATTTCATTTTCTATCTTGTATTATTTACTTTTAAAAATGGATTTGTAATAAGAGACTTTGTATATTAATTATAATATCTCTGTATTTCGGCGCGTTTTATATGTAAAAGTTAGTTTTAATTTAGCCGAAAATCAGGGGTGTTACAATTGGTATCAGAGCGTTGATTTCTTTCTTGGTCATGTGTTAAGATCGTCACATCTTGACACCGCCGAATACACTTTTAAAGCTCTTTCTAAACTTTTGTGACACAAATTGTTTTAAATGTTTTAGTTCGAGGACGAACTTTATTTTTTAAGGCGGGTGGATTGTAATACCAATTATTTTCACAAAGAAATTATCTTATGTTTTCTAAACACGAACTTCGAGGACGAAGTTCTTTTTAAGGGGGAAAGATTATAACACCCTCTATTTTTAATAATTTATTATTTAAATGTCCTAAAACAATATTATCTAATTATCAATGTTGGTGAGTTGGTTTTGTATCACGTATAAAATCTTGGCCCATGAACGATTCTATTTAATAAATTAAGCCATAGGGTTTCAACAACTCTCTACTAAGCAAAATCAAAATCTTTCAAGCAAAAAAAGTTGTATACTACAGCCAACATAATAATTGTAATCACTCTCCTCCTTCTCTCTAAAAACCCTAGCCTCCATCAACCAAATTTGGGGCTTCCATCGACCATTGATCGATGGTAAGCCCCTCAAATAGTTTAATTTATCAAGTACTAGTATGAAATATTATGATTTAATCAATAAAAGTCTCCCTTTTGGTGAGATCCGTTTTTCCGTCTCTATTTTTGGAGTTTTTTCAGTCCTTGTTTTTCTAGAGTTTAGTATTATTATTGGAATTATAGATAAGAGCGGTTTATTGATGATTCTTCATACGACTCTACAATGGATATGCGTTATTCGTCAGCGATCTATGGTGCCAGTAGAAGGTAAATTTTCCCCATCAATGAATCAAACGAAGGATCCCCTTAAAAGCTACATGAAGAGAGCGATACAAGGACGAGCCGAATTGTCATATCATGTTTTGAGATCCGTAGTTTTACAAGAGAAATTTATCCTTTGGTTTCTATTAAAATTGTTTTGGATTATACCTATCTTTTGTAAGTGTCGTTTGGCGTTTTATTAATGAATTAATCTTTTCCTTCAAAAAAAAAAAAAAAAATCTTTCAAGCAAAATCAAAACCCTTTGTTAGTTGTGTACGTAGTTTGGCACGACCATAATTTCCCTCCACCATCTTTTCTTCTTCTTGTTCCTATTGGACTTTTTTCGTGTCTTTATTTTCTTATTCTGAATACAAAGTTCGGTTATTTTATGGGTAAAGGAGGGAGTCGATTGGATGGCGTTTTTATGTCTATTATCGTATACTTCGATAACTATAGTTGATTAAAGGTAACACGATTTTACCGATCCTATTACTATTATTATTTTTCGGGGTTGCTTGATTATTTGCTATTTATTTGTATTCATCGATTTTGATGATATGGTGTTTATTTGTAACGATTATTTGTATTAATTTTAATTATTAATTTTATCAGTAATTATAATATTTTTATTTCCTATACTACTATGATATTAATGCGAGATGGATGGAGATAATGGTGTAATGGCTTAGTTAGCAGGTTAGAAAGAATTCGTGAGTTATACAAGTTCAACAGCTCATGGATAGGTGTACTACATGAATTACGACAATTTAAGGTTTAGTATTTGTTAGATGATTTGAATGCATGACGAAGAGCACTATATTTGGGAATGTACAGGAGGTTAAGGATTTGGAAAGCATACCTATAGCTTGTTAATAGCTGTTGGGTTAATTAAGAATTCAGGAATTGAGTACGAGAAAAGTTTGGTAACTGATTAATCTTGCTTTGATTGTATCGTTATTTTGGATTTGTGGTATTATGTTATTATTGTCGTTCTCTTTGTTCTTGGCTAGCGGGTGAGTAGCTTAGAGTTTTACTCTAAGTGTTGAGCACGGTTTTTTGAACCTTGACGTTATTGAAATTGAGATTGAGATTGGTTACTGGTATTGAGTTATGAGCCCGTGGTGCCATATTGTGTTTATGGTCCAGAGTGACCCTGGTTATTGAGTTATATTATGAGATTGGAATTGACAATGAGATGGATATATTGTTTCGCGGTCTTATCCGCCAGTTCACTCACCCCTTGTCATTGACTTAGGTTCGACGATGAGAATATGATACATGGCTACTTGGAGTATTATTTTATGAGACGGAGTAATGAATAAGACGGAGTAGTGAGCTGAGACTTGGTTAATTATGGAGGCGAGATATGAGTATTTTATTAAAGGAATAGTATGGAGTAGGTTTGAGTGCGAGATGAGTTATTGGGGAGCGTTTTTATTAATCTCTGTGTTTTTTTTTTATTTTTACGTGTGTATGTTTCCACGCCATGACCAAAATTATTCTGCTTCTATTGAGGTATTATCTGTTACTCAGCTTTCCGGCAGACGTGTTTTCTCCCTTCGGGGCTAGTCGTCATGAGGGTAGTTCCTTTCTGTCTTCTGGTTTTATTTCAGGTTTCTTCCGCTGCAGTTCAAAAGGATTTTATTTCAAGTGCAGATTTTATTTAAAGATTTCGAAGAAAGATTTATTTCATTTTCTATCTTGTATTATTTACTTTTAAAAATGGATTTGTTATAAGAGACTTTGTATATTAATTATAATATCTCTGTATTTCGGCGCTTTTTTATGTAAAAGTTAGTTTTAATTTAGCATAAAATCAGGGGTGTTACACAAAGTCAAAGGGAATTGTGATGGGTGGTCTTGTGACTAGGATGGCCAATGTTTTATGCCCGGGGTTTAATGATGATGAGAGATATGTCGCTCTACCCGGAGATACTTTGCTTGATAAGAAGGATATCTTTAGGCATCACAAATGGTGTAAGTATAATGATTTGGGAGGCATTGATTGGTACACCAAGGGAAGCACTCCATTCACCCTTCCTTGTTGGGACCTTCCTCCTACCACGCCTAGGTCGAGCTACCTTGCACCTATGCCGAGCTACCTCCTCCCCATTGAGAGGATAGCGGCTCCACCACCTAGGAGACGTAAGGAGGCACCTTCTACTCCTTCCCATGCACCATCACCGTCCCAAGGTCCAAGCCTTGGATTTCCAATGTTCCTTTATGGTGTTCGGCCCTCTTATGCGGAGATACCTCCATTCCCCCATGTCTACCGACCCTACTCACCTCCTCCTCCTCCTCCGGACACCCCGCCATCGGCCATGGATATCTTGATGGGTATGATGAGCAACATGGATTTTAGGATCCACCGAGGGCAAAAAGACAACTATTTGGCCCTTTATCCTCAATACTACCATATGGCACAACAAGAGTTTATTGATCCTAATGGTCCTAGGCCTTCTTGGGTGCAACCACACCTTGTGTTTCCAAACCAAGGCATGAATGAATATGAGCAAAGAGGAGGAGAGGAAGAAGAAGAAAGTGAAGATGATGATAGCCTTAATGATGGAGGCTTTGATTGAGATCGTGATTGTAAGACCCTTTCTTTCCCCTATCTCTTATGTATAATTTGTATTGTATTACATCTCACATGATTCATGTAGTTAGTTGCATATAGACTTGAGTTCATGCATAGTCACTAATGACCAAACCTATTCCTTTCTACACTAGAAATAGTGCTAAAATCGGTTTGGGAGGTTTGATCATAGGTGACCATAGTTTACTAGAAATCATGCATCATATAATATAGTTTAGATTGCATTCATTTGTTATATATGTCATTTAGAATTGCATTTAATTAGAGCATGCATTCATTCATATCATTGCATTTATTTCCATAAATTCAAAAATCCAAAAAAACATGTACTTTGTTTTTCATTCCTACTTCTACATGTACATTGAGGACAATGTCCAAAATAAAGTGGGGGATGAGAATTTATATTCCAAAAATACAAAAAAAAAATTAAAAATTTTGAAAAATACAAACACATGTTTTTTTATTTCATAAAATCAAAAACCATAAAAATTTGAAAAATTGAAGAATCAAAAACATGTTCATTCCTTTATAGTGTAATATTGTATATATTGTATATAGTTGTTTGTTTGTTTGTCTATCCTTCTTCACATTGATCGACTACGCCACATCCGAGACATGAGGATCATGAAGACCGCATGGTATGATCTTTCCAATCTCTTTTTTCCTCTTTATGTTAATGACTATGTGGCTTTATTTTGATTGATGCGGTATGAAACAATGTGATTATAGGATTGCATTTAGATTATTTGGCATACTAGTTGGTAAAAACATATGCATTAGGTTGTATAAATGATAGTTGCATCATGGCATATATTTGCATTTAGGAAAAAGTTCTGTGAAAACATTTATTTGGGAAGTTTGACAAGTGTATATAAGGCCCTTGTAGATACTTTTTCTTCTTAAGACTTTGCTCATTAGAATACTTGTAAAATACCCTAGGATGTGTCATGCTAGCATCCTTTGACCCCATGGATTAAGGACTAGTCAAGAGTACCTTGTGGTGTGATAACTCCTTGGTTACCGTTTATTCCAAAGTGACCCTTGAAGCCATGCAACCATCTTTCATATTCTATCACAATTTGTCAACAAAAGGGAATGGTCACAAAAATTGTTCAAATTTGAGTTCAAGAAATGAAAAGAAAAGAAAAAGTTTACAATTTGCATCAAAGAAAAGAGGAGTACAAAAATAAGAACTCCTATGCTTCAAATATAAGCACCCTCGCTACAAATGGGGTGACTTTGAAAATGTTCAAAAAGAAAATGCAAAAAGTTGAAATTGTCAAGTATTGAAATGCCAAACATCAAAAGAAATGGCAAAGAAATGTTCTCAAAATTTCAAATGCCTTAAATTGGGGGGATAACAACAACAAAAGCAAACTCTCATATGAAACTCAAAATACAAATGATCCCTTTTATCCATCAAATCCATTTTTGTGCATGGTAGAAAGGGGACGACCCTTCTTCTTGTCTAGGCAAGAAGGGGAATTCCGTGATCCTCCAGTGTTTCTAACACCATTGGGAGTCTACTCTTGATGAAAGCATTTAACAATTGAGGACAAAGGTACCCTAGCTTGACACAACTTAGAGGTGATTTATTGGTATCCTCCTAGGCTTAGTAGTTTGAAGAAACCGTATCTATGATGGAGTGTGTACCCTTAGATTGATTCCCTTATAGATTATTTCCGCCACTTAGATGAGAAAAGTGGCTATTCATTTTTGTAGATGCATCCATTACTTGCTTTTGTGTGCTTAATGCTTGGATGTGTCGCCATTTTGGCAAGCCCCACCTTGCCTTGCAAGAAGGCATCATACCTCATGGTTGTCTTGTTGTGAGTTGAAGGGGCGGAGTGAGACCCGCTAATTATCTCACATCGGTTATATTATCAGGATAGTTTAAATAAAGGTCTAGTTCTAGCCACCTCTTTACTCGGGACGAGTAAAGGTTCGGTTTGGGGATGTTTGATGTGACTCTTATTTGCGTACATTTAATCCCCTAATTGAACCTATTTTGCATACTATTATAACATTTCATGGCCATTTTATCCGTCAAATGCTTTCTATTTTGCTTTCCTAGTGCATTTTGTATGTCTTATAGGAAAGGAGATACTGAGGCGGAATTCCCGTCTCTCGCGCATATTCGGAAGCTTGTTGACGATCTTGGATGAACTAAGTATGAAGAAGGGGCAAGAATGATAACCAAGGATGTAGGAATAAAGAGTATATAGAAGCATCATAGGCTTAAAAGCAAGAAAAAGGGAAACAGTAGCTCAACCAGCGCGGGTCAAGCTCAAGTAAAGCGGGATACTCCTCAACCCGCTTGGGACAAAATCAACCCGCTCGGGTTGAGGCTCAGGTTGATCGTATTTCGCTCGGGACGAGCGTATTGTTGGACATAAGGCTTTTCCTTGCTACGTGATCCGCGCATATCCCTCGGGAATTGCAATTCCGTGCTCAAACACTTAGCATTGTTATTTAGTAATCTACCCTTGCTTAACCTAATGATGTACCACTATATATACTCCATTTGTGATAATCAAAGGACCAAGTTTTCTTAGATTAAATCAAGTTTCCTTAGATTAAATTAAGTTGCCTTAGATTAAATCAGGTTCTCTTAGATTAGATTAAGCTTTCATTATGAGTAGATTAGAATAGATTAATCTCAATTATTCCACAAAATTATATATTAATCTTTCCTTAATCATTATTCAAGTTTATTATTATTGGGTAATTGAAGATTATTGTGTTATTATTGGAGAATTTACAACTCGTCATCAATCAATCAAGTTCTCTTCTTTTATTCTTTGCTTTATTATTTGGGATCATCTCAAGTAGGTATAATCTCTTTTACTCTTATTTAATTATTGTTAATCACATCATTTATTCATCATGTTTTGCTTTGTTGGTATGATTGACAACCTTATGATTTCATAAATAATTTGCTTGCTTGTTATGATTTCAACTTATGCACATGTTATGTTCACTACTACAGATACAGGCTATAACAACGGTCAAAAACCGTTGTTATATAAAAAAGCGGACGTTGTTAATGTTTCCGTTGTGAGGTTGGCTTACTTAAGGAAACCGTTGTTAAAACTATTAACCACGGTTTTATGTATAAAAACCCGTTGTGGAAAGTGTGACACAATTTTGGGGGGAAAGTTATAACAACGGGTTTTAATATACAAAACCGTTGTTATAACTAAAGACAACGGGTTGTTATAAAATAACCGTTGTTGTTTGTTCTTAAAAAATAAAAAAAAAATTAAATTAAATATTACTAGATGCATGATAATTACGGCTTTAGAATTTAATGCATGCATCACCTATCTAATATGGAATTAGAAGGGTTAGTAAACGGATTTGAAGGAGCATTATTGAGAGATATGATGATGATTATGGCACAACTTCCTAACATATTTATTAATTAAAAAGCAATTAACTCAACCCACACACATTGCTTAGTATAAATACATTGCATATCTCAACTAACATTTCCATTATTATCTCATATATTCATCTCCAAACTCTAATGGAAACTCTTTAATCTTTCAAATCAAACTCAAAAAACTCTAAGAAAATGAATGATTTCATCCTAAAGACTCTTACCATGATCGAAAACAACAACAACTTCATCCGCCGGTTCCTCCATATTGAGGAAAGTTTCGGGAGCTACCTTGCGGAAGCTCGAAAAAGAAGATGGCTTGACGGAGCGGATTGCGGCTATATGACGATATTGATCTTATGGAACCTCAAATAGCCAAGGAGGAGAGGATGGAACGATAGATCCTCCATGAAAATATAAGAATTGCATTTTTACATATGTAATTTTTTTTTTTAATTTATGTATTTATAAATATATATATTATATTAATTATGTTTATCTTACTTCTTCATGTCTTGCTTCTTCATTGTTTTAGTAACTAATTATAACAATACTTAAACAAATAACATAATGGTCACATATATGCAAAAGAAATAAATAGAAAAAGAAAATAATGAATGAAACTAACGTTGGAATAGATTTACCGATAAATTGATCATGAAGAAGCGATGAGAAAGTGAGAAAGAGAGAAAGAGAGAAAGAGAGAAAGAGAGAAAGAGAGTGTGTGTTTTGTGTTTGTTTGTCTGCTTGTGTTTGTGTTTGTGTATTAAGTTGTGTTTTGTGGGCTGCAGCAGAATTTGTGTGGTTTAATACAAATATGTTTTAACAACGGTTGTAAAAAACACCCGTTGTTAAATAAGTTTTAACAACGTGTTTCAAAAGTAACCGTTGTGATTACTTTTCACTAACTTTGCGCCAATTTTGTCAAACGGTTTGTGCATGTGTGACCCGTTGTTAAAACTAATAACAACGGTTTTTATAACCATACCCGTTGTAATTTATTTTAGTAAAATTCGCGCCATACATTCTACAACGTCTATTGTGATTTTCGTGAATAATCGTTGTTAAAGGGGCGTTGTAGTTGCCTAAATTTGTAGTAGTGGTTTGATGAAATGCGAGCCTATGATTCCTTACATTTTTTACCCATCACCTATCTTTTCAATGAGGCTTGTAAGCTTATACACCAACTCGAGTCTCATTAGACCATGCATATGTTGGAAATTTTATCTCATAACTTAACATATTCATATATGTGATGATTAATTTAGTCATAAAATTAAATGTTGATCTTATGCATGCAAACAATAATAAGAATAAGGAAGAAATTGTTGGAATATGTGTCCTCCGACAATAATGCGATCACGACTATTGATCATGATGATCACATGTTTAAGTCTCATTAAAATGAATACAATTGCGATGTAATATATTACAAGTCAACTGGTCCACACATATCGGTAATGATTGGTTGACTAGAGTTTGATAATTGGTGATCGTCATACCTAAAATTGATTATTTAATTAATCGTATACCGTCGAAATTAAATTGCTTAAAATTGACGGATGATTTTGTGAGTATAATTTACGTATCAAATTGAAATGTAATTAAATGAGATACGGTCTGAGTAATCGAATTGTATCATTACTCGGATGAAATTATTGTTTAAAGAAACAATTAAATTTGAATGAATTATTATAAATACGATTTATAAATTGGTGAAATATTTTGGTACAAGTAATTACGAATTACTAGTCGATTTTGTAAATGACATATTTTATGAGTATGTTGATTTTTAATATGATAAAAATACATTGCATCGTAACATGTCATGTAACATGTTACATGTGACAAATTTGACAAATGACAAAATAAAATGGATTCTCCATTTTATACTTAAAACCGAAATATGGGTGAGTGTTTAGTAAATATTGTGTTATTTATTTTTAAATAAAAACACAATCATGACACTAGGTAGTAGGCTTGCATGCCTAGTCTCTTGTGAAGAGCAAAAACAAAAGGCATTGGGCATACTACCCAATGCCCCTTTTTCGGCCACCAACAAGAAAAGAGAGGAAAGCTCTTCTCTTTTACATCATTCATTCCTCCCATCTTATTTTTCCTAGTGTAAGAAAATCCTTGAAAACTCTCTACAATTTATGATAATTCTAGAGAAATAAACTCACAAATATTACCACCTCTTGACCGAAATTTCAAGAGTGAAAATACAATTTATATTGTATCAATTTTATTGTAAAACCATTATTATTACTAAATCTAAATAGTATTGGTTTATTAAGATGTATTCCTTGGGTATATGCTTTTGGGAGGGATTCTACACTTGAATCCTTGTTCTTCCATTTGGAAAGCTCAAGAACAAAAGAAAAGGAGATTTCTTTTGTGCCCATTTGAACCGAAATTTCAATGTAAGGATATGATTTCTTCTCTTTTATTATATTGTTTGCATGCATAAAATCCATGTTTAATTTTATGACAAATTAATTTAGACATATATGAGTATGTTAATATGTATATGAATCTACATTTCCTTCAGAAATCATCAACCCTTACATTGATATTTCGGATTATTGGGCACAAGTGAGTTCTCCTACTCACTTGTTCTTGAGCTCTCTAAATGTTGGATGAACAAGGATTCAAGTGTAGAATCCCTCCCAAGGATTAATACCCAAGGTAACCTCTAAATAAAATTAATATTATTGATACTATAATAATATTAATTTGAATAAAATTGACCAAAATATTATTTTTGCTCTCTTAATTTTCGGCTAAGAGAAGGGAGAAAAAGGAAGAATTTTTTTATCTCTCTAAAACTCTTATTTTAGATGGTTAATGAATAATGATACACTCATGTTCAAGTAGTGTATATTAGGTAAAAATTAGAGGAAAAACCCATGGTTTTTCTCTTCACAAAACCGGGTAGAGGGAGGGGTTTTGAGGGCCAATGCATGAGCAAGGTGCTCTTCACAAGAGGCACTAGGTTTGTATGGCTAGGTTTAGGTAAAAAATGATTATGTTTACCACTTAGTTAATTAACATAATATTTTCCTAATACTCCCACTAATTTCGGTCCATATTAAGATAAAATGGATTCCATTTTATCTTTGTCAATTTGTCAATTTGTCACATCTCACATGTCATGTAAAATTGTTATGTATTTTTAACATATTAAAAATCAACGCAT
Organism: Silene latifolia; assembly: GCF_048544455.1. Classification (NCBI taxonomy): domain Eukaryota; kingdom Viridiplantae; phylum Streptophyta; class Magnoliopsida; order Caryophyllales; family Caryophyllaceae; genus Silene; species Silene latifolia. The sequence goes on along the minus strand of NC_133533.1, from coordinate 63,948,591 downwards.
TAATAAAAATACGTCATATACAAAATTGACTTAGTAATTCATAATTACTTGTACCAAAATATTTTACCAATTATAAATCACAACATCTTTCAACTTTAATAAATTATTCATTCAAATGCAATTGTTTCCTTAAACAATAATTTCATCTAAGTAATAAAACAATTCGATCACTTAGACCGTATCTTATTTAATCAAATTATAATGAGATACGTAAATATTACTTCCAAAATCGTCCGTCAATTTTAAGTAATTTAATTAATCAGTATCGTCATACGATCAATTAAATAATCAATTAAGAGTGTTACCCTTTAGGTATGACCTAAGGGGATCAACTGATCACCACCGTCGCACGACGCAAGAATGTCAAACTCTAGTCGCCAATCATTACCGATATGTGTGGACCAGTTGACAGTAAAATATTACTTCCCAATTGTATTCTTTAGAATGAGACTTAAACATGTGATCATCATGATCAACAGTTGTGATCGTATTATTGTCGGAGGACACATATTCCAACAATCTCCCACTTGTCCTCGACAAGTGTGCGTCACCAATTCTCTTGTCCTATTACTATCTCCCACTCAATGCAAGGTGTCTTTCAGGTCGTACTTGCAAGTGATCATATCGAGAGTGGTTTCCTCGATCTGGAGAATAACTGATTGACCGGATTTATCTACCATAGATATCATCCGAGCGTGGCCACGTATTTCTAGTTCATTACTCCTCGAGTGGCCCTGAGATATTGCTATAACCCTGACTAGGGGTGGACAATTCCTATCGCACTCATTCCCTTCGACTAGCCACAGCCATCATAACCCAAAATATGCCCATTTGACCCCATTTACGAAGGTCGTAGTAACACAAATCAAAGTTAATCTGAAACTGTGCCATCTTAGGCGAATAGTCTTTAGTCAAAAGAATCGACTCATTAGAATACTATAGTAGCTCTCGCCACGACCAGGCTATATAAATTTTTCCAGAACTCTATAAGCGGTCATTAGGCCCAACAAGGTGTTCCTAACAGTCTGCCTATGTGATCGACTAGTCATAACACATGACTCCATGGCACTTGAACTTGCCATCAATCGCATCACATTCTAGTCACTTCAAGGCGTCACCTCATGTAAGTAACTATGGGCGAATACAATGCCAATCCGTGTTCACTTTAACGGGGTTCAATTGTCTCTATAACCCGTTTGGATGTAACAAAGTATAAGGTGAGTTAATAATAACTCAAACGACAAATGTCGACATCACATTCGGGTAGTCAATACCGTATTACAACCTTGTGATGCATATCGTAAGCGTGTAAACATCAGACGATTGTAATGGAAGTTTAACATACCATGTGTCCATGTGTTCAAACTTCTTTAATCGCATTTTCCTTTACATTCATGTTATCTCTCATAGCATGAACCTTACCAAGTACACATATAAGTTCCCAACCTCGGTTTGGGTTTTTTATCTTGAAAGAACTTCCCTGTCGATTATCACATAACCAATGAATTTTTGGTGAATGATATAACTTGCACTGATCAAGTACTCCACCCACTCACAATGCACTAGGTATATGTTTTGTAGAGTCTTGCAACAATTGTCAAGATGATTAGCCTAGCACTTCTCACAAGTCATTGCATATTAGAAAATATTAGTTTTGAGTAACTTCTTACTTCAACCAAGTATCTTTCCAAACTTCTTATTTCTCCTTTTAGCTTGAAAAGCTTAGGATTTTCATAAATCCTTACGCGTGTTCGAACTTTAATATGTGCAACTTCTTGACACATAACAGAGTGTTCTGTTCAACACTGAAATCGTTCATCGGATTCTCCTCGAGAATTCATGACGATTCTTCTATGGCTTGCCAATGATTCATCATGCTCTTATGCATATGATTCATTATGGGACATGTGCATGATTATTCTAATGGCGGAAACATTAGTAACTTTTAATCATGTCATCAACCATTCTTAGGTTCAATGAATGACCATGACTACTTATGGTAATTCCATTTTCATCGATATGAATAACCTACGCTTCTGGTTGATTTGATGTGTATATCTCAATACTTATCCAACATCTCATGATGTAATTGGATTCATCATAGTTCATTTTCATCCAGAATTGAAAACTCAAATACTTCTTTGTGAAGGAAAGTATTAGCTCGTCATTCTCAATGAGTAATGAGTTATAAACTTTTACAAGATGATTGCTCCCACTAAATTCCATGTCTTCACATGATAATTTCCAACTCCCACTTAATTCCACATGTTTCGCAATTGACTACTCAATCGAAACATTTCAAGAATTGAAATATATTTAGCTATGCCAAGTTATTAAGATAAAACCATATATGTTCCCATCATATCCTTTCAAAATACCTATTTTTAAAAGGTTTTGAATCTTAACCTTATGGAAAGAGATTCTAATCTCCAACTCATTCATTTTATAATGATGCGCGGCAATGTCATTAGATTAAATGTGAATTATATCTAATACACGTCCTTCTCAAAATACCCTTTTCGGAAGGAGGTTTAACCATTTCATTTTCATAATGAGGTTAAGTAATGACATTAGCGTGGTTAATACTTAACTTAGCTCTTGTGGATATCGGCATATCAATATTTGCAACTTCTAGTCATAAATCTCATTTATTTTCTAGGATGCAACTTTGATTCATTTAGGCTCTTAAGTAAATATCAATATTTGAAATTTGTCAAATTTTATCATAAACTAGTCAAATCTCTTGTTAAGACATTACATTAGTCATTCTTCTTCCAAAACTTTTTTTTGGTCTCCTCGTGTAGTTATCTTGAGAACATATTCTTTTGATTACTTCACTTGGTCTCTTTTGTCATGTAGATTTCATCTATTCGAGACCATAGATCTCATATATTCGTGTATACTATCTATATAGGTATACAAATCATTCTTTCTTGCGTAGATCTCATTTACATAAGTACACAAATTTTTGCTTGGTGTTCTTTGTGTCTTCATTTTCTCCCACTCTATCTTTAGAATGAATATACTAGAGATTCAAAGATAGCATTTGAGACACAAATAATGATTTTTGAAGTATAAGGAGGACTATCTCATAGGTTGACTAATTGTTTTAGATTTGATAAGTGTACTTGGTGATTAACATTCCTTTAAGAGAGTTCATCAACTCAATATCACTTTATGAATGATCATACACAAGCCTTAAGCTTGTGGACATATAATGAATCCCATCATTCTAGTTGTCCATTAGATCACTTTAAGTGAATGATCTTATGTTTCTATGAGCAAGCATATAAAGACGAATTTTAGAACAAGGATAAAATACGATAAAACGGGTGACTTGGGTTGCAAACTAAGCCACCATTATCCAAAATACAACAATTGTTAAGAAAGGATAAAACATTTCCATGTCGAACACGGAAATCAAAAGGTTCTAAAATCCGAAACATAATTAAAATAAGACAATAAAAAGCGAAGCTTCATGGAACATGAAGCTACTCCTAGCTTCTTGATGGTTTCTCAAGCTTGCTTTTCTTTTCCCTTGTCCTTGCTTGGTGGAGGCTTTATTTACAATAAAAAGGGGATACATTATCACAACTTTGTATCACAATACCATAGTTGAATTAGAAACATAAAAGAAAGGATAGTCATTTACCTACTGGAGTGATCTTTCCAGCTTTAATGTCACCAAGATATTTGGAACAATTTCTTTTCCAATGTCCAACACCATTACAATAATGGCATTTATCAAGAGGACCCTTCTTGATTTTGGAAGTGCTAGCTTCATAAGTCTTAGCTTTGGTGAAAGTGGGAGCTTGCTTTTTACCCTTCTTCCCATTCTTCTTGAACTTCCCCTTGCTTTTGGTGCTTATGTTAAGCACATCCTTAGGTGGGTTAACATTTAACCCCATGTCTCTTTCGGCTTGCACAAGTAACTTGTGCAACTCTTCAAGAAACACGTCCTTGTCTTGCATGTTAAAATTCACCCGGAATTGAACATATGCTTTGACTTTGGATAAGGAGTGTAGAATCCTATCTACAATGAGTTCTTTGGGGATTTCAACCTTTTGAATCTTCAAGGTCTCGACTAGCTCCATCAATTTGAGCAGGTGAGGGCTAACCTTTTGGCCCTCTTTAAAGTCGAGATGAAAGAATGCCGCGGCCGCCTCATATTGGACGATCCGCGGAGTTTGTGAAAACATTGTCACAAGCTTGGAATAGATTTCATTAGCGGTGCCCATCTTAAAGGCTCTCCTTTGGAGATCCGCCTCCATCGCAAAGATCAACACATTTTTCATTGCGGCGGACTCCTTGTGATAAGCCTCATATGCTTCCCTATTAGCGGCGGTCGACCTAGTATTAGGTTTGGGTGGAGAGGCCTCGGTGAGGTAACGAAGCTTGTCGTCACCTTGGGCGGCTAATTTGAGTTGGGCATCCCAATCGGAGAAATTTGACCCATTCTTTTCAAGTTTACAACGTAATGAAGGATCGGAGCCATGAAGTATTAGTGAGAGGCGTGGCGTTGGTGTTTGGAGTGGCCATTTGTTATGAGAAATAAAAGTGGTCTACAAAACAAAATAGAAGGAATAAAACATATGTCGTTTTCATAATAATAATACTCGTAAAAATTTAATTTAAACAAGTTTTATTGCATTTATTTAGTGACCTCTACCCAACTTTGATAAATGATTCCAAGACCCAAATTCATATTAATTTAGGCATCGGTAAAGCCGAAAAACAACCCTTATCAATATAACTCGGTGGATTAACCTTTTAATCGATTCTACTTTTAGAACTCTTGGTCGATAAATTTACATTAAAATTTATCTTTAGCCCGAAACACATCCGGCAACCGTCGAGAATACTTTCGTTGAGTTCAACCCAAATTTCGAATAAATGTGTCCATGATCCAAATTTACATCAACTTGGGCATCGGTAAAGCCGAAAACAACCCTCATCTTTATAAATTCGGTGGGTAGACATTTATCACCCACTTCCCCTACGTAACAAGGTTTGTACCCCGGTAAAGCCGAGTGATCTTCCTCACGAAATAGGTTTACATGGTTTCTACTTTTTGGTAAGGCTATGTCTCAATTGATTATTTTAGCGAGAGGTCATGTCAATTTATTATCTATCACGTTTTAAGTGAACTAAAGCGGTGAACTATGATAATTATAATTGACACGGTCGATAAACTCGATTAAAAGAATGATGCATGTTTTAGTTATGGCGATTTAGCGATGCATGTAACATATAAATAAAATGCAAAGCATAAAATAAATCCTAGTATGGCCTTCCTAAAATAGAAAATCTAATTAACTATTACATATTCGGAAACCAACTCCATTGGTCCCTTGAACTTCGGTTTTGGCACGCATCTCGAGGTAACACCGTCTTTATGTATCGCCTTCTTGAGTGACACCGTCTTCAAGGAACTCCGGAATAAATAAATTACATAATTTCCTATTATACATTTGTAATTAAAATAAAATAAATCTATTAAATTACATAACGGTGATACGAGATCACAATAAATTACAACCGAATCGATATTCCCATACATTTCGGGTAATACCAATTAAAAAACTAAGGCCATACTAAGTAAAAATTACATAAAATAAAATTATGACAACCATAAATAAAATGCAGCATTATAATATGTATGAACATGCCCAATTTTATGCTAAATCGCATTTAAGGAGCCAATATCGTATATTAAACGGTTTTTACGGATTTGCGTGATTCAACCTTTTAAAATCACAATAAATTACATAAAATCATATTTATGCACAAGCTAATTACCCAAACCAACTTAGGAATCAAAATTAGTCTCCACTAACTATTTGACTATAATTAACTTATATTTCTTAAAATTGTTCATTAGCGGACTCAAAATTACAATAAAATGCTATAAACTTCAAATAAATCACAAAAATTTCAAAAAAATTTAAAATTTGAAATTTAAACTCATGAACATTCTGGAAAAATACCATGACACTCATAATGTTCAAAAACTTAGGTTAAAATTTCGAAAAATTATCGGAAAAACGATGTTGCGGTTTATCGGATTTATCAATTATAATCATAAAAACATGAGAAAAATTATATTCATCAACTTTTCAATTTTAGATCTTAAAAAGATAATAAAATGCAACATGTGACATTTTTCCTTAGTCATGAAGTATGTTTTAGCAATTATTCACTAATTAAGTCACTACTTATGTTATTTTTCATCAAAAATTCACAAATCATGCATAAAGACTTCATTATAGCCTATTATTTTACACACATCTTGTAAAATTGCATGTGACAACATACTAAATTTCTATGACCAGATTTGAAATATTTCTCATATTAACCTATTTTTCATTTAAATTTGATTTTTATCATGAAAAATCCATATTTCGAGCATAAAAACTCCAAAACTTCTGAAAATTTACAAATATGTGAAAACATATCCAAAAACCACTGAAAAAGTCGAAGTTTAGCTAATTTTAGTCCGAAAATGACATTTTAATCATAAAATCACATTTTTAATGCCATTATTATATAAGATGAACAATAAAAATCCATAAATTAACCAAAATATCCTAAATACATTTTAGGATCAGAAACTTTAACATGCATAATTGATTTCGTGATATATCATAATAAACACAAATTTATAAGTTTTATATGTTAATCGTATAACTCGGAAAAACTATAACCGATTTGCATGCAAACAACCAAAGGCTCATGATACCGCTTGTTGGAAATCTTTATCTCATAACTTAACATATTCATATATGTGATGATTAATTTAGTCATAAAATTAAATGTTGATCTTATGCATGCAAACAATAATAAGAATAAGGAAGAAATCATCAACCCTTACATTGATATTTTGGATTATTGGGCACAAGTGAGTTCTCCTACTCACTTGTTCTTGAGCTCTCTAAATGTTGGATGAACAAGGATTCAAGTGTAGAATCCCTCCCAAGGATTAATACCCAAGGTAACCTCTAAATAAAATTAATATTATTGATACTATAATAATATTAATTTGAATAAAATTGACCAAAATATTATTTGTGCTCTCTTAATTTTCGGCTAAGAGAAGGGAGAAAGAGGAAGAATTTTTTTATCTCTCTAAAACTCTTATTTTAGATGGTTAATGAATAATGATACACTCATGTTCAAGTAGTGTATATTAGGTAAAAATTGGAGGAAAAACCCATGGTTTTTCTCTTCACAAAACCGGGTAGAGAGAGGGGTTTTGAGGGCCAATGCATGAGCAAGGTGCTCTTCACAAGAGGCACTAGGTTTGTATGGCTAGGTTTAGGTAAAAAATGATTATGTTTACCACTTAGTTAATTAACATAATATTTTCCTAATACTCCCACTAATTTCGGTCCATATTAAGATAAAATGGATTCCATTTTATCTTTGTCAATTTGTTAATTTGTCACATCTCACATGTCATGTAAAATTGTTATGTATTTTTAACATATTAAAAATCAACGCATTAATAAAAATACGTCATATACAAAATTGACTTAGTAATTCATAATTACTTGTACCAAAATATTTTACCAATTATAAATCACAACATCTTTCAACTATAATAAATTATTCATTCAAATGCAATTGTTTCCTTAAACAATAATTTCATCTAAGTAATAAAACAATTCGATCACTTAGACCGTATCTTATTTAATCAAATTATAATGAGATACGTAAATATTACTTCCAAAATCGTCCGTCAATTTTAAGTAATTTAATTAATCAGTATCGTCATATGATCAATTAAATAATCAATTAAGAGTGTTACCCTTTAGGTATGACCTAAGGGGATCAACTGATCACCACCGTCGCACGACAGTAATGTCAAACTCTAGTCAGCCAATCATTACCGATATGTGTGGACCAGTTGACAGTAAAATATTACTTCCCAATTGTATTCTTTAGAATGAGACTTAAACATGTGATCATCATGATCAACAGTTGTGATCGCATTATTGTCGGAGGACCCATATTCCAACAGCATATAGTTGAATAGGAAGGATTAAGTCAACTTGTAGGTGTTGTACAATCTAATCGATTTGGCTCCGGGACCCAAACCTTCTCAAGGATTGTAAGCTTATACACCAACTCGATCCCATCACAACAATAAGTGCTTGCTATATAATTGAGAACATGTTTTTATGATCAACTCCCATGAAACCCCTATGAACCCATGATATCCTAGCATTTTTAGTCATTTGTTTACATTCTTCCTTTATTTTGTTTCTTGTTTACTTTCCATTGCTTCTATTAGATTAGAATCATCAACCCATTACAATTGTGACAACCCCAAGCACAACCATAATTAGATTGAACAATTTGAGTACCCCTGTCCCATGGATCGACCTCGACTTAACCACTCACTAGTTGTTTGTTGAGAAATATAAATTTGTTTGATTGAGAGCCCCAACGATACTCTCATCAACACCCCAAACAAAATAAACAAAACATTCGAACTACGATCATGGATTGATTTCGCCTTTTTAGGCGAATACGTAGGCAGTATTTTCTTACACGAGAAGGATACAACCATCCCCACACACACAAAAAATCACCCATGCCAACTTTAAAACAAAAGAGGAGGTAAAAACATTCCCTTTTCCACACAAAAAACAAAAAAAAAAAAAGCCTTTCTCCCTTCCCACAAAATTTCCCTTTCACAAGTGCAATACAAAATGGATGGAAGAAACAAGCGTTCACAACTTCTTTTAAAACAAGCAATCCTCTTATTTAATTAATAATGAGAAGGATTACAAACTTGACAACAAATAAGGCTAAGCAAGCCTACAACTTGTGAAAGCTAAAATGTCGACTAAGACATCTCACATAGTAAAACTAGCACAAAATACACAGTACCTAGCTAGTACAACATAATAAAAACACACAAACACTATTACAACATAATAGTAAAACGGATAATGGAGGTCCTCATTCTTCCATTCTACCCTTACCTTTTCCCTCGGGGTACATCTTCCCCTTGCTCTTCTTGTTGGCCCGCCTAGCATGGACTTCCTCTTCGGAAAGGATCCTCAACGGATCTACAACAGCGACGGCCTCCGGTCTCTTGCATGACCCTATACTCGGTCCTAGCCGAGCCCATACACGGCCCACTACCTCATTGGGACCCGAGCTCCTCATCTTCGGTGGCCTCACTACATCCGGGCTAACATCATCGGCAAAGTCTTCAAAGAAGGCACGGTTGGCCTTGCCAACTTCCCTATACTTCAAGTCAACGACGTCGTCCTTGCGGAACTTGAACCTTTCTTCCAAGGTTTGAGCTCTTGACCACTTGACATAAGCGGGAGTCACTTATGTCGTGGCAACGGGGTTTGGTACCTCCCAAATTGGCCAAGTGGCCCACCACCTCTCGAACATCTCCACAAGCTCGGAGTTTCGGAAAACACTCTCTTAGACGAGAGTGTCTTGAGCAGGCACCTTTTGTTGGTGGCCCATTTGCCTTATAAGCCTTTCGGGATAAATGAAGGAAGCAACCTTCAAGCCCACCACCATCAAAGAACAATACCTAGCGGCCGAAGCGGACAACCCCATGAAGGACCTCAAGTGCCACCATGGCACCACCCAACGGATATGAGGACCACCCTCCTCCACCAATCTCGAGGACCAATAGGCCTCGGTGGACGCAAAGCTATCTGAGTACAACTTCTTTCTCATAGTAAGGTGACGGAAGGAGTAAAAGAAGAATCAACCAGAGGCTATACATACCTTAGCCTCTCCATGAGCCACACTTGGAGGATCCTTGGAGATCCGAATGAAGGAGCCTCTTCACAAGAGCCTTTCTTGTCCAAAGCTTGGATGATCTCGCCAAGCACCAACCATGATGGATCCCAACCGTGCTCATTTGTTCAACTATATGCACAAGGGTCATGCTACCATACCATCTTCAGCCCTACTTCTTCAAGGGATCGACAAGAAGGTATGCATGCACCAGGCAAAAGGCAAGAGCCCTTCTCCTAGCCACCTCCGAGACATTAACATCCAACCGGTTTGAGAAGATGTTGATGAGAGCCAACATATCCACACCATGGGGAGCAAGGAGAAAGTTTACTTGGCTCGTCGACAAGCCCAACATTGAAAAAAACTTCTCTTTCTAACACAAGCGAGTCGGAGGAAGCACCGGAGTACAACCCGGCCACCCTCCAATGGCACCCACTTCTTCAGCAAGAGGGCAAATTTCACCTTTTGGGAAAACGAAAACATTATGTTTCGAATACCAAAACAGAGAGCATGCTTCATGGAATGAGGATTTCACCTTAACTTGATGAAGCACCAACAATTGACCAACTCCCATTACAACGAGTTGATACTTCTCGGGAGGCGACAAATCCCGACATCAATGTCGCAACCTATTTTCGAAAGTATCCATGAATTCTTTTGTTAAAGAATAAGTAAGGTTTTCGTAGATAAGTTTTTCGAGTTTCGGATGATGAAACAATGAAGCACAAATGTCCCTATTTATACAAAACAATCATCGCTTTTTTCCGAAAAAAGGTGGAAGCTCATCTGCATCGCCCAAGGCCTCGCGCCTCTTTGGGCTGATTCTCAGGATCCGCACCTTGATTTGTCTCTATCAAGTTGTGTTTCTTCCTAACACATAGATTTTCTCGCTTAAGGGCTCGCGCCTCTTCAGGCCTATTGTTTAGGTATTTTTTACCAAGTAGATTGATTAGGGTCAATGCAGTCTATACTCGTTGGTTGGTTGTATGATTGCTCGTTTTTTGATACTTAAATAAGGAAATAAAGTATGCAATGTAAATTGACACGTAAGATTTGGTGACGCGGAAAACCCAATGTGGGAACAACCGCGGGAGGGACGGTACCCTGCCAAGTATTGCACTATTTGAATAGGAGGATGGTTACAATTGTGGCTCAACGCTAATCCTGCTGGCCCTAGGCGTCAGGCCTGCAAGATCTTGGACGGATGTATATTTGAGTATAATAATATGTCGTGGTGTTTATGTGATCTTGAATGTGAATGTGTGAACGCGGATGTGTTGAATGTCCTTCTTGATTTGCTTCCTTGGCTATTTATAGGGTAAGAACCCTAGATGTCCTACTTTGAATATGGAAAGGGAATATAATTTCCATAAAAACTCTTTCCATACTTGGACGCCTTTCCCAATTCTCCCTGATCTCCCTAACTTCTCCCTATCTTCTTCTTAATGCCTCTTTCCTTAATCCGGACGCCTTCTATGATGGGCTCCTGATCTCCCTTGAGCCCGTTTCCCCTTTCTCCAACCGCGGGCTTCCTTCCTCCTTATCACTCCTTCCATAGCTTTTATTTTATTAAGTGGGCCTCCTTTGTTGTGCTATTTTTAGCCCAAACAGTTTGCTCCAAATTTCTTGTGAAGTACGCTTCTAGGTATCGAGCAAGGAATTTACGTAACCGAATGCTAAAAACCCTAAGCCGTCTTTTACACTCCTTCCCATGCAATCCATCATGTCAGCCGCCCTACTCCTCTTTTCTCGCACCCAACTCCCTCTCTCCTCTTTATAACTCCAACCTCCACTTTTCATTAATCTCAAATCATTTCAAAAAATATTCTTCTCTCTTAAACACTCAACCTTCCTTCTTCTTTATCCTTTGTCGGCTTCACTGTTCCTCTTCCGCGTCTCTTTCATCAGGTATTTCTCCCCCTTTCTTCCTTTTAATTTTCATTTTCTCCCTCCACCATGGGCAAAACTCGATAATCCTCCACACCCTCTGACCGTAATCTCGACCCCACCTTTCCTTCTCGGGGACTTTTTAAGCACCCCCACGACTGCGGCTCCGCCTTGACTGCGGCCGACATTCCCACGATCAAGAATCTGCTTGGTCTTGGTGACGGGGTGGACATTGCCATTCCTGAATCGGGACAGAAAGCTGACGCCCTCCGTCTTCACCAACAACTCGTTCCTAAACTCGTTCAAGACTTCATCTTCACCAACAACTTTGCCACGGCACAAATTTCTGCTGCCATTTGGAGAGTTCTTCTCTATTCTCTTGCCGTCGGTCAGAATACTGGTAAATCTGTCACTCTGGGCGACCTAGCCCATAAGTACAACATCAGATCCCTGGGCAGGGGTCAATTCTCATTCTGGGGCCGTGGAGAGGCTCCCTTCAGACACGTGTCAAAATCCAGTGATGAGAAATGGTTTGAGGACTTCTTCTACGTGAGGAAGGACTCCATCCAGCCTCCCGCTGATTATATTTTTGAGAAATGGGTTCTAACTTCGAGTAAGTAGCCTTCCTGTCACCTGATTTATTTTATCTCGCTGCTTACTAGCTTACTTCATCGTCTTCGTGCAGGCCCCTGTGACCTTACCCGTATTGGTGCCAAGATCCCTTCCTCAGTAGCAAACCTGTTTCAAAGATCTCTCGAATCGAGAGAAAGTTCCCGGACACTGCTTCCTGGTTTTTCACCGCTTCTTCCTCCAATCCTCCTCGATCCGCTCACGATGTCTTCTCCGGTAAGACTTCTACAGCCGTTTTAATTTGCATGCTATTTATGCTGATGTTTTAAGCATTCTGTCAAATGCCGAGACTATATATGCTTGCGGTTTCAAAAGTTGATCAATTAGAAATCATCCTCCAAAGTGCCAAAAGAAAGAGACCTTCTCGCCACCCGATGTGGCCTCTGCCTCCAAGAGGAGTACTCCTGCTTGCTTCCTTCCAGACTCCTCCCACGCTTTCCAGTTCTGCTGCACGTGAGCCCTTGGAGGTCGACCCGTTATCTCGTCACCCGCCTACTCCTTCTGCCAGTCCTCGTGCTTCGTCCAGCGGAGGCATTACTGCTCATTTCCCAGAGGGTTTTGGGAATGTGGACAAGGTGCCATACTGGCCGGAGATTGACCAGCTGCTCTTCCCTCCTATTGAGGAGACGCGTTTTGAGTTCTCCCCGGAGGAGATGGGCCGAGAATGACGTGCACAATGCCTTCATGGTAAATATTCTTCGTCCTCTACCTGTTTGTCTTCTCTTGTTTAGATTTTATCTTTCAACTTTCTTGCTGACTTCTGATTCTTCCTGCCCCAGACCTTCCAGTCTGCACTCTACAACAGGAAAATGATCAACATAGTGCAGACCACTAGCCGTGCTACCAACGTCAAGAACCAGGAGCTGAAGGGGACTATTGCGATCCGCACAAAGACGGGCTGATATGAAGGAGCGAGTGGTGGAGCTGAAGACTGAGCTTGCTGTCACCAAGAAGAAGCTGAAGAAGGGGGCTGATCAGCTGGCTCGCACTCAGGCGGTGTGCAACACTTTCTATGACTCCCTCAAGCGCTCTGATGAGAAGATCGGTGAGTTGATCTCCCTGGCCACCAATGTTGTTGCCTATGCTACCTTGAGGGGAACGATCAGCGGGATGCGTGCTGCCCTCGTGGAGGCTCCTACCCAGCAGGCTATAGAGGAAGAGGAGAGGCAGTTGGGGATGCTCTACCCCACCCAACCTGATCTGAGTGTGCTGATGCCTGAAGTTGGGGAGGTGAATTCTCCGGCACTAGCTGAGCAAGCTGCTGGGGGTGACGCTAGAGTGTCCCAGGATGCTGCTGATGGAGCTCAGGGAGCTATGGCGGCTGAGGATGCGCAGGCTGGTGCGGTACCTGAAACGGGAGGTCAGCAGGCAGAGGAGATGCCAGAGGTGGAGGTCATTAATGTGACCGATAATTAAATATTTTCATATTTTGATGAACTTTTTGGCAGTCTGGCCCAGAGGTGGCAGACTTTGTAAGTTTTAAAACTTTCTTTCTGTGGTTGCTCCGCCAAGATGGAGGTTAAACTTGGGGCCGTATTTTAGCCATGTTTTGAAATGCCCTTTGTCATAGTTTGGCAAGGTTTTAGTTTTACATATCGTGTGTTTGTTATTTATTTCCCTATTTTTAGGAAGTTTTCTGTGTCAGCCTGCTTGACTGATTTAGGCGAGTCCTGTCATCCTAAAAAGGTCGACGTTTTGACTCAGCTAGCTGCCGTGTCAGCCTGATGGCCGATTTAGGCATATGCCGCAATGTAAGGAGGAGTGACCGTGTTAACCTAGGAGGCTGATTTAGACCAGCCTGGTCAGCCTGAAAAGGCTGATCCAGACTAAGCTAGCTGTCGTGTCAGCCGGATGGCTGATTTAGGCGTATGCCGCAGTTTTGGACTACTTAACCTTGTTCATGACGCAAGGTGTGTTCATCACGTTTAAAGCCAGCAGGGGCGTAATTTAGGCAAGTTTATCGTCGTTCTAGGACCAATGGGACGCTGCAGGATTCTGGTAGCGCAGATATCCCTACGTTCCATGTTCGTGTGCATGCATGCTGGGGCCCTGATTAATTGCGATTAGTGCAAGCTACGTCCAGGGGGTGGTATCAGGGGTAGCTGGGTAAGCGTATTCAGCTGTCAACCAAGCTCCCTTTCGTATGTTCCACAGTCCGTCTGGTGAGGGTGCTCCTTGTGGAGAAAATAGGTTAGGCATGTTGGAGTGTCATGTGCCTTGTCACCCCACGTTGGTAGTTGACAGTCTTGCTAGACATCCTTTCAAAGTACCATAGACACTAGGATTCAAAGTGATGTACTTAGAGAAGCCTGAAAATAAGAAAATCTATTAAAATGATGTGAAGTACCTGTCGCCATCTCATGGGGTACTGAGCAATTGTGGTCCCGTGACGCTGCCCACCACACCACCTAATAGTAGTTTAAAGTTTTAAAAGAGCTATAGACACTAGAAATAAAAGTGAAATTGGCAGTATGCCTACTACCGGATTTTTATTTTAACTTTTAAAAGTGATTTGGCTTTTCATAGTACATCATTCTGAAAGCTAAAGTCTATTTATTATTAAAAGTAATATCTCTTCATGTGAAGTATGTTCCATGGGCGTTGTATGATTTGATCGTCCATAGTCATCAGTCTGTATGCACCATGGCCAACAACTCCTTCTACCTGGTATGGTCCTTCCCACTTGTAGGCGAATTTGCCTGCTTTTTTTATTCATGGTGTTTTGAAACACTTCTCGGAGAACCAGGTCTCCTACCCCCAGGAGCCTGACTTTTACATTCTTGTTATAACTCCTGGCCACAGATTATTTGTAGGCAGCCAGACTGTTTGTAGGCAGCCAGACGGATTTTTGCGCTTGCTCGCAGCTCGTTAATTGTGTCCAGGCTTCTGATCATCTCTGCATTGTTCCGTTCTCCTGTCATATTTTCATACCTGTGAGTGGGGACTAGAACTTCTGACGGAATGACTACTTCTGCGCCAAACACCAGGCTGAAGGGTGTTTGACCTGTTGCTATCTTTGGTGTCATTCTGTCTGACCATAACACCAATGGCAATTCATCTGCCCACTTTCCTCCTAACTCCTGTAACCTCCTTCTCAGATTGTCCATAATGATTTTTTTGCTGGATTCATCTTGCGCGTTGGACTTCGGAGTCCTAGGTGCTGACTTTTTTAAGGTGATGTTCCACCTGGCGCAGTATCCCTCGGCATCGTTGGAGATGAATTGTGAACCATTGTCACATATGATTTCTGATGGGATACTAAACCTGCAAATTATGTTTCGTTTTATAAACGAAATGACCTGTTTATCTTTTACCTCTGTGAATGCTTCTGCCTCTATCCACTTGGAGAAGTAATCTGTCATTGTTAGCATCCAGGTTCTATTTCCTGTGGCCCGTGGTAGAGGGCCTACTATGTCCATGCCCCATGCCATAAATGGCCAGGGAGAAATGATAGGGTGCAGGGGCTCTGCTGGCTGATGGATCATTGGTGCTGAGCGATGGTAGGCGTCACATTTACATGCGTACTCTGCTGCATCTGCCTTTATTGTAGGCCAATAGTATCCCTGTCTGAGGGCTTTATTTGCCAGACTCCTGCCCCCTGCATGGTTTCCACATTCGCCACTGTGGAGAGCATGTAACACAGTCTGTGCTTCTTCCTTGTCCAGGCACCGTAGGTAGGGGCCTGCTAGCGATTTTCTGAATAATATATCATCAATAAGTATGAATCTGGAGGCTTTCACTCTGAAAGCTCTCACTTCCTTCTTGTCATCTGGTAGCTTGTTATGGCGTAGCCAGTCTAGGTAAGGTGTACGTCAGTCGCCTGTTTGTTTGGCTGTTTGGTCAGGCGTCTGCCTGTTTGGCTGGGAGTCCTCACCTTCCTCTGTAACTGTCTGGACTTCTTTCTCGTTCTGTGGGTCCTCCAGTTCACCTTTATCTATTTTATCTGCCTTCTGGATGGAAGGCTCCAGCATATGTGCTATTGGAATGCTGGATAGTTCAGTTGGTTTAAATGTTGCCCTCAGAGTTTCCAAGGCGTCTGCTTCCACATTCTGATCTCTGGGGATCTGCTTAAGCTTGCAAGTTTCGAATTTCAGTTTTAACTCCTTTGCTACTTTCAGGTATGCAATCATCTTCGAATCTCTGGCTATAAACTCATCATTCACGTGGTTGACTATTAATTCCACCCCTAACTCCAAAGCTAGCTTCATTCCTAATATCAAGCCTCCTTTTCATTGTTGGTTGCCTTGAATTCACATCTTATCGGCTATCAGGTCTCCATGTGGTACCACCGCAGGATTAATTCCACGCCCCCTTTGGTTGGAGGCTCCACAATATGCATCGCCGGACTCTGTCTCCTTGCTTCCTTCTAAGGGGAGGATCTCCGTATCTGCCAGATTCTAGATGGCTGGGCTGAAGTCTGACACGAAGTCGGCCAGTGCTTGCGATTTGATTGTTGTTCTGGGGTCATATTGGATATCGTACCCACTGAGGTGTACAGACCATTTTGACATTCTCGCACGATAGTTCAGGCTTCCTCATGATAGATTTTAGCGGGTAGTTGGTCACGACATGTATGATGTGGGACTCAAAATAGGGGCGCAGTTTGTGAGATGCTACTACCAATGCTAGTACTAACTTTTCAAGAGATGTGTACCTGGTCTCTGCCGGCAACAGAGACTTGCTCACGTAGTATACTGGTTTCTGCTCCTTTTCTTGATCTCTGACCAAGACAGCACTTACTGCCACTTCTGTGATGGCCAGGTACAGGAATAGTGGTTCTCCTGGCTTTGGTTTCGACAGCAGCGGCGGGCTGCTGAGGTAATAATTCAGCTCTCTGAAGGCTTGCTCGTGCTCAGAGGTCCATTCAAACTTCTGGCTTTTCCTTAGTACGTCGTAAAACAGCCTGCATTTATCTGAAGATCTTGAAATGAACCTGTTCAGGGCTGCTACCTTTCCAGCTAGTCTTTGAACATCCTTAGGCTTCTTAAGTGACTCCAGCTGCAAGACGGCTTTGATCTGCTCGATGTTGGCCTCTATTCCTCTTTGGGTTACTATATAGCCTAAGAATTTTGCCGGAGGATACTCCGAAGGTGCACTTAGATGGATTTAACTTCATTTTGTATTCTCTGAGGGTGCTGAATGTTTCTGCCAGATGCCGCATATGATCTTTGGCCTTTTCTAATTTCACCACCATGTCATAAATGTACACCTCCATTGTTCTTCCTATCTGTTCTTTGAACATTCGGTTAACCAGCCTTTGATATGTGGAGCCTGCGTTCTTTAGGCCGAATGGCATGACGTTGTAGCAGTATATTCCTTTTTCAGACATAAATGCCGTCTTCTCTTGATCTGCAGGATCCATCTTGATCTGATTGTATCCACTCCATGCGTCCAAGAATGTTAACATCTCATGTCCAGCTGTCGCATCTACCATTGCGTCAATATGAGGTAGCGGGAAGGTATCTTTAGGGCATGCTTTGTTGAGATCGGTGAAGTCCACACATACTCTCCACTTCCCATTCTTCTTTGGCACCACCACTACGTTAGACAGCCATCCCGGATATTTTACTTCTCTTATTTTCTTCACTGCCAGCAGGCTATCTACTTCATTGTTGATCACCTTATTTCTCTCTGCTGCAAACTTTCTTCTTCTCTGCTGGATGGGTTTACACTTTGGGTCCACACTAAGCTTATATGTTATGATGGACAGATCTATTCCTATCATGTCATCGTGTGACCATGCAAAACAATCCATATTATCTTATAAGAACTTGACTAGTTGCTGTCTTAAGCTTCCTGTGCATCCTGCTCCAATGAGCACGGTTCTTTCTTGGTGCAGCTTGTCCAGGTTGATTTGATCCAGCTCTTCTGCTGGGGGTTCAATGTATTCGTCCTGGATATGCTGCTTTTGTAATTGCTACGTGAGAGGGCTGGCAGTGCACTTGAGTGCCTTCTTATAGCAGCCTCTAGCTTCCTCCTGATCTCCTCTTATTGTTTTCACTCCCCATGGTGTGGGGAATTTTATGCGCTGGTGGTATGTTGAGGGGACTGCTTTCATCTGGTGCAACCATGGTCTTCCCAAGATGACGTTGTAGGTGGAGGGGTCGTCTATAACTAGGTACCTGACTTGCTTGTTGACTCCTCCCACATAGGTTGGGATGACTATCTCGCCTAGTCAGCTGGCTGTTTCTCCACTGAAGCCTACTAGCGGAATAGTCTTCTTCTGCAAATCCTTCTCGCTGAATCCCATATTTTCTATAGTTTTCAGCATGATTAGGTTGACCGAGCTTCCTGTATCTACCAAGACCTTTCTAACTGTGCAATTGGCCATTGATAAGGTGATAATAAGTGCGTCATGATGTTCTCGTTCATCGTATGTATCTCCCTCATCAAAGTTGACAGCTGGCAGGTCACTGTGTGAAATTCTGCAAAAATTGGCTGGCCTATCTCCTTTGATCTTGGTGGCACGTCTTTTAGCTGCTGAGTATGTCAGCCCGCTTAAGTCTGAGCCGCCTGTTATCACGTTTATGATTTTGGTGCATGTGGGTGGGTCTGCCGGCTTAGCGGAGCCTACCTTATCTTGCTGCTTGCCCCCACGTGGTAATAGGTGGCTCAGCTTTCCTTGTTCGTACAGGCGCTTGATCTCTCTTCATAATGTGTAGCAATCCTCAGTGTTGTGCCAAATATCACGGTGGAACTCACATTTCTTCTTGCTATCCTTTCTCCAAGCTTGCTCTCCTACTGGTGGGTTGGGCCACCTGACTCCATCTCCCATCTCCCTGAGTGCCTTCAGGATTCCTCCGATACCTGTAGTGAATCCATACTCTGCCAGAGTGGGGAGTAGCTGATTTTCCTCGATTTTGTTGACTCCCCTCCCATATGGTCTGTATCTCTCATCCTTCTTGCTGGTGGTTTGCTTTCTTCCTGATTTCTCCACGGCTGAGGTACTAGAAATACTTGGCATGCTTAGTAAGCTGGCTCTGGCTAGGATATCTTCCTCCAATCTGATTGCGGCAGCTGCCTTCTCATGTACCGCCTCTAAACTATGGCATGGATGCATGGTTAGCTGCTTATATAGGTCGGAGTCGTGGTGGAGGCCTCTTCTGAAGGCTTCTACTGTTGTTGATACATCACACTCTCGTACTGCTACCTTCTCATTGTTAAACTTGGTATTGTAGTCTCCAATGCTCTTTCCTGCCCCATGGACGATTCTGTACAGATCTCCTGCATGCTTCTGTGGTTTTCTGCTGCTTGCAAACTGTTGAGTAAACGCGTTCACCAATTCAGCAAATGTAGATATCGACCTGTTGGGCAGGCTCACAAACCATCGAAGTGCTGGTCCTGTTAGGGTGGACCCGAACCCTTTGCACATGCAAGCCTCCTTGACTTGTCCTACAAATTCATTCTTGTCATCATCTTCTGCTTGTACTGGCTTATATGATCAAAGGGATCTGCTGTGCCGTCGAAGAGAGGCATATTTGGATTTGTCAATCCCTTTGGCATGGCTGTGATGGATATGGTGTCCACGAACGGTGAATCGGCATAGCTGTCTAATGCCGCTTTCTCGAGTGCGGGTGGCAATCATGGGACCCTGCTCAGCATTTCTTTTAACTCCAATCTGCGATTCGTTATCTTTGCAATCTGGGTCCACCTGTCGGTTTTCTTGGTTTAATATATTGCCTCCTGATCCGAGCTCTCGAAGGTTCTGATGTGTTTCAGTTGCTAGAGGAGTTGTTGTAACGACTGTCCCCTGCTGCCAGTCCATTTGTTGGTTTGACTCGGATCCTGCTTCAGGCGTCTGATCGATTGTGGCGAGGCTACAGACGGGGATGCCACCTGCTCGTACTTCCATACAACTAGTCATAGCGGGCGATTATCGGCGTGAGGTATCCCAGCCCTTGTGGGGTTATCCTTCCATCTGATGGTATCGTGGACAGATCCATTCTCGTTATCAATTCAGCCGGTACCTGTCGAAGTGGATTCCTGCTGCCTGATGCCCCCTGCGTCAGATCTACTAGTGTAGGCCTTCCCACGTCTGTCCTGCTTGCTGGGGTGACAGACTGCTGTTTCAGGATGTCTATCTGTGCCCAGAGCTCTCTGTCCCTCCTTCTTGCTTTAGTTTCAGCTTTCCTCTGGTCTTCCCTCATGTTTTCCATAGCTTTCTGAAGATTTTCTACGCCAGTGAGAAAGATTTGTGTGGGACTAGGTGGCGGAGGGAGGCCTGAACTTGCTGTTCCTTTATCTGATCTGGCTAGGGCCGCGACAGCAGGAGTCCTAGGGGGTAAAGAGGTTTTTGTTGTCGGTATGATTCTTGGGGTGTGTCCGGGAGCCTGTGTAGCCACTGTTGTTGTCGGGTTTTGAGCAATTGATGGCGGTGGCGATGGTTGCCTGCTCCCTGACACGGCTTCAGATGCTTGCTTATCCATTGTGTATCTAGAATATCAACGATTGACGACCACAATGCCCCACGATGGGCGCCAAACTGTTTAGTTATTTTTTACCAAGTAGATTGATTAGGGTCAATGCAGTCTATACTCGTTGGTTGGTTGTATGATTGCTCGTTTGTTGATACTTAAATAAGTAAATAAAGTATGGAATGTAAATTGACACGTAAGATTTGGTTACGCGGAAAACCCAATGTGGGAACAACCGCGGGAGGGACGGTACCCTGCCAAGTATTGCACTATTTGAATAGGAGGATGATTACAATTGTGGCTCAACGCTAATCCTGCTGGCCCTAGTCGTCAGGCCTGCAAGATCTTGGACGGATGTATATTTGTGTATAATAATATGCCGTGGTGTTGATGTGATCTTGAATGTGAATGTGTGAACGCGGATGTGTTGAATGTCCTTCTTGATTTGCTTCCTTGGCTATTTATAGGGTAAGAACCCTAGATGTCCTACTTTGAATATGGAAAGGGAATATAATTTCCATAACAACTCTTTCCATACTTGGACGCCTTTCCCAATTCTCCCTGATCTCCCTAACTTCTCCCTATCTTCTCCCTAACGCCTCTTTCCTTAATCCGGACGCATTCTATGATGGGCTCCTGATCTCCCTTGAGCCCGTTTCCCCTTTCTCCAACCGCGGGCTTCCTTCCTCCTTATCACTCCTTCCATAGCTTTTATTTTATTAAGTGGGCCTCCTTTGTTGTGCTATTTTTAGCCCAAACACCTATCCGGAATTTTTTGTGTTTTCTCACACTCACATTTCCTTATTTTCGCGTTTTCCGAAATCCGGCACGGTTTTCATGACGCTGCTTTAAACATACGGGTTTTTCTCTTCCTTTTTTTAAGGGGGAAGGGCTAGTCGCCCCGATCCGTGACGGATCGTTTCCATGTCAGTCGAAAATCCCGAAATATTTTCGCTTTTTTTCGCATTTTCCACAAAAATCGAAAATTTATAACACGACGTCAATTTTCCACAAAAAATCAAACTCCTGCAGATCCGAGTTTTGATCAATCAAACACACTCGCAAAATCTCTTTTGAAATTCATCCTTGACGGTTTGGGTTTTATTTTTCGAGTCGCAAATCAACTTTCGGCAAAATTCGACGCAATTTAATTCAAACACGAGTTAATTGCTCAAAAATTCAAAATCAATTTTACTTGAAAAATCCAAACGTGACGACTTGTCGCGGAATTTTCAAAATTTCTTATCAATTTTAACTTCGAGCCATCGAGTTTATTTTTGTTTTCAAATGCTTTTGCGTGCTAACGTGTGTGCATATGTGCTACATGTTGCCTGTTTTCTACACTAACGATGCAGGAACAAATGCCAAAGCAAAAGGGGATTTAGCCGCTAATCATGCTCCTCCGAAACACAACACAAAAAAGCCAAAAACAAACAAACTACAAACCAAAAACACATACAAACCGCCTCACGCAAAATACATTGACACACGTTTGGTACAAACGACTAACTATACAAACAGGATCCGGTACGAGTATTTATCATACAGACACTAGCTTAAGACAATGAACTGGGGGATGTCCGCCACCTACCACTAAGCACTCCCCATCCTTCCAACCAGAAAATAAAGGGAACAACGTGGAAAAGAAAGGACTAACCGCGGAGGCAGAGGTAGTTCCCATGATGGTAATATCTCTTTCCTACTCCGTAAAAAAAAATGAGAAAATGCCTGGCAGACTTCGCACGGCATGACAATCAGGAATTGTGACTCAGTGCATCGCCCCGACGTTAACCTCCAATCGTCGGAATTCAGCGATAAAAAGGATCCATAACATAGGGTGCCACAAAATGGATAAAATCCAAAAAAAACCACCTGTAAATGCAAAAAAAATAAAACAAGGGCAAACCCGCCAACACTCATCCAGCAAAACGCTTCACAAAGTTCACAAAAACGACTCGCCCTTCTTTTCAAGCAAAAGACAAGTCAAAACAACAACGAAATTACAAAAAACCACCCAACACCTCAAAGACCGCACAAGGTCCGCAAAAATTCCAAACACAACTGGGTATCTTTTGCAGCTAAAAAAAGGCAATTTTACGCCAATTCAGGCGCTAACAGGTCAAAAATTCAAAATTTCAAACGACGGAATTAAAAAACGTCACTTCCTAAAAAAACAGAATAACGAAAATCAAGATTCGTTATTTTTCACAAAATTCAAAAAACGGCATAAAAAGCTGTCACGCCTCCGAACGGGAAAGTGAAATTCAAATCCACTACTCCTTACAAATGTCAGATCACGGGAAGATGAAATCAAAACCATTATCTCCCAAACACGCATCAAATGGCGGAATGCACATATACCCTTTCTACAAACTTCCAACAAACGGTAATAAAAATTGTTACCTCGCTTCGAAATTCGAAATCACCACCAACCAAAGGAGCCAGGCTCGAGCCTATCTCTTTCCGGCACTACAAACATCCAATATAAACACCGAAATTCCCCAGCAGGATATCAGAGGCCTCCCCATGGAGCCCGCTAACTCAACGACCTCTCGAAATAGGCCCGTCCAACACGGCTATTTCCCACAGTCGATCATTCAACATGGCTGGCGAGCCTCACAACGCACCGCATTCAACATGGCTAGCGAGCCTCAAAATGCCCCGCCTTCAAGACGGCTGGCAAGCCTCAAAACGTACCTTCAACACGGCTGGCGAGCCTCAAAACGCATCACCTTCAACGCGGCTGGCGAGCCCCATCATATCCGCAGCATGGCTGGCAAGCCTTCGTGCGCAAATAAGAAACAACTCAAGGACATATCCCGAAGATGCCTCTAGTATGGCTTCTTCCTATGGTTGGCGAGCCATCGTACGTAGTCTAACGGACTTAAAATGACCCACACGGACAGTCGACATACTTTAAACTATTCCCGATGACAGATCCTTGACTCATATCCCCGAGTTGCCTTGGCGTCGCCCTTCTCGACGGAGAGGTCCTTAGCCCGAATCCTTTCAAGCCGCCTCGACGTCACTTCGGTCTCCAAGTTGTAATCTTCGATTGACCTAGAGGCTATACTTTGACTTTCGCCCTGTCCAAGCCTCAGCCAAAGTGGGGACTCTGTAGATACCCAGTATCTTTTGAATCCCCAACAAACACCCGATGATTATCGGACTACAACATGCTTAGGAATCGCAGCGTTTAATCGACAGTTTTGTATAACTATACGTCGGAAAACTCAAAACGATTTCGAAAACAAAACATTTAAAAAGTACCTGGAGTGTTTTATACATGACGACGGGGTCTCAATGACAATAACTAGAGTTAAAACTGACATCGGACCAAAACCCAACTCAAAAATTCAAATCCCGACTCTAATAACTAGTCAAACCGAGTCAAACACAAAAAACAAACATCACAAATCTTCCATGTTAAGTATACTCGGTATACTTGAATGGTCAAATACAACAATCATGCCATACAAAACCTAGGATAGAATAAATCATGATTTCAATTACGTGATAGTGACAAGACAGCTCGAAAACCCGCAAAATGGCTCGCGCCTCTTCGAGTAGCCCATGCGGCCACGTCGCTCAAAATGCACACAACCACCCATTTCTTTATAAATACCCCTCAAATGCCACCATTTCAAGGTACGCGAGTATCCGCCCCCTCATTTCTCCCTTAAAGTGCTAGACTCCCTCCTTAAGTCAACAACCAACAAGTGTTTTCGACCTACCGATCGAAAATACAAGCCTTACACATTGTTTGGTACCGTCATCGTGCATTAAATCACTTGACCGACCATCTCGACCAACTACACCATCACTAAACTAAACAAAACACTCTTTACATTGCTAAAACGATTTTCAACCGAGTTTTCCGACCTAACAAGTTGTTACACTTCCGTTGATTTCTCATCTCAAACCTAGCATGTAAGTATGAGGGTGTAATAATCCTCTTCTTTCATGTCTTTTTATCTGTTTTATGACCTTAACATGCTAAAACACGCATAACATGGTCCAAAATACGGATCGAATGAGCCAAAACCGAGTTTTGACCGGAAACAGAAGGTCATAGTCACCACTAGGTACCTCACGCCTCAATGGGGGTGTCCAGGTCAGAACTCAAACGTTTTTGAGTTCATTCTTTCCATTTTTCACTTTATTTTACAACCGATTTTTACCGTTTCAAATCATTTTTATGATAAACTTTTTAACCCTAAAACATTTTCATCCTTGGTTCTTCATACTATGATGGTTTAATCCATGTTTCGGTGATAATATTTGGTTAATTATATTTTAAAAGGCATTTTAAAACCTTTTTATTCATTTCTTTACATTTCAAAACAAACATATTAGTCATACATACAAATCATCCTTGGTTCCACATACCATGTTGGTTTTAAACCCGAGTACGATGATAAACATTGACTAATTACAAACAAGTGAACTTAATACATTTAGTTCATAATCATCTTTCAAAACTATTCATGTCAAGCTTGCAAAACCGAACCCGACATCGAATATCATCAATACAATGATGATTATTCAAGTACCGTTCCTCACATTAACACAAAAGCAGTCTAAACGACCTTTTCAAACAAAGACGGGTTCAAACACCCCCTTTACAAACCGTTATACAAACGTTTTCAACAGTCAGAAGATGTCCTTTGGACAGCAGCTGCCTCGCGCCTAAACGGGCCAAGTGATACCGTCGTTTAGTACCAAAAATAAATACCTAAGTACTACTAACAGAAGTCAGCGGTAAGTAGGGTCGATCTCCACAAGGAGGCGGTCACTATCTAGTTGTCAATTTAGTCCGTCTGAGGTCACAAGATGGGGGGTTTTCAAATGATTGTTCTAATCTAATGAGTTTAAAAGAGAGGAATAGAATAAGAGAAATAAAGGAGAAAGTTGATAACAATAACAGAGAGAGGGTAGCTATGACAGTCGGTTCACCACGATTCTTAGGAAATGTACTCAAGGGTCTCAGATCAATGCAAATCCGATCTACAGGGTAGTGAATATCTCCTTTCGGTCTCAATTCACCCTAAGACACTACTAGCTTAACTTGCGCCCTCACTAGAGTGTCCTAATGTTCGCTACAAGTCTTACCCTTTCCAATCTTTCGATCTAGGTCAAGGTGTACCGTGATTTATTACCTATTTGCGTCGACTTCAAATAGACAAGAACAGTTATATGTAACGATTAACAACATAGATCAAACTCGCATCAAGTCTAATCACCTATTTCACAATTTCCTTAAAATCATGGCTCTCCTATGTCCTAGCAAGGGAGATTAGCTACGCATAAACATAGGTAAACCAATAACGAAGGGGAAAAGAACAAACATGATATAGAAATATGCAAAGGGAATTAAATTAAATAAAGGGAGTAAAGAAATTACAAAAGTTTAAGATCCGTCAAAGAAGAGCAAAGCAACGTTCAACAGAGAAAAGGGAGAAAAAAGAGAGTTTAAACCTAATGACGTTTTTCCTATTTATAGGAAAGACAATTATTAACCTAAACGATATTAAAACCTTTCGGCAGATAGAAAAGTACTCGATCGAGTACTTTAAAACTCCTCTATCGAGTAAATTATAGCAAAACCTCTTGATCGAATAGAAAACCTACTCGATCGAACCCTATCAAAAATAGGTTATTCGATCGAGGACTTAAACTACTCGATCGAACACTATTCTACTCGATCGAGTGGTTTCCAACGCACAATTCCTGCTTCGCGCACTGAACTTCAAACGCCTGCCATTTCTTCGTTACTTGGGCAAATAGAGCGTTTACAGATGCGTTGGAAAGCTAAGAGGACAAGCTTTCATGTCCAATTAGAATCACCTGAAAATCGGTTTTAGAACTTGAGATATGGCTATTCAAGATAGACACTAGTAATTTGAAGTTCTTCCTTTACTCGCCTAGCTATCTTACTTCTTTGCGCATCACAAAATAGTAGTCTTTAAGCTCCAACTCAACTCATCTCCTAAATGCATGTATAGAGACATGTTTTAAGCTTGATTATGCTCCTTTCCGGTTCATACCTGCAAATAATACAAGAGAAACCAAAGTACACAATTCGGGGGACATTTGTAGCTAAACGCTACTAAATAAGCATAAGAATGCGTGCAAATGAAGTACGAAATGCCTATATAAAATGCACGCATCAAACTTCCCCAAACCAAACCTTTACTTGTCCCCAAGCAAACTATATGCAAAACTAATGGAACAAGAAAGAAAACTCTGAGCTAGCTACAAATTGTCCACTTAAACCGATTTAATGCAACAAACTAACACTTATAGCAAAAACTGTCAAATGCAAACGAGTTGTAAGATGTTTATAATAAAGCTGAACCATCGACCTTGCAAGACCTTTAATGATGGACTCTCACGGGTCACTCTTCTCTCATGAAGCAAAGGGTAAGCATATGAATTGTAAGAGAAGAAGGAAATATAGTCGCTCACCTAAACTACGACCCACATAAACATGCATGCAGCTAATATGATAGACAATTCTAACTACCGTACATACATTCCAACCAAACAAGGTCCCGTCACAGCCGAGGGCTTACAAAAGTATGGTAAAGTTAGGCTATGGGTATGAAAAGGCAAAACGAGTATGGAAAATGTGGAGGTAAAGCGTTAAGCTAGCACCTAAACAATACCATATAACAACATCCAATTCCTAACCAATTATAAAATCAAACTCAAGTACCCTTCATATGGCACAAAAACTCACTCAACCAACACAACTCCTCAAAATATATAGGTAAAGTATAGGAGTAAGACCGTCACAAATGAATTTTTCTTTTTACACGGTCTGTTTTTCTTTTTCTTTTCTTTCCCTTCACGTTTTTCTCTTTTTCTTTTTTTTCTCTTTTTTCAATTTTTTTCTCATCCTCCTTTTCCATAAATTACCAACTCCTAATAATACAATACAAACCAAATTTGGCACAATAAACAATATATCACAAAACTGTTGGAATATGTGTCCTCCGACAATAATGCGATCACGACTGTTGATCATGATGATCACATGTTTAAATCTCATTATAAAGAATACAATTGGGAAGTAATATTGTTCCTGTCAACTGGTCAACATATATCGGTAATGATTGGCTGACTAGAGTTTGACATTACTGTCGTGCGACGGTGGTGATCAGTTGACCCCCTAGGTCATACCTATAGGGCAACACTCTTAATTGATTATTTAATTAATCGTATAATGTTGCGAGTTAATTAAATTACTTGAAAATTGACGGACGATTTTGGAAGTAAAATTTACGTATCAAATTGAAATGTGATTAAATGAGATACGGTCTGAGTAATCGAATTGTATCATTACTCGGATGAAATTATTGTTTAAAGAAACGATTGGATGTGAATGAATTATTATAAATGCGATTTATAAACGGTAAAATATTTTGGTACAAGTAATTATGAATTACTAAGTCGATTTTTGTATATGACGTATTTTTATTAATACGTTGATTTTTATATGATAAAAATACATAACAAATTTATGTCACATATGACATGTGACATATTGTCAATTGACAAAAATAAAATGGATTTCATATTATCCATTTGGACCGAAATATTGGACTTAATTAACATATTCTTATAATGTTAATTAGTGTAGTGGAAGATGTAATCATTCTTTTTACACTAGGCATGCATACCTAGTGTTTCTTGTGGAAGAGCACCTAGCCCATGCATTGGCCTTCCTCTTCCACCCAACCGGTTTTCCCTTGGATAGAACAAGGGTGCTTTTGCTTAAATTATTATCATTCTCTATATGCATGTTTTTGATAATAATTTTATTCATTCACTTCACAACATATTATTTTTAGAGAGATAAAAATAATACTCTTCCTACTTACTACTCCTACCCGGTTTTAGAGAGTAAAAACCAAACATTTTTGGTTCAATTTTTCACTAGATTAATATTATACTAGCTCAAATAATATTAATTAGATTAAGAGTTAGCTTTGGGTATTATTCCTAAGGAGAGATCCTACACTTGGATCTTGTTCTTCCATTAAAGGAAAGCTCAAGAACAAAAGAAAAGGAGATTTCTTTTGTGCCCCATTAAACCGAAATACCATTGTAAGGATATGATTTCTTCTCTATTTTATTATATTGTTTGCATGCATAAAATCCGTATTTAATTTTATGACAAATTAATTTTGACATATATGAATATGTTAGTATGTATATAGATCTACATTTCCTTCAATTGGTATCAGAGCCACGGTTGTTTGCATGCAAATCGGTTAAAAGTTTTTCCGAGTTATAAAGAGTAACATATAAAACTTGTAAATTTTGTGTTATTATGAGATATCACGAAATTAATCCATGCATGTTAATATTTCTGGTCCTAAAATGTTTTAGGATATTTTGGTTAATTTTTCGGATTTTTATTGTTCATATTATACAATAATGGCATTTAAATATGATTTTATGAGTAAAAATGTCATTGTTGGTCTAAAATTAGCTATACTTCGAATTTTCCATTGATTTTTGGATATGTTGTCACATATATTATTTTGAGATAACCTATAAATTTTCATAATTTTTGGACTTGTTATGCTCGAAAAATGGATTTTTCATTATTAAATTCGGATTTAGGTGAAAAATAGGTTAATATGAGTTAAATTTTGAATCTGGTCATAGAAAATTAATATGTTGTCACATGCAATTTTACAAGATGTGTGTAAAATAATTGGCTATAAAGAAGTCTTTTTGCATGATTTATGTATTTTTGAAGAAAAATAGCATAAATAGTGACATTATTAGTGGAAAATTAATAAAACATAATCTATGACTTAGGAAAAACGTCTAATGTTGCATTTTATTATCTTTTTCAGATCTAAAATTGAAAAGTTAGTGAAAATAATTTTTCCATATTTTTATGATTATTTTACTAAAAATCGATAAACCGCAACATTGTTTTTCGGGAAAATTTCGAAATTTTTAACCTAACATTTTGAATATTATGAGTGTCATGGATTTTTTCCAGAATGTTCATGAATTTAAATTTCAAATTTTGAATTTATTTGAAATTTTGTGATTTATTTGAAGTTTAATAGCTTATTTTTGTAATTTTGGTCCATTTATGAACAATTTTGTAAAATATGGGTTAATTATGGTCAAATTATTAGTGAAGACTAAATTTTGAGTCCTAAGAGGTTAGGGTAATTAACTTATGCATAAATATGAGTTTATGTATTTTTGTGATTATAAAATGTTGAAATCACGCAAATCCGTAAAAACCGAGTAATATATGATATTGGCTAATTAAAGGCGATTTAGCATAAAATTGAGCATGTTCATACATATTATAATGCTGCATTTTCTTTTTTATTGTCATAATTTTAATTTATGTAATTTTGAATTATGTAATTTTTACTTAGTATGGCCTTAGATTTTAATTGGTATTGCCCGAAATGTATGGGAATATCGATTCGGTTGTATTTTTATTGTGATCTCGTATCACCGTTTTGTAATTTAATAGATTTATTTTATTTTAGTTACAAATGTATAATAGGAAATTATATAATTTATTATGTAATTTTATTCATTCCGGAGTTCCCAAAGACGGATTTCTTCAAGAATGGCGATACATAAAGACGGTGTTACCTCGAGATGCGTGCCACAACCGAAGTTCAAGGGACCAATGGAGTTGGTTTCCGAATATGTAATAGTTAAATAGTTTTTCTATTTTAGGAAAGGCCATACTAGGATTTATTTATTTTATGCTTGCATTTTACTTTATGTCGCATGCATCGCTAAATCGCCATAACTAAAACATGCATCCTATTTTATCGAGTTCATCGACCGTGTCAATTAAAATTATCGTAGTTCACCGCTTTAGTTCACTTAAAACGTGATAGATAATAAATTGACATGACCTCTCGCTAAAACAATCAATTGAGACATAGCCTTACCAAATAGTAGAAACCATGAAAACCTATTTCGCGAGGGAGTGCGCTCGGCCCCACCGGGGTACAAACCTTGTTACGTAGGGGAAGTGGGTGATGAATGTTAATCCACCGAATTCATGTTGATAAGGGATGTATCGGCCACACCGTGCCCAAGTTAATGTGGGTTTGGATCATGGACACATTTATTCGAAATTTGGATTGAACTCAACAAAAGTATTTGATAAGGGATGTATCGGCCCCACCGTGCCCTTGTCGATGTGTTTTGGGCTAAAGATAATTGTTAATGTAATATTATCGACCAAGAGTTCTAAAAGTAGAATCGATTAAACGTTAATCCACCGAGATATATTGATAAAGGATGTATCGGCCCCACCGTGCCTAAGTCAATATGAATTTGGGTCTTGGAATCATTTATCATAGTTGGGTAGAGGTCACTATGTAAATGCTATACTTGTTTTTCAAGTATTAATAAAACGATAAATGTTAAGTTTTCCACTATTCCGTTTTTTTATATTGTTCTATTTCTTTACCACAATTCATATACGATATCATTTCGATTTTGATAACGAATCTCCATTAAAACAACGTAACTAAAGACAAAATTTGAATTTTTCTTCTAAAAACCTCAAATGAACCATTGCTAAAGATCTCTTGCAAGGAGTATAGATTAATGTTATTCATTATCAAACAGGTTTTTGATTCTTGACTAACACATCTACTTACAATGGATTGTTATTCATATACTTAATTGAATTAAGTACCTTGAAGCAATAAATTGTTTTGGTAATTAGATTTGTTGGAATTCGTAATTGACCAAAATAACGCAACCACTTCAATGAAAGTTTTAAGACTAAAACGAACAAATGAAGAGTAATCTTCATGAATTCAATTTTGCTTCTCAAAGCAAAGACTCATTGAAATGAGTGGGAGCATTCTCTTAAACCGTTAAGATGAGGACGAGGTTCAAGAAGTAAATGGAATTGATACAAGGTAATGTTAAAGGTAAAGTTGTTGAGAATGACGATACTAAACCTATCAATCCCGACCGATAAAGTTTCCATTGTCTTAAATGTTGGACACGAGAAAGGAAACTACCCCAAATTATTGAAGAATCAACAAGTTAGTTGTGAGACATCTAATGAGACCTTCTTCTTTAATTGTTTATTTGATTAAACATAAAATTTTGCTAATACTACTTCGTCAATATTAGAAACCAATGGAGGTTTTCATCATTGTACTTGATACATAGGATGATTAGAATATGACGACTAGCAACAATAATGTCGAGAGATAGAGTAATTGTGTACTCAATCTAGTTTTTGGATTTAAAGTTGTACTTAATTATGAATATTAAGTGCATAAACTCTAAATAAGAATATAAACTTGTTAAGATACAAAAGAGGTTTTCACTTTTGTGACCCTATACACCATGATTTGATGTATGGCTATCCCATCATCAAGGTGATTATATTCTAAACCAAACTAGAATAATATATCATAAAGATGATGCAAGACTCAAATTGGTAACCCAAGATTAAACCTTAAAATTTTGGAATGATGAACGCAAAGAGTTAACGAGTACTCTTGAAACCATTAGATTGTTAATGGTATATGCGTATCTTGTATTCAAAGCGAGATGTCTCGTGACTTTTGTTTGAAAAGGAGATCGGGGTTATAAATCATTGATCCATAATAGGTTGATCATTCTCTTTTACCAACGATTTAAGTTGACGCTAATGTGTTAACTTAATAAGGTAAATAGAAAATCTTTAAAGAAGTTTTAAGAGTTAAAGAAATCACGATTTAGTCGTGATGGGATTATCAAAGTGAAGACTTTGATATAAGCCAATAGAAATGTGATCTAATATCACAAGTTAATCTCTCTTAGCACGCATTATGGAATAATGTGTGATTAGATAAGAAATCAAACGCTATTCGATATGGTTTGGATTTCAATCAAGTTACTTTGAGTTACTTGATCCTTTTGGGGATTTTATCATTTTTGTCTAAATTATTTTTCCACTAAATCGAATCATATGAGATATGAAATGGTAAGGGTACCATGGTTGTAAGTTTTCACAAGAAACAAATGCTCATTTTTCCCTTGCAATTATCACGAGCACGACGGGTTTATTTCTAGAAGACAGAGTGGGAGAAAATTATTCAAGAGCCACAAAGAATGTTATGTCGCAAGAAACTGGTCTTTCTTGGCTACATAAGACGTTTTGTAAGATGTTTTTTCTTTAAAACCTAGGAGGTTAAATTCGTCACTTGTTAAAAATGATGAATTCATGCTACTTTTAAGAAAGAAAAGAGCTTATAACTTACAAAAGAAATTGTTTGATTCAAGTTGATTACTTCTAGAAAGTAATGAACATATGACTTACATAAGAGTGTTTAAGTCACAACTCAATACAAGGCTTAGAGTCATAAAAATCCGAATCAAAAGGGCTTGATTAGTGACAAAGGGTTTTGCACTAATAGAGAGATATTTCAAAGCAAAATTGGTTGCAAAGGGTTTTGCACTAATTGAAATGATTAAGTCTATTTGGATCTTCTTAGGGATTGTGTTTCATTATGAGGTTATGAAATACATAGCGAGTGAATCTAAAACCCACTTCTTCAATAGAAGGAATGTATTCAATACATGTCATGAGTTTATTAGATTCTTGCAATCCTAAGATAATGAGAAACTTAAGAGAGGGTCTTAAGTAGGACATAAATGAGTAAGAATCAATATTTTGATCATGTGATAAAACGTTTCTCGATAAGTCGAGAAGTTGTGTTTATACATGGAGTTTAGTGGGAGTTACGGAAATTTTAATTAGTCCGATATGTGGATGACATATTGATCATTAAGAATGATTTAAGACTTTTGGAGTAAATATAATACATCTTTAATATCTAGATTTATGTAGATAAATCCACGTGATATTAGCGTCAGTAAGAAGTCTTATGTTGATAAGATTCATGAGTAGTTCAATTAAATTGAACATATTTGATTGATTTCATTTGCTTCCGCTGCCGAATCAATTAAAAAGAAATTATGTATAACACTTCATATGCTTTGAGTATGATGAATTGTTTTCAAAAATCGAATTTAAGTAATCTTTACCAAGTAAGCTATAAAGATTACCCTTAAGTGCTTGCAGAAGCATTAAGGAAGTAAAGCAATGTGTTTGTGATGCAATATTGTGTAAGGGTGTTACACAAGTGACAATTGACAATTGAGATTGCGCATGGTTTCCGACAAAACCATAATCAAAACACAATAGGATGGTTAAGATACCATTGTGGCAATGTTAATTAAGAAGTAGATTTTCTAGAATCGTTTTAGGCAATAAAGAACAATGAGAGATATTTATAACGGAAATTGAGTACACTTGCAATCATGGGATGTGCAAGAAGGAAGAGTCCCGCACACTGCGAAAACAGTGGGAGCTATTCTTAGGCTAGAGGACCTATGTCTTGATTGGATCTCGACACGTACTTTGAAAGTTTTGTAATGCAAATGTATACATTACAAAGGAAAACGAATATGTAGTAAGGTTGAGTAAGGTACAAGAAGTTGATAAAACCTACTAACCAAAGCCTTCTCATAGGCTTAACATGATGAGTCATGTCATTTCAATCGAATTGAAATGAGCAACTACATACAAGATCAAATTAGATTATAGAACATGAAATAGTAATCAGGCATTGACTATTCATATGTGATAATCACATTTGTCGTTCGAGTTTTTACTTCAAAACTCTTTTATTATACTTTGTTACATCCAAACGGGTTGTAAAGACAATTGAACCCCGTTAAAGTGAACGCGGATTAGCATTGTATTCGCCCATAGTCACTTGTATGAGGTGACGTCTCGAAGTGACTAGAGTGTGATGCGATTGATGGCAAGTTCAAGTGCCATACAGTCATGTGAGATGACTAGTCGATCACATAGGCAGATTGTTAGGAACACTTTGTCGGGCCTTATGACC
This sequence comes from Silene latifolia, assembly GCF_048544455.1. Taxonomy (NCBI): domain Eukaryota; kingdom Viridiplantae; phylum Streptophyta; class Magnoliopsida; order Caryophyllales; family Caryophyllaceae; genus Silene; species Silene latifolia. The sequence continues at coordinate 63,913,952 of NC_133533.1, read as the reverse complement.
GCTTATAGAGTTCTGGCAAATTTATATAGCCTGGTCGTGGCGAGAGCTACTATAGTATTCAAATGAGTCGATTCTTTTGACTAAAGACTATTCTCCTAAGATGGCACAGTTTCAGATTAACTTTGATTTGTGTTACTACGACCTTCGTAAATGGGGTCAAATGGGCATATTTTGGGTTATGATGGCTGTGGCTAGTCAAAGGGAATGAGTGCGATAGGAATTGTCCATCCCTAGTCAGGGTTATAACAATATCTCAGGGCCACTCGAGGAGTAATAAACTGGAAATGCGTGGCCACGCTCGGAAAGTATCTATGATAGATAAGTCCGGTCAATCAGTTATTCTCCAGATCGAGGAAACCACTCTCGATATGATCACTTGCAAGTACGACCATAAAGACACCTTGCATTGAGTGGGAGATAATAATAGGACAAGAGAATTGGTGACGCACACTTGTCGAGGACAAGTGGGAGATTGTTGGAATATGTGTCCTCCGACAATAATGCGATCACGACTGTTGATCATGATGATCACATGTTTAAATCTCATTATAAAGAATACAATTGGGAAGTAATATTGTTATTCTTGTCAATGGTCAACATATATCGGTAATGATTGGCTGACTAGAGTTTGACATTACTGTCGTGCGACGGTGGTGATCAGTTGACCCCCTAGGTCATACCTATAGGGCAACACTCTTAATTGATTATTTAATTAATCGTATAATGTTGCGAGTTAATTAAATTACTTGAAAATTGACGGACGATTTTGGAAGTAAAATTTACGTATCAAATTGAAATGTGATTAAATGAGATACGGTCTGAGTAATCGAATTGTATCATTACTCGGATGAAATTATTGTTTAAAGAAACGATTGGATGTGAATGAATTATTATAAATGCGATTTATAAACGGTAAAATATTTTGGTACAAGTAATTATGAATTACTAAGTCGATTTTTGTATATGACGTATTTTTATTAATACGTTGATTTTTATATGATAAAAATACATAACAAATTTATGTCACATATGACATGTGACATATTGTCAATTGACAAAAATAAAATGGATTTCATATTATCCATTTGGACCGAAATATTGGACTTAATTAACATATTCTTATAATGTTAATTAGTGTAGTGGAAGATGTAATCATTCTTTTTACACTAGGCATGCATACCTAGTGCTTCTTGTGGAAGAGCACCTAGCCCATGCATTGGCCTTCCTCTTCCACCCAACCGGTTTTCCCTTGGATAGAACAAGGGTGCTTTTGCTTAAATTATTATCATTCTCTATATGCATGTTGTTGATAATAATTTTATTCATTCACTTCACAACATATTATTTTTAGAGAGATAAAAATAATACTCTTCCTACTTACTACTCCTACCCGGTTTTAGAGAGTAAAAACCAAACATTTTTTGTTCAATTTTTCACTAGATTAATATTATACTAGCTCAAATAATATTAATTAGATTAAGAGTTAGCTTTGGGTATTATTCCTAAGGAGAGATCCTACACTTGGATCTTGTTCTTCCATTAAAGGAAAGCTCAAGAACAAAAGAAAAGGAGATTTCTTTTGTGCCCCATTAAACCGAAATACCATTGTAAGGATATGATTTCTTCTCTATTTTATTATATTGTTTGCATGCATAAAATCCGTATTTAATTTTATAACAAATTAATTTTGACATATATGAATATGTTAGTATGTATATAGATCTACATTTCCTTCAAAAACAATCTAAACTAGCTTGACAAGGCAGGCTAAATTTGGATGTAGTTAAGGGTCAATAGGCAAATTTGGCTAAATGTGGAGTTTAATGGGTAAAAATGAAAGGAAAGACGAATTGTAAGCACCTCCCTGGATGTGACACCAACCACTAACCCGAATGTATGTAGGCAAAAAGCAATTGAATTTCATAAACGTGCAAAATAATGAACATGTTATGCAAGGAGTATACTATTCACAATCCTACATGAAACTGGTCATAAATGACACCAGTTTATAAGGCTCTAAATCTTAGAAATTATAAGTAGTTTGCCAAAATTTCAGGTCAAGTCTATTTGTTCAGCTAAATTTTAACATTAAATCTTAGATTATGCAATAAGACAAAGCTAAAGATAATTAGTTTATGCAAGGCTTAAGCAACAGGACGAATTATAGTGCAATATCATCATTAAAATCTACCGTTCCGCCTCGACCTATATGCAAAAGTACACGTGAAATTTTTTTTTGATTTTATAGATTTTTGAGATTTTTTTTGAATTATTATAGAAATAAACGACAATGCATACATAAATTAAACGTGATAACTGAAATGCAATAAAAACAACATGCAGACACGGATATGGATGCATAACCTCCCCAAACCAAACCGTACAATGCCCTCATTGTACTCAAAAATAGGGAAGGGAAATGCAAACTAAAAAGAAGAGTGAAGCTGTAGAAAACTTACAAGATTACGCGAAGTAGGGACCTCCCAAACCAGCCAAAAAGAACATGGGAGGTCACGAACAAAAAGATAACAAAGATCACTAGAAGCGAATCAAAACAGGCGAACTTGGTGCTCGGTCAAAAATATTAAGTACTCGATCGAGTACATTAGGCTGCAAAAGTGGTCGATCGAAGGAGTCAAGCACTCGATCGAGTAAAAAGAGTGCTCGATCGAGAGGTACCTGCAGACAAATGTCGACCAAAAACCAAGCCTAAATCCTTCACAGTCTATGGTTTGAAAACCATTTATTACACACACAACAAAACTAAAATGTTCGAAAATCAACTAAAAATTAAACTCCGGGTTGCCTCCCGGACAGCGCTAGTTTCAGACAGGTCCTAGCTCGACCTTCTTTTTTTCTTCAATAGCCACTGTAATTGAGCCCAGTCAAAACAACTTAAAGCACGCTGCAGCCGATCAAATAACTACGCATGTGCTACACAAAACTGTAAGTAGCACCATAATAGAATAATAATATAGGAAATTGAAATGTGCATCCGTTTAAGCCTAACGAATTTCCTATGACAGCTCCCAAATTTATCCACAAAATAATTCTGCCCTCCAGCTACGGGCGGAATATAAAAGCTCAAATTAACCGTCGGTGGAAAATAAGAGATCTTAGGAGCATTTAAAAGAAATATAAGGTATCGTCTTAGGTTAACGAATTTCTGATGACAAGTATGGTGAAAAATTGTTAACTTATTCGTCCAACCGGGAGGGGGTAGAGTATTGAAATACAAAGCATAAGTCATATGAGGTAGTATACGATTTATACCAATAATAATAAAATTATCGTTAATTACTTCAGGTTGGTCGCTCCTAACGTCGGAATCATTGACAAAAGAATACAATACCTCTTCCGCGCTAGGAATAGCCACTGACTCAGCTACCTTCTCATTCCCTTCCTTGGTAGGTTCTGTCTCATATATCGCAGCTTCAAGAGCATCCAACTCCGCTTTCCAAATGGGAGATTCACCATAACATAACCATTATCGTCATCAAAATCGTCATCCAAAACGAACCAAGATGACATATCAATGCTCTTCGTGGCCAATATGTTCGATCGAGCAAAGAGTGTACTCGATCGAAGACTCTCCTCCTGAATATTACTCTATCGAACTTCATGATCTGCTCGATCGACGTCTTCCTAATAAAGATAGTTCGATCGAGTGGTAGTTTCTGCTCGATCGAACACTTCCTCAAATAATGCACTCGGTCGAACACTGTGACTAGTTCGATCGAGTGTATATCACTGTACAGTGCAGAAATCTTCAAGAAATGCTTCGTTTTCAGATAGATCTTCGTATTCCGAGTCATACATATTATTGTCGTCAATAGGCAATCCAGGTCCTTCATAAGAAAGACTATTATCGGTGTAGGTAGCGTGTACCTTCTCTGAGTGCCTAATGTTCGACTCAGCTGCTAACCGAGCTATTTGAGACTCCAGCTCATTGAATTGAGCTTCCTTACATCTATCATCTTCTTGCAGTTTAAGTGCAAGTGTCTTAATCAAAGATTTCACTTCAGCAATCACTTCTTTCTGTTTATCAGGAGGAGGAGCTTGTTGTTATGGTGCCCAAACAAATGGAGGCTTTTGATAGCCTCGTTGTTGAAATGGATGTGGCAGCACATATGCAATGGAATGACTAGCTTGTCTACGCTGTCTAAACGCATAGACTTCGTCGTTCCCTGTCAAACAAATAATGGCATTGTGCCCAGCAGCACCACATATCTCATAATAAACCACCTGTTGCGCCATAGGATGGAACATAGGTGGAAGATCAAAGGTACTCAAGCCTTCCCTTTGATGATCTTTTACCTAGAACTGTCTAGGTAGGACCTGTAGGGCCTATCAAAACAACACTAGAGAAAAAGATAAGAACTGCCTCAAGGAATAATACCCTTGAGGCTAAAGACAAACAAAAAGTAACAAGTAAATAAAATAGTTGCCTCCCCGACAACGGCGCCAAAATTTGATACCGTCGTTTAGTACCAAAAATAAATACCTAAGTACTACTAACAGAAGTCAGAGGTAAGAAGGGTCGATCTCCACAAGGAGGCGATCACTATCTACTTGTCAATTTAGTCCGTCTGGGGTCACAAAATGGGGGGTTTTTAAATGATTGTTCTAATCTAATGGGGTTAAAAGAGGGGAATAGAATCAGAGAAATAAAGGAGAAATTTGATAACAATAATAGAGAGAGGGTAGCTAAGACAGTCGGTTCACCACGATTCTTAGGAAATGTAATCTAGGGTCTCAGGTCAATGCAAATCCGATCTACAGGGTAGTGAATATCTCCTTTCGGTCTCAATTCACCCTAAGACACTACTAGCTTAACTTTCGCCCTCAATAGAGTGTCCTAATGTTCACTGATACCGTCGTCAGGTACCAAAAATAAAATACCTAGTTACACTAACAGAAGCTCGCAGTAAGTAGGGTCGATCTCCACAGGGAGGCGGTCACTATCTACTTGTCTATTCGGTCTGTCTACGTCACAGTTGGGAGTTTTGAATTGAATAAAACTAAACTAAACAAGATTAAGGGAAGAGAATTAATGATAAGAGAAATTAATAAGAAAGGGAGAAAACTAGAATGCCGGGTTATCAATGAACGTCAGTTAATTACAGCTAAGGTCACAGATTAGTCGATGTGTCGGTCTAAGGGGCAACGAATATCTCCTTCTGGTCTCAATTCGCCCTAAAATACTATTAGCTTAGCTTCCGCCCTCACTAAAGCATTCTATTGTTCACTGCAGGTCTCACCCCTTTCAACCTTCCGGTCCAGGTCAAGGCATACCAAGGTTAAAAAGGCTAAATGCATCGATTCAAATAGCTAGATACAATTATAAGCAGTGATTAACAACAAAGACATAACAACAACAAACGATATATAAACCTAATTAGCAATTAACATTGGTTCATTGACTCCCCTAGATCCTAGCAGGGGAATTAGCTAGACATAGATAAGGGAAAGGCAAGAACGAAAAGTAAAAGAATAAACAACATCATAAATTAAGAAGAAAATAAGGAAAGAGAATTACTAAAGATAGTCCGGAAAAGTAGAGAGGAAACAGTGTCTAACAGAGGAAAGGAGAAAAGTAGCGTATGATGGTGTAGAGTAAGATACAAATGACGACTGATGCTTTCCTATTTATAGGAAATAGGGTTTTATTTGACTTAAACACAAATTAAAGCTAAAAAGCCCGAGCCCAATAGAGATTTACTCGATCGAAGACTTTTATATCACTCGATCGAGCAAAACCAAGCTAAAACCTCTCGATCGAGTACTTAACTACTCGATCGAACACTTATCACAAAGGCCCCATTCGATCGATTAGAAAAAGGAGTCGATCGAACACAATTGTACTCGATCGAGTACTTTCCAGCGCACAATTCCTGCTTCGCACACTGAACTTCAAATGGCTGCCATTTCTTCGTTACTTGGGAAAACAAGGCGTTTCTTGTGGCGTTGGAAAGGTAAGAGAACAAGCTTTTATCTCCAATTGGAATCACATGAAAATCAGTTGTATAACGTGAGATATGGCTCTTCAAACTAGGCACTAGTAATTTGAAGTTCTTCCTTTGCTCGCCTAGCTGTCTTACTCCTTTGCGCATCTCAAAATAGTAGTCTTAAGGCGCCGACTCAACTCATCTCCTAAATTCATGCATAAGGACATGTTTTAGGCTTGATTATGCTCCTTTCCGGTTCATACCTGCAATTAATACAAGACAAACCAAAGTAGCCAATTCGGGGGACATTTGTAGCTAAATACTACACAAAATGCATAGAAATGCGTGCAAATAAAGTATGAAATATCTATATAAAATGCACGCATCAGTCGCTACAAGTCTTACCCTTTCCAATCTAGGTCAAGGTGTACCGTGATTTATTACCTATTTGCGTCGACCTCAAATAGACAAGAACAGTTATATGTAATGATTAACAACATAGATCAAATTCGCATCAAGTCTAATCACCTATTTCACAATTTCCTTAAAATCATGGCTCTCCTATGTCCTAGAAAGGGAGATTAGCTACGCATAAACATAGGTAAAGCAATAACGAAGGAGAAAAGAACAAACATGATATAGAAATATGCAAAGGGAATTAAATTAAATAAAGGGAGTAAAGAAATTACAAAAGTTTTAAGATCCGTCAAAGAAGAGAAAAGCAACGTTCAACAGAGAAATGGGAGAAAAAAAGAGAGTTTAAACCTAATGACGTCTTTCCTATTTATAGGAAAGACAATTATTAACCTAAACGATATTAAAACCTTGCGGCAGATAGAAAAGTACTCGATCGAGTACTTTAAAACTCCTCTATCGAGTAAATTATAGCAAAACCTCTCGATCGAGTAGAAAACCTACTCGATCAAACACTATCAAAAAGAGGCTATTCGATCGAGGACTTAAACTACTCGATCAAACATTATTCTACTCGATCGAGTGGTTTCCAGCTCACAATTCCTACTTCGCGCACCGAACTTCAAACGGCTGCCATTTCTTCGTTACTTGGGCAAATAGAGCATTTCCGGTGGCGTTGGAAAGCTAAGAGACAACATTTCATCTCCAATTGGAATCATCTGAAAATCAGTTGTAGAACTCAAGATATAGCTCTTCAAATTAAACACTAGTAATTTGAAGTTCTTCTTTTGATCGCCTAGCTATCTTACTTCTTTGCGCATCACAAAATAGTAGTCTTTAAGCTCCGACTGAACTCATCTCCTAAATACATGAATAGAGACATGTTTTAAGCTTGATTATGCTCCTTTCCGGTTCATACTTGCAAATAATACAAGTGAAACCAAAGTAGACAATTCGGGGGACATGTTGAACCATATAGCTTATATGTTTATGTTTTGATGATGTCAAGGTGTTTTACATTTTATATACTTGTTGCGTGTAATCGTTTGTCAAGTGTTTTAGAATTTACTTATTACAACCGAGCAACAAAGAAGATTGTGACAATTGCATGTAAAGTTCAAGCCTTCGTTTAAAGATCAAACGGTTTAAAGATTCATTCAAGAATTCTGTGAAGACGAAGTTCGTCTAAAGATTAATCAAGCTTGGATGATGACGTAGCCTATACTCGAACATCTCCTTGAAGATTAGAATAGTATAGGTGATTATCTCGTGATGGTAATCAAGAATGAGTTTCTTGAATTGGTAAAGTTATAGCTTTGCAGCTATAACATTACTAGTAAAAGAGCTCAATGTTATAGCTCTCCTACTATAACATTGAGATGCTGAGTTTTTACACACGACTTATATTGTTTCGAAAATTATTTATATAATTGTTTAAAGTTTATTTTAAATGTTTTAATGAAAGTATTTATATAATAAAGCCCGGTTTAGTGAGGAGTTCGGCTTTGTATTGAACGTTGATTAGTAGTCGTGATGGATCAACTTATGAGTTAGACTTTGCTACTAATTAGGGTTTCAACATAGCCTCTCTTAAAACCTAAATTCCAAGCCATATGTTAAGACTAGGGTTTGCACGAGTCACGAGGCATATGAGCCGTGACATCTCGTGTTACCTAGGGTATATTAGGTAAAGATTTTATTCTATAATAATATCTTTACATATCTTATATATCTTACTTAATATATTTGTTTATGATAAAAGATATTCTTGTTTTAGGAAATCTTATCATAATCTTGGAATTTATAGTAAAGATAATATTTGGATCTCTTAGAATATTCTTTATTATCTTTTAAAGCTTTTAGGAAAGAGATAATAAGAAGATATGATTTGTTTACATATCTTATTATTTTCGGCTATTAGGGTTTGTGCAAAACCGTGTGGCCTACTCTCTTCCTTCCTATAAATACTTTGCTATTTACAACATCTAAAACAGAGACCTTAAGCATAAAATTTGATTTCAACTTTACAAAGCAAACCGTGTGTTTTCAAAGAAAAACCGTTTTGTTATTTTGAAAGGTCGTGTGTTTTTAAAACTCGCATATTTGTTCTTATTTTATCGTTATAAGATAATAGTGCTTAGTTGATTTCTTAACTTGTTCATTAACGTGAACCTTTGTTAGAATCATTAGTGCTTTCTTATTAGCGTAAGTTAGTCACTCGAGTATTTAACGGTACTCATTGAGTTACAGCTAGAGCTAGTTGTACGAGTTGGGTTAGTAAATTTGTAATCCGTAGAAAGGTACTAAATTTATTAATCTATAATAGTGGACGTAGGTTTCGACTTGTGAAACTGAACCACTTCAAAAACTGTGTGTCTCTTCGTTCTTTCGTTTGTTTCGTTTATTCCGTTTACTTTCATTAGTTGATTAGTTAAAGTTTAATCAATAAACTTTAAATAATCAAGTACATACGCATAATCGAAAAAGCTTTAAAAAGTTTTAAATCCTCAATTCACCCCCCCCCCCTCTTGACTATTTTGGATCAATAGACTCTTCAGGACATTTGTAGCTAAACACTACTAAATAAGCATAGGAATGCGTGCAAATAAAGTACGAAATGCCTATATAAAATGCACGCATCACAAACTGTTTTCCAGTTTTCAAACCAGGACAGGCCCCTTTGCATCGCCTGATGGCTCGCACCTCAATAGGCTACCTGATGTAGGACTTGCTTCCTTTCCAGCACTTGTCTAAGACGATCCCGACTTTGGTTAACTCGAATACAGGACGGATCAGATGACAAGACTTCCCCTTTACTTTGTATTTTCAAAACGCCTTTCTAAGACAAATGGATCATGTTATGCACCATAAACCTAATTCGGTAAATAGATGTTTTAATTTCCGTCTTACATGCAAATAAACACTAAATCCAACTTGGCATCATTTACTTGATATTTGGATAAACAACCGACATAGAAAGCTCACATGTTAGGTTTAAACTTGTGGATGCGCATTCATGAATTTACCCGTTTTATCAACTTTTGCATTTACCCAACCAAGACCGATCAGTAGAGGCCGCTACCGCGGGCGGGATTGGGTGTCCAATTAAAGGGCTTCCCAATACGTACCTTCACCTCTTACTCAGAAACTTTGGATAGTGGACGACCTTATCCAGGGCGTACGAGAGTCATTCTAGAGATAGGATGCTAAAGAGGGACGACTCCTTATCTTTAGTACCTATGTCAAACACCGCTTTTTTTGCCTTGGTTGACCTAGGTGTAAAGTGGATTCGAACGGGTTCCAAGCATCCCACAAATGCTTGGTAGCGACTCCGAACATCTCTTGTATCGTTTCAAGACCTTTGCCGAGACGAAACCGACCGATCTAAAACGATCCGGTCGAAAGCAATTTTACGCCACCGAACGTGGCTTTCAAAAGACCGCTGCATGTCCACAGATTGGCTTGGCGTACAGGTGGGCCCACGTCCGCAGCATGCTACAAAAAGATGAATTCAACAAGGATTTTCCATAAATTTTGCCATAGTAAAGACTATTTTTCGAGTTATACACTTTTAAGACGAAGTTTTAAGACGGATTTTTCTCACAAAAGACATGTCATACAAATCATGTAAGACATTGCTACCATCAATTAACTCACAAAGAACATCCTAGAGACAATCTATGTGACCGAAAATCAAGATTTTGAAGTAAACCCTAGAGAAATTTTTAACATAAGATGGATGGTTTTGAGCATAAAAACCGTTTTAGAGCATACATAGGCGATGTTTAAGAGCAATTATGTTCGAAATATCAAATAGAAGTATAAAAACTTTTGATTACAAGAGTAAAATTCAGATTTTAGGGCAAGTTTCTCCATTGATTGAATTAAAAGTTAAGAAATTTGATTAGATATATTGCCTTAATTGGAAATTTGAACAAAGCAAGAGGAAATCCAAGAGCAACTACAACCAAGAATCACCCAAGTATTTTGAGAGAGAGAAAATTTTGAAGAGTTAGTGTAGAATGAAAGTAGGAGGCGGAAATGAGGAAGGAAGAGGGGCTATAGGGTTTTTCCGGAATTAGCCGAGCTGGACCACATTTTTTTTTTGGGTGCTCGGTCGAGTATTGGGTTTACTCGGCCGAGTAATATCTACTCGGTCGAGTATTCAGAGGTCAGTAGCGAGTGTGATCTGCCATTCTAAATACTCGGTCGAGTGCCTCTTTACTCGGCCGAGTATTGCCTACTCGGTCGAGTATCAACGTTACTCGGCCGATTTCAATAGAGAAGTGACGGAATTAGAAGATACTAAGAGTATTTCCTGCAAAACAATAAACATCGTTTGGAGTTCCACTTAATTGGGCTCGTCACCATTAGACCCTATTTCTAACACACACAAGGCACGTCTTGAGTTATAAAATTTTACGATATTCTTATGCAACGCATGTTATTATGCACATAACTGGTAGTGAAACAATCCATGCACATAACTGGTAGAAAAATTCGTTTGTGACGGTCTTACTCCTATACTTTACCTATATATTTTGAGGAGTTGTGTTGGTTGAGTGAGTTTTTGTGCCATATGAAGGGTACTTGAGTTTGATTTTATAATTGGTTAGGAATTGGATGTTGTTATATGGTATTGTTTAGGTGCTAGCTTAACGCTTTACCTCCACATTTTCCATACTCGTTTTGCCTTTTCATACCCATAGCCTAACTTTACCATACTTTTTTAAGCCCTCGGCTGTGACGGGACCTTGTTTGGTTGGAATGTATGTACGGTAGTTAGAATTGTCTATCATATTAGTTGCATGCATGTTTATGTGGGTCGTAGTTTAGGTGAGCGACTATATTTCCTTCTTCTCTTACAATTCATATGCTTACCCTTTGCTTCATGAGAGAAGAGTGACCCGTGAGAGTCCATCATTAAAGGTCTTGCAAGGTCGATGGTTCAGCTTTATTATAAACATCTTACAACTCGTTTGCATTTGACAGTTTTTGCTATAACTGTTAGTTTGTTGCGTTAAATCGGTTTAAGTGGACAATTTGTAGCTAGCTCAGAGTTTTCTTTCTTGTTCCATTAGTTTTGCATATAGTTTGCTTGGGGACAAGTAAAGGTTTGGTTTGGGGAAGTTTGATGCGTGCATTTTATATAGGCATTTCGTACTTCATTTGCACGCATTCTTATGCTTATTTAGTAGCGTTTAGCTACAAATGTCCCCCGAATTGTCTACTTTGGTTTCTCTTGTATTATTTGCAGGTATGAACCGGAAAGGAGCATAATCAAGCTTAAAACATGTCTCTATACATTCATTTAGGAGATGAGTTGAGTTGGAGCTTAAAGACTACTATTTTGTGATGCGCAAAGAAGTAAGATAGCTAGGCGAGTAAAGGAAGAACTTCAAATTACTAGTGTCTATCTTGAATAGTCATATCTCAAGTTCTAAAATCGATTTTCAGGTGATTCTAATTGGACATGAAAGCTTGTCCTCTTAGCTTTCCAACGCATCTATAAACGCTCTATTTGCCCAAGTAACGAAGAAATGGCAGGCGTTTGAAGTTCAGTGGACGTAGGTTTCGACTTGTGAAACTGAACCACTTCAAAAACCGTGTGTCTCTTCGTTCTTTCGTTTGTTTCGTTTATTCCGTTTACTTTCATTAGTTGATTAGTTAAAGTTTAATCAATAAACTTTAAATAATCAGTTACATACGCATAATCGAAAAAGCTTTAAAAAGTTTTAAATCTTCAATTCACCCCCCCCCCCCCCCTCTTGAGTATTTTGGATCAATAGACTCTTCAATTGGTATCAGAGCCTCGTGCTCTTGATTGCCTAACCGCAAAGAGGCTGATTTATCTTGTTTTTCATTTATCTTATCGTTTTATATTCCGTTGCCTATCACGTGATAAATGGATTCCAAATATCTTAAGTATCCCGTCTTTGATGGGAAGAATTATGGATTGTGGAAAAACATGATGACTCACTATGTGAAAGGTCACGATTGGGAGTGCTGGAGGATCATTCAAAACGGACCGCACAAAATTCTTGTGGCATCCGAGGAAGGCACTACCTATGAAAAGAAAGAAGAGGACTATGCCGAGGCCGACTACAAGAAGGCCGAAAAGAACTCCAAATCAATAAGTCTCCTGCAAAACGGAATGACTTCTACTGAGTTTGATCGGTTCTCTTCATGTTCCACGGCCAAGGAAATATGGGATGGGCTTGAATTAGCTTATGAGGGCACTTCCATTGTTAGGAAGCACCGAATAGATTTGCTTATGCAAAAATATGAGCTATTCATAATGGAGCCTAATGAGTCCTAAGATAGTATGTCTGCAAGGTTTTCAAGCATCATAAACGAACTGAAAAACCTAGGTAGGAAATTCACTACTTTGGGCTCGAATTTTTGTGATCCCTGTTACAGTTCTTGATAGGGTCACTGCTATCTGTAGGAATTACCTTTGGAGTAGTAGTGATCAGTATGGGAAAGTTACTTCTGTGACATAGGATGCACTTTGTACTGAGAAAAAATTTGGAGGTCTTGGCATAGTGAACTGAAGATTATGGAATCAAGCCTTAATTGGTAAATATACCTGGTGGATTGCTTGTAAAAGTGATCACTTGTGGATTAAGTGGGTGGATCATGTTTATATGAAAGGTAGGAATTGGCAAGATTATGTCCCTTCTTTGCAATCTAGTTGGACTTGGAGGAAAATTTGTGTTGTTAAGGTCATTTTTAAACCTGGCTATACTCTGAATCAGTGGTGTGATGGTAAGTATACTGTGGCTGCTGGTTACAGGTGGTTGCAGGGTTCTCAGACTAAAGCTCAATGGGCTCCCGTGGTATGGAATAGGCTTAATATACCCAAGCACTCCTTCATTGCTTGGTTGTTTGCCAAGGAGAGGCTACTGACTAAAGATAGGTTGAGGGCTTTTGGTCTACCTATTGATGGGGTCTGTGATCTTTGTGCTATGGATACAGAGGATCATCATCATTTGTTCTACCAGTGTACTTTCAGCATTAGATGTTGGGATATATTAAGGCAATGGTTGAGGGTCTCACTTCCTACCCAGGATATCCTTCAATGGTGTGTTCAGTGGAGATGTAGATCTTTGCTTAAGAAGCATCTGGTTTTTGCTGCAGTGGTGGCTGTCTTATACAATATCTGGCGGGTCAGAAACCTTTGCAGAGTTGATATGATTGTTCAGTCCCCTATTCAGGTGATGAAGGAGGTGAAAACTGCAGTGCAAGCACGGTTTCAAAGCAAGACTTGGCCGTCCAAATATCAGTCTACCTGGATATTTTAAGGCATTCTGATTCTTTTTGATAGGAAATATATATAGGTTCCATATATAGTATCTTACTCAAATTTGTATGTAATGGTGGCACGTTTTTCATATTAATATATATATTCACATTCTACCAAAAAAAAAAAGAAATTCAGTACTGAGGACATTGCTAGCAAGGTGCTTAGGAGCCTTACTAAGAAGTGGCGTACTAAGGTCACTGCAATGGAGGAATCACGGGATCTTGAAACCCTATCCTATCAAGAACTCATTGATGCTCTCATGGCCCATGAAATTACTCTTAACAAAGATGACGCTGAACCAAGCCGAAATAAGAGTATGGCCTTAAAGAGTGAAGAAGTGGACTCTGAATTAGAGGATGAAACTGTATTGTTTGCACGCCGTTTCAAAAACAAAATATTTCGAAATAAACAAACAAAATCATCCTACAACAACAACAACAACAAATCGTCCAACAAAAAGGCTACTGAATCAAAGTCATCTTTCGCAAATAGAGGTTGCTTCAAGTGTGGAGAATCTGGTCATATGATCAAGGATTGTCCAACATGGGAGAAGATAAAGGACAAGACAAAACGTGAGAAGACAAAGAGAGAATTCAAACAAGTTATGATGGCGTCGTGTTGGGGAGATCTTGACTCAGATGATGACGAGGAATCTGAAGACGACGAAGTGGCCAACCTTTGCCTCAGCAGTGTTAGTCTTGACCTAATCTCCGACAGCGACGATGAAAGTATAAACTCACATTCAAACTATTGCCTTCTCGGAGAATCAGATGAAGATGACGATGAAGAGGTAGGTTACCTTGGCTTAAAAAACGTGTTAAGAAATTGTCAAAAAGCGCTTTAATTGAATTCTTTGAACAATCTCTTGATAAGTATCACGAACAGGATTTGGAATTGAAAGATCTAAAGGAACAGATTCTCGAAATCGCAGAAGAGAATCATATCCTCAAGGCTAAAGCTAAGAAATTGAAATCTAAAGTTATAGCTGAGAAAGCAACAACATTAGATTCTACTATGGCTGAAAAGAAGGAATTAGAGTCCAAAGTTATAGCTAATGAAGCTATAACTTCCGACCTAAAGCTTAACATCAAGCACCTTCAAGCCAAAGTTATAGCTAATGAAGCTATAACTTTAGAACTTAGAAAGGCCAAAGAACTTTTGGAAGCTAAGGTCACATCTGATGAAGCAGTGATCTTAAACCAAAACAAAGAGATAGATTCCCTTTCAAAGCAATTAAAGGAATCTAAATCCGATATGATCAATGTTAAGAAACAACACACCGATGTTGTGTTCATTCTTAACAAACGATTCCAAGACTTTCGTGATAACTTTAAAAAGGACAATGATGTAGATCACACGAAATGTCAAGAGGAATTAAAACCCTAAAAGACCTACTTCTACACGCTAGAAAGGTCCATGACAAGTGGGAAGGAAGCACAAAAGTCCTAAACTTCCTAACCGAACAATCTGACAATAATATGAAGATGGGGTTAGGACATGAGTGCTACAGCCGTAGAGATCATTCTAAATGCAAATCTACACCTTCGGATTTTGACTTCAGAAAAAGGAAGTATGCTGATCTTCCTGAATATCTGATTTGCAATTACTGTGGTCATACGGGTCACGTCCAAATCAATTGTGTCAAAAAGGCTCATGATATTCGAAAAAATGCCGAACATGCTAAAACTGTTGACACAGTTGACGAGGATATGGAAACCCCCACTAACGAACCTAACCAAGAAAGGAACAATAAATTTCGTTGGTTCTATGATATGGCCTTTGACTACACTAAGAAACCTAGCACTTCACAAAACACTTGTTGATCTCAACCTAGTAAACCTACTAACAAGGGAAATAGCCGTGAAAGACCTAGAAAAATTCCTAGACCTAGAGAAAACCCTAACCCTAGAACTCCTCCCAAGCCAAATAAACCAAGGGTTAGAAAAACGGTTATTAGACAGGTTTGGGTTCGAAAAGATCTAGTATATAGAGTAACTAATCATAAGGGACCCAACAAAGCTTGGGTACCTAAGAACTGTATCTAATCCTTTATGCAGGAAAAAGTGAAAGAAAATAATCAATGGTATCTTGATATTGGATGCTCAAGACACATGACCGGAGATAAGAATCTGTTTCTTTCACTCAAGCCCTTCAACGGAGGAAAAATAACGTTCGGGGACAACAAAAAGGGAAAAGTCATTGGCATTGGCAAAATCGGAATTTCTAAGTCTCAAGCAATTAGTGATGTTTATCTAGTGGATGGTCTAAAACATAACTTGCTAAGCATATCTCAACTATGCGACAAAGGTAACAAAGTAGTTTTTCATACTAATAGTTGTCGCATTATTATCGAAGGAACTAGCAATGTTATTCTGGAAGGCCTCAGGAAAAGAAATGTTTATATGGTAGATCTAAATGTTGTGCCTACTAACTCCTTTTCGTGCATGAAAGTTACACTTGATGATCCTTGTTTATGGCATAAACATTTTGGTCACATTAGCTCACTAACCTTGAACAAACTCAAGAAGTGGGACTTGGTTGAGGGGTTACCTAAGATCATGTTCGACCAAGAAAAGATGTGTGACACGTGTGCTAGGTATAAACAAGTGAGATCATCGTTCAAACCAAAAAGAGTAGTAAGCACAAATCAAGCCTTGGAATTGGTACACATGGATTTATGTGGACCTATGAAGGTAAGTAGTAGAGGAGGATCCAGGTACGTCTTTGTTCTTGTAGACGATTACTCAAGGTATGTATGGCCTATCTTTCTTCATTAAAAAGACGAAACTTTTGATGAATTCGATTGTCTTATGAAACGTGTTCAAAATAAATATAAGACTAATCTTGTATCTATTCGTACGGATCATGGTACCGAGTTTGATAATCAAACCTTTATAGAATATTGTAGAGTTAATGGTGTAGGGCATAATTTTTCTGCACCAAGAACTCCTCAACAAAATGGTGTCGTTGAACGTATGAATAGAACTTTAGAAGATATGGCACGTACAATGCTCTTGTGTAGTGGTCTACCTTGTAACTTTTGGGCTGAAGCCATTAGTACTTCTTGCTACATCCATAATCGTGCTATGATCCGACCTATTCTCAAGAAAACCCCCTACTAACTCCTTAGAGGTCGAAAACCTAATATCTCCCATCTTCGTTTTTTTGGGAGTAAATGTTTTGTACACAATAACGGTAAAAACCGGTTAAGTAAGTTCGACCCTAGGAGTGATGAGGCGATTTTCATAGGATACTCAGATCATAGCAAGGCTTACAAAGTCTTCAATAAAAGAACTCTTTGTATTGAAGAAAGTGTCCACGTTATTTTTGATGAAGATAACGTGTTTGATAAGCCTTTACAGGATGAGGAAGAAGACTTGGATGAACCCGACTTTCATCTTTCAAGAGACGATTCCCCAGAATTGGAATTGGAGGACAATGAGATTGAGGGAACGAATGATGAACTTGATCGTTCCTCAAAAGATAAAAAGGAGAAAAACAAAGTTATAGTTGATGATACTATAACATTGACTCAAGACAAGAACTCCCAAACCAATGTTATAGATGATGTTAATATAACATTGAATCTAAATTAAGGTGTAGAGTCCGAGGTTATAATCGGTTCTAATACAACACCCGGATTGTATTCAGGGAGAACTTCCTCTAATTCCGAACCGAATGAAGTTGGGTCAAGCTCAAATAACGATGAAGAACCAAGCACTTCAACAAAGTGGAAATACAAGAGCTCACACCCCATGGACAATATTCTTGGGAATATTAAGAAGGGTGTTCAAACAAGGCGTTCCTTAAACAACTTCTGCTCTTTCTACTCTTTCCTATCCATGATCGAACCAAAGAACATCAATGAAGCTCTTGCTGAATCAGATTGGATTATAGCCATGCAAGAAGATCTACAACAGTTCGAAAGAAACAAGGTTTGGCATTTAGTTCCTAGACCAAAAGATCGTTCAGTCATTGGAACTAGGTGGGTCTTCAGGAACAAATTAGATGATGCCGGAGTCATTGTCAGAAACAAAGCAAGATTGGTGGTCCAAGAGTATAATCAACAAGAAGGAATAGATTATGACGAGACTTTCGCACCTGTTGCTCGTCTTGAAGCTATTAGACTTCTGATAGCATTCACCACACACAAGGGAATGAAGCTCTTCCAGATGGATGTCAAGACGGCATTCTTAAATGGTTATTTACAAGAGGAAGTCTTTGTTGAATAGCCCCTGTTTTAAGAATATCAAATTTGAGGATCACGTATTCAAATTAGATAAAGCCCTATATGGATTAAAGCAAGCACCTAGGGCATGGTACGAT
The DNA here is from genome assembly GCF_048544455.1 of Silene latifolia. Lineage (NCBI taxonomy): Eukaryota > Viridiplantae > Streptophyta > Magnoliopsida > Caryophyllales > Caryophyllaceae > Silene > Silene latifolia. Next base: position 63,895,958 of record NC_133533.1, on the reverse strand, counting down.
CGATTATCTAAGTTTCTACTTGACAGTGGATTCAGTAGAGGATCCGTCGACAAAACCCTATTTCTAAAAACTGAGGGTTCTGATCTTTTGGTTGTTCAAATATACGTTGATGATATTATCTTTGGATCGACCAACCGAAGCCTATGCAAATATTTTTCTGAGTTGATGACTTCCGAGTTCGAAATGAGTATGATGGGAGAATTGAAATTCTTCTTAGGTCTGCAAATATAACAAACTGATGAAGGCATTAAAATCCATCAACAGAAATATATCAAGGAGTTGAGTCGGAAATTCGGAATGGAAAATTCACATGCTATGCCTACTCCAATGGTCGAGAACAAGAAATTGACATTGGATGAAAACGGTAAATCAGTTGATGAAACTACTTACCGTGGAATGATTGGGTCATTGTTATATTTGACCGCAAGTAGACCCGATATTATGTTTAGTGTATGTGTTTGTGAGAGATATCAATCATCTCCCAAAGAATCGCATATGACGGCCGTAAAACGAATTTTACGATACTTGATTGGAACGGCCAACTTATACCTATGGTATCCAATGGAGTGTAATTTTGATTTGGTCGGTTATTCTGATGCCGACTACGCAGGATGTTCTCTAGATAGAAAAAGCACGTCGTGTGTCGCCACGTTTGTCGGACCGTGTATCATCACGTGGGGTTCGAAGAAACAAAATTCGGTTGCTCTTTCAACTGCTAAAGGCCGAATATATTGCTGCAGGACTGGTATGTACTCAACTTTTATGGCTTAAGCAACAATTACGTGATTATGGTGTTGATGTAGGATGTATTCCTATTTTATGTGATAATACAAGTGCAATTATAATTTCTAAAAATCCCGCACAACATTCACGTACTAAACACATTGAAATAAGACATCATTTTATTCGAGTCCATGTTGAGAAGGGAAATATAAAACTTGAATTTTGTAGTACTGAAAAACAATGGGCAGACATTTTGACAAAATCATTAGCTAGAGAACGATTTGAGACTTTACGGTTGGAAATTGGTTTAATCGGTGGTACATACGTTTCTATATATGTTTAATTTTCTTATGACTGACTAGTTAAGTTAAGATTATATGACTATGTCCGTATATTGCGTTGCATGAATAATTTCGTTTGTAGGAATATTTTTATCATAAATTTCTATTTGTAATTTAGAATTTAATTGTCATACAAACTTTTCCATATCACAATAAATAATTCACACCATATTTTTATTTTACCTTTCCAAATCACAAAGAATCCTTCCTAAATTGTTATTCCTTGTACACGGCTCACACTTCCTATACAACTCTATTTCCTAATCCTTATCTTTTACCAAAATAAATCTATCACTTAAATTCCTATACCTACCATAATTCCTATTCCTAATTAACACTTACCATAATTGATCTCCACTTTTTAAACCTAGACCTAGTCTACACCTATATCTACCCCCCCCCCCCCCTTGCGTGTAACCCGTCCAAACAACCCCACTTGCATACTTTTCATCCTCTCAAAATTTTACCATCATCACAAATCTCCTTTTTTACACAAACCATCACCATCACCTCTTTTTTCAACTATCACAATCATCATGAATCCAACCCATGCAAAAACAACCTGATCTTCAACCCGTCACCACCAAAACCGCCACTTTCATAACCAAACATCACCACTACCGCCACATGATCCTAGTTCCACTAATTTCCCTTCACCACAACCAAACCCAACTACGCCCCTCTTTCGTGGTCAGGACGAGTCGATGTCCGAAGGCAAAAGACGTCGTCTTTTCAAAGGAAAAAATAAGGTAGTTGTCGATGAAAGTGAAGCTATGGAGGAACCCGAGGTTATAGTTCGGAATGGTGTTGCTCGTACCTTGCTTAGGGATGTTTCGAAAGCCGCGACCAAGGAAGGGTTAAATCGTGTTCGGCTTACTCATGATGAAAGCATCCTAGTTAATCGAGTTTTGAGGTATTCTATTCATGGTGGAAGGTACTATCAGAAATCTTGGTTGGTTAGTGTTCCCGCTCTTAAATTCTTTGTTGATTTTCTTGATTTTCAAGGGTGGAGTCACATTAGTCAGTTTTCGGGTCCTATTTATCCAGTTGAGGTGGTTCAATTCTTTGCTAGTGTCTCAATTAAGAAAGGAGTATTGCATGCGGTTGTTAATGGGGTTGATGTGACGGTCTCTGTTTCAGATTTTTGCTCTGCTTTTTCGGTTCCCGATGACGGAATTGAATTAAATCCGAGTCTTGAATGGTCTAATGTGGTGAGTGAAAAGGAGTTGTTAGTAAAAAAGTATTTTGAGGAGATGACAGAAGGATGTAATATCGTGGTTCGTCCTCTCTCGGCAAAAATCAAGTTCCTCTTGAACTTTTTGTGGAACACGGTGGTGCCGAGGAGAGGAGGCCGTGATAAGGTGTCGAGTTATGAAGCTATCATGGTCTATTCTTGGTTGGAGGGTCAAAAAGTGAATTAGGGTAGTGTCGTGTTGCACCGTATAATCCAAACAAGTCTCACGGTAACAAAGGAGAAGTTGAGCACCACAATCGACTTACCATATGGGATGTGGGTGTCTCGGTTGTTGGAGATAAAGCGTGTGGTGGGACAAGATAGTTACGGTGTTAGTGCACGGGATTGTATGTGTGATAGGTTGATCAAGCTTATGGGTCTTGTTGTTGATGGACCCGAGTTACTTCTTGTTAAGGATGTTAAGAAAACCCCGGGTGATTCGGGTTTGGGAGCTATGGAGTCGAAATTGGAAGGGTTTATGAGTGGTTTAATGGAGAAGTTTGAGGAGCATTCCACGAATTTGGCTATGGTATTGTCACGGGTTGGACCATCTCGGTCTTTAGACTCGGGTTTGGATGCTTCTCGGGTGTACTCTTGGATGGAGGAAGTGGACAAAAGGTTAGCGGGTTTTGAAAGGGAGTTGAAGGCAATTCGTGAGGAAGTGTTCCCACACGGTGATCGTCTTACCTTCCTTACAAGTCAAGGTGGAGCGTTGGTCATGCACGGGAAAGCTATGGCGAGTGATCAATCGCTTACATTGGAGGCCACAAAAGCTCTCTCCTTGAAAGTGCTTAACATTGAAAGGAGAATTCAGACTCTTTCTCAGCTGGTTCGGAGCTCGTTTGACCGTCTTGATGCCTTAGAACATCGTACTAGGCCCGACTACATGAACCCGTATAAGACCCGCAACATTTGATTTCCTCTCGCCTTTCCATATCTAGCCCTTACCTTATTTAGCCTTCTTTTTATTTTCTCTTGGTGTGTTTAAACATTCTCATTCGGCCCATTTTGGCAATACACTTGAGGTTATGGCCCAAGTGTTTCATTAGACATGTGTTCATTCGGCCCATTTTGGCTTAAACATGTATAATTCCTAAGTTTGTAGGATACTTATCTTTTGGATGCTTATAGTTTTGTGTGCTATTTTTATTTCCTATGACGTTTTATCTCTTGTCTCGTCTTATATTATTCTAGTCATTTTTGATTTGTTCTTAGCTTTTCGATGATGTCAAGAGGGGGAAAGAACGTCTATAGTAAGCATCTACCTAAGCTTGCTCCTTGTCAAGACCAATTGTCTCTTAAAGTCCTTAAAGTTTCGGTTTTTGAAAAATCGTTTTTGATCTTGCGTTGATCTTTATCAGCAAAATAACGGTATTATATTGAGGGGGAACTACATACTTAGTCACAATTTTAGGAGGCTTGCCATCATCAAAAAGAGGGAATTTGTTGAACCATAAAGCTTATATGTTTATGTTTTGATGATGTCAAGGTGTTTTACATTTTATATACTTGTTGCGTGTAATCGTTTGTCAATTGTTTTAGAATTTACTTATTACAACCGAGCAACAAAGAAGATTGTGACAATTGCATGTAAAGTTCAAGCCTTCGTTTAAAGATCAAACGGTTTAAAGATTCATTCAAGAATTCTGTGAAGACGAAGTTCGTCTAAAGATTAATCAAGCTTGGATGATGACGTAGCCTATACTCGAAGATCTCCTTGAAGATTAGAATAGTATAGGTGATTATCTCGTGATGGTAATCAAGAATGAGTTTCTTGAATTGGTAAAGTTATAGCTTTGCAGCTATAACATTACTAGTAAAAGAGCTCAATGTTATAGCTCTCCTACTATAACATTGAGATGCTGAGTTTTTACACACGACTTATATTGTTTCAAAAATTGTTTATATAATTGTTTAAAGTTTATTTTAAATGTTTTAATGAAAGTATTTATATAATAAAGCCCGGTTTAGTGAGGAGTTCGGCTTTGTATTGAACGTTGATTAGTAGTCGTGATGGATCAACTTATGAGTTAGACTTTGCTACTAATTAGGGTTCCAACATAGCCTCTCTTAAAACCTAAATTCCAAGCCATATGTTAAGACTAGGGTTTGCACGAGTCACGAGGCATATGAGCCGTGACATCTCGTGTTACCTAGGGTATATTAGGTAAAGATTTTATTCTATAATAATATCTTTACATATCTTATATATCTTACTTAATATATTTGTTTATGATAAAAGATATTCTTGTTTTAGGAAATCTTATCATAATCTTGGAATTTATAGTAAAGATAATATTTGGAAAGATTATATTCTATCTCTTAGAATATTCTTTATTATCTTTTAAAGCTTTTAGGAAAGAGATAATAAGAAGATATGATTTGTTTACATATCTTATTATTTTCGGCTATTAGGGTTTGTGCAAAACCGTGTGGCCTACTCTCTTCCTTCCTATAAATACTTTGCTATTTACAACATCTAAAACAGAGACCTTAAGCATAAAAATTGATTTCAACTTTACAAAGCAAACCGTGTGTTTTCAAAGAAAAACCGTTTTGTTATTTTGAAAGGTCGTGTGTTTTTAAAACTCGCATATTTGTTCTTATTTTATCGTTATAAGATAATAGTGCTTAGTTGATTTCTTAACTTGTTTATTAACGTGAACCTTTGTTAGAATCATTAGTGCTTTCTTATTAGCGTAAGTTAGTCACTCGAGTATTTAACGGTACTCATTGAGTTACAGCTAGAGTTAGTTGTACGAGTTGGGTTAGTAAATTTGTAATCCGTAGAAAGGTACTAAATTTATTAATCTATAATAGTGGACGTAGGTTTCGACTTGTGAAACTGAACCACTTCAAAAACTGTGTGTCTCTTCGTTCTTTCGTTTGTTTCGTTTATTCCGTTTACTTTCATTAGTTGATTAGTTAAAGTTTAATCAATAAACTTTAAATAATCAATTACATACGCATAATCGAAAAAGCTTTAAAAAGTTTTAAATCCTCAATTCACCCCCCTCCCTCTTGAGTATTTTGGATCAATAGACTCTTCAGGACATTTGTAGCTAAACACTACTAAATAAGCATAGGAATGCGTGCAAATAAAGTACAAAATGCCTATATAAATGCACGCATCACAAACTGTTTTCCAGTTTTCAAACCAGGACAGGCCCCTTTGCATCGCCTGATGGCTCGCATCTCAATTGGCTACCTGATGTAGGACTTGCTTCCTTTCCAGCACTTGTCTAAGACGATCCCGACTTTGGTTAACTCGAATACAGGATGGATCAGATGACAAGACTTCCCCTTTACTTTGTATTTTCAAAACGCATTTCTAAGAAAAATGGATCATGTTATGCACCATAAACCTAATTCGGTAAATGGATGTTTTAATTTCCGTCTTACATGCAAATCAACACTAAATCCAACTTGGCATCAATTACTTGATATTTGGATAAACAACCGACATAGAAAGCTCACATGTTAGGTTTAAACTTGTGGATGCGCATTCATGAATTTACCCGTTTTATCAACTTTTGCATTTACCCAACCAAGACCGATCAGTAGAGGCCGCTACCGCGGGCGGGATTGGGTGTCCAATTAAAGGGCTTTCCAATACGTACCTTCACCTCTTAATCAGAAACTTTGGATAGTGGACGACCTTATCCAGGGCGTACGAGAGTCATTCTAGAGATAGGATGCTAAAGAGGGACGACTCCTTATCTTTAGTACCTATGTCAAACACCGCTTTTTTTGCCTTGGTTGACCTAGGTGTAAAGTGGATTCGAACGGGTTCCAAGCATCCCACAAATGCTTGGTAGCGACTCCGAACATCTCTTGTATCGTTTCGAGACCTTTGCCGAGACGAAACCGACCGATCTAAAACGATCCGGTCGAAAGCAATTTTACGCCACCGAACGTGGCTTTCAAAAGACCGCTGCATGTCCACAGATTGGTTTGGCGTACAGGTGGGCCCACGTCCACAGCATGCTACAAAAAGATGAATTCAACAAGGATTTTCCATAAATTTTGCCATAGTAAAGACTATTTTTCGAGTTATACACTTTTAAGACGAAGTTTTAAGACGGATTTTTCTCACAAAAGACATGACATACAAATCATGTAAGACATTGCTACCATCAATTAACTCACAAAGAACATCCTAGAGGCAATCTATGTGACCGAAAATCAAGATTTTGAAGTAAACCCTAGAGAAATTTTTAACATAAGATGGATGGTTTTGAGCATAAAAACCGTTTTAGAGCATACATAGGCGATGTTTAAGAGCAATTATGTTCGAAATATCAATATAGAAGTATAAAAACTTTTGATTACAAGAGTAAAATTCAGATTTTAGGGCAAGTTTCTCCATTGATTGAATTAAAAGTTAAGAAATTTGATTAGATATATTGCCTTAATTGGAAATTTGAACAAAGCAAGAGGAAATCCAAGAGCAACTACAACCAAGAATCACCCAAGTATTTTGAGAGAGAGAAAATTTTGAAGAGTTAGTGTAGAATGAAAGTAGGAGGCGGAAATGAGGAAGGAAGAAGGGCTATAGGGTTTTTCCGGAATTAGCCGAGCTGGACCACATTTTTTTTTTGGGTGCTCGGTCGAGTATTGGGTTTACTCGGCCGAGTAATCTCTACTCGGTCGAGTATTCAGAGGTCAGTAGCGAGTGTGATCTGCCATTCTAAATACTCGGTCGAGTGCCTCTTTACTCGGCCGAGTATTGCCTACTCGGTCGAGTATCAACGTTACTCGGCCGATTTCAATAGAGAAGTGACGGAATTAGAAGATACTAAGAGTATTTCCTGCAAAACAATAAACATCGTTCGGAGTTCCACTTAATTGGGCTCGTCACCATTAGACCCTATTTCTAACACACACAAGGCACGTCTTGAGTTATAAAATTTTACGATATTCTTATGCAACGCATGTTATTATGCACATAACTGGTAGTGAAACAATCCATGCCACAACACATATACACAACCAATCTTGACTATGTTGCGGGTAGACCATGTCATATATTTCTAAGTCTATTTACGAGCATAGATCTACACCATCGTTACAAGTACACATACATATACCATTAAGCACACGTTCACATTCCCGTCCTTCTTGTCATGTTACAACACTATCATCGCGTGTTACCTCCCTTGTCATGTATCACTATACATACGACTTTAGACTCGTCATCCGACTCATCCATACATGCATGCACACCTAATCTTACTAGGACTTCATTGAGGACTTCATTTACGCGCATACAGAACTCCACCTATTCCATACTCGACATATTACCACATAGGCTACTACATGCATACATACTTGACACACACACTGGCACAGAGACACTCCTACACATCTACCCTTCCACGGTGGTTGGCTTAAGCATGATTGGGGCCGGGATTCTGAGATAAGGGCGCCTTCTCACCCAAAACCGACATAAGGGGCTCCCAACACACATACACCCTACATTCATTTGCTTCATTGGTTCAGGTTTCAAAATCGTTGCTCTGATACCACTTTGTAACACCCTCATACACCAAGGTGCCTTACCAAGGACCACCTCAGCGTATAAAGGTGCTACCATCTCGGTTTCCCGAGGTAAGTAGATCAAATAAACAGTAGTAGAACATTTACTAAAAAGCTTTATACTTTAAATCATAAAACAGCGTGACAAAGGTACAACATAGACAACTGAAAGGACTATTAGTCATGAGTGACGGCGATATCTAATTCGGTAGCGTGATGACTCGATTCCCTTCCATGTCCCACAAGCATCAAGACTAGCCGTACCTTCTAAGCAACAGTTGGAGTAAGTGTCCTCAACAATAGTACAATCACATGATTAAACATCATAATTAAATCTCATAATAAGAATACGTAAGGGATGATTCATTATAAGTCAACTTATCAACATTAATCAGTAACGATTGGCTAACTAGAGTTTAACATTACTGTCGTTTGACGGTGGTGATCAGTTGATCCCTTAAGGTCACACCTACATGATAATTTCCTTAATAGATAAGTTAATTAATTGTATGACGATACAAGTTAATCAATTCCTTAAATTTGAACAATTCATTTGTGAGTGATAATTTTATATCTTATTGTAATTTGATTAAATAAGATTTATTTTAGTAATTAAAAGATTTTATTACTAAAATTAATTATTGTTTATGAAACAATTGAGATAAGAATGAATGGTTAATTATAATTACAATATGTTGTGAATTATATTAATATGACCCATTTTATTTATGTGATCAAGAATTACTAGACAATTTGTTATATGTAATATAATTAATTAATATAATGATATTTATTTGATAAATATGCATTAAATTAATTAATAACATGTTACATGCTACATGTGACATATTGTGTGACAAATGACAAATTGACAAAATAAAATGGAAGTCGATTTTATACATGGACCGAAATGGAGGGGTTGTAGTGGATAGTGGGTGATTTATTTTAATAGATAAAATAAAATAATGATGACCCTAATTCACTAGTCTTACATACCTAAGGTTTAGAGAAGAACAAAAGAAAAAGTGAGAAGGCCATGCATTGGCCTTCCACCCTTCTCACCCGGCCACCCTAGCTCCAATAAGAGCATCTTTTGCTCTTATTTTTCATTCTACACATTTTTGAGGTTTTGGTGAAAAAGCCTCTCTTATTCTCTCTAAAAATAGTTTTTAGATCTCTAATATTTATTCATCTAAATTCTAATATAACATTATATGATTACTAGTGTAGTAATACAAATATTATTAGAATCATTTAAGGGCTACTACTATATTAATCTAGTTAGTTAATATATTAGTTTTAAGGGTTTTGTTTTGGGTGCAACAAGAGGAGAATCTCTACACTTGAGATTTTGGAGGATCATCCATAACATTTAAGCTCAAGAATAAATAAGGAAGGTGTCCTTATTTATGCCCATAATTTCGAACCAAATACATTATAAGGAACATTATTTTTCCTTTCATCTCTAATTTAGTTATGCATGCACTAGATCCACATAAATATAAATTATGGGTAATTTATAAAATGCATTAGATGAGTCTAATATGGGTATATGAACCTAACAATTGGCATCAAGAGCTTTGGTGTTGCATGCATAATCGGTTTGGTTTTTCCGAGTTAAATGTAACTTAATTAAAACTAGATAATTTGTGATTTATAAGGATAAATCCCCGAAATTTTTTGCATGTTATACATTCTGGTTCTAAAATATTTTTAGGTCATATTGATGATTTATGGATGATTATTCCTTATTTTAATAATTTTTAGTGAAATAATTACATTTTATTGAGTAAAATGAACTTTTATTTACTAAAAATAGTTAAACTTCACTATTGGCCGCGATTTTTTAGTATGACCTCGCATGCATATTTTATGTATTGTATGTAAAATTTCGTATTAATGTGATTAATATTGCATGATTTATGATTTTTATGAGATAAAAATGGATTAAATAGAGGTAAAATGACTAAAACTAGTTAAACTTTGAAATAGGCCATGAAATTTTAATATGATGTCATGCATATTTTACAGATTATATGTAAAATTTTAGATAAATGTGATTTATTATGCATGATTTATAATTTTAATGGTTAAAACGATATAAATAGTGACTATTTTTAGCAAAAATAGCTAAAATGAATTTTATGGCATGAAATTTTTCCCTAATATTGTATATTTAATATGAACATCAGATCTAAAGTTACATGATTAATTTTGATTGATTTGGTATGTTTGTTGATTTTTATGTGATAAAATCGATAAAAGGGCAACTTTATTAGTCATAAAAACTAATTCAAAATTTTTGGTTAAAATTTTGCCATTTACAGGTTCTGAAAATTATTTAAGAATGTTCAAAAATTTTATTTTGATTTTTCCATAATTTTTATGTTTAATTTGGATTAAATGGTAAAAGTTATGTTTTATACGATTCAATGAAATAAATTATAAATATTTTGTGGGCAAATTTTATTGAGTTTGTGGAATCTTGATAATATTCCAGTATATACATTTCGAATTTTTTTTTCAAATTTTTATGATTTATTGGGAATTATTTCATAATTGTTATGATTAAAAGAAGTTTAATAAGCAATAACACAAAACCAAGTTGAATTATTGTCAAAAATTGAGTAAAGACTAATTTTTGAGTCCTAAGAGAGTTAGGGTAATTAACTTAAGCTTAAATAAGATTTAAGTATTGATTTGTGATTTTAATGAGTTATTATCACGCATTTTCATAGAACCGGATTATATACGATATAAAATTTAAGTAGGGCGATTTGGCACATTAATTTGGCATGTTACTCACATATAATAATGCTGCATTTTTATAGATGAATGTCATATTTTATTTATGTAATTTTGAATTATATAATTTATTTCAGTATGGCCTTAGTTTTAATCGGTATTACCCGTAATGTAAGGGATTACCGATTCGGTTGTAATTTAGTGTGATCTCGTATCACTTTTATTTTTACTAGTTTTTCATATTACAAATGTATAATAGGAATTGTTATATATTTTATTATTATTTGTAATTCCGGAGTTCCTTCAAGACGGTGCCATTCGGAAAGGCGTTCCGACGAAGACGGGGTTCTTGGGAAGCGTGCCACTTGAAGTTCAAGGGACCAAAGGAGTTGGTTTTCGAATTTGTAATAGATTATTTGATTTTCTATTTGAGGAAGGCCATACTAGGAAGTTTATTTATTGCTTTTGCATTTTTCATTATATGTTGCATGCATTGCCAAATCGCCATAAACAACACATGCATATCATATCGAGTAATTGACCATGTCAATTATAATTATCGTTAGTTCGAAAATTTAGTTCACTTAAATTTGATAGATAATAAATTGACTCGACCTCACACATTTTAAAAGATTGAGACTTAGCCTTACCAAATAACTAGGAACTCATGAATCCCAATTTCATATAGGTACAATACGGTATTGAAATATTATACCGGGGTGCTTTCTTTGACGTTGGGTTAGTGGGGTGATAAATAGTTATTACACTTCGAAAATTTGGTTGATCTCAACGAAAGTATTTTGCGACCGTAGCCGCAATAGGTTCGGGCTAAAGATGAACTTAACGTAAATTCATCGACCGAGAGTTCTAATTGTAGAATCAGTTAAGAGGGTTAACCCACCAAGTTATATTAGTAAAGGTGTAGAGGGCCCGTTGGCTCACATCCAAGTTAATATGAATTTTGGATCTCGGAATCATTTATATAATTGGGTGGAGGTCATTATTAAAATGCTAAAACATGCTAAAATGTTTTAGATATAACGATGAATGTTTAATTTTCCGACTATTTCGTTGTTTTAATGTTGTTCTAATTCATTTCACCTACTCATATGCGATATCATTCGATTGTAACACGTGTCTCCGATAAACCACTATTGCTAACGACAAAAATCTCTTTCTAAAATGAACCGTATCATAGGTTGTGGACTAGCTCCATAGGAATCGTTCTATTCCATAGAACTCCATAGGAGTTGTCCTATGTCATATAAGATTAGCATCTTAGAATTCCTAATATACCTATGTATGATTTCTTGTGAAGAAATATGACTAGAGGTAATGATTAGTCAAAATATGTTTTGATTATATCTTCTATGCATACATGGTTCAAAAGTCTTATTGCTCAAACTAAACACTTGTCATCAAGCACTTAAGTTGTTAAGAACATGACAATGTTAAATTGGTAAATTAATTTGTTAGAAATTTTGATTAACCAAATACCACAATAGAGTTAACCCTTGTGAAGGATTAACTAGGAATTTATATGAAGATAAGTCTTCATCAAGTAGAAATTCTTGAAGTCAGTGGGAGCAATAAGAAGTAAGTACCTATCTTAATTGTTAAGGATAGAACTAGGCTCGAAAGAGAAGGTGTTAGACACTAGAATAGATACAAACCCCAAATAAGTAAAGATCAAAGAAGTTGGTTGCGTGACTCCAACATATTCCTTCTTGAATATCTATGACATTGACATTGCATTATTACCAAATACCACATCATGAGTATTTGATACAAATTTATGGATTTCATCATGATATTTGGCATTATCGTTTGACGACTAACAAGAATAAATTCATAAATTTACATGAATGGAAATAGGGTAGTTGCCATTTCATCAATGAACATATAAGTGTTATAGTGTACTCATTTTAGTTTTGTATTTAGAAATGTACTTCAATAATTGTTATGATGTACAATATGTCTAAATAAGAATATATTTTGAGTTTTGCACAAAAGGTAAAGGGTTTTACCATTATGCAATTAAAACAAGCGTTGTACTCTTACATACCACAATTAAGTTTATGGTGAGACCATACAAATCAAGGTAATTATATTCAAACTAGAAATAAAATGTCATATTTATAAGACTCAAATTGGTGATCCCAAATTATTTCTCATTTCTTGATTGAAAGTCGCATTAAAACTAGTTTTGACTAGTATCCCACACCATTTGATTGTGAATCTCATGAAATGTGCGAATCTTGTATTCAAAGCAAGATGTTCGTGACTTTTATTGAAAAGTATAGCAAATAGAATAAGATATTCGCCATATTTACACTTTGAAGTGTATGGTTGAATATAATTTCAATCCGAAAAGGTTATTATTTCTTCATCTCTTTTACCAACGAACTAGGTAGATACTTGGTATCCACTTAATCAGGTAAGAAGAGAAATTGATTAACCTAGAGATTATAAAACCAAAGTATTAGTACTTTGTTAAAATGGGGAACAATAAAGTGAAGACTTTTATCTGTACCAAAAAGAGTGTGATATCGTATCGCAAGTTCACTTTCATTATGATATGATTGAATCTTTACATTAAAGTTGGAGGTAGTTTCTGTTATAAAATTGTCTAGCATTTAAATTTTCCACTAAAATAAAACATGATTAAAGCAATCATCTACTTTTCATATGAGATATGGTTGGGCATGGTACCTAAATTGTAGCTTGTTTCGATAGTAAACATGTGCTCTCTCTTCCTACATGATCACGAGAACAAAGGGTTTGTGGCTCGTGATACTATCTATTAAGAAAAAATGATTATTTCTTAAAGACAGGGTGGGAGAAAATGTTCAAGAGCCACAAACTGAGAATAAGACATAGGAAGATGTTCCTTCTTGGTCAAAATAAGTAATTATTTCTTCGAAATCTAAAGTGGACAGGAGTCATGTTATTTTTTAAAGTAACAAACCTGTAACTTATTAAGATGCTTTATCTAGTTTCAACTCCGCAAAAGTCCGAAATGAGCATAAACATGAAAATGTTTATTTAGCTTGGTTGGTTGGTGGCAAAGGGTTTTGCGCGCAACAACAACGCCTCATTGAATTCGGATATAATTTGACAGTTGGATTTTAAAATCATCTAGCATGAGTTTTTGAAAATCTCAACTATCCTAACGTAGGATGAAAACTTAAGAAAAAGTTTTAAGTAGAAGTAAGGAGTTAAATTGTATGTTTTGATCATGTGATAAACGTTTCTCGAATTGTCGAGTAGTTCTGTTTATACATGGAGTTTAGTTGGAGTAATATGGTGTTACTAGTCTTATGTGTAAGGGACATATTGATCATTTTGAATGATGGAAGATTTAGGAGAAGAATAATACATTTCTAAGGTATCCAGACCTATAAAGATAATTCTAAGAGGATATTAGCGTTGAATGAATATTCTTATGTTAATAAAAATCTTGACAAGTTCAAAAGTATTGAACATGTAGAAATTGAATCCACATGCTTCCGCTGCGGGATTAATTCATTACGCTAAGATGTATCACCATTCTAAAATTTCGTATACTTGGAGTATGACGAAAATTTACAAATCGAATCCTTAAGAGAAGTCTCTATATAGCCACATAGTTCATTAGTTAGTACTCAGGAAGTACTAAAAATATGAAGCTAAGCATTTAGAATTGAGATGGATTTATGTGCAAGGAGTTACACAAAAACCATATTCTAAACACATAAGGATGGTTAGAGAACCATCTTGGCTATATTATTTAGGAAGATATCTGCTAGGAACATCCTAGGCAGTTGAACAATGAAATATACACAACGGAAATTGAGTATACTTGCAATAATGAGATATGCAAGAAGGAAGGGATGATATTAGGATTCGGTTTTATGAATTGGAGGAACTATGGTAGCTCGTTCCAATAACCGAAGGTCCTATCCCTACTCACTGTGAGGACAGTGGGAGTTACTCAAAGGCAAGAGAGCCTATGTCCAGATTGGATCTAGACACGTACTCAAAGAAGTTCTTATAATACAAGATGATTAACAAGAATGGGAAATAGTATATAGTAAGGTTAGGGAAAGTGCAAAGTATTTCTAAAACTTGCTAACCAAGGCTTTTTCATAGGCTAAGCATGATAAGTCATGCCATTTCAATTAAGTTGAGATGTATAGTTATATACAATATGAAGTATGGATTATAGATTATGTAGTAATTGATATGGTATCAATTTTACATATGTGATAATGCATTCATCGTTTGAGTTTTATTAAAAACTCTTTTATTGCTTTGTTATATCCAAATAGGTTGTATGGACAACGTTGAACCCTATTAAAGTGAACTGGATTAACATTGTATTGGCCCTTAGTTGCTTATATGAGGTGACGTCTCGAAGTGACTAGAGTGTGATGCGATTGATGGCAAGTTCAAGTGCCATAGAGTCATAAGAGATGACTATTCGATCACATAGGCAGACTGTATGGGACACTCTGTTGGGCAGTGACCGCTTATAAAGTTCTGCTAATTTTTATAAAGCCTGGTCATGGCGAGAGGTACTATAGTATTCTTATGAGTCGATTCTTTTTACTAGAGACTATTCGCCCAAGTTGGCACAAATTTCTGAATGGCTTTGATTTATACTCTACAACTATCGTAACTGAAGTCAAATGAGTATATTTTGGGTCATGATGATCTGTGGCTAAACGAAGGGAATAGTGCGATAGGAATTATCCACCCCTTTGTCAATGTTATCTTAAATCTCAGGGCCACTCGAGGAGTAGTGAACTGGAAATGCGTGGCCACGGTCGGAAGGTATCTACGGTAGATAATTCCGGTCAGACAGTTACTCTCCAGATCAAGGAAACCACTCAAGATATGATCAAATGCAAGTACGACCTACAAGACACCTTGCATTGAGTGGGAGATGATGTAATAGGACAAGAGAATTGGTGACGCACACTTGTCTCGGACAAGTGGGAGATTGTTGGAGTAAGTGTCCTCAATAATAGTGCGATCACATGATTAAACATCATAATTAAATCTCATAATAAGAATACGTAAGGGATGATTCATTATAAGTCAACTGATCAACATTAATCAGTAATGATTGGCTAACTAGAGTTTAACATTACTGTCGTTTGACGGTGGTGTTCCCTTAAGGTCACACCTATAGGACAATTCCCTTAATAGATAAGTTGATTAATTGTATGACGATACAAGTTAATCAATTCTTTAAATTTGAACAATTCATTTGTGAGTGAGAATTTTATATCTTATTGTAATTTGATTAAATAAGATTTATTTTAGTATTAAAAGATTTTATTACTAAAATTAATTATTGTTTATGAAACAATTGAGATAAGAATGAATGGTTAATTATAATTACAATATGTTATGAATTATATTAACATGACCCATTTTATTTATGTGATCAAGAATTACTAGACAATTTGATATATGTAATATAATTAATTAATATAATGATATTTATTTGATAAATATGCATTAAATTAATTAATATCATGTTACATGCTACATGTGACATATTGTGTGACAAATTAAAAATTGACAAAATAAAATGGAAGTCCATTTTATACATGGACCGAAATGGAGGGGTTGTAGTGGATAGTGGGTGATTTATTTTAATAATTAAAATAAAATAATGATGACCCTAATTCACTAGTCTTACATACCTAAGGTTTAGAGAAGAACAAAAGGAAATGTGATAAGGTCATTCATTGGCCTTCCACCCTTCTCACCCGGCCACCCTAGCTCCAATAAGAGCATATTTTGCTCTTATTTTTCATTCTACACATTTTTGAGGTTTTGGTGAAAAAAGCGTCTCTTATTCTCTCTAAAAATAGTTTTTAGATCTCTAATATTTGTTCATTCTAAATTCTAATATCACATTATATGATTACTAGTGTAGTAATACAAATATTATTAGAATCATTTAAGGGCTACTAATATATTAATCTAGTTAGTTAATATATTAGTTTTAAGGGTTTTATTTTGGGTGCAACAAGAGGAGAATCTCTACACTTGAGATTTTGGAGGATCATCCATGACATTTAAGCTCAAGAACAAATAAGGAAGGTGTCCTTATTTGTGGCCATAATTTCGAACCAAATACATTGTAAGGAACATTATTTTTCCTTTCATCTCTAATTTAGTTATGCATGCACTAGATCCACATAAGTATAAATTATGGGTAATTTATAAAATGCATTAGATGAGTCTATTATGGGTATATGAACCTAACAGCAACTGTTCACCATCCCCGAATGGATCACCACAGTTTTAAAAACACACGGGGTCAGTTCACTGAATAATAAAGATAAGTAAATGCAACAAGATAAACAGCTGTTCCACCATCAATTTCCAACTCCCAATAACATCTCATAACCGACTACACACTAAAGTGTGTAGCCCTGCCAGATTACTGCCGCAACAGATAATCCTCGCCGCCAATGGGGGACCGCAGCCTTGCCCACCTAAGCCCCGCTCATCACACGAGTGATAACCCATGTTCATTAATGTGCACATCCCCTCTTGTGGCGGGTTCCACAAAGGGCGAATCAAGGGCGTGAAGCCACTCAGCTGAGGACGCACCTCGCAAACATCATCAAACCATCTCAACTCCAATACTCCATACTCCAATCCACCAACAACAATCTACCAACAATATTAATCATATCAATTAAATCACAACACATCTTAAATCAATTATACAATCAACTGAGTAGGGAAACCCTACCTCTTTGCTATTCCATGAAAGTGCATCCAACAACTAGCCAAGCAAGACTCCGAGGTGAATCCTACAAGTGGCAACCATATCCTATTACTAGACTACCCCAAAAACCTACTGAAAGATAACGACGAAACATAAACTTACCTTGAGACGCGGACCAAAGTCGGCAACGATGATATCCCGACTCGATGACTCCAAGCATGAACCATTCCCCCTTCTTGGGTTAGTATCTAGGCTAAGTGAAGGAGCATAAAGGTGGGAGATAGAGAGAGAGAGAGAGAGAGAGAGAGAGAGAGAGAGAGAGAGAGATTAGGGTTAGAAATATAAAAGAACCGTCGAAAATGAAATAAGGTTTACAATCTTGCGTTTTATAATAACGCATTAACAGACGTGATACTCGGTCAAGTGTAGTCATACTCGCCCGAGTAAGCCCTCCTCGGTCGAGTGTTCCCACTACTCGGCCGAGTAACCTCTACTAGGGCGAGCAAACAGTCATGTAGGTCTCTTGTCCTTTTGCTACAGATCTCCCTTGGTCAAATGGTCAGTCAACAGGTCCTTAAACATGGCGGGTATTACAGCTACCGCGGCCGGAATTTGGTGTTCAATTAAAGAGCTTCCCAATACGTACTCTCGCCTCTTACTCAAAACCTTTGGATAGTGGGTGGCCTTATCCAGGGTGCACGAGAGTCATTCTAGCGATAGGATGTTAAAAGAGCGACGAGTCCTTATCTTTAGTACCAATGCCAAGCACCTCTTTTTGCTTTGTTTGGCTAAGGTATAAAGTGGATTTGAACGGTTTCCAAGCATCCCATAATTGCTTGGTGGCGAGTCCGAACATCTCTAGCATCGTTTCGAGACCTTTCCCGAGATGAAACCGACCGATCTAAAGCAATCCGTACAAAAGCATCTTCCTTACGTCGTCGATCGTGGCTTTTTGACCGCGGTATGTCCACAGATTGGCGTGCGGGTGGCCTACGTCCGAAGCTACGCATAATCAAAATAACAAAATTAACAATAATAATGATAATCAAATTAAGCATGATGGAAGAACGGAAATAACAATCAAACATTAGACAAAAGAAATAAAGAGAAAGGAGAGCAAAAGAAATAAAGAGAGAATTAAATGAAAAATTGTAATACTCGGATAATTTAGGACCCACAAAGGACCTAGGGACACGTGCGGGAATCCACTTATACTCAAAAGTAAAGGATGCCCCCCCCCCCCCCACGAGACCAAGTAAGACCTAAACTAGACCTAGTAGAACTTCAAGTGGACCGAGTAGAACCTCTAGTGGACCAAGTGAGTTAGCACTTGGTCGAGTAAAGAGTATACTAGACCGAGTGAGTGTCACTCAGTCGGTCGAGTGGCACTGGGCTATACCCGAGAAATGATATTTCGGTATTTCATCTTTATCCAAACCCTTATCCCCTTCATTCTTGTTCTTGTTCTTCTTCCTTCTTACTCTACGACACTCTCCCCCCTTTTTTAATTCTCCCTAAACCTTCCCCTTGACCTTCAAGCTTGAATTAATGATGGAACACCTCTCCTAATTCCCGATCTACCTTTGTAAGTCAAAATCTCACCTTTTCCTCTTTGTCTTACGTTAATCTCGAATTAGGGTTTACTAAGAGATATTAATTAGTATTTAGCTTATGTAATATGAGTAATTAGTGACTAATAATAAAGGGTTTCATATGATAATAGTATAGAATGCATTGTGATAGTATTGTGTAATTGTTTAGGGTTAGACGATCTCATGAGACGATTTTATGAGATGGAGTCGAGTCGGAATCAAGTAGCTTGTGAAGAATACAAAAAGGTAGGTTATCCTACTCGGTTTTAATATTGTGTATGCATATTTGGGTGTTTTTCCTTGCTAGTACATTTATGAGTCAGTTGGTATGTCATATGGGTGGTCGAAGGGTTGTTATTCATAACATATGGGATTGAATTCATGAAAGGGCTATATGTTTAATGTTGTTCTTCCATTTGTCATGTATGGTTGTGAATGTGTTTTGTTGGGAGTCCTTGGTGGTGGTACTTGATTGTTGAGGAGACGTAAGACGGTTGGGAAACCGTCTTACGCTCGGGTTGCCCCTTGGAGCTTCCCACTCCAATGGGGATGTGCACATTAATGGCTTGAGTCAAGGAAGGACTTGTGTGGTTGAGGCACGATGTCTGGCAGGGGATCCGGATGGCTTCCGGACCCGGTACGTCTGGGCGTGTCCCGGTACCTTTGTGTGAGGTGTGGTGTTGTGGGCGTGTCCCTGGCACTGGTGGTTTTGGCTACGTTTGGGCGTGTCCCGGTACCGGTATGGTGATTGCATAATCGAGTCTCATTCACATAATTATGTCGCATCTATACTTATCGAGTCATGTCTCATGTTTGGGTATTGAAACTGACATTTGTTGTGTCCGTGTAAATGTCACCTATTTTCGGGTGGTTCTGTGTCGATCCATATGATATTTCCGATCATATGGGGAGCAGTTGTTTAGAGGTTAGCCTTGGTAACAGAAGGGACGAGCCGTGATGACATTCGAGTCGAGCATAGATGATTAGACTAGTATAGTAGTCATGAGTTGTATTAATCATTTCATTTATTCAGTTATGTTTATGTAATCCACTAAATACTTATTTATGTTAATCGTTTCTTAATTACAACTCCGATTTCACCGCCTCGGGAAACGGAGATGGTAATGCTTCAATTATCTTGGCCGGATAACTGGGGTGTTACAAAAACAAAGGTTAATTGAATTACCAATTTAAAGGAGAGAAGTTACAATTTCAGTTCCAAAATTCAGGAGCAAAAGTAGTGTAAGAGAGTTTAACAGTGTAAAGAGATAACCTAATAATGTTTAATGAATACCTCTTAAATAATAAGAGGAGTAAATTATAATCAAGCAACTAGTGTGCCGAGATTAAAACTGAAACAACACAGTCTAAAACAAAAACCAGTCGATCGTCTAATGGAGCAGTCGATCGACCAGAACAACAAAACAGCCTAGGTGAACTTAGTCGATCGACCAAAACACCAAACGCAGCAGCAGCAGCATAAATCCTTTACCTCGGTTTGTTCCTTCTCATCTTCACGCATCTTAAGGCGATGGTTTTCGAGCTCAACTCTACAGTATCAAGAATGCAGCTCTAAAGACAGGTTTTGTCTTGTTTATATGCATTCGGGTCCAATATCCGCATAGAATGCAAAATAACCCAAAGTAGATAATTCACGGGAGAATAGTAGCTAATCACTACTCAATATGCATAGAAATGTGTGCGAAATGATAGAACAAACGTATAAATAAAGCACGCATCAATGGTCATTATTCTCGAGAGTGCATGAGTACGATAGAGCAAGTGAATGCTTTGGAATCATATAGGAACAATCTTCTTTATCATAACTGATGTGGTTCTAATTTACGCACTTTTAACCCGTTAACCAACCTCATTTTTCATGCCAATTGACCTAATTATCATCATGTTCATGGTCATTTGCTTCGTATTTGCTATTTCCTCCCTTATATGGTAATTTGTAGGAAAGAAGCTAACTGGAGTGGTTTTATCATGATTTCGGCCTTATTTAGAAGCAAATCGACTCATTTGATGATTGGCAAGGAAGAGGAGATTAGGCACGAAGACTCGTAGACTTTAGATGCTAGATATGAGATGATTATGAGAAAACCCCGCGGCACATGGCCAATCCCCACTAGTCATGGGGCAGCAACAACGGAAAGAGGCAATTACAAGGAGAACCAAACTCGCTCGAGCCAAGACAATATCCTTCATCACTTCCACATTTTCCTAATCTCGCACCTAATCCTAATCTTGTATCTACTATATATAGCTTGCTCTTGTATAATTTAGAGTTATGGTTCATTAGTCTAGGAAGCCACCTTAGTGTGAGATAATATTTCCTTAGTTTAGATCTAATCCTAAGATTAGTCTTTAATCTTTCCAAAATTTACATCTCTTTCAATAGTTGTTCTTTCAATTTAATCTTCAATAGTTTACATCTTGGATTTTTTTGGTATGTATTTGAAGACTAAGTGACAAGTTTTCATCTTTATGCAAGGATCCTCCTTTATTTATGTTCATCTTTACTTATTAGTTGGTATATCATTTATTTCCCTTTAGTCCTTTGTTACTACTTGCTTTATTTCATTATGTCTTGTTTAGATTACATGTTTATTGTTGTTGTTAGTATGTTTAGCATAATGAGTAGTGACCTTACTAGGTTTAGTGGGTTGATTATGGGTAAGATTAAGGGATAATCCTTGTTTGTTGGGTTAAATTGTTTGATCCTTGTCTTGCTTCTAACTTATGCACACTACATGTTTGATGAAATGCTTGAGTGACAATTTGCATGATTCTTCAATTATTTATACGCACCCATAAGATCGAAAGCCTTGGATTGTGTTAGAACTTGCATAATGTTAGTAGACCGATCTTGTGTACGCTAAAAGCTAGCTCGTGTTAGTCTATGCTGGGGTTGTTAGACCGAAAGACTCAGCCCACTTGCCTAAGTAAGACTGCCCTTCAACTTAAGAGTTGAGACCCAACCTACTAGTTACCTTAGTCATCTATAGGAACCCACTCAT
Source organism: Silene latifolia (assembly GCF_048544455.1). Taxonomy (NCBI): domain Eukaryota; kingdom Viridiplantae; phylum Streptophyta; class Magnoliopsida; order Caryophyllales; family Caryophyllaceae; genus Silene; species Silene latifolia. The sequence continues at coordinate 63,874,026 of NC_133533.1, read as the reverse complement.
CCTAGTTCCTTTCCTTTGGTTGTTTGCATCTCTATTGTTTATTTACATTCGCTAGTTTAGATTACAAACCCAAAACCCAAACAATTGTGACACCCGCACAAATTGGAATAGATGAACTTAGGACTTGAAATTCAACCGTCCCATGGATCGACCTCCGGTTACTTGCTATGCTAAGTTTGTAGAGTTTATAAATGTGTTTGATATAGCGTGGGGACTAAGCTCTACATCAAACAATCAACCTGGTTATGATTGATCTCTCCTTTTGTATAGGAGTTAGAATGTGTTGAATCCTCAAACACCACCAACACCACCGCAACACCGAACTTTCAAACTGTTTATGTCGTACCTCCTCATCGTAACCAACCCCCCTAAAATAAATTTCAACGTCAAGCCCTCCACAACAACAACTTCAATTGATTCCTCAAAATGATCTGAGTAATGATGTGACTGAGATTAAGGCTGCATGGTTTCCAAGCCAAGAAAGACGCTCAAATCACTCGGTTGCCCACAACAAGATTTTGGATAGTCAAGTTGCCAAAAGTCCGAGTTACTGCACAAAGACAACTTGGTATACTCCCTCCGAAGAGTAAGCAACCACATGAGACCATCAACGTCATTCAATACGAATACAAGGGACCACAAATCTCGAGTGATCGGGTGATATGGTTGAGATACTTGATGAAGAGGAGACGATTATCGATGTTGATAAAAGAAAATGTACAAAAGGTGAGAGTTCTCGAGCTTCTAATGTTGAGAAAGATGTCCCTAAGAAAATTCTACCGAGCCGGATTCACTCTGTAGACTGACATAGTCAGAAGGTTGGAAAAGAACAAAACTCGACATAAAAACACCTGGAAGATGGCACCTAATCTGAATGGTCCGATAACAATACATATAAAAACCTGGAAGCGAACAACACCTGAAGTGTACAATCTATCCAAAAGAACAACATATATAGACGTGGAAGCTAACACCACCCAAAGTGTATAATCATCCAAAATGATCAAAACTAAACTAAGCCAAGCAAACATCTTGGAAATGATGGCGGTAAAAGTCAACTTAGTTTTGTCCAAGTTTTGCATGCTATCCCACATCGGTGGATTTCCCCCTTCCCCTTTGGTTTATATTAACTTTAGTCTTTCTCTAGTTAATTGTGTGGATCAAAGAGGCTTTTGGTGGGATTGTTGGGCTTGTGGGTTTGGGTCCAAACACTCACACGCGCGCGCGCACTGGCCCGGCTCGAGCTCAAGCTCGGGCTCGGGTTTGAGTTTGGGTAGAGCACCTGCGGTGCGGGCCTTGGCCCACTTTTATCTTTTTGGTCTTGTGTGTGAAGTGTACTGTCCACATTAAATGTAATGGTTGTGTGAGACTTGTAAAAGTCAGTCAATTGTGACTGTTAGTGGCAGCGATTAAGGAGCTGTTAATGCTCCATTAATTACGTCCTTGACTGTTGTTTTTGTGGAGCAGTTTTGGCTCCGTCTGTTGCTCTATTTTGCTATAAATAGAGCAACTCCCTTCACTCCAGAAACATATAACAACAATCTAATCTTCCTCTCTTCTCTCTTTCTCTCTTATATTTTTCTGGGTAAAGATATTTCAATCGTTAAAATGCTCTCAGTCTAGAGTGGGTGTGCCTGAGTGCAGTAGTGTAAATCCTTTGAGAACTACTGCGGTAGATTGCTGATCGCCACCACGGTCGTACCGAAAAATAGTTTTCAAGGCAGTGGTTGTCTTACCACGTCACTACGAATCGGGTTATAATTTTATATTCTCTCTTTTTCATTGTTACTGCACTTTCGTGAAAACAATTTGAAAACTATTTGTTGCTGTAACAATGTCTGCTTTGTCGAAAATTATTCCTGACCTGTCTAAACTCGAACTGTTAGATGGATATAATTACAAGTGTTGGTCACATAAATTGTTAATGTTTTTTGAGCAGTTAGATGTCGACTATGTTTTGTTTAATGATCCACCAAAACTTATTGCTGCTATGGATGTTGAGACTACACCTCCTCCTACTATTGTTGTTAAGTCTAATGAAGGTGTTGTGAAAAAATTCGAGAAAGACAACAAAACTGCTAAATGTCATTTGTTAAACCACATGACTAATACCCTGTTCGATTTGTTTGCACCCAATAAATCTGCTAAAGTCATTTGGGAGTCTTTAGAGTCGAAATATGGGTTTGACGATGCGGGGAAAAAGAAATATGTGGTTGGGAAATGGCACCAGTTTATTGTGGAGGATGGTAAACCAATAATGGAACAAGTCCACATCTATGAGAATTTATGTGTTGATGTGATTAATGAAGGGATGAAATTATGTGACGTTTTTCTTGCTAATGTGCTGCTTGGAAAATTCCCTCCTTCCTGGTCTGACTATAGAAACCACCTTTAGCATAAAAAAAAGGACATGTCCCTCCAAGAACTTGTAGGACACATGAGGACTGAGGAGGCTAATCACCTCAAATTAAGACAAATTTGTTAGTCTTCCTGTTAATGCTACTAAAGTTAATATTGTCGTGGTTGAATGTGGTGGTCCGTCTAATGCTGAAAAGGGTAAGAGTAAGGCCGAGGGTGGTCAGGCTAAGCGAAATGGTCCTGCTAAGAACAATGGTCCAGGAAAGCATACCAAACCAGTGCCAAAAATTCAAAAACCTGCTGGAACTCTTGTTTGCTATGTTTGCGGTAAAGCGGGTCACAAAGCCTACCAATGCACTCAAAAGAAAACTGTTAAAGCCAATGTTGCTGTGACCGATGATGTCATTGTTGTTGTGGTTGTGGAAGCAAATCTGGTGGGTAATGTTGCTGAATGGGGATTGCATACTGGAGCTTCTAGACACCTATGTGCTGATAAGGGGTTATTTGCTGCGTTCGAGGAGGTAGCTGATGGGAAATGTGTCTACATGGGTAATTCTTCATCTGCAATGATCACAGGCAAAGGTAAGATCTTTCTCAAACTCACCTCAGGGAAAACACTTGCTCTAAACAATATTGTGTATGTATCCTCATTGCGTCGAAACCTCGTGTCTGGTGCCTTATTAAACAAAGCTGGTTTGAAACTTGTTTTTGAGGTTGACAAGGTTGTAATATCGCGTAATGGGGAATTTGTGGGCAAGGGTTATCTTTCTGGAGGTTTATTTGTTTTGAACTTTGATTCAGTTTTTAATAATATTGCATCTACTTCTGCTTATATCGCTGAGTCTCTTGATATTTGGCATGGTAGACTAGGTCACGTGAATGTTCATTATATTAAAAAAAAAACTTAGAACTATGAGTTTAATTCCAAGTTTGACGAGTCAAGAATTCTCTAAATGTGCTAGCTGTGTTGAAACTAAATTCACAAAGAAACCTAGTAGACCAGTTAACACTAGGAATACGAGTCTTCTTGAACTGATTCACATCGACCTAGCTGACTTCGAGAATATTGCAAGTAGAGGCGGAAAAAATTATTATGTGACTTTTATAGACGATTGTTCGCGATACACCAAAGTATATTTGCTTAAAACTAAAGATGAAGCAGAACAATCGTTTATAAATTTCAAACCTGAAGTCGAAAATCAACTCGACAGGAAAATCCAAAGGGTAAGGTCTGACAGAGGAGGCGAGTATAAGTCTAATTATCTAGTCGAGTTTTGTGAGAAAAACGGTCTAATTCATGAGACTATTCCACCTTACCCACCTCAGTCTAATGGAGTAGCTGAACGGAAAAATAGAACCTTAAAAGAAATGATAAATGCTATGCTTATGTGAGGGGAAGCAATTCTATCGGCTTGTCATATTCTTAACCATGTACCTCATAAGAAAATTGATAAGACACCCTACGAGATTTGGAAAGACTATCCTCCTAACCTGAGCTTCCTTAGGGTATGGGGGTGTTTGGCTAAAGTAGGTTTGCCTGACTTTAGAAGACCTACCGTTGGACCGAAAACCTATGATTGTGTTTTTATTGGTTATGCTCAAAATAGCTATGCTTATCGTTTCATGTCTTTGAGTGATCGCTCTATATCTGAAGCTAGAGCTGCTGTATTTTTTGAACATGTTTTTCCATTATAGAAGAATGTTGTATCATCTCCTAGTTTACCTGTTACATCTAATGATATCTCTTCACATGCTAGTAGTAGCACTTCTATTGATCATATTGTTGAACCTAAAAGGACTAAGATACCCAGAGGTCCAAAGAACTTTGGAGCTGATTTTGTTTCAACTTTGTTGTCTGAACATGGATACACTGTTTGTGCTAGTGATGAGTTTGTTTCATCTTTTTTAATAGAAGATGATCCAAAAACGTATAATGAGGCAATGAAATCTATTGATGCTAATTTTTGGAAAGATGCTATTAAAAGTGAACTTGATTCTATTGTGTCTAAACTCTAATCAGACTTGGGAGTTGACTGATTTACCTAAAGGTAGTAAACTCATTACGAGTAAATGGATCTTTAAAAAGAAAGTGAGACCTGACGGTACAATAGAAAGGTTCAAAGCTAGACTTGTGGTTAGAGGTTTTACACAAAAGAAAGATATTGACTTTTTTTATACTTATTCTCCTGTGACTAAAATTTCGACTATTAGAACTCTTGTCGCCTTAGCTGTTATTCATAATCTTATTATTCATCAGATAGATGTTAAAACTGCTTTTTTTGAATGGTGAACTAAGGGAAGAGAACTATTTGTCGCAACCTGGAGGTTTTGTGGTTAAAGGTCAAGAGAATAAAGTGTGTAAACTGAACAAATCACTATATGGTCTAAAACAAGCACCTAAACAGTGGTATGAGAAATTTAACAACACTTTGGTAAGTAATGTCTATATGGTTAAGAATTCTGATTCATGTGTTTATTCAAAAGTGATAGAATCTGATTGTGTGATTATATGCCTTTATGTTGATGACATGTTAATATTTGGTAATAATTTGGATGTAGTAATTAAAACCAAAGTTTTTTTGTCATCACAATTTGAGATGAAGGATTTAGGAGAAGCTGATGTAATCCTAGGAGTTAAGGTTATTCGAAACTCTAATGGAATTTCTTTAAGTCAATCTCAATATGTGGAAAAAGTGTTGAAAAAGTTTTAACTGTTTTGATGAAGTGCCTGCTAGAACACCCTACGACGCTAGTATACCTTTATGTAAAAACTTAGGTAAGAGTGTTTCCCAAGAAGAGTATGCTAAAATCTTAGGTAGTGTGATGTTTCTTATGAACTGTACTCGACCAGATATTGCATATACGGTTATTAGACTTAGTAGTTATACACATAACCCTAGTAGTGAACATTGGAATGCTCTTCGTCGTTTACTAAAATACTTAAAAGGAACATCTGATTTATGTTTCCATTATAGTAAATTTCCTGTTGTGTTAGAAGGATATTGTGATGCAAATTGGGTTTCAGGTAACGATGAGATCTGTTCTACTAGTGGTTATGTCTTCACCATGTGTGGAGGTGCTATATCGTGGAAGTCTACTAAACAGACTTGTATTACACGCTCTACCATGGAGTTGGAGTTCATAGCTCTTGAGTTGGCAGGACAAGAGGCTGATTGGTTGAAAAACCTACTAGCAGATGTACCAGTGTGGGGAGGACGATAGACCTCGGTCTCCTTACATTGTGACTCACAAGCAGCTATTGGTGTTGCTAAGAATGGTGTCTATAATGCGAAGAAACGACACATTCGAATCAGGCACGCTGCAGTAAAATAACTCCTTGACAATGGAGTTATCGCTTTGGACTATGTGAAGTGCGAAAGCAATTTGGTTGAACCCCTTTCTAGAAGACTAGGCGTTGAAACGTCGAGGAAAATGGGGCTTAAGTCCTTAAGTCAAGAGTGACTAGGTCTCAAGCTTCTATTCCTATGGCGTAGTATGATTCATAGCCTTAACGGTGGTGCTTTGGAGACGCACTTGATGAATTATACACAAGGTTGGACTTATGTCCCTAATGGCTCGTGTAATAAGTGCTATTGAGAAGCACTTGAGCCACCTACGCGGGTGTGTTGATCATAAAGACTATGAGAAGTCTTGTGAACACATCTATAAGAGCCAAGGTAAACGCATGGCTTTAAAAGCGCGTTGCACTTTGAAATTGCGGAACGATCATAAATTCGAAGGTATGATATGTGTTGTGGGGGGTATCAACTGAAGCTCAGTTAGGAATTCAAATCGCAAGATATTCTCTGGCTGTAAGTAAGTTGTTTCCTCATTTCACTAAAGTGTCAATTCAAATCGAAAGATATTGATACCTAAGTATCCAATCCTTCCTTTACTCGGAAACTTCTTCTTTTGCTTTTCTTCGTCACCAGTGGGGGATTGTTGGAAATGATGGCTGTAAAAGCCAACTTGGTTTTGTCCAAGTTTTGCATGCTATCCCACATCGGTGGATTTCCCCCTTCCCCTTTGGTTTATGTTAACTTTGGTCTTTCTCTAGTTAATTGTGTGGACCAAATAGGCTTTTGGTGGGATTGTTGGGCCTGTGGGTTTGCGTCTAAACACACACACACGCGCGTCGGCCCGGCTCGGGCTCAGACTCGGGTAGAGCACCTGCGGTGCGGGCCTTGGCCCACTTTTATCTTTTTGGACTTGTGTGTGAAGTGGACTGTCCACATTCAGTGTAATGGTTGTGAGACTTGTATCAGTTAGTCAATTGTGACTGTTAGTGGCAGCGATTAAGGAGCTGTTAATGCTCCACTAATTACGTCCTTGACTGCTGTTTTTGTGGAGCAGTTTTGGCTCCGTCTGTTGCTCTATTTTGTTATAAATAGAGCAACTCCCTTCACTCCAGAAACATACAACAACAATTTGATCTTCCTCTCCTCTCTTTCTCTCTTATATTTTTCTGGGTAAAGATATTTCAATCGTTCCAATGCTCTCAGTCTTGAGTGAGCGTGCCTAAATGCAGTAGTGTAAATCCTTGGGGAACTCAATTGCTGATCGCCACACCGGTCATACCGAAAAATAGTTTTCAAGATAGTGGCTCTTTTACCACGTCACTACGAATCGGGTTATAATTTTCTATTCTCTCTTTTTCATTGTTACTGCACTTTCGTGATAACAATTTGAAAACTTTTCATTCACTTCCATGGACCATATGGTTGTGATGTTGTGAATAAGGGAGTGGGGCAAAACAAGCAAAGAAGGAAGAACCGACTGCAGTGTCTATATGCCAATCTTGGGAGTTATAAGTACTAATTTCATGAAGGGTGCACTCACAAGCCTATTTCAGTCCTATCAAATTCACCATTATCCATACAAGGATACGGAGCACAACAGAAATTCCTCGATACTTCATTTGATTGATGTGTTAACGCTTGTAGAAGAGTGGACGGGAGGAAAATAATCAGATAATTTATTATAAATGATACAGGGAGGAAAATAATCATATACTCCCTCCGTCCCGGTCATTTGTTGTCCTTTTCCATTTTGGGGTGTCTCAGTCATTTGTTATCCTTTCTATTTTAAGAATGAACTTGATGAGTAAATTGATCATTCACACTCAATTTGTTCCACATGTCATTTAGCTATTGGTCCTCTCCTCTTTCCTTGGTCTTTGTGCCAAAACCAAAGGACAACAAATGACCGGGACGGAGGGAGTAATTTATTATAATTGATACAGGATCCCTTATGAACAAAAAGTTCAGCTATAGAACAGCAACGCAGCAAAAGACAGCTCTGCCTAAGACGACGTTCTGCTTTATGATACAGGCACACATTTGCATCTACAAAGCCGGACCCGAGTATTGCTATGTTCACCGAAGATGGAGATGGTTTGTTGATTTTATACGAATAAATCTTGATGAGTAGGAGAGGGATAAAGTGTGGATCATCTAAATGACCACTGAATTTCCTCCAGAGTCCTCCCCTTTGTCTCCGGGACCCAGATGACTACGAATGCCACAGTGAAAGCACACACTACCGTGTATATTGAAAAAGTACCTACAAAACAGAAAGCAAAGCATTACCCAGACATATAAATGATGAATGGTATCAAACTCGTTTTTTGGTCGTGATAGCAGAATCGAGTATCGCCTATGTAACTTGAACATTGGTATGGGTCTCCAACGTAGGTAGATAACCAAGTGTGGACTGGCCATGAAGAAAAATATTGAGATATAGAGCACTTTAATAAAATGAAAATACGAGTATATTGATACATCTCAAAACAGACGCTTAATAAAAAAAATGAGATATTTAGACTTTTTAACGTGACATGGATTGACATCTGACAAATAAGGCAATAAGAATAAATCATATTGTATTGTATGCTTCATCTACGCTTATTTTCCTTTTCTTTTGTCATGCAAGACGCACTCTTTGTGTCCCTCTTAGGAAAATTGTCGGTCCGGTGAGTGTCGGGTAGGGAATACAGAGTAACATAACTTGTTGCAGTATAAACACGCAATAAAAAATGGTTGATATAGCCAATACTCCAAATTGCTTTAGGAAGTGGTGGGAAGTCTTTCGAATATTACAAACTTGTCGCGATGTAGTTTTAGACCTTGATTTATACCGTGATGGCACTATGAAGAAAAAAGTTAAAATCGTTATAGAAGCGCACCTCCACTATTCCATGTCAGCAGTAAGTTTGCAGTCATGGTGACAACCCATGCCGTGAGCCAGTTGGCAAGTGTAGCGATACTTCCAGCCAGCCCCTTGATGTTGACAGGAAGAATCTGCAAGTTTCAAGAATGTAGTGCAAAAATTCCAATAAATGCAGTGCCTGATTTTCTGGGCCTAACATAACCGAAAAAAGTTTCTATACAATTGATGTACATCTGTTAGGATTTGAAGCTAATGCATGTCAAGTAACGACACGACTTCAGAGTATTAACCTGTCGAAAAATAGACAACAGAAGCAAACAAGAAAGCAGATTCTGAAACACAATCTTGGTAGAGGAACACATAGATAGTACCACTTGACAGCAAACTCGATTGAAATAAAATGTAGCAAACCAACAGTATTCGGCTTCACTCTCGCTTGTATTGAGGTGGGGGTAATTACTACGGGAGTAATGGAGCTCAAAAATCTAAGGAGAAAAGAAGGAAATGATGGTGGTGAAAAGGATGATAGGGAACTACTATTCTCATATGAGATAAATACATTACCCTGGGAGAGGGTAGGTAAAATGGAGTAGTTATAACTTTATTAGTCCATCTTCTTCTCCTTCCCCTATCCGCCACTACTATTATCACCTACTTTTTCTTTGTTCCTTCCCCTTCATTATACCGGTACCAATTACCCTCAATCCAGGCAAGCCCAAGACAGATCTTCGGCCTTTTCAATGATGCGGAAAGAAGTCAGATAGCATGTTAACCATCACACCATCATAATTCATAACAACGAAAAACATTATTTACACACACATCATAAGCAGCAGCAACAACAATATAGCTTAGTCCCAAAATAATTAAGGGTTGGCTAGCGTGAATAATATTATGAAACACTCACTGTAAGGTAGGAAACAACAATTAATAAAAGATGGACAAACACAAAAGCAAAAGAAAGCGAGATAGGTTAAAAAATAAGTGTGAAGAATATAGAAAGAAGGAGAACCTTTGAGAGAACTAATAAGAGACACAGATGAACAAATGTTTTGAAAATAAACAGAAGAAAATTATACAGCCAAACAAGACGATTATAATCAAGCCCTAAGAACTCTTTCTCTCCAACCCATCCTCTTCAACACCAAAGTTTTTTCAATCACAGGCACAGGGTACTAGCTTTGTTCTCCACACATTTTTCTTAGAATTTGATCATTTTATTTTTCTACAATGACTCCAAGTTTCAACATCAAAAACTGTCATATACAGATGAATAGCTTCAATTGCATGAATCACTAGAGCATCATTTTTTACTGTGACTTTTCTGTTTTTTCTTTTTTCTTTTTATGACGATATAGTGCTAACCAAGCTTAAACTCCTTGTGCATTTTGTTTCCAATTTGGTCCCAATGTGGTTCATCTATAGTTACATTTTTTTGAAGCCCCTATAGGCATCCAGTATAAACTCTAGACGACTATAGCACATTACTATTGGATAAATGCTAATATGGAGAGAGAAGGTCTATTGCGGCCAAATGCATATCAAATGACTTTGAAGAAAGAAGAACTTCGTTTTGTGAAAGCTCGATATGGATTTGGTATATGGAGTTGGGTTATGGGGACTTCATTATCTTCACTAATATACTCAACTTCATAGAGAGTCTATTTTGCTAATGTTCATGTACATGGTAATGTGTTAAATATACTTTCCCTTGTGTAATTTAAGACCCCAAACCATAACAGAATGTCTTATTTCTTATCCATCCTCTATAAATAATACGGAGTAGTGAGTTATTTCTCAACCATCCTCTAAAAATTTAAAGAATAGTGCATTATCTCCTTTTTTGTACTCCCTCCGATTCTTAGGAAGTTCTCCATTTACATTTGCCCAAAGATTAAGGAATATAAATGGGTGTGAGAAGGTAGTGGGTCTCACCATCTCAATATTGAATTTTAGCCACACAAAACATGCTCAAAGTAGAAATGTAGCAATTCTGAGAATATGCGAAGAGTAAAAAATGGGGCAATTCCGAAAAATTAGAGGAAGTAACATTTAAGTATAAGAATATTGGAAAATTAACCTTTTGCTCTTAAGGCCACAAAAGAGGCAATTCTTTCACTCTCATTATTTGTCTCAAGGTACAAGAACCTAATAACCCCATGATTAGTTTTCTATATTCTTTTTATCACTAGCCAAGGATTTTTTGTTGTGGACGATCTACTAAGTGGCAACTACACGGCACAGTTTTCATTCTAAAGCATCTAGTGAGTAGAGAAGATCCATTATTAACTAAGACTTCTTATGAGGGTAAGAGGGACTTAGACTGCCATGACACTAGTGCCAAATATTTTAGGAACAGGGCAAGGATGGCAAAACAGGGTAAGGATTCTACACACTTACGTGGACACAATTGCTTAGGAACTGCTAAGTGCTAACAATGAATGAATGATACCAATTGACTTCCTCTTCAATCACACAGATTAGCTGCCAAAATCAGGAACGCATACTATAGAGTATCCAACTCCACTATATAGCAGCTTCAGAACTAGCCCCGTGGAAACTGAAGCACATTGACCAAAATCACAAATACTTGTGACCCATCAAAATGCTGTATAAATATTGCTCATGCTTCCCAAATTTGGTCATATATACCTATAGCACATTTCATCTATTTCCACGGCCCACAGTGGTTACTCAAATGTACTATTAAAACCGTCCCTGTCCATAAATTATACAAGGATATGTATGATGTAAGGTCCCGCTCAAGGCAATAAATCCTCATGGAAAATGGTTGCCTAAGACAACGACCAGAATACGACCTTAGCCAAATGAACAGTCCTACCAAAACAAATATATGCGTGTGCATTTTGCTTGTCCACGTCTGTGTGGGTACAAAGTGGGCAAAAATATGCATTATGTCATATGCTGATATAACTAGATACCTCTGACATTATAATCCAAGGAATAGCTCCAACACCTAATGAGAAAGCAGCCACCATAGCCTGAAAGAATATGATTAAACGAGATTCATAAATTTCCATAAATGAAAGGTAGATTTACTATAACTGCCACAAAAATGAGTAGAAATCAACATACCACAACTCCAACAACTGAGAGGATGCTGAAAACATTATACCATGAAGAATCATTGGACACGACATCCTGATTTAAAGAGAACATTAGCAAAAGAAAGTATTGGTAACAACTGGAAATATTTTTGATGAATAGTTAAGGCATATGCAGCACAGACATGGGGACTAATACGGATTTTCAGTTTTCATTTTTTTTTTTTATACTCAAGGGAAATGACCAGAGCTGGATCTGAAAATGCAGAAGCCAAACAGAGGAAAAACAAAGGGAATTGGGTTTCTTTTCTAAGGTTGAGATAACAAAAATGAAGTCAGGCAAGCATGCTAAAAGTCTGGAGAATCAAGAGGAAAGAACATCACAAATTTGTTGCTACAAACATACTCTGAGATTAGATGGTCAGAAAATAAAGAAAACAAACTTGGTTTTGCAAAAGTTTTCTGGGTTGTTTAAGGAAACAAAATGCACAATTTATAGGAGTGGCTTAAAAACTAAGATCTTCTCTTTGTTTTGAATTAGTATTACATTACTTAACCTTGATTTCAGAAATTTGGCTTTGGCCCTAGAGTTTATTCTTTTTCTGTTTCCTTCATACACTTACACCGTTAGCAAAGATCCGCTCTTACCTCCACAGTAGCTCCACCAGAAAAAATCAAAAAAGGGAAAAAAAAACAAAAAAAAGGGTCCTCTATTTTGGTTTTCCTAAAATAGGAGTCATTGTTAAAATCGTATGAGCCTTATACCAGCGGTATGCAAAAGGGAGACTAAGAAGGAGCGCCTTATTAAGTAGGCAAGAAAAGTATGATCTTTCCTTATTAGATAGGGTACTCTAGAAGCCAACTCATAATCCTTATTCATATGGGCCAATATTGGCATACAAACTTCCTATATTGACTTACGATTCTATCACTTTTGCTAAGAATTCGAAGGAAAGTAGGTTCTAAAAGCGCTACCCGTTTCATAGTCTGGGCGACCCCTATCAATTTAAGCATTTGTAGGAGGCACTTTCTTCTTAATCTAAGTCTTCTTTTGGTAGTTTAATAGAAGGAACTTGAGAAAAGTACAATAAAAGCCAAAGAAGAGAAAGTTGTGCTCAAGCTGATGTGCGAAAGAATGTGATGAATATCTTGCCTCTCTTGTCTGTAAACTCGTGAATGGTGAGCCACAAGATAAGGAGGCAGTAAGGGATCAGTCGAAATCCCTCACATTTATGGAAAGGACTTCAAACATTTGAGATTTTGTTGCATGATTAACAAATGAGCTTGTTAGTCGTGGTGTATTTTCAGCCACATACACGAGTCCTTTGGAAATATAAATCAAGCATTTGAGCTGCCTTCTAGGAACAAAATAGGTTTGTTGCTCAGTACTCTTTCAATGAAGAAGTTTGTGCAAATCTTGATCTTTCCTTGTGGAATGCTAGCTTAGCCTTTGTGGTTAAAGATTAACCTTAGTCATTAGCCATAGGCTGATTTTTATGGCAAAATTAAGAGTGGAGATTTTCTATATCATTTATTTGTTGAAAATTTTCGTTTTCTTTTGTTACACCTTAAAATCTCAGAAAACCCTTTAAAAAACAAGCCCTATTTTCCTCTTATTTTGCTACTATTTTGGCAGCAAATTTAAGATATTGATACCACTAGGAGCAATGTTGTTAGGATCGGGATTCTACTTTGGATCGATGGGGAGGGTAAGATCGAATCGATAGAATCGGATCCTAGAATCGTAAGATTCTACAAATTCACTAAATATAGCATGTTATTTGGTAAAAACATATAATCGGAGGTAAAAAAACTGATTTATCAATATTTATCCATGAAATATTGATAATTTATTATTTTAGTATCGTTGTATGAACATGATTCAACAATTTGCACCAAAATTTGGGTTTTACGATGTCATTTTACAAGAATATATATTGATATTTTTACTATGGAATCGGATCGTAGGATCGTATTATGATTATATCTCTAGAAATTTTCCAATGAATAGGATCGTAAGATTCTACAATCATGATAGAATCGTAAAATCTGGGATCGGTCAAACATTTTTAGATCGGGATTCTGACAACAATGACTAGGAGGCTAAATGACTCAAAATCATTATAAAACCCATTAAGAAACTTAGATCATTACCTTCAAGTAGAAGGATATTGATACCACTAGGAGGCTCAACGTCATCCCTGCTGAAGAAACCTACATTAAAGACAGAAATGGAAGATTTAATAAGACTTTCAAACTTTCCCTAAGATTTACAGGTACAGTAAATACTTACAATTAGGAGAATTCTGCGACCAGCTTTATCTGCTAACCAAGTAGTGACAACAGTAGCCATAACCTAGAATTGAGCAGAAAGACATTATAAGTTGACTTTAAAATTGCATATTGACATCCTAACTAGTTTAACAAAGGCACATTAAGCCACACCTGGATAGCACCAAGACCAACTGCTGCAGCGTTGCTCGAGGTAACCCCTGACCCAGAGCAAACAGATTAAAGGACATGAGCCCGCAGTTTTGCATAAACTACTATAACATCAAGGTAGAAGACAACTTTTCAAGATAGTGATTAAATGGCTCAATAAATTAGCTTCACTTCTTTTTTTATTATTAGTGGCAGTTTTTCAATGTAACATTCTACACAGTTTTCATTATGTCATTTGGAAACAACCTCAGGGGTTGGACCGCGTACATCCAAGCCACTCATACTCCACTATTTGCAGGAACACTCGAAGGATTGGGGTAATCTTGTGGTTGGTGCCTTGATGACAGCGGCAAGTTGAGCAAATCACATGTATTTAATATGTTTTTATATGTTTTTTATGGAATAAGTATTTAATATGTTTTTATGTATCATCCTGGGTATTATTTGTGTAGTCAAATTAACAAATATGCGGTTTAGCCAAATAACCAACAACAACAACAACAACAACAACCATGTATGGCCACTTTCACCTTTTCCCTAATCACCTCATTCCTTAATCGATCTTGTCCTCTATTGGCGCCACTTTCATCTTTTCCCTAATCACCTCATTCCTTAATCGATCTTTCCTTGTATGGCAGCACATCCACCTCAACATACGCATCTCCGCCACACAGATTTTTTGAATGTGACAGTGTTTCACGGCCCAACACTCGGAGCTGTAAAGTAAGGCAGGCCTAAACGTTGTGCGATAGAATTTTCCCTTTAATCTATGGGGGCATATCTTTATCGCATAAAAACCCTGTAGCACTTTTCCATTTCAACCATCCCGCTTTAATTCTGTGAGCCACATCTCCGTCTATCTCCCCATCTTTTTGAATAATAGATCCTAGATACCTAAAGAAATCTGACCCCTCAACAACATTTCCATCGAAAATAATACTCCCCACCTACTACAGTACTAAAAAATTTCTTACAAGATAATGCTTGACAGAGTAAAAAGCAGAAAAATGACTACCACAAACTGAATAAAGAACTTAGGATTACTTTGTCGAATTATGTGGTTCTTGTCAACTCAATATTGAACCCTAGGAACATCTCAACAATCAACTTAACGATATAACTGCTAACCTGCCTCTTGAAAGATAGTACTTGAATAGAACAAGACACCATTGATTCCACTGAGTTGTTGCAAGATGAGTAATCCATTGCCTATCTGAAAGGACTTGCACATATAATTTCTGAAGTTGAAACATAAGAACTGACAACATAGGGTGAAGAATGCAGACAACAGTTATTACCATCAAAGGTAACCAATATCTTCTTTGTTTGAGTTGTGCAAATCTTATTGTAGATCTTTTGCTACTTGAAGCCACAGATCTCTGCAAGATGTACCACATCAACATTTAAACACAATGTTAGATAATTGTACGACAATATTAGAGGATTTTGTAGAGAAACATAGAGAATAGAAGCCCCGCCTCACAAGATTGATAGCTCTTATATTACCTTGATGTCGTTCACTTCGAGAGATATATCAGTATCAAAACCACGAAGAACTTGCAAGGAAACCTCAAAATCTTCCATCATGCCCATTTTTGCCTTGGAAGGAAAAACAAAGCTTCAAAACCAACAATCATATGTTCAACCAAGAAACAGAGCTAAGGCACTAGAAATCACCAGCCATCTAGGAGATTCTGGTATGAAGAATAATCCAGGTATTAAGATGGTGCACGGCAGTATTCCTGGAAAACATTAATATAACATGGATCAGGTCTAACACTCTTGATTCTTGATTCCTAATTGAGAGACTCTATAGTCTATAGATGAATTATTTAACAATAAAAACAAAGTATTTCGGGTTTATCTATTCAACAGAGCCATACTATTACTTACACATTATGATTTTCTAGAACAAACGAAAAGGGAAAAAAAAAATCTATAATATATACTCAGTAGCCCTATAAAAAGTCCGCACTCGAGAATGGAAAGTAGAAAATTGATCAAGAAAGTCTTAACCAGGACCAATTCTTGGACTTCAAGCCAACTGGAGTATAGTCATACAGTATGATAGAATATTAAGCTAAAATAAACCAGCATGCAGAAACTACAAGGCTCAAATGTTGTGGCATTTGCATTGCTGGATGATGTGCCCATTTTGTATAAGGTTTTTGAGTCTAATTTGATGCCATTTGAAGATGCCGAACCGTATTCGCAGTTGGTTTATTGCATAATTTTCTCCATTAGATGATTTGATGATATAATCGCTTATATAAGATCATAGTGGAATCTTCAGTACTATTTCATACACTTTTGATGAGCCAAAGATGAACGTGCGAAGAATCCAAGCCTAGTTATTGCTAGACGGGCTAGGGATAGTTAGGTGGCGGTGGTACTGAAATAAGAGAACACAAATCTGAAGAGAACAAGATTGTTGGAGAGGATTTGGGAGTACTTAGGTTGGTCCAGTGATTTCATTCCACGGCAGAAGTGAAGAAACTTTAATACGCAATTGCCGAATTTGGGACACCAAATCCCATGTTAGGAACGAGCATTCCCAAATCAGGGACGTCAAGTTTCATGACAGGGACATGAGCCTCTACAATAAACATTAGAGTAGATTTAATCTTTCAATTTTTCATCTGTAATTCAAGGATCAAGATTCATTCTTTATCAACAATTTAAGTTCTTCCTTTTCATAAATTGGTAATTTATTCATTCCTTTATGTTCAATATCTTTGTTAGTTTAATTTCAATTATGCATAGCTAACTCACTTGTTAGGGTAAAGGGGAATCGTGTATGATTGATTCGGCTCTATGATTGGTGATTGCTACAGTGCTACTAGTTTATCAATTGGTATGATTATTATTGGTCTTATGCATACAACGTGTTTTATTAATTGCTAGTAAGACTGAGAGGACGCCAGAAAGTTATCAACTATGCGTTGC
Organism: Silene latifolia; assembly: GCF_048544455.1. Lineage (NCBI taxonomy): Eukaryota > Viridiplantae > Streptophyta > Magnoliopsida > Caryophyllales > Caryophyllaceae > Silene > Silene latifolia. The sequence continues at coordinate 63,857,047 of NC_133533.1, read as the reverse complement.
CTAGTCCTAAGATCGAAAGCCTGGATTAGGAATAAGGCAACCATAACACTATTTAGGAAGGACCTAGTAAGTTGCCAGAGCCCGCAAGATTATCTAACCTAAGTAGATATAAGTCCTAAAGGATGTACCATTGTCAGTCAATCTATCAATCGAGACTATCTACACGATCCCAATTCACCTTAATCATTGTATATGTGGATCCAAGACCCTTACTTTTCCCAAATTTGATTAGATTGTTATTTTACTCATTTGCTACCAACCAAACGGATTAAACTCAGTTAAAACCTGCAGTAGTCTAAACGACTCATAGAATAGACAGGCAAATTCACTGTTTTCCTATGGATTTGATACCCTACTTACGACTAGCTATTAGTTAGTAGTATTAGGATTATTTTGCCTATGGTGATACGGCTTTCTGGATAAAGCTGCTATCAGCAAGCTCTTGTGGTATATGAGAGGCTATGACCAGTAAGGAAAAAATGATTATGGGTCACACAGTGACACAGGTGGATAAGTGGATAATACTATCTGAAATGAAAAGGAAGCCTGGTCCTGAAAATGCACCCTGAATCTCAGGAAAGTATAGAGAAGAGACTCTTTTTTTATTCGGTCTGATTAATACACAAACCATCAAATGTAACTCCTAACTGTATACTACATACAAATTATATAGAGCTCAGAGAGAAGACTTTCGAGGAGCATAGAGGTGCATTTCTGTCCAACTAACCAAGTGCTAATACGTCAAAAATGTACATAGTATGAAGTACTTGACTTATACGCCTAAAAGTAGCTGCTAAGGTAATGATGTAAACTCCCCGTCTTGTAAAGCAAGTTATGTCCAAGTGCTTTCTAATTTATCTATTATCAAGAAAGCATGAATAAGAATGTCTGGTCATTAAGATATAGTCACTTGTGAAGTTCCACGATTAAACTAAATGGTATAGATTCAAACTCGAGGTTTAAACAGAAAATCGTGAGGTTAAAAAAATATCAATGTAAGGTTTCAAAAACCTTTATATTAAAACCGTACACATTAATCTTAACTCTTAAGACCTGACATTCTGACGACAATATTATGGTCGGACAGTCTGATACAAGAATGGCTCTTAAGAGTTCAGACTACCCTGTTTACTTATTTTAGCACGTGAAATAGAACCAACGTGATTTTATAGAAACAAATATCTTTATACTCAAGCAAGTGAAGTATTTCAAACGCTAGCTTTAGAAAGATAAGAAACTACTAAGAGAACGACCAGGTGAGCAATAACGCTAAAACTGGAACAAATCATACCTACTACAGTACTACACAAGGAAATTAGTAACAATCGAATAGAAACATCATACTAAGGTACTCTTAAAGCATGCAGTATGTAATATGAAAAGGCCGATGATTACCTAAGACAGCGAGTATTCTCCACTGAACAAAAAGCCCCAACAAATATGCCAGCATGATACCTATTGTGACTGATAGCTACAAACCAAAGCAAGGATATGACTAGATCGGAAACTGAACGAATTAGCCCACCTCCAATGCTTGCATAACTATACCCTCAACTGACAAAGTTCAAGCCAGAATTCAACACATACCTGATTTACTGAACCCAATGCACCCCTCATCGTCTGAGGTGCTATTTCAGCAATATATACCGGAACCTATTATATCATAGCAACTTTTACATTAGGATTTACTTTATACTTTGCATAGTTACATGTATCAACCAAAGAACCAAACTGAAACATAGACATTACCACGTAAGAAATTATGCCGACACCAAAGCCTTCCAACAGCCTTCCCATATACAGAAATGAAACATCCTGTATAGACCAAAAAATGCAACTCAGAAATCAACTGAACTAACCCAAAAATCCAAACAAATGCTCAAATAAAGTTCAAAGATCTACAAGAGATAGTACTCACTTTGGCAAATGATATAGCCAGCCATCCAATAATGTTAGGAATAGCAGCAATCATCAAAGACTGTCATGGGAGGGAAAAGTTGAGTAAATTAATGACACATATGCACTCAACTGCAATCAATACGACTAAAAACATTCCTTCTCCGTCCCCGTCATTTGTTTGCCTTTGGCAACCAAATGCCCATCAAAGGCATTCCTAACATAGGAAGGCAAACAATTGACTGAGACACACCAAAATGGAATAGGCAAACAAATAAACAGGGCGGAGAGAGTAATAATAATAAGAGATTAAAGTAATCAAGTCATACCCCTTTCCTTCCAATATACTCAGATATTTGACCGCTCGCAATTGCGCCAACCATGGCACCCACGTTGGATAAAGAGCCGAACCAGGAGTACTACACACACCATATATGATATATGCTTAAAACCCATAAAAGAAAATGATGAATTAAAAATTAATAATTGAGTAATACCTCGGAAACCGTGAGGCCAAGATCTTTAGTAATTGCAGATTGAGTTGGAGAAGAATAACCACACTGAAATGAAGCAAAGATACGAAAAGTAAGCAATTGAAAGTGAATGTAAAAGAAATGTTATGTATTTGATTGGGATTTTACTTACAGTAAAACCAAATTGAATAGGACCAAGAGCAACAATAAGAACACAAGCAAGAACAGAAATAGAAGAATCACGAATGACTTGAGAAGAACCCATCATGCTAGATTGACGAGAACCCATACGATACCAACTTCCAGTATGCAAAAATGGCTTACGAAGGTCGCCTGCTTCTGTATCTGATGGTGAACTCATTTTGAAGATGTTGAAAACAATAGAATGGAATGAATGAAAGAATGATGATGATGAGATATTATTATTATTATTGTTGTTGTTGTTGTTGTTGTTGTTGTTGAATGTGGAGGGATCAGCAGGCAGCAGCTATTCATTCATTCCGCTGTGTTTTTTTGAGGAGGTGAGACCCGTCAGTCTTTTCATCATCTAATTATTTTGCTTAGCTGTTTTCAGTTGTCGCCTTTTGTCTTTCCCTTTTTTTCGTTTAAAAACTATACTTAACACTCTTTCATTGGAACTTTATCCTTTTAACACTACCAATACTACCGTTTGCCAATCATTTTGGGCAAAATCACTTTAAATTAGCTTCATCTAATTCACCTATCTAACTTAATTAAGGTAAAAAAGTTGCTTAAACTTCATCAAATTAACTAGTTTAAGGGATAAAATTAACAACTTAGGATGGAAATTCAAAAATAAATTGGTGAGATTGTGTTTTATTGGGTTTGGATCAAACTTATTGGTAGTAGTCTTTAAGTTTTAAAACGATAATCTGAAGTTATCAAAAAAACCCTATTTAGTCTTTCATTGGATCATCTTCTGTCTAGTATGACTCTACGAGTATTCTTACCATAAATTAATATATATATATATAGAGGACTGGGATCATGTGAGTATAACTCATATATTTAAGGATTGAGGATTAATACTAGCTCTCAGATCTAAGAGATCCAACGTCCATGATTTAGTGCGGATAAGTAAGGGTAATATGGTAATTTCGCGGGTGCGCATATATACTCCTTATTCCATCGAAATAAACCTAATTCATTCATTCTCGCCCAAAGCCTTTCTCTCTCTACCTTCTATCTTCTTCGACGCAATCTCTAATTTTCCTGCTTTCGTGATTTCTTTGTTTCGAATTCAATCTCAGCTCAATCATTTGTCGTTCTTCTATTTCTTATCAACGATCATACTCTTTCAATCGAAATCGCGATGTCAGGTACATCTACTTTATCTTTAATTTTTAATTTCAATTTTATTTTCATGTGATTGTTGTTTTCGCTACATATATTTGCAATTACTAGTCATCTTACTGCGTTTGTTATGATTTTGTAGCTACTCATCGTGATTTCAGGGAGTGTTTGGTTGGGAGGTATGGAATGGAATGGAATGGATATCACTCATTCAAGTGTTTGGTTGGCCACATTTGGAATGGATTTAGAAACCCAGTGGATTCTCAATCCACCCTAACCCCCCGGAATCTCATACTCTACTCCTCCCCCAAGTTTCTAAATCCAATCTCCCCTGATACAAAACCTAATATTAAGAAAGAAGAAAAAAAAATCCAAATTGCTATTATTCTACTCTATGTAAGTCTTCATCTTCTACTTTCAATACAATTTCATTATACTTTTTTTTAATGGTGATCGAAGTATGATTTAGGATATTGGATTTTTAGGGTTTGAATTATGTCATTTTCTGAAAAAATTTACCGTTGTGATTCAATTGATGTTTCGTTTTGTATGAGAGACAATATAATATTCATCATGCTTGCCTTTTGGTTTTCTTGATTGTTATTGCTGTAACTTCTTGTAATATTCATCATCATTGTTCTCGTTGTTGTATACAAACATATTTAACTGAAAACACACTGTTATTTTTTCAATTTATTTGGTGAGGGGCATATACAATCCATTGCAAAATCAAACCAAACAAGTGTTAAAAGGTATGGGGTTCTAACTCCATTTCACCCTGGATTCTCATCCCAATCCATTCAATTTCCATACTTTGAACCAAACAACCCCTCAATGCTTTGTATCTCTTTTTCCTAAATTAGGTTTAATTTGTGAGGATTTCATATGATTTATTTGTCTTCTTTCTCATACATCTAGGTTAATTTAATTTGAACAAGTTACGAATTTGTTATATATTCAGTAATTTTTCCTGATCTATGTTCAATTCCACCTGTTGTTATGATTTTTTTGTTCTCGATTTATAATTTTGATGAGATTGATTCATAGTCTTGTTATTTGATTGCGATTTTAAATTATTTCACTTTGTTCGAGTTTTGTTGTCATGTAAACCTAATTTACATGTGTAGTATCTTGTTTCAAATTTTTTAAAATTTGTGTCAGATTGATTTACATCTGTTTTACATTGTTACTCTTTACTGTTAGCTAGTAGTAGTATACATTTAGCCGATTTAGGTTCTAAATTGTTTGACATCTTATAAATATCACATATTTGCTGCTAAAGTATCACATATTTGCTGCTAAAGTATCACATATTATGAGTTATTGTAAGACAAGCTTATTTTACTTTCTTTTTAGAAGTTATTAGTTGTGTAACTTCTTATGGATTTACTTCTGATGATAATGTGGTTGTATATTGTATCAAATTCCGCGATTGTACGATGGTGAATGTTTTTTCGTCATTGTTTATGCAGGATCAAATACTGATGAGTATGTAGCAAAAACTCGATAATCCTCAGACAACATGGCATTCAAACACGGATAATGAGACTATTTGTGAGACTAATAGGAATTAGGAAGCCAAATATATGACCTGAATATTCTTTCTCGAATTTACCAGTTCGGAGTTCTACTAAGTCATGAACTTCACGACTTTACAAGCTAGATTGATTGACATCATGTTAAATACTGAAGTATATGTACCTGTGAGTTAGACACTAGCATAAATGATGAAATCAGATAAGATAATTAATGACTCTTGCTTATCACAGGTTGTAAGCGTGGTAAGGATGAGGAGGCGGTCATATTCAGGTCCATAAATAGAGAAAAAGCAGTTGCCAACAATGACGGATAATCTCCTTTACGACATGGATAGTACAACCAATTCATCTTCTTCTGACTCTGATAGCTCCTCTAAGAAGCAGTATATCTTTTCTGTAAGAACCGAGGAAGTGAATTCAGTGAGCTTTACATGTGATAGCTCCTCTAAGAAGCAGCATATCTTTTCAAGAACTGTCAATTACACATCTTCTTTATTTCATTCGTTACTCAATCCTCAATTATTTCTGGTGTAAGTGAATATTGTATCTCAAGATTACAAAAGTAGTTATGACTAAACAATTCCTTTTGGCTCTGATATAATTCTTGGTAAAGTGTGATATTGTTTCAAATATCATGTGATATTTTACTTTTATGGTTGTGATATTGTTTCTCATATAACAAAAGTGGATAGTGATTTAAAAATCCTTTTTGCTTCAATATTGTTTTGTATATAGTGTGATATTGTTTTACATACAGTGTGATATTGTTTCTAATGACTTGTGGTATTTTATTTACCTGGTTGTGATATTGTTTTACAGTAGCACAAATTTGGATACTGCTTTTAAAATACTTTTAACCGTGATATTGTTTTGTATACAGAATGATATTGTTTATAAGTACATGTGATATTGTATAACAATAACACACAAGGGGTATTGTCTACAATTAAGCGTCATGCATGTGATGATATTGTTTTAGAAGAATGGTGATATTGTTTCAAATGAAGTGTGATATTGTTTACAATAATGTGTGATATTGTAAAATACAAAAGGCAAATCTTGGTAACACTATATTATTGATTCCGAGGTTTTATGATATTGTTAACCAAAAATGGAGAAAGAATACAAAATTTTTGACATTTGGAATTACATCTAAGCATAAAAGAATTTGTATATGTGACTATAATGAGTAAAAAAAGACGATTTTGCTAAGTTGATGATATAATATAGACTTTCTCAGCATGCACACAAGCTCTTAGTCAACATCCGCAAGTGAAGAAATCTGCAAAAAAAAAAAAAACAAAGAACAAAAACATAATGTCAGTAGTAAGTTTAACACATTAATAACAAAATTGTGATATTGTTTCTAAGGATTTGTGGTATTTTATTTTAATGCTCCTGATATTGTTTCACGGTATCACAAATTTGGTCAAGATGAACAGAAAAATATATTAGCAATGAAATGATGAACATCACCATTCAAATAATTCTAGAACTACCGACTTAGATAGGATTCTTTCACGCTTGGCAAAAAATAAGTAAAACTCATAAAACCAGAGAAAACTGATGGACCCTTGGCAGTCAACACGCCAACCATATTTGATCGAACGTCAAAAGTGAAATCCTACTATTCTTGACACAGTAAGTCAGGTCACTTTCTTCAAGAGTGGTAATCCACCCCCGCCACTAAGTCTTTTGTTAAAACTATTACTCATCACGCCATCCACCCACTAAATAGGGTACCGAGATTGGCGTACAAGAGAGTTCTTCCTTTAACTCAGATCTACACAAATCAAAGCACAGCTAGTTTCAACAAATCTACAACACCTAACATTACACAAACATCATACCCTATAGATAAAAAAACTATCAAAATCTCCTCAATTAAACAACTAAAAATATTTGAAATCCTAATCCATAAGTTAGCTCCTCTAACTAATCAAACAACTAAACACTAAACCAATCTAACAAACAAATCAAACGCCAACTTTAAACTGCGACCTAAAGGCACGCTAGCCAAATTTTTTCACAAGTACACAGTTGCAGCTATACTCCTGATCAGAGAGTTTAAATTGCTTGAATTCGATTAAATTAAGTGAGAAAACTAACTTAACTTCGAGCTCAGTGAACTAAACGTATAACTGATAGCTACGTTGAGGCATTGAACTAACAAACACAAAACATAAATTATAGTTAATTTGCGACGAAAACACATACTCCGAACATTACTAGTAAAAATGCCTCACACAGTCACACACTCAGTTGCATTCTATAGAATAAACAAAATTAAACCCGAACGAACAATTAATTAATTCGAATTGAACTTCAATCAGCAGATACTAAGAAGTAAATTGCCTGAATTCAACCGCATCCAAGATTCAATTTGTTCCGCAAAAAACGCAATATACTCTAAAATCAAAAGGAGCCGATGAACTGAAGCTTAATAATAACAATATGTAAAATTAAATTGCTTGAAATCAACAGCGTCAATGAAAAAACTCACTAAGATCATCTTTATCAACGATATCGAATTTGTTCCTAAAAAACTTGCAAATGACAACGCCGGCGGCATCAGCGAGTTGATTAGCGACATCGGCGAATCGAACAAGATCATCATCGTTAAGTTCCGATCATCATCGAACAAGATCATCACTTGAATTCGGATCAAAACGCAATTTAAAGCAAGAACATGAAAGCACCACAAATCAATCGCAATTAGTTCGATATTTTTGATTTAATCCTATTATGTTCATCTAATCCAACTTACATTCAATAATTTCGAACAAAATCAACATGCATAATCAATAATCAATTTAATAGTATATAAGTTACTAAAATCGCAGGATTTAAAAAAAAAAACGAAAAACGAATGTTTACCTGTATGATTTTGGAGAAAAATCTAGTTATATAATTCAATTGTAGTGAACGAATTAATCTAGAAAGGTTGAAGTTGAAATCGTCTTTGAGATTTTAGTTTTTTGCGGATTTTCAGCGAGATTCCAAAGAGGATTTTGTTTGAAATTTTTTGATTGATTTTGGTAAATTTTTTAGAGAGAGAAACTGACGACTGATTGATACTGTCGTTTTGTACCAAAAATAAACCTAATTAAAACTAACAAAGAATCTAGTGATAAGCAGGGTCGATCTCCTCAGGGAGGCAAGATATCTGTTAAAGGTCCGTCTATTTAGATCACAATATGGGGGGGTTGATTTTTGTTTTCTAATCTAATAAAGGATTAAGGGAAAGAGAGATTAAACAAGAGCAATAAAGATAGAAAATATAATAAAGATGATCAAATAGAGAAAACATGCAAGGATTTCGGTTCACCATGGTAATTTATCGACTCAGCCGCAAATAGCCTAGACAATCTACTGTGAGAAGGATATAGGAAAGGTCTTTCCGGTCCACTTTCTATCCTAGATTTCCACTAACTTAACTTTCGTCCTCATTAGGGTAGTCTACTGTTAATAGCAGGTCTATTTAATCCAATCTTCCAATCCAGGAGTAAATTTAACCAGATTAAAGGTAACTTAGAAGTGTGCACTCAACCAAGTCGATATTACAGTTAAATTGCTATGGTTACAGGTTCTCACAAATAAATAATCTAGTCTATTCGCTACATCGTCACAATCCTACCATGGATTCCCTAATCCCGACATAAGAGAAATTAGCTACTCATATTACTAATAGCGTCAACGATAATAATATAAAGCATACTAATCAAAGACATAATGAAATAACAATAATTGTGCATAAACTAAATTAAGGCAGAATCAATTAAGGAGAAAACAGGAATTAAGGCAAAGAAACAATGAGATTAAGATTAATAAGGAGAGAATGATTACAATCTCAAGCAATCTGGCGTAAAGATCAATCTAATATCCAAGCAAGAGATTCAAGGAAGAGAGAATAAGTTTACAGTAAAGAGTGTGAAGGAAAGATTAGAGAGTTCTAAGATATGGAAAGCGTCCTAATGACCTAATTAATGAAAGCTTAAATAGGAAAATAAAACTTAACGAAATAAAACTAATCACGGGTCACTTAAAGCCCGCGTGAAACTAAAACCTCTCGATCGAGTGGATTCAAACCACTCAATCGAGGTCTTCTCAAGCTATTCCTCTTGATCGAGCAGATATTCTTCTTGATCGAGGACTTCCAATTTCCAGCATTTCGATCGAGTAAATAAAAGTACTCGATCGACCTCTCGTGTCCTCCAAACCACTCGATCGAATATCAAGACCTCTCGATCGAGTGCTTTTCTTCATATCAGCCTCTCAAGTTGACTTTGACTGCTTCGTTGACCACCCTTCACGCACTTCAAGGCATAATTCTCGCTCTAACATTCCCATCTCCTCAATATGCATGCTAAACAGGACGAAAAGAGTACGGTTTCACCACTCTCAGGTTCGTTTCTGCAATTCAGACAGAACAAATCAAAGTACCCAATTCGGGGCATATTGCAATACAAAACGGTGTAGAAATGCATAGAAATACATGCAAAATAAGACTAAAAAGGCTATATAAAATGCACGTATCAAATCTCCCCAAAATTAACCTTTACTCGTCCTCGAGTAAACTAAATGCAATTAATGGAATGGAAATGAAAACTCAGAGCTAGCTATAACTTGTCTACTTAAACCAATTTAATGCAAACAAAAATCAACAGTTACATCTACAACGGTCAATACGCAAACAAAATATAAGATGTCCATAAACAAAGCTGACCTATCGACCTTGCAAGACCAACAAAATCGGACTCTCACGTGGTCACTCTTCTCTCATGAAGCAAAGGGTGAATTATATATGTATAAGAGAGAAAGAGAAACAAATCACTCATCTAAGTCACGACCTACATAACATGCATAAAAAAAAAATGATGACGATTCAAGTACTATGCATACACTCCAACCAACAATGTCCGTCACATGGGCTTACAAAAATGAAAGTGAGGTTCAAAGAGAAAAGGCAAAACAAATTATAGGAATGTGAAGGTACGTTAAGCTGACCATTATAACAACTCCAACCAACAATGTCCGTAACACAACCCAATAAGATGGGTGTGCACTTTTGGGCCGATTATTTGTCCTCACTTAAGCCCAAAAGCTTGGAATCCATTATAAAATAGTATAGGAAAGTGAGGTTTAGGCTTGATCGAGAAAAGCAAAACAAATTATTTATAAATGTGAAGGTAAGATGGGTGTAACTTTTGCTTATTTGTCTCACTTAAACAAGACCATTATAAACACCATCCTCCCCGATGTGGGACAACCTTACTCTCAATAACTTGGGGTGTTACAACCATATAAGACCATCCGAATCTCAACTGACTGAAAATAAAGCACAAGTGCCCTTCATTTGGCACATATCTCACTAACCAAATACACTATCTCCTCAAAAATATATGAATAAGAACAGAGGAGTGAGACGGTCATAAAATTCCCTTTTTTAATACGGTCATATTTATTCAAACCATACAACTCAATTTTTTTGTTTTCTCATTTTCTTTTCTTCTTCTCTGTCCCGTATGATTCAATTTTTTCATTTTTTATTCTCTTTCACGTTTTCTCTCTTTTTTTTTTTTTTTTCTTTTTCATGTCTTTTTTTTTCTCATTTTTTCATCCTTTCTCCTTCCTCATTTCCACCAAATCCAAACAATAAAATCGAGCCAAACTCGCAACATGGATCATCATACCACAAATGACACACTAAACTAACTTGACTAGGCAGGCTTAGTTTTGGGTGTAGCTAATGGGTCAAAAAGGCTAAATTTGGCTTAAGTGGAGCTAAATGGGTGAAAAATATAAGAAAGGAAAATTTGCAAGCACCTCCCTGCATGTGACAGCGACCACAAACCCGAATGTATGCAATTGACAAGAATCGAATGTGCAAAAATGATAAACATGTTATGCAAGGAGTACTACTCTCAATTCCTATGTAAACCGGTCATGAATGTCACCAGTTATATGGCTCTAAATCTCAGAAATTATAGAGTAGGTTGCCAATTTATCAGGTCAAGTCTACACAGTCAGCTATATTTTCAACATTAACTCGTAGATATGCGCATGACTAAACTAATAACTGTCAATTAGATGCAAGGCTCAAGTAAAAATGACAAGTTACAGTGCAATATCATCACGGAAATCAACCGTTCCGACTCAACCTATATGCAAAATGAAACGTGATTTTTTTTTAAATTTTTTTTGGATTTTTATGATTTTTATTTTGAAATAAAAGAGAACAATGCAAGCAGAAAATAGAAACGTGAATGCAAAAACAAATGCAAATGCAGACTCAAAGGATGCATTACCCTCCCCAAACCAAAACGAACAACGCCCTCGTTGTCCTCCAGCATACACCAACAGATATATACGGGGGAACGGGAAAATACAACCAACAAATGTATGAAAAACAATAAATAAAAAGGAGACAAAAGAAATAAGAGAACAAGAATGTATATACAAAACACGAACTTCCCCAAACCAGCCTGAAAACTGGGGAAGTGAGTAGACCAGTAGCTACTCGTCAGCCTCATCCTCCACGTCCTCCACCGTGAAGTCTGGGTCCACCTCCTACTCTCTCCTCCTCGCCTCCTCAACCCGAGTCCTTGCTGCCACCTCAGCTGTGTCCTCCTCCTCGTCACTGGCTGGCTCTGGGTACCCCTCAGCTGGGTACCGGTAAAAAGATGGGTGTGGTCAACCCTCAGAAACTGGACGTTGTCGCATCATGTGATACTCGTATAGAGGGAACAAAGTAAGAGTTATGTCCCGCTCCATACGAGCCTGCCTGCTAAGAAGCTCAAGCAACAAACTGTCACGGCGCCCTTGGTCAAGGACCGCGGACGCCTCAAAAGGTGAAGGAGGAATAAAATTAGCCGGGTAAACCGGCTGTGTCTGGTCTGATGCAGAGTAGGAGTAGGAGTAGGGATCGGGGTAGGAATGGTCGTGGAAGTCTGGCCACCCGTAGAAGGTGTGGATCCCTCTCCGGTCTCAGGTCTCTTCCGCTTCTTAGAAGCGGACATAGTAGGAGGTGGAGCAAGCGGGAGGTGATACATGGGTAGTGGTGGAGGTAATCTACCCCTAACAGTGGGCAGGGGAACGAGACGAGGCAAAGTGGTGCAAGGCATGGGTACAGACAAGGAACCGCAAATCTTCCATGTCTGATGGTCAGAAGTAAGCCAAGTCATAGACAGCATAGCTGCCAGGTCAAGGTACTTATCCGTGTCTAGGTACTGTAAGTCACGGGGAAAGGCGGGGAAGATAGAACGGGCAAGAAAAGTGGCTATGCCACCGCAAACAATGGTGCCCGTAGTCTTCTGCCCCACCGTGTGAAAGTACTGAGCAGTCAAGTAAGCAATGTTAAGCACAATGGGTCCCTCACTGTCAATGTTCAGGTATCCACCAAGAATAGACAGCTTAATGTTGTTCACATTGTTAGGTTCTTTACGGCCAAATATTGTCCCACCAATGAGACGCAGGAAGTAACGGGCCGGGGGAAGGTGGACCTGAGCGAGCTTACGCTCCTCGTAGGTAGTCTATGCCAAGGTCCTCCACAACTGGCGGATGACCTTCCTAGGGGCGGCAGTGTCACCCGTAAAAGAAAGACCTAACCTAGTACCAAACTCCTCTAAAGTCCAAGAAATAGTCCGGTTAAACAACCGGAAAGAAACAGAGGCACAAGTCGGTCAGTGGCGTAGGCGCCAGAAGAGAAGGTAAAGGAGCTGAAAAACTCAAGGGTCAGCTCCTTGAAGGTCAAGGAACTCATGGTGACTAGTCCAGACATCCCCGTACCCCTCAAAATCTCAACAACAGGCTCGTAAATACCTAGCCTATCAAGTGACTTACGACACAAAAATTTAGTACATAGAAAATCACAGCTCTCTAAGGCAAAGAAACGTTGACGATGTATAGCATTAACGAAAATTACCTCAGGGTAGTCGGGGTGCGGGCCAAGTGAGTCGTCAACTCGGATAGTGACGGGGCCAGCAGCAGGCGTGGCTCGTCCGTGACCCCGGCCTCTAGTACCTGAAGAAGAAGCCCATCCAGTAGCGAGACGAGGTACTAGAGCGGCCCTATAGGCAGCTGGCGACCACGCAGCAAGGGTGGTCATCGTACCAGAGGTGCTAGCTGTGGCTGCAACAGTAGAAGCAGCAGAGACGGAAACAGAAGCAGAGCTAGCGGCAGTGCTAGCAGAAACTGAAGTCGACACAGAGGTAGAAGCGGAGCTAGCCGTGATAGAAACGGAACTAGCAGCAGTAACAACAGTAGCACCAGCAGTAACAACAGGTGAAACAGCAACGGTACTAACTGTCGTACTGACGGTGGTGGCAGCAGGGACCACCGTCTCAGTAGAGGACGGAACAACAGTCGAACTAGTTGATGGTAATGAACTACTTTCCATCCTAATTAAGTAAGCAAGGGGGAATAATAAGCAATTGAATCAATAAACCGCAAAAACCCCAATTCCAGTCGAAATTTTCGAATTCAAACATAAACCCTAACCCCCAAATTACTACATAATTATGAAATAAAACAATTAATCAACAAAATAGTAAAGGGGAAACTTACTTGATGACAAAACCCACAAGTTAAGCAAAAGAATCGACAACAATTGATGCAAATTATGGATTTTCGAATGAAGAACCCGCGAACCCTAATTACCCAAATTAATCGCGACAAGGACGAATTTTAAGGGAGAAATAGAGGGCTTTAGTCGATATGTGAGCAAGATAAATAATGTGGGTGAAGGATTTGGTATTGGGCAAGAATTAGAAAGGATTTGGGGGTGATTATCGCAAATAAGGAAGGCAAAAATGAAGAATAAATTAGAATGAAGAAAAATAGAAGTTAAAGAGATACTTCCTGCGTGTAATTATCAATTTCACTCGATCGAGTGATTTGAAATCACTCGATCGAGGAGTCTGGCCTTCATTCTGCTCGATCGAACAGAATTCTACTCGATCGAGAAATCCCTATTTTCGCCATTTCGATCGAGTATTTGAAAACTACTCGATTGAACCCTTTTCCTGTGCATTCCTCTCAATCGAGTACAATAAGTACTCGATCGAGTTATTTTCTTTGTGTAACTCATCACAATGCGACATTATCTCCCCAAACCTGCATAAAAATACTCGTAAACATATCCCGATAATACCAAATCGCAAAATAACAGTCTATAGTCTTTTCTAGCTACGCTAAATAGTCTAAAATCTAGCAGTTCTAAAAATGCAAATAAGGAAGTTTGATGGAAGTTTAAAAAGTTTTACAATTTGTTACAACGGGGCATTCCCCGCTCAATTCCAAAAACATTTCAGTAGCCCAAAGGAGGGCTTCTGACTGGAGGAGGTCCCTTCAGCGTCTTTGACCGTCCTCTTCGATCTCTATGAGCTTGAATTTGAAACAGTAGAGGGCGAATAGTTGACGTCCATGTATGCAAGAAATTTCTTCGTCCCTTTGTCTTTCCCATCAGTTTTGACATCGGCATCTGTATTTTGATTGACTTTAATAGCACTCTGACCGTTGACAACTCCAGCATTTATTTCATCTATACCTGCAGCAAGGAAAACAGAAGAATGTTCCTCCTTTTCGCTCTCAGTCTGAGGCGGAGGGGTTACAATAGCAGCACAAAATTCAACACTCTCAGTTGAAGTGTCTATTTCTGAGTCAGTAGAGGATAGGGCATGATACGTGCATTTTATATAGTCCTTTTTGGCCTTTTATGCACGTATTTCTATGCTATTATCGTAGTTTTATGCTACGAAATGCCCCGAATATGCTACTTTGGTTTGTTTTGTTTCTATTTGCATAAATGGACCAGAAATTAGTGAAATCGAGCCTTTTACCATCCTTTTAGAACGTATTTGGAGGAAGAGTGAATTTGGAGCGGGAATGTAGTTGTCTTGAGGTGCGCAAAGAAGTAAGATAGCTAGGCGAGCAAAGGAAGAACTTCAAATTGCTAGTGCCTAATTTGAAGAGCCATATATCTAGTTCTAAAACTGATATTCAGGTGATTCTAATTGGAGATGAAATATTGTCCTCTTACCTTTCCAACGCCACCGGAAACGCCCTGTTTGCCCAAGTAACGAAGAAATGGCAGCCGTTTGAAGTTCAAAGGTGCGCGGCGAATTGTGTCTTTGGAAAGTACTCGATCGAGTACAATTGTGTTCGATCGAGTTCTTTTTCTACTCGATCGAGTAGTTGTGTTTTAAGGTTTACTCGATCGAGTAGATTTTCTACTTGATCGAGTGGTTTGAGCTTAATTTTACTCGATCGAGTGATATAAAGTTACTCGATCGAGTGGTTTTGTCTTTCATGGGCTTTAATTAGTCCGTGAACTTATAATTAGCTTATAGACTTAGTATTTTTCTATTTAAGCTCGATTAATTAGGTTATTAGGCATCTAATCTATTATCTATCTTTCATCTTTCACTGCTACACTACGTTATTTTCTCTCTTTTACTGTAAGTTTTGCACTTGGATTGTTTTTGCTCGGATCTAGTTGTTCTTTACGCCGGATCCTTGCGATTGTAATCTCCTTTCTCCTTTTTAATCTTAATCTTTTTTTTGTTTACTTTAATTCTCTTGTTCCGTTCCTTTAATTTCTGCCCTAATCTCTTTTATGCAATTTTATTATAATTTCATTATGTTTATTATTAGTTCATTCATAATTATTAGTCTTGACAATATTGATAATATGAGTAGCTAATTTATTTCATGTTAGGATTAGGGGATCTACGGTAGAATTGTGATGATGTAGTAAATAGGTTAGATGAATTGATTGTGAGACCCTGTCACCATAGCAATATAACTGTATTTACCGACTTAGTTGAGTGCACGCTTCTGAGTCACCCTTTTAATCTGGTTAAATTTAATCCTGGATCGGAAGATTGGACTAAATAGACCTGCTAGGAACAGTAGACTACCCTGACGAGGACAGAAGTTAAGTTAGTGGGAATCTAGGGTAGAAAGTGGACTGGAAGGACCTTTCCAGTATTCGTCTCACAGTAATTTATCTAAGCTATTTACAGTTGAGTCACTGAACTACCGTAGTGAACCAAAATCCTGACATGTCCCTTCTTTATTGATAGTTTATCCCCATTTTCTGCCTTTACTGCTCTTATTTATTTCTCTTCCCTTTAAACCTTCATTAGTTTAGAAAACCAAACTAAAACCCCCCCAATTGTGACATAGATAGACGGACTACGGATAGATACCTTGCCTCCCTGTGGAGATCGACCCTACTTGCTACTAGCTTCTGTTAGTTGTATTTAGGTATTATTTTTGGTACAGAAACGACCGTATCAGGGCACTGCAAGGTTGAGCTTGCATGGGAGCCCTACGAGATTTAGACTAATGAAAAATCAATTCTTCATCTCCTACCTGAAACATAAGTGTCTTACCCCCGACATCGATCACTGCGCGAGCAGTGAATAAGAATGGTCTCCCTAAAATAATAGGGGTGTGAGTGTCTTCGGGAATATCAAGCACTACGAAGTCTACGGGAATAAAGAATCTCCCGATCTTGACAGGTATGTCCTCTATAACTCCTAACGGCCGTGATATACTACGGTCGGCCATCTGAACGGTCATGTTAGTGCAATTAAATTTAGTCAAACCAAGTCTCTTAGCGAGAGACAAAGGTAGAACGCTCACCCTAGCGCCAAGATCGCATAACGCGTTGTCAATCAAATGGGTTCCTATATGACACGGAATTGAGAAACTACCCGGGTCTGACTGTTTAGGTGGCAACTTATTTTGAACTAGGGCAGTCCCTACCTCAGTTAAAGCTACCGTCTCATGATCGTTTATATGCCTCTTACGCGACAAAATTTCTTTCATAAACTTTAAGTAAGAGGGTACCTGAGTCTGCAACTCGGCGAATGGAACAGTAACGTGTAAGCTTTTCAAGAGCTCGGCAAATTTCCTGAACTGTTGATTGGCTTTGGTGCTCTGCAATCGCCTTGGGAAGGGCACCGTAATAGGAATCTCGAGCCCTTTGTTCTTCTCTTCCAACGTCTCAGCAGGTTCAAGTTCTTTTTTACTCGATCGAGTCTTTTTACCTCTCGATCGAGTCTTTCCAGGTGATATTTCACTCAATCGAGCAATTCCAGCCTCTCGATCGAGTTCCTTAATGGCAACTGACACGGCTATCGCAACCCTATCAAAGATAAAACCTAACGGTCTCAACTAAAATGTAGCAGAGGCAGTCGAGTATCGAATCCACAGGGAGGTAATGTAATTAACAGTTGCCTAATTCTAGTCCTAAAGTAACAATGGGGGGTTTTTGTTGAATTGATTTCTAAACTACGAGATTTAAAGGAAAAGGAAATAAAAACAAAAGCAATAAGGGCAGAAAATCGGTTTAAACTATCAAGAAGAGAGGGACATGTCGGGATTTTGGTTCACTACGGTAGTCCAATAACTCAGCTGTAAATGACTCAGACGAACTAATGTGAGACGGATCTTGAAAGGTCCTTTCGGTCCACTTTCTATCCTAAAATACCACTAACTTAACTTTCGTCCTCATTAGGGTAGTCTACTGTTCATAGCAGGCCTATTTAGTCCAATCTTTCGATCCAGGATTAATTTTAGCCAGATTAAAGGGTGACATAGAAGCGTGCACTCAACTAAGTCGAATAATCACAGTTAAATTGCTATGGTGACAGGGTCTCACAATTAATTCATCTAATTCATCTACCACGTCGTCATATTTCTACCGCAGATTCCCTAATCCCAACATGAAAGGGATTTAGTTACTCATATCGCTAATTAAACTAACAAAGAATTAAAATTCCAATGAGAAAACATAATGAAATAACAATAGATTGCAATAAGGAAGATTAGGGCAAAGAAGTAAATGCAACGAAACAAGTAATAAAAGCAGACAAATGATTAATTATTATTAAAGGGAGAGAAGGAATTACAACCCAAGCGAATCCGGCGTAAAGAACACAAATTCCAAGTGAAACAATCCCGAAAATAAAGTAACAGTAGAGAAGGATGAAGCAACGTAATAATGTTAACAGTAGAGAGTTTTGTAGATGAAAAGATATCCTAATTAACCTAGTAAAGCGTGCTTAAATAGCAAACAAAATAAGTTTAGCGAAAATAAACAACTCACGGGCTGTTTAAAGCCCAAAACTAATGAAACCACTCGATCGAGTGGTTTAAAACCACTCGATCGACCAACTCTTCAGCAATTTCTACTCGATCGACTGGAAAGCTGCTCGATCGAGTAATGATCTTTGTGCGGCAAAGGATCGAGTGAAAAACCACTCGATCGACCATCAGAGGACGTGAAAACCACTCGATCGAGTGGTAAAACTCCTCGATCGAGTACTTCATCTTCATTTCAGCTCAAGTCCGCGTCTAAGTGCCTCGTATTGCGTGCCACGACGCTTCCAAACACAGTATCTCACTCAGGAAAATCCCGTCTCCTCTAAATGCATGCAAAGAGGACGAAAAAGGGTACGATTCCACTACTTTCGCGTTCATTTCTACAAAATGGACAAAACGAACCAAAGTAGCCAATTCGGGGCAAAATACCATAAAAACAATATGAAAATGCATAGAAATACGTGCTGAAATAGGCTAAAAAAAACTATACATTAGGCACGTATCAAATCTCCCCAAACCGAACCTTTACTTGTCCTCGAGTAAACTCAAAACTATACACTAATGGAACGGAAATGATAACTCAGAGCTAGCTTAACTTGTCTACTTGAACCAATTTAATGCAACAAAAATTAACAGTTAAAGCTAAGCAGTCAATACGCAAACGAATTATAAGCTGTTCAGAAATATAGCCAACCTTTCGACCTTGCAAGACCAACAAAATCGGAATTTCTCGTGGTCACTCTTCTCTCATGAAGCAAAAGGGTGAATGTTATATGTAAAAGAGAGAAGGAAAGACAGTCACTCACCTAACTGCGACCTATATAACATGCATGCAACAAAAATGAAAGACAATTCAAGTACTAATGCACACATTCCAACCAATAATGTCCGTCACAGCCGAGGGTTTGCAAATGATTTGGGAATCGTAAGGTTCAGGTGAGAAAAGGCAAAACATGTTATGGAAATGTGGAGGTAAAAGCGTCAAGCTAGTTCCTAACATGACCATAATGAAACCATCCGAATCTCAACTGACTAAAAGACTAAGTACAGGTGCCCTTCATTCGGCACAAAACTCACTAGACTCAAAACACAATCTCCTCAAAAAAAATATGGGATAGAACGGAGGAGTCAGACGGTCACAAACTTCCCTTTTAAACACCGTCTGAAATAACTAACTGAAACAAATCAACCTTTTTCGATTGTACATCTTCGAACATCTTCTCAACTCAGACAAGAGGAGCACGTCTGTTTCCTCCATTTTCACATTCTCTTTTTCTTTTCTTTCTTTCTTACACGTTCCAGCCTTTATTTTTGTCTTTTTTTTTTCTTTCACGTTTTCTCTTTTTTTTTCAATACTTTTTTTTTTCTTTCTCCTTCTCCTCAACTTTCCAACAACTCCATACAAAAGGGATACGGCCAAACTGCAGACGAAAACTCATACCACAAAAGAACATACTAAACTAGCTTGACTAGGCAGGCTTAATTTGGAATGTAGCTAATGGGTCAAAAAGGCAAGTTTTGGCTAATTTGGAGCTAAATGGGTGAAAAGTATAAGGAAAGGGGAATTTGCAAACACCTCCCTGCATGTGACACCAACCACAAACCCGAATATGTGCATTTAACAAGAAATTGAATGTCATGAATGTGCAAAAATGATGAACATGCTATGCAAGGAGTACTACTCTCAATTCCTAATGAACTGGTCATGAATGTCACCAGTTATGGCTCTAAAACTCAGAATTTTTTTAAGTAGTTTGCCAATTTATCAGTCAAGTCTAAACAGTCAGCTATATTTGAACAGAAATTCGTAGACTATGCGTATGACAAAGCTAATAACTATCAATAAAAGTGCAAGGCTCAAGCAAAAAGACAAGTTATAGTGCATTGTCATCATGGGAATCTACCGTTCCGACTCAACCTATATGCAGAAATAAACGTGAATATTTTTTTGAATTTTTGAAATTTTTCAATTTTTTTGGATTTTTCAATGAAATAAAACAATGCAAGGCAGGCTGAAAAATAAACGTGGATGCAAAACAAATGCAGATGCAGACTCAAAAGGATGCAATACCCTCCCCAAACCAAAACGGACAATGCCCTCGTTGTCCTCCAGCATACACCAGCAGATATATACAGGGGAACGGGAATATACAACAAACAAAATAAAAATAATAAAATAAAGGAGACAAAATAAAAGAGTAAGAGATACATACAAAATACAAACTTCCCCAAACCAGCCAGAAAACTGGGGAAGTGAGTAGACCAGTAGCTACTCGTCGTCGTCGTCGTCTCCATCCACCTTGTACTCCGGGTCCTCCTCCTCCTCTCGCCTCCTCCGCTCCTCAGCGTGAGCTCTCTCCACTACAACCTCGGGGTCCTCGTCCTCCCCCTCCTCCTCTGACGCCGGGTACCCCTCAGCTGGGTACTGGAAGAAGGAAGGGTGTGGCCAACCCTCCGGAATCGGTCTGTGTCGCCGCAAGTGGTACTCGTACAGAGGGTGTAGGGTCAAAGCTAAGTCCCTCTCCATACGAGCCTGACGCTCTGCATGCTCGATCAACAAACCGTAAACTGCGCCCCCTTGGTCCTGGACCGCGGGCGCTACAAAGGGAGGAGGTGGTCTAAAAGTAGCCGGAAGACCGCTCGGTCAGGTCAGTCCGTGGGACGTGGAGCAGGAGTAGGAGTGGTAGTAGTAGTGGGAGTAGGGGTCGGATCGGGAGTAGCCGTGGAAGGCTGGGTACTCCCTGAAGGTGTGGACCCCTCTCCAGTCTCAAGTCGCCGCTTCTTAGCGGCGGGTGCAGCAGGAGGTGGACGAGACTGAAGTGGAAGGTGAAGTAGAGGCAAAGCAGGCAGACGGTGGCCCTTTACCACAGTAGGTAAGGGCTCAAGACGGGGGAGACTGTCACAAGGTAAGTCAACAGACAAGGAGCCGTCAATCTTCCAAGTCCGCCGGTGCAGGGGTCGCCCAATCTTTGGGCGAGCATGGCGTCCGGACTCGATAACCTCTCTCCCGGGAGGTCTTTGCCGCAAGTCACGTGGCCAGGTGGGGAAAAGGCGGTGGGCAAGAATGGTGGCTATGCCACCGCAGGCAATGGTTCCCGCCTCCTTCTTCCCCTGGTCATGGAGGTACTGGGCGGTCAAGTAGGCTATGTTGAAGGTAAAAGGACCCTCACAGTCGACGTTCAGATAACCGCCCAGGATGGCGAGCTCGGTGTTGGTAATGTTGTTCGGCTCCTTTCGGCCGAAAATAGAGCTCCCCATCAGTCTAAGAAAACAACGGACGGGGGGATGGTGGACTTGGTGGAGCTTTCGCTCCTGGAAACGGGTCTGGGCCAGGCACCGCCAAACCTGACGGTAAACCTTCCTCGAGTCTGATGTCACACCCGAGGAGGTAAGGTCAAGCAACCTACCAAACTCCGCTAGAGGCATCGGAAAAGTCCGGTTAAACAACCGGAAGGAGACTGAAAGACCGTTTCGGGGTCGGTCTTATGTGCATCCGGGAGAAGGTAAAAGAGGCGAGAAACTCGAGACTCGGCTCTAAGAAGGTGTGGCCTCTCATAGTAATGAGCCCAGGCATCCCCGTGCCCGTAGTAAAGTACAGACTGACTCGTAAATGCCGAGTTTATCTAATGCCGATTTATCCAAAAATCGGGAAGGCACATGTATACACTTCAACAAGTTATAAAATTTATCACGGTGTAAAGCATTAACAAAGAGTACCTGTGGATAATCTGGGTGAGAATCGAGGGAAGTGTCCCCTCGAACTAATCGTCCCAGTAGAAGCGAGCGAGCGGCACTGTAGAAAGTGCTAGGGGCGGAAGTAGAGGTAGAAGGAGCTGGCGTAGCTCGAGACTGTCTACGACCCCGGCCTATGGAACGCAAGGCAGCAGCTCGCTCTCGGACGGTGTAAGGAACCAGGGCGATTCAAGGCAACAAACCGCAGTGAGTCCGCCACAGTGCAAAAGTAGAGGCCGGTGTACACGTAGTGGCCTGCTGTGGTCACCATCAAGAGGGACTAGCGCAAAGAATGCTAGCAGGGGTGGTGACCGTAGAGGAAGTGGCAGCCTGAACTGAGCTTCCAGCTGAGCTAGCTGGAGCAAAAACTGTCCCTGCAGCTGAAACAAGGAAAACTGGGGCTGCAGTGGTGACTAAGGTGGAGGTAGGGGCAACAACAGGGGCCACTGACTCACTCAAGGACGGACTGGAGGTGGTACTGGTAGAAGGCAAAGTACTAGAATCCATCCTGCAAACATAGGGTAAGGGATATGAGAGGAAAACAATGGTTAACAGAGGCTAAGACAACAGAAAAACAGCATGTGAAACCATAAACACTCCCCTACCAGTCGAAAATTTCGACCTACAAAGATACAATTTCCAAAAATCCTCAGAAATTTCGAATCAGCATGTAAGCAGCAGTAGGGGACGGGGTAGTAGTTAACAACAGTAGCTAGCAAGCAATGACTGAGGTTAATTAAAGCATGAAAACATGTGAACCGTCGACGATCGAGAATTTCGACTGAGAAGCCCTAATTGCGAAACTTCGCACAAGACTCAAATTAAACATGCTAAGCATTGACAGGGGTTGATAACGATCTAAAACAACAGCAAATTAGTGATAATGAAGCTAATTTAGACAGATTCATGAAAGAAGATCACCCAAGCGACAGTCGAAAATTTCGACTGTCCTGAACCCATATCGCAAAAGTCATGTAAAATTCGATTTAAGCATGCAAAACAGCGAGGAAAGGGAAATATGATCATCAAGCAAGCTAATTAAGGGTATACAAACACAATACAGTCGAAAAATCGACCAACATTGGATATTCAACCCTAAATTCGATTTTTACCTCATAAAATCCCAAATAACCGAATTCAAATACAAACAAGGTAAAAGAAACACTTACTCGATGATAAGAATCCTACAATAAGCAATTAATCTTCAAAATCAAGAACAATAGGCGATTTTTCAGTCGAAAAATCCGCAAACCCTAAAACCCTTTTAAAATCGAGAAAACGAGCACAAATAAAGGGGAAATCAAGGGGCTTTTGAAGATCAATTAGCAAGGAAGGGATTGTAGGTGGCGGATTTGGTGATTGGGCATGAAAATTAGGGATTTGGGGATGGTTTTTTGATCGCAAATGGGGAAGGGTTAGACGGAATTAAGGGATAAAATGAATTAGAAACAAAATAAGAGAGTTTAAGGAAAACACTCCCTGCATCTTATTCATTTCCACTCGATCGAGTGGTTTTAAACTGCTCAATCGAGGACTTTTGATGTTCCTGTTGCTCGGTCGAGTAAACTTTACTCGATCGAGTAGTCCAGCTTATTGCTTTGCTCGGTCGACCGGATTTTCACTCGATCGAGTACAAAAAGTACTCGATCGAGGACTTTTCTCGCGTAAGCTTCTTGAATTTCGTCCTTTCTTCCTCGGAATGCGTAAAACTTCCCCAAACCTGCATAAAAACACATGCAAAAATTTCCCAAAATACCAAATACGCATAAGCACAGTCTATAGTCTTACGTTTATGCTAAAAACTGTCTAAAACTAATTGTCCTAATTAAAACGCAATAAAACAAATTCAAAAGAAATTCAAAAATTATCTATTACAAAGTGTTACACGGGGCATTTCCCCGTTTAATTCCCATCAAATTTCAGTAGCCCCTTGGTGGGCTTCTGACTGGAGGACGTCACCTCAACAACATTGACTGTCCTCTTCAACTTCCATGAGCATGAGTAATCACTTGAAACGGTAGGAGGGGAGTAGTTCACATCCACATAAGCGTGAACCTTCCTCGTCCTTGCTCCTTTATCACCAACTTTAACGTCAACATCTCCAGTTTGATTGATAATGATTGCACCATGTCCTTTGACAACTTCCCCTTTGCTTTCATCTGTACCTACAGCGAGGAAAACAGACGAACTTTCCTCCTTTTTGCTCTCAGTCTGAGGCGGAGGGTTAACAATAGCGGCACAATTCTCCAAATTTTCATTTGGAGTGTCAATACTAGGATCAATAGAAGAGAGAGCATTGCAAGGCTGGGCTTGCATGGGAGCTCTCCGGAACTTAGACTGATGAAAAATCAGCTCCTCGTCCCCTACCTGAAAGGTCAAAGTCTTCCCCCCGACGTCTATAACTGCACGGGCAGTGGACAAGAATGGTCTCCCTAAAATAATAGGGGTGTGTGCATCTTCGGGGATATCTAAGACAACAAAATCGTCGGGAATAAAGAACTTCCCGATCTGAACAGGTACGTCTTATACTACACCTAGTGGCCGTGATAAACTACGGTCGGCCATCTGAACAGTCATGTTGGTACAACTCAGCTTTGTCAAACCAAATCTCTTAGCCAGAGACAAAGGTAAGACACTCACGCTGGCGCCTAAATCGCATAGCGCATTATCAATCAAATGCATACCGATATGACACGGAATTGAAAAACTACCCGGGTCTGATTGCTTAGGGGGTAACTTATTTTGAAATAGGGCTGACCCCACCTCAGTCAAAGCTACGGTCTCACTGTCATTAATAGTCCTCTTACGCGCTAAAATTTCTTTCATAAACTTTAAATAAGAGGGTACCTTAGTCAAAGCAATTCAAACGAACGGCACGGTGACTTCCAAGCTCTTAAAAAGTTCGACAAATTTGCCGAATTGTTGATTAGCTTTAGTATTTTGCAGCCGCCTCGGGAAGGGAACCGTGATAGGTATCTCAAGTCCCTTGTTTCTCGTTTCCAATGTATCTTCCGGTGCAAGTTCTGTATCCTTTGGACGCTTCTTACCTCTCGAACGAGGTCTTTCCGGTGATTTCTCGCTTAAACGAGCACTAGCAGGCTCTCGAATAAGCTTCCCGTCATCAATACTATTCGATCGACCAATTTGCTCACTCGATCGAGCTGTTTCTTCATCAATGTCAGTCGATCGAGTACAATTTCCACTCGATCGACCAACTCCACTTTCTGCTTCACTCGATCGAGTAGATAAACTACTCGATCGATCAACCTGTTCTTCCTGTTCACTCGATCGAGTGGAAAAACCACTCGATCGAGGGCTTTCATCTTCAGTTCTACTCGATTGAACACCAGATTTCAGTCGATCGAGCAACTGCTTTGTCGTGAGCCCTTTTTCTCGACAAGACACTCGCTCACCATCGATTCTGCGGACTTCCCAAGTCCGATTTCGACACTTCCGGTCCCTCATAAGAAAGACCGCTTCTCAATTCTATTAGATGTACCGTCTCATTTGGATTTTTCTCATTTTGAGTCGGTAAATGACCCTGCTTTCTTGAGGATTAATTTGCGGCCAGTTGGGCAACTTGAGTTTCAAGTGCCTTAATAGACGCGTCTTTCTGTTGATTTTGTTGATCACTCAGCTGCAACTGCTTTGTAATGGATTGCAACATAGACTTTATCTCTCCTATTTCACTCACCCCATCGGAAGATGAGGCACCATGGTTAGGAGGATTGAAAGACGGCGGCATCTGATAGCCCTGTTGATTCTTGTGTGGAGGAATATACGACTGCTGCTGGTTCGGAGGAGCAGTGGGATTGAGCACATTCTGACTGCTCCACCTCAAATTGGGATGGACGTTCGGCTCGTAATAAGTGTTGTTCTGCCTGTAATGTTAGAAGGCAGCACAAGACTCATAGGAGTTGGGACAATGATCTGAGACATGTCCCTCTCCTCCACATCTTCTACAGACGAAAGGACCGTCTGACACATCATTCACCTGATACATCCCTCCTTTGGAAGCTCCTCCCAACTCATATTTATCAAATCTTGCAGTGAGAGCTTCAAGTGTAGCTACAGAAGAAGATTCAGCAGCTCTTCTTTGATTGCCTCTGGAGTTCCCATATTCAGCTTTATGGGTGGCCAAATCATCAATGATCTTCCACCCCTTAGTCTCTCCCATATTCTCAGCAAATCGGCCATTGGCTGCAGCATCCAAAATAGCTCTCTGATCGTCGTACAACCCATTATAGAACTGATTGCATAGACTCCACTTTTCGAACCCATGGTGCGGAATGGTTCGCACCAACTTCTTGAAGCGGACCCATGCCTCGTGAAAGTTCTCGTCAGGCCCTTGTTTAAAGCTCGTGATCTGAGCTCTAATGGCAATAGTCTTCGATGCAGAAAAGTACTTCTTATAAAATGCTAAAGCCAGTGAATTACAGTCAGTTATCCCATGAGCAGCCCGGTCCAGATCCCTATACCACTCTCTTGCAAAGATCGCGAGTGAGAAAATAAACATGGTTTCTTTTATCGATCCGGTGTCACGCCGATTGGTGGGGTATGGAGCAAAGAATAATCGATAAAGGTCTCCATGTGCTTAGCTACATCTTCATTTGCAGCTCCCCCGAACTGGTTCCTTTCAACCAAGTTGATATAAGAAGGTTTCGGTTCGAATTTTCTTGCCTCCCCTGGTAGTACAAACCCCTTATAGAGATTCACAGCTGTCGGCTCAGAGTGACTAGCAATAGTTGCTTCTTCTGCCATTTCTAGAAAATCTGGAGAAGTGACTATTTCAGCTGATGAATTGGAAACTAGAGATGAAGGTGGATCTTCCTCGAATGGCTCGTTCTCGTAAAAAGCTTGACAGAGTACTCGGCTCTTCCTCCTCGTCGGTAATACCCTTTGTGATCGTCTCAACTCGCGCAAAGATTTCTCAAGCTCAGGATTATAAGGCAATAATTCACCACCCTGTGACCTGCGCATAAGAAGAAACTAAAAATAGGATATAAGAATAGTCTAAGGAACGGATGTCCCTTAAACTGAAAAGGACTAAAAACAAAGCAACAAATAAATTAAACAATTGCCTCCCCGGCAACGGCGCCAAAATTTGACACGGCTATCGCAACCCTATCAAAGATAAAACCTAACGGTCTCAACTAAAATGTAGCAGAGGCAGTCGAGTATCGAATCCACAGGGAGGTAATGTAATTAACAGTTGCCTAATTCTAGTCCTAAAGTAACAATGGGGGGTTTTGTTGAATTGATTTCTAAACTACGAGATTTAAAGGAAAAGGAAATAAAAACAAAAGCAATAAGGGCAGAAAATCGGTTTAAACTATCAAGAAGAGAGGGACATGTCAGGATTTCGGTTCACTACGGTAGTCCAATAACTCAGCTGTAAATGACTCAGACAAACTAATGTGAGACGGATGTTGAAAGGTCCTTTCGTCCCACTTTCTATCCTAAAATACCACTAACTTAACTTTCGTCCTCATTAGGGTAGTCTACTGTTCATAGCAGGCCTATTTAGTCCAATCTTTCGATCCAGGATTAATTTTAGCCAGATTAAAGGGTGACATAGAAGCGTGCACTCAACTAAGTCGAATAATCACAGTTAAATTGCTATGGTGACAGGGTCTCACAATTAATTCATCTAATTCATTTACCACATCGTCATATTTCTACCGCAGATTCCCTAATCCCAACATGAAAGGGATTTAGTTACTCATATCGCTAATTAAACTAACAAAGAATTAAAATTCCAAAGTGAGAAAACATAATGAAATAACAATAGATTGCAATAAGGAAGATTAGGGCAAAGAAGTAAATGCAACGAAACAAGTAATAAAAGCAGACAAATGATTAATTATTATTAAAGGGAGAGAAGGAATTACAACCCAAGCGAATCCGGCGTAAAGAACACAAATTCCAAGTGAAACAATCCCGAAAATAAAGTAACAGTAGAGAAGGATGAAGCAACGTAATAATGTTAACAGTAGAGAGTTTTGTAGATGAAAAGATATCCTAATTAACCTAGTAAAGCGTGCTTAAATAGCAAACAAAATAAGTTTAGCGAAAATAAACAACTCACGGGCTGTTTAAAGCCCAAAACTAACGAAACCACTCGATCGAGTGGTTTAAAACCACTCGATCGAGTGGTTTAACGAGTGGTTTTAAACCACTCGATCGACCAACTCTTCAGCAATTTCTACTCAATCGACTGGAAAGCTGCTCGATCGAGTAACAGATCTTTGTGCAGCTTAAGGATCGATTGAAAAACCACTCGATCGACCATCAGAGGACGTGAAAACCACTCGATCGAGTGGTAAAACTCCTCGATCGAGTACTTCATCTTCATTTCAGCTCAAGTCCGCGTCTAAGTGCCTCGTATTGCGTGCCACGACTCTTACAAACACAGTATCTCACTCAGGAAAATCCCGTCTCCTCTAAATGCATGCAAAGAGGACGAAAAAGGGTACGATTCCACTACTTTCGCGTTCATTTCTACAAAATGGACAAAACGAACCAAAGTAACCAATTCGGGGCAAAATACCATAAAAACAATATGAAAATGCATAGAAATACGTGCTGAAATAGGCTAAAAAGACTATACATTAGGCACGTATCAGCAACAGTGTTCGATCGAGGCATATTTCCACTCGATCGAACAAATTCTTCAATATTTTCACTCGATCGAGTGGTTTCAACCTCTCGATCGGTTCCTTGATTATCCAGACTACTCGATCGAGTAACAATTCCTTTAGATCGAGTAGTTTCAGCATCATTTCTACTCGATCGACCACCAGAAATCAGTCGATCGAGTATTTTCTTCGTGATAGGCATATTTTCAGCATTATACGCCTGTTCATCATCAATAACAGCTTCCCCCGGGTCTGATATGTCATCTAAAGTCGACAATTTTGGTCTTTCATAAGAACGACCACTCCGTAAATTTATCAAGTTTACCGTCTCGTGCGGGTTCTTCTCAGATTGAGATGGCAAATGACCCGGTTTCCTCGTGGACTGGTTGGCGGCGAGTTGAGCAACTTGAGTTTCAAGTGACTTAATGGATGCTTCCTTTTGTTGGTCACTTAGTTGCAGCTGCTTAGTCAATGATTGAATCATCGACTTTAACTCACCCAATTCACTTACCCCACTAGAAGATGAAGCTCCTTGGTGCGGTAGAGGAAAAGAAGGAGGCTTTTGGAAGCCTTGTTGAGCTTTATGAGGAGGGACATAAGGCTGCTGCTGCTGCGGTGAAGGAGTGGGATTAAGAATATTCTGACTTGTCCACCTTAAATTGGGATGGACTGCCCCTTGATTATTGTAATAGGAACCTCCTCCTTGCATGTATTGCTGAAAGGCAAGAACTTGTTCCTTCTTAGTCAGACAGTCAATAGCAGTATGACCGTCATTGCTTCCACACCTCTCACAAGTGACAGTTTCCTGTCTAGTCAACAGATGAACCGTCTGTTGATCTCCAGCAGATTGCAGCTCCAATCTATCAAACCGAGCATTCATGGCTTCCAGCTGAGCCACGACTGCCTTATCAACCGAATGGACCGTTCGAATACCATCCCGTGGGTTCCCATATTCGGCACAATGGGTCGCTATCTCCTCAATAATGCCCCATCCCTTATCATCATCAATGTTCTTTTGAAATCTCCCGTTGGATGAGGCGTCAAGTATAGCTTTGTGGTCATCGTACAACCCATTGTAGAACTGATTGCACAAAAACCCTTGATCAAAACCATGGTGAGGAAATGACCTCACCAACTTCTTGAACCGGCACCAAGCTTCATAGAAAGTCTCATCAGGTGCCTGCTTGAAACTAGTAATCTTACCCCTCAGCTGATTAGTGCGTTGTGAAGGGAAGTATCTTTTGTAGAAGGCAAGTGCGAGAGTCTCCCGATTGGTGATACCAAAGAAGAGCGATCGGTCAAGATCGATCGACCACTCTCACGGATCGAGTCGATCGAGAAAAAAGGAAAAAGCACTTCCTTTATCTTGTCTTGTGTTACTCCCTTAGTGACGGAAATAGTAGAGCAATAGTCAGTAAAGACTTCCATATGCTTTCGCGGATCTTCACCCGCCACACCTCGGTACAGATTTCTTTCCACCAGATTTATGTAAGATGGGCGGATATCGAAAGTGTTACCATCCTCAGTTGTGAGATTGAAACCTTTAGGGATCGAGGATGCTTTGGGCTCTGAGTGACTTGTAATATTAGGCATCTTTACTGGCTTGTCGGTAAAAATGAGATTGCCTTCTTCAAAAGATGGTTCTTCTGCAAATAAGAAGTGTTGTAGCTCGGGTTCGAAAGTACTCAAGTCTTCCTTTTGAATTTCTCTTTGCAGACGGAGTCTATGCCGAAACAGTCTTTCTGGCTCAGGATTAGCTGGAACTAAATCCAACCTGTTTGACATGGGCATACACAACACTGAAAGAAATAAGTGAGAACTGCCTCAAGGAATAGAAATTCCCTGAGACGGATAAAAATAAACGAAAACAAAAACAGATAGGGCTATTGCCTCCCCGGCAACGGTTCCAAAATTTGATATTGTCGTTTTGTACAAAAAATAAACCTAATTAAAACTAACAAAGAAGCTAGTGATAAGCAGGGTCGATCTCCTCAGGGAGGCAAGATATCTGTTAAAGGTCCGTCTATTTAGGTCACAATAGGGGGGGGGGGGTTGATTTTTGTTTTCTAATCTAATAAAGGATTAAGGGAAAGAGAGATTAAACAAGAGCAATAAAGATAGAAAATATAATAAAGATGATCAAATAGAGAAAGCATGCCAGGATTTCGGTTCACCATGGTAGTCTATCGACTCAACCGCAAATAGCCTAGACAATCTACTGTGAGAAGGATACAGGAAAGGTTCTTCCGGTCCACTTTCTATCCTAGATTTCCACTAACTTAACTTTCGTCCTCATTAGGGTAGTCTACTGTTCATACCAGGTCTATTTAATCCAATCTTCCGATCCAGGAGTAAATTTAACCAGATTAAAGGTAACTTAGAAGCGTGCACTCAACCAAGTCGATATTACAGTTAAATTGCTATGGTTACAGGTTCTCACAAATAAATCATCTATTCTATTCGCTACATCGTCACAATCCTACCATGGATTCCCTAATCCCGCCATAAGAGAAATTAGCTACTCATATTGCTAATGGCGTCAACAATAATAATATAAAGCATACTAATCGAAGATATAATGAAATAACAATAATTGTGCATAAACTAAATTAGGGCAGAATCAATTAAGGAGAAAACAGGAATTAAGGCAAAGAAACAATGAGATTAAGATTAATAAGGAGAGAATGATTACAATCTCAAGCAATCCGGCGTAAAGATCAATCCAATATCCAAGCAAGAGATTCAAGGAAGAGAGAATAAGTTTACAGTAAAGAGTGTGAAGGAAAGATTAGAGAGTTCTAAGATATGGAAAACGTCCTAATGACCTAATTAATGAAAGCTTACATAGGAAAATAAAACTTAACGAAATAAAATTAATCACGGGTCACTTAAAGCCCGTGTGAAACTAAAACCTCTTGATCGAGTGGATTCAAACCAATCGATCGAGGTCTTCTCAAGCTATTCCTCTCGATCGAGCAGATATCCTTTTCGATCGAGGACTTCCAATTTCAAGCATTTCGATCGAGTAAATAAAAGTACTCGATCGACCTCTCGTGTCCTCCAAACCACTCGATCGAATATCAAGACCTCTCGATCGAGTGCTTTTCTTCATATCAGCCTCTCAAGTTGACTTTGACTGCTTCGTTGACCACCCTTCACGCACTTCAAGGCATAATTCTCGCTCTAACATTCCCATCTCCTCAATATGCATGCTAAACAGGACGAAAAGAGTACGG
The DNA here is from genome assembly GCF_048544455.1 of Silene latifolia. Taxonomy (NCBI): domain Eukaryota; kingdom Viridiplantae; phylum Streptophyta; class Magnoliopsida; order Caryophyllales; family Caryophyllaceae; genus Silene; species Silene latifolia. Next base: position 63,825,107 of record NC_133533.1, on the reverse strand, counting down.
TTTCACCACTCTCAGGTTCGTTTCTGCAATTTAGACAAAACAAACCAAAGTAGCCAATTCGGGGCATATTGCAATACAAAACGGTGTAGAAATGCATAGAAATACGTGCAAAATAAGACTAAAAAGGCTATATAAAATGTACGTATCACTGATTTTGGGAGTTTTACGGGGTTTTGTTTGTCAATTTCTCTCACGATATTGTTTTTTATATGGTGTGATATTTCATTCGTTACTCAATCCTCAAATATTTAGGAATTCTCACCGGAACCCGACTATATATATATATATATATATATATATATATATATATATAGAGAGAGAGAGAGAGAGGATCTCGTGCAAACGTAATGTTCGGTGCGAACTAACTTAAAAACCAAATCACACGTTACATTCTCTCACCTCACCTATAATGCATACACTCCTCTCATAACCGTGTCTTTCCTTTTCCTCCAAACCAAACACCACCACCTTCATCAGCGACCACCCCTAACACTGCCGTGCACCACTATCAACCTCGTCGGCACACCACCAATGTTCCTCCATCAGATCTCGCTCGTCGATGGCGCCATTTTCGTCCCTCTCTTTCCTCGCAGATTTTATCACCGACCATCGCTTGTTTTCGCTCTTCGCCGGCGATAATAACGTCGACTAAGACCATTTTTCGGGTCCAAATTTGCCGAATATGTCGCTGGAACAATTAATTTGTTGAAATATTACTTTATTTTTTGTAGATCTAATATTTAAATCGAGATAAAAAAAACAGAATCGTGCGGAGGTAAGTCATGGTTGTGTCTGATGGTAGGGATGGTGATGTCGCTGGTGAGTGAGGTGGGTGGTATAGTGGATCGCGTGATGATATGGCGAGGAGAAACGGGCCGGATATAAGTCATGGTCGTGTGCTGGTAAGTGATGGTGATGTCGCTACTGGGTGTGGTGTTTGTTGATGTCGGTGGTAGTATGGCGGCAGTGGTGTTTCTAGGTAGTGGTAGTAGTGGCGGTGGTGGTGGGGGCTAATGGTGGCAGTGGATTGGGGCTGTCCAGGGAGGCTAGTGTTGTGGCGGCGGTAGGGAAGTGGTGGTGGCGGCGGCGGTGGACACGCAAAATACCACCTAGATACACATAATATCGACCCGGATACACATGATATTACTACGGGTATAGTGGTGGGTGGTGATAGGCTGGTGGTGGTGATGGTGGAGGCGGCAATGGTGGTGGCAGGTGGTGGTGGGCTTTGTTGATCCTAGTGGAGCGGTAGATACACATAGTACCGGCCCGGATACACATCGTATTACTACGGGATACATGTGTATCTAGTAGTTATACCATGTGTATCTAGCATTTTTACGATGTGTATCTAGGAGTATTAGACTGTGTATCTGATTAGTTCGTACGGTTCGCACCGTACTTTAGTTCGCACCTGACCCCAACCCTATATATATATATATATATATATATATAGTCAAGATCCGGTGAGAACGATCACTCGGTGAAAACGGTGAGAACAAGCTAAAAAGACCAACTAAATTAATACCCTGACGTGTAATTGCCGAAAATCAACCCTAACCTTACCTTTTCTTCCTCATTCTTATCCTTTTACTTATAACCACCCTCTCCCTCATCCTGATCTACTACCAAAAGCTGAACCAACCACCAACCACCAACCACCACCACTAGATGGCAACGATGAAAACCACCGACAACCACGTTGCCGCCACCGTCGAGCTGCACAGGTGATGGGGATCAAACACGCCGTCGAAATCGTCCTATCCCCGACAACTCTTCTCCCCTTCTCCTTCCTCTATCCTCATCTTCAACCTCGCATATGACTCGGCGTACCAACGACATCACCCATGTTGTCCAAGGTTGTTCTAAAAATCGTCGGAGTCGATGTGGCTCGCCATTACTGAGTGAGTTGGATTAATTTGGTTGACCCCCATTTTCACGAAAAATGCTTGAGTCTTTTGCCGGGGTTAATAACTAATCCACATTTTGAAATAAATTCATTCATCGACTCTCCACAACTTTTGATGGTGGGTTTTTTCAATTAGATACATTGGGTTAGTGGGTTCCATTCATTTACGTCTTCTTGGTATTTAATTTTCTTGGGCAATGAGCATGTTTCTTTGATTAATTTGTGTTCTTTAGTAGTTTTGTGATTGATTTATTGGTAATTGGAGTTTAACCTATTATTTTTACAATGCCACCGGTGCCATTACGACGACGATAACAATTTCGGCAGACGAGCACGCTTTTTAGAGCACAATTTCCTCAAAATGGGTGGTCGGTGGTATACATTTGGTCTACAACGATGTAACAGTCAGCAATAGTGGGTTCATATTGTGATCTTTGGTGGCAAATATAAGCCAGTTTAGTTTGATCATGGTGTAATTAACGTGCAAAGTTGTTCAAACTATGTTGGATGATTGTTGGCATTATAACCTGGTGAGGAGAGTTGGGAACAGGGATGTGTTTTATTAGTCCAAATATTATTAGATAAGTTGATTATAGTATAGATATATTCAATATTTCTGGTAGAAATTGTATCTAGGTTAGGAAAAAAAATGTATCTATATTCTTAAAAAGTGTATATAATTGAGGTAAAAAGTGTACCTAAAAAAAGTGTATCTACGTTATTAAAAAGTGTGTATAGAATTGATGAAAAAAGTGTACCGAATAAAAAAAATGTATCTACATTCTTAAAAAGTGTATATAGATTCCTCGTAAAAAGCGTACCTACGATAGTCAAAAGTGTATATGAGATTTGATAAAAAAAAAGTTTATCTACATTATTAAAAAGTGTATATAGAATTCTTGTAAAAAGTGTACCTACGATAGTCAAAAGTGTATCTGAGATTTGGTAAAAAACAAAAAAGTGTATTTTGTGTGTGTGTGTATATATATTAAAAACAAAACACTCTCTCATTTTCCTCATTATTCATTATTTCACACTTCTCTCATTATTCATTCTTTCACACTTCTCTCATACCCTCATTCTCTCTCATTTTCCTCTCATTCTCTCAAAAAAAACAAAAAACCACAAAAAACAAACCACAAAAAAAATAAGAACAACTTCATCGACAACACATCTACACCAACAACAACTTCATCGACAACCACCCTTCCACCACCACTCACCACCACGCACGCCGACCTCCCCAAACCACCGTCCCCACCACACCACCATCACTAACTAACAACCACCAACACCAAAACCTCTCGGCTGGACCCACCTCAAACGCCGCCTCCATCCACTGCCACAGTCATCAACACCACCACCAGACCCACCACACGACCACCACCACGCGACCTCCTCTGCCCAGATCTAACACCAACACCACCGCCTCCTGCCGCCCCACGACAACAGCAACAACGACAGCAACAACACCACCACTGCACAACCTCCTCTCCTCCACCAGCCGACCTCCCTCTTCTACTCCACCACCGCCCCTTTTTCTTATACTTAGATCTTTTTATTTTTCAAATCTTATTTATTGTTATTATTGTAGTATGATTTGTGTTATGTTTTGATTTTTTTTTGTTGTTATTGTTATTTGTTTTTTTTTTTGTTATTGTTAAATTAAGTGATGGTTGGTGATGGAGATGTTGTTGAGAAATTAAGGTTTTTTTATTTTTCAGAATTATTTTATTGGTTAAATTTTTTAATCTCGTATTGTTTAAATATGTCTTGTTATATGTGTTTTCAGATCTAATGTTTTTAGGTTTAATCTTAGAACTACTGAATAGATTTAGTAAATTATAAATATTATCTAAGATCTACAAAATTTCGTCCTTCAATGACATTTTTAGGCTATGAGACTAAAGTTATACAATTTTCGACTAAAGTTATACCATTTACGACAATAGTTATACTATTTACGACTAAAGTTACACCCTTGTAAAATTAAAGTTACATATACTTTGTATTACAATACTAAATTTACATAAATTCAACATAATAAATAAAATGGAATCTTCTTTTTTTGACTTATTGGTTATTTTTTGTTTAGAAATTACGTTTTTTAAATTTCCGTTTTTTTATTGTTGGTAATGTTATTTTTTTAGTGTTACATTTTTTTTTTTTTAGATTATGAGTTTTTTTTTCCAGATCTAGAATTGTTGGTTTAAAGTTAGTATTGTTGGTTTTTTCGATTTGTAATCGTTTTTTTTTTTGCAATATTACTGTTGGTTTTTTTTTTTTGCAATTTGAAGTGTTACAATACTTTCAGATCTAGAATTGGTTTTTAGTATTTCGGTTTTTTTTATTTCGCTTTTTTTAAATTTCCGTATTTTGTGCTAAAGTTATAGAATAATCAAAATAAAGTTATACTATTAATGTTTAAAGTTATACATTGTATAAATTGAAGTTATACAATTTGAATTTGAAAATATTAATTCTAATTTTGCAATTTTCAGTGTTGAAGAGTTTTTTTCATATATCGTCTTGTTATTGTGTTGGTTAGTTTTTTGTTTATTTTAAAGTTAGATAAACATTAAAGTTACACCATTCAAACTTCAATCTGTATAACTTCAATGACCATTATTGAAACTTTATTACACATTTTGTGTAACTTCAATGCTCATTATGCGCAACTTTAATGCTCATTATGTGCAACTTCATTGGTATTATCTGCAATTTCAATGGCTATATGTGCAACTTTAATCTCGTCTTGTTATTGCGTTGATTGCAAATCTGAATTTAAATTTGGACTAAAGTGACATGATTTTGGACTAAAATTACACAATTTTGGACTAAAGTTATACAAAAAAGACTAAAGTTACACAATTTTGGACTAAAGTTGCACAATTTTGGACTAAAGTTATACAAATAAGGATTAAAGTTATACTATGCAACTTCACTGACAAATTTGTGTAAGTTATACAATTTTGGACTAAAGTTATACAAATTTGTACTAAAGTTATACAAAAAATGACTGAAGTTATACTATTATGGACTAAAGTTATACAATTTTGGACTAAAGTTACACAAATTTGGACTAAAGTTATACAAAAAATGACTGAAGTTATACTATTATGGACTAAAGTTGCACTATTTACGACTAAAGTTGTCCCCTTTAAATATTAAAATTACAATATTTAGGATAAAAGTTATATCATTATGGATTAAAGTTATAAATTTATAATATTAAATCTCTTATTCTTCTCATTTCTCCTTTTTATTTAGACTAAAGTTGCACATTTTTTTACTAAAGTTACATAATTTTGTATTAAAGTTACAGAAAAAAACTACAATTACAGTATGACAATTTATATAAACTTGTTCTATAAATTACCTATAGTATAACTTTAATCTTTTTCTGTATAACTTTAGACTACAATAGTATAACTTTAGTCATTTTTTGTATAACTTTAGTCCAAAATTGTGTAACTTTAGTCCATAATATTATAACTTTAGTCCTTTTTTGTATAACTTTAATCCAAAATCGTGTAACTTTAGTCCATAATAGTATAACTATAATGATTTTTTTGTATAACTTTAATACAAAATTGTATAACTTTAGTATAAATATAAATTCAGATTTGAAACCAACACAATAAAAAGATGAGATTGAAGTTGCACATAATGTGGATTGAAGTTATACATAATGTCAGTGAAGTTATACACGTTGAAGTTTAAATACTAAAACTGAAAACTTTATAAAATAAGACGAAATTTAACAAGACGAGATTTTAAATAATTTTATAAAATAAGAGGTTGAAGTTATAAACATTGAAATTTGAGAAAAATAAATAAATAAATATACATTTAAATTTAAATACTAAAACTGAAAAATTTATATAACAAGACGAATTTTAAAGAAACGACATTTGAAAAAATAAAAAACAAGACGATATTTGAAATGTCAAAATATGCATTATAATAACTTTAATATGTCTAAGATTAATACTAACAAATAGAAAAAACAACTCCAAACAACTAATTTAACACAAAACCGAAAAAAAAAAAAAAAAAGACAGATTCTAAAAAAAAAAAAATGTTAACTGAAAGTGAAACGAGATCGGGTGGTGAGACGATGGCGTTGGGTGGGTGGCGTTGGGTGAGGTAGTGGTGTATAAGGAAAAAAGATTTTGATTTAATTGGATTTTTTATTTTTTTGGGTTTTTTTATTATTTGGATTTTTTGGGTTTTTTGATTTATTTGAGTTTTATTTTATTTATTTGGATTTTTGGGTTTTTATTTATTTGAATTTTTTGGGTTTTTTTATTTATTTGGATTTTTTTTGAGGGTTTGAGAGAAGAGAGGAGTGAAATGTGTAAAAGAGAGAAATGAGTGAGTGGAAAACAAATATATAGTAAATTAGTGATTAATTATGATGGATTAGTGAGGGAGGAGAGAGATGGTGAGATTAGCCATTAAACACACTTTTTTGGGGTTGATCTTGGCCATCCATTTTCACCATCCAAAGGCTCTTAATAGAACTTATAGACTTAAAAGTAGAGAGAGAGAGAGAGAGAGAGAGAGAGAGAGAGAGAGAGAGAGAGAGAGAGAGAGAGAGAGAGAGAGAGAGAGAGAGAGAGAGAGAAAAGTTCTTATAAGTCCACCATATGTTTTGAGTCCCTAAGTCTTATCCCTTACCATTAGATCCTCCAATATAGATGGTTGAGATTGAAGACAACAAACACACTTAACACTAATGAATTTCCTATACACTAATTAATCCCACTTTCTCTCTCTAACTTTATTATACATTCACTAATTCATTATTATACACTTAACAAAAAAAGGTCTTCTTATACTTCAAAGTTTATACAAATTTTACGAGTGTAATTCTAACAAAAAAAGTGTAATTTTAACCAAAAGAAAACGGTTTTGACGGATATTATTTTGAAATTTCAAAATTTGAAGCAAGTTTACGACAAATTTTGCGTTTTACGACAAATTTGAAATTTTGAAGCAATTTTACGTCAATTTTTGAGAAATACTTTTTTTTTTTTTCAAATTTTAAGACAACTCATTGTAAATTGAGTGATTTATAACTTATAAGTGTAACTTTAGTGTTTTAGAAGTGTAACTTTAGTCAACTAAAGTGTAATTTTAGTCAATTAAAGTATAATTTTAGTCCATTAAATTGTAATTTTAGTCTATTAAATTATAATTTTAGTCCAGAAGTGTAACTTTAGCCAACTAAAGTGTAATTTTAGTCCATTAAATTGTAATTTTAGTCCATTGAGAGTATATCTCTAGTCCATATTCAATGTGTAACTTTAATCCATTGAGAGTGTAACTTTAGTCCTTTGATAGTGTAACTTTAGTCCATTGAGAGTATAAAATTTAGTCCTTGAGAGGGTACCCTTAATAAAGATAAGTGTAACTTTAACAAAAAAAGTGTAATTTTAATAGAAAAAATTGTAATTTTAATGGAGAAAAGTGTAACTTTAATAATAGAGAAAAATGTAATTTTAACAAAAAAAAGTGTAATTTTAATGGATAAAAGTATAACTTTAATAATAGAGGAAAATGTAACTTTAACAGAAAAAAGTGTAATTTTAATAGATAAAAGTGTAATTTTAATAGAGAAAAATGTAACTTTAATAGTATAGAAAAATGTAACATTAACAGAAAAAATGTAACTTTAATAGAAAAAAGAGTAACTTTAATAGAAAAAAGTGTAATTTTAATGGAGAAAAGTGTATTTTTAATACCACCACCTGTTAGAAATCTATATCTCATTACTTTACATATTCATATATGTTTCAATTAATTTAGTCATAAAATTAATTTACAAATCTTATGCATGCAAACTTAAATTAAAAGAGAAGAAATCATTGTCCTTACTACATGATTTCGGTTTTATGGGCACCAACAAGATCTCTTTCTTATTAGTTGTTGAGCTTTCCAATGATGGATGAACAAGATTCAAGTATAGAATCTCTCCCAAAAGCATATACCCAAGGAAAAACTCAGAATAACTAATATTATTTAGATCTAGTAATAATATTAATCATACTTAAAATATGACACAAAATTAATTTGTCCTTTTAAAAATCTGTTTCAAGAGGGAGGAGATTTTGAGTTTTTATTTCTCTATAAATGTCATAAGATGTAGAGAGAATAGTAAAAATTTCTTACACTAGAAATTTTTTTTATAAGAGTGAATGAATAATAATGTAGAGGAAAAACACTCTACATTTCTCATAGTGAAACCGGTTGGAGGGAGTATATGTGCCCAATGCATGGGCTAGTTTTTCTACCCAAGAATTGTAGGCTTGCATGGCTACATATAGGTAGGTCATCATTGTGTTTTCTCTTATTAAAATAATCAACACAATTTTTCCACTAAAACCCTCTAATATTTCGGTACATACAATATAAAATGGAAGGTCCATTTTATTTTGTCATTTGTCAATTTTGTCACATGTAACATGTTACATGACATGTTACAATGTAATGTATTTTTAACATATTAAAAATCAACATACTCACAAAATATGTCATTTACAAAATTGACTAGTAATTCGTAATTACTTGTACCAAAAGTGTTTCCGAATTATAAAATACAACATTCTGTATTTATAATAATTTATTCATTTCGTTTCAATTGTTTCCGTAAACAATAATTTCATCTAAGTAATAAAACAATTCGATTACTTAGACCGTGTCTCATTTAATCATATTACAATAAGATACGTTAATTATACTCACAAAATCATCCGTCAATTTTAAGCAATTTAATTAACTCGTATCGGTATACGATTAATTAAATAATCAATTAAGAGTATATTCCCTATAGGTATGACCTAAGGGGATCAACTGATCACCACCGTCGCACGACAGTAATGTCAAACTCTAGTCAGCCAATCATTACCGATATGTGTGGACCAGTTGACTGTAAATATTATTACATCCCACATGTATTCTTAAAACGAGATTTAAACATGTGATCATCATGATCAACAGTTGTGATCGCATTATTGTCCGAGGACACATATTCCAACAATCTCCCACTTGTCCTCGACAAGTGTGCGTCACCAATTCTCTTGTCCTATTAGTATCTCCCACTCAATGCAAGGTGTCTTTCGGGTCGTACTTGCAAGTGATCATATCGAGAGTGGTTTCCTCGATCTGGAGAATAACTAATTGACCGGATTTATCTATCATAGATACCTTCCGAGCGTGGCCACGCATTTCCAGTTCATTACTCCTCGAGTGGCCCTGAGATATTGTTTTAACCCTGACAAGGGGGTGGACAATTCCTATCACACTTATTCCCTTCGACTAGCCACAGCCATCATAACCCAAAATGTGCCCATTTGACCCCATTTACGAAGGTCGTAGTAACACAAATCAAAGTTAATCTGAAACTGTGTCACCTTAGGCGAACAGTCTTTAGTCAAAAGAATCGACTCATTAGAATACTATAGTAGCTCTCGCCACGACCAGGCTATATAAATTTGCCAGAACTCTATAAGCGGTCACTGCCCGACAAAGTGTTCCTAACAGTCTGCCTATGTGATCGACTAGTCATCTCACATGACTCTATGACACTTGCACTTGCCATCAATCGCATCACACTCTAGTCACTTCGAGACGTCACCTCATGTAAGTGACTATGGGCGAATACAATGCTAATCCGTGTTCACTTTAACGGGGTTCAATTGTCTCTACAACCCGTTTGGATGTAACAAAGTATAATAAAAGAGTTTTTAAAGTAAAAACTCGAACGACAAATGCGATTATCACATATGAATAGTCAATGCCTGATTACTATTTCATATTCTATAATCTAATTTGATCTTGAATGTAGTTGTTCATCTCAATTTAATTGAAATGACATGACTCATCATGTTAAGCCTATGAGAAGGCTTTGGTTAGTAGGTTTTATCAACTTCTTATACTTTACTCAACCTTACTACATACTCGTTTTCCTTTGTAATGTATACATTTGCATTACAAAACTTTCTGAGTACGTGTCGAGATCCAATCAAGACATTGGCCTTCTAGCCTTAGAATAGCTCCCACTGTTTTCACAGTGTTCGGGACTCATCCTTCTTGCACATCCCATGATTGCAAGTGTACTCAATTTCCGTTGTAAATATTTCTCATTATTCTTTATTGCCTAGAACGATTCTAGAAAATCTACTTCTTAAATAACATAGCCACAATGGTATCTTAACCATCCTAATGTGTTTTGATTATGGTTTTGTCGGAAACCATGCGCAATCTCAATTGTCAATTGTCACTTGTGTAACCCCTTTACACAAAATTGCATCATAAACACTTTGCTTTACTTCCTTAATGCTTCTGCAGGCACTTAAGGGTAATCTTTATGGCTTACTTGGTAGAGATTACTTAAATTCGATTTTGAAAATAATTCATCATACTCAAAGTATATGAAGTGTTATACATCATTTCCTATTTAATTGATTCGGCAGCGGAAGCAAATGGAATCAATCAAATATGTTCTACTTGATAGAACTAGTCATGAATCTTATCCACATAAGAATTCTTATTAGACGCTAATATTATGTAGATTTATCTTCATAAATCTAGATAGTAAAGATGTATTATATTACTCCAAAAGTCTTAAATCATTCGCAATGATCAATATGTCATCCACATATAAGACTATTTAAAATTTCCGTAACTCCCACTAAACTTCATGTATAAACACAACTTCTCGACTTATCGAGAAAAGTTTTATAACATGATCAAAACATTGATTCCAACTCATTATCTTAGGATTGCAAGAATCTACAAAACTCAAGACATGTATTGAATACATTCCTTCTAATTGAAGAAGTGGGTTTTAGATTCACTCGCTATGTATTTCATAATAATGAAACATAATCCCTAAGAAGATCGAAATAGACTTAAGCATTTCAACCAGTGCAAAACTCTTTGCCACCAATCTTGCTTTGAAATCTCTCTTTATTAGTGCAAAAACCCTTTGACACTAATCAAGCCTTTTAATTTCGGATTTTCATGGTTCTAAGCCTTGTAGTGAGTTGTGACTTAAACACTCTTATGTAAGTCATTACTTTCCAGAAGTAACTTGAATCAAACAATTTCTTTGTAAGTTATAAGCTTTTTACTTTCTTAAAAGTAGCATGAATTCATCATTTTCAACAAGTGACAAATTTAACCTCCTAGGTTTTAAAGAAACAACATCTTACACAAAACGTCTCATGTAGTCAAGAAGGACCAGTTTCTTGCGACATAACATTCTCTGTGGCATTCTTTGTGGCTCTTGAATAATTTCTCCCACTCTGTCTTCTAGAAATAAACTTGTATTTTAGAAAGACAGCTTCATGAGCCGCAAACCCGTCGTACTCGTGATAATTGAAAGGGAAAAATGAGCATTTGTTTCTTTGTGAAAACTTACAAGCATGGTACCCTACCATATCATATCTCATATGATCCGTTTTAGATTTAGTGGAAAAATAATTTAGACAAAATGATAAAATCCCCAAAAGTATCAAGTAACTCAAAGTAACTTGATTGAAGTCCAAACCATATCGAATAGCGTTTGATTTCTTATCCAACCACACATTATCCCATAATGTGTGTCAAGAGAGATTAACTTGTGATATTAAATCACATTTCATTTGGCTTATATCAAAGTCTTCACTTTGATAATCTCATCATGATTAAATCATGATTCTTTGAACTCTTTGAACTTCTTCAAGGATTCCCTATTTACCTTATTAAGTGAACACATTAGCGTCAACTTAAATCGTTGGTAAAAGAAAATGATCAACCTATTTTGGATCAATGATTTACAACCTCGATCTCCTTTTCAACCAAAAGGCACGAGACATCTTGCTTTGAATACAAGATACGCATATACCATAAGATCTAATGGTTTCAAGAGTACTCGATAACTCTTTGCGTTCATCATTCCAGATTTTAAGGTTTAATCTTGGGTTACCAATTTGAGTCTTGCATCATATTCATGATATATCATTCTAGTTTGTTTTAGAATATAATCACCTTGATAATGGGCTAGCCATACATCAAATCGTGGTGTATAGGGTCACAAAAGTGAAACCTCTTTTGTATCTTAACAAGTTTGTATTCTTATTTAGAGTTTATGCACTTAATAGTCATAATTAAGTACAACTATAAACCCAAAACTAGATTGATTACACAATGACTCTATCTCTCAACATCATTGTTGCTAGTCGTCATATTCTAATCATTCTATGTATCGCATACAATGATGAAAACCACCATCGGTTTCTAATAGCAAAATTTATGTTAAATCATATAAACATTTAAAGAAGAAGATCCTATTAGATGTCCCACAACTAATTTGTTGATTCTTCAATAATTTGGGGTAGTTTCCTCTCTAGTGTCTAACATTTAAGACAATGGAAACTTTATCGGTCGGGATTGATAGGTTCAGTATCGTCATTCTCAACAACTTTACCTTTAACATTACCTTGTATCAATTCCATTATAATCTTTACTTCTTGAACCTCGTCCTCATCTTAACGGTTTAAGAGAATGCTCCCACTCATTTCAATGAGTCTTTGCTTTGAGAAGCAAAATTGAATTCATGAAGATTACTCTTCATTTGTTCGTTTTAGTCTTAAAACTTTCATTGAAGTGGTTGCGTTATTTTGGTCAATTACGAATTCTGACAAATCTAATCACCAAAACAATTTATCGCTTCAAGGTACTTAATTCAATTAAGTATATGAAAAACAATCCATTGTAAGTAGATGTGTTAGTCAAGAATCAAAAACCTGTTTGATAATGAATAACTTTAATCTATACTCTTTACAAGAGATCCTTAGCAATGGTTCATATGAGGTTTTAGAAGCTAATTCATATTTGTCTTTAGTTACGATGTTTTAATGGAGATTTGAATCGAAATGATATCGTATAATAATTGTGGTGAAGAAATAGAACAATATGAAGACGGAATAGTGGAAAATTTAACATTTATCGTTTTATTAATACTTGTAAATAACAAGTAAATCATTTACATAGTGACCTCTACCCAACTATGATAAATGATTCCAAGATCCAAATTCATATTAACTTGGGGCACGGTGTGCCGAAATACCCCTCATGAATATAACTCGGTGGACTAACTCTTTAATCGATTCTACTTTTAGAACTCTTGGTCGATAAAATTACATTAATATTTATCTTTAGCCCGAAACACATCCGGAAATACGTCGTGAATACTTTCGTTGAGTTCAACCCAAATTTCGAATAAATGTGTCCATGATCCAAACTCATATCAACTTAGGGCACGGTGTGCCGAAATACCCTTCATTAACATAAATTCGGTGGATAGACATTTATCACCCCATTTCACCAACGTAACAAGGTTTGTCTTACGATAAAGCCGGCTCAACTCCCTTGCGAAACTGGTACTTCATGGGTTTCTAATTTTTGGTAAGGCTAAGTCTCAATTGTTTATTTTAGCGAGAGGTCATGTCAATTTATTATCTATCACGTTTTAAGTGAACTAAAGCGGTGAACTACGATAATTATAATTGACACGATCGATAAACTCGATAAAATGATAATGCATGTTTTAGTTATGACGATTTAGCGATGCATGCAACATATAAATAAAATGCAAAGCATAATAAATAAATCCTAGTATGGCCTTCCTAAAATAGAAAATCTAATTAACTATTACATATTCGGAAACCAACTCCATTGGTCCCTTGAGCTTCGGTTGAGGCACGCATCTCGAGGTAACAACGTCTTTATGTATCGCCTTTTTGAGTGACACCGTCTTCAAGGAACTCCGGAATAAATAAATTACATAACAAATTACATAATTTCCTATTATACATTTGTAATTAAAGTAAAATAAATCTATTAAATTACAAAACGGTGATACGAGATCACAATAAATTACAACCGAATCGATATTCCCATACATTTTGGGTAATACCAATTAAAAACTAAGGCCATACTAAGTAAAAAATTACATAATTCAAAAATTACATAAAATAAAATTATGACAATCATAAATAAAATGCAGCATTATAATATGTATGAACATGCCCAATTTTATGCTAAATCGCCTTTAAGGAGCCAATATCGTATATTAAACGGTTTTTATGGATTTGGAAATTACATAAAATCATATTTATGCACAAGTTAATTACCCTAACCATCTTAGGACTCAAAATTAGTCTCCACTAACAATTTGACTATAATTAACTTATATTTCTTAAAATTGTTCATTAATGGCCCCAAAATTATAATAAAATGCTATAGACTTCAAATAAATCACAAAAATTTCAAATAAATTCAAAATTTGAAATTTAAACTCATGAACATTCTGGAAAAATACCATGACACTCATAATGTTCTAAAACTTAGTTAAAAATTTCGAGTGTTGCGGTTTATGTTTTAACAAATATAATCATAAAAACATGAGAAAAATTATATTTATCAACTTTTCAATTTTAGATCTGAAATGGATAATAAAATGCAACATATGACGTTTTTCCTTAGTCATGGAGTATGTTTTAGGAATTATTCACTAATTAAGTCACTATTTATGCTATTTTTCATCAAAAATTCATAAATCATGCATAAAGACTTCAATATAGCCTATTATTTTACACACATCTTGTAAAATTGCATGTGACAACATACTAAATTTCTATGACCAGATTCGAAATATTTCTCATATTAACCTATTTTTCATTTAAATTCAATTTTTAACATGAAAAATCCATTTTTCGAGCATAAGAACTCCAAAAAATTATGAAAATTTCCAGATCAACTAAAAATAATATATGTGAAAACATATCCAAAAACCACTGGAAAATTCGATGTTTAGCTAATTTTCGTCCAAAAATGACATTTTTATCATAAAAATCACATTTTAATGTCAATATTATATAAAATGAACAATAAAATCCATAAATTAACCAAAATATCCTAAATACATTTTAGGATCATAAACTTTAATATGCATAATAAATTTCATGATATATCATAATAAACACAAATTTATAAGTTTTATATGTTAATCGTATAACTCGGAAAAACAATAACCGATTTGCATGCAAACAACCAAGGCTCTTGATACCGCTTGTTAGAAATCTATATCTCATTACTTTACATATTCATATATGTTTCAATTAATTTAGTCATAAAATTAATTTACAAATCTTATGCATGCAAACTTAAATTAAAAGAGAAGAAATCATTGTCCTTACTACATGATTTCGGTTTTATGGGCACCAACAAGATCTCCTTCTTGTTAGTTCTTGAGCTTTCCAATGATGGATGAACAAGATTCAAGTATAGAATCTCTCCCAAAAGCATATACCCAAGGAAAAACTCAGAATAACTAATATTATTTAGATCTAGTAATAATATTAATCATACTTAAAATATGACACAAAATTAATTTGTCCTCTTAAAAATCGGTTTCAAGAGGGAGGAGATTTTGAGTTTTTATTTCTCTATAAATGTCATAAGATGTAGAGAGAATAGTAAAAATTTCTTACACTAGAATTTTTTTTTATAAGAGTGAATGAATAATAATGTAGAGGAAAAACACTCTACATTTCTCATAGTGAAACCTGTTGGAGGGAGTATATGTGCCCAATGCATGGGCTAGTTTTTCTACCCAAGAATTGTAGGCTTGCATGGCTACATATAGGTAGGTCATCATTGTGTTTTCTCTTATTAAAATAATCAACACAATTTTTCCACTAAAACCCTCTAATATTTCGGTATATACAATATAAAATGGAAGGTCCATTTTATTTTGTCATTTGTCAATTTTGTCACATGTTACATGTTACATGACATGTTACAATGTAATGTATTTTTAACATATTAAAAATCAACATACTCACAAAATATGTCATTTACAAAATTGACTAGTAATTCGTAATTACTTGTACCAAAAGTGTTTCCGAATTATAAACTACAACATTCTGTATTTATAATAATTTATTCATTTCGTTTCAATTGTTTCCGTAAACAATAATTTCATCTAAGTAATAAAACAATTCGATTACTTAGACCGTGTCTCATTTAATCATATTACAATAAGATACGTTAATTATACTCACAAAATCATCCGTCAATTTTAAGCAATTTAATTAACTCGTATCGGTATACGATTAATTAAATAACCAATTAAGAGTATATTCCCTATAGGTATGACCTAAGGGGATCAACTGATCACCACCGTCGCACGACAGTAATTTCAAACTCTAGTCAGCCAATCATTACCGATATGTGTGGACCAGTTGACTGTAAATATTATTACATCCCACATGTATTCTTAAAACGAGATTTAAACATGTGATCATCATGATCAACAGTTGTGATCGCATTATTGTCGGAGGACACATATTCCAACACCACCAACAACTGTAAGAAACCGAAAAAAATAAATGTGACTAAAATAATATAAGATCTAAAATTTAAAAAATAATGAAAAAAAACACAAACAATCAGATATATCACCATAAAATTTCTTTTCAAAAACTTACATCTAAAATTTAAAAAAAAAACCTAATGTCATACTAACACCCGAAAATAAAAAAAATGCTGTAACAAGACAAAAACATAAACAAAATCTAAAAAAAAAAATTATTACCCGAAAAAATGTACATAATATACATATAACACACGAAAAAAACAAAAAAAAAATCTGATCGTGAAAGGATGTAGAGGAAGGAAAAAAAAAGAAAAACAGCAAAACAATAGCAATAATTACACCCACCCAGTGACCCGTCCAACTAAAAGAAAAAAAAAAAATTGGCAGATCTGGAAATCGAAAAAGGAGAAGAAAGGGGAGAGGAAGGATACGTGGGGTGGTGGTGTGTGGTGTAGTGGTAGGGGAATGGTGTAGTGGTGGTGTGTCGGTGGCGGCAGGAGGAAGTAGTGGTGGTGTGGGTGGCAGTCGTGGGGTACCGCGGTGGTGTTGTGGGTGGTGTTTGTTGAGGGAGACGGTTGTATAGGTTGTAGGTGGTGTCAGTGGTAGTGGGTGGGTGTCGGTGGTGGTGGGTGGGCGTCGGTGGTGCGTGGGTAGGTTGGTGGGGATGGTTGTGGTGCAAGGTAGTGTGGGTGGTGAGGTGGCTGTGGGTGGTTGTGGTCGTTGGTGAGCGTGGACCGGAAAGAAAGGAGGGAGGCTGGTGGGCCGGGAAGAAGGGAGGGAGGTCGGGTGGTGGTGTCGGGTGGGAGTGGGTGGTGGTGTGTGGTGAGGAAGCGGAGTGATTTATTTTTTAGGGTTTTTTTTTTATTTTTTTGGGTTTTAGATAGATGAGGTGAATGTTATTTTGTGAGATGAGAGATAACGTGGGTTGAAAAATAATATTATATAGTGAATTAGGTGTTTGATTAATGTAGATTATGAAGGGTAGTGTGTAACACCCCCATATCCAGAGGAGCCTTAACTAGGCATTCCTTAGCATATAAGGGCATTACCATCTCGGTTGCCCGAGGACAGTAATAATCAAATGTCGATAAAAGAACTATTATGTTATATTACAAGTGATTTAAAACCAACTGATGATATAAAAAAATACAACTCAAAGACTACTCGCTATAACTATCAAATCTCGTGAAGACTCATCCCTGCCCGGACTCCAGCTATCAACGACATCAACACCTGCTAAGACAGACTGCTCACCATAAGGGATCACGACAGACACATAAAACAACAAGACAACCACACAAGGTCAGTACTGAGATAAGACATGGCAAAACCAACGACATCTAGTAATACAACACAACACAATTAGTCACACACACAATCACACCCACACCAATCAATCTCCATCACCGACTGTCCACTGGACCAGCCCTGCCAGTGGGGGACCGCAGCCTTACCCACCAAATCCCCGCTCATCATACCGAGCGATAACCCTGTCCCATTAATGTGCACATCCCCTCCCATTTCGGGTTCCACGGAGGGCGAAACTAGGGCGTGAAGCCACTCCCGCAAGTGACTCCACTCAGCCGAGAACGCATCTCGAGAACCAGAGACAAACAATCAGCAATCACAATACAACATCAACAACCATCTGAATCAATCAACAATCACTATACAACCACAACGACACAATAACCAACACTCTAGACCATCTACAGAAACTGAGTAGGCGAACCTACCATTAAGCAACCGCAACCAATCCACGCCAACATACGACATATCCAACAATCAAGAAAAGCCTATAACCACAACACAATCATCTATTACTATCAAGCAAACCCTAATTGCAAGGACAAGGATACGAATGATGATGACGACATACCTACAAGGAGAAACCCGGCAAAAGTTCGCTACCCGACTCAAGCTATGCTCTCCTAAGGCGCAAGAACCTTCAAAAGGCTTCCATGGAGGTTTTATGGTGAAGGGGAGGGAAAGAGGCGACTAGAGGATAGAAGGAATGAGGCGGAAATGATTTGCGGATTTAACAAAACGCGATTAAAAACCCTCGCTGAAAACCCGATACTCGATCGAGTGTCACACCTACTCGATCGAGTACCACCCTACTCGATCGAGTATCTAAGCTACTCGATCGAGTCGCCTCTACTCTATCGAGTACCTCGCCTAACCCACATCCCAAGGTAACTTTGGCACGCACTTCGAAGGACTATTACCGCTCCCAAGGTCAGTCAACGCTGGTCAAAGGGCCCCTAAAAGGGCGGGTATTACAGTCTTCCCTCCTTAAAAAGAACTTCGTCTCCGAAGTTCAACTAACCTAACTCAACGCACAAGACATGGGAAAACACGACATCACCATTCTTCCTACTCAAGTCACCACTCCCCTGAAATGCCACCTCCATGTCATCATCATTCCTGTCTAACGCTCTATATACACATATATCGACTCTTGTCAACTACCATATAAACACCAACCTCGCAATGCAAACCAACACCAACAACGATCGCCCGTCATATTACGGGATTACTCCATTTACTAGTAACAACCATCAACACGAAACACATCTCACATCAACATGCCGCATGACTATACTACCATGTTACTCAACAACGCGATTCTACTACGACACATGGCACCACAACTATCTCTTTATGACCGTCTTTTAAAACATACTATCAACTTTCGCTTCGACGCATGCAATACTCAACGAACTAAAGTAGCCGATCACAAACTTCATACAAGCAATGTGACCAAGGTAATAGAAAGCTTTGTAAATGAACAACAAAACATTTTAAACAAACAACAACATAATTTCAAAATCAGCCTTTATATCACCCTTTTTATTTTGCGACATTACTCTTCCCCTCTAAAAGGAACTTCGTCCCCGAAGTTCACCACCCAATGACCACACATATTTCCTATTATTTGCATCGTAACATAAATCGAAACCTTATACTGTTTATTATGGACATTACTCACGAATCTAATACTCACTATATTAGAAAACGTGCACAAATCACCCAAATACCTAGCCGCCGTCGAGAAATCATGTCAAGCATATCATTTGAATTTGTATATATAGAATTCGGTGAGATATAACTTGTAGACAAAACGGATGTAAAATGAATGCAATTAGAATCATCACAACTCCACTATTCGCTGCAAATACGCTTTTAAAACCAAGCACGACCTCCAACAATTGAAATGAACGGTTCAAACATGTTACTACTCGTTAATAACCATGTTAAACATCAAACATGCAATTATATAACCATCAAACAATTTTAATTTTTTCAAAAGTTCCTGTAACAGTGCTACTCGATCGAGTATGTAGTGGTACTCGATCGAGTGGCCCGCTACTCGATCGAGTGTCTTGGCTACTCGATCGAGTAGCCTGAGATCAGAATGCTTCTTTTCTTTCATTCCTGCAGCTACTCGACCGAGTACAGGGTACTCTGTCGAGTACCTACAGGCCACATGCCTTGGAAAACCTGTCATAAACCACATGTATATACACATACTCGTCACATAACTTGAGTCGGAATGACCTCCCGACTCATAAAATCCTGCAATAAAGTCAACTAGCAAATCCGGCCTTATGGCCAAGCATACAAATCCGAAAATAAAAGTTCCAACTCTTAACAACTACCCACATCCAATACCAACTATCATAACTAGGATAAAGAAATAGGAGTATCACTCCTGCTGCTGCTGCTGCTGCTGCTCCTCCCCCATCACCTCATCACCACCACCATCGCCTCCTGATGTGCCCGCTCCAGATGACCCGATACCCGCATCAACCCCCGTTCCAGCTCCATGACCTACGTACCAAGGGGTCAAGCCACCATAAGCAAAGGACTGAGGCGTCCCCCAAGCCGACTGATCCACCCCATAAGAGTGGAAAACCCTACTATAGTCCCCAACTCCACTCCACCATACCGGATGCGGTCCCTCTGTCCCAATCCCCTGAGTGTACGCCATCTCGTGCATGTTCCGGAGTGTCAAGGTAGATGACACTCTATCTGCTAAGTAGCTCGATCGCGTCTCCGGGGTGTCGAGGTAAGGGTAGCACGGAAAAGGGTGCTGCTGTGGTGGTGCTACCGGCCGTGGTCTAGTCTCAGCGGTTCTCTCCCCAACCTGGGCCTCTCCTCTGCCACCGCCGCATTCTCCCCCTTCTTCGGCTCGGGCATCACCTGGAGAATCGCATCATCAATGAGGTACGTCCTCAACTGTCGAGGTCCATCATCACCCTCCTCCTCCTCCTCATCGGAGTCCACTGCTATAACCACCGGGTCTAACGGCTCTGTCGGCGGAAGGTGCTCAGGAGCCGGAATCTGCATCCAGCTCATGCCCCACACTCTCCAAGCAAGGCTGCCATCAGCTAAGGTCCTCAACCATTTCAGGTCGAGGTAGTAGTCACGGTCCATGATGGGCACCGGTGTAGCCAGAGGAACATACTCGGATGAAGCCTCAAAGGTGGTTAGCTTCTCAGCTAACCGAGTGGCGATAGCGCCACAGCTCAAGTACCGGGAAGTGGCGGTAGCCATCAAAGCAAGGCTAGCGCAGACGATGGCAGGAGCATTGAAGACCACCCTCTCGGTCCGCTCCGGGTTGAGGTAAGACATCAGAAGCAACACCTCATGATTGTTCAATTTGCTGATATCCGGTCTGTCATAAAGGAGGTTCGAAAGAGAACGAAGGAAGATCCTCAAGGTAACATGCTGAACATCATTAATCAGCATGTTGCTTGAGGTGGGAGCTGGTTTCCCGGTAAGACAAGGCATTAGGCGGCAGACGCCGCACTCAGCAGGAATATCAGTGATGGAATCCTTGGTAGGCTTGGACAACCCAAGGTGAGAAGCGAAAAGATCCATAGTAACAAGAAACTGGTGTTCATCAACCGAAACTCAACGGTCTGGGCAGCTGAGTCATAACTAAAGGAGCTCATAAACTCCAAAGTAAGGAAAGGGTAGGAATGTTTCCTCAGCCTATACAACCCCGTAAAACCCAAAGTCTCGAATATGTGACGGACATCCGTCTCTATTCCCAAATCAGTCAGAAGTGTGGTATCCACACACCTCGTTGGCCTCATTTTGCATTTTTGCAAAGCTACAAAACGCTCTCGTTGTTTGAAATCTACAAACACAATCGAAGGGTACTCCGGTACCGCGGGTACCACGGGACCACTCCCTTCCCCAGTCTCAGGGTGTGTAACCCTTCCCCGTTTACTCTGACGGGTCCCTACGTTCGGTCTCGGCATCTGTTTTAGCATATGATTTAAACAAACTTGTATAGGCATGTGAAGCACATAATTCATACATTTGAACTTTGAATGCGAAGCTAAGTACACACGTCACCAACGAATTCCCAATTTGATATGCAAACTCAGTTTAGAGTCACTCATGTTCAATAGTTGTGAAAAGTTTATCATGGTGAACACACATACCCAACCAATTCTAACATCCTAGCATGATTCAATGTTACTCCATACACACTCTTAATAACATGTGAGGTACTTGTACATGCTCATAGAAAAGTAATTTATAACATATCATCATCAACTTTCATTATTAGACACAAAACAATTCAATTAAGCTTGTCAGACGGTCTCTACAGCTGTAACAATTTTGACATATTCCCCATCAATTAACATTAACACTACTATATTGAAGTCTAACCTTTATTTAAACAGTCATATCCAACACCAAGTTTCAATTATAGAAGGCGAATTTCAATTTGGGGCACTTTTAAGACGGAGTTTTAAGACAACTTTTAAGGTGGAAATCATCAAAATTCATCCTTCAACATGATATGTACCATATACAGTGTTCAATTTCATCATATAACATGTAAAAACAACCCAAAATCAGTTTTGATTTTCGCAAACCCTAGAAAATTCGTCCCCAAATCGGCAATTTTTAGTCGATTTTACAGCAATTAATCACCAGCATTCATGAAAGGGAAGCATGTGACTCATATTACAACAATTAGAAGCAATAATTTGCCCATATGAATCGAAAATTTCAGATTATACCATTATTCCAACAAATTTAAAGCAACAAAAACATGTAAATAGGGAAGAGATCATACCTTTATTAAGTAAGAAAGTAAAAGAAGGAAATTAACAAACTAATAATCCAAATAATCACCACCAACACAAGAGAAAAGGAGAGATTTGTGAGAGAATTAGGGGTTAGGGTTTGAAATAAGAGGAAGGAATGAGGTGTGTAAGAGAAATAGGGGTTTTAAGAAACCCGTAAGAAGTTCGGTACTGTAGCCTACTCGATCGAGTGTCCAGGGTACTCGATCGAGTGCCCTCTACTCGATCGAGTAGGTGCTATTTCGTCGAGTATCTGTAGAAAAATTCCACACCCCGACGTCATAGCTTCCTAACTAGATCGAGTGAGGTCTACTCGGTCTAGTAAACACTCGCACTCGGTCAAGTATAGCTAAGTACTCGGTCAGAAATACGAGGTAAGTTGAAGATTCCTGCAAAAACAATATCGCGTGTCGATTCCAAACTAAGTTCGGAATTCGCCACTAGTCATTACACTTACATCGTTATTAACATTACTACTCACACATATCATATCGTCTCAACAATTAAGGTTTATGTCCTATTACTCTACAACAAATTTACCCAACTAGGCTTACCTGCTACCGAGTCATTCATAAGCATAATCACATCATCCTACCATACTTAAACTTGTCTTATCACATTACTACTAAACTCGCGTTCACATCAACATGAAACATGTAATTAACGATAGCTCATTCTTTCATATGTCATAAAAATATAATGTGTACTCTACATAGCAATTTAAAGCTTATTATGTTCAAATTTCATCATAAGCAAAATTTCGCTACACAAATCGATCGTCACCCAGCGGAAAATCTCAACCATTAAACAAGGCATATAAGCATTACTATATGCTATGTCTCATATTATAACTCAACAATTCTTTCACTATCATCTTTATAGCTATAAAAGGAATTATAACTCATATATGCTTACCGTTATTATCGACCTGAAGCAAACACTAACATGCTCACTTTCATATCACGGCATACACTTTCACATTTTCACGCATCTCTATCAAACAAGCTCTTATCACGTTTCTCATAACCTTTGCACAAACTCACTAATTGTGCCCAAAACTTCACTATACACCATTCAAACGTAACTACTATACCCATCTCTACATTACCAAGGGCTCGACCACAATTAACTCTGACACAACTAACATACACATCACATACATACACACGGACTCCACATCCCCATACCCTGTGACTGGCTTAAGTACCATGGGGCCAAGATTTTAAAATGAGGGCGCCTTCTCACCCAAAATCTAGCATCAGCGGGGCTCCCATTATACATACACCAGGTTCATTTTATTAGACTCACTACGTTCATTAAGTTCATTTGTTACAGGTTCCAAAACCTGGCTCTGATACCACTTTGTAACACCCCCATATCCAGAGGAGCCTTAACTAGGCCTTCCTCAGCATATAAGGGCATTACCATCTCGGTTGGCCGAGGACAGTAATAATCAAATATCGATAAAAGAACTATTATGTTATATTACAAGTGATTTAAAACCAACTGATGATATAAAAAAAATACAACTCATAGACTACTCGCTATAACTATCAAATCTCGTGAAGACTCATACCTGCCCGGACTCCAGCTATCAACGACATCAACACCTGCTAAGACAGACTGCTCACCATAAGGGATCACGACAGACACATAAAACAACAAGACAACCACACAAGGTCAGTACTGAGATAAGACATGGCAAAACCAACGGCATCTAGTAATACAACACAACACAATTAGTCACACACACAATCACACCCACACCAATCAATCTCCATCACCGACTGTCCACTGGACCAGCCCTGCCAGTGGGGGACCGCAGCCGTACCCACCAAATCCCCTCTCATTATACTGAGCGATAACCCTGTCCCATTAATGTGCACATCCCCTCCCGTGGCGGGTTCCACGGAGGGCGAAACTAGGGCGTGAAGCCACTCCCGTAAGTGACTCCACTCAGCCGAGAACGCATCTCGAGAACCAGAGACAAACAATCAACAATCACAATACAACATCAACAACCGTCTGAATCAATCAACAATCACTATACAATCACAACGACACAATAACCAACACTCTAGACCATCTACAGAAACTGAGTAGGCGAACCTACCTTTAAGCAACCGCAACCAATCCACGCCAACATACGACATATCCAGCAATCAAGCAAAGCCTATAACCACAACACAATCATCTATTACTATCAAGCAAACCCTAATTGTAAGGACAAGGATACGAATGATGATGACGACATACCTACAAGGAGAAACCCGGCAAAAGACCGCTACCCGACTTAAGCTATGCTCTCCTAAGGCGAAAGAACCTTCAAAAGGCTTCCATGGAGGTTTTATGGTGAAGGGGAGGGAAAGAGGCGACTAGAGGATAAAAGGAATGAGGCGGAAATGATTTGCGGATTTAACAAAACGCGATTAAAAACCCTCGCTGAAAACCCGATACTCGATCGAGTGTCACACCTACTCGATCGAGTACCACCCTACTCGATCGAGTATCTAAGTTACTCGATCGAGTAGCCTCTACTCTATCGAGTACCTCGCCTAACCCACATCCCAAGGTAACTTTGGCACGCACTTCCAAAGACTATTACCGCTCCCAAGGCCAGTCAACGCTGGTCAAAGGGCCCCTAAAAGGGCGGGTATTACATAGTGAGAGAGTGGGTCTTAGCCTTAATCTCCTTTTTTCTTCACCAAATCTCAGCCTTCCATTTTCCTCATCCAAGGGTTATAAGGGGGACTTATGGACTCACACTTAGAAGGTGGACTCATATGATCCTAATACTATATATATATATATATATATATATATATATATATATATATATATATATATATATATATATATATATATATATATAAGAGATCAACTAAGGCCATTATATCATATTAAGTTCATAAGTCTTAATGTGGGCTGTTGGATCAAGCAAACCACTGGCCAAGATTGCGCAGAAAAGGCGCAGTAAAACCCCACTCAACTTATATTTTAGATTTACCCCTCTCCTCTTACCCACTAACCCATGCATGCTACTGTTATGTCCATCAGTCTGTCATCATTTCCCTCCTCATTTTCCACATAATTCAAAATAACTTGCGGTTTTTTTCCTCTATTTCCTATCATTTCGTCTTCCTTTTTCTTTCTTCACATTGCTGATAACTCCATTTTCATCACTAGCAATTAATTCCAACTCAACAGACGCCATTTTCATCACTACCAATTAATTCCAACTCAACAGACACCATTTTCATCACTACCAATTAATTCCAACTCAACAGACGCCATTTTCATCACTACCAATTAATTCCAACTCGCCTGCAAACTCGCCTGTCTCCATTTTTTTATAAGGTATTTTTTCCATTCCTTATTTAGTGATTTGTACTTTGTTTTTTTTTTTTAATTATTGCCTTTGTTAAACTATCATAAAAAGAGTTCATTTGATTTTTCAATTTTCAGTTATGGGTTTGCTGATGTTGATTTGTTCAATTGTTAATTATGGTTGTGCAGATCAAATACGAGTTCATTTGATAATTAACAATGGTTTTTGCCAAGAAAAATGCCAAGAAAACTTCCAAGAAATCTGAATCAAAGGTAAAAAATCTCGTCTTGTTGGTATAACTCTTATAGAATGATGTATAACTTCAATTAAATATATGCATAATTTTAATCCCAATTGTTTATCATCTACAGATGGATGTTGTAGAAAGTATTGACAAGGGACTTGATATCCAGGTTAAAAGTTTTGACTTTTATTTATCTGCAGTCAGTCGTTGTATAACTCTTTCTACGTTTTGAATAACTTTAGTACTCAATATGTATAACTCTGGTTACTAGATGTATAGCTCTTCTGATTCTGTGACCAATTCTTCTTTTATAATGTAAAACTCTAATTGTTATATGTATAACTCTACTTCTATTTAGTTTCTATGCCTAGAGTTATACAATATATGCCTAGAGTTATACAGTTTATACCTGGAGTTATACAATATATACCTAGAGTTATACAGTATATGCCTAGAGTTATACAATATATACTTTGGAGTTATACATTAGATGCCTGGAGTTATACCTAGAGTTATACCCGGAGTTATTCCTGGAGTTATACATTATACTGTATATGCTTACAGTTATACATTTTATGGCTAGAGTTATACATTATATAACTTTAGTTTTCAGAATGTCTAACTTTTGTTATTATATGTATAACTCTACTGTTATTCTGTATAGCTAACTTTCCTGATTTTTGGTGAAGGGTAAGTATATATATATCAAAATTTGTAATGTTTCAAGAATACAAAGAATAAAAGCTAAAAAAAACTAAACAAATTACACAATAGAGTCAAGCCACTGTTGATCAAAAATACTAAGGATCCTTCTATTCCGATGTAGCAACCGTTCTTTAGTCTCCCTCCAAACCTGATTCACTAACACCCTAGGTGCATTCACCTGATTGTATAAGCGTGCACAGTTCCTGACATGCCAAATTCCAGATATTACACCAACATAGCAAGCACCAGCCACAACTCTCTGCAGTCTACTCTTAGTTCTAGCTTTAGAAAACCAAGTGACCATATGTGTAACAGAGAACCTGATATGAATCTTCTGTTGCATCACCTCCATACATCGTCTGGTATACTCACACAAACTGAACAAGTGCTCATGATTTTCAGGGGCTATACCATAGATGAAGCACCTATTAGCCTGAACTATACCCCTTTTCTGTAGCCTGTCAAGGGTGAGCAACTTCCAGTGCTGACTAGCCCAAAAAATAAAAGAAGTTCTTGGGACGTTAATAATATTCCAACACAAGTGTCTCCATGGAACCTTAGGTGCCTCAACTCTTAGCTAATTATAACCATCAGCAACTGTGTATCCTTTGGGATTAGCCTGCCACTGATTACCCAAATACCCTGCCTTAAACACATCTTTAACTTGAGCAATTTTCTTCCAAGACCAGCTACAATCAGGGGGAGGAGTATACTCCTTCCAATCACAACCTTTCATATAAACCTGGTTAATCCACTTGACCCACAAATGATCCTTTTTAGAGGCCATCCAACTGGTGTATTTACCCAATAAAGCCTTGTTCCACACCTTGGCATTTTTGAGACCCAATCCACCTTCCTCTTTAGGTGTGCAACAAGTTTCCCATTTGATATTAGGAGCTTTCAAGTAAGAATCTCTACCACCCCAAAGGAAATTCCTGCAGATAGAGTCTACCTTGTGCATAATACCAGAAGGTATGAGGAATATAGATGCCCAGTACGAATGTAAAGTGGAGAGAACAGACCTTACCAAAATGAGTCTACCAGCATAAGACAATTGTCTTGCACCCAGTGATCTAATTCTTTGAACAATACTTTAAATCAATTTATGCCCCTCAAACTTGGTAATTTTCTTAGAAGAAATAGGTACCCCCAGGTACTTAAAAGGGAGAGTACCAATTCTGAATCCAGAAATATTGACAATGTCATCCATTAACTCCTTTTTAACTCCATTGAAATACATGTCAGTCTTATCCTTGTTCAGGGAGAGACCAGAAGTGGAAGAAAAAGTAGAGAAAGCTTTTAAAATCCACATAATAGAGCTATCATTACCTTTGCAAAACAATAACAGATCATCCGCAAATAAAAGGTGATTAAGCCTTAGTGGTCCACACAATGGATGGAATCTAAAATTCTCTTGTTGAGCAACCACATCCAAAATTCTTGAAAGGTATTCCATACAAAGGGTAAAAAGCAAAGGGGACATAGGATCCCCTTGCCTCAGGCCCCTCTTGCCCTGGAAAAATCCAAATGTATTTCCATTGACATTCAGAGAATAGGAAGGGGAAGTGACACAAGTCATAATAAGGTGTATGATCTTAGCAGGTGTAGACACCTCATTTCTGCACCTCCCGCAAACCACCCGGTGATGATTGAGCCGCATGTTTGGTACGCGGAACGATTTGTGACAGTTCGTAAGTTTATCGTCAAGTGATCGCTCAAACACTTGTGTCTACCTCTTAATTGTCATCTACGTGCCGATACGGTCATTTTGGCAGTAATTAGAGTACATTTGGAGTCTGGGTCAAAAACCGTTTTCATTTCCTATAACCGTCAAAACCCGAGTCAAAAGCAATGCGCTTGTCTACCTAAGGTTAGGATGTCACAAAATGTTGAGATTATATCTCATTTTGAGTCTCATGTCACTTCATTAGGCTAAACTAAAAGTTTACATTACAAATTGTGCATTTCATTTAGTTAAAATGACAACCCGATCTTTAGGCCCATTTTATGAGGTGATAACGACTTTTTTGGGTCAGGCCTATTTCACAGAAAGTTCTAGATCTCTTTCTTAGCTTTCCAACGCCACCGACATCACCTTATTCCGAGTCTTATAGAGAATGTTATGCCTAAAATACGACAGGCTGTCAAACGCGCTTTCTTGCGCAGGAGGAACTCGCTGAGGAAAGGACGCAGTAAGTGCTGCACCTCTTCCAAGGGACGCAGCACCTACTGCGCCTCTTCCTCAAGGCTTTCTTTTTGTCCAAGTTTCCGTGTTTAACCTAAGTCGGTTATTTTCGGATCTTTCTCTCCTTTCCATAATTCCGTCGTGTGATTAGTATAAATAGGAGCCTTCGCTCCTCATATTTCTCACGCGAGTGTCCGCCCTTCTCTTCTCCCTTTGCATTCTAGACCTTTGTTCTTACTTTTTGGCGTCTACGTGCTTGAACATTCGACCACGTAAGCTCGGATCCTTCTGAGTACCAGCCTCGTTTGCATGACCGACCAATTTGACCAACTCCACGTCAATCAACATAATTAATCTTAATCGTTTTCCTCTAACGAGGGCACTTTCGTCTAAATTCGAGTCGAGCATCACTAATCGATAACTTAGTTCATCTCGTTTCGTCATACATGTAAGTCTGAGGGTGTAAATCTCTCTTTTATTTATTGCTCTTTATCTTTTTGTATCATCATTAATGTAGGATTTATGTCGAAAACACCTTGTTAAAACCGATTTCTAAAACCGTGCTTTAAAATCCTTTTTACGGATTTCCAGAAGACAGACCGTCGAGAAAGGACGCAGCAACTTCTGCGCCTCTTCGAAGGAGCGCAGTTCCTGCTGCGCCTCTTCGTGAGGCTGCCGCAGTTCCTGCTTCCTTTCTTCTATCTTCGTCCTCTGTAAATTCGTTCGTCTTTTGTTTGTTTTCGTTTGTTCTTGTTAATTCTTTGTTACAACACCATAATAATTTCACATGTACATAATTCATCATCATTAACACGTTTAATTCATCATTAAATCCGACTTAAATCCCTTATAGTCTCATATTTGCGGGTTTTTGTCATTAAAATCAAATTCGGGTTTTAGAGGTTCGATTCATCCATATTGAGTCTCTGGAATTCGTCATTGATATATTTTTCATCTGTTATTCATCGTCGCCATCATTCATTCATCATTAATAGTTTGTTTAACCTAATTAGTTTGTTTAATTTGTTAATAACCCATAATTAGTCCATGTAAATAATTCGTTTGCATTCCGTCCCATCCATGTTTATTGCTTTTATGACCATTAATCACATGTAAATAACCTGTTAATCACTTCTATCCGAGTTAGTTATCATAATCAATCCTTAAAATCATCAATTAACATTAACGATTTGCAGTTCCGGCTTCACAGCCAGAACTCACCCTTGGAACAGACGCAGCAACTGCTGCGCCTCTTCCAAAGGGCGCAGTCCAGCTGCGCCTGTTCCAGGTTGATTTCTGCCTCTGAACTTCCGTTATGCCTTAACCTAGTTTTTTTAGCTTACGTATGATTGACTATTATTCGTATTATCACCTACTGATCTGCTCGTATATTCTTTCTTTTATTCCTTTTCCCAAATTATCCGTTTTGGAGGTATTTTCGACATAAATCATTGAACCTAATGTAATTATTGTAATTTTTATTATTGTAATTTTGTTTATTGTATTTATCGTATTTCTTCCATCATTTGTATGCCTTCACATGTAATTGAGCATTAAATCCTACTTTGACCCAATTGTATGCTAAATTACGTGTTCACCGACTTAGTCTAATCTTCACATGTTAGGATTAAAACTTGGATGTTGCATTGCATGCATATAATCGACGATATATCGAGTATAGATGATGTCCCTAATCTTTAGTAGAGGCCGCTATCGAGGCGGGCGGGATTAGGTGTTCGATCAAAAGAGCTTCCTAATACGTACCCTCACCCCTTACTCCAGATCTCTGTGAACATCCGTGTTCATTGGCATCCACGAGAGTCATTCTAAACATAGAATGCTAAGGTTAACGAGTTCTTGGTGTTCATGTCACTACTTTGTGTCTTGACATGGCACGAGGTATTCGAACGGTTTCCAATTTTCCACAATAAATTGGTGGCGACTCCACAAATGCAAACGCTTGTTTCCCAAGCGCCCCCGTGGCCCATTGTCCACAGTTTGGCGACTCCGCTGGGGACAATACACTTACGTGTAGCCAAGGGTGAAACTTAAACAAGGTTAGGGAATAGTTTGTACAAGACAATATCCGGTTTTCATAACTCGGTCTTCCTAGATCTTTTTATCCGGCCTTCCTAGGCCCAACCCAACCCATTCGACCAATCGTCCCGTCTAAACGGTCCAAATTCTTATTTGGGCCTAAGGATGGATAGCGATTGACGTCATCCATACCATGATGCTTACTCTTGTTTGTATCAAGGACTTTCACTACTTGAGGAAATGGACTAGGAATCGGCCTTACTCCTGTTTGGTACGAGCCTCTCCACAGACTTCGGGTTTGATTGTTCGGTATGGCAACCCACCCTTTAAACCAAAGCCCTTCTAAATGCACTCAGCATCCCGTTATAATGCTTGTATAAATGTTTGTACCTTACGTGATCACCATTTCTAAACGAAACCATGACGATTTTTGTAAAAATCAAAACCTATTTTCAAATGAAAACTTCGAAAAGGCTATTGATTAGCGCAAAACCCAGTCAAAACTCTGTCCGTTTGCCGAGTCAAAACTTCGGGCCTCAAACCCATTTCAAAATCCGTGTAAAAACAAAAAAAGTCAAACAAAAAAAAAAAAACAAAAAATAAAGTCCGAAAAAAAAAACAAAAAAACAAAAACATTTTTTAAATCAAAGGATTTTCAATCCATGTAAATGCGAATATGTAAATTCAATTGGACTAAGTTAGAGTCAAAATTCAAACCGACTATGTCCTAGTCGGAACTCTGTCGAGTCATAAACTCATCTTCCTTTACATTTTGGGTCTTTTCAAATTCAAGTCAAGTCCTAAGGCGTCACGCCGTCATTTTGGACCCCCTACCCCAATTCAATTAGGAGCTAAACATTTCCACACCTCGACCCACACATCGAGTCATTCCCATATCTGTTTCTTGAATTCCCCTAGTGACACGTTCGGGACACACATACACGAACCTCGAGTCAAGTCTGTCTTAAACAACACAAATTAGAATTAACATGTGTCATCAATCCCGTCAATAAAGTCAAACACATAAATGTCACTCTGTCAAAGTCAACACTCGAGTCTAAAATTATAGTTAAGCACCGTTAATTCAAACACGAGAAGTCGCTCACGACGTTTCACGAATTCACAAGTCAAGTTTAGATTTGTCATCTTGTCCCTTCCATTGTTTGTTGCCTTAGTATGTGTGATCCCATGTCGAATCGAGTTGTAATGCGCGTCATTTCTGTCGAGTAGGAATCCAGCAAGTTCTGTCAATCAGCAAAGTCACGAATCAGATCAAGCCACAATCGCCGTGTCTCTCCAAGATGTTTATGCCATGGTCCTAGGAGTTCAAGCTACAGTGGAAAATTTGAGCATTCGCGTCCTCACCCTTGAAAATGGAATGGTGGAAAAGAACATGCCAACTAGGGAAACCTCTAGTCTAGGTCATCCAAAGCTTACCTCTTGCAATAACCATCGTCCTAGAAAGCCGAAAACAGCTGAAAGGAAACCTGGGAGGCATCAAAGGTGCTTACCAATTTAGGCATGTCTTATGCCGATGCTTTGAAGAGACTCTCTGCCCAAGGCAAGCTACATCCAATAGGGCCAACTCCGGATCCACCTTTAGAGAAACAGGTGAACCTCTGGAAGGGCAACAAATACTGCTTATATCACCAAGGTAGAGGCCATGATATTGAAGAGTGTTTTCTCTTGAAACACACCATCCAAGATATGATCAAAGAGGGCAAGCTTCCTAAGCCACCTTCTGTCGGCCAATCCAAGAAAATCGACCCTCTTGGGTCTAATATCATTAAGCATGGCGAAGAACCATCTCTAGATTGTTCTCATCTCCTCAATCATCATGATGATAAAAAAATCAATGTCCTCGAAGATAAAGATATCCAAAATGGAATGATCATGCTTTCCATGGCCTTTAACAATAAATTCTCCAAAATAGAAGGAGCCATTGATAATCTAAACTTCCGACTTTCCAACATGGAGAAACAGTTTGCTGAAATGGGTAAGAAGCTTGATGCCCAACCTCTCAAAATGAAAAGTGTCCAGACAAACCCTCAACTTGACAGTCTTAAGGAGAAAGCAAAAAGCGAGCAATCTATTCCTACTTCTTCTCATCCGGGAATCAAAATCAACAAAGGCAACCTCATGGAGCCTTCGTCAAAGAAACCTAACAACTCTCCAAGATCACTCACAAAGGCTTTCGATAAGAAGGATACACCCTCTAGGAAATTTACCAACATTGGTATTAGATACAACGATGCCCTTCAGAGACTCATGGAGCGACGAATGTTGAAGCCTATAGGACCTACGCCCGAACCAGAAAAGAAATCCAAGTTTTGGGATGAGAATGCCTACTGCAAATACCATAGAGGCAAAGGGCATGATACAGAGAAATGTTACAAATTAAAACATGTCATTCAGGATATGATCAAAAATGGGAGGTTGTTTCTCTCAACCTTTAACTCACACGACAGGTTAGGCAATCCTCATGGATACACCACTTATCAGGAAACTCTTCTTGACTGTTATCCTTCCAGTGTTCCCAATAATGAGGACGGGGTGCTCAAATGGGTGAATGCTCAAAGTCGATGATCGGCCGATTCTTTGGAAGAGTAAACGTTCAAGCGTGGGCCGATGATTACGAGTCTAGATCTGAAATCGAGTCAAAGTCCGAGGCCGAGTCTTAGGCTTTCTATCCCATAATTTTGTCATAGCGTCTTTCTTCGTGTCCATTTCTATTCCTAGTGACAACCTGGGGGCTGTCCCACGAGTCACATGTCTTGTCGAGTCTATGTTAAATACATTCATTATTCATTTCAATAAAAATACACTTTTCATCCATATATTCTATCCTATATTATCTTTTATCCTTCTCCTGTGACAACAAGAATTGATTTGAGACCTTTTTGTTAAAAAAAATAATAACGACAACCACACGTTCCAAGTCGATGTGAGTACACTTAAATGATGTTCCATTCCAAGTTGTAGAGGACCTGAAACTCCGTGTTCTTTTCTTACCTATTCCATGTCTGGCAATAGAAACCCTTATTATACCCCAGTTTAGGACGAGCCTATCTCAAGAGATTCTAGGACGAATCCAGATCATCTCCCTTGTTGACAATCCATGACGGAAGGCAAGCCCATTCCCCACAATAAACGACCTGTGTTACTAAAGACCAACCCTATTTCACACCAAAGGCTCTAGTCTAACCCAAATCCATGGTAGCAATCAAATCCAAGATGATACGAGCCACGATCAAAGACAAAGGCTCAATCAAGAGAAATACCCAAGATCAATATCCGAAGCTGTAGTTATGCCTATAGCCCAAGACAAAAGAGACAAAAGAATAAGGCTCAATCAAGCAAGTCAAGTCAATATCCAAAGACAACGTTATCCTTCAAAACCTGATCAAAAATCTGAGCAGAAATCCAAGATATATTCTAGACCAAGAATCTAAGTCTAAATCAAAAACAAGTCTGAAATCAAATACTAAACGGAATACTCCTGAAGTCTATATAGAATCAAGTTACAGTATAG
The DNA here is from genome assembly GCF_048544455.1 of Silene latifolia. NCBI lineage: Eukaryota > Viridiplantae > Streptophyta > Magnoliopsida > Caryophyllales > Caryophyllaceae > Silene > Silene latifolia. The sequence continues at coordinate 63,790,620 of NC_133533.1, read as the reverse complement.
AATCAAGACATCAATGAAGATGGTTAGCTAGCACCCTCACTTAGCCTTTCACACATCACACCCTAAGTCCTTCTCGAGACCGTTACAGGGAGATAGTTAGGAATTTTGAGAATCCTCTCAAGCTCGTCAAGTATACCCATCATTTAGGGCTAAGACATGGAAACTTAAACCCACGTCATTTTAACCCACCTTTATGTGCTCAGGCTACATCAAGCCAAGAGACTCCATTTCCAAGCCATATTACAAGACATAACCCCATTAAGCCTTAACTCCACAAAATCAAGCTCCAGATATTTGTTCATCAAAGCCTCTTATCTCCAAGCTCCACATTCCAAATATCCAATCCAGTTTCACCTTGACCCAGACACGGAGTCTTCGAATACTTTGTTACCTAGAACGGGACATACCCATATCATCCTTAGGGTCCACTAAGTGTGCTCACAGGACAAGGAAATTTTTACAAACAAGTTATACCTCTTTGGTCTATGATCAGAGGGAGTTATCTCAAATCAATTCTTCGAGTCACCAAAGGAATATTACCCTTAACCCCTGCACTTTAAGGCCCTGACAACATAGCTTAGGCACACACCTGAACTACGAGCATGGTTTGATTTCACCTCTTTAGGTGGATAAGTAGGCAGTCTTTTCTTACACAAGAAGGATACAACCACAACACCCAAACAAAATTAACCAAACCTCTGAACTACGATCTGGTTTGATTTCACTTCACGTGGATATGTAGGCAGTCCTCAGGGACACAACCATCCCCACTCCCAACTTTCAATCTCAATTAACAACCATCCCCACTCTCAACTTTCAACCTCAATTATCAACCATCCCAATTTTTAACCTTCCAGCCTCAATTAACATCCCTTCCACAACCAACACCTCTATACTGGGGGCTCCTTATTGTCGCCCAACCTCTTTTTTTACCAAAATTCCAAAGTCATCTTCTCATCCTGGGGGCTTCTCTTCCAAGATGCCACCCTTCCTTTATTCCTCTAAGTCTAGCTAGTACTCGGTCCGGACAATGACAAAGATCTTAGATCAATTCTCCAAGTCATCGTGCCTCAAGAGGGGTCTCTTTTACAGCAAACGATGTCAAAAGATGTCCAAGTGGACAGATGATCCATGGCTCATGCCTTGCCTTTATATGCCTTCATCATTCTTGAAAATCTTATACCTTTGGAATTGATACGCATTGTCGCCCACACTTGGCTAGGGATTGTGCATGCTTAAGCAAGGTCTGTCTAGGTCATCCCTGTGTCACGTCAAACCTAAGTTAGTGTCGCGTCAGTCAAACCTAAGTCTACATTTCGCGTCGTGTCCTAGTAGGTCTGTGTCATGTCAAGTCCTATGTCTAAAGCCCATTGAATATGCATAACGCATTACAAACGACAAATTTCTTTGAACAAGTTTTAAACGATTTTTAAAAAGAAACAACTTTTGAAAACCTATGTGTTTCCTTATTCGAGGTCCATGTGATAATCGCTTACGTGCATATATTAGATTGCATTCTTGTGTGGCTACTAACCATGCAGGTAAGTATCGGGCGATTTATCAAGACCTCGCTTGCCACAACGAGCGAATATTCTTTGACAGGTGTTTCGACACACCTCTATTCTGTTCCCCCAGCGAGAGTACACGGACAGACATTCCCTCTCGAGGCATGGAGATCAGTTCCCGATTATGTTCCCCCAGCGAGAGTACACGGATAGACTTTCCCTCTCGAGACATGGAGATCAGTTCCCGATTATGTTCCCCCAGCGAGAGTTCACGGCTGACAGTCACTCTCTCTCGAGACATGGAGATCAACATTGACCCCAAATCCTTCTGAAGTTTGTTTGAAGCTGAACGCAAGCAGATTTCTCCCAGCAATTCCAGACTGTGTCCTGTTTGTCTTCTCCCAAAATCATCGTTTTATTCCCTAGTGAGAGTTTGCTTGAGGATAGAGACAGGCAGATACCCCCAGGCGAACCTTCATATCTTTAAGATAACCCTTTTCGGGATGAACCCTTCAGATCTTTTAGAAACTTACCTTCATATCTTTCAGATAACCCTTTTCAGGATAAACCTTTCATATCTTTCAGATAACCCTTTTCAGGATAAACCTTCATGCCTTTCAGATAACCCTTTTCAGGATAAACCCTTCAGATCTTTCAGAAACTTACCTTAATCTTTCAGACAACCCTTTAGATAACCTTTGGGATAATCCTTCCTTCAGCCTTCCCTTTAGAGAGAGTTATCCTTCAGCCTTCCCTTTGGAGATATCCTTCAGAGTTAGCCTTCAGAAGTATTAAGAAGTTTCTTCAGAATCCCTGTGACCCCTAACGCCTTCAGACACCAAGTTATCTTCAGACCAAAGAGTTTTGCCGAAGCGTCTTCAGTCCCGTTTCACCCAGGGATATCTCAGGTATGGTTTCTTCTTATGGTTGGCGAGCCTCCTTATGTAGCTTAATGGACTTTAAACGACCCTCCCTGATAGTCGACAGACTCTAAAATGTTCCCGACGATAGGTCCTTGGCTCAGACCCCTTGAGCCGCCTCGCATCGCCATAATCGTCAGGTTGTAATCTTCGATTGACCTGATGGCTATACTTTGACTTTCGCCTTGTCCAAGCCTTTGTCAAAGTGGGGGCTCTGTAGACACCTCATTTCTGCACCTCCCGCAAACCACCCGGTGATGATTGGGCCGCATGTTTGGTACGCGGAACGATTTGTGACAGTTCGTAAGTTTATCGTCAAGTGATCACTCAAACACTTGTGTCTACCTCTTAATTGTCATCTACGTGCCGATACGGTCATTTTGGCAGTAATTAGAGTACATTTGGAGTCTGGGTCAAAAACCGTCTTCATTTCCTATAACCGTCAAAACCCGAGTCAAAAGCAATGCGCTTGTCTACCTAAGGTTAGGATGTCACAAAATGTTGAGATTATATCTCATTTTGAGTCTCATGTCACTTCATTAGGCTAAACTAAAATTTTACATTACAAAATGTGCATTTCATTTAGTTAAAATGACAACCCGATCTTTAGGCCCATTTTACGAGGTGATAACGACTTTTTTGGGTCAGGCCTATTTCACAGAAAATTCTAGATCTCTTTCTTAGCTTTCCAATGCCACCAAAATCACCTTATTTCGAGTCTTGTAGAGAAAGTTATGCCTAAAATACGACAGACTGTCAAACGCGCTTTCTTGCGCAGGAGGAACCCGCTGAGGAAAGGACGCAGCAAGTGCTGCGCCTCTTCCAAGGGACGCAGCACCTGCTGCGCCTCTTCCTCAAGGTTTTCTTTTTGTCCAAGTTTCCGTGTTTAACCTAAGTCGGTTATTTCCGGATCTTTCTCTCCTTTCCATAATTCCGTCGTGTGATTAGTATAAATAGGAGCCTTCGCTCCTCATATTTCTCACGCGAGTGTCCGCCCTTCTCTTCTCCCTTTGCATTCTAGACCTTTGTTCTTACTTTTTGGCGTCTACGTGCTTGAACATTCGACCACGTAAGCTCGAATCCTTCCGAGTACCAGCCTCGTTTGCATGACCGACCAATTTGACCAACTCCACATCAATCAACTTAATTAATCTTAATCGTTTTCCTCTTACGAGGGCACTTTCGTCTACATTCGAGTCGAGCATCACTAATCGATAACTTAGTTCATCTCGTTTCGTCAAACATGTAAGTCTGAGGGTGTAAATCTCTCTTTTATTTATCGTTCTTTATCTTTTTGTATCATCATTAATGTAGGATTTATGTCGAAAACACCTTGTTAAAACCGATTTCTAAAACCGTGCTTTAAAATCCTTTTTACGGATTTCCAGAAGACAGGCCGTCGAGAAATGACGCAGCAACTGCTGCACCTCTTCGAAGGAGCGCAGTTCCTGCTGCGCCTCTTCGTGAGGCTGCCCCAGTTCCTGCTTCCTTTCTTCTTCCTTCGTCCTCTGTAAATTCGTTCGTCTTTTGTTTGTTTTCGTTTGTTCTTGTTAATTCTTTGTTACAACACCATAATAATTTCACATGTACATAATTCATCATCATTAACACGTTTAATTCATCATTAAATCCGACTTAAATCCCTTATAGTCTCATATTTGCGGTTTTTTGTCATTAAAATCAAATTCGGGTTTTAGAGGTTCGATTCATCCATATTGAGTCTCTGGAATTCGTCATTGATATATTTTTCATCTGTTATTCATCGTCGCCATCGTTCATTCATCATTAATAGTTTGTTTAACCTAATTAGTTTGTTTAATTTGTTAATAACCCATAATTAGTTCATGTAAATAATTCGTTTGCATTCCGTCCCATCCATGTTTATTGCTTTTATGACCATTAATCACATGTAAATAACCTGTTAATCACTTCTATCCGAGTTAGTTATCATAATCAATCCTTAAAATCATCAATTAACATTAACGATTTGCAGTTCCGGCTTCACAGCCAGAACTCACCCTTGGAACAGACGCAGCAACTGCTGCGCCTCTTCCAAAGGGCGCAGTCCAGCTGCGCCTGTTCCAGGTTGATTTCTGCCTCTGAACTTCCGTTCTGCCTTGACCAAGTTTTTTTAGCTTACGTATAATTGACTATTATTCGTATTATCACCTACTGATCTGCTCGTATATTCTTTCTTTTATTCTTTTTCCCAAATTATCCGTTTTGGAGGTATTTTCGACATAAATCATTGAACCCAATGTAATTATTGTAATTTTTATTATTGTAATTTTGTTTATTGTATTTATCGTATTTCTTCCATCATTTGTATGTCTTCACATGTAATTGATCATTAAATCCTACTTTGACCCAATTGTATGCTAAATTACGTGTTCACCAACTTAGTCTAATCTTCACATGTTAGGATTAAAACTTGGATGTTGCATTGCATGCATATAATCAACGATATATCGAGTATAGATGATGTCCCTAATCATTAGTAGAGGCCGCTATCGAGGCGGGCGGGATTAGGTGTTCGATCAAAAGAGCTTCCTAATATGTACCCTCACCCCTTACTCCAGATCTCTGTGAACATCCGTGTTCATTGGCATCCACGAGAGTCATTCTAGACATAGAATGCTAAGGGTAACGAGTTCTTGGTGTTCATGTCACTACTTTGTGTCTTGACATGGCACGAGGTATTCGAACGGTTTCCAATTTTCCACAATAAATTGGTGGCGACTCCACAAATGCAAACGCTTGTTTCCCAAGTGCCCCCGTGGCCCATTGTCCACAGTTTGGCGACTCCGCTGGGGACAATACACTTACGTGTAGCCAAGGGTGAAACTTGAACAAGGTTAGGGAATAGTTTGTACAAGACAATTGTCGGTTTTCATAACTCGGTCTTCCTAGATCGTTTCATTCAGCCTTCCTAGGCCCAACCCAACCCATTCGACCAATCGTCCCGTCTAAACGGTCCAAATTCTTATTTGGGCCTAAGGATGGATAGCGATTGACGTCATCCATACCATGATGTTTACTCTTGTTTGTATTAAGGACTTTCACTACTTGAGGAAATGGACTAGGAATCGGCCTTACTCCTGTTTGGTACGAGCCTCTCCACAGACTTCGGGTTTGATTGTTCGATATGGCAACCCACCCTTTAAACCAAAACCCTTCTAAATGCACTCAGCATCCCGTTATAATGCTTGTATAAATGTTTGTACCTTACGTGATCACCATTTCTAAACGAAACCATGACGATTTTTGTAAAAATCAAATCCCATTTTCAAATGAAAACTTCGAAAAGGCCATTGATTAGCGCAAAACCCAGTCAAAACTCTGTCCGTTTGCCGAGTCAAAACTTCGGGCCTCAAACCCATTTCAAAATCCATGTAAAAACAAAAAAAGTCAAACAAAAAAAAAAAAAAAAACAAAGTCCGAAAAAAAAAACAAAAAAAACAAAAACAAAAAAACAAAAACATTTTTTAAATCAAAGGATTTTCAATCCATGTAAATGCGAATATGTAAATTCAATTGGGCTAAGTTAGAGTCAAAATTCAAACCGACTATGTCCTAGTCGGAACTCTGTCGAGTCATAAACTCGTCTTCCTTTACATTTTAGGTCTTTTCAAATTCAAGTCAAGTCCTAAGGCGTCACGCCGTCATTTTGGACCCCCTACCCCAATTCAATTAGGAGCTAAACATCTCCACACCTCGACCCACACATCGAGTCATTCCCATATCTATTTCTTGAATTCCCCTAGTGACACGTTCGGGACACACATACCCGAACCTCGAGTCAAGTCTGTCTTAAACAACACAAATTAGAATTAACACGTGTCATCAATCCCGTCAATAAAGTCAACCACATAAATGTCACTCTGTCAAAGTCAACACTCGAGTCTAAAATTATAGTCAAGCACCGTTAATTCAAACACGAGATGTCGCTCACGACGTTTCACGAATTCACAAGTCAAGTTTAGATTTGTCATCTTGCCCCTTCCATTGTTTGTTGCCTTAGTATGCGTGATCCCATGTCGAATCGAGTTGTAATGCGTGTCATTTCTGTCGAGTAGGAATCCAGCAAGTTCTGTCAATCAGCAAAGTCACGAATCAGATCAAGCCACAATCGCCGTGTCTCTCCAAGATGTTTATGCCATGGTCCTAGGAGTTCAAGCTACAGTGGAAAATTTGAGCATTCGCGTCCTCACCCTTGAAAATGGAATGGTGGAAAAGAACATGCCAACTAGGGAAACCTCTAGTCTAGGTCATCCAAAGCTTACCTCTTGCAATAACCATCGTCCTAGAAAGCCGAAAACAGCTGAAAGGAAACCTTGGAGGCATCAAAGGTGCTTACCAATTTAGGCATGTCTTATGCCGATGCTTTGAAGAGACTCTCTGCCCAAGGCAAGCTACATCCAATAGGGCCAACTCCGGATCCACCTTTAGAGAAACAGGTGAACCTCTGGAAGGGCAACAAATACTGCTTATATCACCAAGGTAGAGGCCATGATATTGAAGAGTGTTTTCTCTTAAAACACACCATCCAAGATATGATCAAAGAGGGCAAGCTTCCTAAGCCACCTTCTGTCGGCCAATCCAAGAAAATCGACCCTCTTGGGTCTAATATCATTAAGCATGGCGAAGAACCATCTCTAGATTGTTCTCATCTCCTCAATCATCATGATGATAAAGAAATCAATGTCCTCGAAGATGAAGATATCCAAAATGGAATGCTCATGCTTTCCATGGCCTTCAACAATAAATTCTCCAAAATAGAAGGAGCCATTGATAATCTAAACTTCCGACCATAATGGGGCCGTGATTTTGAAATGAGGGCGCCTTCTCATCCAAAATCAAGCATCAGCTGGGCCTCCCAACATACATACAACAGGTTCATTTTATTAGACTCACTACGTTCATTGGGCTCATTAGTTACAGGTTCCAAAATCGTCGCTCTGATACCATTTTGTAACACCCCATCTACCAAGGAGCCTTAACAAGACCTTCCTAGCAGATAAAGGCGTTACCATCTCGGTTGCCCGAGGACAGCAATAATCAAATGTCGATAAAAGAACCGTTATAAAGATTACAAGTTATTTAAACCAACAGACTATACAAAAGATACAACTCAAGACTACAATCAGCTATGTGAAACTATATTTGCCATGACTCGTGATAGACTCGTCCCTTCAAGCACCCATCTAAAATCTATACATCAACCTGCTAAGACTGACTGCTTACCATAGTGGATCACGGCAGACACAAAACAAAGAGACAACACAACAAACCACACAAGGTTAGTAACTGAGGTAAGTAGTACAAAAGCAGACACAACACAATTACAGCAATCCACACACACCACCTCCTCAAACCAACCACACACCTCTGACTGCCCGAAGGTCCAGTCCTGCCAGTGGGGGACCGCAGCCGTTCCCACCTAAGCCCCGCTCATCTTTCCGAACGATAACTCATGTTCCTTAATATGCACATCCCTTCTGTGGCGGGATCCACATAAGACGAATCAAGGGCGTGAAGCCACTCCCTCAAGTGACTCCACTCAGCCGAGGACGCACCTCGAGAACCACAGACAAATAATCACAGCCAACTGTACAATCAACAATCACTAACTCCTATTTCAACAGGATGTTAAACAACTACCACAACCAATCATCACCAGTGACACTAATCCAATTATACACCAACAATATACTCTCTAGACAATCAACAGTACTGAGTAGGCGAACCTACCTTTAGCAAACCGCAGCGATTCTGCGTCCGATCACAGGATAACAATCAACCATCAAAACCACCTATAACATTCATTATAACCACCTATTACTACTACCATAACTGAAATAAAAAGAGACGATGATGATGATGATGACAACATACCTATACAAAGCAATCCGGCGTCAAGACCGCTACCCGACTCAGGCATCTTATCCCTATGGTGTAACCACTCTCAAAGGCCTCAAGGAGAGGAACTATGGTGGAGAAGAAGTGGAATGACGGCATTTAGGTTTAGGAAGAAAGGAGAAATGATTTGGTTTTCACGATTAAACGATTTATAATTCCCCGCTGCAAACCCGTTACTCGATCGAGTAAAGCACTTACTCGATCGAGTGGCATCTACTCGATCGAGTAGCCTCAGCTAGATCGAGTAACACGCACTCAATGACTCACATCGTCACAAGTCATCACTCTTAAGGTTTCCGAAGGTCAAGGTGGGTGTCTAAGGTCAGTCAACGTCGGTCAACGGGTCCCTAGAAGGATAGGTATTACATAGAGGCCGTCATCCACAAGAGCCAGCCCCAAGTTACAAAAGGCCTATCTCTTCCAAGCACCGTAAGCATCCCTTATAAACACCAAAAATTCTCCAGCGGAACCTCTGACAACCTCCGCGCGGAATCATCCTTCAGCAAACTGGTAAAACTACCTGCGTAAGAAGCAACGATCGAGCGTTAGATAAAGCAAAATCTAGCACCTTCCCCCCTCCCAGCAACATCAACGTCACCCCCTCATTGGGTCGGTTGGACAAACAACCTCTTGAAATAGTCTCGACGATTCAGGCTATTTCCCACAGTTGATCATTCAACCATCAATGGCTGGCGAGCCTCTACGCAACATTAACCCGGCTGGCAAGCCTCCACGCACTCGCAACCCGGCTGGCGAGTCTCTACACACCGACTACAAATAACCTCTTGGAGTAGGCCCGATGATTCGGGCTATTTCCTGCAGTCGATCATTCGACCATTTATGGCTGGCGAGCCTTTACGTAAAATTAACCCGGCTGGCGAGCCTCCATGCACCCACAACCCGGCTGGCGAGTCTCTACGTACCGACAATAGAAAACCTCTTGAAATAGCCCCGATGATTCAGGCTATTTCACGCAGTCGACCATTCGAGCATCAATGGCTGGCGAGCCTCCACGCACCCGTAACCCTGCTGGAAAGCCTCTATGTATCTTACAACATCAACATGGTTAGCGAACCTCTACGCGCGAACAAGAAGCAATTCAAGGATATATCTTGAAGATGCCTCGGGTATGACTCCTTCCTATTGCTGGCGAGCCTTTATACGTAGTCTAACGGACTTTAAACGACCCACGATGGCAGTGGACAGACTATAAGCTATTCCCGACGGGTGGTCCTTGACTCGAATCTCCAAGTTTCCTCGAGGTCGCCCTACCCGACGGCAGGTTCTTGGCCCAAATCCTTTTGAGCGGCCTCGGCGTCACTTTGGTATCCAGGTTGTAATCTTCGATTGACCTGGGGGTGTACTTTAAATTTCACCATGTCCAAGCCTCAGTCAAACTGGGGGCTAAGTAGATACCCGGTATCTATCGAATCCCCAACAAACACCCGATGATTATCGGATTACAACATGCTTAGGAATCACTACATTTGATCGATAGTTTATCGCATCGGAAAACTAAAAACGATTTCGAAAACGAAAACATTTTCAAAACATTTCAAAAATACCTGGAGTGTTTTATGCACGACGACGGGGTCGCAATGATACTAACTAGAGTCAAAACCGACAACGGGCCAAAAACCGACTCAAAATTCAAATCCTGACTCCATCAACGAGTCAAACCGAGTCAAACCCAAAAAAAAACCTCACACAATGCTTCCATGCTAAGTATACACGGTATACTTGGTGCCAAAGTACAAATCATATCCTACAAAACCTAGGATAGAACAAACCACAAATCCAAATGCGTGATAGTGACAAGACAACTCGAAGACCCGCGAATATACTCGCGCCTCTTCAAGCAGCCTTTACAATCACGTCGCCCAATACGCACAACACCACACAAATCCTCTATAAATACCCCTCAAATGCCACCATTTGAAGGTACGCGAGATTGATGTGACCATAATTAGCGCAAATTTAGTCCCCGAATTAGTCTTGTTCCCATGCTTTTTATTGCATATTTGGGTCATTTATTGTCTTTAGTTCTTTGTTTTGCATATTCTTTGAGGTTTTGTGTCCTTGGTAGGAAAGGAGTGCAAACCTTGCATTTTCATGGCAAAATGAGACTAAATTGATTGAATTCAATGACCAAGCATCAAGGAGAGACAAGATTAGAAGGCCTTTGTACATATTATAGTAGTTGGGCAATGATGAGGAAAGATCCTTGCATCCCCAAGGAAATACCCAAGGATTTTATGAAGAAAAGGGAAGAAAAGAAGAAGAAACAAGTCTGAGCAGCAATCCGTGCGGATTGCCAAGAAGACGCCCGTCACCAGCACTACAATCCGTGCGTCTTCTACCAAAGACGCCCGCGGGCAGCAGCTACCAGAAGACGCCCGTCTTCTCCCAAAGACACCCGGGCAGAGACACAGGGAATCGGCCGTCCCGACCCTAAGACGCACGGATTCCAAGGCAGCACAAATTCGTTTCTTCAAGCTTCAAGAAAGATGCCCATCCTTCAGAAAATACCGGCGTTTCCTTAAGTAGGGACTTAATCGTCATTTAAGCCCTTAGTTAACCCTAATGCATCCACCTAATTTCCACTATAAATACCCCATTAGTCTAATTTAAAGAGCATGTTCTTCTTATCAAATCTTAGAGTAGTTAATATCAATCAAATCTCTCTTTAGTTTTGTAATCAATAATTAATCAAGTTTTAATAAAAGTTTTATTTCCTTAATCTCTCTCTTGTTCATCCTTTATTTTGGGTAATTGAAGATTATTTGGGTTATTATTGGGAGATTGACAACCTCTCAATCAAGCATCAAGTACTTCTTTTATTCTTTGCTTTATTATTGGAATCATTAGTAGGTATAATTCTCTTAATCCCTTTTTAATTATTGTTAATTACTTTCATTTATTCATCATGTTTTACTTTGTTGGTATGATTGACAACCTTGCTAGCATGATCAACATGATAATGAGTGAGTAGTCACCTAGCTAGGGTTAATGGGTAATTAGGGGAAACCAACATGGGGAATGATTCATGCTTAAATTAATATGCTTTTATGGTTTATTTGCTTGCTTGTTTTGATCTCAACTCATGCACATGTTATGTTTGATGAAATGCGAGCCTATGAATCCTTGCATTTTTTACCCATCACCTATCTTTTCAATGAGACTTGTAAGACATAAACCAACTCGAGTCTCATTAGACCATGCATGTTGTTGAGTAGGAAAGACTAAGTCGACTTGTAGGTGTTGTACAATCTAATCGATTCGGCTACGGGACCCAAACTTTCCTAGGATTGTAAGATATAACCCAACTCAATCCATCACAACAATAATTGCTTGCTTATAATTTGAGAACATGTTTGTATGATCAATTCCCATGAATCCCCTATGACCCCATGACACCCTAGTTCTTTTTATCAATTGTTTACAACCCTTTTAATTCATCTTGCTTGTTTATTTTCATTGCTATTTATTTTAGTGACCTTCTACATCAACCCCAATTGTGACACCCCTAAGACACCACTAGTTTCAATAGAAATCTCATCTCAATTCCCGTCCCTTGGGATCCGACCTTTACTTGCCTCTTTACTAATTGTAGAGTTGTTTGTGAAGTTATAAATTGTGTTTTGGTCTAGGTGCTTCCAACGACAATTGTTCCGAAAAATAGAATATAGCTCCGACCCGACCAAAAATGGCGCCGTTGCCGAAGACGGTGTTAACTTGATTTAGATTTTCTTATATTATTATTAGTTTGTGTCTTTCTTTGCCTTGGGGAATTAAAACTCCTCAAGGTTTGTTCTAATTGTTTTCGAGTTGTTTGATATTTTGCATGTCTAGAAGGTCACAAGGTGATTTGTTACCTTTTGATCGTGAAATTGAAAGAACTTTGACAACTAATAGAAGACTTGCTAGGAGAAATTTGAGAGGTATTAGTGAGGTTGTAGATATTCAACCAATTATTGAGTTCATCAACCCTTTTGAAAGAGAAGGTGAGGAGAACCCAACACAAAATACCACAAAAAATCAACCCACAATGCCTAAGTTTTCATCACATTCCGTACCCACCGAGGAGAACCTACCCAATGGTACTCCCACACCACAACATTTGACCGGAAATTTTATTGCTAAATCCGCCTTTATCCAATTAGTCGAAAGGAGACCATTTGGGGGATGCCTAGTGAAGACCCTCATTCTCATATGGAGACCTTTTGTGACTATTGTGATGCGATTTCTCAAACCGGTGTAACACAAGACCAAATTCGATGGGTCTTATTTCCTTTTTCTCTAATTGGCACCGCGAAACAATGGTTGAAGGGCCTTGATAAGGCCACTCTCGGAATTGATTCTTGGAAGAAGTTGGCTCTAGCTTTCTACAAAAAATTCTACCCACCGGAAAAGACTAACATGCTAAGATCTCAAATTACGGGTTTTAAGCAAAGGAATGAAGAATATTTGTATGAAGCTTGGGAACGGTTCAAAGGAATTTGTCGCTCATGTCCTCATCATGGATTTAGCGAGTGGTTCTTGGTACAACAATTTTGGAACGGTCTATATGAAGATTCAAGGAACATTCTCAACATGGGATCAAATGGAATGTTCACCGAAGTTGATGACAATAAAACTTGGAACAAGATTGAGGAAATGGCGGTCCATAACTCACAATATAGTAGACCTCGCAAGGCTACTAGAGGAGGAAAGCATGAAGTGGACTCCGTTACTCAATTAGGTGCTCAACTTAGTGCTCACATTGATACAATCAATTTGAAGTTTGAAAAAGCTATGGCTAGACTTGAAGAAGCCTCAAAATCACCAAAGCATCATGTTAATGCCATGACGGCATCTTCATCAATCCCAAGTGGGATATGTGAGAATTGTGGAACTTTGGGACATGACCAAAGTGAATGTAGGGGAACAAATGAACAAGTGAATGCTTTCCAGGCATACAAGAGTGGTACCCCTTATTCCAACTATTACAATGAGATCACCAAATTCCATCCAAATCTCTCATACAAAAGCCAAAATGTTCAAAACCCTCAAACAACATACACCCCACCTCCCATGAGAAACCAAAATCAAAGACCCTTTTACAAACAAAACCAAGGTTACCAAAATCAAAATCCATACAATCAACAAAATGACCAAGGTTTTGATGTTCAAAAAGCGGTCCTCCAAATGCAAAAGAATCAACAAGAATTTTTCACTCAAATGCAAAAAGATAGTCAAGCAAAGGAAACCACCATCAACAACATTCTAGCTCACACCAAGATGTTGGAAACCCAATTGACACAACTAGCATCTTCAAGTTCACAAAGACAAAAGGGGCAATTACCACCTCAAAGTAATCCCCCAAGACATGAAACGGTTAGTGCCATTCACTTGAGAAGTGGTACAAGGTATGAAGCACCGAAGAAGCAAGTTGAGGACGAAGTTGTGGAAGCTAGTGACAAAGAAGAAATTGTGCAAAACTCCAAGGATGGAGAACCATCAAAAGAAGAAATTTCAAAGAAAAATGAAGACAAGGTCAAGGAAAAGGAGCCCATTGTGAGTAGACTTTCTTTTCCAAGTCGTCAAGCCAAGCCCAAATTTGATGACCAACTTGGAAAATTTATGAAAATTGTGAAGAATTTGGAAGTCTCAATTCCTTTCACGGAATTAATCAATCACGTGCCGGCCTATGCGAAATACATGAAAGACATCCTCACAAAGAAGAAGTTGATCCGGAAGCTTGAGACTATCGCCTTCACTAAGGTGAGTAGTGCAATACTTCAAGGGAGTTCACCTCCAAAACTAAAAGATCCGGGAAGCTTCTCAATACCGTGTACCATTGGCGACACCACGATCAACAAAGCCTTATGTGATCTAGGGGCTAGTGTGAGTGTTATGCCGTACTCTGTGAGTAAAAGGTTGGGGATGGGAGAGCTTAAATGCACCAATATCACACTCCAAATGGCCGATAGATCGACGAAGACACAATTAGGGATATGGGAAGATGTTCCCGTACGAATTGGGAAGTTTTTCATCCCGGTGGACTTTGTCATTGTTGATATGGAAGAAGATTCCAACATTCCAATCATCCTAGGAAGACCTTTCTTACACACCGCGGGTGCGGTGATTGATGTAAAACATAGAGAGCTCACTCTAGAAGTGGGAGATGAGAGTATAACTTTTAATCTTGACAAGACTATGAGAGCTCCCCGTTTACATGAACCGTGTTTTATGATCGATCATTATAGTCGAAAGGATGATAGGAAGAAGTCGGAACTCCAATGGAAGAAGAAAATTGAAGATGCTCCATTCAAAGAGCAAGTGAATTGTAACAAAGAGAGCTTGCAAAGCTCACCAAAGTCAAGCAATGAAGAAGATGGCCTCATTGGCCAAAACAAGAAAATGGGAGAGTTGTCTCCATCAAATCAAGAGATTTTCAATGATCAACTTAATGAAGTTTGTGGTCTTTGGGACGACGAATTTGAAGGGATTTTCAATCCCTATATTGGTAATGCCATCGATCAAGACCGACAACAAGGGCAAAGGTCTATTGAAGACCTTTATCATGACAATGAACAAGCTTTTGATTAATTTTTCAAGGTGTTGAGCAACATCAACAACACCTTGGACATGCCCCCTTGACATCTCATCAAGAATGAGAGTTTGGTGGAGTCCTCCCTAAACCACCATTTGTAAATATTTCTAACTCCCTAACTCGCATTTCAATTCTTAATTTGCATTTTTGTCATTTTTGGATTTTTATACTTTGATCAAGATAATTATCATGTTTGAGAGAAGTGAGGGAGGGACTAATAATTTCAATTGATGTGTAGTATTTTAGCTTAGTGTGGGGATAGCAATTGCCTAAGCTATACATGCCTTAGTAGTGCCCTCACAATGAAGAACACGAGATTTTGAAGAATGAAAAAATGACAAGGGATATGCAAAGTACACGAATGGAACTGAATCCGGGTAAAAGGGGTAGAATCCGAGTGGTTTCAAGAGAATTCGCCCGTCTTCAGGCAATCCGGGCATATTGGACAGAAGACGCCCGACCTTCTGAGCTGAATTTTTGAAACTTTGTGACTGTTAATGAATCCGGGCGTCCTGCAATAGAATCCGCCCGTCTTCAAAAAGTCGCCCGTCTTCACTGAAAGACGCCCGTCTTTTTGACTGAGGAAAACAAGAAAAATCCCTGGAAAGGAATCCGGCTGTCTTCGCTGAAAGACGCCCGTCCCGCATTTTCAAATCCGCCCGTCTTTGTTCAAATCCGCCCGCCATTAGGCGAGGATTCTGAAACCCAGAACAGGCAGAATCCGGGCATCCCGAAGGAAAGCCGCCCGTCTTCCCCCTGCATTTCAAATTTTTCGGGTTTATTATAAACCCCCTCCCACATTCATTTCTTCATTCCTTCATTCAAAACACTACCCATAAACCCCATAACTCAAAAACCCTCATCCTCTCCATCACAAAAACAAGATTCCTCAACAACATTCACCAAAATCAAATCAAAACATCCTTTTAACAACAAATCAATCACTCCTCTTTCAACAAAAATCAAAACCAAGCACAAAATCTTCAACCTTTGAGTCGATTTTTGAATTCATAAAGGCAAAGCCTTTCATCTTTAAATCGATTTGGGTACACTAGTAAATTGAAGATTTTCACTCTTTTCTTGGTTTATTCATCAATGGCAAGGAAAAAGGGAGCAACAAAAGCAACAAAGGCAAAGGCACCAAAGGCAAAGGCACTCTCATCAAGACAAAAGAGTCTTCAAGCAAAGAAAGCATTGGCTATGGTGGTAGCTAGCCCAAACTTGGAAGTGCAACAAGAACAACCTCCCATGGAAGCAACAACATCTTCTACTCCGGAAATTGCTCAACTTTCGAATTATCCGGAGGTAATTTTCATTTCCAAATCCCATAGGGACACTTTTGCCAAGTATGCTAGAAAATCATTTCTATCCACCAAGTTTATTAGTGAAGATGCCTTAGATAATTTGGGTGTCCTTGAGAAAACTAGAGCCTTCTTTAAAGCCATGGGGTTGGAAAAATTGTTTGAATCAAAAGAATTGACATACCCCTCCCTTACCTTAGAATTTTTGAGTTCTTTGAAAGTTAACAAGGTTGAGACTATGGAAAGCATCGAGTTTCGCCTAGCTAATGTGAGTAGGCGCATCTTCTTTGAGGAAATGCGTAAAGCTTTGGGTCTTAGTGATTCACCGAGTTATTTCAAAAATGTTGGCAAGTATGACCCCGACCCTTTTTGGGAATTGATTTCCGGAAGGAAATTTGAGAACTTTCATGCTAGTCGCGCTCTATTAGTCCACCATCCGGGCATTAGAGTGTGGCACAAGGTCATAGGGAACATCATCATTGCAAGAAAAGACACCAACCATTTCACCAAACTCGATTTTGTTCTTCTTGAGTCGGCCTTGAACATTGGAAGGGAATTCACCAAGCCTTTCAACTCTCTAAGGCTTTTGGTGGATAGATGGCTAAACATTGATTGTGGGAAGCAAGGCACTACCGTTATTGTTAATGGAGGTCTAGTCACTATCTTAGCTAAATACTTTGATCCGAACTTCAACAAAGATAACAAGTATGTGGCGAAGAAGGGTGGCCATCTCATTGATATTGATACTATGATAAACAAGTACAAGTGGGTCTCTCATAACCCTCTTGACACCAAGTATGGATGGCTCACTAGTGAGGCTAGATCTTTTACTTTGCCTTCGAAGATTTGTCATTTAAGTGTCCACCGGACCAACTATCTACTTCCCCTATCAAAAGAGGCCGAATACATTATCCGACAACAAAAGGGTGAAATTGAAATGCCCTCCTCTTCCATTGTCACACCACCCTATCCTTTCGAGTACCAAGAGTTCAAACCCAAAGGTGTTGAAGCAAGCAAAGATTATATGACTCTTCTTATGCAAGAGATGCACAAGCAAGCCTTCAAGGATCGGAAAGATGCTCACTTAGCCCAATATCCACCCCTCCTTCACTTAGCTAGGCAAGGACTACTTGACCCTTCATGTCCTTTGCCTAGTTGGGCGGATAGGGAAGTCTTATTTCCGAGTGCATCTAAGGGTGAGTTTCCGGGTGATAATGAGGTTGTCGGCGATGAAGAGGTTGATGATAACATTGATGAAGAAGCTAGTGAAGAAGGAGAAGAGGATGATAAGCAAGGTGAACAAGAAAGTGAAGAGGGAAGTGGTGATGAGTCCACTTCTAGTGAGGAAGATGATGATAGTGATGATATGATGGAAGATTAGCAAGCTTTGGAGGCTCCTACCCTCTTGAGGTTTGTCTATTTCTCTCTTTGTTTTATTTATTTATCTTGATCATTGTTGGAGTAGTCCTAGCACCATAGAGGACTAACACCTCGGCCCTATTGAGGTGTTCTCATTTTATTGTTCCCACTTTTGAAAATCCAAAATGACAAATTTAGTTTCATGCATTGCATCGTGTGTGCATGAACTACACCCAACCTTAGAACATTAGCAATAATGTCTAACTCGGTTTGGGGAAGTACATGCATACACAACGGGAGGTAATCTAAATTATCCTCTCCGTCATAAACAAAAACCATGCATCATGTAGTGTAGATTAATGTAGCTTGCATTTAGTGTAGAAATCATGCATCATGTTTGCATAATTTCCCATCATTTCGGCCATTGAGGACAATGCCCATATTAGTGTGGGGATGGGAATTCTAACTTAACTTTTATTCAAAAATCCAAAAAAATTGAAAAATTTCGAAAAATCATAAAAATTTGAAAATTAAAAAAAAAAAAAATACCAAAAACATGTTCATTTCCTTTGTAGTGTAGTCATGTATATATTAGTGTATATATTGTGTTTGTTCTATCCTTGTTCACATTGATCGACTACGCCACATCCGAGACATGAGGATAATGAAGACCGCATGGTATGATCTTTCCAATCTCCTTTTTCCTCTTTATGTTAATGACTATGTGGCTTTATTTTGATTGATGCGGTATAATAATGTGAACTTAAGACTTGCATTTAGTTTATATGTCATATTAGTTGGTAGAATCACTTGCATTAGGATGTATATAATAGTTGCATCATGGCATATAGTTGCATTTAGATGAAATATTTTAAAAAGTGCCTAATTGAGAACTTTGACAAGAGCAACTAAGTCATTACAAATACTTTTTCAACTTAAGACTTTGCCTACTAGAATGGATGTAAAACACCCTAGATTGTGTCATACTAGTGTCTTTCGACCCATGACCCAAAGCCTAGTCAAGGGTTTGCATGTGAGTCACCTATCTAACCCCGTGATGCGATGTGGACTTGGTTAACTTGTCTAGGTGACTTGATTGACCTTGTGGTATGGCAACCCAAAAATACTTTCTATCAATAAGTTTGAAGTGCTCATTTCAAAGATTTTGTATGTGGAAACGTTTTATTGCCAAGGAAACCTCAAATGTTATGAAATGTTGAAATATTGAGAATTTTAGTTGTTTTGATGGAGGCGTACCACTTCGATGTGCTTTGGAGGGGGAACCATTGAATTGGGCCCCCACACGGTTGTGAATTCAACCGCCTAGAGACAGAGTGACTATCACCTCGAAAAGCTATTGTCTAGAGGCTAACCGGTTGCCTAATAAGCGATTGGCGAAAGCAAAGGACATTAGCACGGAAGGGACAAACCCCATCTCTAATTTTTGAAATGTGAAAGTTGAATGAGGTCAATTTTTGAATACTAGTCATATCCACCCTTGTTTACAACGATTTGAGCATTTCATTCCCAAAAAGCCTTTTTGTCAAGCCACTTTGTCGAGCTTGGGACGATCCATGACCTTTACTTTTGTAGAGAACTCGAGACTTGTCATGTCATATGCTACTAGCATCATGGGGATCATCATTCCACACCATCTGATCGCTCTTGACGAAAGCATTTGGAAATTGAGGACGAAAGTAGTCTAGTTTAACACCATTTGGAGGTGATTTAGTGCCATCCTCTTAGCCTTAGTGATTTGTTGAACTAGTATTTGTGACGGAATATATGCTCTTAAATTTGTTCTCTTTTAGTTGACTTCGCCACTTGATGAGGAAGTGGCTATTCCTTTTGTAGATGCATCCATTATTTGATTTTGTGTGCTTAATGTTTGGATGTGTCGCCATTTTGGCAAGACCCACCTTGCCTTGCAAGAAGGCATCCTACCTCATGGTTGTCTTGTTGTGAGTTGAAGGGGCGGAGTGAGACCCGCTAATTATCTCATGTCGGCTATGTTATTAGGTTAGTTTAAATAATGGTCCTAGTCTTTGTCACCTCTTTACTCGGGACGAGCAAAGGTTCGGTTTGGGGATATTTGATGTGACCATAATTAGCGCATATTTAGTCCCCGAATTAGCCTTGTTCCCATGCTTTTTAGTGCATATTTGGGTCATTTATTGTCTTTAGTTCTTTGTTTTGCATATTCTTTGAGGTTTTGTGTCCTTGGTAGGAAAGGAGTGCAAACCTTGCATTTTCATGGCAAAATGAGACTAAATTGATTGAATTCAATGACCAAGCATCAATGAGAGACAAGATTAGAAGGCCTTTGTACATATTATAGTAGTTAGGCAATGATGAGGAAAGATCCTTGCATCCCCAAGGATTTTATGAAGAAAAGGGAAGAAAAGAAGAAGAAACAAGTCTGAGCAGCAATCCGTGCGGATTGCCAAGAAGACGCCCGTCCCCAGCACTACAATCCGTGCGTCTTCTACCAAAGACGCCCGGGCAGCAGCTACCAGAAGACGCCCGGGCAGAGACACAGGAATCCGGCCGTCCCGAGCCTAAGATGCACGGATTCCAAGGCAGCGCAAATTCGTTTCTTCAAGCTTCAAGAAAGATGCCCATCCTTCAGAAAATACCGGCGTTTCCTTAAGTAGGGACTTAATCGTCATTTAAGCCCTTAGTTAACCCTAATGCATCCACCTAATTTCCACTATAAATACCCCATTAGTCTAATTTGAAGAGCATGTTCTTCTTATCAAATCTTAGAGTAGTTAATATCAATCAAATCTCTCTTTAGTTTTGTAATCAACAATTAATCAAGTTTTAATACAAGTTTTATTTCCTTAATCTCTCTCTTGTTCATCCTTTATTTTGGGTAATTGAAGATTATTTGGGTTATTATTGGGAGATTGACAACCTCTCAATCAAGCATCAAGTACTTCTTTTATTCTTTGCTTTATTATTGGAATCATTAGTAGGTATAATTCTCTTAATCCCTTTTTAATTATTGTTAATTACTTTCATTTATTCATCATGTTTTACTTTGTTGGTATGATTGACAACCTTGCTAGCATGATCAACATGATAATGAGTGAGTAGTCACCTAGCTAGGGTTAATGGGTAATTAGGGGAAACCAACATGGGGAATGATTCATGCTTAAATTAATATGCTTTCATGGTTTATTTGCTTGCTTGTTTTGATCTCAACTCATGCACATGTTATGTTTGATGAAATGCGAGCCTATGAATCCTCGCATTTTTTACCCATCACCTATCTTTTCAATGAGACTTGTAAGACATAAACCAACTCGAGTCTCATTAGACCATGCATGTTGTTGAGTAGGAAAGACTAAGTCGACTTGTAGGTGTTGTACAATCTAATCGATTCGGCTCCGGGACCCAAAATTTCCTAGGATTGTAAGATATAACCCAACTCAATCCATCACAATAATAATTGCTTGCTTATAATTTGAGAATATGTTTGTATGATCAATTCCCATGAATCCCCTATGACCCCATGACACCCTAGTGCTTTTTATCAATTGTTTACAACCCTTTTAATTCATCTTGTTTGTTTATTTTCATTGCTATTTAGTTTAGTGACCTTCTACATCAACCCCAATTGTGACACCCCTAAGACACCACTAGTTTCAATAGAAATCTCATCTCAATTCCCGTCCCTTGGGATCCGACCTTTACTTGCCTCTTTACTAATTGTAGAGTTGTTTGTGAAGTTATAAATTGTGTTTTGGTCTAGGTGCTTCCAACGACAATTGTTCCGAAAAATAGAATATAGCTCCGACCCGACCAGAGATTCCGCCCCTTCTTTTCTCCCTTAACATTCTAGACCTCGACTTCTCGAATCAACAACCGACGCGTATTTTTGACCTACCGATTGAAAATACGAACCTTACACAATTTTTGGTACCGTCGCATGCATTAAATCACTTGACTTACCACTTCGACCAACTACACCATCACTAAAGAAAATCAACACTCCATATTTTACAAAAATGGTTTTATATCGAGTTTTTCGACTCACGAGTGTTTACACTTTGTCGATTTCTCGTCAAGCAACCTAGCATGTAGGTATGGGGGTTTAATTAATCCTCTTCTTCTATTTTATTTTTATATGTTTTCATGACTTTAACATGATAAAACATGCATAAAATGATCCAAAATACGGATTGATTGAACCAAAACCGAGTTTTGACTGGAGACAGAGGCTGGTTGTTGCCACTACGAACCTCGCGCCTCTTTAGGCAGCCCCAGTCAGAACTCAGACGTGTTTGAGTTCATCTTTCCTTTATTTCATTTCTTATTTGCAATCGGTTTTTACCATTTTAAATATTTCAAATCATTTTTATGATGAGCATTTTTAACCATGAATAACATTCACCCTTGGCTCTTCATGCCATGACGGTTTAAGCCGTGACTCGGTGATAATATTTGTTTAATTACGGTTCCTTTTTACGGTATTTTAAAGCCCTCTTATTCATTTGTTTACATTTGAAAAAATTATATTAGTCATACTTGGATAATAATCCTTGGTTCTACATACCATGCCGGTTTAACCCGAGTACGATAATAAATTTTGACTAATTACAAAGCAATGAACTTAATATAACTAGTTCATATCAAGCATTTTTACACTTTTTTTTACAAAACTATTCATGTCAAGCTTGCAAATCTGGACCCGACGTCGAATATTATCAAGACAATGATAATTACTCCGACTCATGTTCTTCATATTAGCACAAAAACGGTCTTAACGACCTTTTCAACAAAAGTGGATTTTAACACCCTTTTACAAATGATTTCTTAAACACTCTCAACAAGTAGGAGACACCCCTTTGGGTCGTCATCTAGCTCGCGCCTAAACAGGCTCTCTGAACTCCAGTTTTACAAACCTGGGCAGACCCCCTTGTATCGCCAACAGACTCGCGCCTCAATAGCTGTCTGGCACTGCTCCTGTCCCATTTCCAGCACTCGTCCAGGACAATCCCAACTTCGGTTAACCCGAATGCAGGACGGATCAAATTGACGAGTTTGCATTTTACACTTTGCATTCTAAAACATCTTTTTATGACAAATGGATCATGTTAAGCACCATAAACCTAACTTGGTAAATGGATGTTTAATTTCCGTCTTGCATGCAAATCAACATTAAATCCAACTCGACATCAATTACTTGATACTTGGATAAACAACCGACATAGAAAATCTCACATGTTTGGTTTAAACTTGTGAATATGCATTCATGCATTTAACCCATTTTATCAACTTTTGCACTTAACCAACCAAGATTGATCAGTAGAGGCCGCTACCGCCGGCGGGATTGGGTGTTCGATTAAAGATCTTCCTAATACGTACCCTTACCTCTTACTCAAAAACTTTGGATAGTGTACCGCCTTATCCAGGGCGAACGAGAGTCATTCTAGCGATATGATGCTAAAAGAGGGACGATTTCTTATCTTTAGTACCTATGTCAAGCACCGCTTTTTGCTTCGTTTGACCGAGGTACAAAGTGGACTCGAACGGTTCCAGGCATTCCATAATTACTTGGTGGCGACTCCGAACATCTCTAACAATCGTTTTGAGACCTTGAACGAGACAAACCGACCGATCTAAACTGATCCGATTGAAAGCATTTCTACGCCACCGAGCGTGGCTTTCCGACTGCTGCACATCCACAGATTGGCTTGGCGTGCAGATGGCTCATGTCCACATAATATGAATTTTAATATCAATAATATTAATTTTGAAGTAAATAATATATTTGATTCTTAAAGTAATGTTGATGTGAGTACCGGCCTACCGGGAGTTACAAAAAATATGAGACGAGTAATAAATGAGTGTTTGGGAACGTGGTAATTGTCTAACTAATCATGGTAAATAGAAACTCAATGTGGACAACAAATTGGAGACCAAAAAACATAACAAGTGTTAAGTTTCTCTCCAGTTCTTTTTAGCGGTCCAGATGCAATCATTAAACCATCTGACGGTCAAAATTTCAGGCAACACGGGTGAAGTGGAGGTAAGATAATATATTATATTAACCTGTTTGAGTAACCTAGTATAGTTCCCGTGCTACAGCACGATATTTTTTATATTTGTTTTATAAACTTTTTTATTAAATTTATTGCATAAATTAACTATACTTGCAGTTTAGTATTATAATGTACGAAGTACTAAATACAATCTTAGTAAGAGGTAGAAAACGAACTTTACTACCATCAAAAGACACTTTAAGTTAGTTATTTTTGTCTGAAACTAATTTTACTTTACTGTTAAAAATAACACTATAGTATTATATCATTACATGATATGACATTAAAATACAATTTAGTGATGTAAGATCTAATTAAAATGTGTATTACCTTATAACGAAAAAAGGTAAAAATAGTATACTACGCATTTAAAAAAATGATTTACAAATAATTAACTAATATTTTTATTTTTTATTTTTAATAAAAAAATACATAAAAATTTGTTACGTCCTTTAGAAAACCATATTTAGAGTCTAACTGATGAAAGATAATATAAAAAGGAGATTTGTGTAATTTTAGAGTGTAACTGATGAAGGAAGGACAAGATTTATGGAAGTAATTGTATAATAAATTAGGGATAATGATTATTTCTTGCAAAAGAGGTAGAATATATATTTAATATTGTTTCCGTGTATAGTTTTGAGAGTTACTTTCTTAGGCGGGAAAACTACTAAGAGTTTTATTCTTAGTAGTAAGGGGGATGGGCAGTAGACGAAGAGAAATTAAATGAAGAAAATCTTAACTCGATTCTTGTCCCATTTCAATCTCACTGTCAACCATATTGTTAATGCTTCCATGTCTTATTCACATAGCTAATCATGTCAAAGTATTTTGTTGAGAAATTTCGGTGAATAATTAAAAATATAAATGATCTTTCTTAAAGATAACACAAATTCTTATTTGTGACGGAAGCTATCCGTCACAAATGAGAGACGTGGCGAATAGATACCATATTAGCTAATAGTGGATTTCATGTTTAATATATAATATTATAGTGGGGGACATTAGGGTACATTGCATTTAATGCACACATGCATGAAAAATACCATCAAATCATCCTTTATTTACGTCAAACACACATCAAACAAGCCTGATTTCTCCTCCATAAACCTTATGCTCAATATTTAAAAATTCAATATTTTATCCCTCAAATCTTCATAATCATCCATTCAAGTTATCATCAAATTTTCATATTTTTCTCACATAAACCCACACAAATAAAATAAGAAAACAAAAACATGGTTGATGTTGATCACATGGTTGTTGTTGATATTGCCAACACGGCAATAGAGGATCGAAATAATTATCAAATTGTTGATGTTAAGAACGATGATGGTGTATTGCTTGATGGTAAAGACGATGATTTTGTGACGATGTTGATGAGCTAAGGTTTATATTGTGATTTTTTATATATAAATTTGTTTTTTTGTTGATGATATTTTATGGCAACAAATTTTTTTTTATGGCACAAGATTTAAGTTTGATGAGTTAAGTTTGATTACCGAATTGTTTTTGTAACACAAAATTTTAGTACATAATCTTTGTTGATGGGATTTTTTGACGATTTAGATGAGTAAAGGATTATATTTTTCAAGTTGTTGATCAGATTTTAGGGCAATTTTAGACCAATATTTGGAAGTGAATTTATGTTGATGTTGTTGTTGAATCAATTTTTGATAAAGTTTTTAGTTGATTATGAAGATTAACATAAACTAACGAGCTCAAATACGTCTATAAAACTGACAGCAGCTAATATATAACTTTCAAGAAAATGCGTTTTGAAAAGATTACCATTTTAGCGTACAGTTTCATTATTTTAGAATTTAGTGTTGTCATTTTAACCAAAGCTTAAAATTTGGTTGCTCTTGTCATAGGTACTGATCTTTCATATATGTTAGCATTGTGTAGTATACACTGTGACCATTTTAGAGTTCAGTGTTACTCTTTTAACGAAAGCTTATTATTTTTTTATCTTCTCATAGGTACTAATCTTTCATATATGTTACCATTGTGAAGTTTACATTGTGACCATTTTAGAGTTCAGTGTACTCTTTTAATCAACACTTAAACTTTTGTTGATCTTGTTATAGGTACTGATCTATCAGGGTGTGTACTTGGAATAAAAGCTACAAAATGGGAACACATCTTCAACTTGTATAAGAAACATTCGCAACTCAAGGGACTCAGTATCAAGAAATCAACATCTCGTAGGGCCGACGTGAAAGATAAACCGTTGATTGAGAGATACTTTAGATGCTCTTGCGAAGGTGAATATGGGAACGGGAGTAAAGTTGTTTTGAATGACGCCCATGAAGTCTTCACTAGCAATGTTAGGAATGCTTCAATTACTCGATGTAAATGTCAAGCTTATGTTAGGACGCAAGTAAATAATGACGGATTGTGGGAGTTAGTCCAGCACGTGGTCAAACATAATCACCCTTTCACACCCCTTCAGTGGCAGAATCATCATAGGTCGGAGAGAAAAATTACAGAAGCGGAGGGTGAGGTAATAAAGGCAATGAATGAAGCGCATTGACACGGTTGTCACAACCCTATCAAAAATAAAACCAACTGGCTTTCACTTATGCAGCAGAGGTAAGTCGAGTATCATATCCACAGGGAGGCGGTCACTATCTACTTGTTATTTGATCTATCTATGGTCACAAAGCAAAGGGGGTTTGAGTTGTTTTTACTAAACTAATAAACTGAAATTAAATAGCAAGGACTGAAATAAGAGATTAATCAGATAGAGAGAAATATGCCAGGATGTCGGTTCACCATGATATTACACAAGTCAGCTAAAAGTAGGTTAGCCGGTCTGATGTGAGAAGGGTAAAGGAAAGGTCCTCTCGGTCCGCTATCCGCCCTAAAATACTACAAAATTAGGTCTCGCCCTCATTAGAGTAGCCTATTGCTCATAACAGGTCTGTTCATTCCAATCTCTCGATCTAGGTCTGAATTTAACCAGTTTAATTAATTCAGTTGCATGCATTCAACCTAATAATTACAGTTATATTGCTATAAAATAATTATCACATGTAAACCTCCTCAACCAACTATCGCATCATTGTTGTACTACCATGGTTCCCCTAATCCTGATGCAATATTATTTGGAGTATTAGTATTAATTTTACTATTATGAAAGGCGATTTAGGGTTATTGTTCTTGACTTGCAATGGCTAGGAATAAGAAGAATGCTCCTAAATCTAGTAGAATAATACGATTAATATCACAAAAAACCACTAAAAATCTACAAATTAATACTAATACTCCAAATAATATTGCATCAAGATCGAGATTTCAGCCTATTTGTTCATCTCATGATGTTCTTCTGGACAATTCTCTGGATGTGCACACTGAAGAACAATTTTCTGTGATCCGACCTTACAATCTGAGTCAGGGAATGGATTCCATTTCTGAAGAAGTCAGTGAGGATGATGAGAATTGGGAGGAAGTATCACGAAGAGGTAAGTCGTCTAATTATGCATCTTCGCGGGTGAGTCAACTTCAACTTTCTAATAGTGATGTTGAGTCTGAACTGAAATTTTGGTCTATGGCGGTATACTATTATGTCTTAGGAGCTAACCCCCCTTTTAAGGTCATTGATGGATTTGTTAAGAGGGTTTGGGGTTACACTGACTATGACTAGTTATCCTTTAATTCGAATGGTACTTTTTTTGGTAAGGTTTAAGACGGAAGAGATGAAGTTACGTGTGTTACAATCAGGACCCATTTTCTTTGACAATAAACCTGTGATTGTTAAGGAATGGACTCCTGATTGCAAAATGGTTAAGGAGTCTGTTGATATGGTTTCTATTTGGATTCGCTTCTATGGCCTTCCATTGAAGTTTTGGGGAAATGCACTACTGAAAATTGCAACTCTTGTAGGTAAGCATGTAATATGTGATAGTAATACACTCCTTAAAACTTTTTTGGGTCATGCTAGCGTCATGGTTGAGGTGAAGGTAGGAGCTGCCTTGCCTGATGTTATTGAATTCCTTGATGAATTGGGTGCAGCACAGAGACAAATAGTGCATTATGAGTGGAGACCTATAGTATGCACTGATTATAAAGCCCTGGGGCATTATGCTAAGGACTGCAGGAAGAACCACCTGAGGAGGCCATCTAAGAAGGTTTGGGTCCCTAAGAAACCATGTCCTTCTAATCAGGTCCCTAAAGTTAACACTCCTGTGGTTGATGTTCCAAATGTGGCAGCAGAACCTGTGGTGGAACCTGTGGCTGCTGCTAGTGAGGGAACATGCCAAATCATGAATGTGCCACCCAGGATCTTTAGTGGGGGATTTGAAGGTCTGGTTACTCCTATGCCTACTGTTTTTAATTCTTTTACTCCTGCCAGGATTATTACTAAAATGACTAAGTAAGAGGGAGTTAGTTTTAGTGGGAGAAGAACTTTTATGGAGGTGTTGGAACATTCAGTTCACTATACGAAAGTCCTTGAAGGGGAAATGGAAGGTGCACCTATTACTATTGAAAATGGGTAGCATAGGGTTCTGGAACGTTAGAGGTATGAATAGTATGAATAAGCAGGCTGACATTAAATGGTTTCTGCATACAAATAATGTAGGATTGTGTGGGCTATTAGAAACTAGGGTACGTACTGGTTCTATAAATAAAGTTCATCAAGGGATAGGTACAAATTAGAAGGTAGTTCATAATAATAATGCACATGATGGTGGTAGGATCTTGGTAATTTAGGACCCTGCTATCTACTGTGTTGATATTCTAGAATGTGAGGCTCATGTGATTCATTCCAAAGTCACTTCTGCATTCTGGCAATGTTTGGTGGCTCTCAATGGTTTATGGTTACAATAAGGTTCATGAAAGAGTGCCTTTATGGAGGTCCTTGTCTGCAATGAATGCTGCTGTTAATGGACCTTAGGTTGTCATGGGGGATTTTAATAATATTCTTGCTCTGAATGAAAGGTTGGGGTCTGAAGTTTCCAATTATGAGATCAGAGATTTTTAAAATTGTGTGACTGATTGTGGTTTGGTGGATGTTCCTGCATAGGGGGGGCATATTTTACCTGGAATAATAAGCATGATCTAGGAGATATGGTGTTTAGTAGAATTGATAGGATGATGAGCAATGATGAGTGGCTACTGCAATTTGCTGATGTCAGCATTATGTTCCACCCTGAAGGCCTCTTTGACCATTGTCCCTGTACTATATCTTTGGCAACTAGTGGAATTAGAAGAAAAGGGAATTTCAAATACTTTAACATGTGGGGTAAGGATCCAGATTTCTTACATACAGTTCGGGAGGTTTGGGATACTGAAGTTGAGGGATACAAGATGTTTCAACTTGTCAAGAAACTAAAATGGCTTAAACTACCTCTGAAAAGGCTTAATGGGAGTGCATTTGCTAACATAGAGACATCTGCTCAAGTGGCTCAAATGCATATGTTCTCTATGCAAAAGAAGCTTCATGAGGACCCATTAAATCTGGATGTCCAAATTGAGGAGAAAGCAGCGTGTGCTAGTTTTATATTACTGCAAGAGGCCAGGAGAAGCTTCTTAAGTCAGAAAGCAAAAGTTTAATGGATGGCTGAGGGAGATGATAATACTACCTATTTCCACAGTATGATTAAGGCAACGAGGCTACAGAACAGAATCCTGAGTATCCAAGATATGAATAGGACTCAGTATAACCAAAGTGAGGATATTGAGAATGCCTTTGTTACTTATTACAAGGACCTGTTGGGGACTAGTAAGAGAGTTGAGGCAGTCCACATTCCTACTGTGCAAAAAGGGAGAGTGGTCTCTGAGGAGCAAGGTATTGATATGATTAAGGAGGTAACAGTACAGAAGATCCATGAAGCTTTGAAAGCTATCCCAGCTAACAAGGCTCCTAGGACTGATGGGTACACCTCCCAATTTTTTAAGGATGCCATGGAGATTGTTAGTACTGATGTGGTAGATACAGTGCAAGAGTTCTTCACTTCTGGCAAAATGCTGAAGCAGATTAATGCTACAACACTTACTCTTATACCTAAGAAAGCTAGACCTGAGACTGTTGCTGATTTTAGACCCATTGCTTGCTGCAATGTGGTCTATAAGATTATATCCAAGGTGATTTGTAATAGGATTGCTACAGTTCTACCCTCTATCATTTCTGAAACTCAGAGTGCTTTTATTAAAGGGAGGGATATTATGGATAATATTTTAATTTGTCATAACCTTGTAAGACTCAATAAGAGAAAAGCCTGCTCTCCAAGGTGTATCATGAAGGTGGACTTGAAAAAAGCATATGATTCAGTGGAGTGGAGGTTTATTGAACAAATGCTACAAGCTCTGAAGTTCACTGATAAGATGGCGAAGTGGATTATAGAGTGTGTGTCTACCCCTTGGTTCACTATATCTCTCAATGGGTCAACTTTTGGTTCTTTCCAGGGGAAGAGAGGGATTAGACAAGGAGACCCTATGTCTCCCCTCCTCTTTACCATTGGTATGCAGTATCTAAGCAGGGTTTTAACTGAAGTTACCAGTAGTTTGGACTTTAACTATCACCCACGTTGTAGGGCTTTGCATCTGACCCATTTATGTTTTGCAGATGACTTGTTGATGTTCTGCAGAGGGAACAGGGGCTCTATATCAATCATTCTTAGAGTCTTTGCCACCTTCTCTGCTGCTTCTAGGCTTGTAATGAATAATGAGAAATCTGAGATTTATTTTAATGGTATGGCTCCTGCTGAGGTGGACTATATTTTGCATATATCTGGGTTTAAAGTTGGAGTGTTCCCTTTTCGTTACCTGGGTATTCCTATCTCTTACAAGAGGATGGTTTTAGGTGATTGCACCAGACTGATGGAAAAAGTGGTAGGAAGAATCAGGGGTTGGGGAGCAAAAAAAACTTAGTTATGCAGGCAGGCTCGTGCTCATCAGGGCTATTTTGACTCAGCTGCATACATTCTGGACTAGAGTTTTTGTGATTCCTCTTACTGTTATTGATAGGATTTAGGGGGTTTGCAGGAACTACCTTTGGTCAGGGTCTGATCAATATTTGAAAACCTTTGCTGTGGCATGGGAGAAGATTTGCAATGAGAAGAGGTATGGGGGTTTGGACATTGTGAATGCTAGGTTATGAAATCAGGCTGTTATAGGCAAGTATACCTGGTGGCTGGCAGCAAAAGCAGATCATATGTGGATTAAATGGGTGGACCATGTCTATATGAAAGGAAGGGAATGGCATGAGTAAATCCCTACTACTAATTCAAGTTGGACTTGGTGTAAGATTTGCCAGGTAAGAGATATTTTGAAACCTGGTTATACTAATGGAAAGTGGCTTGACAACAATGGTGTTTACTCTGTGTCAAGTGGATATTAGTGGTTATGTGGCCAGCATAATAAGGTTCATTGGTGTCCTCTAATCTGGAATAAAACCAGTATTCCTAAACACTCTTTCATTGGCTGGTTGGTTGTCCAGGAGAGGCTTATGACCAGGGAAAGGTTGCTCAAATTTGGCATGATTTCTGATGGTGCATGCTTCTTCGGTCAGACCCATTTAGAGACTCATCAACATTTGCTCTATGACTGTCAGTTCAGTTAGCTATGTTGGGATCTTTTGCGAGATTGGCTTGAGATTGATTTACCCACTATTGGACTCATTGACTGGTGTATAAATTGGAGGTGCAAATCTCTTATGAAGAAACAAATTGTGTTTGCTGCCATAGTGGCAGTATGGTACCATCTCTGGCATGCTAGGAACATTTGTAGACTGGAAGCTATGATGATTTCACCCTCTACACTTATCAAGCAGGTCAAACAGGATATCTGCAGAAGGTGTAAGGATAGAGTTTGGTCCCTGAAAGCTCACAAATTACCGTGGGAACCAAAGTATGATTTGTTAGTTACTAGTTAGTTGGGAGTCTGTTGACTTGTAATTGGTAGATTGGTGTGATGATTTGTAATGAACTATCATATTTATGAGCTATAATATATTTCACATTCCACCAAAAAAAAAATTAGATAAAACAAGAACAAAAGATAAAATAATAGTAAGCATATGGTATAAAGATGATAAAAGAGAAATAAAACTTAGAATAAAGAGAAGAAAGAATTACAAAAGTTTGATATCTGGAAAAGAGAAGCAAAGCAACGTTCAACGGGAAAAAGGGTTCAAGAAATATGAAAAGAGATGCCTAAACCTAATTGAGTCTCTCCTATTTATAGGAGAGATACTTATTCAACCTAAATACGATAATAAGATATTAAAATCTTGCGTCAGATAGAAAAGTACTCGATCGAGGACATTAGAACTCCTCGATCGAGTAACTCCTAGCAAAAACCACTCGATCGAGGATATTAAGTACTCGATCGAGCACTATCAAAAAGGCACCTCTCGATCGAGGACTTTAAGTACTCGATCGAGCACTATAGTACTCGATCGAGTGGTTTCCACCACATAATTCCTGCTTCGCACACTGAACTTCAAACGGTCACCATTTCTTCGTTACTTGGGAAAATTAGGCGTTTTCGGTGGCGTTGGAAAGCTAAGATATAATATTTCATCTCCAATTAGAATCACCTGATTATCATTTGTGGAACTCGAGATATGGCTCTTCAAAGTAGGCACTAGTAATTTGAAACTCTTTTGATGCAGGAGCAATGTCGAGCTCTAGCGCTCTCTTATTTAACGCTGGTCCGAATCCTTATTTTGGCACTAAAATAAATGCGAGCTATGTCACAATGATAAGTTAGACGTCCTTTGATAGTCCAACTGCTCAATAAGTCGTATTCCTACAGTCCATCAAGAAATAATGCGAAGTCAAGTTCGTCGGTATTAGCACAAGCTAGCTCAAATCCGTGAGGGCCCAAGAAGTGTCGTCCAAAAGAAGAAGAGTGCCGCCCAAGGGAGAGGATGAATCTAGTCTTCCTCACCTAGTTTTTATAAAAATCTAGCATATTTTTCTACATATTCTTAAATAATGCCTTGGAGCCCAAGCACATTTAGGAAATTGCCCCTAGCATTTAATGTTGCCTTGGAGCCCACATCTTTTGCTATATATGGGCCGGAATACCCCCTTTGTAAATCATCCAAAATTCAGAAATAAAAACCGAAGTGTTGAGATCTTTTCTCAAACTTTGAACTCTTGCGAGCGTTCTTGTCTTCCTTGCGAGTTTGGCGCCTTATTTCATCCTTGTTTACTGTGTGTTCTTGGTTGAAATATCCTTTGTTTCCCTCCTTGTTCCTGTGTGACCTTAGTTGAAAACGTTAGTTTTAGTTGAGTTGTCTTGCGAGGTTTCTTAACTAATCCATATCCATTTTACTTTAACATTTTTCGCTGCAATTTAAACTCTAAAAACACCAAAAATATCACTCATAATACTTCACCAAATCAGGCCCTTGTCGAACAACTCGGTCTACATCTGATTGGTGGTTGTTTTACATCAAATTGGCATCAGGGCTTCGGCTTTTGATTTTCCATAAGCAAGACGATCCGTAGCTGGTGTTATTGTCTTAGGAGATTGAAAAATGTCTTCTAATGATGGTTCATATCAAGAACCATGGGAGGAACGTATGGATTACTTAGCAAAACGAATGGCACAAATGGATTACAAGATCGATCAGATTTGTAATCATACTCTTAGAAAGAAAGGAAGGAGGCACGTTGAAAGTTCAGATTGCGATGAGAGCCATCATTCCATTCCTGAACCAAGGAGGAATAATGATGATGATCGTGGATTAAAACTTGATATCCCGGAGTTTGAAAGGGAACTTGAAGCTGAAAAATTCTTAGATTGGGTGAGACAAGCACAGAGAGTCTTTGAATATAAAGGCTATAATGAACACAAGCAATTCAAGGTTGCTACCTTGAAAATGACCAAGTATGCATCCTTGTGGTATGAGAACCTTAAGAAGCAAAGAAGGCGTGAAGGAAAAAGTAAGATTGAGACTTGGAATAAGTTGAAGAAGCACTTGCAAAAACGCCTCATGCCAAGAGACTATGAACAAGAACAGTACTTGAAGCTTACATCTCTTTCTCAAGGTAATTTAAGTGTGATTGATTACATTAAAGAGTTTGAAAGACTATTTATGGCGTGTGATCTTGAGGAACGGGAGGAGATGCAAATTGCCCAATTCATTAATGGTTTGAGTCCTTTATTGGCCCAACGAGTTGAAGTTCAGAATTTCCTTGATTTTAATGATGTGTGTAAGCTTGCTCTTAAGTTTGAAAAGCAGGACAAACGAAAGAAACCCCTGGTTGCTCGAGATGGTTCTAAGGGTGTTAATCCTTTTTATAAGTCAAGCGCTACATCATCGTTCAATAAGGAAGCCAAAAAGGAAGAAACCAAAGACAAAGGCAAAGGAGTTGCTACTGATTTCAAAGATATGCGTGCTAGGAGATGCTTTAAGTGTCAAGGTTATGGACACATCGCTAATGAATGTCCCCAAAAGAGAGCGCTTACTCTTCAAGAGTTAGGTGAGATTACTGATGCGATCCCGCTAAGTGTTCACAAATTAAGATGTGGTCGTTGGTCACGGTCGAATCAAAACACAATTTATAGCTTAACAAGCAACTCTACAATTAGTAAAGAGGCAAGTAAAGGTCGGATCCCAAGGGACGGGAGTTGAAATGAGATTTCTATTGTAACTAGTGGTGTCTAAGGGGTGTCACAAATTGGGTTGATGTAAAAGGTTACTAAACTAGAATAACAATGAAAATAAACAAGCAAGATGAATTAAAGGGGTGTAAACAATTGATTAAAGGCACTAGGGTGTCATGGGGTCATAGGGGAATCATGGGATATGATCATACAAACATGCTCTCAAATTATAAGCAAGCAATTATTGTTGTGATGGATTGAGTTGGGTTATATCTTACAATCCTAGGAAAGTTTGGGTCCCGGAGCCGAATCGATTAGATTGTACAACACCTACAAGTCGACTTAATCTTCCCTACTCAACAACATGCATGGTCTAATGAGACTCGAGTTGGGTTATGTCTTACAAGTCTCATTGAAAAGATAGAAGATGATAGTAAATGCAAGGATTCATAGGCTTAGCATTTCATCAAATATAACATGTGCATGAGTTGAGATCAAAACAAGCAAGCAAATAAAACATGAAAGCATATTAATTTAAGCATGAATCATTCCCCATGTTGGTTTCCCCTAATCACCCATTAACCCTAGCTAAGAGACTACTCACTCATTATCATGTTGATCATGCTAGCAAGGTTGTTAATCATACCAACAATATGAAACATGATGAATAAATGAAAGTAATTAACAATAATTAAAAAGGGATTAAGAGATTATACCTACTAATGATTCCAATAATAAAGCAAGAATAATAGAAGTACTTGATGCTAGATTGAGAGGTTGTCAATCTCCCAACAATAACCCAAATAATCTTCAATTACCCAAAATAAAGGATGAACAAAAGAGAGATTAAAGAACTAAAACTTGGATTAAAACTTGATTAATACTTGATTACAATATTGAAGAGAGATTTGATTGATATTAACTACACTAATTATTGATAAGAAGAACATGCTCCTCTAATTAGACTAATGGGGTATTTATAGTGAAAATTAGGGAGGATGCATTAGGGTTAACTAAGGGCTAAACTAGTAATTACACTTTTTAAGTTGAGCAAGGAGGACCCGGTATTTTCTGAGAGAAGGGCTTCTCTTTTCGTAGCTTGAAGAAGACAATCCGTGCTGTGAAGAAATCCAAGCGGAATAAGGTCGGGACGGACGGATTTGGGCGGTGGAATCCAAGCGGATTATGAGGAATCCGGGCGGATTGTTGAGGGGGAATCCGAGCGGATTCAGGCATGGGACGCTCGGATTGTGCAGGGCTGGACGGGCGGATTGTTGACAATTCGCTCGGATTGTCAGTCAACATCAATTCTTCTTCTTTTCTTCATAAATTCCTTGGGGATTTCCTTGGGGACTCAAGGATCTTTCCTTAACATTGCTCTTCTACTATAATATGTACAAAGGCCTTCTAATCTTGTCTCTCCTTGATGCTTGGTCATTGAATTCGATCAATTTAGTCTCGTTTTGCAATGAAAATGCAAGATTCTTACTCCTTTCCTACCAAGGGATCAAAATCTCAAAGAATATGCAAAACAAAGAACTAAAGATAAGAAATGACCCAAATAAGCACTAAAAAGCATGGAAACAAGGCTAATTCGGGGGCTAAATATGCGCCAATTATGGTCACATCAAATATCCCCAAACCGAACCTTTGCTCGTCCCGAGTAAAGAGGTGACAAAGACTAGGACCAATACTAACCTATCCTAATGATATAGCCGATATGAGACAATTAGCGGGTCTCACTCCGCCCCTTCAACTCACAACAAGACAACCATGAGGTAGGATGCCTTCTTGCAAGGCAAGGTGGGTCTTGCCAAAATGGCGACACATCCAAACATTAAGCACACAAAAAAACATAATGGATGCATCTACAAAAAGAATAGCCACTCCCTCATCAAGTGGCGGAAATTATCTACAAGGGAAGCAATTCGAGGGTACACAATCCTTCATAGATGCAATTTGTTCAAACTACTAAGCCTAGAAGGATACCAATAAATCACCTCCAAGTTGTGTCAAGCTAGGGTACCTTTGTCCTCAATCGTTAAATGCTTTCGTCAAGAATAGACTCCCTATGGTGTTAGAAACACTGGAGGATCGCGGAATTCCCCCTCTTGCCTAGACAAGAAGAAGGGTCGTCCCCTCTCTACCATGCACAAAAATGGATATGATGGATAAAGGGATCAATAAATATTTGAGTTTCACTTTGGGAGTTTGCTTTTGTTTTTTGTTTTTCCCCCCAAATTTCTTGTGGCATTTGACATTTGAGAACACTTTCTTTGCCATTTCTTTTTGATTTTTGGCATTTTAATACTTGACAACTTTTTTTTTTTTGCATTTCTTTTTGAACATTTTCAAAGTCACCCCAATTAGTAACGAGGGTGCCTTGTATTTGAAGCTTAGGAGTTCTATTTTTGCTCCTCTTTTCATTTGATGCATTTTTGCAAACTTTCTTTCACTTTTCATTTCTTTGAACTCAAATTGATTTCTTTTTGTGCCCATTCCCTTTTGTTGACAAAATGTATGGTAGAACATGGATGAATGATGGTTGCATGGTTTCAAGGGTCACCTTGGAATAAACGGTAGCCAAGGAGTTATCACACCACAAGGTACTCTTGACTAGGCCTTAAACCATGGGTCAACGGATACTAGCATGACACATCCTAGGGTGTTTTACAAGCATTCTAACAAGCAAAGTCTTAAGAACAAAAAGCATCTACTAGGGCCTATATACACTTGTCAAGCTTCCCAAGTAGACGGTTTCGCAAAATTTTTCTAACATGCAACTACATGCCATGATGCAACTAGCATATAAACATCCTAATGCAAATGATTCTACCAACTAATATGACAAACAATCTAAATGCAAGTCCTAGATTCACATTGTTATACCGCATCAATCAAAATAAAGCCACATAGTCATTAACATAAAGAGGAAAAAGGAGATTGGAAAGATCATACCATGCGGTCTTCAATATCCTCATGTCTCGGATGTGGCGTAGTCAATCAATGTGAACAAGGATAGAACAAACACAATATATACAAAGAAAATGAACTTGTTTTTGGGTTTTCAATTTTTTCAATTTTTATGGTTTTTTGAATAAGAGTTAAATGTTAGAATTCCCATCCCCACACTAATATGGGCATTGTCCTCAATGGCCAAAATGATGGAAATTATGCAAAGATGATGCATGATTTCTATATTAAATGCAATCTATACTAAGCTACA
Organism: Silene latifolia; assembly: GCF_048544455.1. NCBI lineage: Eukaryota > Viridiplantae > Streptophyta > Magnoliopsida > Caryophyllales > Caryophyllaceae > Silene > Silene latifolia. Next base: position 63,753,179 of record NC_133533.1, on the reverse strand, counting down.
CTACATGATGCATGGTTTTTGTTATGACGGAGAGGATAATTTAGATTACCTCCCGTTGCGTATGCATTAACTTCCCCAAACCGAGTGAGACACTATTGCTAATGTCCAAGGATGGGTATAGTTCATGCACACACTATGCTATGCATGAAACTAATTTGTCATTTTGGATTTTACAAATGGGAACAATAAAATAAGAACACCTCAATGGTACCGAGGTGTGAGTCCTTTGATGTTGCTAGGACTAAACCAACAATAATCAAAATGAAATAAAATACAAAGAGACAAGACACAAACTTCTTTTCATGAAAAATAAAGATAAAGAGGAGAGATGAGAAAACTTCACTTGAACTTAGGTGGGTGCTCTTGCTTTGCTCCACCTAGTGATGAAGTGGTCTCCTAGACATCGGCATCATCTCCCTCTATATCGCTATCCCAAATATCCTTTGAAGCATCACTTAAACTTGGATCCATGAATTCGTCTTCCTCACTCTCAAGCTTCACCGTGTCACCACCACAAGAATTGCCACTCTCCTCCCTTTGGCGACCGTTCGCCCCTTCATTAGCCTTCTCCGAGTTGGGAAAGAGCAATTCCATTTGAGCCCATGAGGGGAAAGCTCCCTCCTCACTAATCCGTCCTTTTTGAGCCATCTCATGGTATTGGGGGTAAAGAGCATAATAAGTGTCCACGGAGGTCTCATATTGACGGTAGTGTAAATCTTGCAAAATTCCCGTGACAAAGTCGTCACGGGGGAGGATGAAGGGATTTGGATGGTTATATGGTTGGTAGGGAAAGGGGTAGGGAGGCACTTTTATCTTCTCATTTTGAGTTTGTTGTTCTTGTTGTTGCGGTGGTGGAGTTTGCCTTATTTGACTTGGGATGAGGTAGGAGGGCATTGGGGACAAGCTTCCTCTTCTTGGGGAGATCCGTGGTAGATCGGTTATTGGGAGATAGATTGGATCGCTCCCTTTTGTCAACCACTTTATCCGCTTATCAACCCCCTCAAGGGTTATCCAATGGTGTTGGACGACAAGTAGATCTTCATTAATTCTTGTTCCCCCCGTAAGTGGAGTGTACTCATTGTTCTCATTGAACCTTGGGTTAAAGTGCTTTGCAAGTCTAGTTATGAGTCCACCATTCACTATGTGCTTCATTCCATCATCATCCCCATTTCTAAACCTTGCCCATTTCTCTAGCAAAACTAGAGGTGCATTGAAGTGATACCTATCTCTCCCTTGAATGTTGAGGTATGATTCCATAAATACAAGGTCCAATTGGTTGACGATGGCCGGATCTCGGCGGGCGAAGAGAGTACCCGAAATAAATCGATATGTAAGCCTCAAGATCGGGTTTTGGATGTGAAAAGCAAGACACTCTTTAGTAAGAATGAAATCCCGGCCCGTCATGGCCCTCCACAATGGTGCAACATTATACTTTTTGGGCTTTGATGTTCGGGTAGGCGAAACATCAAGTCCGAACACATTGGCAAACTCGACAAGGGTCATCATCCTAGAAACATTTTCCAACCTAAACTCTATGCATATCACTTTGTTTACGGTTCTAATCTTCAAAAAGCTTAAGAATTCTAGCACAAGGGACCGATAGGTTGGTTCATACATGCGAAAGAGAGTTGAAAGACCAAAAACCTCAAAGAGTGCTTTTACTTGGTGAAAAATCCCAAGCTTTCTTAAGGTAGCATGACAAAGAAATTTAGTGGGAAGAATATTCTTACTTAAGAGTCGGTGGAAGACCAATCGCTGCACATCATCAAGGAATTCCACATTCGAGAAATCATCGAGCATTGTGAGATCTACAATCTCTACATGTTCCCTTCTAATGGTGTTGAGATGTGAGGTAGAGGAACTTCCCACCATCCTTGGTCTTCTTGCACTTCTAAAGGAGGATCTCCTTGGTGCCATTCTTGCTTCTTTTGTTGGGTTCTTTTGATTTGAAGATTGCTAAGGATGTTCCTTGTTGATTGAGTATTGGAAACCCTAGAAAATTGGGGCTTTTTGATTTTGAGGGTAAAGAGAGTGATTTGGATATGTATGGGAGTCATAAGGAGGTGGGTTTTATAGGGTAAGTGGAAGGGATAGTGATGTGTCAAAGTATGTGTGGTGGGGGTATTTTAATTAGGAAGAAGTCGGGTCAAGACGCTGTGAGAAGACGAGCGGATTCGAGGTGAAGACGCTCGGATTCTTGCTTCACGGGACGGGCGGATTCTTCACAATCCGCTCGGATTTTGCCACAGAGGAAATTCCAAAAATTTTAACGCCACAAGACGGGCATCCCGAGCGTAAGACGCTCGGATTCTTTTAAGGTTGGACTGGCGTCTTCTGTAGAAGACGGGCGGATTCTGATACAGAGATTTTCCTTGAAATGCATAAGTGAAAAGACGGGCGTCTTTCTTCTTATCCGGCCGGATTCTCCATGAAGGGCGTATTCTTCACAGGACGCTCGGATTCGACCTCAGTCCATAAATCTTCAATTTCTCAGCGCAGCTGGACGTACGGTTTCTTCCCTATACGCCCGTATTCTGACAAGACGGCCGGATTCCAGGGAATTCGCACGGATTCAAGCTGCGAGTTTTAACTTCTTCTCCTTTCTTAGATGCATCCCCACACTTGGGCATTTGTTCCTTCCTTCATTCAAAAATCATTAGTAACCCTCCCTCACTTACGCTCATGAAAAGAGTTCATGCTATTATTAAAACAAATACAATAAATAAATACAAGTTAGGGGGTTAGTATATTTACAAGTGGTGGTTTAGGGAGGACTCCACCAAACTCTCCCTTAGATGGTCCTTTCAAGGGGGAGGAGGCCCGAGGTAGGTAGCCTCGACCTCTCCAACAAACGCTCCTTCATAGTAGGGCTTCAACCTTTGACCATTTACCTTGAACTTGCTTCCATCTTCCGCCTTGAGTTCGAAATCTCCATATTTTCCAACTTCGGTTATCACATAGGGACCCATCCATCTAGAGTTCAACTTTCCCGGAAAGAGTCGGTAGCGGGAATTGAATAGAAGGACTTTGTCTCCCTTGTGCAAGGCCTTTTGTCTAATTCTTTTGTCATGAAGCAATTTTGTTCTTTCTTTGTAAATCTTTGCATTCTCATAGGATTGTAGTCGGAATTCCTCCAACTCTTGGATTTGAATCATCCTCCTTTGACCGCTCAATTTGAGATCAAGATTAAGTGCTCGGATTGCCCAATAAGCTTTGTACTCCAATTCGATTGGCAAATGACATGCTTTTCCATATACAAGCTTGTAGGGGGAGGCTCCTATGGGAGTCTTATAGGCCGTCCTATAAGCCCAAAGAGCATCATCAAGCTTTGTGCTCCAATCTTTCCGAGTCTTGTTCACAACTTTTTCAAGGATTTGCTTGATCTCTCTATTTGAAATTTCTACTTGACCGCTTGTTTGAGGATGGTATCCCAAGCCGGTTCGATGTTGAACACCATATTTGGTCAAAAGGGATGCAAGCTTCTTCTCATGGAAATGTGTTCCTCCATCACTAATGATTGCTCTAGGAACTCCAAATCTTGGGAAAATTATCTTCTTGAAAAGCTTGGTGACCGTTTTTGCATCATCATTTGGGGTGGCAATTGCCTCCACCCACTTTGAGACATAATCGACGGCCACAAGGATGTACTTATTCCCATTGGATGTCACAAAGGGCCCTTGGTAGTCAATTCCCCAAACATCGAAGATCTCTACCTCTAGAATGCCCCTTTTGTGGCATTTCGTTCCTCCAAGATATATTCCCCGTTCTTTGACAAGCATTGCAATGAATGATGAATTCTCTTGTATCTTGAAATATTGTAGGCCAATAGAAGCCCGATTGGAGAATTTTTGCAACGGTTCTCCTTGCTCCATGGTGCCCACCGTAGGGTGATGAATGACATCCTTCCCAGATTCCTTGGATTTCCCATTGAGGGATGCATCTCCGGTAGAGCCCATCGCTATACTCCTTGTAGAGGTTTGGGTCATCCCAAAAGTACCTCTTCACTTCGAATAGGAATCTCTTCCTTTGGTTGTGGTTCAAGTTCGGAGGGAGCACTTTTCCAACAATATAATTGGCATAATCGGCAAACCATGGGGTGATGTGCCTTTCAAGTTGTGTTTGAATAGCCATCAAAATATCGTCGGGAAATGAGTCATTGATCGGTGTTGTAATACTCGTGTTATTTTTAAAAGTTTAGTTAGAATCACTAAATAATAAGTTTATAAACACAAATAAAATAATTGATAATATAGTATTGTATACGATATAAAAATAGCATAATATATCTCACCCCACACGTGCTCATGAATTACCAAGCCCATGGAGTACTACTTATATTTGGTATTAGAAGCATAATATAATAGTATATAATACACCCTAATAACCAAACAACTAACCCATCTGAGAAGTAGGGAAATCGTATATAAACAAAGACAAACACAATCAAACCCTATTGCCTAGCGTATTCCGTATCAAGCCGCTGCCCTTTCATCATCTTGGAATAGAACTTTGACATCGTCGCTGCTCGTTCTCGAAATTGTAAACCCGTTTCCCTTCTTCACAACCTAGAAAGCATCGTCCTTCTTGCTCACTCAAGGTAACCTATTTCGGTTTAATTTATATTAATATAGTTAACCTAGCTTAGTTCGGTTTGTAAAGAATAAAACGATTACACGCAGATAATATACAACGAAAACAATGCTTGTATCCGTTTATAGAAAACGTAAGGGGGAAAGAGTCGGGTGTGTCTTTCTAGTGCTGTCCAAGTCTTGTTTTATGGTCATCTTGGTGTTAGTGTGGCTTTGTGACGAGTTGGGATTGGAAGTCGAAGAATCTGGGCTGGCAAAAATAGCGTATAGGCGTATTGGTGAATGAGGTTCGATGATCATATGATTGTTTTCTTATGTTGGTGATCGTATATGATCACAAATTCATATTTGATGTTAGTATTATGTAATGGGTCTTGGACAAGTAATTAAATATAGTAGTTATATATGTAGTAGAGTTGTACTAATAGTATAATAAGTGGCGGACTACTACGGTAGTAGCGTAGCAAACGTAGTTCGTAATAATTAATTAATCTTCACGTAATTTCATTAAATTAATAAAGCGATATTGGGGTGGTAGTATAATAAATTATAAGAATTCTATAATCAAAATTAATTGTAATTGTGTGAATTAATTATCTTGTTTAGGTGATGATTTGTAGAAGAGCCTTTTTATTGTGCTAAGCTTGAGTTGTGGAAGATTTTGCGAAAAGGTAGGAATATCCTACTCAACCCTGTGTTATGTTCTTATATGACGGAGTTATGTCTGAGATATGTTTTATAAAGAATTGTGGTTGAGAGTATTATATTAAATGTTGAGATGGAGGTCACTCTTATTTATACTGTTGTGATTATTATTGATAAGTCATACGAGTATTGTGATGAGTTGTGCATAGCGGGAGAGACGCTATCGCGCCAGGCATAAACAAGAGAATTGTTCTTGCGGATGTGCATAGTACGGAGGGTACTACGCCGATTGAGCATGGTATGAGAGTACCACTGCCAGTTGAGTTGAGCATGGCACGGTGTTAAGGGGGTTGTGCTACTGCCAGTGAAATCATTGAGTTAGTTACAGTATGGTTGGATGAGTCGGCAATGACTGGACATCGGTTGGTTGTGTTTTATATTAAATAATTATTGTTGTTTAGTTTATTCCTACTCAACCTCGTGGTTGACAGTGTATTCGTGAACACCTGTGATGAACCATAATGGGGAGCAGATTTGACAGGTACTAAAGATTAGCTGACTTGGGAGCATTGGGATGTGAGCTCGACTTGGATCATAGTGCTGTCTAGATCACTTAGTTGACTTATACAACTTTATTTATGTAATTTCCGCTGCATAGTAAATTGTAATGTTAAAAGTTAAATTTAATCGGTTGACAATGTAATAAAACCGTTATTTCAGTTTAAGTTATTAAAGTACTTTGGTTTGTTTTAATTTGTATCATTTACCTCGGGCAACCGAGATGGTAACAGTCCTATTTATTGGGAATGTCTTGCTAAAGGCTCCTAAATAAATAGGGGTGTTACAAAGTGGTATCAGAGCAAAACGATCCTCAGGCCTAACCAACGAACATAATAATGAACATAGGATGTGTCTAATAAAATGAACCCGGATAGAAACTGTTAGGAGCCCACTTAAGGCTTGGGATGAGTTAGGGGCCCCCTCACACCAAACTTTTGGCCCTTTCAGTTTTGAACCGGTTCCCTTGAGAGATATTACAGAGTGGGGTAATTTAAAATGAATATTGGTTATTTTGTCGTAGGAGTTTTGGTTGCTTTGTTTGAATATTGTTTTCATTGATGACTGAGTTTACGGGACGTAACCTTGATTTTAAGGGGTGTGGAATAGATGAAATGAGGAGTTGATGTTGAATTATTTTGATCATGAGCATGAAAGTAATTATAAATTGATATTGATTATATGGTTGAACGTTGTGTGATAGTAGAATCATGTCTAGTGATATGCGGTTGTGTGAATCCCAAAGCCATGTTATTTAAAATTTATTATGAAATGATTAAGCTTCTGATATGAATGCTTTAGAGTATATACTAGTCGTGTGTGAAAGTTTATCGACCAAGTTGTGTTGATATAGGAGTAGAAGGGTGTTATTAAGGGCTTGTGACCTAGTAGAAAGGAACCTAGAGCTGAACTTTATTCCGTCAGATTTTACCTCTATTTGATTTAGTTTCCATTTGACCTCCGTTCATCATACATGGTTGGAATTTTTATGAGTGATAAACCAATGAGTTATCTTACCAATTCCGTTGGTCTAGTGTTTAAAAGTTTTACGGTTTGGGAGAAATAAATAATTTAGTGGACAGTGGTCAGAAAGTTCCTGTACAGTTAAGTTTTCGACAAACGATTTTGTAAAATTTCTCATTTAATTTGTACTTAACATTTTTACCTAATTCCAACTCCATTATTTAAAAGACTCAAATATGTTTTCCAATTGATAAGCCACGTTGCAAGATAAATTTTTGACAATTAATAGTGATTTTTACAAGTTCACCTAAAACTTTGACTTTTTGCTAATGAGTTTTTGTTTCGACCCACTGAATTGTAAAAATCTTTATAAATTAATTATTCGAGATTTGTACTTAATTCTTTTTCTTATGCTTTAAAAATTCTTTATATTCTCTGGAAAATATAAAAACTCAACGTGGAATGTAATGGTTAATTAATGGTGAATTTTTAAAGTTACAGCTTGACTTTGATTCCCGAAAACGAGAGTCTTTCCAAAAGATTAATATAAATATCTTATAAGTCCTTAACCTGTGATAGTTGAAGGGTAGGAGTGATCATAGGAAGATCTAATAAAGGTTTATAAAAAGGATAGAATTGACCACAACTTATCTTTGTAAGTGTAGAATATTTAAAATGTTAAGCTATCTTTACTCGGGTAGGAACTTATGTTGTCTTGTTTTACTTTTATAGAACCATGCCTCCAAAGAGATCTACACCTACACCCTCTACCATGTCCCAAGAGGAGATTGACCGTTTGATAGCTATGAATGAGGCTTTGACTGCGGCGTTGAAGGCTAAGGGGTCGATTCGGATCCAAAGCAAAAAATGAGTGCTAGTATTGCAAGGCACAACCCGACGAAGTATGACGGATTAGGTGAACCATCTTTACTTGGGGATTGGCATAGAGAGTTTGATAACCTTTTTGAGTTGCTAGGATGTCCTGCGGAGATGCAAGTAGACCAAGCTGCTTACTATCTGAGGGGAAAAGCGGGTTTGTGGTGGAATCGTAGTAAGGAGGTCATAAGGGAAGCTTGGAGGGAGAGTAATGAACCTTTTATCACTTGGAAGGGTTTCAAGGAGAATATGAGAGCTGTATTCGTACCAGAACATATTAGGAGTAAGATGAGAGCTGAATTTGATTCTTTCAAGATGTCTGAGGAGATGACAGTAGAGACTTATTATAACAGGTTTATGGAATTGTCAGAGTATGTAGCTGATTTGAATTTTAGTGAAGAGATGTTGGCACTCAGATTTGAAAAGGGATTAACAACCACTATTAAGAAGAGGCTTGCAGCTGGTCAACCAAGTACCATGGATGATGTTTATCAACGAGCTGGGCACGCAGAGAGGATTGCAGATATGTTAAAGGAAGAGAGGAGGGAGAAGGAGGAGAAGAAGAAGGAAAAGAGTGAGAAGAGAAAGGCTGAGTCATCAAGTGAGGTAGTTGGGGGTAGTAAGAAAAACAATACTCAATCTAAACATTTTTCACCCGGCGGGTTTAGTTATAGTGGAAGTACAACGCGAAGTGGAGAAGGAGGCTCAGGTCAGATTCCAGTTCGAGGATGGAGATGTTTTAACTGTAATAAAATGGGGCATAGAGCTTTTGAATGCAGGAGTGCACCTAGGGGAAGTAATGAAAATAGGAACCAAGAGGGTTATCGAACTCCCGCACCAAGTTTTGGGAGCAATAGGTATCCAGGACAATGGAGTACCCAGAGGAGCTACAACAATAGGCAAGGCAATGTGGGCACTCAGAGTAATGGTGGAAAGACTTTTGGTACAGCTAGTACGGTCAAGGGGAATGGAGAGAAGGGTAACTAGTTTTATTGAGAGGATTAGAGTCTTATAATTTATATAAGTATTTAAGTTGTCAGTAGTTTAATAAGTAATAGTAGTTCCGAAACTTCGGGACGAAGTTTATTTTTAGGGGGGTAGAATGTGACACCTCATGTTTTAAGTTTATTTTGAGATACATTTCCGTGTTTTGATTTTTATTTTGTGATACATTGTTGATAAGTTGATATGGTTTGATGGTAATAGAATAGTTAATCCTGTTTAAGTGGTAATAAGTTGAAATGTTATTCATGGTACTCAGTTATGTTGATTGTTGTTGAGACTTTTGTTGCATTCCTGGGTGAACTTCGGGACGAAGTTCATTTTAAGGAGGAAAGAGTGTAATACTCGTGTTATTTTTAAAAGTTTAGTTAGAATCACTAAATAATAAGTTTATAAACACAAATAAAATAATTGATAATATAGTATTGTATACGATATAAAAATAGCATAATATATCTCACCCCACACGTGCTCATGAATTACCAAGCCCATGGAGTACTACTTATATTTGGTATTAGAAGCATAATATAATAGTATATAATACACCCTAATAACCAAACAACTAACCCATCTCGAGAAGTAGGAAATCGTATATAAACAAAGACAAACACAATCAAACCCTATTGCCTAGCGTATTCCGTATCAAGCCGCTGCCCTTTCATCATCTTGGAATAGAACTTTGACATCGTCGCTGCTCGTTCTCGAAATTGTAAACCCGTTTCCCTTCTTCACAACCTAGAAAGCATCGTCCTTCTTGCTCACTCAAGGTAACCTATTTCGGTTTAATTTATATTAATATAGTTAACCTAGCTTAGTTCGGTTTGTAAAGAATAAAACGATTACACGCAGATAATATACAACGAAAACAATGCTTGTATCCGTTTATAGAAAACGTAAGGGGGAAAGAGTCGGGTGTGTCTTTCTAGTGCTGTCCAAGTCTTGTTTTATGGTCATCTTGGTGTTAGTGTGGCTTTGTGACGAGTTGGGATTGGAAGTCGAAGAATCTGGGCTGGCAAAAATAGTGTATAGGCGTATTGGTGAATGAGGTTCGATGATCATATGATTGTTTTCTTATGTTGGTGATCGTATATGATCACAAATTCATATTTGATGTTAGTATTATGTAATGGGTCTTGGACAAGTAATTAAATATAGTAGTTATATATGTAGTAGAGTTGTACTAATAGTATAATAAGTGGCGGACTACTACGGTAGTAGCGTAGCAGCGTAGTTCGTAATAATTAATTAATCTTCACGTAATTTCATTAAATTAATAAAGCGATATTGGGGTGGTAGTATAATAAATTATAAGAATTCTATAATCAAAATTAATTGTAATTGTGTGAATTAATTATCTTGTTTAGGTGATGATTTGTAGAAGAGCCTTTTTATTGTGCTAAGCTTGAGTTGTGGAAGATTTTGCGAAAAGGTAGGAATATCCTACTCAACCCTGTGTTATGTTCTTATATGACGGAGTTATGTCTGAGATATGTTTTATAAAGAATTGTGGTTGAGAGTATTATATTAAATGTTGAGATGGAGGTCACTCTTATTTATACTGTTGTGATTATTATTGATAAGTCATACGAGTATTGTGATGAGTTGTGCATAGCGGGAGAGACGCTACTGCCAGTTGTGCATAACAAGAGAATTGTTCTTGCGGATGTGCATAGTACGGAGGGTACTACCCGATTGAGCATGGTATGAGAGTACCACCGCCCGGTTGAGTTGAGCATGGCACGGTGTTAAGGGGGTTGTGCTACGCGGTGAAATCATTGAGTTAGTTACGATATGGTTGGATGAGTCGGCAATGGCCCGACATCGGTTGGTTGTGTTTTATATTGAATAATTATTGTTGTTTAGTTTATTCCTACTCAACCTCGTGGTTGACAGTGTATTCGTGAACACCTGTGATGAACCATAATGGGGAGCAGATTTGACAGGTACTAAAGATTAGCTGACTTGGGAGCATTGGGATGTGAGCTCGACTTGGATCATAGTGCTGTCTAGATCACTTAGTTGACTTATACAACTTTATTTATGTAATTTCCGCTGCATAGTAAATTGTAATGTTAAAAGTTAAATTTAATCGGTTGACAATGTAATAAAACCGTTATTTCAGTTTAAGTTATTAAAGTACTTTGGTTTGTTTTAATTTGTATCATTTACCTCGGGCAACCGAGATGGTAACAGTCCTATTTATTGGGAATGTCTTGCTAAAGGCTCCTAAATAAATAGGGGTGTTACAGGTGTTTCTCCATTTTCATCATGAAACCGGATCCTTGACAAGTGATCCGCCACTACATTCTCGGCTCCTTTCTTGTCTCTTATTTCCATGTCAAATTCTTGAAGAAGCAAAATCCATCTCAACAATCTTGGTTTTGCCTCCTTCTTTATCAAGAGATGTCGAAGAGCACGGTGATCCGAAAATACAATCACCTTGGATCCAAGCAAGTAGGAACGGAATTTATCCAAAGCATATACAATGGCAAGAAGCTCCTTTTCGGTTGTATCATAATTCACTTGAGAAGGGTCGAGGGTTTTGCTTATGTAATAGATGGCATGAAGAGCTCTCCCTACCCGTTGGCCAAGAACCGCTCCAACGGCGTAGTTGCTAGCATCACACATAATCTCGAAAGGTAACTCCCAATTCGGGGTTGAATGATTGGTGCCGAGATTAATGCTTCTTTGATTCTATTAAAAGCTTCAACACACTCGTCAAGAATTGGAATTGGGCATCTTTAAGCAAAAGTTGAGTGAGGGGTTTTGCTATTTTCGAAAAATCTTTTATGAAACGACAATAAAAACCCGCGTGACCGAGAAAACTTCTCACCCCTCTAACATTCACGGGAGGTGGGAGTTTCTCTATCACCTCAACTTTAGCTTTATCGACCTCGATGCCCTTTTCCGAAATCAAGTGACCCAAAACAATTCCTTCATTGACCATGAAATGACACTTTTCCCAATTTAAAACAAGGCTAACATCTTCACATTTTTGCAATACAAGAGAAAGATTATGCAAGCATGAGTCAAAGTCCTTTCCATAAACACTAAAATCATCCATAAAAACTTCCATTATGGTCTCTAAGTAATCGGAGAAGACACTCATCATGCATCTTTGGAAAGTGGCGGGGGCATTACATAATCCAAAAGGCATCCTCCTATATGCAAAAGTGCCATAAGGGCATGTGAAGGTGGTCTTATGTTGGTCATCCGGGTGTATAGAGATTTGGAAGAATCCCGAATACCCGTCAAGGTAACAAAAGAATTTGTTAGAGGCTAACCTCTCATGCATTTGGTCAATGAATGGTAAGGGGAAGTGATCTTTTCTTGTTGCGGAGTTTAATTTCCGGTAGTCAATGCACATACGCCAACCGGTGATCATTCTTGTGGGTATTAATTCATTGTTTTCATTTGTCACTACCGTGGTACCTCCTTTCTTAGGTACCACTTGGACGGGGCTAACCCACAAGGAGTCCGATATGGGATATATGATTCCCGCATCAAGTAATTTCATGACCTCTCCTTTGACAACTTCTTGCATGTGGGGGCTCAATCTTCTTTGGGGTTGAATGGTAGGCCTATGGTCGTCCTCTAGATGAATTCTATGCATGCAAAAGTCGGGACTTATCCCCTTAAGGTCATCTAGACTATAACCTATAGCCTTCTCATGTTGTTTCAACACATCAAGCAATTTTCCCAATCGGTCATCATCAAGTCTATCATTAACAATCACGGGTTTGGTCTTTGATTCATCAAGGTAAGCATATTTCAAATTTGGGGGAAGGGGTTTCAAAGTAGGAGTTTGTACCTTACTTTCTTCCTTTGGAGTTTCATTGAGAATTTGCTCCATCTCCATTAGACATTCCATTCTCATAGCATACTCAACTTCACTTTCATCAACCTCATCATATTCAAATCCCATGATGGGTTCCTCTTGTTCTTGAGTTTTCAAAATATCCTCTAGGATGGATTGCTCATCCTCTATGGGTTGACATGCTTCTACTAGAATATTATGCACCAACTCGGATTGTGCACGAGTAAGTTCCTTGTTAGCTAGAGCGGCCTCAAAGAGATCCACCTCCAACTCCCAATACATGCTTTTAGCCTCACTTGCTTCTAAGGCTTCTAATGCTTGCATGGGATCCTTGAAGTAAGGGATACTCAAGTGGTCCTCTACAAAACAGTCTACGAAATCCATCTCGCAAAATATCAAACAACTCGAAAAATGATTAGAACAAACCTTGAGGAGTGTTACTTCCTCAAGGCGAAGAAAGACACAACTAATAACAATAAAAAGAAATCTAAATCAAACAAACACCGTCCCCGGCAATGGCACCATTTTTTATGCGATCCCGCTAAGTGTTCACAAATTAAGATGTGGTCGTTGGTCACGGTCGAATCAAAACACAATTTATAGCTTAACAAGCAACTCTACAATTAGTAAAGAGGCAAGTAAAGGTCGGATCCCAAGGGACGGGAGTTGAAATGAGATTTCTATTGTAACTAGTGGTGTCTAAGGGGTGTCACAAATTGGGTTGATGTAGAAGGTTACTAAACTAGAATAACAATGAAAATAAACAAGCAAGATGAATTAAAGGGGTGTAAACAATTGATTAAAGGCACTAGGGTGTCATGGGGTCATAGGGGAATCATGGGATATGATCATACAAACATGCTCTCAAATTATAAGCAAGCAATTATTGTTGTGATGGATTGAGTTGGGTTATATCTTACAATCCTAGGAAAGTTTGGGTCCCGGAGCCGAATCGATTAGATTGTACAACACCTACAAGTCGACTTAATCTTCCCTACTCAACAACATGCATGGTCTAATGAGACTCGAGTTCGGTTATGTCTTACAAGTCTCATTGAAAAGATAGGATATGATAGTAAATGCAAGGATTCATAGGCTTAGCATTTCATCAAATATAACATGTGCATGAGTTGAGATCAAAACAAGCAAGCAAATAAAACATGAAAGCATATTAATTTAAGCATGAATCATTCCCCATGTTGGTTTCCCCTAATCACCCATTAACCCTAGCTAAGAGACTACTCACTCATTATCATGTTGATCATGCTAGCAAGGTTGTCAATCATACCAACAATATGAAACATGATGAATAAATGAAAGTAATTAACAATAATTAAAAAGGGATTAAGAGATTATACCTACTAATGATTCCAATAATAAAGAAAGAATAATAGAAGTACTTGATGCTAGATTGAGAGGTTGTCAATCTCCCAACAATAACCCAAATAATCTTCAATTACCCAAAATAAAGGATGAACAAAAGAGAGATTAAAGAACTAAAACTTGGATTAAAACTTGATTAATACTTGATTACAATATTGAAGAGAGATTTGATTGATATTAACTACACTAATTATTGATAAGAAGAACATGCTCCTCTAATTAGACTAATGGGGTATTTATAGTGAAAATTAGGGAGGATGCATTAGGGTTAACTAAGGGCTAAACTAGTAATTACACTTTTTAAGTTGAGCAAGGAGGACCCGGTATTTTCTGAGAGAAGGGCTTCTCTTTTCGTAGCTTGAAGAAGACAATCCGTGCTGTGAAGAAATCCGGGCGGAATAAGGTCGGGACGGACGGATTTGGGCGGTGGAATCCGAGCGGATTATGAGGAATCCGGGCGGATTGTTGAGGGGGAATCCGAGCGGATTCAGACATGGGACGCTCGGATTGTGCAGGGCTGGACGGGCGGATTGTTGACAATCCGCTCGGATTGTCAGTCAGCATCAATTCTTCTTCTTTTCTTCCCTTTTCTTCATAAATTCCTTGGGGATTTCCTTGGGGACTCAAGGATCTTTCCTCAACATTGCTCTTCTACTATGATATGTACAAAGGCCTTCTAATCTTGTCTCTCCTTGATGCTTGGTCATTGAATTCGATCAATTTAGTCTCGTTTTGCCATGAAAATGCAAGATTCTTACTCCTTTCCTACCAAGGGATCAAAATCTCAAAGAATATGCAAAACAAAGAACTAAAGATAAGAAATGACCCAAATAAGCACTAAAAAGCATGGAAACAAGGCTAATTCGGGGGCTAAATATGCGCCAATTATGGTCACATCAAATACTCCATGTTTCGTGGTGACAAATGAGACAAAGGTCAGTTCTGTCCAGAATGATGGAGATGAAGAAGATGATGAGGTTCACACTCATATTGTCGAACCATCGTATGACACTGATAAGGAGATGTTCGTGGTGAGAAACTTGCATATTCAATCCACAGCGATTGAAATGGAGCAACGTGAACAGATTTTCAATGCTCGTTGTAAGGTGCATGGTAAGACTTGCAATTTGATTATTGATAGTGGGTCTTGCACAAATGAGGTTGCTACTGAATTGGTGGATTCCTTTAAGCTTGAGACTCGTAATCACCATAAACCATATATGCTGCATTGGTTGAATGAAAACAGTGGGATTAAAGTCAAGAAACAAGCTTTACTTTCATTTGTTATGGGTCCCTATGAAGATGAAGTATGGTGTTACGTGTTACCCATGAGTGCGTGTCATGTTCTACTGGGTCGACCATGGCAGTTTGATAGAGAAGTTGTTCATCAAGGAAGGGATAACATTTACATTGTTAGCAAGGGTAAAAACATATTCCAATTGAAACCCTTGTCACCTAACAAAGTAAGGAAGAAAAATCAGAATTTGTTTATGAATGCTAAAGAATTTGTTGAAGCATTAGAACAAGGGGAACAATCTTATGTTCTTATGGTTCGAGATGTGGGGAAAGGAGTTGGTGTTCATGATGAGGCTATTCAGATGTTGTTGAATGAGTTTGGCGATGTGTTCCCGGAAGAGTTGCCACTTGAATTACCTCCTAAGCGTGGCATAGAGCACCAAATTGATCTTGCAAGAGTTGATTGATCGAGGCTATGTGCAAGAGAGTCTTAGTCCTTGTGCCGTACCTGCTCTTTTTGTACCCAAGAAGGATGGGACATGGCGTATGTGTATTGATAGCCGAGCGGTGAACAATATTACAATCAAGTATCGCTTTCCTATGCCAAGGCTAGATGATATGCTTCATGAGTTGAATGGAGCTCGTGTGTTCTCGAAAATTGATCTTCGAAGTGGTTATCATCAAATGAGGATTCGAGAAGGTGACGAATGGAAAACAACCTTCAAAACAAAACAAGGGTTGTATGAGTGGCTTGTTATGCCATTTGGGTTATGCAATGCTCCTAGTTCTTTCATGTGACTTATGAATGAGGTCCTAAGGCGATTTCTTAATAAGTTTGTTGTTATTTATCTTGACGACACTCTTATTTACAACAAAAATAAGGAATAACACTTGGAGGATTTGAGGAAGGTATTTGAGAAGCTAAGAGAACAGAAACTTTATGGAAAGCTCGATAAATGCATGTTCATGGTGCCCAGTGTGACCTTTCTTGGTTACATTGTTAGAGAAGAAGGAGTGAGTATTGATCCTTTAAAGGTGGAAGCAATTTGATCATGGCCTATTCCTAAAACAACCACTGAAGTTAGGAGTTTTCATGGATTGGCTTCATTTTATCGAAGGTTCATTCGGAATTTTAGCTCTATTGTTGCACCTATCACCGAGCTAACAAAGAAAGGAGAGTTTGTGTGGAATCCAAGCGCACAAAAAGCATTTTATGAGATCAAAGATAAGTTGTGTTCAGCACCTATTCTAGCTTTGCCCAACTTTGACAAATTGTTCGAAGTTGAATGCGACGCTAGCGGAGTTGGAGTTGGAGCTGTTCTAATCCAAGAGAAACGACCTATTGCGTTCTTTAGTGAGAAATTGGGTGGAGCAAGGCTAAAGTATTCCACCTATGACAAGGAGTTCTATGCGATTGTGCGAGCACTGGATCATTGGGCTCATTATCTTTGCCCAAAACCATTTGTTCTGCAATCTGATCACGAGGCTCTAAAGCACATTCATGGACAGCAAAAGTTGAATGCAAGACATGCCAAATGGGTAGAGTTCTTAAAATCTTTTACCTTTTCTTCAAAGTATAAGATGAGAAACTCTAATGTTGTGGCTGATGCGCTTTCAAGGAGGCATTGTTTGCTTATTGCACTCGATGCAAGGTTACTTGGATTTGAGCATTTGAAAGAGTTGTACAAAGATGATCCAGATTTTTCAAATGAACTAATTAGTCCTACTAATTTGTTCTCGGTGCAAGAAGGTTATTTGTTCAAAGGAAACAAACTTTGTGTTCCTAAGAGCTCAATTCGAGAGCTACTGGTTAGAGAGGCACATGGAGGAGTGCTGGTTGGACACTTTGGCATCAATAAGACTTATGACATTCTTAGAGAGCACTTCTACTAGCCTAAGATGCTCAAGAATGTGCAAGATGTGATAGCAAGGTGTGCTACATGCCAAATGTCGAAGAGTTCATTCACTAAGGGGTTTTACACTCCCTTACCAATTCCTACACAACCATGGGACAAGGTAAGCATGGATTTTATTGTTGGGTTGCCTCGAACTCAATGAGGTAAAGATTCAATCATGGTGGTGGTTGATCGATTCTCAAAAATGGCTCATTTCATACCATGTCACAAAACTGATGATGCTTCTAAAGTTGATGAGTTGTATTACAAGGAAGTTGTTCGTCTACATGGCATTCCAAAAATTATTGTTTCCGATCGAGACACTACGTTTTTAAGCTACTTTTGGAAGACATTGTGTCGTTTGGTTGGTACTAAGTTGTTGTTTAGTACTTCTCACCATCCCCAAACTGATGGTCAAACGGAGGTGACAAATCTAACTCTTGGAAGTTTGTTACCAGGTTTAGTGAGTAAGAGCACAGAGGATTGGGATGTGAAGTTTGCACATGCTGAGTTTGCCTATAATCGTACATCGTCTATGACTACTGGCCGTGCACCATTTGAAATCGTTTATGGGGTAAATCCTTATCTCCCTATTGATCTTATTCCTATTCCAAAGAAGGAGATGGTAAGTTTTGAAGCTAAGGAAAGACAAGCTGTATTTTTCCGTACTTGTGAGCAAATCAAAGCTCAAAGTGAGAAGGCTAATGCAAGATACAAGGAGAAAGCTAATAAGCATCAAAAACAGCCTACATTCAAGGTGGGAGATCTTGTTTGGTTACATCTTCGCAAGGAGAGGTTTCCCTCGAAGCGAAAGAACAAGTTAATGCCAAGGGCCGATGGTCCATTTCGAGTGCTTGAGCGCTACGGTGAAAGTTCTTACAAAATTGAACTCCCTGATGAATATGGTTGTATAAATGCTACTTTCAATATTGGTGATCTATCTCCATACTTGGATGATGAAAATTTGAGGACAAATTCTTTTGAAGAAGGAGAGAATGATTGATACGTGCATTTTCTATACACTTTATCTGTGGTTTTGGCACGTGTTTCTATGCATAATTGTTAGCTTAAGGCTACTATTTCTCCCGAAACGGTTTACTTTGCATTTTCTATGATTTATTGTAGGAACGAGTGGAAGTAAGCTAAATCAAGACTAATTCGTCCCCCGGAGGCAAGTTAAAGGAAGCCAAGAAGAAGGAGAGTCGTATTCACTCACCTTGGGATGCGTGCAAAGGAGTGAAGAGTTGATTGGAAGGAACAAGAGAGCCACTGCACAGCATATTCAGTCGATCGACTAGGCTGCGAGGTCGATCGACCACTGAAGCTCGTCAGATGCTACTGTTCCGCATATTCAGTCGATCGACCGTGCTGACTGGTCGATCGACCAGTTTTCGATCTGACACGTTTCTCTTCGTGTTAGACTTTTAAAAGCCCAACTTGTAATTAACTTTCAGTATCTTTTTATCAGTAGAACACAGCAACTTTTAGGTTATGCTTTTCATTCTGGAAATACTCAGTTTTAGATCTAGCTTGAGACGGAAATCTTCGATTTGAATGCTTTGTTCTTGAATTCAATTAGTAAGCTTTTTATGCAATTCTTCCTCTTCCTTATTTCCTTGTTATTTTAATTCTTGTTTTCATCAATTAATTTCAGCAATCGAGTTCTTTCCTTTTGGTTTAGTTTGATCCAGTTATGTCGAATTTGTTCTTTACCATTAATTTTGCAATTAGTGTAGTTATAATTATGCGTAGGTAATTCCTTTGATTGGGAACAAGGTGAGCCACGGTATTAAATTAGGATTGTTGTGTAGTATGAGTTCTTCCGTATCGGTCTTGTTATCTTTTGATGAATTTCTTTGCTAGATTGAAAGATTGGTAATTTGAATTATCGTTAGATTTGGAATTTCTCTTGAGCGAAAGCGTTGATAAATTCTAGGGAATTAATAGACCGTGAGGTTATTTGAGCTTTGATCGAAAGGCTAGCTTATTTTCCCTGAGACCGTATTATAAGACCTCTGTTACCTTACTGACCTGATTTTTGCCATGGCGAACCGAAGTTCCCGATCCCCTTTTTTATCTTGTTGAGAGTATTCATTTTAGCAATTAGCCAGTTAATCAACCAAATTCAAAACCCCCAATTAATTGTTACTTTTATAGACTGAAAAATAGCAAACAAAATCAACCTTGTCTCTCTGTGGTTCGACCCTTACTATCACTAGCTATAGTTTTAGTTTGGAATTATAAATTTAATTTTGGTACTAAACGACGGTATCAATGATGCAGGAGCAATGTCGAGCTCTAGCGCACTCTTACTTAACGCTGGTCCGAATCCTTATTTTGGCACTAAAAGAAATGCGAGCTATGTCACAATGATAAGTTGGACGTCCTTTGATAGTCCAACTGCTCAATAAGTCGTATTCCTACAGTCCATCAAGAAATAATGCGAAGTCAAGTTCGTCGGTATTAGCACAAGCTAGCTCAAACCCGTGAGGGCCCAAGAAGTACCGTCTAAAAGAAGAAGAGTGCCGCCCAAGGGAGAGGATGAATCTAGTCTTCCTCACCTAGTTTTTACAAAAATCTAGCATATTTTTCTACAGTCTTAAATAATGTCTTGGAGCCCAAGCACACTTAGGAAATCGCCCCTAGCATTTAATGTTGCCTTGGAGCCCAAGCACATATTTTGCTATATAAGGGCCGGAATACCCCCTTTGTAAATCATCCAAAATTCAGAAATAAAAACCGAAGTGTTGAGATCTTTTCTCAAACTTTGAACTCTTGCGAGCGTTCTTGTCTTCCTTGCGAGGTTGGCGCCTTATTTCATCCTTGTTTACTGTGTGTTCTTAGTTGAAATATCTTTTGTTTCCCTCCTTGTTCCTGTGTGGTCTTGGTTGGAAACGTTAGTTTTAGTTGAGTTGTCTTGCGAGGTTTCTTAACTAATCCATATCCATTTTACTTAACATTTTCCGCTGCAATTTAAACTCTAAAAACACCAAAAATATCACTCACAATACTTCACCAAATCAGGCCCTTGTCGAACAACTCGGTCTACATCTGATTGGTGGTTGTTTTACATCCTAGCTACCTTACTTCTACGCGCATCATAATTAGTAGTTTCCAAGCTCCGACTCAACTCATCTCTTAAATGCATGCATAGGGACATGTTCTAAGCTTAATTCCGCTACTTTCAGGTCCATTCCTGCAATTAAAGCCAAACGAACCAAAGTCGACTATTCGGGGCATTTCACAATATAAAACTACGAGAACCGCATAGAAATATGTGCATAAGAGGCTTAAAAAGACTATATAAAATGCACGTATCACGCATGTTCCCCCTTCAGTCCAATTCAGGGTTGTTGCGGCAGGGGCTGGGGATGATGCGTCTGTCGGCCACACAAAGAGAGACCATATTGATTATGTTAACAGATTGAAGATGAAATCAATCAAAGGTGGTGATGCAGCAAAATTGATCAACCTCACGACCAGCAGGCAAGCGGAGGAGTCGGGGTTCTTCTTCCGTGTTAAATTTGACGAAGAAGGAAGATTAAGTAACCTATTCTGGTGGGATGTGATGATGAGATAGGACTATTTGTTGTACGGAGATGTTAAAATATTTGATGCGACGTATCGCACAAATAGATACAATCTTATTTGTGGAGCCTTTTTTGGTATTAACAATTATTGGTCGAACGTCATGTTTAGTTGTGCTTTCCTATCGAACGAGAGGGAAGAATCATTCGAGTGGTTGTTCAATGTTTTCAATGAATCCAGGGGTGAGGATGTTTGCCCTGTCTCAATCTTCATTGACCAAGACAAAGCAATAGCAAACGCCATTGAAAAGGTGTGACATTGTTTGACTAATATGACAACAATCTGCATAAATCACCATGTCACCATATTTGAGCATACATTTCATCACGTTAAGCTTAATATAAACCCAATGAATTGTTATACTTCATACTAAGATGATATCATTTATGAACATATAAGTTATTGTTAAAAATGTGACCACCATAGTGACAATTGTACCAATGTTATGTTTTAATTTTTTTTCTTAACATGTAAACATAATAAACTAAACATGGTGTGACATGTAAGTGATTTTTTGAAATGTCACCACCTTAACAAAGAAATGTACAAATAATATAATGATTTTCGTGTTACAAATTTTTCTTAAAATATAAACATAATATACTAAACATGGACTCTTATACGCGACTGCTGAAAATGTGATCACCTTATTAAAGATATGTACCTATGTTTGAGGAAGGTACCAATATTATTAACTTGTTAACATAATTGGTGAATATGACCACCTTATCATACATATGTACCTATCTTATTCTGATTACACAATTATCACCTTAATAACATATATGCAGTGGCATGGTCACATGTTTGTTTAAAGGAGAATGTGTCACAATGTTACCATCTTAGTGTGTAGCAACGTAAGCTAACATGATTATATTGAGTCATATTGTCTTATGTCATCACGTTCTTACATCAGTATTACCATCTTAGTGTGTAGTAACATAAGCTAACATGGTAACATTGTATCATATTTTCTCATGTCACCATATTCCTCATCAATGTTACCATCTTAGTGTATAGTAACATAAGCTAACATGGTTACATTGTGTCATATTTTTTCATGTCACCACATTCTACCATAAATGTTACCATCTTAGTGTGTGTAAACATAAGCTAACATGGTTACATTTGGCCATTAATACCCGTCGTTTAGTACCAAAAATAAATACCTAAAACAACTAACAGAACCTAGTGGAAGTAGGGTCGATCTCCACAGGGAGGCTATTATATCTATCCGCTAATCTAAGTCTGTCGAGTTAACAATTGGGGGTTTTGAATTTGTTTTCTAAACTACTAAAAGGATTAAGGCAAGAGAAAAGAGCAGTAAGAATAAAGAGAAATAAATGGTGTAATAAAATAAAGAGAAGTTTGTTAGGAAGTCGGTTCACCATGGCAATTAACCAACTCAGTCATAAATAGCTCAGACGATCTAATGTGAGAAGGGTAAGGGAAAGGTCCTTCTGGTCCGCTATCCGCCCTAGAATACAACTAACTTAACTTTCATCCTCATTAGTGTAGTCTATTGATCATAACAGGTCTGTTCATTCCAATCTTCCGATCTAGGTCTGAATTTAACCGATTTAACTAGTTTAGAAGTGTGCACTCAACTAAACGATTACAATTATATTGTCATAAAACAGTTCTCACCATTCCATCATCTAACCTATTCACAACATCGTTAACTCACTACCAAGGCTTCCCTAATCCTAACATAGAGAGATTTAGCTACTCATGCTATTGATGCAATAAACAACAACAATATATGAATAAGCAAGAGACATGATAAAATAGCAATAAAGATGAATCATGAACTAATAAAAACAATAACGATAAGACGAAAATTAAGAATAAGGATTAAGAGAAGAGCAAAGGGAAATTAAATTAAGAGCAAGAGTAAAGAGAGATTACAAGCTTAAGATCTGGAATTAAGAGCAAAAGCAACATAACCCAAAAGGAGAGAAAGTTTCAGCAGTAATTAAGAGAAAACCAGAGTAATTAAGCGTAATATAGAATGTGTTTAAAACCTAATTGCGTCTTCCCTTATATAGGGAACATATTTATTAACTAAACTAAAATACTAACTAAGATAAACACGGAATAAAATCCCGTGTAAAACAGCAAACCTCTCGATCGAGGCATTTCATTCCTCTCGATCGAGTAGGTCTTCAGCCAATCCCTTCGATCGAACAAAAACAGCCTTCGATCGAAGACCTCCAAATTAGCACACTTCGATCGAGTTTAGCAGGGACTCGATCGAACACCAGCAACCGTCAAAACCACTCGATCGAACAAAAGAGCTCTCGATCGAGTGCCCAACCACTGAAAACAGCTTGATCTTCATTTGGTCAGCTTCCAAGGACCCCTTCACGCTTCCCGGGGCACGACATTTCTGCTCAAAACCTCCCATCTCCATATATGCATGCTAAGAGGACTGAATAAGGCACGATTTTACTACTTTCAGGTCCGTTCCTGCAAATGAGGCAAAACAAACCAAAGTAGCCTATTCGGGGCATTTTGCAATACAAAACAGCGAGAATGACATAGAAATGCGTGCATAAAAGGCCAATAAGGACTATAAGAAATGCATGTATCAAATCTCCCCAAACCGAACCTTTACTCTTACTCGAGTAAACTAAATGCAAATTAATGGAACGGATAAGAAAACTCAGAGCTAGCTATTACTTGTCCACTTAAACAGTTTAATGCAAACAAAACTGACATTTATTGCTACAACAGTCAATCGCAAATGAGTTGTAAGATGTCCATAAATAAGCTGAACTATCGACCTTGCGACCTTTAAAATTGGACTCTCACGGGTCACTCTTCCCTCATGAAGCAAAGAGTAAGTATCAAAGTGTAAGAGAAGAAGAGAAAATAGTCACTCACCTAAACTACGACCCACATAAACATGCTTGCAACTAAAATGATAGACAATTCTAATCACCATACATACATTCCAACCAAACAGTATCCGTCACAGCTGAGGGCTTACAAAAGTTATGGGAAAGTGAGGCTATGGGTAAGAATAGGCAAAAACAGTTATGGAATATGTGGAGGTAAAGCATCAAGCTAGCACCTAAACAAAACCATATAGCAACATCCAATTCCTAACGAATTATAAAATCAATCATAAGTACCCTTCATTTGGCACAAAAACTCACTCAAACGAAACAACAACTCCTCAAAAGGTATAAGTAAAGCATAGGAGTGAGACCGTCACAAAAACAAACTTTCTTTTTTTATCACACGGTCTCTTTTTTTTTTTTTTTTTTTTTTTTTTTTCTTTCTTTTCTCATTTTCCTGCCCACAATTCTTTTTTTTTTTTCATTTTTCAACTCTTTTTTCAATTCCTTTTTCATCACATCCCCCTTCCTTTTCTTTTCTACTAACTCCAAACAATGTAAAAAAAACCAACTCGCACCAATGGAAAATATACCGCAAAACACACTAAACTAGCTTGACAGGCAGGCTTAATTTGGGTGTAGTATTGGGCCAAAAAAAGCTAAGTTTGGCTAATGTGGAGCTAAATGGGTGAAAATGAAAGAAAGGGAAACATTGCAAGCGCCTCCCCGTATGTGACACCATCCACGAACCCGAATGTATGCAAGCGAAAAGCAATCGAATTTCATAAAAGTGCAAATTAATGAACATGTTATGCAAGGAGTATACTACTCTCAATTCCTACATGAACTGGTCATAAATGACACCAGTTATACGGCTCTAAAAACTTAGAAATTTTAAGTAGTTTGCCAATTTTATTTTTAACATTAACTCGTAGATATGCAAGTGACAAAGCTAATAAAATGACAATCTGTTGCAAGGCTTAAGTGAAATGACAAATTACAGTGCAAAATCATCACAGAAATCTACCGTTCCGACTCGACCTATATGCAAAAACAAACGTGAAATATTTTTGAATTTTCTCGATTTTTTTGTGATTTTTCATAATATTTTTAAACAAAAACAATAATGCAAGCAGAAAATAAACGTGAATGCAAAACAAATGCAAATGCAGACTCAAAGGATGCAATACCCTCCCCAAACCAAAACGGACAACGCCCTCGTTGTCCTCCAGCATACACCAGCAGAATATACGGGGAACATGATAAACAAAACCAATAAATGAATGAAATAAACAAATAAATGGAGATGAAAAATAAATAAAAGCGGGAATACTTATAATATGTACGAACTTCCCCAAACCAGCCAGAAAATTGGGGAAGTGAGTAGGCCAACAGCTACTCGTCGGCCTCCTCCTCCTCGTCAGCCACCACGAAGTCGGGGTCACGCTCCTCCTCTCCTCTCCTTTGTCGACCTCCAGCAGAGAGGTCAACTCCGCCCCTCTCCTCCCTCTCAGCAGTGTCCTCCTCACTCTCAAGTTGTGGGTACCCCTCCGTCGGGTACCGGTAGAAAGAAGGGTGTGGCCAGCCGTCTGGAACGGGACGTCCTCTCCGCATGTGGTACTCATATAGAGGAAACAAGGCAAGTGCCTGGTCCTGCTCTATACGAGCCACTCGACCACACATCTCAAGGAGCAAAGAGTCACGGCGCCCTTGGTCCATGACCTCAGGCGCCACAAAGGGAGTAGGAGGAACAAAATTAGCCGGTAAATCCGGCTGGGTAACAGAAGGAGTAGGGATAGGGGTCGGTGTAGGCGTGGGCGTGGACGTGGACGTCTGCCCAGCCTGAGTCGGTGTGGACCCTTCCCCGGTCTCAGGTCTCTTCCATTTCTTATAAGCAGAACGAGCAACTGAAAGGTGGTAAGAAGGTAGAGGTGGAGGTAACCTACCCGACACAGTGGTCAAAGGTAAAAGACGGGTTAGGTCGGGAAAAGGTAAGGTCACGGACTCGGAGCCACTAATCTTCCAAGTTCGTTGGTCCTTAGCTAACCGAAACATCGCTAGCAGGGCGTCAATGTCAATGTACACGTTCTTATCTACATGTGTCAGGCCACGGGGGAAGTTAGTAAAGAAGCTACGGGCAATATGGGATGCCAACCCACCACAGGAAATCGTGCCCTTCCTCTTCTGCCCGACAACGTTAAAATGTTGAGCTGTCAGATAAGCAATGTTAAGAACGAAGGGGCCAACACTATCAATGTTCAAATATCCCGCTAAAATAGACAACTCAACGTTATTAACGTTGTTAGGCTCGTGGCGGCCAAAGATCGTCTCCCCGAGGAGACGAAGAAAGTAACGGGCTGGGGGAAGATGGATGTGAGCCATCTTCCTCTGGTCAAAGGGGGTCTGTTCAATAGTGCCCCAAAGTAGAGCGAGGAGCATCCTAGGAGCACCATGAGGGCCGTGACAAGTCAAACCTAACCTCCTCCCAAACTCGGCTAAGATCCAAGTGAAGGTCTGGTTAAACAGTCTAAAAGAAATGCAAGAGCTCCCCGGGTGAGTGTCATAGGCAGCAGATGAGAAAGTAAAAGAGCTAAAAACCTCGAGGGTCACTTGCTCATATGTGAGCACTCTTATCGTGGTCAGACCCGTCATCCCAGACCCGTTTAATAATTCAGCCACGGATTCTAAAATCCCCAACTTGTCCAATGAAGAACGACACAAAAAACGAGTTGATGTAATGTTACAGTCCATCAAATGAGTGAAACGGATACGGTGAAGCGGGTTAATGAAACGTACCTTGGGATACTCCGGTACAGGATCCAAAGAGTCATGAATTGCGAACCTGGAAGCGGATCATGCTGCAGCAGTAGAACCCCTTCCCTTTCCCCCGCGAAGCAGCAAGGGCGGCAGCAGCTAGCCCAATAGCGCGGCCAGAGACCGGTCGAGGTACAAGAGCAGACGATGTAACTGTGACGGAGGGTGTCAACACAGCATGGGTCGACACCAAAGATGGTACAAAGGCAGTAGCAGCAGCTATAGCAGTAGTAGCAGGGGTAGTGACGGTGGTGCCAGCAGGGACCACCGTCTCAGTAACATATGGAGCAGTAGTAGAACTAGAGGTGGGAATGGTACTACCACTCATCCTAATAATCACAAGCAAGTTCTTAATTAAAAGTAAGCAATTAAACACGAATTTTCCCTTAAAGGACAAAAATCCGAAACCCTAATTTGCATAATTAACTCCTAAAAATGCAATAAAACATTAAGGATTGAGATAAGGAACTTACTTGATGAAATACCCAAGAGAAATTGCAATTAAAATCGACAAAGAAGCACAAAATAATCGAAGCAAATCCCGATTGTCGCAAACCCTAATTCGCAGAAAATCGAAATTTAAGGGGGGAAACAAGGGGCTTTAGTCGAAATTATTTCTAGGATTGATATTGGGTGATTGATTTGGTAGAAAAGGGAAGAAAAATGGGAATTTGGGGAGATTATTGGGGGTTTATCGCGAAAAATAGGAAGAAGGAAGAAGAAGAAGAAATGAAATAGAATAAGGGAATTAGAAACTCCCTTGTGTATTATCAGCATTTTCACTCGATCGAGTGATTTAATTCAACTCGAACGAATGCTTTCTCTGTCATTTGCTTCGATCGAGGTCTTTGAAAAGGCTCGATCGAGAATTCTTTCCTTCTCCTTGCATTCTCCTCGATCATGAACAGTTGTTTGTTCGATCGAGGACTTTGGCCCTTCAATTCCACTCGATCGAGTACAGGACAACTCGATCGAGAACCCCTGAAAATGGTCAATTTGATCGAACACAGTAAACCACTCGATTGAAAACATTACCTGGGCATTCTGCTCGATCGGGTACAAAAAGTAATCAATCAATATCTTTTCATGTGGCACGCATCCCAATGCAGCATATCTTCCCCAAACCTGCATAGAAACACAGAAAGACATTTCCCGAAAATATCAAATTCACAATACGCAGTCTATATTCGGTCTTACGCTAAAACTAACTACGCTATTGTCTAAAAAAACAAATAAAATGTCTAGCAAAAATTTAAATTACAAAGTTTTTACAACGGGACATTTCCCGTTCATCTTCCAAAACACTTCAACAGCCCATAGGAGGGCTTCTGACTGAAGGAGGTTCCTTCAGCATCGCGGACCATCCTTTTTTATCGCCGTGAATTTGAACTGGTTGAAGAAGAATAGTTCACGTCCACATACGCCTT
Organism: Silene latifolia; assembly: GCF_048544455.1. Taxonomy (NCBI): domain Eukaryota; kingdom Viridiplantae; phylum Streptophyta; class Magnoliopsida; order Caryophyllales; family Caryophyllaceae; genus Silene; species Silene latifolia. Next base: position 63,725,543 of record NC_133533.1, on the reverse strand, counting down.
CACTTTATTCTTTCCTTTGTCTTTCTTTTCCCATTCATGAGCTTTTTCCTTGGCATCTCCCTTGGCATTATTTCCATCTGTGAGCTTGACTTTCACTGTACTTTTATCGACGGAATCTCCAATATCCATTATGTTGATACCTGCAATAATAGAAACAACAGATTGGTCCTCCATATTGCTCTCAGTCTGAGGCGGAGGTGTCAATATAGCAGCACATGACTCAATATTATCAACTGGAGAATCTGTGTCAGGGTCTATAGAGGGTAGAGCGTTGCAAGGTTGAACCTGCATAGGGGCCCTACGAACATTGGACTGATAGAAGATCAGCTCCTCATCACCTACCTGAAAAGTAAGGGTCTTTCCCCCGACATCTGTCACTGCGCGAGCAGTAAATAAAAATGGTCGTCTTAATATGATAGGAGTGTAAGAATATTCGGGGATGTCTAAGACTACAAAGTCAACGGGAATAAAGAATTTTCCGATGTTTATAGGTATGTCCTCTAAGACACCTAGGGGCCATAATAAAGTACGGTCGGCCATCTGCACAGTCATGTTGGTACAATGAAATTTGGTCAAACCAAGTCTCTTAGCGAGAGACAATGGTAGGACACTCACACTAGCTCCCAAGTCACATAACGCATTATCAATCAAGTGGGTCCCTATATGGCATGGAATAGAAAAGCTACCCGGGTCAGACAGTTTGGGTGGTGTCTTATTCTGAATTAGGGCAGAACCCACTTCAGTCAAAGTGATGGGTGATGTCGTCGGGTCACATCCAATCAAACACATTTATAATACTCAACAAAACAACTAGTTAGTGGTTAAGTCGAGGTCGATCCATGGGACGGTGTTCTTTGGGTTCTAAGTCTATTTATCTCAATTTATGTTAGTATCACAATTGATAAGGTTTGTAGGTGTATTCTAAACTAGTGAAAGTAATAAAGGAAAGCAACCAATGAACTAAGAAATGTAAACAAATGACTAAAAGCACTAGGATGTCATGGGGTCATAGGGGATTCATGGTGTTGATCATAAAAACATGTTTACAAAGTTGCAAGCAATTAATGTTGTGGAGGAACCGAGTTGGTTTATGTCTTACGGTTCATAGGAAGAGTTGGGTCCCGGAGCCGAATCGATTAGATTGTACAACACCTACAAATAGACTTAATTTCCTCCTATTCAACTTTTATGCATGGTCTAACAAGACTCGAGTTGGTTTATATCTTACAAGTCTTGTTGAGTAGATAAGAGATGGGTAAAAATGCAAGGATTCTTTGGCTTAGCATTTCATCAAACATAACATGTGCATAGGTTGACATCAATAAGCAAGCAATTTAATTATGAAAACATATTAGATTAAGCATGATTAATCTCATTTTGGTTTCCCCTAATTACCCACTAATCCTAGTTAAGATACTACTCACTTATTATCATGGTAAACATGTCATTAATGGTGTCAATCATCATAACAAGTGTAAACATGATAAGAGAATGAGGAAATAAACAATAAAGAGTAAAGAGTAAAGGAATTATACCAACTTAAGATGATCCAAATAATAAAGCGAAGAATAAAAGAAGAGAACTTGATTGATGGATGAAGGGTTGTCAATCCTCCAATAATAACCCAATAATCTTCAATTACCCAAGAGTAATAAACTTGAACAATAATTAAGGAGAGATTAATGTGAAATTTGTGGAAAGATTAAAGAGTAATCTATTCTAATCTACTCCTAATCTAATCTAAGAGGAATTTCTAATGTGGGAACTTGGTTAAGAGAGCTTTCTAATGTGGAAGCCCCCTTGATTATCATCAAAATGGGGTATTTATAGTAGTGTCTCATTAGGTTAACTAAGGCTCAACTAGTAATTAACAATTCTAAGTTCTAAGCAGGGAATCGCTAGTATTTCGGAGAGATTGGCATCTTTGCTGAGGATGCCACGATCCGCTCGTCCAGGAGGTAAATCCGCTCGGATTGTTGCATGGAGGGACGAGCGGCTGAAATGTTGGGACGCTCGGATTTCAGGCTTCTTGGACGGGCGTCTTGGCTCCTTGGATGCTCGGATTCTTCTTCAGAATCCTTCTCTTCGCATCCTTCTTATTCTCGTAATATTAGTCTTTGGTTCTTGCCCTTCCTTCAATACCCGTTCAACCAAGATCGTCAATGTCCTTCCGAATAGGCTCAAGAGATGGTAATTTTCCGCCTAATTGTCTCCTTTCCTACAAATCAAACACAAAGTAATAGGAAAGCAAAATAGGAAGCATTTGACGGGTAAAATGGCTATGAGACGCTATAATAATATGCAAAATAGGTTCAAGTAGGGGACTAAATGTGCGCAAATAATGGTCACATCAAATATCCTCAAACCGAACCTTTGCTCATCCCGAGTAAAGAGGTGACAAAAACTAGACCTTTATTATCCTACAAATTTAACCAATATGAGACAATTAGCGGGTCTCACTTCGCCCCTTCAACTCACAACAAGACAACCATGAGGTAGGATGCTTTCTTGCAAGGCAAGGTGGGTCTTGCCAAAATGGCGACACATCCAATCAATAAAGCATACAAAATCAAGTAATGGATGCATCTACAAAAGAATAGCCACTTTCCTCATCTAAGTGGCGGAATTTATCTAAAAGGGAAGCAATTCAAGGGTACACACTCATTCATAGATGCAATTTCTTCAAACTACTAAGCCTAGAAGGATACCAATAAATCACCTCCAAGTTGTGTCAAGCTAGGGTACCTTTGTCCTCAATCGTTAAATGATTTTGTCAAGAATAGACTCCCTATGGTGTTAGAAACACTGGAGGATCGCGGAATTCCCCTTCTCGCCTAGACAAGAAGAAGGGTCGTCCCCTCTCTACCATGCACAAAAGTGGATACGATGGATAAAGGAATCTATAATATTTGAGTTTCATTTGGGAGTTTGCTTTTGTTGTTGCCCCCCCCCCCCCCAATTTCTTGTGGCATATAACATTTGAGAACACTTTCTCTTTGCCATTTCTTTTAATGTTTGGCATTTCAATACTTGACAACTTTCAACTTTTCTTTGCATTTTCTTTTGAACATTTTCAAAGTCACCCCAATTAGTAACGAGGGTGCCTTATATTTGAAGCATAGGAGTTTTCATTTTTTTTTACTCCTCTTTTCTTTTGATGCAATTGCAAACTTTTTCTTTTCTTTTCATTTCTTGAACTCAAATTTTTGAACAATTTCTTTTTGTGCCCATTCCCTTTGATGACAAAATTTGGTAGAACATGGATGATGGTTGCATGGTTTCAAGGGTCACCTTGAATAAACGGTAGCCAAGGAGTTATCACACCACAAGGTACTCTTGACTAGGCCTTAATCGATGGGTCAAAGGATACTAGCATGACACATCCTAGGGTGTTTTACAAGTATTATAACAAGCAAAGTCTTAAGAATAAAAAGCATCTACTAGGGCCTATATACACTTGTCAAACTTCCCAAATAGACGGTTTCACAAAATTTTCCTAAATGCGACTATATGCCATGATGCAACTAACATATATACATCCTAATGCATATGCTTCTACCAACTAGTATGTCATATAATTTAAATGCAAGTCCTAAATTCACATTTTTTTTACCGCATCAATCAAAATAAAGCCACATAGTCATTAACATAAAGAGGAAAAAGGAGATTGGAAAGATCATACCATGCGGTCTTCAATATTCTCATGTCTTGGATGTGGTGTAGTCAATCAATGTGAACAAGGATGAACAAACACAATATATACAAAACAATATATACAAATCTATACTAAAAAGGAATGAACATGTTTTTGGAATTTTTAAATTTTTATGGATTTTGTTTTTATGAAATTAAAAGACATATTTTTGTGATTTTTTTGAAAATTTTCAATTTTTATGCATTTTTGGAATATAAATTCCCATCCCCCACTTTATTTTGGACATTGTCCTCAATGTACATGTAGGAGTAGGAATGAAAAAAGAAAAACATGTTTTTGGATTTTTTTGATTTTATGGAAATTGAAGTACAAATGCAATATGATATGAATGAATGCATGCTCTAACTAAATGCAATTCTATATGACATATATAACAAATGAATGCAATCTAAACTATACTAGATGATGCATGATAGATGCTTAAGTCACTTATGATCAAACCTCCCCAAACCGATTTAAACACTATTTCTAGTGTAGAAAAGAATAGGATTGGTCATTAGTGACTATGCATGAATTCTAGTCTATATGCAACTATCTACACGAGGTATATCACAATGCAAACTATCCTACATGAAAATGCAATATGAAATATAATACAAGTGCATGTGAAGACTAAACTAAATGCAATGCACTATACAAAATAGAGTGGGAGAGAAGAGTATCATACAAATAGAGGTGGTGAGGTAGGCATTTCTCACTCGTCATCCTCATCTTGGGGGTAGCCATACCTACTAGAGCTTCCTTCTTGGTCATACTCTCCTCCTTGACCAGAGTATCCTCCACCTTGACCACCAAAGTTCCCGGCTTGGTTCCCTTGATTAGGGAACAAAAGATGTGGTTGAGCCCAAGATGGTCGAGGGCCATTAGGGTCGATGTACCCTTGTTGTGCCATTTGATAGTAATGAGGGTAAAGGGCCACGTAGTTATCGACCCTCTCTTCATGCACCCTAAGATCAACTCTATTCATAAGGTTCATCAAGTCATGAATACCCGGGGCATCGGGGATTTGTGGTTCGAATAGCGTATGAGGAGTAGGGTACGGTGGGATAAACACATAGGATGGTGGGGGAATGGGCCTTGCCGGTATCCCACGAGGTTGTGGTGGTTGGCGGGGTACTTCTTCTCTTAGAGGGGGGTTGCCTAGGATTTGGATGTCGAGAAGGTAGCTTGGCCTAGGCGAATACGGGCTCAACCTTGGGTCGGTACCGGGAATATTCCACCCCGAAAGAACAATAGAAGTGAACCCTTTTGTGAACCATTCTACACTCCCTTCTTGAGTGTAGGACGGTGTCCTCATCAATCATAGTACTCCCCTCAAGAGGTGTATAAGTCCCATATTGGTTGAACCCGGGACAAAGGTAGTTTGCCAAGATAGTAATTAGACCTCCCATCACGAAGGTCTTAAGTTGGGTGTTCCCTTGAGAGAAATCAAAGAATCTCGTAAGCATCTCAAGGGGGTATTGAAGTTGTACCTCCTTGTCCCCCGGACATTTAGATAGGACTCAAGGAATGTAAAATCGAGGAGAGTGCATCTATCTTGCTCATATCTCCCATTAATTGTGCCGGCTACGAAACGTTCGGTGATTCGAATCACCGGGTGTTGAATAGCAAAGGTGTAGCATTGTTTTTGGTGAATGAAATCCCTCCCGGAAATAGCCTTCCATAATAGGTCCACATCAAAATCGGAGGGTTTATTGATGTTATTTGTTGGTACAATGAGACCAAAGATTTGAGGAAATTGGTCAAGTGATAGGCTATGGTCAATGTTGCACAACCTAAACTCCATACCAACATTCACCCTCGTGTTCGAAACAATGCGAAGGCTACTCAAAAATTCCAAGGTGAGGCTAAGGTACGTCTCTTCATGGGCATGGAACAATTTCCCTATCCCGAGACCGTCAAAGAACATTTCGGTTTGGTACCTTATCCCTAGGGTTTATAACACTCTAGTATCAATAAACTGAGTCGGTTCGTAATGCTTACCTAGCAACTTGACGAACTTGGTACGGTGGGCATCGGATGTGAAGAGTACCTCCGGAAAGTACTCAAGTTGCTCCACCCCTCCTCTTATCACGGGATGAAGGTTTCTTGGTATCACCATTTGTTGAGGGGATGAAGAAGATGAGCCCTTGCGTTTCTTGGTAGCGGCTTCAACAAGTTTCTTGGCTTTTCCCTTGATGTTCATCATTTTCGATTTGGGAAATTTAGGGTTTTGTTGTTTTTGTTGAAAAGGGAGTGTTTTGGGGATGAAGATGAGTAGATTGTGTTTGGATAAGATGAGGAAATGAGGGATGGTGGGGGTAGTTATATATAGAAAAGAAGGGTAGGACGAGCGGCTTCGGGTCGGGCCTGGGCGGATAATCTGAGGAAAACGCATGAATCCGAGCATCTTCGCGTGTGGGACGAGCGTCTTCTTTATGGTGGTCCGAGCGTCGAGTAAAGAATCCGCTCGGATTTCGTTACAGGGTCTTGCCTTTTCTGGGAGTAGTAAAAGAAGAGCGTCTTTGCTTTGGGACGAGCGGCTTAAATGGGACGGACGTCCTCTTTTGAATCCGCTCAGATTTTGTTCAGTCCCAAAATTTTTATTTTTTTCTTCAGGTATCTAGCAGGACGAGCGTCCAACAAGGAATACGGGCGTCTTTTTTTTTTTTTAGGACGAGCATCTTGTGCTACAATCCGCTCGGATTCTGCTACAGAACTAGACACCACATGAAGGGAGGCTCAGGACGAGCGTCCAGGCCTCGGGACGAGCGTCTTCCACTGTTCTTCAGACTTTTCTTTCTTTTCTTTTTCAAGATCGTACCTTTGCACCCTTTTGATATTCCTCCTTATCTTTTTCTGAAATTTTGCTCAAGAAGAATGTAAGAAAACTCTCTCTCACTACTCTCATGTAAGAAATTGTAAATAAAAATGCGAAAATGTACAATATTATACAAGGTAAAGGTCCTAGAAATATCTTACAAATGGTGGTTTTAGATAGGACTCCACCAAACTAGTTCAAATTGTAGAAATTTTTGTCCATAGAGCCCAAAGCTCTTAGTAAAAGATCAAAAGCTTGTGAACAAGCTCCAAATAAGCATAAGTATGGTTTGCTTAACTTCAAGACGAAGCTTGGCCAAGGGAATTTATCATTCATTCTTGTTTTCTTTCCCTTCTTGGCACTTGAATATTCACGATGCTTCAAACCAATTAGCCCATGATTCTTATCATTATAAGGTAAAAAGTATGGTTCATGGTTGTTCGAAGACTTCCACTCACTACCTTCTTTTTCAACTTTGGTGACGATGATAGTATTCGAATTTATCAATCCTTCAAGAGTAGAAGGAGAATTCTCATGACCTTGATGACCGAGTTCCTTAGAAGTTGACATTGTGGGTGCCAAATTTCCACAAGTAGCTTCACGTGCAAGTTTCTCTTTGAGCTTTTCCACCAAGTACCCTTTGTATGATGCTTTGACCTTTTGAAGAAGGTCCACCATATCATCTCCAACAATCATTGGCTCCATGGTAGGTGCCAAGTAGTCTTCATGGGAAATAGGGAAGGGACATTCATCTTCATGATAAGATATCTCGAATGCCTCAAGGATAGGCTCCTCAAGCAAGGTGATATCACAAGTCCATTCCTCTCCCCTATTCCAAAGGTCCTTGTAAGACACGTATTCTTCATAAGTCTCTTTTATGGTCATGTCATCATCGCTATCTTCATATGAATCATAAGTGGGCGCTTCATGCAATTCTCTCTCCAACATCCCAATGTTCACATCAAAAGACACACCCTCATACTCACAAAGGCTAAGAGTATTTGGCTTACTCAACCTTATGTCTTCTTCATCAAACATCACACTTTCATACCCATAAGAGCTCAAGGGGATTGGCTCTTTCCATTTTTCATTTTTCATGTCAAAAGTTACTACTTCAAATTCACATTCATGATCAATGTCCAAAGAACGGTGGGGAGTGATTGCTTGGGATTCTTTCATTTGGGCAATTTGAATCTCCAATTCCTCACCTTGGGCAACAATGCCTTGAAGAACATTGTCCCTCTTTTGGCTCTCCTCTATCATTTGTTTGAAGAAGTTTTGTTGATATCCCATCATTTGGAGAATCATATTTTGAATGGGTTCATCTTCTTTTTGTGGGTAGGTGTGAAAGTGGTTGTATTGTGGCAATTGAAATCCATTATAAAGTGGGTATCGAGTGGGTGGTTGTTGTGGATATTGCATGTGGTGATTTTGGTGGGAAAAATTGGGGTAGTAGTTAGGATTTCCATTGTATGAATAATAAGGTAGGTTTGTGTTGACTTGCTTCTCAAACTCCCCATACCCATAGTCATACTCAAAAGATCCACCACATACTCCATATGTCAAGTCTTGAGCCATCATAGCTAAGACAAGGAAACAACTACAAGCATGGAAAATACACAAAAAAGGTAAGAACAATCCTGTTGGAATATGTGTCCTCCGACAATAATGCGATCACGACTGTTGATCATGATGATCACATGTTTAAGTCTCATTATAAAGAATACAATTGGGAAGTAACATTTTACTGTCAACTGGTCCACACATATCAGTAATGATTGGCTGACTAGAGTTTGACATTACTGTCGTGCGACGGTGGTGATCAGTTGATCCCCTAGGTCATACCTATAGGGCAACACTCTTAATTGATCATTTAATTGATCGTATAACGTTACGAGTCAATTAAATTATTTAAAATTGACGGACGATTTTGGAAGTAATATTTACGTATTTCATTATAATATGATTAAATGAGATACGGTCTGAGTAATCGAATTGTATCATTACTCAGATGAAATTATTGTTTAAAGAAACAATTGAATTTGAATGAATTATTATAAATACAATTTGTTGTGATTTATAATTGGTAAAATATTTTGGTACAAGTAATTATGAATTACTAAGTCGATTTTTGTATATGACGTATTTTTATTAATATGTTGATTTTTAATATGTTAAAAATACATAACAATTTTATATGACATGTGACATGTGACATATTGACAAATTGACAAAATTAAAATGGATTCCATTTTACATATGTAAACCGAAATTAAGGGTGGAATTAAGATAATATTGTGTTTATTATATGAGTGGTAAACACAATGATTACCTACTAAACTAGCCATGCAACCCTAATGCTCATTGTGAAGAACAACTCAAGCATGCATTGGCTCCCTCTAATCCCCCCTTCCACCCGGTTTTATGAGATGAAAAACCACTTTGGTTTTTCATCTTATTTTTACCTAATATACACAAAAATGTAGTTAGTGTATTATTCATTCTTCATTATTCTAAAATTTGAGTTTTAGAGAGATAAAAAGCTTCCTTCTTCCTCCTCCCATAAACCGAAAATATTAAGTGTCCTATAATATTTTTAGGTCAATTTTTACCAGATTAATATTGTACTAGTATTTATAATATTAATTTTAATTAAGAGTGTGCTTTGGGTATAAAGCTTTGGGAGAGATCCTATACTTGGATCTTAGTTTTGGGAGAGATCCTACATTTGGCCATTGATACCCGTCATTTAGTACCAAAAATAAATACCTAAAACAACTAACATAACATAGTGGAAGTAGGGTCGATCTCCACAGGGAGGCTACTATATTTATCTACTAATCTAAGTCTGTCGAGGTAACAATTGGGGGTTTTGAATTTGTTTTCTAAACTACTAAAAGGATTAAGGCAAGAGAAAAGAGAAGTAAAAATATAGAGAAATAAACGGTGTAATCAAATAAAGAGAAGTATGTTAGGAAGTCGGTTCACCATGGCAATTAACCAACTCAGTCATAAATAGCTCAGACGATCTAATGTGAGAAGGGCAAGGGAAAGGTCCTTCTGGTCCGCTATCCGCCCTAGAATACAACTAACTTAACTTTCATCCTCATTAGTGTAGTCTATTGTTCATAACAGGTCTGTTCATTCCAAACTTCCGATCTAGCTCTGAATTTAACCAATTTAACTAGTTTAGAAGTGTGCACTCAACTAAACGATTACAATTATATTGTCATAAAACAGTAGTAATTAAGAGAAAACCAGAGTAATTAAGCGTAATGTAGAATGTGTTTAAAACCTAATTACGTCTTCCCTTATATAGGGAAGATATTTATTAACTAAACTAAAATACTAACTAAGATAAACACGGAATAAAATCCAGTGTAAAATAGCAAACCTCTCGATCGAGGCATTTCATTCCTCTCGATCGAGCAGGTCTTCAACCAATCCCTTCGATCGAACAAAAATAGCCTTCGATCGAAGACCTCCAAATTAGCACACTTCGATCGACTTCAGCAGGGACTCGATCGAACACCAGCAACCGTCAAAACCACTCGATCGAACAAAAGACCTCTCGATCGAGTGCCCAACTACTGAAAACAGCTTGATCTTCGTTTGGTCAGCTTCCAAGGACCCTTTCACGCTTCTATAGGCACGACATTTCTACTCAAAACCTCCCATCTCCATATATGCATGCTAAGAGGACTGACTAAGGCACCATTTTACTACTTTCAGGTCCGTTTCTGCAAATGAGGCAAAACAAACCAAAGTAGCCTACTCGGGGCATTTTGCAATACAAAATAGCGAGAATGACATAGAAATGTGTGCATAAAAGGCCAATAAGGACAATAAGAAATGCACGTATTAGCCATATTATCTTAAGACCACTTAAGCATTGTTAACATGGTTAGATGTAGGGCATACAGTGTATATGTCACCATTTATATTCATGCAGAAAAGCATATGTTTTTAATGCTAATAATGGTAAATTAGTGACAGATTTTTCCACAAACGAGACATCGTCTATGTCAGTGGCACATTCAACAAAACGCCATATTTAACTTTGGGAAATTAAAGGGTGATCGGCCGTTCCAAAACTTATTCACCAAATACTCAATGGTTGTTACAATGAGACAAATTTGAGGACACATGGCGGAAAATGTTGACAGAATATGGGTTAGTGAACCATTCATTATTTAAGAGATTATAAAAACATAGAGCGAAATGGAGCACTGCATTGAACAATCAATACTTGTAGCTCGGATTTTATCGTCCAAAAGGAGTGAGAGCACAAAGCATGCGATGGGTTTACAAGCTTCAAAGACCACATCGGTGACTATTTTTTTTGGTATCTTTGAAAACACAGTGAAAAGATGAAGAGGTGAGGAAGAGCGAAAAGAATTCAACGGTATAATATCTACACCAACCTCTGTGTACCCTCTAGTGGATTTGCTACTACACGCATCTCAGGTTTACACATTAGAACTGTTTCGAGTATTTGAGAAAGAATTTGCTCTTGCCATGGGTACTAGTGCTCTTATCCTCCTGATTGATGACCCCGAGGTGTTGTTGTATCATGTGACGTACGATTGCAACAACAATCTAACAGAATGCACTTGTCGAAACATCAAGGTTATGGGTATGCTTTGCAGTCACATCATCCGTGTCCTCCACATCCAATCGGTTACGGAGATACCGGATAGGTACATACTACGAAGATGGGCCAAATTTTCAAAAACAACAGTGTAGAAGAAGGTCCTCCCAAGTGACATCCGTAGAAGTGCCGCTCACGACGCCATCAATTGGCGTCGTTTAATGTTGACAACTATGAACTTTCTCATCACAAAATGTCAAAATGTTACTGGCACAAGAGTTGTTGTGGATAAGCTGTTTATTAAGGCTAATGAGGAGGTCCAATTGTTACTTTCTAACCTTAATATGGAGAAAGATAAACCAACCGTAGATGTGACCGTGCCTCCTATTATTGACCTTTACGTTGTAAGACAATGGGTCGCAGTCAACAAAAAAAAAAAAAGGAACATGGGGACGTGGAAGAAGGCTAGGAAAGGGACAGAAGTTGGGTCAGGGGAGATTACTATGTAAGTCGTTGTACCGCGTCTGATATGACATACCATATACATCGCTCTCCCGTGCCTGATATGACCAATAAGACACGCAAAGGTAGATAATGTGACCTGGCACGGCTATCGCAACCCTATCAAAAATAAAACCAACCGGCCTAAACTTATGCAGCAGAGGTAAGTCGGGTATCGTATCCACACGGTGTGAGTTGTTTGACTATACTAAGAGCAATAAAAGTAAAAATAATTGAAAAGGGAAGACTAAAAGGGATTGAGAGAAAATAGAAAGAGAGATGTCAGGATGTCGGTTCACCATGATAATATGCAAGTCAGCTAAAGGTAAGTCAGTCGGTCTGATGTGAGAAGGGTGAAGGAAAGGTCCTTCCGGTCCGCTATCCGCCCTAAAATACTGCTAACTTAGCTTCCGCCCTCATTAGAGTAGTCTATTGTTCATAACAGGTCTATTCATTATCTTCCGATCTAGGTCTGAATTTAACAATTTTAATTACTTCAGTTGCATGCATTCAACCTAATAATTACAGTCATATTACTATAAAACAACTCTCACAATAAAACCTCCTAAACTGATTAAAGCATCATCGTTTTACCATCATGGCTCCCCTAATCCTAACATTAGAGAATTTAGCTACGCATAAATGTAAATAAAACAATAATGAAAGATAAAACAATACTAAACATGATATAAAGATGTGCAAAAGAGAATTAAATTAAATAGAAAGGGAGTAAGAGAGATTACAGTAGTAAAAGATCCGGAAAAAAATAGAAAAGCGAAGTAACGTCGAACCGTTTTTGGTGAAGGGGGAGAGAGAGCCCCAAACCTAATTAAGTCTCTCCTATTTATAGGAAAGATAATTATTCAACCTAAATTCGATAATTAGATATTAATTTAATAAGTTCTCGCAAGAAAATATCACGTCAGATGACAAAGTACTCGATCGAGCACTTTGAAACAACTCGATCGAACAACTTCTTGCAAAAACCTCTCGATCGAGGAACACCAATTTTCTACCTCTCGATCGAACACTAAAAGTACTCGATCGAGCACTATAGTACTCGATCGAATGCTTTCTAGCACGTAATTACTACTTCGCGCACTGAACTTTAAACGGCCTCCATTTCTTCGTTACTTGTCGTAAACAAGCGATTTTCATGGTGTTGGAAAGCTAAGAGGATAAGCTTTCATCTCCAATTAGAATCAATTGAGTATCAGTTTTAGAACTCGAGATATGGCTCTTCAAATTAGGCACTAGTAATTTGAAGCTCTTTCCTTGCTCGCCTAGCTACCTTACTGCTACGCGCATCACAATTAGTAGTTTCCAAGCTCCGACTCAACTCATCTTCTAAATGCATGCATAGGAACGTGTTCTAAGCTTGATTCCGCTTCTCTTTGGTTCATTCCTGCAAATAGGACAAGAGAGACCAAAGTAGACAATTCGGGAGACATTTGTAGCTAAACACTACGAAATATGCATAGAAATGCATGCATAAAGGACTTAAAAATGCTATATAAAATGCACGCATCAAATCTCCCCAAACCAAACCTTTGCTTGTCCTCAAGCAAACTATATACAACTAACTAATGGAACGGAGTAAAAACTCAGAGCTAGCTACAAAGGCCCACTTAAACCAATTTAATGCAAGCAAACTGATACTTTTAGCAAAAACTGTGAAATGCAAACGAGTTGTAAGATGTTTATGAAAATAGCTGAACCGTCGACCTTGCAAGACCTTTGATAATGGACTCTCACGGGTCACTCTTCTCTCATTAAGCAAAGGGTAAGCAATTAATTGAAAGAGAGAAAGAAAAATAGTCGCTCACCTAAACTACGACCCACATAAACATACATGCAATATGGTATGATATACAATTCTAGCCACCGTACACATACACTCCAACCAAACAAGGTCCCGTCACTGCCGAGTGCTTACAATAGTACGGAAAGTGAGATAATGGGTAAGAAGGGACAAAATGTTTTGGGAATGTGGAGGTATAAGACAAGCTAGCTACCTAAACATAACCAAATGAACCATATCCGCTTCAAACCATCAAAAATAAGCACAATGCCTTTAATTTGGCATACAAGCTCACCAAACCGAATAAAATCAACTCCTCATAAGATATAGAATAAGAATATAGGAGCAAAAACCGTTAACAATCAAATTCTTTTTTTTTTCATTTTCTTTTTTTTTCTTCTTTTTTTCTCGGTTTTTTTCTGATTTTTCTCTTTTTTTTTCTTTTTCAACTTCTTTTCATCAATCTCCTTCTCCATATTACCACTCCCTATCATTAATACGAACCAAATTCGGTTCCATAAACGATATACCGCAAAAACAATCACTAACCTAGCTTGACAAGGCAGGCTATGTTTGGATGTAGTTAAGGGTCAAAAGGCAAATTTGGCTAAATGTGGAGTTAAAGGGTAACATGGAAGAAAAGGAAATATAAGCACCTCCCTGCGTGTGTCACCAACCACTAACCCGAATGTATGCAGGCAAAAAGCAATTGAATCTCATACTTGTGCAAATTAATGATGCATGATGTGCAAGGAGAAACTACTCACAATCCTACATGAAACTGATCATGGATGACACCAGTTTATAAGGCTCTAACTCTTAGAAAATATGAGTAGATTGCCAAAATTTCAGGTCAAGTCTATTCGTTCAGCTATACTTTAATATTAACTCGTAGATATGCAAAAAGACAAAGTTATAAGGTATTAATTTTTGCAAGGCTTAAGTGAAATGGACCAAAAGTAGTGCAATTTCTTCATTGAAATCTACCGTTCCGACTCAACCTATATGCAAAAATAAACGTGAATATTTTTTGAATTTTTTAATTTTTTTGAGATTTTCAATTATTTTTGAAATTGAAATAAACAATGCATGCAAAAATTAAACGTGCTAACTGAAATGCAATAAAAACAATATGCAGACACGAATATGGATGCATATACCCTCCCCAAACCAAACCGTACAATGCTCTCATTGTACTCACAAATAAGGAAAGGAAATGCAAATTGAAAAGAAGAATGAAGCTCGGAAATGTTGGAATATGTGTCCTCCGACAATAATGCGATCACAACTGTTGATCATGATGATCACATGTTTAAATCTCATTTTAAAGAATACAATTGGGAAGTAATATTCTACTGTCAACTGGTCCACACATATCGGTAATGATTGGCTGACTAGAGTTTGACATTACTGTCGTGCGACGGTGGTGATCAGTTGATCCCCTTAGGTCATACCTAAAGGGTAACACACTTAATTGATCATTTAATTGATCGTATGACGATATAGGTTAATTAGATTACTTAAAATTGACGAACGATTTTGGAAGTAATATTTACGTGTCTCATTGTAATTTGATTAAATGAGATACGGTCTAAGTAATCGAATTGTTTCATTACTTAGATGAAATTATTGTTTAAGGAAACAATTGCATTTGAATGAATAAATTATTATAAATACAAGATGTTGTGATTTATAATTGGTAAAATATTTTGGTACAAGTAATTGTGAATTACTAAGTCGATTTTGTGTATGACGCATTTTTATTAATGCGTTGATTTTTAATATGATAAAAATACATAACAATTTCATGTGACATATGACATGTGACAAATTGACAAATTTGACAAAGATAAAATGGAATCCATTTTATCTATTATGACCGAAATATTGGAGAGGATTAGGAAAATATTAGGTTAATTATATTAGTGGTAAACATAATCATGTTTGCCTAATACTAGCCATGCATGCCTACTTGTTCTTGTGAAGGCAACCTTGTGCATGCATTGGCTCCTTATTTTCCCCTCTTCCACCCGGTTTTTGAGAAGAAAAATACCTTGGTTTTTCTTCTTATTTTTACCTAATATACACTATGATATTCACTAGTGTAATTCATTCATTCATTATCTAAAATTAGAGTTTTAGAAAGATAAAATCTTCCTCCTCCTCCCTCTCTCTTAACCGAAACATAGAGAGACCAAATAATATTTCTGGGTCAATTTTACACTAAATTAGTATTATTCTAGTAATAATAATATTAATTTTATTAAGTTGTTATCTTGGGTATAATACCTTGGGAGGGATTCTCTACTTGAATCCTAGTTCATCCATTAAAGGAAGCTCAAGAACAAGTGAGTAGGAGAACTCTCTTGTGCCCATATAAACCGAAAACTCAATGTATGATGAAGTTTTCTTCCTTATTTTACTTATTGTTTGCATGCATAAGATCACCTTTTAATTTTATGACTAAATTAAAATTATAACATATATGAATATGTTGAGTATAGAGATATAGATTTCTAACAAGCGGTATCAAGAGCCTTGGTTGTTTGCATGCAAATCGGTTATAGTTTTTCCGAGTTATACGATTAACATATAAAACTTGTTAAATTTGTACTATTATGATATACCACGAAAATAATTATTCATGTTAAAGTTTCTGGTCCTAAAATGTTTTTAGGATATTTTGGTTAATTTATGGATTTTTTTTGTTCATCTTATATAATAATGGCATTAAAAATATGATTTTATGATTAAAATGTCATTTTCGGACTAAAATTAGCTAAACTTTGAATTTTCCAGTGATTTTTGGATATGTTATCACATATATTATTTTTAGATGACTTGTAAATTTTCATAATTTTTGGAGTTCTTATGCTCGAAATATGGATTTTTCATGATTAAAATCGGATTTAAAAGAAAAATAGGTTAATATGAGATAAATTTCGAATCTGGTCATAGAAATTTAGTGTGTTGTCACATGCAATTTTACAAGATGTGTGTAAAATAATAAGCTATATTGAAGTCTTTATGCATGATTTATGGATTTTTGATGAAAAATAGCATAAATAGTGACTTAATTAGTAAATAATTGCTAAAACATACTCCATGACTAAGGAAAAACGTCACATGTTGCATTTTATTATCTTTTTCAGATCTAAAATTGAAAAGTTGATGAATATAATTTTTCTCATGTTTTTATGATTATTATTGATAAATCCGATAAACCGCAACATAGTTTTTCCGATAATTTTACGAAACTTTAACCTAAGTTTTTGAACATTATGAGTGTCATGGTATTTTTTCCAGAATGTTCATAAGTTTAAATTTCAAATTTTTAATGTATTTGAAATTTTGTGATTTATTTGAAGTTTATAGCATTTTTATTGTATTTTTAGGTCCATTAATGAACAATTTTAAGAAATATAAGTTAATTATAGTCAAATAGTTAGTGAAGACTAATTTTGAGTCCTAAGAGGTTAGGGTAATTAACTTGTGCATAAATATGAATTTATGTAATTATCGTGATTATAAAACGTTGAATCACGCAAATCCGTAAAAACCGTGTAATATACGATATTGGCTCCTTAAAGGCGATTTAGCATAAAATTGGGCATGTTCATACATATTATAATGCTGCATTTTATTTATGATTGTAATAATTTTATTTTATGTATTTTTTGAATTATGTAATTTTACTTAGTATGGCCTTAGTTTTTAATTGGTATTACCCAAAATGTATGGGAATATCGATTCCGTTGTAATTTATTGTGATCTCGTATCACCATTTTGTAATTTAATAGATTTATTTTATTTTAATTACAAATGTATAATAGGAAATTATGTAATTTGTTATGTAATTTATTTATTCCGGAGTTCCTTGAAGACGGTGTCACTCAAGAAGGCGATACATAAAGACGGTGTTACCTTGAGATGCGTGCCACAACCGAAGTTCAAGGGACCAATGGAGTTGGTTTACGAATTTGTAATAGTTAATTAGATTTTCTATTTTAGGAAGGCCATACTAGGATTTATTTTATGTTTTGCATTTTATTTATATGTTGCATGCATCGCTAAATCGCCATAACTAAAACATGCATCATCATTTAATCGAGTTTATCGACCGTGTCAATTACAATTATCGTAGTTCACCGCTTTAGTTCACTTAAAATGTGATAGATAATAAATTGACATGACCTCTCGCTAAAATAAACAATTGAGACATAGCCTTACCAAAAAGTAGAAACCATGAAAACTTATTTCGCGAGGGAGTGCACTCGGCCATCCCGGGGTACAAACCTTGTTACGTAGGGGAAGTGGGTGATAAATGTCTATCCACCGAATTCGTGTTGATGAGGGTTTCATCGGCCATCCCGTGCCCAAATTAATGTGAATTTGGATCATGGACACATTTTTTCGAAATTTGGATTGACCTCAACGGAAGTATTCGTGACCATAGTCGCATGTGTTCCGGGCTATAGATAAACATTAGAGTAATTTTATCGACCAAGAGTTCTAAAAGTAGAATCGATTAAGCGTTAATCTACCGAGTTATATTAATAAGGGTTTCATCGGCTATCCCGTGCCTAAGTTGATATGAATTTGGGTCTTGGAATCATTTATCTAAGTTGGGTAGAGGTCACTAGATAAATGTCATAAACTTGTTTAAATTAAAATTTTTTTACGAGTATTATTATTAAAACGACATATGTTTTATTCCTTCTATATTTTGTTTTGTAGACCGATCTTATTTCTCATAACAAATGGCAAATCCAAACACTAACGCCACGCCTCTCACTAATACTTCATGGCTCCGATCCTTCATGGATCGATGTAGACTTGAAAAGAATGGGTCAAATTTTTCCGATTGGGATGCCCAACTCAAATTAGCCGCCCAAGGTGACGACAAGCTTCGTTACCTTACCGAGGCCTCTCCACCCGAACCTAATACTAGGTCGACCGCCGCCACTAGGGAAGCATATGAGGCTTACCATAAGGAGTCCGCCGCAATGAAAAGCGTGTTGATCTTTGCGATGGAGGCGGATCTCCAAAGGAGAGCCTTTAAAATAGGCACCGCTAATGAAATATACTCCAAGCTTGTGACAATGTTTTCACAAACTCCGCGGATCGTCCAATATGAGGCAGCCGCGGCATTCTTTAATCTCGACTTCAAAGAGGGCCAAAAGGTTAGCCCTTATGTGCTCAAATTAATGGAGCTAGTCGAGACCTTGAAGATTCAAAAGGTTGAAATCCCCAAAGAACTCATTGTAGATAGGATTCTACACTCCTTATCCAAGGTCAAAGCATATGTTCAATTCCGGGTGAATTTTAACATGCAAGACAAGGACGTGTCTCTTGAAGAGTTGCACAAGTTACTTGTGCAAGCCGAAAGGGACATGGGGTTAAATGTGAACCCACCAAAGGATGTGCTTAACATAAGCACCAAAAGCAAGGGGAAGTTCAAGAAGAATGGGAAGAAGAGTAAGAAGCAAGCTCCCACTTTCACCAAAGCTAGGACTTATGAAGCTAGCACTTCCAAAATCAAGAAGGGTCCTCTTGATAAATGTCATTATTGTAATGGTGTTGGACATTGGAAAAGAAATTGTTCCAAATACCTTGGTGATATTAAGGCTGGAAAGATCACTCCAGTAGGTAAATGACTATCCTTTCTTTTATGTTTCTATTTCAACTATGGTATTGTGATACAAAGTTGTGATAATGTATCCCCTTTTTATTGTAAATAGGGCCTCCACCAAGCAAAGACAAGGAAAAAGAAAAGCAAGCTTGAGAAACCATCGAGAAGCTAGGAATAGCTTCCATGAAGCTTCGCTTTTTATTGTCTTATTTTAATTATGTTTCGGATTTTAGAACCTTTTGATTTCCGTGTTCGACATGGATGTGACACCCTCATTTATTGCGGAAAAGTAAACACGTAATTCCTAAATAAAAACTGCATGGATATGTTTGTAATAGGTTCATTTGGGTAAAAACCTGTAATTTTTAAAACCATAACCTGTTATAAAGATATCCAAATTGGAAGGTGTCAAACATACAAGGTCTAACTAGAAGTTTCACAACATAACCATCACTAAAGTCGCGAATAGCAATTTATACAACCAAATGTAAAGAGGGAGACATATGTCCCTAAAATGTATGTGACATAAAAAGTGTTTAAGGGTCACAATAAAATAAAGCCAATCTAGGTTCCAAGGTTACTTTGCTCGCTAGCTCGTCCATGTACCCCATATATGCATCACCTACCTGTCATTCGCATTTTATACAAATACGAAAGCCACAGTCAGTGGGGAGTAACTCCGAGTTCTCCCAGCCACGAAATGTCATAATTAATATAACATGTAAACATAAGAATATGAATATGAATAACACATAGCCTTAACATATAGATGCTAGACAATCGTGCTTATCATGTGAACAACAATATAACAACACATAGTCCTAGCATGTGAATACTAGACCGACTCATACTACACTATCATGTGAATCACATAACATCCAGGAATCCAAACTCTATCAACCATAGCCGGCTTGCATCTCACCTTCTATGATTCATAGAATCATCAAACAAGAAAGGACAATATATCTAGAGACAGGCATAAGTTCTTAGCACGGTCAATAGTCACTTTGTAACTCGAGTCTATACCACTAGGTAGGGAAGGTAATCGAACCGGTATCCTGGCTCAGAGGTTCTATAAAAACATGGCCAAGACACAACACAACCCTAGTCCTAAATCTGCGCAGACCTAGACATGCGGATACACACCACCGCAACCAAGACCCACAATTTTATAAAACCATGTGAGTACCCTAAGGAGTCCACCAAAGGGTTGGCTAGTACTTAAGCTGACCACTTACTCTCAAAATAAGTAACGAGGTCATGCCCCAACTTGGATATAAACCCACCAAGTCAGGAACACAAAGGCTATTGAGCAGTGAACATACACTCGTCAAAGACTATAAAGACCTATCTATGATGAAGGCCGAAATACTCACCTAGGACCTAAATAAAACCAATCTAGGTCCCAGCTTGAATACTTTAGCCCACACCACACAAGACAAGTAGGACACCCAATTAACCATAAGAGAGGCAAAGAGTCCAAACTTGCACACTCAAATGATCATACACACCCTAGCATATGAAAGGTTACGCAAGAGCATATTCAGCTGACAATCCAACAAAATCTCCAATATCAATAATAATCCAAATTCCAGCTAACTGTTAATCTCATAATTCATGAGAACAAGCTAAAATGGCAACAAGGCAAGAAGACTCAAGTATAAGGCAACCAATTCATCCAACAACCAACATGTGAAATGATAATTACAAATATTAAGGCATCAACATAAAACATCCAAAAACAACCAATCTCACCTCAAAGACAAACCCTCGACCCGAGTCCCGCGACGGGTCATCGGTCAAATCGAGGCTGACTGGTTTAAACCTAGCTTGACCAAACTCGTTCGGTCAATCTGGCCCAGCTCAGAGTCTTGGCCTACTTTGGCCCAAATCACTAAATTTATCACAATATCATTCTCATGCTATTTCCAATTTCTATCATGTGAAAAACGAAAGTAACACATTATCAATCACCTAAACACTTAACAAACATCAAGCACAACATTTACTACTAATGTGACATTAATTCGTCGAGTAACTCGGAATAGTTACCTTAAGCTAGCAAAGAGACAAGCAATAAACTTGAGAAAGCTTCTAAAACCCAAAATTACTCTTCATCTTCAACCACATATGAGCTACCTAAAATAATTATGTGAAAGGACGATATTAACGAATTATCTTTATATAAAAATATGAGACGGAAATTAATTTAATTATATTTTAAATAAACCAAACTAGCGTCAAAACAAATTATAGACACGGCTCTAAAATTATTATGACAACCTCAAACTCGGCCTAACCACCAACTACACATGGCCTCAAACTCGTGACTTAGCTAGGCCACGGCCAGGCCACAACTAGGCCACTGCAGGCTACGACCAAAACAACCAGCTACTACTCCACCTAATGGACCACCCAACCATAAACAAAGGAAAGGAAGAAAGGGGAAAAACAGGGGTATGAGTACCCCGTGTCCAACCCAACACCACCCCGTTCAACTCTCCCTCCCCCCCACCGAGCTAAGCGACGGCAAAGAACCATCCCTACCAACACCTATTATGGCTGACCAGACAGGCCATTTCTACCGCCTTCCACCATCCCAAAACAGTCCTAGCAATGTATACAACCATCTCCAAGTCTCAACCAATATTCATCCCAAAACAATCCCTGCATGTCAGTATACACCGTCTTAAATATACCACTTACTAGCTAGCATCCCAAATGATCCCTACAGGTCAGTATACACCATCTCAATCATCTCCACATATCAGTATACACCGTCTCAACTATACAACTGACTAATTAACATCCATAAGGATCCCTATATATAATTATACACCTTCTCAACTATAAAACAGACTAACCAGCATTCTAAATAAACATATTTTACAAGTAATATTGAGTAACCTATCATTGTTACCTTTTTCCGATTGAACTAATCATTTATGACTAACAAATCTTATACAAGACCGTCTATCTTAGCATCTACAACCATCTTATAATAAATAAAGCTGAAAGTATAAATTGCGTTTGTAAAAATACATGACGAAAATGAATTTTACTTACAACGGATTGACGAGAACGACGAGAGGAGCGCTATGGAACAAAAATAGTTGAAAACGGATGACAAACGGAGCACCAGGACGGATTATAGACAAAAGTTGAAGAAGGAACAAACAGAAGGAAAAAGAAGGACGAAGAAGAAGAAAAGAGACGTGGGAAAATGAGACAGCAGCCTGCTAGCCTGCTATTTATTATACGTATCTTTCTTCATCGTTAAGTAATTTCGCTCGTTTTTTTTTAAAACCGTCTCGAGTTAATAAAATCGGTTTTAGTAAAAGTTTCAGTAATAAAACGGAATCAATAATAAATAAATTTAATGAGTGAAAATAAAATAAACTCAGCTAGTTAACGTAAATAATACAATATCAGCTTGAATCGGAATTATTAGCGATTTTTACAAAACTAACGGATACTAATAAAAATTGCTAATTTAGTGAAATAAGCTCAAAATAGCTAATTGGACGGTTTTGTTCCCAAAATCCATCTCGGGTTCACTTAAAACAACTTTCATAAGGACTCGTAAAGAAACGGAAATTATTAAATAAATAAACTCGAACTAACTTCAATAAACTCGAACTAACTTTAAATAAACTTATTAATGATTATTAAAATTAACGTATCGAATTATGATGAAATTAATTAATTAGCTAAGCATATATATATAAAATCGTTAAATGATGTAATTAAATTCAAAATAGCAATTAAAAGAATTTTATCCAACTTAATAAAATACGGGGTGTTACAATGGAAATGTATTTTGGATAATGGTTGTATTTTGGATAATGGTGGCTTGGTTTGCAACCCAAGTCACCCGTTTTATCGTTTTTATCCTTGTTCTAAAATTCGTCTTTATCCGCTTGCTCATAGAAACATATGATTATTCACTTAAAGTGATCTAATTGACAACTATAATGATGGGATTCATTATATGACCACAAGCAAAAGACTTGTGTATGATCATTTACAAAGTGATATTGAGTTAATGAACTCTCTTAAAAGAAAGTTAATCACCAAGTACACTTACGAAATCTAGAACAATTAGTCAACCTATGAGATAGTCCTCCTTCTACTTCAAAATCATTATTTGTGTCTCATAAGCTATCTTTGAATCTCTAGTGTATTTATTCTAAAGATAGAGTGGGAGAAAAATGAGGACACAACACAAAGATAAATTTGTGTACTTGTGTAAATGAGATCTATGCAAGGGAGAATTATTTGAACAAAGGTATATCTATTTATATAGTATTCCCAATAGATGAGATCTATGGTCTCGAATAGATCTACATGACAAAAGAGACCAAGTGAAGTAATCAAAAGAATATTTTCTCAAGATAACTACACGAGGAGACCAAAAGAAAGTTTTGGAAGAAAAATGACTAATGTAAAGTCTTAACAAGAGTTTTGACTAGTTTATGATAAATTTTGACCTATAGTTTCAACCTTGATATTTACTTAAGAGCCTAAAAAAATCAAAGTAACATCCTAGAAAATAAACAAGATTTATGACAAGAGGTTGCAAGGATTGATATACCGATATCCTCAATAGCTAAGTTAAGTATTAACCACGCAAATGTCATTACTTAACCTCATTATGAAAATGAAATGGTTAAACCTCCTTCCGAAAAGGGTATTTTGAAGGACGTGTATTAGATATTATTTATATTTAAATAATGACATTGCTACGCATCATTATGATATGAATGAGTTAGAGATTAAAATCTCTTTCCATAAGGATAAGATGAGACCACTTCAAAATATGTATTTTGAAAGGATATGATGGGAACATATATGGTTTTATCTCAATAACTTAGCAAAACAACAAATCTCAATTCTTGAAATGTTTCAATTGAGTAGTCAATTACGAAACATCTGGAATTAAGTGGGAGTTTGGAAATTATCATGTGAAGGCATGGAATTTAGTGGGAGCAATCATCTTGTAAAAATTTACAACTCACTACTCATTGAGAATGACGAGTTAGTACTTTCTTTCACAAAGAAGTATTTGAGTTTTCAATTCTGGATGAAAATGGACTATGATGAATCCAATTACATCATGAGATGTTGGATAGGTATTGAGACATACACATCGAATCAACGAGAAACGTAGGTTATTCATGTAAATGAAAATGGAATTGCCATTAGCAGTCATGGCCGTTCCTTGAACCTAAGAATAGTTGATGACATGATTAAAGGTTACTAATGTTTCCGCCATTAGAATAATCATGCACATGTCCAAAATAAATCATATGCATAAGAGCATGATGGATCATTGGGAAGCTATAGAAGAAACGTCATGAATTCTCGAGGAGAATCCGATGAGCGATTTCAGTATTTGACAGAAGACTCTGTTGTGTGTCAAGAGGTTGCACATATTGCAGTGCGAACACATGTAAGGATTTATGAAAATCCTAAGCTTTTCAAGCTAAAAGGAGAAATAGGAAGTTTGGAAAGATACTTAGTTAAATAAGAAGTTACTCAAAACTAATTTTTCCTAATATGCTAGGACTTGTGAGAAGTGCTAGGCTAATCATCTTGACAATTGTTGCAAGATTCTACAAAACATATACCTAGTGCATTGTGTGTGGGTAGAGTACTTGATCATTACAAGTTATATCATTCACCACAAATTCGTTTGTTATGTGATAATCGACAAGGAAGTTCTTTCAAGATAAAGAGCCGAAACCGAGGTTGGGAACCTGGATGTGTACTTGGTAAGGTTCATGCTATGAGAAGATAACATGAACGTAAAGGAAAATGCGATTATAAGAAGTTTGAACTCATGGACACATGGTATGTTAAACTTCTATTGCAATCAAACAAGTGTTTACACACTTACGATATGCATCACAAGGTTGTAATATGGTATTGACTACCAAAATGTGATGTCGACATTTGTCGTTTGAGTTTTATTAACTCATCTTATACTTTGTTACATCCAAACGGGTTGTAGAGACAATTGAACCCCGTTAAAGTGAACACGGATTAGCATTGTATTTGCCCATAGTTACTTACATGAGGTGACGTCTCGAAGTGACTAGAGTGTGATGCGATTGATGGCAAGTTCAAGTGCCATAGAGTCATGTGAGATGACTAGTCGATTACATAGGCAGATTGTTAGGAACATTTTGTCGGGCCTTATGACCGCTTATAGAGTTCTGGCAAATTTATATAGCCTGGTCGTGGCGAGAGCTACTATAGTATTCTAATGAGTCGATTCTTTTGACTAAAGACTATTCGCCTAAGATGGCACAGTTTCAGATTAACTTTGATTTGTGGTACTACGACCTTCGTAAATGGGTTCAAATGGGCATATTTTGGGTTATGATGGCTGTGGCTAGTCGAAGGGAATGAGTGCGATAGGAACTGTCCACCCCTAGTCAGGGTTATAAAAATATCTCAGGGCCACTCGAGGAGTAATGAACTGGAAATGCGTGGCCACGCTCGAAATGTATCCATGGTGGATAAATCCGGTCAATCAGTTATTCTCCAGATCGAGGAAACCACTCTCGATATGATCACTTGCAAGTACGACCTGAAAGACACCTTGCATTGAGTAGGAGATAGTAATAGGACAAGAGAATTGGTGACGCACACTTGTCGAGGACAAGTGGGAGATTGTTGGAATATGTGTCCTCCGACTATAATGCGATCACAACTGTTGATCATGATGATCACATGTTTAAATCTCATTTTAAAGAATACAATTGGGAAGTAATATTTTACTGTCAACTGGTCCACACATATCGGTAATGATTGGCTGACTAGAGTTTGACATTACTGTCGTGCGACGGTGGTGATCAGTTGATCCCCTTAGGTCATACCTAAAGGGTAACACACTTAATTTATCATTTAATTGATCGTATGACGATACGGGTTAATTAAATTACTTAAAATTGACGGACGATTTTGGAAGTAATATTTACGTGTCTCATTGTAATTTGATTAAATGAGATACGATCTAAGTAATCGAATTGTTTCATTACTTAGATGAAATTATTGTTTAAGGAAACAATTTCATTTGAATGAATAAATTATTATAAATACAAGATGTTGTGATTTATAATTGGTAAAATATTTTGGTACAAGTAATTGTGAATTACTAAGTCGATTTTGTGTATGACGCATTTTTATTAATGCGTTGATTTTTAATATGATAAAAATACATAACAATTTCATGTGACATATGACATGTGACAAATTGACAAATTTGACAAAGATAAAATGGAATCCATTTTATCTATTATGACCGAAATATTGGAGAGGATTAGGAAAATATTAGGTTAATTATATTAGTGGTAAACATAATCATGTTTGCCTAATACTAGCCATGCATGCCTACTTGTTCTTGTGAAGGCAACCTTGTGCATGCATTGGCTCCTTCTTTTCCCCTCTTCCACCCGGTGTTTGAGAAGAAAAATACCTTGGTTTTTCTTCTTATTTTTACCTAATATACACTATGATATTTACTAGTGTAATTCATTCATTCATTATCTAAAATTAGAGTTTTAGAAAGATAAAATCTTCCTCCTCCTCCTCCCTCTCTCTTAACCGAAACATAGAGAGACCAAATAATATTTTTGGGTCAATTTTACACTAAATTAGTATTATTCTAGTAATAATAATATTAATTTTATTAAGTTGTTATCTTGGGTATAATACCTTGGGAGGGATTCTCTACTTGAATCCTAGTTCATCCATTAAAGGAAGCTCAAGAACAAGTGAGTAGGAGAACTCTCTTGTGCCCATATAAACCGAAAACTCAATGTATGATGAAGTTTTCTTCCTTATTTTACTTATTGTTTGCATGCATAAGATCACCTTTTAATTTTATGACTAAATTAAAATTATAACATATATGAATATGTTGAGTATAGAGATATAGATTTCTAACAGGAAACCTACAAGAATACGCGAAGTAGGGACCTCCTCAAACCAGCTAGCAACAAGGGAGGTCGCAAACAGCTTCATAACAACGTCACTGGAAGTGAATCAAAACAACGAACTCCATCGAGAGAACATAGTACTCGATCGAGTGAAATGGGCCGTGGAAGTGTTCGATCGAGGAAACACAGGCATTCGATCGAGTGAAAAGAGTACTCGATCGAGAGGTGCCTGCAGACACGCGGCAAACAACCCATAAAACTGACAAAACAAAACCAAACGTTCCAGTCTATCGTCTGAAAATCAATTATCAAACACCTAAGAAAAAGTAAAATGTTCGAAAATCAACTCAAAAGTTTTAAACTCCGGGTTGCCTCCCGGTCAGCGCTAGTTTCAGATAGGTCCCAGCTCGACCTCTCCTCATCATCTTCAAAAATAGCTAAATTGCCCACAACAAGGCTGCTGACTGAATGAAGTCCCCTCAGCGTCCATGACCTTGACTTTAGGCCTCCACACCATCGCATCAATCGAAGAACAGCGACTTTTTGCAGCGTCATTGCCCCCACTTTTGGCTTTCTCGCACGCTTTCTTCTTATGCGGCATAGCGTCGTCCGAACCTCCACCTGGGTCATCAATTCTTACCATTCCAGTCTCCAAATTCAACGTATCATGCCTGCCTCCTTGGTCTTTCAACCTGTAAAGACCTGTAGAAGGAGTAACAGAGAGATATTCCTCCAACTTGCTCCCAAACTGGCGGAGGTTTCAAATCAACTACAATATGTGACACAATAGAAGGATCGGAAGGAACCCCATCGGGTTCCACAGAAGGGATAACAGTAGGCTGGGCAAAAACCAAGTCTTCTCCTCCTACCTGAAAGGTAAGTGTCCTAGCCCCGACATCTATAATTGCACCAGCAGTGTGCAAAAATGGTCTCCCTAAGATAATAGGAGTACGGGTGTTCTCGGGTATGTCTAAGACAACAAATTCAACGGGAATAAAGAACCTCCCGATCCTCACAGGTACATCTTCTAAAACTCCTAAAGGCCGTGATAAAGAATGGTCGGCCATCTGAACTGTCATGCTAGTACACTGAAACTTGGTCAAGCCTAATCTCTTAGCAAGAGATAAAGGTAAGACACTAACACTAGCACCTAAGTCACATAAAGCGTTGTTAATTAAATAAGTCCCTATATGACATGGTATAGAAAAACTACCCGGGTCATCCAATTTCGGTGGAGTCTTATTCTGAAGAAGTGTGGAGCACTCCTCAGTCAAAGCCACCGTTTCAACATTATCTGTATTCCTCTTACATAAAAGAATTTCTTTCATGAATTTAGAGTACGAGGGTACTTGGGTAAGTAACTCGGCAAATGGAATATTAACTTCAAGAGCTTTCAAAAGATCGACAAACCTGCCGAATTGTTGTTGCTCCTTTGTCCTCTATAGCCGGCCTGAAAATGGAACTTTGGGGTTTATAAGCATTATGTTTAATTGTAGAATTATCGTCTAAATTAGATTTAGACAACAATTTATCATCCCGAGCATCAAAGTTACTCGATCGAGTAACGTTTCCTCTCGATCGAGGACTCTCCTCGGCAATTTTACTCGATCGATCACTTTGGGTTACTCGATCGAGAGCCTTGTTTTCTGCAGTGCACGATCTAGCACCTTTTTCTCCTCGATCGAGCGTTTCTTCAGAAAATTCACTCGATCGACCATCAGAAACTGGTCGATCGAGTAGTTCCCGTGATTTTGCTGCTTTTTCGTCAAACAACGCCTTCCCCTGAACAGTTGCTGCAACTTCCGAGTGTGAAAATTCAGGATTCTCAATAGTCAACTCAAGTCCTTCATAAGGAGGACCGCTCCCTATATTAAAAGCATATACCATCTCAAGACGCCTGAAAGTTCACTCGGCAAGTACTTAAGCCAAATGAGTCCCAAGTAGCTCGATAACGGCATCTTTAGCTTGCATAATCTCTTGCGCTTGCAGCGCAAGTGTCTTCACTATAGATGTCAATTTAGCAATTTCTTCTTTCTGTTTATCAGGAGGAGGGGTTTGTTGTTGCGGCGGCTAAACAAAAGGAGGCTTTTGATAGCCTCATTGCTGAAGCGGATGTGGCGGAACATATGCAAAGGAATGACTAGCTTGTCTATGCTGCTTAAACGCATAGACTTCGTCGTTCTCTGCCAGACAAATAACAGCATTGTGCCCCGCAGCACCACATCTCTCACAGTAGACCACCTGTTGTGCCATAGTGTGGAACTGAGGTGGACCACCCCAAGATTGTCTACTCTCCAGCTGGTCAGATCTTGCATTCTGAGCTTCGAATTGTGCTATAATCCTGGAGACACTAAACATCTTGGCAGAAGAATCAAAGGTACTTAAGCCTTCCCTTTGATGATTTTTCTCCTAGAATCATGTCTAGGTAGGACCAATCAAAACAAAACTAGAAGAAAAGATAAGAACTGCCTCAAGGAATAAATTCCTCGAGGCTAAAGACAGGAATAAAAAAAGTAAATAAAATAATTGCCTCCCCGGCAACGGCGCCAAAATTTGACACGGCTATCACAACCCTATCAAAAATAAAACCAACCGGCCTAAACTTATGCAGCAGAGGTAAGTCGGGTATCGTATCCACAGGGAGGCGGTTACTATCTACTTGTTATTCGGTCTGTCTACGGTCACAAAATGGGGGTTTGAGTTGTTTGACTAAACTAAGAGCAATAAAAGTAAAAACAATTAAAAAGGGAAGAGTAAAAGGGATTGAGATAAAATAGAAAGAGAGATGCCCGGATATCGGTTCACCATGATAATATGCAAGTCAGCTAAAGGTAAGTCAGTCGGTATGATGTGAGAAGGGTGAAGGAAAGGTCCTTCCGGTCCGCTATCCGCCCTAAAATACTGTTAACTTAGCTTCCGTCCTGATTAGAGTAGTCTATTGTTCATAACAGGTCTATTCATTCCAATCTTCCGATCTAGGTCTGAATTTAACAAGTTTAATTACTTCAGTTGCATGCATTCAACCTAATAATTACAGTCATATTGCTATAAAACAATTCTCACAATAAAATCTCATAAACTGATTAAAGCATCATCGTTTTACCATCATGGCTCCCCTAATCCTAGCATTAGAGAATTTAGCTACGCATAAATGTACATAAAACAATAATGAAAGATTAAACAATACTAAACAAGATATAAAGATGTGCAAAAGAGAATTAAATTAAATAGAAAGGGAGTAAGAGAGATTACACTAGTAAAAGATCCGGAACAAAATAGAAAAGCGAAGTAACGTCGAACCATTTTTGGTGAAGGGGGAGAGAGAGCCCCAAACCTAATTAAGTCTCTCCTATTTATAGGAAAGATAATTATTCAACCTAAATACGATAATTAGATATTAAGTTAATAAGTTCTCGCAGGAAAATATCACGTCAGATGACAAAGTACTCGATCGAGCACTTTGAAACAACTCGATCGAACAACTTCTTGCAAAAACCTCTCGATCGAGGAACACCAATTTGCTACCTCTCGATCGAACACTAAAGTACTCGATCGAGCACTATAGTACTCGATCGAGTGCTTTCCAGCGCGTAATTCCTGCTTCGCGCACTCAACTTCAAACGGCTGCCATTTTTTCATTACTTATCGAAAACAAGCGATTTTCATGGCTTTGGAAAGCTAAGAGGAGAAGATTTCATCTCCAATTAGAATCACTTGATTATCTGTTTTAGAACTCGATATATGGCTCTTCAAAGTAAGCACTAGTAATTTGAAGCTCTTCCCTTGCTCGCCTAGCTACCTTACTT
The DNA here is from genome assembly GCF_048544455.1 of Silene latifolia. Classification (NCBI taxonomy): domain Eukaryota; kingdom Viridiplantae; phylum Streptophyta; class Magnoliopsida; order Caryophyllales; family Caryophyllaceae; genus Silene; species Silene latifolia. The sequence continues at coordinate 63,694,751 of NC_133533.1, read as the reverse complement.
CTACGCGCATCACAATTAGTAGTTTCCAAGATCCGACTCAATTCATCTCCTAAATGCATGCATAGGGACATGTTCTAAGCTTGATTCCGCTTCTCTTTGGTTCATTCCTGCAAATAGGACAAGAGAGACCAAAGTAGACAATTCGGGGGACATTTGTAGCTAAACACTACGAAATATGCATAGAAATGCGTGCATAAAGGACTTTAAAAGGTTATATAAAATGCACGCATCATGACCAAAGTAGTGAGAACTAATGTGGCGATGCTTGATTGTATATTTTTGCTATTTAAGTGGCTGTTTCTTTGTGTTTAATTCGAAGCTTACCATGTTAACATGTTTGTGTAAACATTATGATATATACCAATATTTGTTTATTTTGCTCCATATGTGACCATTGTTGTTAACAAATGTATCAATGTTTGCTCAATATGTTACCATTTTAACTAAGAAATATATAATGTTTCCTTTTTTAGAAGATTATAAAAATGTAAGTTTTCCTAACATAAATTAGCAAACATGATTAAATATATATTAAATTGTTGGTGTGACCACTTTACCTGAGGAATGTCCCAATGTTATGTTTTAAATTAAACTTAACAAGTAAACGTAATAGACTAAACATGGCGACATACAAGTGATTGTTGAAAATGTGACCCCCTTAAGCAAGAGCAATATATGTCCAAACCAAATTTGTGACAATTTCTGCTGAGAAATGTACCTATTTTAGTTTTATTGAAGGTTATAAAAACACAAGTTTTGGCAACATAAAGAATAAACATAGTGACATATAAGTGACTGTTGAAAATGTGCCCCCTAACCAAAGATAACATCTGCTTGATAACATGGTAACATTTTTGAACATCTTCAAAATGTAACTACATTACTGTTAATACTGTCACCACATTAGTCTAACATGTCGCAACATTAGTAGATCATAAGTTGGTTACAAAACAAGAAGTATTTCACAATCCATTCACACCATGAAGCACTAAAAGGTGTGACCCAAAATACTACATCATTAACAAAACGACCAAGTACAAACTCTTCATTATTACAAACCGACAGTTACATTAACGGCTTGTGCCTCTTCTTCATTTGTTCTTGCCAGGCTTTGGGGGACGGTTTGGGGGACAGGCGATATCCCTAGCGCAATTATAAACGGGGCCTCCTGGTGGAAGGTCTCTAGCACGAGTGTACCTGAGCTCGTAAGAGCGGGTTATTGCTGGTTCGTCAATGTCATCTATCCCCAAGTCAAACGAGGGTGAGAGAACCACGTTATCCAAAGCTTGGTCCACCTAATCAAGCATGGCAATGAAGTCAGCATAGAATACGGGGTCGTTATCCAATTTCTGCGTGAAGGTCTCTTCTGATTCACCTGCTTCTCCAACATATGCCTGCTGCTGTTGTTGTACCTCCTGAGACGCGATAGGATCCCCCTGCATTTCTGCTGCCATTTGACGATGCAAGCGTGAGACCAACTGTTGGTTCCTCTTTAACTGATACCATTTCAATACACACGCCTACACTTCGACAAATATGGATTACATAAAAGTCAATTGTAAGTTGGTTCACATCCTAAAATAAGAGCATCAACTTAATAAGATCATCACATTTGGTCTACTAACAAATATATGTCACCATTTTCTAATTATACATGTCACCATATTAAACTAAGCTGAATACACTACTATAATGTTCAGCTGAATTAAACACACCTACATATCACAACTATGATGGTTACATTTTAACACTAAATTAGAATGTCACCACCTTTAGTCAGAATGTCACCATCTGCAGTAAAATACGTAAGTATTTTAAGTTTACAACACACTCAACATGCTGTCACATTTCAGAATACAACACACAAAAATTCACCTTTGGTTAAAAATCTGTCTTCATATATTATATAGTATCAATGATATTAAAAAAAGCAAGATAAGTTCTAGGACTTACGTCTTTATACTAACCGCGGAGTTCCTCATCAGTAGGGAAGTCATCTGGGAGCAGGAAAGACAAACACTTACACCCTTGATCCTTTGCAATGGTGCTTTTCTAAGCTGGACGAGCTCCTTCTTTCACAACAACTTCCACTTCAGGACTGACACTTTCAACCGTGAGCCGGTAGAATGACTTTTCCCAATAAATGGACATCGGGTACATCTTGAGATCTCACACCCTTATACCAAAGCCCCTATGGATAGTGTAAGTCTTGCATTCTTCCTTAACTCGCGCCTTCATTGCATCATAGGTCCAATGTCTTATCAAGGGGAGGGTAGTTTTAGCAGGCTCACCCCTCCAAACCAGTCGGTGAAAGTAGAGTAACTGAAAAAACATTAGGCAGCCCCACATGCTTTTGTTGTCGTTATGCTTCCATGAATCCACAGCATAGTCAAAACGATCAAGCACGTAAGAGCATCGGTCCATGTTTGGAATGGCAGCTACATTTTCTACTGCACTAATCAACCTCACGTCAATACGGTTGTGAACTGTTGGGACCAAGAACGATCCCATTACAAAAAATACAAATAATTTCCTAAAGTCTGACCACCTTGTACCAATTTCAGAATTTCAACTTTCACCTTGTCCAATGATATATCTTTCTTCAGCAAAGCATCGAACTTCTCTCTCCAAAATTGCACCAACTCTTTATCATCTGTTACAGTCGGCATCGCCTGATTCGTACACGGTAACATGAACACATCATAAACATCATGTTTACTTACTGCGAAATGGACAAACCTATTAAACAATAACAGCCTTGTATGTGTATCATAACGCTCCAACAACCAATCAACTATAGTATGAAGAAACTTAGATGCCTTAGGCTCCAAAAGCCTTTTGAACCAAAAATATCTTCGACGTCCTTTCTCTGAGTTGTCGATAAGTGCTCAATGACATAGTGTAGGGAAGTTGGTGACCTATGCCCCTCGACCTCCTTCAATTTCCTATATCCGGACACAATTAATTAGTCATTAATGAAAACCGTTAAGATATTAACAGTTGGGCTAGACACAATGGTCACATAGTTTAAAACTAAAGGCAACATACGTTCTTTCCTTTCTCTGTCTTTTTTTTAACCACCGCACTCTCGGTTGACTTTCTCTTCGATCTTTGGCCAACCTCCACCTCCTTCGAACTTTGTCCAACAGTTGCCTTTTTCTTGTCCACTTTCAAAGGCTCTAGTTGCACATGAATATTTGCGGCATCAGAATATAAATGTTAAGACATATGCTCACATTTCAGAATCAGTCCCCAAAATTGCTATAAAAACACTCATGTCACAATTAATTCCATTATGTCACCATGTTCTAATTATAGATGTCACCATATTAACCTAAGTTGATAACACTACTATAATGTTCACTCACTTAAACACGTTTAATATCAGAACAAGATGGTCACATTTTAATACTAAAAAATATGCCATCATATTTCCTAATTATTGTTACCATTTTCGGATGATGTCACATTCTTTCTAAAATAGGTACATCAACTCAATAACATGATCACATTTCTACTACTTATAAATATGTCACCATTCTAGAAGAGTAAATTAATAATTACTTCCTTTTATAAACCACTTTTCTAAAATAACTCCCTTATGAAAACGTTTTAATAATTTACTCCCATAAAATGTTATCAGGTTAAAAATTGCACCCATTTTGACATTCCGGTGACATATTCCGTTAAAATTCCATTATTTTGATTTAAAGCATACTTTTATGACAAAAATGCCCTTCTTTAATCTTTTATATATTTCATGTCTTCTCTCTCACTTATACTCTTCACTTCATTCATCCACTTCAACTCTCCTCTCTTCTTATATTTTTCCCCAATTAGGATTGATTGGGGATTTTAAACCCGGAAATTAGGGGTTTTGAATCCAGAAATTAGGGGTTCAAACCCAGAAATTAAGGGGTTTGCTTTTGTCGGGAACCCTATTCGAGAAGCTCTTTGCTTGGGTTGATGGCGGCAATGAATCTGGCTTTGAAGTTGCAGGTGGGTCGAATTGTTGAGCTTCGTTCACTAGCTCGCATCTGGAATGGTGGTTGAGAAATTGGATCGTTGGTGTAGCTCCGGTGTTAGGTTTTCGGGCTATTGATTTGAATTCGTTCTGATGTCGGGTTTTAGACGGAGATGGATGTGAATTGAATAGTTGGTGTGATGATGAATAGTTATGGTGATGATGTAAAATTGTAAATGAATGGTGATTATCTAAATCAATGGCAATGAAAGTGGTAGAGAGGGAAATTGGTTTTGTGAATTGAATTTTGGTGTAACACAAATCCACCATTGTTGATCAGGAAAATGAAGTATAAAAAGTGAAAAGGTAGGTTGTTTAAAGCTAATCTCTAAATATTGATACAAGGGCAAATCGTCATAATAAAAGAATTTTTACCGGAATGTTAAAATGGGTGCAATTTTTGACCTGGGAACATTTTATGAGAGTAAATTATTAAAACGTTTTCATAAGGGAGTTATTTTAGAAAAGTGGTTTATAAAAAGGAGTAATTATTAATTTACTCATTTTAGAATGATAGATGTAGCCAACCACATTCTAAAATAGGTACATCAACTCAATAAGATGATCACATTTGTACTACTAATCAATATGTCACCATTATGTTCATAGATGTCACAATATTAAGCTAAGCTAAGGATACAATTATAATGTTCAACAAACTCAAACATAGGTACTTTTCAAAACTATGGTAGTCATTATTTTAACAACACCACATATGTCACAATGTTAACTAATATATGTCACCATATTAAGATACATATCAATATCAAACTAAAGTACATTATAGAAATGGTACATCCTCTAACAAAAGTGGTCACATAATAAACATGTTATAATATGTCATTATGCATTAAGCATATATGTTATGATGCTAAGTTCAACACAAAACAAGCAAATATAGCTACATATGCCGCAAAGTGGTCACATTATCAACTATCACAATTTGATAGTGTATTATGTTACTGTGTTAAGATGTTGTCATAATGGTCCATTCCTACACTAAGATGTTGTCATAATGGTCCATTCCTACACTAAGATACAACAATCACAATTTGATAGTCTATTATGTTACCGTGTTAAGATGTTGTCATAATGGTCCATTCCTACACTAAGGTGGTAACATTTCATCACAGATACATGTCACAAGCATATGTTACAATTTTATGATTTATTCATCACAAGATATACGGTACATTAAATCATCAAAGTGGTCACATTTTAAGATGACAACATATTATAGCTGTTCATGAGTCATCCCGCCCATTAACCCGTCCCGTCCATCCCGCTTATTACGTGGGCTTGGACAAGTATTTTTTACCCGGAAAATTAAGAGGGCGGGCCAAGCCCAGCCCGCGAAGTTAAATGGGCGGGTATGGAAAACAAGAAAATCCCTTAGGCCGGCCCATTAGGCCCGTTTACTATTTAAATCCTTTACTTTTACTCTTATGAACAAACATTTTCAAAGAAAATTGTATCAATTTTATAAAAATGTGGAACACTAAAATAATACGTAAACTATAAAGGTTAAAATATAACGAAAATATTTATATATTGGGTACCCTTATATATTCTAATTAATAAACCATCTAAATTGAAGTTTCGTGTTACGACCCATTAGCCCTTGGACCGCCCGACTTTTGATTAAAGGGCGGGTAAGGGCAAGGATAATTGGCCCATAATTAAGGCGCGACCCACCCACTAAGATCTTAAAGGACAACTTTTTCCTTCACGGCCCAGCCCATGTCCGGCCCAAACCCGCATTTGAACAGCTCTACAACATATGTGACCATGTTTTAAGCATAGATTTTAACCTGTTAAGAATAGGTCAAACCACAAAACAAAGGTACATAACCCTGATAAGATGGCCACATTTTCAACAATCACAATTATGTCACCATATCTTGTCTATTTTGTTTACATTCTTAAGAATTATAAGGTGATGACATTTTCCTAGAAACACTTAACATTGGCACATTTCTCAGATAAGATGGTCACATATTTCGCTTACCGTCTACCGTGCCTGCCTGTTTTTTGCTCTTCTTTTTTACACCAACAACAGCTGCCATTTTCACGACTTCTGCAAGCGCCTCTGCATACCACCATAACCCATTACTAGTACGCAACAAACATAACAAATATAATATATATCAAAGAACAAATATGATAGGCTTCGCACCTTCCAAACCATCATCTTCTGATTCCGACACGTCCTTCTCCTCTTCATCATTGTCTTCCCTTTCCTCCTCACCACTGACTTCCGTCTCCTCTGAAATCTTCTCTGACCCATCACTTGCTTCACTTTTATCTTCCATCACCGATCTGCAAATTGTAGATACCTCATTTCTGCACCTCCCGCAAACCACCCGGTAATGATTGGGCCGCACGTTTGGTACACAGAACGATTTGTGACAGTTCGTAAGTTTATCGTCAAGTGATCGCTCAAACACTTGTGTCTACCTCATAATCGTCATCTACGCGCCGATACGGTCGTTTTGGTAGTAATTAGAGTACATTTGGAGTCCGGGTCAAAAACCGTCTTCATTTTCTAATAACCGTTTAAAATGCCGAGTCAGAATTGTTCTGGAATGTTCCGGATATGTCTATTCCATATTTTCCAATCTTTTAGTCTTTGGTAAAATATATCGCGAAATTATCATATAAAATTTTAAGGAAATAAGATTAATCCGCTATTCCATAATAGAAACACGGAAATCTTTCTTCCGCAGGAGGAAACCACTGAGGAAAAGACGCAGTAGGTGCTGCGTCTCTTCCAAGAGACGTAGTGCTTGCTGCGCCTTTTCCTCAGTCCTTTTCTGCGTATTTTTCGTATCTTTTCGAGATTCACTTCCAAAGTTTCTCCGAAAATCCTAATTTCCGTCGTGTGATTAGTATAAATAGAGACCTTCGGTCTCACATATTTCTCACGCGAGTGTCCGACCTTCTCTTCTCCCTTTGCATTCTAGACCACGTTCTTACTTTTTGGCGTCTACGTGCTTGAACTTTCGACCACGTAAGCTCGGATCCTTCTGAGTACCAGCCTCGTTTTGCATGACCGACCAATTTGACCAACTCCACAATCAATCAACTTAATCAATCTGTTTAATTCCTCTAAGAGGGCACTTTCGTCGTACATTCGAGTCGAGCATCACTAAACGTTAACTTAGTTCATCTCGTTTCGTCAAACATGTAAGTCTGAGGGTGTATAATCCTTATTTTATTATTGTTATTTATTTTTGTAATCACAATTGTAAGATTTACGTCGAAAATATGCTTAAAACCGATTTGTAAAACCTTATTTCAAACCCTTTTTACGGATTATCAGGAGATAAAACGTCAAGAACGGACGCAACAACTGCTGCGCCTCTTCGTGAGGCTGCCGCAGTTCCTGCTTCCTTTCTTCTTCCTTCGTCTTTTGTTCGTCTTATTGTTCTTATTTTGTTTTCTTTGTTTGTTCATAGTTCATTAACATAATAATTTCTAATATGATAATTCTAACATGTAGATCATTAATAATTTATCATCTTTTAAATTCCCGACTTAAATCCCTTATAATTCATATTTGCTGGTTTTTTTCATTAAAATCAATTCGGGTTTTAGAGATTCGATTCATCCATATTGAGTCTCTGGAATTCATCTTTGATACATTTGCATCTGTTGTTTATCGTCACCATCATTAATTCGTCTTTAACCTAATTAATTTGTTTCGTGTTATTAATTCTCATAATTAACCTTATTAATCTTGTAAATAATTCGTCCTAGTTAGTTTTTATCCATGTTTTATTGTTTTTTATGACCTCAATCACATGTAAATAATCTGTTAATAACTTCTATCCGAGTCAATTATTCATAATCAAGCATTAAATTTACCTACGAATATTAACGAGATGCAGTTCCGGCTTCACATCCAGAACTCAACCCAGGAACAGACGCAGCGTCTGCTGCGCCTCTTCCAAAGGACGCAGCTCTGCTGCGCCTGTTCCCGGTTGAGTTCTGTGTCTGAACTCTCGTTTCTGCCTTGACCTAGTTTATTAGTTACGTATTTAATTTACTATTAATCGTATTATCACCTAATTTCTGTTTGTTAATTTATTTATTCTTTTTTTTCTAAAATTAACCGTTTTAAATATATTTTCGACGTAAATCAATTAATCCAATGTAATTATTGTAATTTTCTTTATTGTACTTTTATTGTATTTCTTTTATCGTATTGCTTGTATGCTCTCACACATAATCAATCTAAATTCCTACTTCGACTCAATTGCATGTTAAATCACGTGATAACCTACTTATTATTAATTCTCACATGCTAGGATTAATCTAATGAATGTTCCATTCCATGCATATAATCGATAACATATCGAGTATAGACAATTTCCCTAATCATTAGTAGAGGCCGCTATCGAGGCGGGCGGGATTAGGTGTTCGATCAAAAGAGCTTCCTAATACGTACCCTCACCCCTTACTCCATATCTCTGTGAACATCCGTGTTCATTGGCATCCACGAGAGTCATTCTAGATATAGAATGCTAAGGGTAACGAGTTCTTGGTGTTCATGTCACTACTTTGTGTCTTGACATGACACGAGGTATTCGAACGGTTTCCAATTTTCCACAATAAATTGGTGGCGACTCCACAAATGCACAAGAAAAGCTTGCTCGCTTTTCGCCCCCATGGGTCCGCGTCCACAGTTTGGCGACTCCGCTGGGAATTAATACACTTACGTGTTGCCAAGGGTGAAACTTGAACAAGGTTAGGGAATAGTTTGTAAAAGACAGTTGTCGATTTTCATAACTCGGTCTTCCTAGACCGTTTTATTCGGCCTTCCTTGGCCCAACCCAACCCATTCGACCAATCGTCCCGTCTAGACGGTCCAAATTCTTATTTGGGCCTAAGGATGGATAGCGATTGACGTCATCCATACCATGGTACTTACTCTTGTTTGTATTAAGGACTTTCACTACTCGAGGAAATGGACTAGGAATCGGCCTTACTCTTGTTTGGTAGGAGCCTCTCCATAGACCCCGGGTTTGATTATTCGGTATGGCAACACACCGTTTAAGCCAAAACCCTTTTAAATGCACTCCCTGTATAAATACTTGTACTATATGTGATCACCATTTCTAAACAAAGCCATGACGATTTTTGTAAAAATCAAAATTTCTTCTCAAAATGTAAAAATTTTGAACATAAGCCCAATATTAGCGCAAAACCAGTCAAAACTCTGTCCAATTGTCGAGTCAAAATTCGGGCCTCAAAGCCCATTTTCAAAACCTCACTTCGAGTCCACTCCTACAACTACACTACAGTTGACTAGGACCAACATTTTCAAACTTTGTCATTTCCCCAAAACTCACTTGACACAAGTGGCACACTCCCACTTCTTGAGTCAAAACATTCCTTTTCAATTAAGTGTGCTGGAATGGTCGATCATGTTTTGATTCGTCGTCGATCTGTTGTTCAGTTTCCAAGATGCCTGACACAAGCGACGTGAGCAACAACCAACCCATGAATGGTAATGATCAAATCCTAGCCGCGCTAGCTCGTCTCCAAGTCACTCAAGACCAAGTGTATGATTGCCTCGACACAATCGAAGGCCGAATATATACTGTGGAAACAAGGTTGCCTTCTCGGGAAAGTGAAGTGTCTGATGAATTTGTGAATGACTTCGAGAATGAAAATCCTCCTATGGGAGCACATGAGGTTAACCCTCCCGTAGGTATGACTGCAGCTGAGAAACGACTCCAATACTTGGAGGAACAATTGATGTATCTCAAAGGGGATGATATCTATATGGAAAACAATCGCAAATATGAGGCCGTGAGCTCCAAATTTCCAACCAACTTCAACATGACGGATATCCCTAAATTCAAGGGGCATGAAAACCCTTTGAACCATATCCGTGCTTTCAAGGATTACATGTCTATCAAAGGCATTAAACCCGAGACGTTCTTAAGGATCTTTCCTTCATCTCTTGACACTATCCCGAGACAATGGTTCTATTCTCTAGACCACAAGAAGATTGCTACCTGGGACGACGCCGCAATTGAGTTCGCTAAGCAATATGCTGATAATGCCGAAATCCAAGTCAACATGCGCACTTTATAGGTTCTCACCCAAAGTGACAAAGAAGGTTTCACCGACTTCCTAAGTAGGTGGAGGAAGACTAGTACCCAACTTGTTGAACGTCCAGATGAAGCTACCCTTGTAGAGAAATTCGTGGACAATTTAAAGCCCATCTATGCGAGTCATTTGAGGTACCAAAACATTAAGACCTTTAAAGACTTAACTGTACTAGGTACAAGGATCGATGATGACATCCGTAAAGGGCTCTTGTCCAAAACGGTAGGTCGTGGATATCAAGGCTCAACAAGTCGTTCTTACGGCTCTACTAGCAAGACTGATGAAGTTAACCTTCTCGAGCCATCTAGGAAGAGTACCCCACCAAGAAAATTCACAAATATTGGGGACACATACTCTAATGCTCTAAAGAGACTGATGAAACAGGGTAAGCTTCAACCCATAGGCCCTACGCCCGAACCAGAAAAGAAATCCAAGTTCTAGGACGAGAATTTGTATTGCGAATATCATAGAGGCAAGGGACATAATACATAAAAATGCTACAAGCTAAAGAATGTGCTTCAAGACATGATTGAAGACGGTCGCCTACCAATACCGTCTGGTGGTAAGCCTAACAACACTAAGAATCCTCTTGGAGTTCTGATGATTACAAGTGACGAATCTACCTTAGATTGCTCACATCTTATCTCCCCAAACGAAGAGGTGATCAATGGGATATGGACGGATAGCGAGAAATATGTCTACCTTCATGATCTTCCCTTAATCAAGAGCGTCGAAAGCATCATAGATGAGATCATTGCCACACTGGGCACAGAAACCAACTCAAATCAGCAAAAAGGATAGAGAAAGTCTATCAAGTGGACGAACAACCAAGGAAGACTCTTCAAGCTCACTACGGGAGAAGGAGAGATGTTCAAAGGAGAACCAGAAGATGATGAATTCGATTCAGAGTCAGAGTCGGAGTCTGAGTCAGAGTCTAGAGAAGTCCCTAGAGAGTCTCCTCCTGTCGTCACTCCCACTCCCCTTGTTTCTCCTAGCTTAGCATCAAATAGTAACAGTAGTTCGGGAAATGTCCCAACAACTGTCCCTTTACCGCCACTGACTACAGAACAGATGGCTTCTTTGTTTCAACTTTTCTCAAATTTTAATATGAATAAATCAGGTTGTGCTTACTCTTTGTGTTATTCTGAATGCAATTCTGTTTATGATGATAATGAGGATGACCCAGACCCAGACTCAATCGAAATACCTCCCTACATAGCCAAAGAAATACTACAAGAGGGGGAAGGGGGACTAGTAATAGAAGATACTGAACCCATCAACGTAGGAACCGAATTAGAACCCCAAGAATTTAGGATAGGGATGACCTTGAGCCCTGCCGAGAGGGCCAGTTTCATAGACCTCCTACACGAGTTCAAAGACGTTTTTGCTTGGTCCTACAAAGACATGCCAGGGATCGACAGGGACATTGCATAACATAGAATCCCGATTAAACCAGGTTTCAAACCCGTAAAACAGAAGCTTCGACGAATGAGGCAAACAATTCAAAGCCGGGTTCATCAAAGTTTCCGAGTACTCAGACTGGGTAGCTAACATAGTACCCATACCCAAAAAGGATGGGAGAATCTGGGTTTGTGTGGATTTCAGAGACCTAAACAAAGCAAGTCCCAAGGATGACTTTCCTCTACCACATATCGACATATTGGGAGATAACACAGCAGATCACACGCTATTGTCCTTCATGGATGGATACGCAGGATATAACCAGATTAAGATGGCCATAGAAGATATGCATAAGACCGCCTTCGTCACTCAATGGGGAACCTATTGCTACACGGTTATGCCATTCGGGTTAATCAATGCCAGAGCTACATATCAACGCACCGCAACTACGCTCTTACATGACATGATGCATAAAGAAGTTGAGGTATACGTAGATGATATGATTATCAAGTCCAAGGATAGAGAGGGGCACATTGCGAACCTTCGCAAAATTCTTCTCAAGGCTACGAAAGTACAACATGAGACTCAACCCTCAGAAATGTGCATTCGGGGTAACATCTGGTAAACTCCTGAGATACGTTGTTAGCCAACGAGGAATAGAAATAGACCCTTCCAAGATCAAAGCTCTAATCGAAATGCCGCAACCTCAAACAGAGAAAGAAGTTAGAGGATTCCTAGGTAAGGTGGAATACATAAGTCGATTCATATCGAAACTCACCATGATCTGTGAACCTATCTTCAAAAAGCTAAAGAAAACAGATCACACCATGTGGGATGATGACTGTCAGAAGGCATTCGACCAAATCAAGGAGATACTAGCCAAGCCACCAGTGCTCATGCCACCTCAACGAGATCAACCTCTTGGTTTATATCTCACGGTAACTGAAACAGCCATGGGCGCCATGCTAGCCCAAATCGTAGGAAAAGAAGAAAGAGCTATCTACTATCTTAGTAAGAAGTTCTTGGAGTACGAGTGCAAATACACACCACTCGAGAAGACATGCCTCGCTCTTGTGTGGGCAACGAAGAAGCTACGACATTACATGCTTAGCTACTCCGTCAAAGTATACTCCAAAATGGATCCTGCCAAATACCTCTTCGAGAAACCCGTTCTCAATGGACGCCTAGCAAGATGGACCTTGATGCTCTCAGAATTCGATGTCAAGTATGTACCCTTGAAAGTTATAAAAGGGCGCCGTTGCCGAGTTCTTCGCAGAAAATCCCATCAATGATGCACAAACAATAGACACCTGGTCATTTCCGGATGAGGATATACTCAAAACTGATGTAGACTCCTGGGACCTTTATTTTGATGGGGCATCAAACTTGAGAGGATTTGGAATAGGAGTGTTGCTCATTTCTCCTGAAGGCGAGCATACACCAATATCTGTCAAACTCGACTTCGAGGTGACAAATATCGCGGCAGAATATGAAGCTTGTTTCATCGGATTACAAGTAGCAGTAGGTTTAGGCATCAAGAATCTTCGAGTACATGGAGATTCATCTTTGATCATCAACCAAATTACGGGATCTTGGAAAATTTGAAGTGAAAGCCTAGCAGCTTATCAAGCCAGAATAGACCAAGTAGCCCAATTCTTCGATCAAGTAACATACCTACATCTACCTCGAGAGGAAAATCAATTTGCAGATGCTCTTGCAAAACTTGCATCTTTGATTAACATGCCGGATAATATGGTAGAAATGCCTTTATGCATCGAACGACGGTCATAACCGGCTTATGTGCACCAAATCACAGATGAAGAAGAAATTACAGAGGAAACTTGGTTCAAAGCAATCCTGAACTTCAAACTCAATGGCACCTATCCACCAGATATGGACAAGAGGGGACAACGTCCTATACGCTTACTCGCTTCCCAATACGTCCTCATGCAAGGAGAGTTATACAAAAGAACGTCTCTTGGTGTAATCTTACGCTGCCTTGATCATTCACAGGCACGGAAAGTGATGGAAGAACTCCATGACGGAGAATGTGGCCCTCACATGAGTGGACCAATGATGGCAAAGAAAATCACGCGTTTAGGATACTATTGGACCACAATGGAATCCGATTGCATCAAATATGTCAGACATTGTCATAACTGCCAAATTTTCGGGAATGTGCAACATGTCCCTCCTTCATTACTCTACACCATGACATCTCCTTGGCCATTTTCTGCTTGGGGAATCGACATCATCGGAAAGATCACCCCAGCTGGAACAGAAGGTCACTGTTTCATTCTAGTGGCAATCGATTATTTCACCAAATGGGTAGAAGCGGCTTCCTACACTAGTCTCACAGCCAAGAACGTGGAAAAGTTCATACAAACCAACATCATCTGTCGATACGGTTGCCCACATGAGATCATTAGTGACAATGGGTCACATTTCCAGGCTGAGACTGAGCAATTGCTAGCCAAGTACAAAATCAAGCATCACCACTCCTCGCCATATAGACCACAAACTAATGGCGCAGTAGAGGCGGCAAACAAGAACGTTGTCACAATCCTCAAGAAAATGATTGACAACTATCGAGATTGGCCAAGCAAGATACCATTTGCCTTATAGGGATATCTCACATCTGTTAGGACGCCCACTGGGGCCACCCCTTTCTATTTGACCTACGGCATGGAAGCCGTGCAACCAGTCGAGCTCGAAATACCATCCTTGCGTATTTTACTCGAAAGTCAAATCCCGGAAGCCGATTGGAAGAGGGATAGGTATGAAGAACTTATCCTCCTGGATGAACGAAGATTGCGCGCATTGCATAATGTGCAAACATATTAGGCATGTATCAAACGAGCCTTCAACAAAAGGGTTAAGCCAAGGAATATCAAAGAAGGAGACTTGGTCCTCAAATCAATTAGAGCTCTTTTACCTGTCGATCCACGAGGGAAATTCAAACCCAACTGGGCCGGACCATTTCTAGTCAAGTCCATACTTCCAGGGCGTGCGGTTAGGATCACAGACTTAGATGGGAATGAATTTGCCAACCAGACAAACCTCGACCAATTGAAACGTTACTATGCCTAGAATAGGAACAAAACGCGCCTCGCGTAACCTCACGTGTCGCTCCTGTGGCACGAAATAAACGGCCCCTGGCCAAGCTAAATAAAGCTAACGTCACCTTGCTCTTGCATTTTAACAATTTGTCATCCTCATATCATCAAATAAATTGAATTGCACTTTAGGAGTAAGTAAAAAGCTCATGCTTATTTTCTAGTTCACTACGAGCTCTTGCTTAGAACAATTATTCTTTTACATTTACTTGAACTTCGCGCAAGGGTTTGATTTCATTTTAAAAATGAATACGTAGGCAATCCTTTACCGGATAAAACCCATTATTTTAAATGTAAATAGAAGGACATTTGCATATGCATTTGGAATTCGACAAGAATAATAATAGAAAATCCCAACGGTTTCATAACCAATCAACCTCTTTTATTTAATACCTTTTAATAATAATACGCTACATAATAGAAATAAAGCTAAAAAAATATATAGCCTAGGATTCTAAAAACCCCAACTTCTTATTACAAACAATAATAATAATAATAATAATAAAGACTCAGGCTATTCTTCCATTTTCCCTTTGCCTTTATCATTTTTATCATATTTCTTGTCTCGACCTCGAGCTGGACGCTCTTGCGCCACTTCGGACCTAATCACCAACGGTCTCTCTCGTGGTCTTGCCTTGCCATTTTGTCAACCACCTTTTCCACGGCAGGAGAAGTCTTCGGTTTCTTCGAAGGATGAATAACTCGAAACCCGGCTTCTTCCTCTCCCTCAGTCAGATGCTTCTCTTTCTCCTTTTCTACATCACGAACCTTGTAGTCAACAGGCTCGCGCTTCCTCAATCTCTCGCGCTCCTCCGGAGTAGTAGCTTTCCTCCACTGCAAGTAGGAATCAGACACCCATAGAGCACTAACAGAAGAATTCAAGAACCACACATTTCTTTGAGCCCATTTGATGGCCCATTCTCTTTGGCTCTCAGTGGTAAGGGCCATAGCGGTCTGCGGGACGGTATCAAGCTTCGAAATTGTTTGCTTCAATCCAACCTGCCTCATCAATCTCTCCGGGAAGATGCATATCATACACTCCAAGCCAGGAATGCGCACAGATCGGGTAGGATCCAAGGACGATACTCCAGTGACAGATTTGAGGTGCCACCATGGTACGATCCACCTAATCAGTGGACCATCATCACTCTTCAGTTTGTTCTCCCAATAGTTGCAGACTCGAGTGAAGTCCATGTTGGAGCTTGTGTCCTCCACAAATTAGTGTGATAACATTTGTAAATCTCTTACACGTTCACAAGGGTATACTTTGTATATTTAATCAGTTGATTAACGTTTACCTAATAACGGTTGGCTTACTAGAAAGTTTGACGTTATTATCATACAGATGGCGGTGATCAACCGGTCCCTAAAGGTCACACCTATAGGATGTGTTTGAGAAATGTGGTTATAGAAATATAATCACATTGATGCCCAAAATGACTAAAAAGTTAGTCGATGTGTTGATGAGATAATTATTTAATGAAAATTAAATAATATTAGTTGAGACGAATTAACTGTCAATTCGTAAATTAAATATAATAAGTTATATTTAATTAAATATATATATATAATGTTAGCTTGGACGAATTAATTTGTTAATTCGTAATTAAATATAATCAGTTGTATTTAATATCAACAAGATGAATGTGTCATAGTGGTAATAGTGAGGGTACACATACCAAGAGGTCATGGGTTCGATCCTCACTAGATGACAATTCAACACATATTATATATTTTTGGAAAGAACAAAAATAAGGAGCTGATAGTCCTTATTTCGGTCTGATGGCCGAAAATTAGGAAAGTATTATTATTTCCTAATTAACTCGATAATTCGGTCAATATAAAAAGAAAGGGAGAGAATTATTTCTACCCTAATTCTTTTTCTTGACCTAGCCTCCTCTCTCATCAGAAAAACACAAAAACAACTAAATTTTACAGAAAATTTTAGATCGATTTCTAGCATAATCAAAGGGCATATCTCAGATCGTCTTGGGTGCAACTAATAGGCGAATATCAATTTTGATATTGTTCTTAGGCCAATTTTGCTAGGACCGAAGGTTAATTCTAAATCCTTATACTTTGTTTATGTATTTTGTTTATGACCTTTAATCATCATTGTTAAATTCGTTATAATCCTTCTAGTTTAAGGGAAGTATACAGATTATTTCCCACAAGTGGTATCAGAGCCCTAGGTCACGATTTTAATCTTGATGATTTTCATAAATTTGTATGTGAACAATAGGATTTTCGAAAAAAAAAAAAAAAAAATTAGGGTTTCGAATTTTTTTTTGTTCGGAAAAAAAAAAATTTGCCGTTTTTGTGCCGTTTTTTTCTTTCAGTTTGATGATATTTTTCCATTCTATTTTTCATATTATAGTTTATAATCAGTTAAAATTATCATATGAAGAATTGGTAGTTTTTGATTTAATGCAGATTAAATTAAAATTAAATGGGATCGTCATGTTTATGATAAAAAAATTATTTTTGCTATATAGTTTTTGGCATATAAATTAATTATGTATATTATTTCATATGCTAATCATGTTCTAATAGCAAAGGTAAACAATTTAGTCATCAAATTTTGTTTTAGGGCATATTGCCGCAAAAGAAAAAAGGAAGGACGGTTCTAGGGTTTGCCGTAGAGAAAAAAAAATTATTTTTGTTTTTTTGGTAAACCGAGAAAGAGAGAAAAAAAAAGGAAAGTTTTGTTTTCTTGTTTTTTTTGCCATATTGCCGAGAAAAAAAAAATATGGTAAGTTTTTTTGTTTTTTCCTAAATTGCCAAATAAAATAAAATAAAATAAAATAAAAAAAGGGAAGGCTGTTTTTTTTTCTCGGCCGTGTAGGAGCTGAAATAATAAAAAAAAATTGTTGTTTATTTTCAGCCGAGACCAATTTTAATTGGTTTTTGTTTTTTTTTATTTTGGCCAATTAGTTATTGTGAATCGGTTCACAATTTAAAGATACCGAGTTATTTTAAAGCGGTTTAAAATTTAGACGGATAGAATTCATATTACAAGTTTAATATGGATTAAGTATGAAATTAATGTGATTAAATTGCGGAATTGTCCCTTAATTTAATTTAAATAGGTGGTTTGGATAAATTAATCAACATAATTAATGTATTGTGTTATGTATGTTTAATTTATTTTAGTTGATGCTTTTAATTTTGTTGAATGAATCGAATGAATGAATTTTATTTACGTATTTATTTTTGCAATCGGTTGTAATTTGTAATACTTAGTGTGGCCTTAGTCAAATTATGTTTTCGTAATGAAGGAAACATGATTTCTTATGTAATTATGAGATCTCGAATCTCCTTTATTTTAGTTTTGGGTTTTGAAATTAGAATGTAATTAATAGGTCAATTATGTAATTTTATTTATTGTAATTTCAAAGAAGACTAAAGATGGAGATTGAAGCTCACTCCCGCTACATGGATCAAGATGGAACATCAAGACAAGCTTCTCGGGTCCAAGGATGGATTCCAAACTTGTATTTATTGTTCATTTTGATAGGATAGGCCACACTAGGACTTTTACTGTTTTTACGTTTTTTCATTCTTATTGCTTTTCATTCACATGTTAGTCTATGCATCATATTCCGCCTAAAACCAAACCACCTACTACTAAAATGCATGAAAATTGACTCATATAGGTTGTATGTTAGTTTTCATGGACATGCAGATGTCACCGTCTTTAAGCCATCACCTTAGTTTAATCATTCTCGCATGCTAGTTTTTAGTTCACTTTAAAATTAATTAAAATAAAGTTGATGGGATCTTCCTCTAAAACGGAAATTGAGATTAGTCTTTATAAAGGCAAACATCTATGAATCCCTTCTTCGTCGGTAGGCCTAATATGACCCCTTCTACGTTGGGTAAGTAGTTGTGTTGACTTAATTTACCTCAACATCATAGTCCGAAGAGTTTCTCGTGATTATGATGGACTATAGATAGAATTTACAGAAATTTATCGACCAAGAATTCTAACGGCAGAATTAGCTAAAAGGTTAGCTTATCAATTTACAGAGAATTGAGTCTTGGGGTCATTTATATAATTTTTGAGGGAGGTCAATTGTATAAATGTTTTTGAGTCTTCGCGTTATGACATTAGTTCATTAGACTTAAAATTAAAACGATGCACATGCTTATTATTTTATTCTTCTTTCGCAGTGTAGAACACGTTTATTATCAATAATACTGTTACAACAAATGGCTGGAAATAACGCAATCCCAATGCCTAGTGCCACACTAGATCGTTCATCCTGGCTAAAAGTGTTCATGGACCAAATGAATCAATCCACGCGACTGAAGAATGATGGGTCCAACTTTGCGGACTGGGAGGCGGTACTACGGAATGCTGCCATTGCTGACGGTAAGCTCAGGTATTTAACTGAGCCAATACCGGTCAACCCAGGCCCAAATGCAGGAGTCAACGAGTCACTCGCTTATAGTGAATTCGTTATGGAAGCGGGTGCGATAAAGAACGTACTCATCTTTGCAATGGAAACCAATTTGCAGAGACGCTTCATTGCCCAAAGTGCGAACAAGATTTTCACTACGCTCACTAACGAGTTCTCAAAAGCACCGAGAATCGTTACATATGAGCATACCTGTCGCTTCTTTGATGCGAAACTCCAGAAGGGCCAACCAGTTAGCCCACACATTCTTCACATGATTGAGAATGTCGAGAAGCTGGAGACACTTAATTGTAGAATCAGTGAGAGCATTGTCATTGACCGAATGCTTCATTCTCTTCATGATGGTTTTGCCCTTTTCAGGGCGAACTACTACATGAATGACTTGAAAAAGAGTCCTCATGAACTACACTCCCTTCTCGTACAGACCGAGAAGGATATGAAATTGAGTGGGATCATGAAGCAGGATGTTCTCATGATTCACAACAAGAGTAAAGGTAAGGGCAAGGCTCATGGCGACCTAGCTGTAGGTAAGCCAAAGTTCAAGAAGCCAGGAAACGGTAAGAGTGCGCCTGGTGAGACTAGTGGCTCACAGGGCAAGACAAAGAGCAAGGGCGGTGACATAGAGTGCCACCATTGTCACAAGACTGGACATTGGAGGAGGAACTGTCCCGTCTACCGTGAGGACATCAAGGCAGGCCGCGTCGTTCTGTTGGTATGTCATCTTATATTCACATGATTGAGATTAACCATGCAAGTTTCGGAACTTGAGTACTAGATACTGGTTGTGGTTCTCATCTGTGTAATCATTTGCAGGGCCTAAAGAACATCATACCTCTCGAAAAAGGTGATGTGGACCTGCGAGTCGGGAATGGAGCACGAGTTGCTGCTGCCTCGAAGGGAACATATGTAATCCAACTCCCTAGTGGTTTTGAGTTATCTTTAAATAATTGTTGCTATGTACCCAGTTTATCTAAGAATATTATTTCTGTTTCCGTACTTGCTAAAGACGGTTTTACATTTTCAATAAAGGATAATAGTTGTATTTTCTCTTTTAATGAAATGATTTATGGCAAAGCAGTTTCCATGAATGGAATTTACATCTTAGATCAAACCACGGAAGTATTACACATGAATAATAAGAAATTAAAGGTTGGTGATAAAGATCAAACCTATCTATGGCATTATCGAATGGGACACATAAATGAGAAACGCGTAAAGAAACTCGTCGATAATGGGACTATTCCCGCATTCGGATTTTCTACATATGGCACGTATGAATCATGTCTCATTGGCAAGATGACTCGAATTTCCTTCAAAGGTGTTGGAATGCGCGCTAGTAACCTATTAGGACTCATACATACGGACGTATGTGGACCTATGTCAATTACCGCTAGAGATGGCTATAGATATTTTATCACTTTCACGGACGATTTGAGTAGATACGGATATGTCTACTTAATGAAGCATAAAAGTGAGTCATTTGAGAAATTCAAGGAATACCAGAATAGGGTACAGAACTAACTGGGTAGAAAGATTAAAGCACTTCGTTCAGATCGGGGTGGCGAATATCTTTCAAATGAGTTTGATCAACACCTGAAAGACTGTGGAATCGTTTTGCAGTTAACTCCACCTGGAACACCTCAATTGAATGGTGTGTCCGAACGGAGAAATCGAACCTTACTTGATATGGTTCTATCCATGATGAGTCACACCGTAGTGCCTGATTCATTATGGGGTTATGCTCTTTTGTCAGTTGCTCTTATACTTAACCAAAGTCCGTCTAAAGCTGTCGACAAGACTCCATATGAAATGTGGAAGAGAACAGTACCCAACTTGTCATTTATTCGGGTTTGGGGCTGCGAGGCTTATGTCAAGTGGAGACACGAGGATAAGCTCGGCCAGCGATCGGTCAAGACATACTTTATAGGTTATCCAAAAGGAACATTTGGTCATTACTTCTATTCGCCTACCGAACATCGAGTTTTTGTTGCGGCCAGTGCGACGTTCTTAGAGAAAGAATTTCTCGAGAACAAGTCGAGTAATAGAACCTTCGAGCTGTCGGAGATTCCAGAACCAACAACCGAGGAACGGATGGAGGAAGTTGTACCTCCAACTGATGATACGGTTAATAGTCCTGAGGAACCTAAGAGGTCGGGTAGAGACTCTCATCCTCCGAACAGATACATTGGTATGGTCGAGGAGAATGACGTTTTACTTCTAGAAAGTAATGAACCCGCAACCTATAAAGGTGCTATGGCCTGTTCCGACTCAAAGCTATGGCTTGAAGCCATGCAATCCGAGATGGATTCCATGTATGAGAATAACGTATGGGATCTAGTTGATTTACCTAAAAAGGTAAAACCTCTACAGTGCAAATGGCTTTACAAAATAAAGCGTTAAGCAGAGACGCGCAACCGGATATCTATAAGGCACGACTTGTGGCAAAAGGTTTCACTCAAGTGCAAGGACTGCATTATGATGAAATTTTTGCACCTGTAGTCATGCTACGTTCCATTCGGATAATCTTAGCGATTGCCGCATTTCATGATTATGAGATTTGGCAAATGGATGTGAAAACCGCCTTCTTAAACGGTTATTTGGAGGAAGAGTTGTACATGGTGCAGCCCGAAGGTTTCATAGATCTTGAGCATCCTAAGAAAGTATGCAAGCTTAAGCGTTCCATTTATGGACTTAAGCAAGCTTCTCGGAGTTGGAATCATCGTTTCGACCAAGTGATAAAAGAGTATGGTTTCACTCGATCGGTCGAAGAACCATGCTTGTATATCAAGTCGAGTGGGAGCAAGATTGTATTCTTGATATTGTATGTCGATGACATACTCTTGATTGGGAATGACATACCTCTCCTGTCTTCGGTTAAAGAATGGTTGAAGAACCATTTCCAGATGAAAGATTTGGGTAAGGCACAGCGCATTTTGGGAATCCGTATCTACCAGATAGATCACGACGGACGTTATCACTTAGTCAGGAGTCTTATTTGGATAAGGTTCTTGAGAGGTTCAGCATGACCAACTCCAAGAAGGGGAACCTTCCTATGACGACGGGATGCGATTGAGCAAGTCTCGATCACCCACGACGCCGGAAGGGATAGAGCGCATGAGTCGTGTTCCTTATGCATCTGCAATAGGATCGATCATGTATGCCATGATATGCACACGTCCAGACGTGGCATATGCATTGAGTATGACGAGTCGGTACCAAAAGACTCCAGGTGAAACACACTGGATAGCAGTCAAAAATATCCTCAAGTACCTACAGAGGACTAAGGATTGGGTATTGACTTATGGAGGCGATACTAAGCTATGCGCAACCGGTTACGCAGATGCTAGCTTCCAAACGGATCGAGATAATTCAAAATCTCAGTCCCGGTTCGTCTTCACTCTTAATGGTGCTTTGCGGTCAGTGGAAGAGTTCCAAACATAGTGTTGTAGCAGATTCTACTACTGAATCCGAGTACTATGCCGCTTCGAGGCAAAAGAAAGGAAACGATATGGATGCGTCAATTCTTACAAGGGCTTTCGGTAGTTCCTAATTCGAATGACCCGATCACCATCTATTGTGACAATAGAGGTGCCATCTTCCAGGCTAAGGAGCCAAAGTCTAGCAACAAATCTAGACATGTACTTCGGAAAGCTCACCTGATCCGTGATTACGTGGAGCAAGAAGAGATAGTGATTGACAAGATTGTGACGGATGATAACATCGCGGATCCTCTCACCAAACCGTTGAATTATGATAAGCATGTAGGGCATGTTAATTCCATGGGAATTAAACATGTTCCTGAGTTGTAGTACTTGATTATGGATTTGATACATTATCTTTTTCATATACTATTTATAACTTCATCATTTTATATATATAATATTTTGTTTTTCATGTGGATTGTATTGACAACATTAAACGCCACAAAGTGAACTGAATTACATTATATTTGTTTTGGTCTGTAATCGCCAATGTGAGCTGATAACTCCGGCTATTATATTGTGCAGTCGATTGATGGTGGGTTCAACGAGCCATAAGTCAAACGGTTGACTGATCGATCACAGATGCGAGATTATGACGATACCTCGTAGGACAACTATTTGTGACAACGTAATGGAGTCCTAAATGTTTAATAACATTCGGTGCCAGGTCGTGGATAGGACATCCATTGTGTTCCTAGAGTCGATTCTTTTGACTATCGACTGTCTCTTGAGATTAAGGCAGTTTTTGGGTGACTTTGGTTTCTTTCTCACGGTCTCCGTAATCGGAGGCTAAGTAGATTTTTTCTCGGGTCATTTCATACTCGTGTGCTTACATCTCGGGATTCGAGTTGAGGAAAATATCCAACCCTTATCGGGTATAGTTATTTCTCGGGGCCACTCGAGGAGTTGTAATTGAAATGCATGGCCATGCTCGAATGTTGATTCGTTTATCGGTTAAGTTACTCTCTAGTCGGGAAACCACTCTTGATATTGATCGCTTGTAAAATACGACCTTTGTGAATTCGGATTTGCAAATTGTTTTACATTGAGTGGGAGAAATTTTATAGGATATGAGAATCGGTTATCGCACATACACTTGTGAGGACAAGTGGGAGTTTGTTGGAGCTTGTGTCCTCCACAAATTAGTGTGATAACATTTGTAAATCTCTTACAGGTTCACAAGGGTATACTTCGTATATTTAATCAGTTGATTAACGTTTACATAATAACAGTTGGCTTGCTAGAAAGTTTGACGTTATTATCATACAGATGGCGGTGATCAACTGGTCCCTAAAGGTCACACCTATAGGATGTGTTTGAGAAATGTGGTTATAGAAATATAATCACATTGATGCCCAAAATGACTAAAAAGTTAGTCGATGTGTTGATGAGATAATTATTTAATGAAAATTAAATAATATTAGTTGAGACGAATTAACTGTCAATTCGTAAATTAAATATAATAAGTTATATTTAATTAAATATATATATAATGTTAGCTTGGACGAATTAATCTGTTAATTCGTAATTAAATATAATTAGTTGTATTTAATATCAATAAGATGAATGTGTCATAGGGGTAATAGTGAGGGTACACATACCAAGAGATCATGGGTTCGATCCTCACTAGATGACAATTCAACACATATTATATATTTTTGGAAAGACCAAAAATAAGGAGCTGATAGTCCTTATTTCGGTCTGATGGCAGAAAATTAGGAAAGTATTATTCTTTCCTAATTAACTCGATAATTCGGTCAGTATAAAAAGAAAGGGAGAGAATTATTTCTACCCTAATTCTTTTTCTTGACCTAGCCTCCTCTCTCATCAGAAAAACACAAAAACAACTAAATTTTACAGAAAATTTTAGATCGATTTCTAGCATAATCAAAGGGCATATCTCAGATCGTCTTGGGTGCAACTAATAGGCGAATATCAATTTTGATATTGTTCTTAGGCCAATTTTGCTAGGACCGAAGGTTAATTCTAAATCCTTATACTTTGTTTATGTATTTTGTTTATGACCTTTAATCATCATTGTTAAATTCGTTATAATCCTTCTAATTTAAGGGAAGTATACAGATTATTTCCCACAGTCCACCATGTAAAGTCTAGTCCTCATTGCAATTGAGCAAGCATGATAAGCAGGAACATTAACTGGGGGTTCGATCAATCGAAGACGCTCCATAAGCCAGACCTACCAAAACACAGGTATTAAAAAAAAAAAAAAAAACAACAAAAATCGAAAAAAAAAAACAACCTAAAAAAAGGAAATAAAAAAAAAGCTTCGTTCTGTTACCTGCAATATGATG
Source organism: Silene latifolia (assembly GCF_048544455.1). NCBI lineage: Eukaryota > Viridiplantae > Streptophyta > Magnoliopsida > Caryophyllales > Caryophyllaceae > Silene > Silene latifolia. Next base: position 63,669,875 of record NC_133533.1, on the reverse strand, counting down.
GGACTTCCCAAATAAGGAAGGTCGCGGTTGGCTTTCCTGTTATCTAACCCAAACAGGATCTCTCCTAAACACAGGCAAGCTGGGCTCCTGCTCAGCTCCATTTGCTCAATTAAGCTCAAGTAGCGAGGGTCACCTCTCAAATCCTCATCAACATGCCCTTGAAGGACATATACATGCAGTAGGCAAAATCCGAATGCCCTTCGCCTCGCAACATAGGAAATGGTAGGATCTGCCCTGATTATGAATCGATCGATGAAGTCCAACATTCGCACTCTTTTAGAGGTCACAAGACGGTCAACCTCAGCTCTTGTCAACCCAAGCAAATCTCTGAACTTATTCTTATACCCTTGAGAAGTAGAGGGTATAGCAGGCAAATGCTCCGGGTCCCAACCACTGATCGCAGCAATTTCTTCGGGAAATGGGCAAATATCGCCTCCAGGAAAGGCAAATACGTGATAATTCGGGTCCCAATAATCTAGACAAGCATCTAGGAACGGTTTGACTACCTTGACCAGCTTTAAACTCAAGATCGATCCAAAATTATAGGCGCCCATATCGTGTTTCTCCACATTAGAGAACTCATTTGTCCACTCTTTCAGACGGATTTCAATAGTATTCATGATGTATGCTTAATTAGGGAGCTTTTATGTAATAAGACGAGAGAAAGACGGAAGAATTATGTGAATAAAACCTCCCTCGACGTCTATATTTATACTAAAAGTTGTTTCCTAAAATCACGGATGACACACACGGGAACAAAGCGCAAAGCGGCTGCTCTTGTGCTTCTTCAAAGGGACGCAGCTCTTGCGGCGCCTCTTTCTAAGCCTTCTTTCTGTGATTTTCCACGTTGGATCTTTCCTAATTTCTCCAAGAATAATTTCCTATTCATACGGGTTATTATTTTGGTAAATCGGTCAAATTACCATGTTGCGCGTTTCCTAAATTCCACGAGCACGCATTTCGCGACAATATCGGCATTTTCGTCATTTCAGAACACTTATACATTTCTTTTTAATTTTCTTTTTTTGGGGAATCATTTCACCAATTTAGATATTCATTTTCAAACTTATACATTTCTTTTTAATTTTCTTTTTTTGGGGAATCATTTCACCAATTTAGATATTCATTTTCAAACTTATACATTTCTTTTTTATTTTCTTTTTTGGGGAATTATTTCACCAATTTAGATATTCATTTTCAAACTTACACATTTCTTTTTTAATTTTCTTTTTTGAGGAATTATTTCACTCCCATTCCATTTCACATTTCAAACTTATACGTTTCTATTTTTTTCTTTTTTTAGGGGGTAACCCTCCCTACCGTCCGGTCATTTTCAGTAAATTTTTTGCATTTTCTAGTCTTTGTCTTGCGCTAATTTAGACCATATGTACAAATATGTGTTTTATGTGCAATTTCTTTCGGCAGCATGACGGCATAAACCGTCGTCTACCAAACATGTTCAAAGCTAACCTGCAGGTACAAACAAAGCAACCCAACAGCAAAGGCACTCAGGCCATCATATATACAACCTATATGTACACCAAACTGGGGGCTCGAGCCCGAAACAAAATGTATAAAGTGCAAAATGAAGATTCCAAAATGTACAAAAGTCTGTGAAGTACGGCCAACAGCAAAAACGACAAAGAGCAACAGACTACAGTTGGTCGCCGTCCAACTCGGTAACTCTCGCCTCGAGAGCAGCGATCTCGCGTCGCGGACCTCTAGCTCCCTCAGCAGGCGAGTTGTCTCTCCCGGGACTGGGCAAGCTCTCGCTCCAAGTCACGCTCCTCTGCAAAATGCAAGAATTGGCTCATGTCAATCATTTCAAACATAAGGAAAGTTAGAAAATCCAAAAATGAAGTAAACGGAAGGTTCATACCTGACGTCCTCGACCACCAGCAAGTGCCTCGATGGCAGTAGCCCGTAGCCGGTTGGCTACCCTCCACAAAGCCACAAACCGGGATGGCGCAACCTACATTTCAAGGATCCTCAATAATTTGATAAGTTTAAACAAGTGTATTCTTATACAAAAGCTGATTAAATTGGGGATCATACCCTCCGAATCAGATGCTGCCACTCGTCTAGACCAGCATCTCTCACCGCCGCGTCAAAATCGCGAAGCTCGGAGATCGTCGTCATCCCCGTCGCATCAGTGTACTCGAGGGTCTCGGGCTACGCTGGGGGCTCGATGCCCGCCACCTCAACCTCCTGCAAAATTCAAATGGTTTTCATTAATTGATGATCACTCATCATGTCTTCATGTCAATCGAAAAAGAATAAAGCACTTACCACGACTGGCCAGTACGCCAACCTCCCGTAGAGGAACGCCGAGTAGTCCTCAGCAGGAAGAAGGAGGGCGTCGCCACCGACGCCAGCTAAGTCAGCCTCCCTCTCAGCATCGGAAGGCTCCCTGAACATCGTCCGAGGAGGATCGATGGGAACCGTCAAGACATCTTGGGAGTACTGACGAGCCAAACGCTCGCCCAAGTACCACACATGACTCATCGACGTCCTCAAAAGCAATCGGCTCGTGCTCCTAGGTCGAAGGACCTCAGCCACAAAAGAAGGAGCGTCAGTGTAGTCCGCCCTAGGCCTGGGCACCCACTATGAAAAGCAAACAAGAGGTCATTCATATGATCGGTTCCGAAAGTGACCAAAGAAAAGTGGCTCGAAGATACTCACGCCGTCCAGCTGCAGAGCGTTCACGTCCCGTCGACAGGCATCGTGGAAAGAACCCTGGCTCTTCGTGCGACACATCACCCAATCCCTCGCGACGGGATAAGCTCTCTCCCCTGGCTCCGTCCTCTTGGACGCGAGACTCGGAAAGTAGGAGTACACCCACGCCTGTAAAACAAGATAGTCAATAACGATCTTTCGTGATTTAATAAAGAAATGATCTTTCATGAAAAGAAATGGAGGTTCATACCTCCAGCAACAGTTCAGGGCCAACAGTAGCAGGAGAAGTCCCCTTCTCTATCAACTCCGGACGAACCATGGCCCTCATATAGCGAATGAGGACCGCAAAGCCAGCACTGACCCAGTCCCAACAGCCTAGGCCCTCAGGTCAGAAAGAAAGGGAAGAAACTTCGTCGACAGCCTCTCTCCCTTGTCTCCGAGGTAAATCGAAGACAAGAGCCACAAACGAGCTCTCTGCTCTTCAGTGCAAGGAGGAGGAGCCGTCTCCCTCCCATCGATCACCACCATCGCCGGTCTCTTCCCAGCAAAGTAATCCCGAACATAGGAACTAGGCACCAACCCAACCCGGGAACCGCAGCAGCCTTCGGCATCAAATTCCAGCCGATCAAGCTCCTAGCCTCAGCCGAGTCTACCCTCATGGCTGTCTCCGGCCACACCACTGCCTCAGTCCCGCACGGCAAGCCATAAATCATGTCGTAGTCCTCCAACGTGACCCCAACCTCACTGAAAGGCATGTGAAAGGTAGAGGTCGTGTCCCAAAACCGATCCAGGAAGGCTCGAACCAGGCTAAGGTTAGCCCGAATCTTCCTCCTCACGATGTCTCTCCAAGCCTGTACCAAGGCACCAAACGCTCCTCGCTCGATGGTGGCCCGCTCCTCTGCTGACAGTCTCTCGTAGGCCCCCATCATCGTCGTATAACCCGAGAACGATCTAATCTTCCCGACCTCCTATTTTGATTCCAAGAAAGAGCTATCTTTAGCTCGAATGAAAGGGAAAAGGAATAGCAAATAGAAACGAAAGAAGATGAATGAAAGAGTGATGAGTTCAAGTTACCAAGCTCTTCACCGTCCTGTAGGACAGGTGACCCTCTGCAGCCCAGATGAGGTGTCTGTTGTCCCAGCTCTCAGCCCACTCTGACGCTCCCCTCAGCTGGTGACCACCTCGTCTGACGTTGGCCCGCCTCGGGGCCTCCTCCTCCTCAACAACCTCCTCCTCGACGACCTCGTCCTCAGCAGGTGCCACTACAGCAGTGAAGGCCTGCTCTAACGCCTCCTCAAGCGTACGAGAAGGGTCAATAGTTGTGTCCACGTCCATGGGACCTCTCCCTGACGTAGAAGCCTCATCACCTACAAAATTAAAGCAAATTTAGGCCGCGTCAAGTAACGACAAGCCTTAATTAGGGGATTTTCGAGTTTTCAAAACTCCGAAATCGCTCTTTTCTCACCATCTTTGGCCAATTATCCTACAAACCCGTCCGCTCATGTGGTAATTTGGGTCAAGTCAAGACTAAGTTGAAGCCTAGTCATGGGTTCGAGTCGAAATTTCGACAGTATTTCGTTATAACGGCGATTATGCCCTAGAAAAGTGTCCTGAAAAAGCTGTCACAAATCAAAATTCTGAAATGTTAGGAAGTTTACCCATCATATGAGGATTCCAAATACCAAATTTCATCGCAAATGGGCAATCCTAAGGCTATTTTCGAAGCAATATACGGTTTAGCTTTGAGACCGTCTCAATTTCACTCAAATGCTCAAAGCTCCACGAAAATTCGAAATAAATACATGGTTATGATCCTTATACTACCAATTATCCATTTGCAAGGTCAATTTTACAAGGCAAAATCATTTGGGGGAAAAGCCCCAAATTTTCGACTTTTTAGGGTTGAAAAACCCTGATTTGTCGACCCAATTTGATCAAATACGGAAGATTAATGCAAAATTAATACACATACCTCGATTAGTCATGGCAAATGCGAGTTTTCGATCAAATTTTGGCGAGAAATGGTTGGAATTTGAGAGAGTAATTGAGATTTTATGTTTCGAAATTATAAAATGAATCCCGTGTTTCATCGAGTTTTTACTCAGGAAAACCGCGGTCAGGAAAAGACGCAACAGGTGTTGCGCCTCTTCCAAGAGACGCAGCTCTTGCTGCGCCTCTTTCTCAGTTTCCTTCCAAATGAATTTTTGAAGATTCGTTATAAGTTCGTTATTTGTGGGCCCATCTTTAGTGCGCCTCTTCCTTGATACCACACATCGTATATTTGGACCATTTGACATTTGTTCTTCGCCCAGACCCGCATTTCCAAGCCAACTGCAAACTATCGTAATATATATTTTTTTACCAAGACTTTGCTTGCCACAATGAGCGGATATTTTCTGACAGGTGTTTCGACACACCTTTATTCTGTTCCCCCAGCGAGAGTACACGGACAGCCAACCGTCCCTCTCGAGACATGGAGATCAGTTCCCGATTATGTTCCCCAGCGAGAGTACACGGACAGCCAATCATCCCTCTCGAGACATGGAGATCAATTCCCGATTATGTTCCCCGACGAGAGTATACGGACAGACATTTGTCCCTCTCAACACGTGAAGATCAACATCGACCCCAAGCTCTTCCGAAGTTTGTTTGAAAGCCGACCTAAGCAGATTTCTCTTAGCAGTTCCAGCCTACGTCCTGGCCTCTTCCAATATCGCGTTTTATTTCCCTTTGGAATTTCAAGGAATTTCAGGTATGGTCTCTTCTTATGGCTGGCGAGCCTCCTTACGTAGTCTAATGGACTTTAAACGACCCTCCCCGATAGTCGACAGACTCTAAAACGTTCCCGACGACAGGTCCTTGGTTCAGACCCCTTGAACCGCCTCGCATCGCCATAGTCGTCAGGTTGTAATCTTCGATTGACCTGATGGCTATACTTTGACTTTCGCCTTGTCCAAGCCTCAGTCAAAGTGGGGGCTCTGTAGATACCTCATTTCTGCACCTCCCGCAAACCACCCGGTGATGATTGGGCCGCATGTTTGGTACACGGAACGATTTGTGACAGTTCGTAAGTTTATCGTCAAGTGATCGCTCAAACACTTGTGTCTACCTCATAGTCATCATCTACGCGCCGATACGGTCGTTTTGGCAGTAATTAGAGTACATTTGGAGTCCGGGTCAAAAACCGTCTTCATTTTCTAATAACCGTTTAAAATGCCGAGTCAGAATGTTCTGGAATGTTCCGGATATTTCTATTCCATATTTTCCAATCTTTTAATCTTTGGTAAAATATATCCCGAAATTATCATATAAAATATTAAGGAAATAAGATTAATCTGCTATTCCATAATAGAAACACGGAAATCTTTCTTCCGCAGGAGGAAACCACTAAGGAAAAGACGCAGCAGGTGCTGCGCCTCTTCCAAGAGACGCAGTGCTTGCTGCGCCTCTTCCTCAGTCCTTTTCTGCGTATTTTTCGTATCTTTTCGAGATTCACTTCCAAATTGTCTCCGAAAACCTTAATTTCCGTCGTGTGATTAGTATAAATAGAGACTTTCGGTCTCACATATTTCTCACACGAGTGTCCGCCCTTCTCTTCTCCCTTTGTATTCTAGACCACGTTCTTACTTTTTGGCGTCTACGTGCTTGAACTTTCGACCACGTAAGCTCGGATCCTTCTGAGTATCAGCCTCGTTTTGCATGACCGACCAAATTGACCAACTCCGCAATCAATCAACTTAATCAATCTGTTTAATTCCTCTAAGAGGGCACTTTCGTCGTACATTCGAGTCGAGCATCACTAAACGTTAACTTAGTTCATCTCGTTTCGTCAAACATGTAAGCCTGAGGGTGTATAATCCTTATTTTATTATTGTTATTTATTTTTGTAATCACAATTGTAAGATTTACGTCGAAAATATGCTTAAAACCGATTTGTAAAACCTTATTTCAAACCCTTTTTACATATTATCAGGAGACAAACGTCGAGAAAGGACGCAACAACTGCTGCGCCTCTTCGAAGGGACGCGGCACCTGCTGCGCCTCTTCCTGAGGCTGCCGCAGTTCCTGCTTCCTTTCTTCTTCCTTCGTCTTTTGTTCGTCTTATTGTTCTTATTTTGTTTTCTTTGTTAGTTCATTGTTCATTAACATAATAATTTCTAATATGATAATTCTAACATGTAGATCATTAATAATTTATCATCTTTTAAATTCCCGACTTAAATCCCTTATAATTCATATTTGCGGGTTTTTTTCATTAAAATCAATTCGGGTTTTAGAGATTCGATTCATCCATATTGAGTCTCTGGAATTCATCTTTGATACATTTGCATCTGTTGTTTATCGTCACCATCATTAATTCGTCTTTAACCTAATTAATTTGTTTCGTGTTATTAATTCTCATAATTAATGTTATTAATCTTGTAAATAATTTGTCCTAGTTAGTTTTTATCCATGTTTTATTGTTTTTTATGACCTCAATCACATGTAAATAATTTGTTAATAACTTCTATCCGAGTCAATTATTCATAATCAAGCATTAAATTTACCTACGAATATTAACGAGATGCAATTCCGGCTTCACAGCCAGAACTCAACCCAGGAACAGACGCAGCGTCTGCTGCGCCTCTTCCAAAGGACGCAGCTCTGCTGCGCCTGTTCCCGGTTGAGTTCTGTCTCTGAACTCCCGTTTCTGCCTTGACCTAGTTTATTAGTTACGTATTTAATTTACTATTAATCGTATTATCACTTAATTTCTGTTTGTTTATTTATTTATTCTTTCTTTTCTAAAATTAACCGTTTTAAATGTATTTTCGACGTAAACCAATTAATCCAATGTAATTATTGTAATTTTCTTTATTGTATTTTTATTGTATTTATTTTATTGTATTGCTTGTATGCTCTCACACGTAATCAATCTAAATTCCTACTTCGACTCAATTGCATGTTAAATCACGTGATAACCGACTTAGTATTAATTCTCACATGCTAGGATTAATCTAATGAATATTGCATTGCATGCATATAATCGACAATATATCGAGTATAGACAATTTCCCTAATCATTAATAGAGGCCGCTATCGAGGCGGGCGGGATTAGGTGTTCGATCAAAAGTGCTTCCTAATACGTACCCTCACCCCTTACTCCAGATCTCTGTGAACATCCGTGTTCATTGGCATCCACGAGAGTCATTCTTGACATAGAATGCTAAGGGTAACAAGTCCTTGGTGTTCATGTCACTACTTTGTGTCTTGACATGACACGAGGTATTCGAACGGTTTCCAATTTTCCACAATAAATTGGTGGCGACTCCACAAATGCACAAGAAAAGCTTGCTCGCTTTTCGCCCCCGTGGGCCCGCGTCCACACAAATGTCACCTTACCTTTCAACTTCTCTTTACCCTTCTCGACCACCTGCTTCCCTTTTCTTTTGTTGTTAGCAATTCATGCATGAATAGTGTAATTAATTTATTTAATCAACAAAAAATAAAAATACTTCAACACAATACATTTCATTTATTAAATCTATTCATGCATGCATGGTTAGTATGCAACATCCAGCAATAAACCAACAATTAACTAACCAAAGTGACCGGTTTTTCAAACATTTAATTTGAATAATTTTTACTATTGATTACCAAGCAAAAATTAACACAATAAAATCAACATGGTCAACAATACCTTCCATATTATTCTTCGGGGGTGTCTTCTTAGCCATTTGTCTTTTTTCCCATCTTTTTCAGGAAGTTAAATTAAATGTTACCACACTTTTTTTGAAGTATTGAAGAATGCAGATGTGGACGGAAGGTAAGAGATGAAGATGTTGACGGAAGATGATGACGGAAGGTAAGAGATGAAAATGAAAATGTTATTTATGACATTTTCTAGAGAGAGGGTGAGGTAGAGTGTGATGAGAGTTTATGAGAGAGTGATGAGAGGTTGCGTATGACCTGATGACAGTCTTCTTATATGTCACTGTAGGAAGGCTGACTTCAGCCGCAATATTGGGAGTTCCCCAATTATTTTTAAATTTTTTTTTTGCTTTTGTCAAATCAACTATGAATATAATAATACCAACATGTCCAGTAGCTAATATGGTATTGATTTGACCCGTCTTCACCTTGTGACGGACGTGTCCGTCACAAGGGAGACTAATTGTAAAGATAAATGACTTGTGACGGACATGTCCGTCACAAGAGAGACTAATTGTAAAGATAAATGAATTGCTTACTTAAAAGTCCTTAACTCGATTCTTGTACCAATGAATGATGCTATCTAATTAGTCTCATAGATAGAACGATCCATATTGAATTGAGCTGAACTTGACCGATGTAGCTACTTATTTCAACTTGACCAAGGTAGCATAACTAGAAAGCTTACGTTCCAGACATTGAACAGGTAACAATTGCTAAATTGCCAGTTAGGTCCTGTTCTTTTAGCCTTAAAGTCACTTAACTTAAGTTAACTTCAGATCATATAAGTTAAGTTGAGTTCAGTTCAGATCCTATAAGTTTTATTCAGTTTAAATCCTATAAGTTCAGTTCAAATCCTATACATCACTTAATTTAAGTTCAGTTCAGATCCTATAAGTTCAGTTCAGATCTTATAAGTTCAGTCGATTCAGATCTTATAAGTTCAGTTCAGATGCTATAAGTTCAATTCAGCAGTTTCGGTGATCCTCTACATGCGAACTTGCTATAAAACATATCAGTTTAGCTGTTTGACAAGGAATGATCAACGTCGTAGATAGAGTCATGCTCAAAAACAAATAATCGACCAAGACAACAAACAAAATCCAAGACAACCACCAACTGAAACGAGTAAACAAATTCAATTGACTGATCTAATAATACTCTTGCAGTCTTGCCGGTTGATCCAAGTTTCTCTCCAGATTCTACCTTGCATTCGTATGTTTCAAACTATTTTACGGCAAACCATATGGTAGCAAATAGTTGCCAATCCAGAAGCAGATAAATCCAGCGTAAAAATGACTTAATATAGGAAATAGCGTGCAGGTAAATAAATCTCACAAAACTTAACAGACAAATCCACCGTAAAAATGTCTTAATAGGAAATAGCGTGCACGGAAATAAATCTCACAAAACTAAGAAGCACCACAAGCAATAAGTGCTGAACAAAAAAGAAAACAAAAACTCCGGGCAAATAAGAACCCAAAAACGTCATAGAGCAGATACATAGTCTAAAGCTGGTCTTAACACAACCAAACTCGAGATGACACTGAATGCATTTTAAGAAACTAAGGTGTCGTTGAGTGACAAAGAAGCAAGCTGATCGGCGGGATTAGAACCTTGTTGAGCAACAGTCCGGAGTACTTCCATTGCTTCGGAAACTTTAGCCTTCAAAGCATCTGGGGACTCGAGCAAGTGCAAAACTTCTGGCTGGTCCATCTCAAGAAGCATACCGGTCACCTTTGCTGCATTCTCATGCTCTATAGCGTCCACTAGTGGGTACAAGCTTTCTCCCAGCATCTACGGATTTAATGCAACAAAATTCTAGTTACTCAAATGCCCACTGGGAAAGTATATCAAAAGAGGCACAGTGAGCAGGAGTGCAAGACAGAGTAGAGATTGGTTATAGTTTATTCATTTCAGAGATAATATTAGCTCGACAGACTAGCCATGCTTGGGTCATAAGCTTATTACTCGCTGCGCTAGCAAAAATTGTGCCAAAAAAGGGGCCAAAACTGAAGTTGGAGTGCAAAAGATAAAAATGATAACTTCTGTTCTGTCGCAACCCACTAGGATCCTGTTAACCCTAGTTTTTTTTATTGTCACAACTTGAGCCTAGTGACAAAGGAGTAAGCTGATGCAACAAATAAAGTTGGGTCAGAAGTCAGAAGTCAGAACTCACAACTCACTAGGCTCCTACAAATTTGGTAATTTGGCCAAGAAAAATGTCATAAAAGCTAGCAGGTATTCTTGCAAAATAATTTAGCAAGTTGTTTTCTGAGAAAATCCGAGTAAAAAGATGTTGAATAATGGAACTCACCGTTCGCTGCTGTTCAGGAGATGAGTTTGCCAAGGCACTTGCTAAAGCAGTAATTGGGACAGGCTGCGCCATTCCAGCATCACGTAAAGGCATGCCACCCATGTCATATGCCGGAAGCATAGCTCCAGGAATTGGGACCTCGGACATGTTACGTCCCGGTGGGTATCGGTAAACACGTCCTCTTGGAAGCATCTAAATCAATGCACAAAACAACACACATTATAGAGATTGAAGCAACAATTAAGGAAATGATGGCAAGCAATAGTCTTTCATATTACATGAAAACGTAATACTAGGAAATTTCAAGTAATGTAAATGTCAGCGTAGTGGATTTTGCTTGTTTCAAAGAGATTATTTGCTCCCACTTCGAAAAAACAGAATCAACATACTTTATGGCCGATTTAGACAGTTCTGCCCCTACTCTTTTGAGGTGGTTTGAACTTTGAACAACCTGGCTTTTTCTCTACTCAGTCATCCATAAGTATGAGATAGGTTAGTCCTATAGTAAGTGAAAAGAAATGAAACTGTAGAGTGGCCAACCTGTTGCTGCATCATAGGCACAGGTTGTTGATTCTGCTGAACGGGACCAGAACCACGCCTTCCAGCCGGTCGCTGACCCTGTTGTCCCTGCTGCATGTATGGAACAAAGAAGTTGGGCATTGGCGCTGCTCCTGGCCTCACTCCAGGTACAAGTTGCTGTTGATATCCAAACCCAGCCTGCAATAGTACGTTAGTACAGGATACATATTTTACAAATGAACCCGACTTCACACTAAAGAGTAACCAAGTTTTGGTACAGAATTCAGAGGTCAAGTATTTGTTAGTAGTAGTTGAATATCTCAGCAACATGACAGAACTCAAAGAGAAAACAAGAATGATTAAGAAAGTCCTCAAATCCTTAGTAACACACACATTTACCCAATAAGGAAACAAAAGGACAATTAAGTAATACTCCATAATAAATATTAAGATCCAGCATTTGACACAGAAATTGAAATTGATGAGGAAAGTAGCTACAATAAAGCTCTTCTTACTTGTGGAGGCATCATAGGTGGTGCCTGGCCATAGAAGATCTGCTGTCCAAGCCCTGGGGCACCTGGAGGATACATTGGCATGCGGGGAGGAACAGAAGGTGTCATGGCAATTGGCCTCATTTGTGAAAACTGAGCCTGCCACAAAGTATCATTCATCAAAATTTGAGTCCCAATACACATCAGCGGAATCATACCACACAAAAAAAAAAGGCGGCGATAGACACAGCAATAAGATTGAGATTTACTGAGGTTCACACTGGGAAAATGGTCAGCTAAAATAAAGCAGAGAAAATCTGAGGGTTTACCTGCAACCGAGCCCTTCTATCTTCTTTACGTTGAGCAAGTGCAACATATAGAGGTTTGCTGACAATAATTTTGCCATTCATCTCCGCAAGCTGAGATTAGAGAGAAACGACGTATAAGGGAAATAAACATCTAACAATACACTTGTAAAAACATCATTAAAATCAGTCATAATAAATAAAGGGTAAAAGGTTTTTCTACAATGTACCCCCGGGTTTTTGAGGATTCTACGATATCATATGTTTCTTAAAAATCAAGGGTACATGTCAGAATTTGGAAAAACACAAGGCTACACCATAGAAAATCCCGTAAATTAAAAGGTTATGTACTCACAGCTCGAGAAGCTTCCTCGGGTGTCGAAAATGCCACAAATCCAGAGCCCTTGCTGATACCACTGGGATCACGCATAACCTGAAGATTGGGTGAATAGATTGAAACCAACTTCAGAATAGGGAGTAAAAATTGAGAAAGAACAATAGAAGTGCCAATGATATCTAACAACCTTGCATGATGTAATTTTTCCATGCTCTGCAAACAGCTCTTTCAGCTTTTCATCATCAATGGTGTCATCTAAGTTCTTGATGTATAAATTTGCACCCTGATACTTATCAGCAGCTTCCTTCATAGTCTGCTCAAACTTTCCCTTCAATTCTTGTTCCCTTTCAGTCTTTTTCTGAGCCTTACCAACATACCATTCTTTCTCATCAAATTTGCTGCCATTTAAAGCATCAACAGCATTAGCAGCATCTTCTGGGTTGTCAAAGTTAACAAACCCAAAGCACCTTGATTTTCCATCAGCATCCCTCATAACCACAGCACTTGTTATTGGTCCATATTCACCAAAAATTTTCTTCAGGTCATCATCAGTAGTTGATTCAGAGAGATTCTTGACATAAACATTCTGGAATTTTGTCCTGCTTGAAGCAGTGTCTCTTTCCTGCTTACGAACAAAGTGTCCAACAAACACCTGCTTGTCATTGATGAGCATACCATTCAACTTCTCAATGGCTTTTTGAGCTCCTTCCTCAGTATCAAACTGAACAAACCCATAACCCTTGGACTGGCCGTTGACATCAGTAGCAATCTTGCATGACAGAATGTTTCCAAATGAGGAGAAAGTATCATGTAAAGCTTTGTGGTCAATTGCCTTGTCCAAATTCTGTAAATGCACAAAAGATATAGTTAAGAAACTATGATACAGAAAGAAAATTTCCCAATGTACCAATGAATTAAATTGTAAAAGAAAATTCTATGAAATTTTACTTTTGTACCACATAAAACAGGCTGGATGCACGACGAATTCATTACAGCGAACAAAGACCTCTAATTCTAACGTGTAGATCGGCTACTAGTATCAGGAAAATAACTGACCTCCAAAAAACAAACACAGATTTATCTAGGTATAACCTAAACAAAAAAACACAAAGAGGAAAAGATAACCTTGATGAAAATATTTCCAGTCCCACTTCTCCGGATGCTTGGGTCCCTGTGCGAATACATGATCCTGATAGACTTTCCATTCAGGGGAGTAAAGTTCAACACATCCAAAGCCCTTGCAGCTGAAATGTATAATTTCCAAAATGAGACAAAATCTAAGCAGGGTATACAGTATACATTGTACAGCAAATTTGGCAAGCAACCACTAACATTAGCACAGGCTTTTCTAACATACAGTATTCAACTAATACTAAAGTCAAACTCCATACTAAAATACATTGATAACATATACCGCGTATTCAATTTAAGCACCTTACATTGCACATAAACGTAAGCTCCCTGACCATGAACAAGAACAGACTACGTCCACGTTGTACTCAAAGCTTCATATTACTTTCTACACAAATCATTAATTCACCCAACCTTGAAATCGGGTTTCCTTACCTCAATGCAACTGCATTGTTTGTATACATGCAACTGCATTGTTTGTATACACACAGCTAATAAACACTACAGTTATCTAAACAACAAAACAAACTAATGAGAAACTGCAATAAAAGATACAACATTTAGCCCCAATATAATCACTTTCTAATCAAAACCCCGAATTCATGTAATTGATAACTTCAATCGTTCTACAAAATATCTTAGAATGCAAATAACAATGTAAAACCATCCTATACCCACAACAAACAAGTCCAAAACAATCGCTCATATAAGTAAAATAGCAAATCTAAGCAGAAACATAGACTGTATAATTACTTTCTAAATAAGGAAATATATTGTATAAACTTAAGGAACTGAAATAATTACCATCCTGGGGGTTACTATAATTGACATAACCATAACCAAGAGAACGGCGAGTAGTCAAATCCCTACAAACCCTAACAGAAACAACTTGCCCAATCTGATTAAACAGATCATACAGCTGGGAATCATTCACATTGAAATCCAAATCACCGACATAAAGTGACGTCGTAACGAGGGCAGCCGTAGCCGCAGCAGCACCAGCACCCGGGTTAGAACCCGGAACACCACCATTCACCACACCAGCCACACCACCTTGACCCGGAACATGAACCTGAGCTTGAGCCATTTTTTTCCTCTCTCTTCTATTCAAACAAAAATCACTGCAAATTTAACAACAACAACAACAAAAAACCCTAATTTGAAGAGAAAAAAGAGTCGATTTTTTTTTGGGGATTTTTTAGGGTTTAAGGATATAGAAGAAGAGAGATTGGATTTGTTTTTGGTAAGGGATAAATCGTCGCGAAATCAAAAAATTTCCGACGATGATGATATGAATATTGAAGAAGTAAAAACAAAGAGAAAATTTTGATGAAATTTTTTTGGGGTCAGAGCAGAATGTGCTGCACCGCAACCGGCGAAAGCGTAACTGTTGGGTTTATATAGGATGTCGTGACTTGAGTTCTGTAAACCCTAATTTGGTTATTGTTGAGCTTTTTTGGATCGTTGGATTTTATGTTCAAGTGCTTTTTGGATGGTTCGGATTGGTTGGGATAGTTTTAACCATTATGGAGTCAAATTTTTGGTCCTAAATAGTAAAAGGGTTACTTACTCCATATGTGAATGTGAATGTGAATGTGAATGTGAATGTGAATGTGAATGTATGCAAGGGAATGTGATGCGATGTGACATTTGACGGATTATATGATATTGGGGGTGTTTGAAATGGATAGGAATGGATTTGGGTAAATTTAATGTTTGGTTGGCTTGTATTGGAATGGAGTTAGATACCTAATGGATTAACTTCATTATAACCCCTAGAATCTCATACCTAAGTTTTCACCCAAGTTTTCAACTCCATTCCCCCATAGTGTAAAAAATAAACATACCAAACAAGTTTAGAGTGGTATGGGGATCTCAATCCATGCCTCTATGGTATGAGATTCTAATTCATTCTATTCTACCTTCTTGAACCAAACGACCCCTAAGTTTATTAAAAGTGGTTTATCAAAATTTGACTGATCGGGGTTCGATTTCTAACTCTTATGAATAAAATAATTAAATTTGGAAGGGGTTAACCTATTAAATTGTCTTCAGTACTCGAAAGAGATTGCCCAACTGTCGGTAGGAGATGCTCTTGGTCAAAACAAAACAAAACAAAAAAAAATGGATCCTGACCCAACCCATATTCTGACCCGTGACCATATATGATCCTACCCGGCCAAGACCCGACCTATTTGACAAGTTTATTTGTAAGTAGTTTACTAGTTTTTAAACTCGTGGTCTGCATATATGTATTGTTCTTTTATCTAATGCATATTATTTTGCAATTTTAATTTTGAATGACGTTAAGAAAGTTCAAAAGAATTATGAACTGAATCATGGTTGGTTGTCGTTACTGCTAAGTTATCGATGCCTTGTTAAACATTATAAATATAACAACTTGGGTTTTCAAATAAATAAAAAATTAATTAAATAAATAAGTTGATTTAAAACACCGAGTCATTCCGAAGGCTACTAAAACCAACTCCAACCTTAATTTATAACCTTTTTAGGCAAGGAGTTGGAAAGATATACTGTTAATAAATGAAAGTGAAAAATACTCATTTTACTATGCAAAGCAATTACACCCTTTTACCTCTGAATTTTTTCCTTCACTTTTTCGGTCATTTCTCCACAATTTCCTCGCTTTCACAAACAAATACCTATGTGGTAAACTAACCTTCTCACTCCTTTCCTTACCATCCCCATTTTCCACATTACTCACACCGCTAACAACCTCGCACGCCACATAACACCACCGTCACCAAACACCACTTAAAACAACCATCACAAGACCGGCCTCAACCACCTTCCAATATTGACTATTGATCACACCATCCAATACCAATTTAAAAGGTTGCACTAAGTTCGATTTGAAGGTATAGTTTTGGGGAAGTAGGTTGTTGAATGGCGGTATTTTTAGGGATTTGTGTCAATGTGAGATCTTATGTATTAATTTTTTGTGTGCTTTTAATGTATTGGACAACGCCACTATAGATTGAATGTGATCCGCCTCTTCTATTATCCCTCGTTGATGTTTAGTAGTTGATATTTGCCTTTACTAATGATCTTGGAATTCTCATTAATATTCTCCGTTGGATATTTATGTGAGATTGTTTGTTGATTTGATATTGCAGTAGCGTCGCACAAATTAGAATGGATGGCATCAGATATTGAAATGTGACACCTTAATTTCCCAGTAATATTTTGGCCTGTGTATTTTAACAAGGTTGCGTATTACTACTTCTAACTTGACTTTCTTGATTATCACAAAATGCTCAACCATGTTTTTCTTAGGGTATTTAATTGCGGTTCTTTGCTAATTTGATATATTGATACTTTGAAAATCCCTCTTTAGTAGTACACCTATATTAGCCGATGCTTTGCCTTTTTCGGCTATCGTCCATTAATTATTTGATTATGTCTACTTTAAGATCGTTCTTATGGGTTTAGGATTTTCAAAGAGTTAAAGCTTTTGGTTTTCAAATTGTTCGTCATCTTTATTCACCCAAAAAAAAAACAGTAATACTATTTACCAACCGCCATTTTAGGCTCTTTATATAGTTATCGTTAGGTCATGTGAACATGCAGATGTTAATATACCTTTTAGATTTCGTGATGTTGTTGGTGCCTTGATTGACCAATATTGCGTGATATTTTCGTGAGGTTTGTTGACAATATTGTGGAATTTAACATGTTCCACGGGTTATTCATGTTGTTTTTCCGATCTTACCTATTGTGGTGCTTGCGTGTCTTCTTAAGGGTTATAAAGGTGATGCGACCTTTTGTTTTTAGAATATTTTGTGTTTAGTGTCACTATTGAGATTTAAATTCATGCTCATGTTCATTCGTAAGTTGTATTGTGCTACATTAAATCATATCTAGAATTTGAAGAACCTGGTCACCACCATCGCTCTCCTACAAAGGTCGAATCTTCATGGACAAGTAAATGTAAGATGTCTATGGTAATTACTATAATCTCCTTTTAAATTGTTGACAATATTGTTTGATTGAGTTTGTAGATAGGTAGGTTTTTGTTAGTTTAATTGATCAAAGCAAAGGTACAGTTATGAAAGATAATAGAGGTGATCAAAATGTATGACACCTATGTTAAAATTATACAAGTTTAGAATTATTGGATATTGCAATACTATGTTCTATGGATTTCATGTAACGTTTTTTTTCCATTATTACGAGATTTGAGACATGTTAATTTTGAGTGCACTAATGATATATTGTTTAGGTGACATTTACTGTATAAAATAGGAACTTAAGAAAAGTATTAGTTGACGATGCAATTTGAGACATATAATTTTGAGAGCACGTAGGCCGGATAAAGAACTACTCAATTTGATTTATTTCTATCCTATGACTATAAATCATCCGCACTTAATGAAGAAAAAATGCCGATTTTAGGATGTACATAAAATACCCAGATTGAGTTTTCTTTACATATACTTTTGGTAGATGTTATCTATGTTGACTAAGAAGTTTATTTTTGTTATTCTCAAGTTACCGCGTTATATGTTACGATGCAAACTTTATCGAGTTGTCGAGAGAGAAATAGAAGATGTCTCTAACGTGTTATAAGTAGTCTTTAAAACTTTCCTTTTATATTTCTTAATTTTATACTCATGCTCTACATTTCTACCAAAAGTAACAATACATATGGTAATTAGACATGTACTCTATGCAACTTATTTCTTGTTTTGGATTGTCTTCTAGACCCTAAACTATGTTATCGTGTTGAATTGCTATGAAAATGAAATTGGAGTTGGGTTGAATATCAAAGATATTGTAGTTCATTAGTGATGTTATGAGTTTTTTTTCCACTCGACCATATACTCTCATTATTTATGTACACTTACTGCCTTTTAAAATACACTAGTTTTATGGCCTAACGATGCTCGAGCTGCGCTTTCTAAATGAACTTATCGTATTTATTTTTTAAGACGATTATAGTTTAATATCTTTAATCAATTTAATTAATCAATTTAACGCATATTTGACCATTAGTAATACTATTCTTCAATTAATATCATCTTTGAAATTTACAAACATTTTAAGTAAAAATATTTCAAAAACTAAAATATCAACATTTGAATGAGTTTTAATCTTAAATCTTAACATTCATTGCTAAGACATGTGAGGGAATTGAAAAAAAAATATAACATAATGCTTAAGTCATATCAACTGCAGTACACCTTAATTATACTAGTATGCATATAAGTAATGGAACGAGAAAATGAACTAAGTATTGTTTCGAATTTTATATGGTATTTATTTTTTATTTAAGATTTTTTTGTAAATAACCTCCTTGTATGTTTCTCTTTTTACAAATAACCCCCTTACATGTCCATTTTTTTTGTAATAACCACCTTAGTTCCTTCTTAATTAAAAAAATTAACACCCAAACTGAATTATGATGCGGTTTTTATAAAACCGATCTAACTACGACATTCCGACTTTAGCTTAACTAAACTACATAAAGTACCCTTACTACTTACGCTCACCCAATCCACACCCTCGTACTTCACTCATTCAAATAATTCATTCATTCATCCCCAAATTTATTATTCATCCTTTATCCATCATTCCAAAGTCGCAAAATAGAACACATAGCATAATGCACAACCTGAAAGATTAAGATATTAATACAGAACAATGCATAGCAGAAGGACAAAAATATTAAATCAGGACTGAACTGTAACACCCCCAATTTTCCGGCCAAGGTAACTAAGGGTACTATAAACTCAGTTTACCGAGTTAGTGCATCAAAACTCCATAACGAAACATATATTACAATTTATGATTTAGTGTCATTACACAATAAATTATACAAACTATAAATCTCGATATACAATATATGACTCTAAGGTGATCTATACTGTCTCTGATGAGATGACTCAACCACACTCTATCAAGTCCATGTTCGGCCTAAATACCGCTCGTATACCAAAGCAATACACTGCTCCCCATAGGTCGAACGCGCCACGCGTGACCCAACGTGGTACTCTTGTGACACGTCTCACACGGCCCTCTGCCATTCCTATTTTAATGGTATCCCGCTCTTGCGTTTTACCATTTTCTATCATCCTCTACATCGTCAAAATATATTAATTGCAACTTAGGAGTAAGTAAAGCACCTTGTTTCATTCCTGTGTTCATTTTAAGCTCTTGCTTTGAACATTTATTCGTTTCCACAATTTTTTGAAACTACGTAATGAGTTTGATTTTACCTTAATGGTAGATATATAGGCAATCCTTTTGCAGGTATACAACCCGACCATATTTATTTCAAATGTGCAAATAGAAGGACAAATACTTTGATATTTGAAATTCGAAAAAATAAGGAATAGGTAAAAGCTTCTTAGCTAAATAAACTATTTATTCAAGTAATAGTAATATGCCAAATAATACAAAATAAATGCTGAAACTTCAAACTTCTACGATATGATTCTAAAAATCCTACCTTTTATTACAACATTAGTAAATAAATAATATTAATAAAAGACTTACGCTATTCATATTCTTCCATTTTGCCGTTGCCTTTGTCATTCTTGTCATTCTTGTTATCTCGACCTCGAGGAGGGCGCTCATGTGCTACTTCGGACCGAATCACCAATGGTCTATCTCGTGGTCTTGCCTTGCCATTCTTATCAACCACCATCTTCTCAGCATGAGAGGTTCTCTTAGGCTTCTTCTTTGGACGAACAACTCGGAACCCTACTTCCTCCTCCTCTTTAGTCAAGTATTTTCGATTCTCCTTAGCTACTTCACGGATCTTATAGCTGACAGGCTCATGATTCCTCAATTTCTCGTGCTCCTCCGAAGTGCTAGATTTGGTCCACTGCTGATAAGAATCAGACACCCACAACGAGCCCATAGGAGTAGGAATGTACCAAATGTTCCTTTGAGACCAACGGAGGGCCCACTCACGGCAGGACTCAGAGGTGTGCGCCAACGGTGTCTGCAGTACGGTGTCAAGCTTTGGAATCTTTTGCTTCAAGCCAACTTGTCTTAAGAGCCTTTCCGGGAATATATGGACCATGAATTCAAAGCCAGGAATGCAGATAGTATTGGAATATGTGTCCTCAACAATAGTGCGATCACATGATTTAATATCACAATTAAATCTCATATTAAGAATACGTAAGGGATGATTTATTATATAATCAACTGATCATCATTAATCAGTAATGATTGGCTGACTAGAGTTTGACATTACTGTCGTATGACGGTGGTGGTTAGTTGACCCCTTAAGGTCACACCTAAAAGACAATTCCCTTATTAGATAAATTGATTAATTGTATGACGATACAAGTTGATCAATTCCTTAAAATTGAACAATTCACTTGCGAGAGAGAATATTGATATCTTATTGTAATGGGATTAAATAAGATTTATTTTAGTAATTGAAATATTTTATTACTAAAATTGTTAATTGTTTGAGAAACAATTGAGATAAGAATGAATGGTTAATTATAATTACAAGATGTTGTGAATTACAATTATATGACCCATTTTATTCATGTGATCAAGTATCACTAGTCAATTTGTTGTATATAATTTAATTAATTTATAAAATGATATTTATGTGATAAATATGCATTAAATTAATTAATAACATGTAACATACTACATGTGACATATTGTGTGACAATTGACAAAATAAAATGGTAGTCCATTTTATATGATATGAACCGAATGGAGGGAGTAGTAGTGGTGTGAGGTTGATTTATTTTATGAGAAATAATCATAGCTATTTGCTTTCTAGACTTACACCTACTCTACATTGTCTTACACATCTACACTTTGTGAAGACCAAAAGGAAAAACCAAGATGCCAATTTTTGGCACCTAGCCCTTGTTCCAACCGCCCTCCCTCCTTCATGTTAAGAGAATTTTGCTCTCTTATTTTTCATTCTCACAACACACATGCAAAAATACTCTTTATCTCCCACATCTCTCTAAAACAAGCTTTTAGAAATATTGATTTGCTCATCTAATATTATAACAACCATTGGATTACTAGTGTAGTAATAAACATAATATTAGAATCATTTTAAGGATACTAGTTTATTAATCTAGTTAATTAGTATACTAGTTTAAGGGATAAGTCTTGGGTGCAATCTAAGGAGGATCTCTACTTTGGGATTTTTGGAGGATCATCCAACATTTTAAGCTCAAGAACAAATAAGGAAGGTGACCTTATTTGTGCCCTATATTTCGGACCTATATACAATGTAAGGAACATTGTTTTTCCTCATAAATCTCTTATTTTGTTATGCATGCACTAGATCTAAAGAACAAATAATTTATAAGTTAATTAGTTTACTATTAGAGGAGTCTAATAAGAGGTAAATTAACCTAACAAGTGGTATCAGAGCATAGGATGTTGCATGCATAATCGGTTATTGTTTTTCCGAGTTAAAATGTTAACATATAAAACTAAAAATTTGTGATTTATAAGATTAGGTCACGAAATAATTATGCATGTTATATATTCTGGTCCTAAAATGTTTTTAGGTCATTTTTATGATTTATGGAAATTTATTGCTCATTTTAATGATTTTTAGTGATCTTATTACATTTTTATGAGTAAAATGAACTTTTATTCACTAAAATAAGTTAACCTTCACTACTGGCTGTGGTATTTTTAGTATAACCTCACATGAATATTTTATGTATTGCATGTAAAATATCATATTAATGTGATTAATATTTCATGATTTATGAATTTTTAGTGTAAAAATAGCATAAATGGAGGTTAAATGACTAAAAATGGTTAAACTTACTCTCTGACTTTGAAACTTTTATATGACATCACATGCATATTTTACAAGTTGTGTGTAAAATCTCGTATTAATTTGATTAATATTGCATGATATATGATTTTTATGAGATAAAAATGGATTAAAAGAAGTAAAATGGTTAAAAATAGTTAAATTTCTAATTAGGCCATAAGATTTTAATATTTTGTCACATGCATGATTTAAAGAGTGTATGTAAATTTTGAGATGAAATGATCTCATTTAGCATGATTTATGAATTTTTAGAGTAAAAATGGCATAAATAGTGACTATTTTAGCATAAATAGCTAAAACAAATTACATGGCATGAAAAAATTATTTTAGGTTGAATAAATATCAAAATAATTAGATATAAGGTTGTAAAATTGATTGGATTAATTTTTGGATACTTTAGATGTTTTATGAGATAAAACCGATAAAATACAACTATATTTTCTCAAAATTAATTCGAAAATTTTAACCATAATTTTTGACATTATGAGTGTCATGGAAATATTCCAAAATGTTCAAAAATTTAAAATTCAAATTTTAAAATTATTGTAATTTAATTTGGATTTATTTCATAAATATTATGATTTTAAGGTAAAAAATGAGCATAAAAATTCAATCAAGTTGAATTATTGTCAAAAATTGAGTGATGACTAATTTTTGAGTCCTAAGAGTGTTAGGATAATTAACTTGAGCATAGATGTGATTTAAGTGTTAATTAGTGATTTTAAGAAGTTACGATCACGCATTTCCATAAAACCGGGTTATATATACGATATAAGTTAAATAGGGCGATTTGGCACATAATTTGGCATGATAGATACATATTATAATGCTGCATATTTCAATTGTTGAATGTCTTTTATTTATATAATTTTTAATTATGTAATTTTATCTTAGTATGGCCTTAGTTGTAATTTAATGTGATCTCGTATCACTTTTATTTTTACTAGTTTTTTCATTTTACAAATGTATAATAGGAATAGTTTTGTATTTTTATTATTATTTGTAATTATGGAATTGTTTCAAGACGGTGCCATTCGGAGAGGTTGTCTCGACAAAGACGGTGTTCTTGGGAGGCGTGTCACTTGAAGATTCAAGGGACCAAAGGAGTTGATTTCCGAATATGTAATAGATTATTTGATTTTCTATTTTTAGGAAGGCCATACTAGGAATTTATTATTATTATTGCTTTGCATTTCTTTTAATATGTTACATGCATTGCCAAATCGCCATAACAACACATGCATTTCATATCGAGTCATCGACCATGTCAATTATAATTATCGTAGTTCACCGCTTTAGTTCACTTAAAATGTGATAGATAATAAATTGACAAGACCTCTCACTAATTAATAATTGAGAACTAGCCTTACCAAATAGTAGAAACCATGAGTCCCAATTTCGTGAGGAAGTAGGCTCGGCTCACCGGGGTACTAAACTTGTTACGTTGGGTAAGTGGGTAATAAAATGTTATTACATCGAAATTTGGATTGAGCTCAACGGAAGTATTCATGACCGTAGTCGCATGTGTTCCGGGCTAAAGATAAATATTAGAGTAATTTTTATCAACCGAGAGTTCTAGAAGTAGAATCGATTAAGAGGATAATCCACCGAGTCATATTAATAAGGGATGAATCGGCTCACCGTGCCCGAGTTAATATGAATTTGGATCTCGGAATCATTTATGATAGTTGGGTAGAGGTCACTATATAAATGCTTAAAACTTGTTTAAAATGTTTACAAGTATTGTCAAAATGATAGATGTTCATTAATTCCTTCACTTCCTATTTTGTAGTCAAAATCGTTTTCTCAATTACAATGGCAACTCCAATCACATCCGCAACCACTAGTTCCAACACGCTCACCAATGTGTCATGGCTCCGATCCTTCATGGATCGTTGTAAGTTAGAAAAGAATGGGTCCAATTTCGCCGATTGGGACGCGCAACTTCGCTTGGCCGCGGAGGGTGACGACAAGCTTCGTTACCTTACCAAGGCATCTC
This sequence comes from Silene latifolia, assembly GCF_048544455.1. Taxonomy (NCBI): domain Eukaryota; kingdom Viridiplantae; phylum Streptophyta; class Magnoliopsida; order Caryophyllales; family Caryophyllaceae; genus Silene; species Silene latifolia. The sequence continues at coordinate 63,645,603 of NC_133533.1, read as the reverse complement.
CCGCCGAACCTAATGTTAGGTCCACCGCCGCCGCTAGGCAAGCCTATGAGGTTTACCAAAAGGAGTCGGCCGCGATAAAAAATGTGTTGATCTTTGCAATGAAGGCTGGACTCAAAAGAAGTGCTATAAAGATTAGCACCGCTCATGAGATCTACATGAAACTTGTGAACATGTTTTCACGAGCTCCACGGATTATACAATATGAGGCGGCTTCCGCATTCTTTGATCTCAACATTAAGGAGGGCAAAAAAGTTAGCCCCATGTGCCCAAGTTGATGGAGCATGTTGAGACCTTAAAGATGCATAAGGTGGAGATTCCCGAGGAACTCGTGATTGATCAGATTCTTCATTCCCTTAACAAAATCAAGGCATATGTTCAATTCCGGGTGAATTTTAATATGCAAGACAAGAAAGTCTCCCCTGATGAGTTGTACAAAATGCTTGTGCAAGCCGAAAGGGATATGGGGCTAAGTGTTAGCTCCACCAAAGATGTGCTCAATGTCAATCATAAGAGCAAAGGAAATTTCAAGAAAAGTGGGAACAAGGGAAAGAAGCGAACTCCCAACAGGAACAAAGGTAAAGCTTGTGAAGCTAGTACCTCCAAGCCCAAGTACAGTGCCTCCTCCGGGGACAAGTGCCACTATTGTTGTGGTGTTGGACATTGGAAAAGAAATTGTTCGAAATATCTTGGCGATATTAAGGCTGGAAAGGTTAATCCAGTAGGTATATAACTATCCTTATCTTTTATGTTTCGATCTCAACTTTGGTATATTGATACAAGTTGTGATGATTACCCTTTTTATTGTAATTATAGCATCCTAGCAAGGACAAAGGCAAAGAAAAGCAAGCTTAGAGGATCATGAGGGAAGCTAGAGGTAGCCGACCGTGATGATGGATCTATGGAAGCTTGGCTTTAATTTGCTTTGTCTTTAATTTTATGATGTATTTTGAGACTTTTAGAACTACTTTAATTTCCTTGTGTGACTAGGAAATTTGTTTGTATCCTTTAAACAATTGTTGTGCTTTGGATATTTGCGATTTGGTTTTCAACCCAAATCACTTATTTGATCATATCATTTGTTCTAAAATCATCATCATATACTACTTGCATAGTGAAACATTAGATTATCAACTTAAATTGATCAAATAGACAATTATGATGATTAGATCATTATATGTCCATAAGTTATGAATTTGATTCTCCTTATGTCATTGTTACTAAAAGTAACAACTTACTCATGTGAGATCAAATTGTGATGAGCTATTGAACTCATAAAGTAGGGAATTTGTGATACAATACAGACACATTATTCTAAAACGGATGGTCAACCAGGAGATACCTAAAATAGAGAGTCTATTAAACAAATGACATGGATAAGACTCGCATATTACATGAATCAAACTGCCATGATAGGGATGGCCTTTTGAAAGTTAATGCATAGTCTAGAAAAACTCCTAATACTCCACCATATATATGTTTATAACTCACAAAGCTATCTCTCAAGAAGATAGATGTATTTCTGAGAGATAGAGTGGGAGTAGATTGGATCGTTACAAACATGTCTTATAGTGTTACTTTGTAAAAGTAATGGAACTATAGAGTGGGAGTATAGTTGAACTATAATCTATAAAGATAGAGTGGAAGCATAGTTCAGTGGGAGTTTATCGCACATGTCTTATTGGTTAAAATATTGCTTTGTGAAAATGATAGTATTATGACCTTGTTACATACGAGCCGTAGCATTACAATCCGAAAATTATTACTCAAGAGTAGATTTACTTTAAAGCAAGGGTCTCTTTAAAGGTAAATAGAGCTTTAGAGTACTCAAATGCATAAGATTTACATAAAGATGTTGATCAAGATAAATTATGTTAGGAATCGCCACATTTCACTTTGATGTAGAATGACAAATGATATTAAAAATTCGCTTCTCTAAAATGGGAATTTAGAGAAGGATGTGTTTGGAACACAAAACCTTAGATAAAGATCTAAGAATCCTAACATCTTATGCGTAGCTTTCTTAATTGATCCTAGAATGGTCTTAAGCAAGCATCAAAGAATTATACTTTTCGTTTATGTGATAATAGTGAATGGTTTCATTCACATGATTGAAGAATCATGATTATACATGAAGTTAAGTGGGAGCTAGAATTGTTTCTCCATGTCTTATATGTTGATGACATATTACTTATTGAGAATAATGTACTAATGCTCTCTTCTGTGAAAGAGTGATTGGTGACTTGGAAAGGGATGCAAAGTATTCTAGATTTTTGAATCTATGAGAGAGAATATTGGCATAGAATTGTGGGTCTTATGATGATAAGATCTTTCGTATCTGTTAAACATCAACAAGGTTGAATAGGTTATTCATGTTGATGGAAGTGGAATCACTATGATGGAGTCATAGTCGTTCACTGAACCTATTAAGTTGTTGATTACATGAAATCGTTTGCTAATGTTTCCGCCATTAGAATGATCATGTATGCTAACAGACGCACATGCCATGATGTGACATATGCCTAGAGCATGATAAGTAAATTCCCATGATATGGCTTGTGAAAGCCTTAAAGAACATCCTTGAGATTCTTGAGAAATATTAAGGTTTCGTTCATATGTTTGGATGATAAACTAAGTTAGGTGTTGAAGGGTTGCACAAACTTTAGTTTCCAAACTGAAAGGGATTTGTTGAAATCCTAGGATGTCTTATTGACTTAGGAATAAGAGACTAGAAAAGTGTTTTAGTTTCGCGCATTGAAAATTCTACAAAAGGAATCTAAGTAAATAGTGATAAAATGGTCAACGTAGGGATTAAGAGTGAATCCCTCTACAAATGACTTTATCACAAGTTATGCGATAACAGTGGGAGCATCTTTCAAGTTAAAGAGCCCAAGTCTAGTAAGAGGACTAGACATCTACTTAGATAAATTCATGTTATTAGATATAAGCGTTTGAAAAGAAGGAAATAACAATTGATTAAGTTGGAATATATGGATATAGGGTATATCCACTTGCCAAGCTTTTATTGCATTTTGACTAAGTGTAAGAGGTACACTAAAGATTATGAGATATGAAGTAGTAATAGTGTATTGACTATTCATATGTGATAATCGCATTATCGTTTGAGTTTTATTAAACTCACCCGTTACTTTGTTATATCCAAATGAGTTGTAGAGACAAATTGAACCCCATTAAAGTGAACTGGATTGACATGGTATTCGCCCCTAGTTACTTATATGAGGTGACGTCTCGAAGTGACTAGAGCGTGATGCGATTGATGGCAAGTTCAAGTGCCATAGAGTCATATGAGATGACTAGTCGATCACATAGGCAGACTGTATGGGACACTCTGTCGGACAGTGACCGCTTATAGAGTTTTGGTAATTCATAAAATCTGGTCGTGGCAAGAGCTACTATAGTATTCTTGTGAGTCAATTCTTTTGACTAGAGACTATTCGCCCAAGTTGGCACAAATTTCTGATGGGCTCTGATTTATGCTCTACGACTGTCGTAAATGAGGTCAAATGGGTATATTTTGGGCTATGATGAACTGTGGCTGAACAAAGGGAAAAGTGCGATATGAATTGTCCACCCCTTGTCAGGGTTGTTTGAAATCTCAAGGCCACTCGAGGAGTAGTGATCTAGAAATGCGTGGCCACGCTCGGAAGGTATCTACGGTAGATAATTCCGGTCAGACAGTTACTCTCCAGATCGAGGAAACCACTCAAGATATGATAAAGTGCAAGTAGCCAAGTACGACCTGTGAGACACCTTGCATTGAGTGGGAGATTGTAATAGGACAAGAGAATTGGTGACGCACAGTTGTCTCGGACAAGTGGGAGATTGTTGGAATATGTGTCCTCAACAATAATGCGATCACATGATTTAATATCAAAATTAAATCTCATATTAAGAATACGTAAGGGTTGATTTATTATATAATCAACTGATCATCATTAATCGGTAATGATTGGCTGACTAGAGTTTGACATTACTGTCATATGACGGTGGTGGTTAGTTGATCCCTGAAGGTCACACCTAAAGGACAATTCCCTTATTAGATAAATTGATTAATTGTATGACGATACAAGTTGATCAATTCCTTAAAATTGAACAATTCACTTGCGAGAGAGAATATTGATATCTTATTTTAATGGGATTAAATAAGATTTATTTTAGTAATTGAAATATTTTATTACTAAAATTGTTAATTGTTTGAGAAACAATTGAGATAAGAATGAATGGTTAATTATAATTGCAAGATGTTGTGAATTACAATTATATGACCCATTTTATTTATGTGATCAAGTATCACTAGTCAATTTGTTGTATATAATTTAATTAATTTATAAAATGATATTTATGTGATAAATATGCATTAAATTAATTAATAACATGTAACATACTACATGTGACATATTGTGTGACAATTGACAAATTGACAAAATAAAATGGTAGTCCATTTTATATGATATGGACCGAATGAAGGGAGTAGTAGTGGTGTGAGGTTGATTTATTTTATGAGAAATAATCATAACTATTTGCTTTCTAGCCTTACACCTACTCTACATTGTCTTACACATCTACACCTTGTGAAGACCAAAAGGAAAAAGCAAGATGCCAATTTTTGGCACCTAACCCTTGTTCCAACCGTCCTCCCTCCTTCATGTTGAGAGAATTTTGTTCTCTTATTTTTCATTCTCACAACACACATGCAAAAATACTCTTTCTCTCCCACATCTCTCTAAAACAAGCTTTTAGAAATATTGATTTGTTCATCTAATATTATAACAACCATTGGATTACTAGTGTAGTAATAAACATAATATTGGAATCATTTTAAGGATACTAGTTTATTAATCTAGTTAATTAGTATACTAGTTTAAGGGATAAGTCTTGGGTGCAATCTAAGGAGGATCTCTACTTTGGGATTTTTGGAGGATCATCTAACATTTTAAGCTCAAGAACAAATAAGGAAGGTGACCTTATTTGTGCCCTATATTTCGGACCTATATACAATGTAAGGAACATTGTTTTTCCTCATAAATCTCTTATTTTGTTATGCATGCACTAGATCTAAAGAACAAATAATTAAGAAGTTAATTAGTTCACTATCAGAGGAGTCTAATAAGAGGTAAATTAACCTAATTGATAGAACAAGTAGGACCAAGGGATAATACTTCTGTCATTGATTTGAGATGCCACCATGGGACGATCTACCTGATTAAGGGTCCTTATTCACTCTTCTGTTTGTTATCCCAGTAATTGCAGACTCGAGTAAAATCCATCATGTAGAGCCTCGTTCTCATCACAAGGGACCGCGAGCGATATCCAAGTAAATCAACTGGGGGCTCGATCAATCGAATCCTTTTCATGAGCCAGACCTAAAAAATAAAGCCAGAAACCGTCTCAATGGATGCCCACGGCCGAAAAATAAATAAATAAACAACGAAAAGAAAAAAAAAAGAAAGAAAGAGGGCCGAAATTTTACCTGTAAAATCCTGGTACTCCAAGGATAAGATATCTCGCGGTTCGCCTTTTTATTGTCCAAATCAAGGATGATCTTTCCCAAAATCAAGCAAGCTGAGCTCTTGCGCAGCTCCATTTGTTCAATTACTCCAAGGAAACGAAGATCTCCTCTCATTTCAGAGTCAACATGGCCTTTCAAAATATAGTAGTGTAGGAGGCAAAACCCAAATGTCCTGTGATGTGTACATTTTTTGTAGACTTTTTGTACTGTATTTGCACGCATTTCTATGCATATTTCATGGTATTAAGCTACAAATGTCCCCCGAATAGTCTACTTTGATTTGTCTTGTATTATTTGCAGGTATGAACCGGAGAGGAGCATAATCAAGCTTAAAACCTGTCCCTATGCATGCATTTAGGAGATGAGATGAGTCGGAGCTTGGAAACTAATAATTTGTGAAGCGCGTAGAAGTAAGGTAGCTAGGCGAGCAAAGGAAGAACTTCATATAACCAGTACCTAATTTGAAGGGCCATATCTCTAGTTATACAACCTATAATCAGGTTATAACATTTGAAGATGAAAGATTATCCTCTTAGCTTTCCAACGCCATGAAAATCGCTTGATTCGGACAAGTAACGAAGAAATGGTGGCCGTTTGAAGTTCAGTGCGCAAAGCAGGAATTATGCGCTGAAACCACTCGATCGAGTACTTTATGTGTTCGATCGAGTACTTTATTTGCTCGATCGAGTACTTCATTTACTCGATCGACTACCTTGATTCTTACTGTACTCGATCGAGTGCTTTAGTGCTCGATCGAGAGCTTTTGAGGAAAAAAATACTCGATCGACCAACTTTATGTTGCTCGATCGAGCAAAACCAAGTCTGACGCGCAAGATTTATGTCGAGACTTATTATATTTAACTATATTATATTATTAGATGATAAAATCTCTTACTATATAAGAGAAAAACATTCATTAGGTTAAGGGTTCAGAAGTTTTCACTGCTTGAACCTCTATTACGTTGCTTTGTTCTTCTCATTCCGGATCTATACTTGTAATTCTTTTCTCCTTTCACTCCTTTCTCTTTAGTTAATTTAAACTCTGGAATTCCCTTAATTGTTTTCCTCTTTATTTCTCTTGTTGATTATCCCTCCTTACTCTCTTAACTTAATTAGTTTAATTGTTATTCAATTTAATCATTATGTTTAGTTTAGTTATCGTTTCAATTATTGTTATTAGCATGATAATTAGTATGAGTAGCTAATCCCCTTGCTAGGATTTACGGGAATCGATGAATTGGTGATAGCTGCTACTTAGATTGGCAGATCTGTTGTCAGTATCATGTCTTTGTTGTTATAAGTAGCATTTAATGACGATTAGACGGCTAGTGCGCATAATTGTTCTAGTTGTTTTTGGCAAACTCTGACCTAGATCGAAAGATTGGAAGGAATGAGACCTGCTACAATTCTTTAGGATACTCTAATGAGAGCGGAAGCTAAGTTAGTAGTATTTTTGGGTGAATAGCGGACCGGAAGGACCTTTTCATTACCCCTTAGACTGATACATGTGATTGATCTGTGACCTTAGCTGCAATTATCTGGCATTCATTGATGAACCAACATCCTAGTCCCTTTCTTTTATTTGTTAGACTCTTTCAGTTTTCGTTGTTTAGTTTAGTTATCATATCTAAACCCCCATTTGTGACACCGACAGACTTAGATTAGCAAGTAGATGGCAACACAGCCTCCTGTGGATTCGACCCCGACTTCCTTAGCTGCATTAGTTAGAGACCTTTCGGGTTTATCTTTGATAGGGTTACGACAACCTCATCAAATTTTGGCGCCGTTGCCGGGGAGGCGACGCTTTTTATCTGCTTTATTTTAGTTTTTCTTTAGCCTCAAGGAATTTATTCCTTGAGGCAGTTCTTATCTTTTTCCTTTATTGTTGTTTTGATAGGTCCTACCTAGACAGAATTCTAGGAGAAAGATCATCAAAGGGAAGGCTTGAGTACCTTTGATTTTTCTGCCAAGATGTCTGACATCCCCATGCTAGCACAGTTGGAAGCTCTTAATGCCAGATTTGACAAGCTGGAGAGTAGATAGTCTTGGGGGAGTCCACCTATGTTCTATTCTATGGTGCAACAGGTGGTATTTTATGAGAGATGTGGTGCTACGGGGCACGATGCTGTTACTTGTTTAGTAGAGTATGACCGAGTCTACGCATATCAGCAGTATAGACAAGGTCGTTATGGTTCTCAAAGTGGGGGTTACCCAAACTATTCTCCACTTCCGCCGCAGAGTTACTATGTGCCGCCACATCCGATTCAACAGCAAGGCTTGCAAAAGCCTTCATTTTCTTTTCCGCCGCAGCAAGTTCCTCCCTCTACTATCAACAAGGAAGAGATTGCTGAATTGAAGTCTATAGTGAAGACACTTGGACTTCTAGTGCAAGAATCTGATAAATCTAGAGAAGCTTATTTCAAGAGATTTGAGTCTCAAATAACTCTATTAGCTGCCGTGTTGGATTTTAGGCACTAAAAAACGGTACATGCTATCTGTACCGAAAACGGTCTTTCCTATGAAGGACCTGAGTTGCCTATTGACGATGATTATATGTATGACTCGTAATTCGAAGATTTAGTTGAAAATGAAGCATCATACGAAGACTTCTGCACTATACAGCAACAAAAATTCGATCGAACTACCTATAACCACTACGCCAAATCTGGCAATCAATAAGGACCGTATCACAACGGTTTAATGCATTTAATAACGACGCTTAGATTACCTTTTTCCAAATATTGGCGGAAACCTAGAACGCGCTAATAGGAATAACGGTTTCCCTCGAAAACCGTTGTTATTATAATTTGACAACGGCTGCATAACAAACCGTTGTCAAAAACTTTTAACGGTTTCCAAAAACTCGTTATAGAATCACTCTTATCAACGATTGTTAGATAACCATTACCACTTTAAGATATCGGCATTTCAAAAACCGTTATTAAATTAACGCCAGCAACGGTTTTTGTTATCTGTTGTTATGTTATAGCTACGGATTTTTTGTAATCGTTATTATTTTCTATTATGAAATAACAGTTTTTCAATTCAACCGTTGTCAGTATTTGATTAGATTTTTCAATTTGATTACTGCATTCAAAACTTTATCAGAACTTTAATAAATATTCAATTTGACCAATAATATTCAATTTGACCAAAATAATTCCATAAATATGTCTTCATAATGTTTTAGGTCAAATTCTAAATTATCAAACATTTACTCTTTAATTTCTTTCTAAATTTCTCTCTAAAAAAATATGGCTGGTGTATCGGAGCTACAATCATATTCTCGTTACGCACAGCCTTTTACTTGCATTCTCCATAATCTCCCGGTTCATTATGGTGTGAATGGAAAAGGGTTTAAACACTAATTTTGGGTGGTTGACGCAAATGCTTCATGACTCCGGTTTCACCGCGGTTAAAAAAGTGTACCTTGTGTCTACAAACAAGCAAGGTTTTGTAGGCTTCGCTTTTATCGTGTTTGACAAAGCCAACGGCCATGATAGTTTTCGTCAGGCAAGAAAATTAAGGGCTAGATTTGCGGGGGAAGATGCGGGGAAAGAGGACTTCTATTCAGATGATAAACAACAAGGCCCTTATCTATGGGTTGCGACCCATCTTGATCATCATCTACTGAAACATTGCAGGAAGCATCACATTCTTGCCACCGTGCCTATGTCATGGGAGAAAGAGGCCATTCCACCTGCGCTTCCCGGTGATAATGAAGGGCCGATCTACGCCTTGCTCTATACCGAAATTCATAATGAGTATCCTAATACTTCATCAGATTCTAATAATTAAGTCTTTAATTATTATCTGGCATTGTAAGTTGTATTTGGATTATGGTGGTGGTTTGAATTAAAGTTTAATTATTTATGTTTTTGTTACGTTTTTTGTTACCTCATCCTCTGGAATTCAGAGACAATATCACCAGAAAAATATCAAACTTTTATTATAATGACTTAGGTTTTTAGGAGTACATTAAAATATCAAGCTAAAGAAAAAGAAATCGCGTAAAACAAGCGTTGACAAACGTGAAAAAGCAAATGTGTAGTGTGGAGTTGAATGGAGGGAGTATGTTTTTTGTTACCCCATCCTCTGGAATTCAGAGACAATATCACCATATATGTCTCTTTCACCTTCAGCCCAATCCACACAGTCGTTTTCCCATTCCAACGGCACTGTCCCCTGCTCGACAATGCGACCTTGGCGGTGCAGAATAAGAAGTAGTAGGAGACGGTCAGATTCTTTCGCAACCCATAAATATGGTCCTACCCGCTGATCATCGTGATCAAACCAGAGTCTCGAAGAGTCATTGTTATAGAATGCCCGCTCAAGTTTGCGAGCCTGACGAAAGCATTCCCGCTCCTCACCCCCGCCAAACTCGATGAGGGCGCACTGCCCGAAGCCATCATGCGCATCATTGTCCGGGTATAGTTTGAACCAAATTCAATCCGGCTAACCGAATCAAACCTATTAACCAGCCAAGGCTATACGAGAGTATAGCCTTTCCATGCCCGTCCTCTGTATACGAGAGATTGTGAATGATGCACGTAAAAGGGTTTAGCGTACATAAATCTACTTGGGGGTCCTATAAGAGGTTCATATGATGCTTCATCATCATCATCATCATCATCATCATCAGCGGATGAATAATATGAACCACTATAAGTTGATGAACTTGACGACATAATCGATGTGGAAAATTAATGGAGGACTTAACAAGTTAAGAATTGGAAAGTGCAAACGGTACAAGTTAAGATTGTGAAAATTATAATTCTACTTATAATGAGTTTGGGTTGTATTGGAAATGGTATAATAAGATGGTAAGAATTGGAACCGGTATAATAATAAGATAAGAATTGGAAACTTAACAAGTTAAGAATTACAAAGTGGAAACGGTACAAGTTAAATAAGAATCGGTCAACTCTACCGTGTTAAACATATTAGCTTACAATGGTTATCAAAAAATCGTTGTCCAATGAGTAAAAACACAACGGTTATCAAAAAACCGTTGTCCAAATAGTAACAATAAAATGGTTATCAAAAAAGCGTTGTCCAATGACTAAAAACACAACGGTATTGATTTGACTAATGCATGCCTTGTAATTTTTACTTTTTCTGATTCAAAGTTGCAGTATTGCGTGTTTGACCATATGTATAACACAAAATATAACGGTTCTTTGTTAAGCCGTTATCATATTACATATATCAACAACGGTTGGACAGAACCCGTTTTAAAAAAAATTGTTTAATTATATGTGATTTTCTAGTGTTTGTGATTTGACTAAAGCATGCCCTGTAATTTTTAATTTTTCCGATTCAAAGTTGCAGTGTTGATTGTTTGACCGTATGTATAACACAAAATGATAACGGTTCTTTGTTAAGCTGTTATCATATTTCATATATCAACAACGGTTATTGTAAATCCGTGTCATATTACACCAATAAACAACGGTTTTTCTTATAACCGTTGTAAATACAGATCCACTATGAAAACTGAAAAGTTTGTGGTTTTACCAATGCATGCCCTATTATTATTATTATTTGTTTGACCATTATTCATCTCATGCATGCATGCACAATTAATACAAGTTTGAATGTAACGTATGGATGAAATTAATCTAATTAATTATAACTTTATTATACTATAAATAGCATCACATTTCCAGTAACAATAAGAATCACTTTATTATTATTAACCTTTCTCCTTCACTTTTTAAATAATCTACATATACATACATATCATAATTAAAATAATGTCGTCGTCTTCATCATCCATTTCATCATCCTCCTCAATGGCGACTCGGTCCTAGAGAGAAAATCTTCTCTCTTAGGAATCTAACCCGCTATATCAATTATTATTATTATTATTATTATTATTATTATTATTATTATTATTATTATTATTATTATTATTATTATTATTATTATTATTATTATTATTATTATTATTATTATTATTATTATTATTATTATTATTATCACATGCATAAGTCACAATCTCCCTTTCTCCTTCACTTTTTAAATAATCTACGCGATCATATCATAATTAAAATAATGTCATCATCATCCGCTGGGCTTGACTTTTAAGTCTCTTAACCCATTGAGGGACATCCTCATTGAGAATGAGTTTTCAAATGTTAGGGAAATCCACCCGGCTTGGATTTCTGGTCGTGGGTTTCTTGGATATGCTCTGATTGTGTTTCGAGGGAATGGTCTTGACGATTTTCGCCAAGCAAAACAACTCGCTGCAAGGTATGCATCATGTGATCATTAGACGGGCAAAAGTAACTTTTATGGCGACGACCTTAAGGATCATTATTGTTGGAGTATGTGTCCTCAACAATAGTGCGATCACGTATTTATATCTCATGATAAGAATACATAAGGGATGATAAATTATATAATCAATTGATCAACATTAATCGGTAACGATTGGCTGATTAGAGTTTGACATTACTGTCGTTTGACGGTGGTGATCAGTTGATCCCTTTAGGTTACACCTAAAGGAATGAGCCCCTATATTAAACTAATTATTTATATAAGATACAGTTTAATTAGTCCCTTGATAAACTGACTAAAAGATATTGGAGTAATATAATTTAGAGAGATCGAGTTAAGAACTCGTGTCGATTAAAGTTATTATTTAATTATACGATAATTAAATAAATAAATAAATTGGAAGAGGCAGATTTTATTATTTAATTGTTAATTAATAAAATCGTACTAATCGAGTAATTGTGATAGTATAAGTACGTATTATATTTACGTATAATTGTATACGTATAATTATATTAAGAGTGTTATTAAAATATGTTAATTGGGAATTAACTTTATCGTATAAGACGATTAAGCTATGTTTTACGAGTATTTGTGAGACAGATATTCGAAATAAACGGACCCATAATGTTGTATGGAACCGTGCACTAGGGGAAGAAAAGAGAAAAAAAAAACACAATCATTTCTTGTATGCATGCTTTTTGTCTTCCCGAAGTATGATGATTATGCTTTTGTCTAAATTAGTGGGAAAGCATATGTAATTATCACATGCATAAAAATAAAACACTCCATGCTCTCCTTTTTTTCTTGTGCTTGGCCGGATCAATGAGGGGAAAATAAGAGAGCTGTTTTTCCTCATTTTTCCTCTTACACTTTGTTCATATGATGGAAAAATTATCATCTCTCTAAAAACCTCCAAATGAATACTAGTAATATTCAACTAACAAGATTAGTAAAATCACTAATAAGATTAGGATAAATACTAGTATATACATATTATTCATGGGTTGTCCCCTACAATATCTAGTTAATATTGTTTAGGATTTTGGGTGTCTTGTTCTTGGGTGCATCACAAAGGAGGTCTTCTACACTTGAAGACTTGGTTATGGAGGATCACCCCTTTTAGTATAGCTCAAGAACTAGGTTATGAAGAAGTCATAATCTAGTGCCCATAAATCCGTCTCACCATGTAAGAAAATTGTTTTCTCCTTATTCTTGATTATTAACATCATGCATGCACTAGATCCACATAAATATAAATTATGGGTAATTTATAAAATCAATTAGATGAGTCTAATAAGGGTATATGAACCCAACAATTGGCATCAAGAGCTTTGGTGTTGCATGCATAATCGGTTTGGTTTTTCCGAGTTAAATGTAACTTAATTAAACCTAGATATTTTAGATTTATAATGATAAATCATGAAAATTTTTTGCATGTAATATATTCTGGTTCTAAAATTGTTTTAGGGCATGTTAATGATTTATGGATGATTATTACTTATTTTAATGTTTTTTAGTGACATAATTACATTTTTATGAGTAAAATGAACTTTTATTTACTAAAAATAGTTAAACTTCACTACTGGCCGTGATTTTTTAGTATGACCTCACATGCATATTTTATGTATTGTATGTAAAATTTCGTATTAATGTGATTAATATTGCATGATTTATGATTTTTATGTGATAAAAATGCTATAAATGGAGGATAAATGACTAAAAATAGTTAAACTTTGAAACATGCAAATAAATTTTAATATGATGTCACATGCAAATTTTACAAATTGTATGTAAAATTTGAGATAAATTTGATTTATTATGCATAATTTATAATTTTAATGGTTAAAATGATAGTGACTATTTTTAGAAAAAATAGCTAAAATAAATTTTATGGCACAAAATTTTTCTCTAATGTTGTATATATGATATGGACATCAGATCTAAAGTTGTACGATTAATTTTGATTGATTTGGTATGTTTATTGATTTTTATGTGATAAAATCGATAAAAGGGCAACTTTATTAGTCATAAAAATAAATTCGAAATTTTTGGTTGCAATTTTGCCATTTACAGGTTCTGGAAATTTTTTAAGAATGTTCAAATTTTGATTTTGATTTGTTCATAATTTTTATGTTTAATTTGGAATTAAATGGTAAAAGTTATGATTTATACGATTTATTAATGAAGTAAATTATAAATATTTTGTGGGCAAATTTTATTGAGTTTTTGGAATCTTGATAATATTGCAGTATTTACAAAAATGTGATTTCGAATTTTTCCAAATTTGTATGATTTGTTGGGAATTATTTCATAATTGTTGTGATTAAGAGAAGTTTAATAAGCAATAATTGAAAACCAAGTTGAATTATAGTCAAAAATTGAGTAAAGACTAATTTTTGAGTCCTAAGAAGATTAGGAAATTAACTTGAGCTTAAATTTGATTTAAGTATTGATTTGTGATTTTAATAAGTTATTATCACGCATTTCCATAAAACCAGATTATATACGATATAAGGTATAAGTAGGGCGATTTGGCACATTAATTTGGCATGTTAATCACATATAATAATGCTGCATTTTTATTGATGAATGTCATAATTTATTTATGTAATTTTGAATTATGTAATTTATCTTAGTATGGCCTTAGTTTTAATCGATATTACCCGTAATGTAAGGGGATATTGATTCGGTTGTAATTTAATGTGATCTCGTATCACTTTTATTTTACTAGTTTTTTTTTATATTACAAATGTATAATAGGAATAACTATGTATTTTATTTTTATTTATAATTCCGGAGTTCCTTCAAGACGGTGCCAATCGGAAAGGCGTTCCGATCAAGACGGAGTCCTTGGGAAGCGTGCCACTTGAAGATTAAGGGACCAATGGAGTTGGTTTCCGAATTTGTAAATAGAATATTAGATTTTCTATTTTAGGAAGACCATACTAGGAAATTTATTTATTGCTTATGCATTTTTCATTATATGTTGCATGCATTGCCAAATCGCCATAAACAACACATGCATATCATATCGAGTATTCGACCGTGTCAATTATAATTATCGTTAGTTCAAGAATTTAGTTCACTTAAATTTGATAGATAATAAATTGACTCGACCTCACACATTTTAAAAGATTAAGACTTAGCCTTACCAAATAGTAGGAACTCATGAATCCCAATTTCATATAGGTACAATACGGTATTGAAACATTATACCGGGGTGCTTTCAATTGGCGTTGGGTAAGTGGGGTAATAAATAGTTATTACACTTCAAAAATTTGGTTGATCTCAACGAAATTATTTGCGACCGTAGCCGCAATAGGTTTCTGGCTAAAGATGAACTTAACGTAAATTCATCGACCGAGAGTTCTAATTGTAGAATCGGTTAAGAGGGTTAACCCACCAAGTTATATTAGTAAAGGTGTAGAGGGCTCGTTGGCTCACATCCAAGTTAATATGAATTTTGGATCTCGGAATCATTTATATAATTGGGTGGAGGTCATTATATAAATGCTAAAACATGCTAAAATGTTTTAAATATACGATGAATGTTTACTTTTCCCACTATTTCGTTCTTTTAATGTTGTTCTATTTTATTACTCCTACTCATATGCGATATCATTCTATTGTAACACGAGTCTCCGCTAAACCACTATTGCTAACGACAAAGAATCTCTTTCTAAAAATGAACCGTATCATAGGTTGTGGACTAGCTCCATAGGAATCGTTCTATTCCATAGAACTCGATAGGAATCATCCTATTCAAATATAAGATTAACATCTTAAATTCCTTACATACCTATATATAATTTCTTATGAAGAAGTATGATTAGAAGTGATGATTAGTCAAAATATGTTTTGATAATATCTTCTATATATCCATGGTTCAAAAGTCTTATTGCTCCACCTAAACACTTGTCATCAAGCACTTAAGTTGTTAAGAACATGACAATGTTAAATTGGTAAATTAATTTGTTAGAATTTTTGATTAACCAAATACCACAATAGAGTTAACCCTTGTGAAGGATTAACTAGGAATGTAAATGAAGATAAGTCTTCATCAAGTAGAAATTCTTGAAGTCAGTGGGAGCAACAAGAAGTAAAGTACCTATCTTAATTGTTAAGGATTGAACTAGGCTCGAAAGAGAAAGTGTTAGACACTTAAATAGAGACAAACCCCAAATGAGTAAAGATCTAGGGAGTTGGTCGTGTGACTCCAACATATTCCTTCCTAAATATCTATGGCATTGATATTGCATTCTTGCCAATTACCACATCATGAGTATTTGATACAAATTTATGGATTTCGTCATAATATTTTGCATTATCGTGTGACGACTAGCAAGAATAAACTCAGATATTTACATGAATGGAACTAGGGTAGTTGCCATTTCATCCATGGACATATAAGTGTTATAGTGTACTCATTTTAGTTTTGTATTTAGAATGTACCTCAATAATTGTTATGATGTACAATATGTCTAAATAAGAATATAATTTGAGTTTTGCACAAAAGGTAAAGGGTTTTACCATTATGCAATTAAAACAAGCGTTGTACTCTTACATACCACGACTAAGTTTATGGTGAGACCATACAAGTCAAGGTAGTTATATTCAAATTAGAAATAAAGTGTCATATATACAAGACTTAAGTTGGTGACCCCAACCATTTCTTAATTCTTGATTGAAAATCACTTTTAGAAACTAGTTTTAACCAGTCTCCCAAACCATTTGATTGAGAATCTTTTGGTTTGTGCGAATCTTGTATACAAAGCAAGTTAATTCACGATTTTTCCGGGAAAAGGATTATGAATAGAGCAAGATATTCGTCCTATTTACACTTTGAAGTGTATGGTCGAATATAATTTCAATCAGAGAAGGTTATTACTTCTTCATCTCTTTTACCAACGAATTAGGTAGATACTTGATATCCACTTAATGAGGTAAGAAGAGAAATTCTTTGAATAAGTTCAATGAATGTTTAAAAGTAACAAAACCTAGAGATCATAAAAACAAAGTATTAGTACTTTGTTAAGGTAGGGAACAATTAAGTAAAGACTTTTATTTGCACCAAAAGGAGTGTGATATGGTATCACAAGTTCACCTTCATAAGCACATAATATTAGATAAGGTGTGTTAGAAAATGACAAATAATCCTATATGATATGATTAAATCTTTACATTGTAGTTGGTGGTAGTTTCTGTTATAAAATTTGTCTGGCATTAAAAATTTCCACTAATATAAAACATGGTTAAAGCAATCATCTACTTTCAATATGAGAAATGGTTGGGCATGGTACCTAAATTGTAGCTTGTTTTGGTAGTAAACATGTGCTCATTTTTCCTACAAGATCACGAGAATGAAGGGTTTGTGGCTCGTGATGCTGTCTATTAAGAAAAGAGGATTATTTCTTAAAGACGGAGTGGGAGGAAATGTTCAAGAGTCACAAACTGAGAATAAGACGTAGGAAGATGTTCTTTCTTGGTCAAAATCAGTAATTATTTCTTCGAAATCTAAAGTGGACAGGAGTCATGTTATTTTTGAAAGTAACAACCTATAACTTATTAAGATGCTTTATCTAGTTTCAACTCCGCAAAAGTCCGAAATGAGCATAAACATGAAAATGTTTATTTAGCCTGGTTGGTCGGTGGCAAAGGGTTTTTGCACACAACAACAACGCTTCATTAAAATTCGGATTTTATAGTTGGATTTAAAATTCATCTTGTATGATTTTTTAAAATCGCAACTATCCTAAGGTAGGAAGAAGTCTTAAGAAGAAGTAAAGGAGTTAAATTGTATGTTTTAATCATGTGATAAACTTTTCTCGAATTGTCGAGTAGTTCTGTTTATACATGGAGTTTAGTGGGAGTAATGTGGTGTTACTAGTCTTATATGTAAGAGACATATTGATCATTGTAAATTATGGATGACTTAGGAGAAGAATAATACATCTCTAAGGTATCTAGACCTATAAAGATAGTTCTAAGAGGATATTAGCGTTAAATGAATATTCTTATGTTAATAAGAATCTTGACATGTTCAAAGGTATTGAACATGTAGAAATTGAATCCACATGCTTCCGCTGCGGGATTAATTCATTACGCTAAGATGTATCACCATTCTTAAAATTCGTATACTTGGAGTATGACGAGAATTTACAAATTGAATCTTTGAGAGAAGTCTCTATATAGCCACATAGTTCATTAGTTAGTACTCAGGAAGTACTAAAGATATGAAGCTAAGCATTTAGAAATGAGATGGATTTATGTGCAAGGAGTTACATAAAAACCATATTCTAAACACATAAGGATGGTTAGAGAACCATCTTGGCTATATTTTTTAAGAAGGATATCTGCTAAAAACTTCCTAGGCAGTTGAACAATGAGATATACAGAACGAAAATTGAGTACACTTGCAATAATAATATATGCAAGAAGAAGGGGATCATATTAGGATTCGGTTTTATGAATTGGAGGAACTATGGTAGTTCATTCCAATAACCGAAAGTCCTATCCCTACACACTGTGAGGACAGTGGGAGTTATTCAAAGGCAAGAGAGCCTATGTCCAGATTGGATCTTAACACGTACTCAAAGAAGTTCTTATAATACAAGATTATACACAAGAATGGGAAATAGTATATAGTAAGGTTAGGGAAAGTGCAAAGTATTGCTAAAACTTCCTAACCAAGGCCTTTTCATAGGCTAAGCATGATAAGTCATGCCATTTCAATTGAGTTGAGATGTATAGTTATATACAATATTAAGAATGGATTATAGATTATGTAGTAATTGATATGGTATCAATTTTACATATGAGATAATGCATTCATCGTTTGAGTTTTATTAAAAACTCTTTTATTACTTTATTATATCCAAATAGGTTGTAAGAACAACGTTGAACCATATTAAAGTGAACTGGATTAACATAGTATTGGCCCGTAGTTGCTTATATGAGGTGACGTCTCGAAGTGATAAGAGTGTGATGCGATTGATGGCAAGTTCAAGTGCCATAGCATCATATGGGATGACTAGTTCATCACATAGGCAAATTGTATGGGACACTCTCTCGGGCAGTGACCACTTATAGAGTTCTGGTAATTTTTATAAAGCCTGGTCGTGGCGAGAGCTACTATAGTATTCTTTTGAGTCAATTCTTTGACTAGAGACTGTTCGCCCAAAGTGGCACAGTTTCTGAGTGACTTTGATTTATGCTCTACGATTTTCGTAACTGAGGTCAAATGGGCATCTTTTGGGTCATGATGAGCTGTGGCTATTCAAAGGGAATAGTGCGATAGTAATTGTCCACCCCCTTGTCAGGGTTATCTTAAATCTCAGGGCCACTCGAGGAGTAGTGAACTAAAAATGCGTGGCCACGCTCGGAAGGTATCTACGGTAGATAATTCCGGTCAGACAGTTACTCTCCAGATCAAGGAAACCACTCAAGATATGATCAAATGCAAGTACGACCTGCAAGACACCTTGCATTGAGTGAGAGATGATGTAATAAGACAAGAGAATTGGTGACGCACACTAGTCTCGGACAAGTGAGAGATTGTTGGAGTATGTGTCCTCAACAATACTGCGATCACGTATTTAAATCTCATGATAAGAATATATAAGGGATGATAAATTATATAATCAACTTATCAACATTAATCGGTAACGATTGGCTGACTAGAGTTTGATGTTACTGTCGTTTGACGGTGGTGATCAGTTGATCCCTTTAGGTCACACCTAAAGGAACGAGCCCCTATATTAAACTAATAATTTGTATAAGATACAGTTTAATTAGTCCCTTGATAAACTGACTAAAAGTTAGTGGAGTAATATAATTTAAAGAGATCGAGTTAAGAACTCGTGTCGATTAAAGTTATTACTTAATTATACGATAATTGAATAAATAAATAAATTGGAAGATACGAATTTTATTATTTAATTGTTAATTAATAAAACCGTACTAATCGACTAATTGTGTTAGTATAAGTACGTATTATATTTACGTATAATTATATACGTATAATTATATTAAGAGTGTTATTAAAATATGTTAATTGGGAATTAACTTTATCGTATAAGACGATTAAGCTATGTTTTACGAGTATTTGTGAGACGGATATTCGAAATAAACGGACCCATAATGTTGTATGGAACCGTGCACTAGGGGAAGAAAAGAGAAAAAAAAACACAATCATTTCTTGTGTGCATGCTTTTTGTCTTCCCCAAGTATGATGATTATGCTTTTGTCTAAATTAGTGGGAAAGCATATGTAATCATCACATGCGTAAAAATAAAACACTCCATGCTCTCCTTTTTTTCTTGTCTTGGCCGGATCAATGAGGGGAAAAGGAATGTTTTGACCGTTGGGCCTTACTTATGGGTTTCCACCGTTGAGGACGTTCATTTGATGAGAAGGTTCATTTCGTACAATTTTATTAATGTACCGAAATTATGGGAAGACGAAGAAGTGCCTCATTTTGATCACCGTCTTGATGCCGATGTAGTACGCTTGATTTATAATCAAGTTTATCCCCAGTACCCGCCTCCTAGTGAAACTCCTGTTAGGGTGTTTTATTAATGTACTAATTAGTTAGCTGTTTATTTTTGTGGTTTTTATATTTTTATTGTGTTTCCTTTTTTTCCCCTTGTTGTACTGTTTTTTTTTTTTTGCGCCATTGTATAATATGCTCGTTTTAATATATAGTTCTACTCTTTATTACATGCAAATGCTTATTAACATAGATTTTAAATAACTTGCGAACAGACAAATGAATGAAACAATAACATATAATATAATGACAACGGTAGTGCATAAGAACCGTGTTAGAATATAAACACCTCTAAATATAAATGGAAATTGGAAGATATTAATAAGATAATTACAACGGTTCTTATAAGAACCGTGTTAAATTATGCAATTGCTGAATAACATTAGTTTAAATAACCTTCTCTCTCTCTCTCTCTCTCTCTCTCTCTCTCTCTCTCTCTCTCTCTCTCTCTCTCTCTCTCTCTCTCTCTCTCTCTCTCTCTCTCTCTCCCCACTCTATCTTATTACTCAAATTATGTAAAGTGGTAGCTCTTCTTCTTCCTCTATTTCAACAGGGACATGTAATTGCTCAGTTCCGGCAGCATTGCGGACTTCTTGGACTTTGTAAAATTCGGGAAGAAAGTTTCTTACTTGCAAATTCTATAATCCCGGGACTAAAATGCGTGGATGCAATTACTTCAAGTGGGTTGATGAACCAATGACTGAGTGGCAGAGAAAGGTTATAAAAAGGTTAGTGAATGAGAAAAAGAGCATGAATATCGAGATTACTCAAGTGAGAAGTGTACTATATCAACTTGAAGAATCGAAGCGGGGAAATGACAGTGAAATATTGAAGGCAAAAGAAGAATGCAAGAAGTTAACCATGGATATCGTAGAACTCAAAAATAATGAGGCGTGGCTTAAGTTAATTGCCAAATTTCTTCTTCTAATTGTTATTTACCTAGTTTATTATGTATGGTGGTAGTTTGTACTCTTTATGTGTAAACTTGTAATCCTTTAAATTAATGGAAATAAGCAAGATTTTCCAAGAAACATATTGTAATTAGCTGGCATATACCAAATGATGCTTTATTTCTTGGCGGTAAAATCAAACACAATGAAATATAAAATAAAACGGTTATACTCAAACCGTTGTTGAGGACGTATACCGTTATAACGGTTCAAGCCGTTGTTATGTATATAAAAATGATGCTTTATTTCTTGGCGGGAAAATCAAACAACATGAAAATATTACAGACAACGGTTATTTCTAACCCGTTGTAGATAGTACGAATCAATTACGGTTTCAAACAAAATCGTAGTCTGTTTGGAAACAAAATACAACGGTTTTTCTTATACCGTGTGATACGGTCGTTTCTGTACCAAAAATAAATACCTAAATATAACTAACAGAAGCTAGCGATAAGTAGGGTCGATCTCCACAGGGAGGCGGTTTACTATCTACTTGTCTATCCTATCTGTCTAATGTCACTATTTGGGAGTTTTGATTGTGTTGATTATACTAAAGAAGCTAAAGCAAGAGGTAAAGGAATGCAAGAAATCAATAAGAGAAGGGAATATGCTAGGAGTCGGTCTACCGTGGCAGCTACACTATCGGGTCTACTGAGACGATTAAACTATTGATAAGAAGAGCTATGGTCGTCACCTTTCGGTCCTTAAACCGCCCTAGGGTCTCCTAACTTAGCTTTCGCCCTAATTAGGTATCACCTATTGTAATTAAGCAAGCCTTCCCTTCCAATCTTTCGATCCAGGTCGGGGTTAACTAGATAAATTGGTCTCCTGCATGCATTCATTCGACCTGATAACAATTAAATTGCCTAATACAATTCTTATCGCAAGGCTAATCTATTCAAGTCAATTAAAACATGCTATTACCACGGCTTCCCTAATCCTAACATACTACGGAGAATTAGCTAGACATGGAAATAAGGGAAACAAGAATAAAAGAAATAAGAACAATAAACATTAAATTAAAAAGAGAGAAGGGAAGAAAGAATTACTGAAATTAATCCGGAAATTGATGAAGAACAGAAGTAACAGTAACAATGTATGTCAAATGATAAGAGAGGAGAAGCCCCCTAATTATGTCGAAATCCCTTCCTATTTATAAGAAAAATAGGATTATTAACTAACCTAATGACGGAAATAAGCCAAAAAGCCCAAGCCCATAGCGAATCCACTCGATCGAGTGATTTAAAACCACTCGATCGAGTAACTAAAGCTTAAACCACTCGATCGAGTAGAAAATCTACTCGATCGAGTAAATCAATAAATTCCACTACTCGATCGAGTAGAAAAAGGACTCGATCGACCAAAATTCTACTCGATCGAGTACTTTCCAGCAACAGTTTCCTGCTTTGCGCACTGAACTTCAAACGGCTACCATTTCTTCGTTACTTGGGCAAATAGGGTGATTCCGGTGGCGTTGGAAAGCTAAGAGGACAAGCTTTCATCTCCAATTAGAATCAGCTGAATATCTGTTGTAGAACTCGAGATATGGCTCTTCAAATTAGGTACTAACAATTTGAAGTTCTTCCTTTGCTCGCCTAGCTATCTTTCTTCTTTGCGCATCTCAAAATAGCTACATTCCCGCTCCAAATTCACTCTTCCTCCAAATGCATGCTAAACGGACGGTAAATGACTTGATTTCACTACTTTTGGGTTCATTCCTGCAAATAAGACAAAATAACCCAAAGTAGCATATTCGGGGCATTTCGCAGCATAAAACCACGATAAAAGCTTAGAAATACGTGCATAAATTAGGCTAAAAAGACTATATAAAATGCACGTATCAAATCTCCCCAAACCAAACCTTTACTCGTCCTCGAGTAAACTAAATGCAACTAAAGGAACGGAAAAGATAACTCAGAGCTAGCTACAAATGCCCACTTAAGCCAATTTAATGCAAGCAAACTAACACTTATAGCAAAACAGTCAAATGCAAACGAGTTATAGGATGTTCATAAAATAGCTGAACCGTCGACCTTGCAAGACCTTTAATAGTGGACTCTCACGAGTCACTCTTCTCTCATGAAGCAAAGGGTGAACATATATATGTAAGAGAGAAAGAAAAATAGTCGCTCACCTAAACTACGACCCACATAAACATGCATGCAACTAATATGATAGACAATTCTAGCTACCTTACATACATTCCAACCAAACAAGGTCTTGTCACAGCCGAGGGCTTACAAAAATATGGTAAAGTGAGGCAATGGGTAAGAAAAGGCAAAACATTTATGGGAATGTGGAGGTATAGGCGGCCAAGCTAGTACCTAAACAAAACCATATGAAACATATCCATTTCCAACTCAATTATGAATTAAGCACATGCCCTTCATTTGGCGTAAAATCTCACCAAACCAAACTGAACTTACTCCTCAATAAATGTAAATAAAGCATAGGAGTAGAAACCGTCTCATCAACAAACAACATCTCTTTTTTCAAATTTTTCCTTTCTTTTTCTATTTTTTTTCGGTTTCTTCTTTTCTTCTTTTTCGAATTTTTTTTTCTCTTCTTTTTTCACGTTTTTTTTTTCATCAACCTCCTTTTCTTTATAAATTACCAACTCCGAATCAACAGATACAAGCCAAACTTGCACAATAAAATATATACCGCAAAACATACACTAAACTAGCTTGACAAGGCAGGCTGAATTTGGAATGTAGCTAAGGGTCAACTGGCAAATTTGGCAAATGTGGAGTTTATGGGTAAAAATGAAAGAAAAGGGAAATTGTAAGCACCTCCCTGCATGTGACACCAACCCACTAACCCGAATGTATGACGGCAAAAAGCAATTGAATTTCATATACGTGCAAATTAATGAACATGCTATGCAAGGAGTAACTACTCACAATCCTACATGAAACCGGTCACAAATGACACCAGTTTATAAGGCTCTAAATCTTAGAATATATAAGTAGGTTGCCAAAATTTCAGGTCAAGTCTATATGTTCAGCTAAATTAAACATTAACTCGTAGATATGCAAAAGACAAAGCTAAAAGATAATAGTTTAATGCAAGGCTTAAGCAAAAAGACAGATATAGTGCAATTTCATCATTGAAATCTACCGTTCCGACTCAACCTATATGCTAAGTTAAACGTGAAATTTTTTGAATTTTTAACAATTTTATTTTTATTTTTATGGAATTTTTTGAATTTTAACGAAAATAAACAACAATGCAAACATAAATTAAATGTGATAACTGAAATGCAATAAACAACAATATGCAGACACAAATATGGATGCATAACCTCCCCAAACCAACCCGTACAATGCCCCCATTGTACCAAAACATGGAAAGGAAATGCAATCTGAAAGAGAAAGAGAGTAAATGCGGAAAACTCACAAGATAGCGCGAATAAAGGGACCTCCCCAAACCGACCATGAACATGGGAGGTCGCTAAATAGCCCAAAAACCGTCTCAGGAAGCTAATCCAAGTCAATAACACTCGATAGCAGTCGTACAGTGGCTGATCGAGTAAAATGGGCATCCAAAACTGCTCGATCGAGGAGAAAAGCAGTCGATCGAGTAGTTCTCTATCTGCAGGTGGTCATTCGAGTAAATTAATCACTCGATCGAGTGAATCCATCAGCTAAAGTGCTCGATCGAGTAGAAAAACTACTCGATCGAGCAATTCTCAATGTATTCCTGCAAAATGCAATTGAAAACAGCCCGCAAACTAACTAAACAAGCATACTGAGATAGTCTATGGTATAAAAACCATTTATTACAACTGAAATAAAATAAAAAACGCAAAATAAAATCGCCAGGTTGCCTCCCGAGTAGCGCTAGCTTCAGTCAGGTCCCAGCTCGACCTTCTTTTTCTTCGAGCTTCTATAATTAGACACAATCAAAACAGCTCAAAGCGCGCAGCATTAAATCATAAATCTGCGCATGTGCTACACAGAAGCATAAGTAGCACCAAAGTGGAATAATAGAATAGGAAATTGAAATATTAAACCGTTTAAGCCTAACAAATTTCCTATGCGAGCTCCTAAATTTATCCACAAGATAAAGGAGCGCAGGAGCAATTGTCAATATATTATGGTCCCGTTTTAGATTAACAAGTTTGTGACGATAAGGATGGTGAAAAATCGTTGAATTGCGCGTCCACATATGAGGAGGTATAGCTTTAAAAGAAGAAGCACGAATCAAATGAGGCACAACACTATTAAAACAAATAATAATAAGATTATCGTTTACTACCTCAGGTTGGTCGCTCTCAATGACGGAATCATAGATAAAAGAATTTATTACCTCTTCCGTACTAGGAGTAATTACCGACTCAGCTGCTTCTTCATCAACCTCCTTAATGGATTTCATCCCGTAAATCTCAGCCTCAAGTGCATCCAACTCGGCTTTGAATAAGGGAGACTCACCATAACCGTTATCATCATCAAAATCGTCATCTAAATCAAACCCATATGACGAATCAAAGCTCCCAATGGCAAATTCAGTCGATCGAGCAAAATTATTACTCGATCGACCACTTTCCTCCTGATTTCCACTCGATCGAGTAGAAATATCACTCGATCGAGCACTTTCTCCTGGAAAATCACTCGATCGACTAATTTTAGTCACTCGATCGAGTGATTCCTCCTGTACAGGGCTGAAATCTTCTTGTAAGGCATTGAAATATGATAGAAACTCGTCGTCCGAGTCATAAAAGTCATCCTCAGCATTGGGCAGCACGGTTTCTTCAGAGGAAAAACCACTCTCAGCAAGGTATACCTCTTCTGGTTGCCAATAATCCGACTCAGCTGCTAACCGAGCAATTTCGGACTCCAGCTTAATGATTTGAGCATCCATACGTCTATCACTCTCTTGCCTCACTCGATCATAATCTTGCATTTGAGATGCAAGTGTCTCCACTAAAGATTTCAGCTCCGCAATTTCTTCTTTCTGTATATCAGGCGGATCTTGTTGCGGTGGCCATTTATAGGGTGGGTGTGGCGGCACAACTACAGCTGCTTGACTAGCTCGTCTACGCTGCTTGAACGCGTAAACTTCGTCATTCTCTCGCGACAAAAAATCGCATCATGCCCAAAGAAGACCACATCTCCCACATAAATCACCCGTTTGTGCCATATAATGGAACATAGGTGACGGGTCAAAGGTACTCAAGCCTTCCCTTTGACGATCTTTCACCTAGAACTGTCTAGGTAGTACCTGTAAGGCCTATCAAAACAGCACTCAAGGAAAAAGATCAGAACGGCCTCAAGGGAAAAATCCCCTGAGGCTAAAAACAGATAAAATGAAACAAATAAATAAATAGATGCCTCCCCGACAACGGCGCCAAAATTTGATACGGTCGTTTCTGTACCAAAAATAAATACCTAAATATAACTAACAGAAGCTAGCGATAAGTAGGGTCGATCTCCACAGGGAGGCGGTTTACTATCTACTTGTCTATCCTATCTGTCTAATGTCACTATTTGGGGGTTTTGATTGTGTTGATTATACTAAAGAAGCTAAAGCAAGAGGTAAAGGAATGCAAGAAATCAATAAGAGAAGGGAATATGCTAGGAGTCGGTCTACCGTGTCAGCTACACTATCGGGTCTACTGAGACGATTAAACTATTGATAAGAAGAGCTATGGTCGTCACCTTTCGGTCCTTAAACCGCCCTAGGGTCTCCTAACTTAGCTTTCGCCCTAATTAGGTATCACCTATTGTAATTAAGCAAGCCTTCCCTTCCAATCTTTCGATCCAGGTCGGGGTTAACTAGATAAATTGGTCTCCTGCATGCATTCATTCGACCCGATAACAATTAAATTGCCTAATACAATTCTTATCGCAAGGCTAATCTATTCAAGTCAATTAAAACATGCTATTACCACGGCTTCCCTAATCCTAACATACTACGGAGAATTAGCTAGACATGGAAATAAGGGAAACAAGAATAAAAGAAATAAGAACAATAAACATTAAATTAAAAAGAGAGAAGGGAAGAAAGAATTACTGAAATTAATCCGGAAATTGATGAAGAACAGAAGTAACAGTAACAATGTATGTCAAATGATAAGAGAGGAGAAGCCCCCTAATCTATAAATACTATTAAAAGGCTAAACTTTAAAGGCCACATAGACAATGCCATCTCGCATTACTAAATGCGACCTTGCATCACCAAAATTCCACGTCACCAATCCTCAAATTAAAAATATTTACATAACAAATAAATTAGTATAAAAAACATTAAATTTTGGCATTTTTAATTTCTAGATAAATTAAAAAACAATTAAAAATCAAAATTCATACTAAATTTTAAATTTCTATGTTTATTCTTATGATATTTTAAGTAACAAATAAATATCATATAATTCTAATTTTACGCGGTTTATGAAATAATAAAGAATTTGTAAATATTAAGGGCAAATAATAACATACTTAACATTAAACATTGACATTTTAATTTTTAAAAGTATAATTGGTTAAACGAAAAAAAAAAAATTACATCACTCTAATTTAAAATTATTTATATGTGCAACTCCTTCTTGAATATTATTGCAATAAACTTGCTCAATTTCAATAAATTGAATACATATGTAAATCTATAAATATGCCTACTTAAAACATTTAATTTTAATCCACGTGTAATTTTTCTATTGGTTAATAATAATTCAATTATATTAATTACTTGATTATCTAACTAAAAGTAATCTCTAAATACAAAGTGTTACATACTTATAAAATACAAACAAAATAAAAAATATTAGTTGCAAACACAAAAACCAAATTTATACAAACTATTTATTTTCCTCTCATAAATTTATATCAATCTACCTATTCATTTAATTTTTATTTCTTTTATTTAATAGATGGTCTTTTGGTTTTTCCTCACAATTATTATACTTTGTATTTATTTCACCATAATTTTTTTTTTATCTCCCCCTTAGTTTACAAAACGTTCTTCTTCTCTCAAATAAATTTTTGAAATAAATTTTTGAAATTAATTATAAAAAATTTCTTATATAAATATTACAACAACCCTTTTTTTTTATCCAAAGAGTTGGTAGGTAAAGTATGCATATATAACCAATTGAATTATTTAAATTTTTTATTGTTATTATGTTTTGAATTAATTAAGAGTTAGAATGATATTTAATTATTATTTTTGTGTAATTTTTCTATTGGTTAATAATAATTCAATTATATTAGATACTTGATTATCTAACTAAAGTAATATCTAAATACCATGTGTTACATACTTATAAAATACAAACAAAATAAAAAATATTAGTTGCAAATGCAAAAAAACAAATTAATACAAACTCTTTATTTTCCTCTCATAAATTTGGTATCAATCTACTTACTCATTTAATTTTTATTTCTTTTATTTAATAAATGGTCTTTTGGTTTTTCCTCACAATTATTATACTTTGTATTTATTTCACAATAATTTTTTTTTATCTCCCCCTTAGTTCACAAAACATTCTTCTTCTCTCAAATAAATTCTTGAAATTAATTAGATAATTAATTACAAAAAATTTCTTATATAAATATTACAACAATCCTATTTTTCATTTTTATTCAAATAATTGGTAGGTAAAGTATGCATATATAACCAATTGAATTATTTAACATTTTTTTTTATTCTTATTATGTTTTGAACTAATTAAGAGTTAGAATCATATTTAATTATTGTTGTTGTGTTTGTATTAAAATTGCAGGAGGATGGCATACTCACATATCAAAAACATTGCATGAAATCTGGAATTAATGGTTATAGAACTTCTTTGCAATTATCTTTTGGCTTGAATATATTTTTCATTTTTTATTGAGTTTTCCTTTTTTTATTACTATGGTGTATGCGAAATATCAAATTTTTAGTATGAATCTCTAATTAATGGTGACATGTTACATTATATATTCCAACCCTTGGAATATTAATTGACAAATTTTGTAAATTGTACTAAATTGTCTTACACCTTTTCATGCACTTTATTAGTTTTCCGTGTACTCTTCAACTTGTATTTTGTGAATCAGGTTATAAATCAAATATTTTAGTCGACAAACAAGATTATAAATCAAATGTCTTAATGGAAGTGTTGAAGTTATATGCTCCAAGGATATAAATTGGAAATTTTAATGCGGATCAAGGTAAATAATTTGCATGATTTTTTATTGGAATCCGATGATCATTCTCCAATCCATTGTTTCAACTTTGAATGCTTTCAAGCCTTTAAATCATTTTTATTTTCCATCAAATATTTTCTTCTAGCACGCCCAATATTTCTTCGAGAAATGTTTATTTTTTTGTAATGATTTGTAGATATTTTTCTTTTCTCATAATCAATTGTTACGAATATTTTTTTATTATCACCCCACTTCTCTTTTTTTGTCTATTTTTATATTATCACTCTTTTTTTCTTTAATTTCTACTTTGGGACGTGTTTTTTTACCAAATGCCTCTTATAAATTTTTTAAAAATTACAAAATAAATATCGTTTAAGGGTAAAATTCTCACATTACTCCACCAAATCCAAACTTTTTCCTAATCTTAATTATTGCACACAAGTAAATGAGGTGATAATTAAAAAATGGAAGTATAATAATACAAATTGTGCATCCTTATTTCTTTGGAATTTATTGGGATATGCGTTAAAGCTTCTCACATAAAAGTTCACAAACAACAAGAGATATAGAGAGGACTCTTATTGATAAGAGACATAGAAATGAAACTAGAATGTTGTCATTGTTGAACATATACATTTTCTCGTGTATCCTCTAAAAAATTGCTCACACAAAATTTATTCTAAAAACTATTGAATGCATATTTATTCAAAATTTTATTTGTACTCAAATCCTTGCTAATAATTTAAGTATATCACTTAGGTCTTTCGTTATACAAAAATCATTTCAATAATATTTTTCCCGATACATAGGAAATCAATTGAATTTACAAGGACGATGTTGTAAGACCGACAAATCGACAAGAATTATAAATGCATTATTTGCTGAAAAAGTTTAACAAACTCCTTTGCATTTAAGAAAATAAACTTGTAATTTTAGCCTAATTAGTAAGATAAACATAAGTTGTATTTTAACAGAGCGCTTTCTACGTGCTATTCACATCGTCTCTAATTGACTAAAGATAATATGTAAAATTCAGTTATAAAATATCATTATTATCCATTCATTTATATATTTTACATATTTACTTTATTTTACATTTCTTTTTTCATTAGAATATGTTAGGTAATAAGGAATAGTATTAGATGTTCAAGTGTCCAATCTTTTGTTTTTTTGCCGGATAAAAATGGGACTAAGGTTCTTATAACGCACCAAAACAACACTGAAAACAATATATCAAGTACTAGAATACCAAAAGCCGTCAATGTTGAGTGAACTGAATAACCACCATGACAAAGCCAAGCGCCCTCGAAATCCAGAGACAATCTAAACACCGTAATAAAAAAAGCAGGGAACAAAAACAGAAAAGGGACTGACAGTGATTAACACAACAAGACAACAATCAGTAAATGGACAAATACGACGAGGACCTTAGCAAAATAAGAGTAGTTTGCGAACTTAATATTCTACTGTTTGAATGCAATTTTACGTTTTCCCATAATTTGTGTTTACTTTTGCTTCTAAGCTTTGAGAATAAGTTGTTTAAAGTGCTCTGATGAAACACAAGACAATACAATTTCTCGGTTAATTTATATGCAATACCAGACCTTGAAATCGAGAGAATGGACATTCGTATGTTCTTTAAAATGAGGGATTCATGGGTTTTGCTGTCATTGTTCAATAAAGAGTTTGTGACTTCCAACAAATTCCAACTATTATAATATAATAAATTTCCAAGCCCCCTTAGATATTATAATATACTTATCCTCAGGAACTGTGGCGGAACCCTCTTTATTGTCTTGCTTAGGTATCCTACCAACATATCTTCAAAATAATAAGCAAGAAGACAAACAAGCCGAATAACGCATTCATGAACGATACTGCAAAAATAAAAGAATAAAAACAATCAAACCCGTGATTTTCACGGGTCACAAAACTAGTTATGTTGAAATCCCTTCCTATTTATAAGAAAAATAGGATTATTAACTAACCTAATGACGGAAATAAGCTAAAAAGCCCAAGCCCATAGCGAATCCACTCGATCGAGTGATTTAAAACCACTCGATCGAGTAACTAAAGCTTAAACCACTCGATCGAGTAGAAAATCTACTCGATCGAGTAAATCAATAAATGCCACTACTCGATCGAGTAGAAAAAGGACTCGATCGACCAAAATTCTACTCGATCGAGTACTTTCCAGCAACAGTTTTCTGCTTTGCGCACTGAACTTCAAATGATTGCCATTTCTTCGTTACTTGGGCAAACAGGGTGATTCTGGTGGCGTTGGAAAGCTAAGAGGACAGGCTTTCATCTCCAATTAGAATCCCCAGAATATCTGTTGTAGAACTCGAGATATGGCTCTTCAAAGTAGGTACTAACAATTTGAAGTTCTTCCTTTGCTCGCCTAGCTATCTTTCTTCTTTGCGCATCTCAAAATAGCTACATTCCCGCTTGAAATTCACTCTTCCTCTAAATGCATGCTAAACGGATGGTAAATGACTTGATTTCACTACTTTTGGGTTCATTCCTGCAAATAAGACAAAATAACCCAAAGTAGCATATTCGGGGCATTTCGCAGCATAAAACCACGATAAAAGCTTAGAAATACGTGCATAAATTAGGCTAAAAAGACTATATAAAATGCACGTATTGTTGGGGTTGGTGTCCTTAACAGTTAGTGCAAGGACTTATAAATCTCTAAAAAGGATCAAAGGGTATACTTTGTATTATTATCAGTTGATCCACGTTTATCAATAACGGTTGGCTTGCTAGATAAGTTTGACGTTATTGTCATACAGATGGCGGTGATCAACTGGTCCCTAAAAGTCACACCTATAGGATACGTTTTAGTGATGTGACGGTATGAAAATACAGTCATATAGATGCCAAATTTGACTAACCAGTTAGTCTGCGTTATTTGACTAATAATTAGTCAAAATGTGATGTTGAGATATTATATTTAATACGGATTAAATGTCATGGGCTAAAGGCGAATTAACCAGTTAATTCGTAAAATTAAATATAAGCGTTTTATATTTAATTAAATGTATATTGAATATAATTATACAATACTGTTTTGTCGGACATGTATTAATAATTCAACTAACCCGTATTATTAGTTGATGCCTTAATTTCCGATAACCGATAACAGTTTATAATGAAACCGCGTCGTATACACTTAGCGAGCTATGGACCGGATCACGAGTTTAAGTGAAGAGGAAATGAAAAGCCCATTTCCTCCCTCTCACTCGGTTTGGCGAGCCATCCAAAGACAAAAGGAGGGCTTCTCCTCTTGTCTAACCTAATTATCATTTTGCTAATCAAAATTAGGGTTTTGGGAATTGTGCCTCTCGTAACTCCTGGATCTCACATCCAACACAACTCACAAAAACTATCCTCTCAATATTGCAAAGGCAATTAGAGGATTTGATCTAGCACAAGGGCATAACTCGGACATCTTGGGTGCAACGATTAGGAGGAGATCTAACTTGATCTCTCATTGCCTTTTGCACTAGGACCGAAGGTTATTTCTATATCTTTATCGTTTCATTGTTATTTTCGTTTTATGACTATAAACTACATATAAATTTTGCGTTATAATCCTACAATTAAAGGGTAGTATACGGATATTCACCCACAAGTGGTATCAGAGCGAGGCCACGTAATTTTTTATATGTGTTTTTCATCAAACGATTGTTGAAACGATGAATTTTGGTTAAAAAATTGTCACGGCTCAATTTTTTTTACTCGCAAATTTTTTTTTTTTTTGTGCGGTTTTTGTTGCTTTGTGCCTTGGGATCCGTGTCTTGTTTACACGGTGATGGTTGGTTTGTTTCGTTTTGTTTTGATCTTTGCATATCGTCTATGTAATCGATATTCATCGCTATATGTTAAAGATCGGTCAAAATAATTGCATAAAATTTCGTGTGGCAAATTTTGTTTCGGCAAACCTGTTTTTTTTTATGAAAACCGAGTGGCCTTCAAGTACACGGCCTGTTTTCTGTTTTTTTTTATTGCATTGATTTGCGTGCCACAAGTTTTTGTTAGATCGTTTGATCTCTTGTTTTTATTCGTTCTTCGCATGTTGTAATTTTAACGATAATGATTACAATATGTTGAAGATATAACAATTGTATTTTGTTTTCTATACGGATTAGATTAAAATTACAATTGTGTTTTATCAAACTGTTTTGTTTTGATATTTAGTTGCTCATGAATGAGCCGTGTAAATTTTTTTTTTTTGGACTTTTAATGCTCTCGTTTTTTTTTACAGCATTTAAAAAAAAAAAATTTTTTTTTGGCCACTGGTACTGTTCACGTACAGCAGTACAGAAGAAAAAAAAAAAAATTTTTTTTTTTTTTTTTTTTCGGCCTTTTATGCATAAAGTGTTTTTATGCTCTCGCTTGATTAGTGAAACGGTTCACCCACGTAAAATAAAGTTACTTTAAAACGATTTATTGTAACGGATTATCTCGGATTAAAATTAACTTGACTAAAGCGGTTTTGTCATGTAATTTTAATTATCTTTGGTGGTTTGGATAAAAAATTTAACATAATTACGGAATTATGTCACGAATAAATTTAATTTAGTTGATGCATTTTATTTATCGTTATTTTTGAATGTTTTGAATGCCTTTTAATTACGTATTTAATTATTTTGCAAACGGTTGTAACTTAGTGTGGCCTTAGTAGAACGTGTTACCGTAATGATGGAACACGGTCTTGGTTGTATTTTGAGATCTCGTATCTCCATTTTTATTTCTTTTAATTACAGTTTTTATTTAGAATGTAAATAGGTTTATATTTGTAAATTTTAAATTGTAATTCTTGAGAAGACTAAAGATGGAGACCGGATGCTCACTCCCGCTACATGGATCAAGATGGAACATCAAGACAAGCTTCTCGGGTCCAACGGTGGATTCCAAAGTTGTTTTTTGTTTTATTTTACTAGGATAGGCCACACTAGGAATTTTATTTACGTATTGCATTCAATTTTTATTTTTCGTTACGATAATATGCATCATTTTCCGCCTAAATACCAAACCACCTAATTATTGCATGAAAACTGACACATATAGAGGTCACGAGTTAGTTTTCTTTGACATTCGCATGTCACACGATTGTAAGCCATCACCCAAATTAATTCATTCACGCAAACGCTAGTTATTCGTTCACTTAATATGAATTATAATTTAGTTGATGGGATCTTCCTCGTATAAACAAAAATTGAGAATGGTCTTTATAGGTCAAACTCCAATGAGTCCCTTCTTCGTCGGTAGGCATAATATGACCCCTTCTACGTCGGGTAAGTTGGAACCGATTGACCTATTTTATCTCAACACTATGGTCACTCGTACGATCCTGTGACTATGGTGGACTATAGATAGGATTTACGGAAATCTATCGACCAAGAGTTCTTCCGGAAGAATTAGCTAAACAGTTAGCTTATCAATTTACAGAAATTGAGTCTTGGGATCACTTGTATCATTCTTGAGGGAGATCAATTATGCAAGTGCAATGAGTCTACATGTTAAAATTAATTTTAAATAGACTTAAATCACCTCGATGAGTTGCTTATTTCGTTTTTGTTTTCCTTTCTTTTTCAGTGTAGATCACGAACTTTTAAACTGCTAAATAACAAATGGTGGTTCTCTTGATAACCCAATGCCAAGTGCCACATTGGACCGTGAGTCCTGGCTTTTCTTCATGAATCGGATGAATCGGTCTACTCGATCAAGAATGATGGATCCAACTTCGAGACCGAAAGGCGGCATTACGGAATGCTTTTGCCGCTGCACGGGAAGCTCAAATATCTATTAGAGCCCCTCCCGCAAACCCAGGTCCCACGGCTAGAGTCTTGAAATCACCAAGTTTAATGATTTCCGTATGGAAGCGGGTGCGATTAAAAACGTACTCATTTTTGCAATGGAATCCAATTTGCCGAAACGCTTCATAGCCCATGGTGCAAACAAGATTTTCACCACGCTCACCAAGGAATTCTCGAAAGCACCGAGAATCGTGACCTATGAGCATACCACTCGCTTCCTTGATGCGAGACTCCGAAAGGGCCAACTGTTAGCCCACACATTCTCAGCATGATTGAGAATGTCGAGAAGTTGGAGACCTTTGATTGTAACATTAGCGAGAACATTGTTATCGACCGCATGCTTCATTCACTCCACGATGGTTTTTCGCAATTTAGAGCGAATTACTATATGAATGACTTGAAGAAAACCCCACATGAATTGCACTCCCTTCTCGTACAGACCGAGAAGGACATGAAGCTCAGTGGGAGCGTGAAACAAGATGTTCTCGTTGTGTCCAACAAAGGGAAAGGTAAGGGCAAAGCTCGAGCAAACCTAGCGTAGGTAAACCGAAGTTCAAGAAGTCGGGTTCGGGTAAGAGTGGGCCTGGTGAGTCGAGCACCTCATCGGGCACGACAAAAGAGCAAGAATGAAAACATGGAATGCCATCATTGCCACAAGACCGGGCATTGGAGGCGTACATGTCCCGTTTTATCATGAGGACTTAAAGGCGAGTCGTGTTAAACCGGTTGGTATGTCTTCTCTCTCTTCTACTTTTATTCATATGATTGAGATTAACCACGCAAGTTACGGAACTTGGGTACTTGATAATGGTTGTGGTTCTCATCTGTGTAATCATGTGCAGGGGCTCAGAAACATCGAACCCCTCGTAAAGGGTGAGGTGGAACTGCGTGTTGGGAATGGAGCAAGAGTGGCTGCCATCTCAAAGGGGACATATGTGATCCAGCTTCCTAGCGGATTTGAGTTATCATTATATGATTGCTATTATGTTCCTAGTCTTTCGAAAAACATTATTTCGGTTTACGCACTTGACAAACTTGGTTTTTCATTTGTAATAGAAAATAATGCTTGCATTTTCTCTTTACACAATATGATTTATGGCAAGGCAGTCTCCATGAACGGAATTTATGTTTTAGATCAGACGACCAAAATATTACACGTAATGAATAAAAAGTTAAAGGTTGGTGACAAAGATCAAACATATCTATGGCAATGGGACACATTAATGAGAAACGCGTAAAACAACTCATTAAAAATGGAGCTATCTCGGCCTTTGATTTTCAATCATTTGGCACGTGTGAATCATGTCTCATCGGTAAGATGACTCGTATTTCCTTCAAAGGTGTTGGAATACGCGCTGCTCACCTATTAGGGCTCATACACGCGGATGTATGTGGTCCTATGTCAATCACCGCACGAGAAGGCTATAGATATTTCAT
Source organism: Silene latifolia (assembly GCF_048544455.1). Taxonomy (NCBI): domain Eukaryota; kingdom Viridiplantae; phylum Streptophyta; class Magnoliopsida; order Caryophyllales; family Caryophyllaceae; genus Silene; species Silene latifolia. Next base: position 63,608,905 of record NC_133533.1, on the reverse strand, counting down.
CACTTTCACGGATGATTTAAGTAGATATGGCTATGTCTACTTAATGAAGCACAAAAGTGAATCCTTTGAGAAATTCAAAGAATACCAAAATAGGGTACAGAACCTACTTGGTAGAAAGATAAAAACACTACGTTCGGATCGTGGTGGCGAGTATCTTTCTCACGAGTTTGATCAACACCTTAAAGACGTGGGATCGCCCTACGCTTAACTCCACCTGGAACACCTCGGCTGAATGGTGTGTCCGAACGGAGAAATCGAACACTACTTGATATGGTTCGATCCATGATGAGTCACACGGTTTTACCCGATTCATTATGGGGTTATGCTCTTTGTCACCGCTCTAATACTTAACCGAAGTCCGTCTAAAGCTCATGACAAGACTCCATATGAACTATGGAAGGGAACGGTCCCTAACTTGTCCTTTACACGGGTTTGGGGCTGCGAGGCTTATGTCAAGTGGAGACACGAAGATAAGCTCGGCCCGCGATCGGTCAAGACATACTTTATAGGTTATCCTAAAGGAACACGTGGTCATTACTTCTATTCGCCAACCGAACAACGTGTATTTGTTGCGGCTAGTGCGACATTCTTAGAGAAGGAATTTCTCGAGAATGCAAAGAGTGATAGAACCTTCGACCTATCGGAGATTCCAGAACCAAACACCGAGCAACCATTGGAGGAACCTATTCCTTCAATCCCGGCTGCGGTGAATATTCCTGAGGAACCTAGGAGGTCGGGAAGAGTCTCTATTCCTCCGCAGGATACATTGGTATGGTCGAGGAACATGATATAGACGACATTCTACTCTTAACGAGTAGTGAACCCGCAACCTATAAAGGTGCCATGACTAGTTCTGACTCAAAGCTATGGCTTGAGGCCATGCAATCCGAGATGGACTCTATGTATGAGAACAATGTGTGGGATCTTGTTGACTTACCTGCTAAGGTTCGTCCCCTTCAATGCAAATGGCTTTACAAGATAAAGCATTCTGTGGAAGGTCAACAAGATATCTACAAAGCACGACTAGTTGCTAATGGTTTCACCCAAGTGCCAGGTTTGCACTACGATGAGATTTTTGCACCCGTAGTCATGCTGCGTTCCATTCGGATAATCTTAGCGTTGCCGCTTTTCATGACTATGAAATTTGGCAAATGGACGTGAAAACCGCCTTCTTAAACGGCTTTTTGGAGGAAGAGTTGTACATGGTACAACCCGAAGGTTTCATCGATCCAAAGACATCCTAAGAAAGTGTGCAAGCTTAAGCGTTCCATTTATGGACTTAAGCAAGCATCAAGGAGTTGGAATCATCGCTTCGACCAAGTGATAAAAGAAAATGGATTTACTCGATCGGTCGAGGAACCATGTCTATATATCAAGTCGAGTGGGAGCAAGATTGTCTTCCTAATATTGTATGTTGACGACATACTCCTGATTGGGAATGACATACCTCTCTTAACTTCGGTGAAAGTATGGTTGAAAAACCATTTCCAGATGAAAGATCTGGGAGAGGCACAAAGAATTCTAGGTATTCGTATCTATCGAGATAGATCACGACGGATGCTATCTCTCAGTCAGGAGTCTTACATAGACAAAGTCCTAGAGAGATTCAGCATGACTAACTCCAAGAAGGGGTTCCTTCCTATGTCTCCAGGGGTGCATTTGAGCAAGTCTCAGGCACCAGAGACACCGGAAGAGAAAGAGCGCATGACCCGGATTCCTTATGCTTCGGCTATAGGATCAATGATGTATACCATGATATGCACACGTCCAGACGTGGCATATGCATTGAGTATGACAAGTCGATTCCAACAGCATCCAGGTGAATCACATTGGCTGGCTGTCAAGAACATTCTTAAGTACCTACGGAGGACTAAAGATTGGGCATTGACTTATGGAGGCTCTCAAAAGCTATGCGCAACTGGTTACGTAGATGCTAGCTTCCAAACGGATCGTGATGACTCGAAATCTCGATCCGGATTCGTTTTTACTCTTAATGGCGCTGCGATCAGTGGAAGAGTTCGAAACAAACTGTTACAGCAGATTCTCGATCGAGTCCGAGTACTATGCCGCGTCTGAAGCTACAAAGGAAGCGATATGGATGCGTCAATTCTTACATGGGCTATCGTAGTGCCTAGTTCGAATGACCCGATCACCATCTATTGCGACAATAGTGGTGCCATCTTCCAAGCTAAGGAGCCAAAGTCTAGCAACAAGTCTAGACATGTACAACGGAAAGCTCATCTAATTCGGGATTACGTGGAGCAAAAGGCAGTAGTGATAGAAAAGATTGCTACAGATGATAACATAGCAGATCCTCTCACTAAAGCATTACGACAAGATAAGCATGAAGGGCACGTTAATTCCATGGGAATTAAACGTGTTCCTAAGTTGTAGTACTCTTTTATGGATTAGATTCATTCGCTTTTGTACTCTATACAACATCATCGTTTTGATATTTTTATATATATATTGTTTTTCATGTGGATTTGTACGACAAATTTTGAACACCACAAAGTGAACTGAACGAACATTATATTTTTCAGTCCTAAATTGCCCATATGAGCTGATAACTCTGGCAATTATTTTGTGACGTTGGTTGATGGTGGGTTCAACTAGCCATAAGTCAATAGGTTGACTGACCAATCACAGAGGCGATTTATACGGATATTTCGTAGGACACAATTGTGACATCGACGTGGAGTCCTAAATGTTTTATAACATTCGGTGCCCGGTCGTGGATAGGACTTCCATGGTGATCCTAAGAGTCGATTCTTTTGACTATCGACTGTCTCTTGAGACTAAGGCAGATTTTGGGTGACTTTGGTTTCTTTCTCACGGTCATCCGTAACAGGGGGCCAAGTAGATTGTTTCTGGGTCATTTCATGCTGTGCTTAGATCGGAAGGAGTTCGAGTTGAAGGAAATATTCAGCCTTTATCAGGTACTCGATATTTCTCAGGGCCACTCGAGGAGTCAGAATCGAAATGCATGGCCATGCTCGGATACGGATTCGTTTTATCAGTTAAGTTACTCTCTAGTCGGGGAAACCACTCTAGATCCAGATCGATTGTAAAATACGACCTTTATGGATCCAGATCTGCAAATTGTTTTACATTGAGTGGGAGAAATTTTAAATGAATATGAGAATCGGTTATCGCACATACACTTGTACGGACAAGTGGGAGTTTGTTGGAGCTTGTGTCCTCCAGTTAGTGCGGATAACGGCATTGCACATACACTTGTACGGACAAGTGGGAGCTTGTTGGGGTTGGTGTCCTTAACGGTTAGTGCAAGGACTTATAAATCTCTAAAAGGATCAAAGGGTATACTTTTGGTATTATTATCACTTGATCCACGTTTATCAATAACGGTTGGCTTGCTAGATAAGTTTGACGTTATTGTCATACGGATGCGGTGATCAACTGGTCCCTAAAAGTCACACCTATAGGATACGTTTGAGTGATGTGACGGTATGAAAATACATCATATAGATGCCAAATTTGACTAACCGGTTAGTCGAGTTATTTGACTAATAATTAGTCAAAATGTGATGTTGAGATATTATATTTAATACGGATTAAATGTCATGGGCTAAAGGCGAATTAATCAGTTAATTCGTAAAATTAAATATAAGCGTTTTATATTTAATTAAATGTATATTGAATATAATTATACAATACTGTTTTGTCGGACATGTATTAATAATTCAACTAACCCGTATTATTAGTTGATGCCTTAATTTCCGATAACCGATAACAGTTTATAATGAAACCGCGTCGTATACACTTAGCGAGCTATGGACCGGATCACGAGTTTAAGTGAAGAGGAAATGAAAAGCCCATTTCCTCCCTCTCACTCGGTTTGGCCGAGCCATCCAAAGACAAAAGGAGAGCTTCTCCTCTTGTCTAACCTAATTATCATTTTGCTAATCAAAATTAGGGTTTTGGGAATTGTGCCTCTCAGAACTCGGATCTCACATCCAACACAACTCACAAAAACTATCCTCTCAATATTGCAAAGGCAATTAGAGGATTTGATCTAGCACAAGGGCATAACTCGGACATCTTGGGTGCAACGATTAGGAGGAGATCTAACTTGATCTCTCATTGCCTTTTGCACTAGGACCGAAGGTTATTTCTATATCTTTATCATTTCATTGTTATTTTCGTTTTATGACTATAAACTACATATAAATTTTGCGTTATAATCCTACAATTAAAGGGTAGTATACGGATATTCACCCACACGTATCACCGTGTTTATTACTTTCCAATAATCAAGGTCTTGCAAGTGTTGTATTATTCACACATATACGCTGAGCTTCCCCTCCCCCACATAATATCCTCAAACATTGAATTTCCCCTCAACCACCAGCCTACCCCATCGTCGTCGCAGTCACCGTCATCATCGCCATTGCCGCCGCCAGATCAATCCGGATTCTCCTCTTTAAAAATGTAATAAACCCTCCTCTCTAGAGATTTGTTTGTTATTATAAGTATGCATTGTTATTATTTGTTTATTAATTTCTGCTTTAGATATAGTCCAAAAGTAGAGAAGAAACGATGGAAATGCGTCAGGCGATGACTCAGGTGATGAGAATAATTTGCAACACACTGCGGGTCGAATGCGCCACAGGGTTTCCCTAGAAGCAATAAATTCAAAGATACCTAATCCTTTACAGTGGGATAAAGATACGGGGCTGCCATATGGTGAGAATGCCGGGTATTTTGCGAGTTGGATTGGTTGTTGTGTAAGACAGTATGTGCCTCTCGGTACGCCGCGTATCAGTGAACTGAGTAAAATATGGAACACCATTCTAATAAACAGAATAAAGGTATGTATATACAATAATAAATGTTTTAGCTTAAATTAATTTACTACTTGATATGTGTTTTAGCCGAAACACTTGTACCAACTATGCCCATCATATATGCAGTTAGCTTACGTTGTCCCCGAAAATTTTGATAAATACCTGTAGATACCTCATTTCTGCACCTCCCGCAGACCACCCGGTGATGATTGGGCCGCATGTTTGGTACGCGGAACGATTTGTGACAGTTCGTAAGTTTATCGTCAAGTGATCGCTCAAACACTTGTGTCTACCTATTAATTGTCATCTACGTGCCGATACGGTCGTTTTGGCAGTAATTAGAGTACATTTGGAGTCCGAGTCAAAAAAACCGTCTTCATTTTCTAAAACCGAGTCAGAATGTTCTGGAATGTTCCGGATATTTCTATTCCATATTTTGCAATCTTTTAATCTTTGGTAAAGAATTTCCCGTAATATTCACACAAAATATTAAGGAAAACAAGATTAATCCGTTATTCCATAACCAAAACACGGAAATCTTTCTTCCGTAGGAGGAAACCACTTGGGAAAGGACGCAGCAAGTGTTGCGCCTCTTCCCAAGTCCTTTTCTGCGTATTTTTCGTATCTTTTCATATCTTTTCGAGATTCACTTCCAAAGTTTCTCCGAAAAAACCCTACTTCCGTCGTGTGATTAGTATAAATAGAGACCTTCGGTCTCGCATATTTCTCACGCGAGTGTCCGCCCTTCTCTCCTCTCTTTGCATTCTAGACCACGTTCTTACTTTTTGGCGTCTACGTGCTTGAACATTCGACCACGTAAGCTCGGATATTTCTGAGTACCAGCCTCGTTTTGCATGACCGACCAATTTGACCAACTCCACAATAATCAACTTTAATCAATCTTGTTCGTTTTCCTCCTAGAGGGCACTTTCGTCTACATTCGAGTCGAGCATCACTAAACGTATACTTAGTTCATCTTGTTTTGTCAAACATGTAAGTCTGAGGGTGTATAATCCTTATTTTCTTATTGTTATTTATTTTTGTATCACAATTGTAAGATTTATGTCGAAAATACACTTAAAACCGATTTGCAAAACCTTATTTTAAACCCTTTTTACGGATTAGCAGGAGACAAACGTCGAGAAAGGACGCAGAAACTGCTGCGCCTCTTCAAAGGGATGCAGCACCTGCTGCGCCTCTTCGTGAGGCTGCCGCAGTTCCTGCTTCCTTTCGTCTTCCTTTGTCTTTTGTCAATTCGTTTCTTTTATTTTTTTTCGTTTGTTCTTCGATTCTTTGATATAACGATTTAAGCATAATAATTCTAACATATAATATATTATTCATCATCATTAGTATTTAATCCATCTTTTAAATTCCTGACTTAAATCCCTTATAACCAATATTTGCGGGTTTTCGTCATTAAAATCAAATTCGGTTTTTAGAGATTCGATTTACCCATATTGAGTCTCTGGAATTTGATCTTTGATATATTCCCATCTGTTATTTATCATATCCATCATTAATTCATCATTAATTTTTGTTTAACCTAATTAGTTTGTTAATTTGTAAATAATCTTATAAATCTTGTATTAATTAGTCCTAATTAGTTTTGTTTCATGTTTTATCGCTTTTATGACCTTAATCACATGTAAATAATCTGATAATCACTTTCATCCGAGTCAAATAAAATAATCGATCATTAAAATCACCAACGAATATTAACAATTTGCAATTTCGGCTTCACAGCCAGAACTGAGCCAAGGAACGGACGCAGCAACTGCTACGCCTCTTCCAAGGGACGCAGCTATGCTGCGCCTGTTCCTGGTCGATTTCTGTCTTTGAACTCCTGTTTCTGCCTTGACTTAACTTATTAGTTTACGTATTAATTAACTATTATTCGTATTATCACCTAATAATCTGTTCGTTTATTTATTTATTCTTTCTTTTCTAAAACCATCCGTTTTAAATGTATTTTCGATGCAAATCAATTTAATCCAATGTAATTATTGTAATTTTCTTTTTTATTGTATTCCTTTTATCGTATTGCTGGTATGTTTTTCACATGTAATCAACCTAAACCCTACTTTGACATTAATTTCATGTTTAATTACGTGATAACCGACTTAGTATTAATTCTCACATGCTAGGATTAATCTAATAGATGTTGCATTGCATGCATATAACCGACAACATATCGAGTATAGATGATTTTCCCTAATCATTAGTAGAGGCCGTTATCGAGGCGCGCGGGATTAGGTGTTCGATCAAAAGAGCTTCCTAATACGTACCCTCACCCCTTACTCCAGATCTCTGTGAACATCCGTGTTCATTGGCATCCACGAGAGTCATTCTAGACATAGAATTCTAAGGGTGACGAGTGCTTAGTGTTCATGTCATTACTTTGTGTCTTGACATGACACGAGGTATTCGAACGGTTTCCAATTTTCCACAATAAATTGGTGGCGACTCCACAAATGCAAACGCTTGTTCCCAAGCGCCCCGTGGCCCGCGTCCACGCTTTGGCGACTCACTGGGATAATACACTTACGTGTAGCCAAAAGGGTGAAACATGAACAAGGTTAGGGAATAGTTTGTACGAGACAATTGTCGGTTTTCATAACTCGGTCTTCCTAGATCGTTTCATTTGGCCTTCTTAGGCCCAACCCAACCCATTCGACCAATCGTCCCGTCTAAACGGTCCTAATTCTTATTTGGGCCTAAGGATGGATAGCGATTGACGTCATCCATACCATGGTACTTACTCTTGTTTGTATCAAGGACTTTCACTACTTGAGGAAATGGACTAGGAATCGGCTTTACTCTTGTTTGGTACGAGCCTCTCCACAGACTTCGGGTATGATTGTTCGGAATGGCAACCCACCCTTTAAACCAAAACCCTTTTAAATGCACTCAACATCCCGTTATAATGCTTGTATAATGTTTGTACCATATGTGATCACCATTTCTAAACAAAACCATGACGATTTTTGTAAAATCAAAATCCTTCTTTAAAATGTAAAACTTTCGAAAGTTGGGCCTAATATTAGCACAAAACCAGTCGAAACTCTGTCCAATTGTTGAGTCAAAAGTCGGGCCTTAAAGCCCATTTCAAAACCTCACTTCGAGTCCACTCCTACAACTACACTAAAGTTGACTAGGACCAACATTTTCAAACTTTGTCATTTCCCCAAAACTCACTTGACACAAGTGGCACACTCCCACTTCTCGAGTCAAAACATTCCTTTTCAAGTAAGTGTGCTGGAATGGTCGATCGTGTTTTGATTCATCGTCGATCTCTTATTCAGTTTCCAAGATGCCTGAAACAAGCGACGCGAACTTCAACCAACTCCAGAATGGTAATGATCAAATCCTAACTGCGCTAGCTCGCCTCCAAGTCACTCAAGACCAAGTATACGATCGCCTTGACACAATCGAAGGTTGAACATATGCCGTGGAAACGAGGATGACTCCTAGAGAAAGTGAAGTGTCTGATGAATTTGTGAATAAATTCGGGGATGTAAACCCTCCCATAGGTATGACTGCAGCGAAAAACGACTCCAATACTTGAAGGAACAATTGATGTATCTCAAAGGGGATGACATTTATAGGGAAAATGATGCGTGTCTTTTATATGATGTTTTACACCTCATTTTACACGCATTTCAGAGCTCATTTTAGTAGTTTATGCTACTATTCTCCCTATTTCCGTCTACTTTCGTATTTTTGTACATTATTGCAGAAATGTGAAGAATCCAGCGAAAATCAAGCTAAATCCGTCCCCGAGTATCTTGCATAACATTTGACGTGAAGTACTTACTCAAGAGATAAGCTTGGTGCGCATTTTAAGGCCCGAAAGATAAATCCACGAGAAATTAAAAGCGGATTATCAGCTAAAGCAGTCGATCGACTGGCCCCCTTAGTCGATCGACCAACCCACGACTTCCAGAGACTACTGTTCAGTGAAGAGCAATCGATCGACTGAGCATCATGGTCGATCGACCAAACCGCTAATCAGACGTGAATTAAAAGATCGAGGAAAAGCAAGCCCATGGTATTTAGGTTTTGATAATAAGTGTTACGTATATTTTCTATATAACGTAACCTAGAACATCGAGTTTTGATTCAGTTTTTATTCAAGTTCTTAGGGAAATAATTAGGGTTCTTATCAAGTTTGTTTAGGGCATAATCATTCGATAGTCATTCAAATACAATTCTCGCTTTCGGTTTTTGGATCTTTATTCGCTGCAATTTCATACGGTATTCTCTGTTCCAAATTTCCGTTTATTGCTTTAATTTCTCTATAGTTAGATTTGCTAATTAAGATTCCCAAAGCCAGGTTATTAATTTATGTTATTTGTTTGTTCAATTATTTCAATCATGAATTCAGTATTTTTATGCCTTAGTCTTATTGTTATTTTCGTCATAAACATGAGTAGCTAATTACCCCGCTAAGATGTGAGGGGACTGCGTAAAGACGATGTAGATTAGTAGACCTGAAGTCGGCCTTTGGTCGATCGACTGGATTAGTCAGTCGATCGACTGGACCTGTTAGTCGATCGACTAGCTTAGTTGGTCGATCGACTGACGCGCGATAGTTTAGCTTTCGTTTCAATGTTTTAATTGCAATATTTGACAACGAGACCGAGAGAAGACTTGTTAATTACTTAGGAATTGACCGACCTAGAAGATCGAGAGATAGGGAAGGGAAATTGACTAAATTGAGATGACTAAATTTTACTAGATCGAAAGATAGGTAAAGTTTAGGCATTAGGAATCACTTTTCAGGGCGAGAGCTAGTATTAGTGAGACCTAGGGACCAAAAGAGTATGGGGCCGAGAGGCGCTACTAGTTAAGAATGGACCGAGAGGACTTCTTATTTTCCCACCTATCGTGATTATTCAGACTTACTTAGGAACCCATCGTCGTAGCTGCAGTGAACCGACCGTCTTAGCATTCTTTTTATTATTGTTTACATCTCTTTTTATTACTTGCCTTTATTTATGTATTTAGATTTAGATATAATCCAAATCAAAACCCCTCTCAAACAGTTACCCAAGACTAAGATTAAAAGCAACTATTATCTCCCTACCTCCTTGCGGATCGACCCTGTTACCACTAGCTTCTGTTAGTTCTAATAGGTTTTATAAATATTATTTTTGGCGCACACAACGACAGGCATCAAATTTTGGCGCCGTTGCCGGGGAGGTAGCGCTAGTTTTAGTTGTTTTTTATTTTGGTCTGTCTTTAGCCTCAAGGGAAGACTGAGTACCTTGAGGCCGTTCTTATCTTCCTCTTTAGTGTTGTTTCAATAGGTCCTACAGGTCCTATTAGCAGTACTTCAGGAGGATTCACCATGTTCCGTTCCTGGGAGCACCAGGTGGAATTTTGCGGGAGATGTGGTGCTGAGGGGCATGAGTCTGCTATATGCCGAGCAGGTATGGACCAAGTCTATGCTTACAGGCAATATAAACAAGGTCATTATACACCGCCACATCCGTACTATCAACAAGGCTTTCAAGAGCCTTCATATTCTTTTGCACCACCCCCGCAAATCCATCTTCCCTCTAACGAGATAGCGGATCTCAAAGCTATGATACAAGAGATTTCGGCCAAAACTACACCATGGTTTAAATCAACTCACTCCCGAATGGCCGACCTTTCTTCTCTTCAACACCTGGAGACCGTGCATGCTATGCGCGCCCGTAATGGGTCGACCCCTGAAGGGCCTGCTATGGAAAGGGTAAGCCCGGAAATTAATAAAGATGAATCGGGAAGAGAAGAGGCTGAACTATCAGAACAGAAGAATAGCGTTAGGAGTAGAATTGCAGCATTTGAAAGTCGATCGACCTCGCCTACTGCTGATATTGTTGATAAAGACGAGACTGAGCAAAAAGAGACTTTGAATGCCATGACGCTGAGGAGCAGGTCTTCTACTGTCGGGCCCACTGTGGCGAAAGAAGGGTCTGAAAAGAAGAAGGAAAGGGAATCTGTGAACAGTGGCAAAATAAAGACGACTAGCAGCATAGGCAGTCGATCGACTGCCTATCATGGTCGATCGACCTCCTCGAAAGAACAGTGGCGGAAGATTAATGAAGCAGAAACTTCAAACAGCAGCAGGACCAGTCGATCGACTGACCATCATGGTCGATCGACCAGTCCCCGACTTTCCAGTGCTACTGTACCTGAAGACCTTGGTCGATCGACTGACCAACCTAGTCGATCGACCGAGGAAGCTGCTGAAAGTGCACAATTCCGTCCTCCAATGCCTGATGACTTGAGGGACCACTTGTTTCAGGGTACAACGACTCCTACAATATTTAGGCAAGACCCGAGTGCTGATGGGTCAGTTCCGGTTCCCAAGTATGACCCGATGTCGGTTAATGGTTCATATTTGAGATGGTCCGAAGAGGGTTCGAGCTTCAACAAAGAGAAGGTAGTGGATTTTCAGCCTAAGTCCACTGACGCCGGTATGAGAGACCTAGAGGAGAGGGCAAAGCTACTTCTAATAGCCCCTTATCCAGAGAGACTAGTGCCAACCAAAGATGAGGTAACATTCGATAAATTTAAAGATGTCGTGCGTAGTCTTAACGTGCAAATTCCTTTCTTAGAGCTAGTTAATCAAGTACCTGCGTATATGAAGTTCATGAAACAACTGCTAGCTAAGAAAAGGTCTTTGAATGTTGTGGAGTCGATGCATTTAATCAAGAGTCTAGTTCGTACTTAACTCACGCTGCTACTCATAAACCGTCTGACCCGGCGGTTTTTCTCATCCCCCTCGTAATATTGGTACCTTCTCAATTGAGAAGGCACTATGTGATTTAGGGGCTAGTGTCGATGTTATGCCCTTGAGTCCGCTAAGAAATTGGGCTTGACTAGATTTGCTATTACGACATGATCGTGCAAATGGTCGACCGTTCTGCGGTTCGAAATGCGAGGGGTCTTAGAGAATGTGGCTGTTCAAATTGAAAAGTTCTTTTTTCCTGTCGACTTTGTTGTTTTGGATATTCCTGAAGATGTCAACACCCCAATTATTTTGGGAAGACCGTTTTTGCACACTGCTGTTGCAATAATTGATGTAGGGGAAAGAACTTTAAGATTTAAGGTAGGGAAGCACTCTATTATGTTTGCCCAGTCCCCTAGGAAGAAAGACCCCATGTGGCCCATGACCCGTAATATGATTTCTGAAAAGAAATCTTATTTTATGCTTTCTGATATGCCTGCCCCTATGCCTGTTTCCGCTATAACACCTCCGCCCCAGATTGGGAGCAAATTGGAGGGCAATTCTTCTGTTTTAGATATTGCAGGAACCGGTTTAGGGAAGAAAGAACCGCTCATTGCTCTAGCTATGAAGGAGCCCATTGTTCAGAGAGGCGGTCTAGGATGTCTTAGCTATGGCACGGATGAGGAACCAGATGAGGAGCCCAAGAAGAAGGAGCCAGTCAAAATTTCGGAGTCGGATCTTGAGTGTGAGGAGCTAGAAGATGATGGCTATGCTTGGGAAGATGCTAGACATGATCCATTGAGTATTCCAGTCGGAGTAGAGTGGAGTCCAGCTTCTGAGATGAGCACTGTGGAGGCTACTTCTTGTAGTCAGAAGCCGAGCAAGTGGGCCATTCCGTGGCCATTCTTGATCAACTATTAAGTTGATTAAGGCTTTCTCAAAAACATTGTCTTTATTGCTTTTTGTTAGACTTTCTACTTATCGCTTTTGTGTGCGCGAGACTTCGCTCTTTTAAGTTTGTTTAGGTTTTTTCGACCTTTAGTCTATTACTTTGGGTTTTGCGCAATTTTTGGGCGCGGTATTATGTGTTATGCAGGTATATAGACCATATTAGCTCAAGTTATTGAGCTAATTGAAGAAATCAGAAAGTTACAGCACGTTTTCCAGTCGATCGACTGCCTCCTATGGTCGATCGACTGGGCTGCGAATTCCAGAAGTTCCTGTTGCTGTTCACCTTGGTCGATCGACTGGGTGATGTGGTTGATCGACCACCCAACGTTGCTGTACCTGTTTTTGATCACTCCCCTGCTGTGTTTGGTCGATTTGCGGAATTGAGGGAGTCTTTTCTCCACTTTATTTTCCGCTTCATTTCTGTTTTCTTCCGTTTTTATTATTTTACACATAATTTTACCGTCCCATTTTTGTTTTTCTCGTTTTACGCGTGGTATTGTTGTCTTTTCAGGTACTTATTGGTAGCACTGCTGGCTACTGAAACCTCCCAGCTCACGCTGGTTTGGGGAGGTTTCCTTTTGCTGCGCTTAAAGTCTTGTGAGTTTCCGAGTCCATATTTCGCGTCTTATTTATTTATTTAACGCAAATTCCCATTTCTCTTTTATTTCATTATATGATTTTGCACAATGGGGACATTGTGTGATTTGGTTTGGGGAAGGGTTTTGCGTTGCATTCACATGTTCTATTACATTTCTGTTTCACGTTATTGCACTTTAGTTTGCATTTGTTATTTTATTTCCCTTATATATACAGAAAATCCAAAAAAAATTGAAAAGTTTCAAAAAAAAAAAAAATTCAAAAAATGCATGTTTATTTTAGCATATAGGTCGAGTCGGAACGGTAGTATTTCAAGGATGATATTGCATTTGCAGCTGTTTATGCCTAAGCCTTGCTAATTGACATGTTATTAGTAGAATCATATATGTATAGTCTACGAGTTTTCGTTAATTTCTTGCTGAACTTGAGACTTGACTTTGATTTTTGGCAAACTACATCATATTTTCCGAGTTTTAGAGCTTATAACTGGTGTCATTTATGACTAGTTTATTTAGGAATGTGAGTAGTACTCCTTGTAAGGCATGTCATATCAATTTGCATAAATATGAACTTAATCTACTTAATACCTGTATGCATTCGGTTTGTGGTTTGTTGACACATGTGGTAGAGGTTTCCCTTTTCTCATTTTGCCCATGAACCCCTCATAGCCAAATTAAGCCTTTTGTCCCTTAACTACATCCTATATTTAGCCTGCCTTTGTCAAGCTAGTAGTATCAGTCTTTGGGAATGTTTATTTGCGGTTTGGTTAAATGCTCGTTTTGAGATAATGTGGGAAGATGGAAAAAGGAAAGAAAGGAAAAAAAAAAAAAAAAATGATTCGGAAAGAAAAAAAAAAGTGCGCTGTACTGTAGAGGGTGGTCGATCGACTGCTCCCTATGGTCGATCGACTGCAGGAGTGAATGAAGAATTCGAAAAAAAAAAATCACATGTTTCAATTATTATGATTTGGTGATTTTCACTCCCATGTTATCATTTATATTCTTTGGGGAGTTGACTTTTATGGAAGTTGTGAGATTTGTGCTTGCTATTAGTACCGGTTTTATTGTTGATTTTGAGAAAGAAGTTGGATGTTGCCACATGGTTTTGTTTAGGTACTAGCTTGATCACCTATACCTTCACATTCCTATAAATGTGTTGCCTCTTCTTATCCATTACCTCACATATCCATATTTACCTCGGCATGTGTTATGGTCATCTGTTTGGTTGGAATGCGTATGTACGGTTGTAGAGATTACTTTCATATTAGACTGCAGGCATGTCCTTATAGGTCGTAGTTAGGTGAGTGTCATTACAAAATGAGTTCTTTCTATCTTATACATATATTCACCCGTGCTTATGAGTGATTTGAGCGACTCGCAAGAGTCCAATTTGATAAGTCTCCACAGTTGACGGTTCAACAATTTCTAACGACTCCATAACTCGTTTGCATGATTCATTTGCTAATTGATTGTTGGTTATTGCATTAAATTGGTTAAGGCTTTACATGTTGCATTTCGCTCTGAGATTGAACTCGTTTCACTAGGTTTTAGGACCGAGTCTAGTTCTTGCTTGGGGACAAGCAAGGGTTTGGTTTGGGGAAGTTTGATGCGTGTCTTTTATATGATGTTTTACACCTCATTTTACACGCATTTCAGAGCTCATTTTAGTAGTTTAAGCTACTATTCTCCCTATTTCCGTCTACTTTCGTATTTTTGTACATTATTGCAGAAATGTGAAGAATCCAGCGGAAATCAAGCTAAATCCGTCCCCGAGTATCTTGCATAACATTTGACGTGAAGTACTTACTCAAGAGATGAGCTTGGTGCGCATTTCAAGGCCCGAAAGACAAATCCACGAGAAATTAGAAGCGGATTATCAGCTAAAGCAGTCGATCGACTGGCCCCCTTAGTCGATCGACCAACCCACGACTTCCAGAGACTACTGTTCAGTGAAGAGTAGTCGATCGACTGAGCATCATGGTCGATCGACCAAACCGTTAATCAGACATGAATTAAAACATCGAGGAAAAGCAAGCCCATGATATTTAGGTTTTGATAATAAGTGTTACGTATATTTTCTATATAACGTAACCTAGAACATCGAGTTTTGATTCAGTTCTTATTCAAGTTCTTAGGGAAATAATTAGGGTTCTTATCAAGTTTGTTTAGGGCGTAATCATTCGATAGTCATTCAAATACAATTCTCACTTTCGGTTTTTGGATCTTTATTCGCAGCAATTTCATACGGTATTCTCTGTTCCAAATTTCAGTTTATTGCTTTAATTTCTCTATAGTTAGATTTGCTAGTTAAGATTCCCAAAGCCGTGTTATTAATTTATGTTATTTGTTTATTCAATTATTTCAATCACGAATTCAGTATTTTTATGCCTTAGTCTTATTGTTATTTTCGTCATAAACACGAGTAGCTAATTACCCCGCGCTAAGATGTGAGGGGACCTGCGGCAAAGACGATGTAGATTAGTAGACCTGAAGTCGGCCGTTGGTCGATCGTCTGGATTAGTCAGTCGATCGACTGGACCTGTTAGTCGATCGACTAGCTTAGTTGGTCGATCGACTGACGCGCGATAGTTTAGCTTTCGTTTCAATGTTTTAATTGCAATATTTGACAACGAGACCGAGAGGAGACTTGTTAATTACTTAGGAATTGACCGACCCAGAAGATCGAGAGTTAGGGAAGGGAAATTGACTAAATTGAGACGACTAAATTTTACTAGATCGAAAGATAGGTAAAGTTTAGGCATTAGGAATCACTTTTCAGGGCGAGAGCTAGTATTAGTGAGACCTAGGGACCAGTAGCATGGGCTGAGAGGCGCTACTAGTTAAGAATGGACCGAGAGGACTTCTTATTTTCCCACCTATCGTGATTATTCAGACTTACTTAGGAACCCATCGTCGTAGCTGCAGTGAACCGACCGTCTTAGCATTCTTTTTATTATTGTTTACATCTCTTTTTATTACTTGCCTTTATTTATGTATTTAGATTTAGATATAATCCAAATCAAAACCCCCTCAAACAGTTACCCAAGACTAAGATTAAAAGCAACTATTATCTCCCTACCTCCTTGCGGATCGACCCTGTTACCACTAGCTTCTGTTAGTTCTAATAGGTTTTATAAATATTATTTTTGGCGCACACAATGACAGGCATCAAATTTTGGTGCCGTTGCCGGGGAGGTAGCGCTAGTTTTAGTTGTTTTTTATTTTGGTCTGTCTTTAGCCTCAAGGGAAGACTGAGTACCTTGAGGCAGTTCTTATGTTCCTCTTCAGTGTTGTTTCAATAGGTCCTACAGGTCCTATTAGCAGTACTTCAGGAGGATTCACCATGTTCCGTTCCTGGGAGCACCAGGTGGAATTTTGCGGGAGATGTGGTGCTGAGGGGCATGAGTCTGCTATATGCCGAGCAGGTATGGACCAAGTCTATGCTTACAGGCAATATAAACAAGGTCATTATACACCGCCACATCCGTACTATCAACAAGGCTTTCAAGAGCCTTCATATTCTTTTGCACCACCCCCGCAAATCCATCTTCCCTCTAACGAGATAGCGGATCTCAAAGCTATGATGCAAGAGATTTCGGCCAAAACTGCAGCATGGTTTAAATCAACTCACTCCCGAATGGCCGACCTTTCTTCTCTTCAACACCTGGAGAACATGCATGCTATGCGCGCCCGTAATGGGTCGACCCCTGAAGGGCCAGCTATGG
The DNA here is from genome assembly GCF_048544455.1 of Silene latifolia. NCBI lineage: Eukaryota > Viridiplantae > Streptophyta > Magnoliopsida > Caryophyllales > Caryophyllaceae > Silene > Silene latifolia. Next base: position 63,592,104 of record NC_133533.1, on the reverse strand, counting down.
AAAGGGTAAGCCCGAAAATTAATAAAGATGAATCGGGAAGAGAAGAGGCTGAACTATCAGAACAGAAGAATAACGTTAGGAGTAGAATTGCAGCATTTGAAAGTTGATCGACCTCGCCTACTGCTGATATTGTTGATAAAGACGAGACTGAGCAAAAAGAGACTTTGAATGCCATGACGCTGAGGAGCAGGTCTACTACTGCCGGGCCCACTGTGGCGAAAGAAGGGTCTGAAAAGAAGAAGGAAAGGGAATCTGTGAACAGTGGCAAAATAAAGACGACTAGCAGCATAGGCAGTCGATCGACTGCCTATCATGGTCGATCGACCGCCTTGAAAGAACAGTGGCGGAAGATTAATGAAGCAGAAACTTCAAACAAAGAAATAGACCATCGATCGATCGACCATCATGGTCGATCGACCAGTCCCCGACTTTCTAGTGCTACTGTACCTGAAGACCTTGGTCGATCGACTGACCAACCTAGTCGATCGACCGAGGAAGCTGCTGAAAGTGCACAGTTCCGTCCTCTAATGCCTGATGACTTGAGGGACCACTTGTTTCGGGGTACGACGACTCCGACAATTTGAGGCAAGACCCGAGTGCTGATGGGTCAGTTCCGGTTCCCAAGTATGACCCGATGTCGGTTAATGGTTCATATTTGAGACGGTCCGAACAGGGTTCGAGCTTCAACAAAGAGAAGGTAGTGGATTTTCAGCCTAAGTCCACTGACGCCGGTATGAGAGACCTAGAGGAGAGGGCAAAGCTACTTCTGACAGCCCCTTATCCAGAGAGACTAGTGCCAACCAAAGATGAGGTAACATTCGATAAATTTAAAGATGTCGTGCGTAGTCTTAACGTGCAAATTCCTTTCTTAGAGCTAGTTAATCAAGTACCTGCGTATATGAAGTTCATGAAACAACTGCTAGCTAAGAAAAGGTCTTTGAATGTTGTGGAGTCGGTGCATTTAATCAAGAGTCTAGTTCGTACTTAACTCACACTGCTACTCATAAACTGTCTGACCCAGGCAGTTTTTCTGTCCCCTGTAATATTGGTACCTTCTCAATTGAGAAGGCACTATGTGATTTAGGGGCTAGTTTCAGTGTTATGCCCTTGAGTCTAGCTAAGAAATTGGGCTTGACTAGATTTGCTATTACTGACATGACTGTGCAAATGGCTGACCGTTCTGCAGTTCAGCCAGTAGGGGTCTTAGAGAATGTGCCTGTTCAAATTGAAAAGTTCTTTTTTCCTGTTGACTTTGTTGTTTTGGATATTCGTGAATATGTCAACACCCCAATTATTTTGGGAAGACCGTTTTTGCACACTGCTGGTGCAGTAATTGATGTAGGGGAAAGAACTTTAAGATTTAAGGTAGGGAAGCACTCTATTATGTTTGCCCAGTCCCCTAGGAAGAAAGACTCCATGTGGCCCATGACCCGTAATATGATTTCTGAAAAGAAATCTTATTTTATGGTTTCTGATGTGCCTGCCCTATGCCTGTTTCCGCTATAACACCTCCGCCCCAGATTGGGAGCAAATTGGAGGGCAATTCTTCTGTTTTAGATATTGCAGGAACCGGTTTGGGGAAGAAAGAACCGCTCATTGCTCCAGCTATGAAGGAGCCCATTGTTCAGAGAGGCGGTCTAGGATGTCTTAGCTATGGCACGGATGAGGAACCAGATGAGGAGCCCAAGAAGAAGGAGCCAGTCAAAATTTCGGAGTCGGATCTTGAGTGTGAGGAGCTAGAAGATGATGGCTATGCTTGAGAAGATGCTAGAGATGATCCATTGAGTATTCCAGTAGGAGTAGAGTGGAGTCCAGCTTCTGAGATGAGCACTGTGGAGGCTACTTCTTGTAGTCAGAAGCCGAGCAAGTGGGCCATTCCGTGGCCATTCTTGATCAACTATTAAGTTGATTAAGGCTTTCTCAAAAACATTGTCTTTATTGCTTTTTGTTAGACTTTCTACTTATCGCTTTTGTGTGCGCGAGACTTCGCTCTTTTATGTTTGTTTAGGATTTTTCGACCTTTAGTCTATTACTTTGGGTTTTGCGCAATTTTTGGGCACGGTATTATGTGTTATGCAGGTATATAGACCATATTAGCTCAAGTTATTGAGCTAATTGAAGAAATCAGAAAGTTACAACACGTTTTCCAGTCGATCGACTGCCTCCTATGGTCGATCGACTGGGCTGCGAATTCCAGAAGTTCTTGTTGCTGTTCACCTTGGTCGATCGACTGGGTGATGTGGTCGATCGACCACCCAACGCTGCTGTACCTGTTTTTGATCACTCCCCTGCTGTGTTTGGTCGATTTGCGGAATTGAGGGAGTCTTTTCTCCACTTTATTTTCCGCTTCATTTCTGTTTTCTTCCGTTTTTATTATTTTACACATAATTTTACCGTCCCATTTTTGTTTTTCTCGTTTTACGCGTGGTATTGTTATCTTTTCAGGTACTTATTGGTAGCACTGCTGGCTACTGAAACCTCCCAGCTCACGCTGGTTTGGGGAGGTTTCCTTTTGCTGCGCTTAAAGTCTTGTGAGTTTCCGAGTCCTTGTTTCGCGTCTTATTTATTTATTTAATGCAAATTCCCATTTCTCTTTTATTTCATTATATGATTTTGCACAATGGGGACATTGTGTGATTTGGTTTGGGGAAGGGTTTTGCGTTGCATTCACATGTTCTATTACATTTATGTTTCACGTTTATTGCACTTTAGTTTGCATTTGTTATTTTATTTCCCTTATATATACAGAAAATCCAAAAAAAAAATTGAAAAATTTCAAAAAAAAAAATTCAAAAAATGCATGTTTATTTTAGCATCTAGGTCGAGTCGGAACGGTAGTATTTCAAGGATTATATTGCATTTGCAGCTGTTTATGCCTAAGCCTTTCTAATTGACATGTTATTAGTAGAATCATATATGCATAGTCTACGAGTTTTCGTTAATTTCTTGCTGAACTTGAGACTTGACTTTGATTTTCGGCAAACTACATCATATTTTCTGAGTTTTAGAGCTCATAACTGGTGTCATTTATGACCAGTTTATTTAGGAATGTGAGTAGTACTCCTTGTAAGGCATGTCATATCAATTTGCATAAATATGAACTTAATCTACTTAATACCTATATGCATTCGGTTTGTGGTTTGTTGACACATGTGGTAGAGGTTTCCCTTTTATCATTTTGCCCATGAACCCCTCATAGCCAAGTTAAGCCTTTTGTCCCTTAACTAATCCTATATTTAGCCTGCCTTTGTCAAGCTAGTAGTATCAGTCTTTGGGAATGTTTATTTGCGGTTTGGTTATATGCTCGTTTTGAGATAATGTGGGAAGATGGAAAAAGGAAAGAAAGGAAAAAAAAGAAAAAAAATGATTCGGAAAGAAAAAAAAAAGTGCGCTGTACTGTAGAGGGTGGTCGATCGACTGCTCCCTATGGTCGATCGACTGCAGGAGTGAAAGAAGAATTCGAAAAAAAAAAATCACATGTTTCATGATTTTCAGTCCCATGTTATCATTTATATTCTTTGGGGAGTTGACTTTTATGGAAGTTGTGAGATTTGTGCTTGCTATTAGCACCGGTTTTATTGTTGATTTTGAGAAAGAAGTTGGATGTTGCCACATGGTTTTGTTTAGGTACTAGCTTGATCACCTATACCTTCACATTCCCATAAATGTTTTGCCTCTTCTTATCCATTACCTCACATATCCATATTTACCTCGGCATGTGTCATGGTCATCTGTTAGGTTGGAATGCGTATGTACGGTTGTAGAGATTACTTTCATATTAGACTGCAGGCATGTCCTTATAGGTCGTAGTTAGGTGAGTGTCATTACAAAATGAGTTCTTTCTATCTTATACATATATTCACCCGTGCTTATGAGTGATTTGAGCGACCCGCGAGAGTCCAATTTGATAAGTCTCCACAGTTGACGGTTCAGCAATTTCTAACGACTCCATAACTCGTTTGAATGATTCATTTGTTAATTGATTGTTGGTTATTGCATTAAATTGGTTTAGGCTTTACATGTTGCATTTCGCTCTGAGATTGAACTCGTTCCACTAGGTTTTAGGACCGAGTCTAGTTCTTGCTTGGGGACAAGCAAGGGTTTGGTTTGGGGAAGTTTGATGCGTGTCTTTTATATGATGTTTTACACCTCATTTTACACGCATTTCAGAGCTCATTTTAGTAGTTTATGCTACTATTCTCCCTATTTCCGTCTACTTTCGTATTTTTTGTACATTATTGCAGAAATGTGAAGAATCCAGCGGAAATCAAGCTAAATCCGTCCCCGAGTATCTTGCATAACATTTGACGTGAAGTACTTACTCAAGAGATGAGCTTGGTGCGCATTTCAAGGCCCGAAAGACAAATCCACGAGAAATTAGAAGCGGATTATCAGCTAAAGCAGTCGATCGACTGGCCCCCTTAGTCGATCGACCAACCCACGACTTCCAGAGACTACTGTTCAGTGAAGAGCAGTCGATCGACTGAGCATCATGGTCGATCGACCAAACCGCTAATCAGACGTGAATTAAAAGATCGAGGAAAAGCAAGCCCATGGTATTTAGGTTTTGATAATAAGTGTTACGTATATTTTCTATATAACGTAACCTAGAACATCGAGTTTTGATTCAGTTTTTATTCAAGTTCTTAGGGAAATAATTAGGGTTCTTATCAAGTTTGTTTAGGGCATAATCATTCGATAGTCATTCAAATACAATTCTCGCTTTCGGTTTTTGGATCTTTATTCGCTGCAATTTCATACGGTATTCTCTGTTCCAAATTTCAGTTTATTGCTTTAATTTCTCTATAGTTAGATTTGCTAGTTAAGATTCCCAAAGCCGTGTTATTAATTTATGTTATTTGTTTGTTCAATTATTTCAATCATGAATTCAGTATTTTTATGCCTTAGTCTTATTGTTATTTTCGTCATAAACATGAGTAGCTAATTACCCCGCGCTAAGATGTGAGGGGACCTGCGGCGAAGACGATGTAGCTTAGTAGACCTGAAGTCGGCCTTTGGTCGATCGACTGGATTAGTCAGTCGATCGACTGGACCTGTTAGTCGATCGACTAGCTTAGTTGGTCGATCGACTGACGCGCGATAGTTTAGCTTTCGTTTCAATGTTTTAATTGCAATATTTGACAACGAGACCGAGAGGAGACTTGTTAATTACTTAGGAATTGACCGACCCAGAAGATCGAGAGATAGGGAAGGGAAATTGACTAAATTGAGACGACTAAATTTTACTAGATCGAAAGATAGGTAAAGTTTAGGCATTAGGAATCACTTTTCAGGGCGAGAGCTAGTATTAGTGAGACCTAGGGACCAGTAGCATGGGCTGAGAGGCGCTACTAGTTAAGAATGGATTGAGAGGACTTCTTATTTTCCCACCTATCGTGATTATTCAGACTTACTTAGGAACCCATCGTCGTAGCTACAGTGAACCGACCGTCATAGCATTCTTTTTATTATTGTTTACATCTCTTTTTATTACTTGCCTTTATTTATGTATTTAGATTTAGATATAATCCAAATCAAAACCCCCTCAAACAGTTACCCAAGACTAAGATTAAAAGCAACTATTATCTCCCTACCTCCTTGCGGATCGACCCTGTTACCACTAGCTTCTGTTAGTTCTAATAGGTTTTATAAATATTATTTTTGGTGCACACAACGACGGCATCAGAAAATAATCGCAAATATGAAGCCGTGAGTTCCAAGTTGCCAACCAACTTCAACATGACGGATATCCCTAAATTCAAGGGGCATGAAAACCCTCTGAACCATATCCGTTCTTTCAAGGATTATATGTTTATCAAAGGCATTAAACCCGAGATGTTCTTAAGGATCTTTCCTTCATCTCTCGACACCATCCCAAAACAATGGTTCTATTCGCTAGAGCATAAGAAAATCGCTACCTGGGACGATGCTGCAATCGAGTTTGCTAAACAATATGCGAATAATGCTGAAATCCAAGTCAACATGCGCACTTTAGAGGTTCTTACCCAAAATGACAAAGAAGGTTTCACCGACTTCCTAAGTAGGTGGAGAAAGACTAGTACTCAACTTGTTGAACGTCCGGATGAAGCTACCCTCGTGGAGAAATTCGTGAACAACCTAAAGCCCATATATGCAAATCATTTGAGGTATCAAAACATTAAGACCTTCAAAGACTTAACCGTACTAGGGACAAGGATCAAAGATGACATCCGTAAAGGGCTCTTGTCCAAAACGATAGGTCGTGGATATCAAGGCTCAACAACTCGTTCTTACGGCTCTACTAGCAAAACCAATGAGGTTAACCTTCTCGAGCCATCTAAGAAGAGTACCCCACCAAGGAAATTCACAAATCTAGGGGACACGTATTCCAACGCTCTGAAAAGGTTGATGAAGCTGGGTAAACTTCAACCCATAGGCCCTACACCCGAACCAGAAAAGAAATCCAAGTTCTGGGATGAGAATTCATACTGCGAATACCATAGAGGCAAGGGACATGATAAAGAAAAATGCTACAAACTGAAAAATGTACTTCAAGATATGATTGAAGACGATCGCCTACCAATATCGCCTGGAGGTAAGCCTAACAACACTCAGAATCCTCTTGGAATTCTAGTGATTACAAGTGAAGAATCTACCATAGATTGCTCACACCTCATTTCTCCAGTTGAAGATAAAATTCATGCAATAGAGAATGAAGGGAACTACTCTACCATTTCTCCAACCATCACTGATTTCATTGCATGGGCAAAGAGTGTGAATAGGCAAGTCATGGAACTAGAGAGTGCAGTGGCAATCCTACGTGATCCCAATGCCACACCTAAAGAACGTGCACCACTAGTCTTCTCTCAAAACACTACAATGAAAGAAGTAGTAGCCGTGGTTGACGAGCTAGTCGACCAAATTATCCAATTGGAAGCCGAAATCATGAGAATGAGGGAACTTGCTGCCATCAATGGGATATGGGCCGATGATGATAAAGACGAGTATCTCACTGAACACTACCTAGTCAAAATTAGTTAGCAAATAGTCCAAAATTGTGAAGATCAAGATGTAGACCACCTTACTCATTCGGGACGCCCATATCAAAACACTTCTCAAAACGACCCCATAGCAAACGGTCCAACCAATGTGGTTACACCAAATAATAATGAAGATGGCTCTACTGACCATTTGGTAAAGCAACTACAGAAGACAAAGGCTAATCTTTCAGTCTGGCAACTCGTGGCAAGCTCATTCCCACATCGCCAATCTTTACTGCAAGCCTTGACCAAACTAAATGTGGCACATAACTCCACACCCGATGACGTAGTCAACTTGGTCTTCCAAGAATCACCAAAGCTAAGTAATCCTATTATTTTCTCGGATGAAGATTTGCCACCTTTTGGTGCTAGTCATAACTTGGCTCTTTATATCACTGTCATGTGCCTAAAGAAGAATGTGCGAATGACTTTGGTAGATGATGGCTCCGCGGTCAACGTCATACCTTTGAAAACGGCATACAAGTTGGGCATGAAAGAGTCGGATTAGACCCCTACCAATCAAGGTGTTCGCGCATATGATGGTACACGGCGAAAGGTAGTAGGACTCGTTAACCTAACCATAGCCACATGGCCAATTGAGCGAAAGGTCAACTTCCAAATAGTGGACATCGAGACATCCTTTAACATACTTTTGGGAAGACCCTGGATTCACGCTTCTAAAGCGGTAACATCCACACTCCACCAGAAAATCAAAATCCCACTAAATGGTAAGGTGGTGACGATCACTTCGTCATCCATCAAGGCAGTAATCGAAAACCAGTCAAGTAATCAAGTCCTTGCAGATCCAGTACATGAACTTGGGAGCTTCCATATCATATATGTCATAGAAAGTGAGTTGACACCCTTATACTTCAATCCCTACTCTAATTTAGTGGTCAACCACATACTTAAATCCCAGGGATACTTCCCGGAAATGCCTTTGAATCCTATCCGAAGAAACACTTTTGCACCCTACAAGGAGGGCAACTCACAAAGAATACCCCTTGGGCTAGGATAAAAACCCACTAAAGAGGAAGTTCTCGAGATGCTCGCTCAAGTTCAAAACCGTAAGAACGTGGGAATCCAAATGCAACCCTACCTCCCTACCCTAAATGGATACTTCGTTAGGGAAGGAAGTCAAGATATCTTTCACGGATTTCCCGAGCCTTGGCACTATCTCTAAAGGAAGCTAGCCGGAATCGAGATCTTTCATGATTGCTACTTCATTCCTCCAGAAACGGTTCCTACCGTCAAGACTCGTCAAGCACCTTGCTTAGACGAACAAGCCGTGAGTCTACTATTTGGAGAAGATCGATTTGTTACAGCCGCGCAGGATGAGATCATTACCATGATACTTCAAGACGATCACTTCAACCCTACAGCGTTAATCACAGAAACTAACACCAATCAGCAGAAAGGATGGAGAAAATCGATCAAGTGGATAAACAATCCAGGAAGACTCTTCAGGCTCACCACTGGAGAAGGAGAGATGTTCAAAGGAGAACCAGAAGACGATGAATTCGAGTCAGAGTCAGAGTCGGAGTCAGAGGCGTGTTGGGGTTGGTGTCCTTAACAGTTAGTGCAAGGACTTATAAATCTCTAAAAGGATCAAAGGGTATACTTTTGTATCATAATCAGTTGGTCCACGTTTATCAATAACGGTTGGCTTGCTAGATAAGTTTGACGTTATTGTCATACAGATGGCGGTGATCAACTGGTCCCTAAAAGTCACACCTATAGGATACGTTTGAGAGATATGACGGTATGAAAATACAGTCATGTAGATGCCAAATTTTGACAAACCAGTTAGTCTGAGTTATTTGACTAATATTTAGTCAATATGTGATGTTGAGATATTTTATTTAATACGGATTAAATAATAATGGCTAAGGCGAATTAAGCAGTTAATTCGTAAAATTGAATATAAATGATTTATATTTGATTAACGTATATTGAATAAATTAATTATGCAATATTGTCTTTGTCGGACATGTATTAATAATTCAACTAACCCGTATTATTAGTTGATGCTTTAATTACCGATAACCGATGACAATTTATAATTAGAAAACCCGTTGTATACGTTTTAGCATTAGCGAACCGGACCATGAGCTAAAGCTAAAAGGAAGTGGAAGCCCACTTCCCAATGAGGCTCATGGTTGGCCGGCCAAGAAGAGAATAAAAGAGAGGTTCTCCTCTCTTTTGTAACCTAATTCATTTTAGACAAAAATTAGGGTTTTGTGAGACACTTTTCTCTCTAAACCTAGATCTCTCATCTAAGCAAAAACTCACAAAATTAATCCTCTCAATATTGCAAGGCAATTAGAGGATTACTTCTAGCACAAGGGCATATCTCGGACAATCTTGGGTGCATCATTTAGGAGGAGGTCTACTTTGATCTCTCATTGCCTTTTGCACTAGGACCGAAGGTTATTTCTATATCTTTATCGTTTCATCATGTTTTTCGTTTTATGACTATAAATCACATATTAACTTTGCGTTATAATCCTATAAAGAAAGGGTTTTATACGGATATTACCCCACAAGTGGTATCAGAGCGAGGCCACGTAAATTTTTCTATGTGATTTTCAACAAACGATTTTTGAATCGATATTTTTTGGTTAAAAAAAAATTGTCACGGCTGTTTTTTTTCTCACGGCACAATTTTTTTTGGCTCGGCATTTTATTTTTTTTTGCTGCGGTTTTTTGTTGTTTTTGTGCCTTGGGATCCGTGTCTTGTATACACGGTGATGGTTGGTGTTGTTTTGTTTTCATTTCGATCTTTGCATACTGTATTGTAATCGATATTCATTGCAATATGTTAAAGATCGATCAAAATGATTGCATAAAATTTCGTGTGGCTTATTTTTTTAGAAAACCGTGTGGCCTTCTTGATTCACGGCCTGTTTTTCTGTTTTTTTTTGCATCGTTCTGCGTGCCACACTTTTTGTTAGATCATTCGATCTATTGTTTGTTTTCGTTTTGTTCTTTGCGAATTGTTGTTTTAAACGATAATTACAACAATATGTGAAGAACATGTCCATTGTAATTTTGTTTTAATCCGGATTAGAATAAATTGCAATTGTGTTTTATCAAACCGTTTTGTTTTGATCTTTAGTTGCTCACGATTTTGAGCCGTATAAATTTTTTTTTGGGTTTTTGATGCTCTCGGTTTTATACATCATTTAAAAAAAAATTTTTTTTTTTGGGTACTGGTACTGTTCACGTACAGCAGTACAGAAGAAAAAAAAAAAAATTTCTGTTTTTTTTTCGGCCCTTTTTAATGCATAAAACGGTTTTTATGCTCTCGCTTGATAGTGAAACGGTTCACCCACGTAAAATTAAGTTACTTTAAAACGATTTAAAGTAACGGATTATCACGAATTAAAATTAAGTTGATGAAGCGGTTTTGTCACATAATTTTAATTATCTTTGGTGGTTTGGATAAATTTAACATAATTACGGAATTATGTCACGAATAAATTTAAATTTTAGTTGATGCATTTTAATTTATCGTTCTTGTTTAATTTGAATGCTTTTAATTACGTATTTATTTATTTTTGCAAACGGTTGTAACTTAGTGTGGCCTTAGTAGAACGTGTTACCGTAATGATGGAACACGGTCTTGGTTGTATTTTGAGATCTCGTATCTCCATTTTTATTTCTTTCAATTACAGTTTTTATTTAGAATGTAAATAGGTTTATATTTGTAAATTTTAATTGTAATTTTGAGAAGACTAAAGACGGAGACCGGATGCTCACTCCCGCTACTTGGATCAAGATGGAACATGAAGACAAGCTTCTCGGGTCCAACGGTGGATTCCAAAGTTGTTTTATGTTCTTTTTATTAGGATAGGCCACACTAGGAATTTATTTTTACGTATTGCATTCATTTATTTATTTTTCGTAACGATAATATGCATCATATTCCGCCTAAAATCCAAACCACCTAATTATTGCATGAAAACTGACACATATAGAGGTTGCGAGTTAGTTTTCATTGACATTCTCATGTCACACGATTTTTAAGCCATCACCCAAATTTAATTCATTCACGCAGACGCTAGTTATTCGTTCACTTAAATATGAATTATAATTTAGTTGATGGGATCTTCCTCGTATAAACAAAAATTGAGAACGGTCTTTATAGGTCAAACTCCAATGAGTCCCTTCTTCGTCGGTAGGCATAATATGACCCCTTCTACGTCGGGTAAGTTGGAACCGATTGACCTATTTTATCTCAACACTATGGTCACTCGTACGATCCTGTGACTATGGTGGACTATAGATAGGATTTACGGAAATCTATCGACCAAGAGTTCTTCCGGAAGAATTAGCTAAACAGTTGGCTTATCAATTTACAGATATTGAGTCTTGGGATCACTTGTATCATTCTTAAGGGAGATCAATTATGCAAGTGCATTGAGTCTACATGTTAAAATGAATTTTAAATAGACTTAAATCACCTCGATGAGTTGCTTATTTCGTTTTTGTTTTTCTTTCTTTTTCAGTGTAGATCACGAACTTTTAAACTGCTAATAACAAATGGCTGGTTCTACTGATAACCCAATGCCAAGTGCCACATTGGACCGTGAGTCCTGGCTTCGGATCTTCATGAATCGGATGAATCGGTCTACTCGATCAAGAATGATGGATCAAACTTCGAGACGGGAGGCGGCATTACGGAATGCGCCGCTGGCGATGGGAAGCTCAAATATCTATTAGAGCCCCTCCCGGCAAACCCAGTCCCACGGCTAGAGTCTGCTTTGAAATCACCAAGTTTAATGATTTCTGTATGGAAGCGGGTGCGATTAAAAACGTACTCATTTTTGCAATGGAACCCAATTTGCCGAAACGCTTCATAGCCCATGGTGCAAACAAGATTTTCACCACGCTCACTAAGGAATTCTCGAAAGCACCGAGAATCGTGACCTATGAGCATACCACTCGCTTCTTTGATGCGAGACTCGAAAAGGGCCAACCAGTTAGCCCACACATTCTCAAAGATGATTGAGAATGTCGAGAAGCCGGAGACCTTTAATTGTAACATCAGCGAGAACATTGTTATCGACCGCATGCTTCATTCACTCCACGATGGTTTTTCGCAATTTAGAGCGAATTACTATATGAATGATTTGAAGAAAACCCCACATGAATCGCACTCCCTTCTCGTATGCACCGAGAAGGACATGAAGTTCAGTGGGAGCTTGAAACAGGATGTTCTCGTTGTGTCCAACAAAGGGAAAGGTAAGGGCAAAGCTCGGGAAACCTAACAGAGGTAAACCGAAGTTCAAGAAGTCGGGTTCAGGTAAGAGTGGGCCTGGTGAGTCGAGCACCTCATCGGGCACGACAAAGAGCAAGAATGAAAACATGGAATGCCATCATTGCCACAAGACTGGGCATTGGAGGCGTACATGTCCTGTTTATCATGAGGACTTAAAGGCAGGTCGTGTTAAACCTGTTGGTATGTCTTCTCTCTCTTCTACTTTTATTCATATGATTGAGATTAACCACGCAAGTTACGGAACTTGGGTACTTGATACTGGTTGTGGTTCTCATCTGTGTAATCATGTGCAGGGGCTCCGAAACATCGAACCCCTCGTAAAGGGTGAGGTGGACCTGCGTGTTGGGAATGGAGCAAGAGTGGCTGCCATCTCAAAGGGGACATATGTGATCCAGCTTCCTAGCGGATTTGAGTTGTCATTATATGACTGCTATTATGTACCCAGTCTTTCCAAAAACATTATTTCTGTTTCTGCACTTGACAAACTTGGTTTTTCATTTGTAATAGAGAATAATACTTGCATTTTCTCATTACACGATATGATTTATGGCAAGGCAGTCTCCATGAATGGAATTTATGTTTTAGATCAGACAACCGAAATATTACACGTAATGAATAAAAAGTTAAAGGTTGGTGACAAAGATCAAACGTATCTATGGCACTGCCGTATGGGACACATTAATGAGAAACGCGTAAAACAGCTCATTAAAATTGGAGCTATCTCGGCCTTTGATTTTCAATCATTTGGCACGTGTGAATCATGTCTCATCGGAAAGATGACTCGTATTTCCTTCAAAGGTGTTGGAATGCGCGCTGCTGACCTATTAGGGCTCATACACACGGATGTATGTGGTCCTATGTCAATCACCGCACGAGAAGGCTATAGGTATTTCATCACTTTCACGGATGATTTAAGTAGATATGGCTATGTCTACTTAATGAAGCACAAAAGTGAATCCTTTGAGAAATTCAAAGAATACCAAAATAGGGTACAAAACCTACTTGGTAGAAAGATAAAAACACTACGTTCAGATCGTGGTGGCGAGTATCTTTCTCACGAGTTTGATCAACACCTCAAAGACTGTGGGATCGCCTTACAGTTAACTCCACCTGGAACACCTCAATTGAATGGTGTGTCCGAACGGAGAAATCGAACACTACTTGATATGGTTCGATCCATGATGAGTCACACCGTGTTGCCTCGACTCATTATGGGGTTATGCTCTTCTCGTCACCGCTTCTAATACTTAACCAAGTCCGTCTAAAGTCATTAACAAGACTCCATATGAACTATGGAAGGGAACGGTCCCTAACTTGTCCTTTATACGGGTTTGGGGCTGCGAGGCTTATGTCAAGTGGAGACACGAGGATAAGCTCGGCCCGCGATTGGTCAAGACATACTTTATAGGTTATCCTAAAGGAACACTTGGTCATTACTTCTATTCGCCAACCGAACAACGTGTTTTTGTTGCGGCTAGTGCGACATTCTTAGAGAAGGAATTTCTCGAGAATGCAAAGAGTGATAGAACTTTCGAATCGTCGGAGATTCCATAACCAAGTACCGAGCAACTATTGGAGGAACCTATTCCTTCAATCCCTACCTGCGGTTAACATTCCCGAGGAACCTAGGAGGTCGGGAAGAGTCTCTATTCCTCCGGACAGATACATTGGTATGGTCGAGGAACATGACATAGATGACGTTCTACTCTTAACGAGTAGTGAACCCGCAACCTATAAAGGTGCCATGACTAGTTTCGACTCAAAGCTATGGCTTGAGGCCATGCAATCCGAGATGGACTCTATGTATGAGAACAACGTGTGGGATCTTGTTGACTTACCTGCTAAGGTTCGTCCCCTTCAATGCAAATGGCTTTACAAGATAAAGCATTCCGTGGAAGGTCAACAAGATATCTACAAAGCACGACTAGTTGCTAAAGGTTTCACCCAAGTGCCAGGTTTGCACTACGATGAAATTTTTGCACCCGTAGTCATGTTGCGTTCCATTCGGATTATCTTAGCGATTGCCGCTTTTCATGACTATAAAATTTGGCCGATGGACGTGAAAACCGCCTTCTTAAACGGCTTTTTGGAGGAAGAGTTGTACATGGTACAACCCGAAGGTTTCATCGATCCAGAACATCCTAAGAAAGTGTGCAAGCTTAAGCGTTCCATTTATGGACTCAAGCAAGCATCAAGGAGTTGGAATCATCGCTTCGACCAAGTGATAAAACAAAATGGATTTACTCGATTGGTCGAGGAACCATGTCTATATATCAAGTCGAGTGGGAGCAAGATTGTCTTCCTAATATTGTATGTTGACGACATACTCCCGATTGGGAATGACATACCTCTCTTAACTTCGGTGAAAGTATGGTTGAAAAACCATTTCCAGATGAAAGATCCGGGAGAGGCACAAAGAATTCTAGGCATCCGTATCTATCGAGATAGATCACGACGGATGCTATCTCTCGATCAGAGTCTTACATAGACAAAGTCCTAGAGAGATTCAAAGATGACTAACTCCAAGAAGGGGTTCCTTCCTATGTCTCCAGGGGTGCATTTGAGCAAGTCTCGGGCACCGAGACACACCGGAAGAGAAAGAGCGCATGGCACGGATACCTTATGCCTCGACAATAGGATCTATCATGTATGCCATGATATGCACACGTCCGGACGTGGCATATGCATTGAGTATGACAAGTCGATTCCAACAAAGATCCAGGTGAACCACATTGGTTGGCTGTCAAGAACATTCTTAAGTACCTACGGAGGACTAAAGATTGGGCATTGACTTATGGAGGCGAACAAAAGCTATGCGCAACCGGTTCGCAGATGCTAGCTTCCAAACGGATCGTGATGACTCGAAATCTCGATCGGATTCGTTTTTACTCTTAATGGCGCTGCAGATCACCGGAAGAGTTCAAACAAACTGTTACAGCAGATTCTACGACTGAGTCCGAGTACTATGCCGCGTCTGAAGCTACAAAGGAAGCGATATGGATGCGTCAATTCTTACATGGGCTCTCTGTAGTGCCTAGTTCGAATGACCCGATCACCATCTATTGCGACAATAGTGGTGCCATCTTCCAAGCTAAGGAGCCTAAGTCTAGCAACAAGTCTAGACATGTACAACGGAAAGATCATCTAATCCGAGATTACGTGGAGCAAAAGGAAGTAGTGATAGACAAGATTGCTACCGATGATAACATAGCAGATCCTCTCACTAAAGCATTACGACAAGATAAGCATGAAGGGCATGTTAATTCCATGGGAATTAAACGTGTTCCTAAGTTGTAGTACTCTTTTATGGATTAGATTCATTCCCTTTTGTACTCTATACGACATCATCGTTTTGATATTTTATATATATATTTTGTTTTTCATGTGGATTTGTACGACAAATTTTGAACACCACAAAGTGAACTGAACGAACATTATATTTTTCAGTCCTTAATTGCCCACATGAGCTGATAACTCTGGCAATTATTTTGTGACGTTGGTTGATGGTGGGTTCAACGAGCCATAAGTCAACCAGTTGACCGACCAATCACGAGGCGATTTATACGGATATTTCGTAGGACACAATTGTGACATCGACGTGGAGTCCTAAATGTTTTATAACATTCGTGCCCGGTCGTGGATAGGACTTCCATGGTGATCCTAAGAGTCGATTCTTTTGACTATCGACTGCCTCTTGAGACTAAGGCAGATTTTGGGTGACTTTGGTTTCTTTCTCACGGTCATCCGTAATAGTGGGGGCCAAGTAGATTGTTTCGGTCATTTCATGTCGTGCTTAGATCGGAAGGAGTTCGAGTTGAAGGAAATATTCAGCCTTTATCGGTACTCGATGTTTCTCGGGGCCACTCGAGGAGTCAGAATCGAAATGCATGGCCATGCTCGGATACGGATTCGTTTTATCGGTTAAGTTACTCTCTAGTCTGGGAAACCACTCTTGATCCAGATCGATTGTAAAATACGACCTTTGTGGATCCGGATCCGCAAATTGTTTTACATTGAGTGGGAGAAATTTTAAATGAATATGAGAATCGGTTATCGCACATACACTTGTACGGACAAGTGGGAGTTTGTTGGAGCTTGTGTCCTCCAGTTAGTGCGGATAACGTCATTGCACATACACTTGTACGGACAAGTGGGAGCTTGTTGGGGTTGGTGTCCTTAACAATTAGTGCAAGGACTTATAAATCTCTAAAAGGATCAAAGGGTATACTTTTGTATCATAATCGCTTGGTCCACGTTTATCAATAACGGTTGGCTTGCTAGATAAGTTTGACGTTATTGTCATACAGATGGCGGTGATCAACTGGTCCCTAAAAGTCACACCTATAGGATACGTTTGAGAGATATGACGGAATGAAAATACGGACATGTAGATGCCAAATTTTGACTAACCATTAGTTCGAGTTATTTGACTAATATTTAGTCAATATGTGATGTTGAGATATTTTATTTAATACGGATTAAATAATAATGGCTAAGGCGAATTAAGCAGTTAATTCGTAAAATTGAATATAAATGATTTATATTTGATTAACGTATATTGAATAAATTAATTATGCAATATTGTCTTTGTCGGACATGTATTAATAATTCAACTAACCCGTATTATTAGTTGATGCTTTAATTACCGATAACCGATGACAATTTATAATTAGAAAACCCGTTGTATACGTTTTAGCATTAGCGAACCGGACCATGAGCTAAAGCTAAAAGGAAGTGGAAGCCCACTTCCCAATGAGGCTCATGGTTGGCCGGCCAAGAAGAGAACAAAAGAGAGGTTCTCCTCTCTTTTGTAACCTAATTCATTTTAGACAAAAATTAGGGTTTTGTGAGACACTTTTCTCTCTAAACCTAGATCTCTCATCTAAGCAAAAACTCACAAAATTAATCCTCTCAATATTGCAAGGCAATTAGAGGATTACTTCTAGCACAAGGGCATATCTCGGACAATCTTGGGTGCATCATTTAGGAGGAGGTCTACTTTGATCTCTCATTGCCTTTTGCACTAGGACCGAAGGTTATTTCTATATCTTTATCGTTTCATCATGTTTTTCGTTTTATGACTATAAATCACATATTAACTTTGCGTTATAATCCTATAAAGAAAGGGTTTTATACGGATATTACCCCACAAGGCGGAGTCTAGAGAAGTTCCTAGAGAGTCTACTCCTGTCGTCATTCCCACTCCCCTTGTTTCTCCTAGCTTAGTGTCAAATAGCAACAGTAGTTCGGGAAATGTCCCAACGGCTGTCCCTTTACCGCCACTGACTATAGATCAGATGGCTTCTTTGTTTCAACTTTTCTCAAATTTTAATATGAATAAATCAGGTTCTTCTTACTCTTCGTGTTATCTTGAATGCAATTCTGTTTACGATGATGATGAGGATGACCCAGACCCAGACTCAATTGAAATACCTCCCTACATAGCCAACGAAATACTACAAGAGGGGGAAGAGGGACCAGTGATAGAAAATACTGAACCCATCAACGTAGGAACTGAACTAGAACCCCAAGAACTTAGGATAGGGACGACCTTGAGCCCCACCGAAAGGGCCAATTTCATAGACCTCCTGCACGAGTTCAAAGATGTTTTTGCTTGGTCCTATAAAGACATGCCAGGGATCGACAGGGACATCGTAGAGTATAGAATCCCAATCAAACCAGGTTTCAAACCCGTGAAACAGAAGCTTCGTCGAATGAGGACAAAATGGGCTCTCAAGATCAAAGAAGAAGTCGATAAACAATTCAAAGCCGGGTTCATCAAAGTTTCCGAGTACTCAGACTGGGTAGCTAACATAGTACCCGTACCCAAAAAGGATGGGAGAATCCGTGTTTGTGTTGACTTTAGAGACTTAAACAAAGAGAGTCTCAAGGATGACTTTCCTCTACCACATATAGACATATTGGTGGATAATACGGCAGATCACGCGTTACTATCCTTCATGGATGGGTACGCAGGATATAAACAGATCAAAATGGCCATATAATATATACATAAGACCGCCTTCGTAACTCAATGGGGAACCTATTGCTACACGGTTATGCCGTTTGGGTTAATCAACGCCGGAGCTACATACCAACGCATCGCAACTACGCTCTTACATGACATGATGCATAAAGAAGTTGAGGTATACGTAGATGACATGATTGTCAAGTCCAAGGAAAGTGATACCGTCGTCAGGTACCAAAAATAAAATACCTAGTTACTACTAACAGAAGTCAGCGGTAAGTAGGGTCGATCTCCACAGGGAGGCGGTCACTATCTACTTGTCTATTCGGTCTGTCTACGGTCACAAGATGGGGGGTTTGAAATGTTTTAATTAAACTACTGAAATAAAGGCAAGAGGAAATAAAAAGAGAGATTAATAATAAGAAAAGGGGACTAGGATGTCGGGTCATCAATGATTATCAGTCAATTGCAGCTAAGGTCACAGATCGGTCAGTTGTATCGGTCTAAGGGGCAACGAATATCTCCTTTCGGTCTCAATTCGCCCTAAAACACTAATAGCTTAGCTTCCGCCCTCACTAAAGTGCCCTAATGCTCACTGCAGGTCTCACCCTTTCCAACCATCCGGTCTAGGTCAAGGCTTACCAATATTAAATAAGCTAATTGTGTCGACTCAACTAGCAGGATACAATTAAAGCAGCGATAAACAACAGTGACATAATAACAACGACAGATCTGCAAACTAATTAGCAATTAACAATAATCATCGACTCCCCTAATCCTAGTAGAGAGAATTAGCTAAACATAATAAAGGGAGGAACATAAATGAAAAGAGAAATAAACAAAAACATAAATAAAGGAGAGAAGGGAAAGAGAGAAAGTTACAGTGAAAAGAATCCGGGAAAAGAGCAAAAATGAAAAGAATGTTTACAGAGAAAGAGTAAGGAGTGGCATCCTAAGAAGAGTAAAAAAACCTCCCATTAACCTAATTATCAAAGCTTAAATAGGAAAACCAAAGTCTATCACAAAATTAAGCCCAACACGGGTTAATTAATCCCGCGTAACATCAAAACCACTCGATCGAGTAACTTTATATCACTCGATCGAGTAAAATTAAGCTCAAACAACTCGATCGAGTAGAAAATCTACTCGATCGAGTAAACCTTAAATTGAATCTACTCGATTGAGAAGAAAAGGGACTCGATCGAATACAATTGTACTCGATCGAGTACTTTCCAGCGCACAATTCCTGCTTCACGTACTGAACTTCAAAAGGCTGCCATTTATTCGTTACTTGGGCAAACAGGACGATTCCGGTGGCGTTGGAAAGCTAAGAGTACAAGCTTTCATCTCCAATTGGAACCACCTGAATATCAGTTGTAGAACTCGAGATATGGCTCTTCAAAGTAGGCACTAGCAATTTGAAGTTCTTCCTTTGCTCGCCTAGCTATCTTTCTTCTTTGCGCATCTCAAAATAGCTACATTCCCGCTCCAAATTCACTCTTCCTCCAAATGCGTGATAAACGGACGGTAAAAGGCTCGATTTCACTATTTTATGGTTCATTCCTGCAAATAAGACAAAACAAACCAAAGTAGCATATTCGGAGCATTTCGTAGCATAAAACTACGATAATAGCATAGAAATACGTGCATAAAAAGGCCTAAAAGGACTATATAAAATGCACTTATCAGAAAGAGAGGGGCACATAGCGAACCTTCGCAAGTTCTTCTCAAGGCTATGGAAGTACAACATGAGGCTCAATCCTCAGAAATGCGCATTCGGAGTGACATCTGACAAACTCCTGGGATACGTTGTTAGCCAACGAGGTATAGAAATAGACCCTTCCAAAATCAAAGCTCTAATTGAAATGCCGTAACCTCAAATGAAGAAGGAAGTTAGAGGATTCCCAGGCAAGGTGCAGTACATAAGTCGATTCATATCGAAACTCACCATGATCTGCGAACCTATCTTCAAGAAGTTAAAGAAAATAGATCACACCATGTGGGATGATGACTGTCAGAAAGCTTTCGACCGAATCAAGGAAATACTAGCCAAACCACCAGTGCTCATGCCACCTCAACGAGATCAACCTCTTGGTTTATATCTCACAGTAACTGAAACGGCCATGGGCGCCATGCTAGCTCAAACCGTAGGAAAAGAAGAAAGAGCTATCTACTACCTTTGTAAGAAGTTCTTGGAGTACGAGTGCAAATACACGCCACTCGAGAAGACATGCCTCGCTCTTGTGTGGGCAACGAAGAAGCTACGCCATTACATGCTTAGATACTCCGTCAAAATATACTCCAAAATGGATCATGTTAAATATCTCTTCGAGAAACCCGTTCTCAATGGACGTTTAGCAAGATGGACTTTGATGCTCTCAGAGTTCGATCTCAAGTATGTACCTTTGAAAGTTATAAAGGGGCGTGCCGTTGCCGAATTATTCACATAAAATCCCATCAATGATACACAAACGATAGACACCTGGTCGTTTCCGGATGAGGATATACTCCAAACGGATGTAGATTCCTGGGACCTCTATTTTGATGGAGCATCGAACTTAAGAGGATTTTGAATAGGAGTGTTGCTCATTTCTCCTGAAGGCGAGCATACACCAATCTCTGTTAAACTCGACTTCGAGGTGACGAATAGCTGAAAAATACGAAGCTTGTCTTATTGGATTGCAAGCGGCAGTAAGTTTAGGCATCAAGAATCTTCGAGTACATGGGGATTCATCTTTGATCATCAACCAAATTACGGGATATTGGAAAATCCGAAGTGAAAGCTTAGCACCTTTTCAAGCCAGAATAGACCAAGTTTCCCAATTCTTCGATCAAGTGACCTACCTACATCTACCCCGAGAAGAAAATCAATTTGCAGATGCTCTTGCAAAACTTGCATCTTTGATTAATATGCCGGATAGCATGGTAGAAATGCCTTTATGCATCGAACGATGATCAGAGCCAGCTTATGTGCACCAAATCGCCGATGAAGAGGAAATCACTGAGGAACCTTGGTTCCAAGCGATCCTAAACTTCAAGCTCAATGGCACCTATCCACCAGAAATGGACAAAAGGGGACAACGCGTTATCCGCTTGCTAGCTTCCCAATACGTTCTCATGCAAGGAGAACTATACAAAAGAATACCTCTTGGTGTAATCCTGCGCTGTCTTGATCATTCACATGCACGGGAAGTGATGGAAGAAGTCCATGATGGAGAATGTGGCCCTCACATGAGTGGACCCATGATGGCAAAGAAAATCACACGTTTGGGGTATTATTGGACCACGATGGAATCCGATTGCATCAAATACGTAAGACATTGCCATAATTGCCAAATCTTCGAGAATGTACAACATGTCCCTCCTTCATTTCTTTACACCATGATATCTCCCTGGCCATTTTCTGCTTGGGGAATCGACATCATCGGCAATATCACTCCAGCCGGAACAGGAGGTCACTGTTTCATCCTAGTAGCAATCGATTATTTCACCAAGTGGGTAGAAGCGGCTTCCTACACCAGTCTTACAACCAAGAACGTGGCAAAGTTCATACAAACCAACATTATCTGTCGATATGGTTGCCCACATGAGATCATCAGTGACAATGGATCACATTTCCAAGCTGAGACTGAACAATTGCTAGCCAAGTACAAAATTAAGCATCACCACTCCTCGCCATATAGACCACAAACCAATGGCGCGGTAGAGGCGGCAAACAAGAACGTTGTCACGATTCTCAAGAAAATGATTGACAACTATAGAGATTGGCCAAGCAAGATACCGTTTTCTTTATGGGGATACCGTACATCTGTTAGGACGCCCACTGGGGCCACCCCTTTCTATTTGACCTACGGTATGGAAGCTGTACAACCAGTCGAGCTAGAAGTACCATCCTTGCATATTTTACTCGAAAGTCAAATCCCAGAAGCCGAGTGGAAGAGGGATAGATATGAAGAACTCATCCTCCTAGACGAACGAAGGTTACGTGCATTACACAATGTGCAAACATACCAAGCATGTATCAAACGGGCCTTCAACAAAAGTGTTAAGCCAAGGAACATCAAAGAAGGAGACTTGGTCTTCAAATCAATTAGAGCTCTTTTACCTGTCGATCCACGAGGAAAATTCAAACCCAATTGGGCAGGGCCATTTCTAGTCAAGTCCATACTTCCAGGGGGTGCGGTTAGAATCACAGACGTACATGGGAACGAATTTGCCAACCCGAGAAACCTCGACCAACTGAAACGTTACTATCCCTAGAATAGGAGAAAAAAAAATGTGCCTCGCGTAACCTCATGTGTCCCTCTTGTGGCACGAAATAAACGGCCCCTGGCCAAGCTGAATTAAGCTAATGTCATATTGCTCTTGCATTTTGACAATTTGTCATCCTCATATCATCAAACAAACTAAATTGCATTTTAGGAGTAAGTAAAGCTCATGCTTATTTTCTAAGTTCATTACAAGCTCTTGCTTAGAACAATTATTCTTTTACATTTACTCGAACTACGCACAAGGGTTTGATTTCATTTTCTAAATGAATACGTGGGCAATCCTTCACGCGATACAACCCATTTAATTATTTTAAATATAAATAGAAGGACATTTGCAATTGTATTTGAAATTCGACAAGAATAATCATAGAAAATCATAACGGTTTCATGACCAATTAACCTTTTTTATTTCATTTCTAATGATAATAATAATAGTACGTCACATAATAAAAATAAATAGGCTAGGATTCTAAAAACCCCACCTTCTTATTACAAACAATAATAATAATAATAAATAATAATAAAGACTTAGGCTACTCTTCCATTTTCCCTTTGCCTTTGTCATTTTTGTCAAATTTCTTGTCCCGACCTCGAGCCAGATGCTCTTGCGCCACTTCAGACCTAATAACCAATGGTCTCTCTCGTGGTCTTGCTTTCCCATTCTTGTCAACCACCATCTCGACGGCAGGAGAAGTCTTCGGTTTCTTCGAAGGATGAACAACTCAAAATCCGGCTTCTTCCTCTCCCTCAGGCCAGATGCTTCTTTTTCTTCTTTTCCACCTCGCGAACCTTGAAGTCAACAGGCTCGCGCTTCCTCAATCTCTCGCGCTCCTCCGGAGTAGTAGCTTTCCTCCACCGCAGATAGGAATCTGACACCCATAGAGCACTAACAGAAGAATTCAAGAACCAAATGTTCCACTGCGCCCATTTGATGGCCGATTCTATTCGACTCTCAGTAGTAAGTGCCACGGCAGTCTGCGGGACAGTGTTAAGCTTCGAAATCATCTGCTTCAATCCAACCTGCCTCATCAACCTCTCCGGGAAGATGCATACCATAAACTCCAAGCCAGGAATGCGAACAGATCGGGTAGGATCCAAGGAAGATACTCCAGTGACAGATTTGAGATGCCACCATGGTACGATCCATCTAATTAAGGGGCCATTTTCACTCTTCAATTTGTTTTTCCAGTAGTTGCAGACTCAAGTGAAGTCCACTATGTAGAGCCTGGTCCTCATTGCAATTGAGCGAGCATGATAAGCAGGAACATTAACTGGGGGCTCGATTAATCGAAGACGCTCCATAAGCCAAACCTACCAGAAGCAGGAATTAGACAAAAAACGAAAAAAAAAACGAAAAAAAAAACGAAAAAAAAAGAAAAGAAAAAAAAACAATTCTTTTACCTGCAAAATAACGAGACTCCCCAGATAAGGGAGGTCACGATTGGCTTTCTTGTTATCTAAACCCAATAGGATCTCTCCTAAACACAGGAAAGCTGGGCTCCTGCGCAGCTTCATTTGCTCAATCACGCTCAAATAACGAGGGTCGCCTCTCAAATCCTCATCAACATGCCCTTGAAGGACATATACATGTAATAAGCAAAACCCGAATGCCCTTCGCCTCGCAACATAAGAGATAGTGGGATCTGCCCTATTGATGAATCGATCGATGAAATCCAACATTCGCACTCCTTTAGAAGTCACAAGATGGTCCACATCAGCTCTTGCCAACCCAAGCAAGTCCCTAAACTTGTTCTTATACCCCTGAGAAGTGGAGGGTATAGCGGGCAAGTGTTCCGGGTCCCAACCACAAATCGCAGCAATTTCTTCGGGAAATGGGCAAATGTCGCCTCCAGAGAAGGCAAATACGTGATAATTCGGGTTTGAATAATCGAGACAAGCATCTAGGAACGGTTTGACTACCTTGATCAACTTCAAACTCAATAGTGATCCAAAATTATAAGCACCCATGTCGTGTTTATCCACATTAGAGAACTCATTTGTCCATTCTTTTAGACGAATTTCGAGAGTATTCATGATGTATGCTTATTTTGAAAGCTTTATGTAATAAGACGAAGAAAAGAAGGAAGAATTATGTGAATAAAACCTCCCTCGCCGCTGTTTCCTAAAATCCATCAGGACGGATGCACTGGGGAACAAGCGCAAAGACTCTTGCGCCTCTTGAAGGGACGCTCTTCTTTGCGCGCTCTTCCTCAGCCTTCTTTCTGTGATTTTCCGCGTTGGATCTTTCCTAAAATCCTCAACGAATAATTTCCTATTCATACGGGTTATTATTTTGGTAAATACGTCAAGTTGCCATATTTCGTGTGTCCTAATTTCACGAGCACGCATTTCGAGGCGATACCGATATTTTCGTCATTTTACCACACTTATGCATGTCTTTTTATTTTTCTTTTTTGGGAATCATTTCACCAATTTAATTTATTAATTTTCAAACTTATACATTTCTTTTTTTATTTTTCTTTTTGGGGGAATCATTTCACTCCCATCACACATTAACCTTTAAACTTATATGGTTCTATTTTTTTAAGGGGTAACCCTCCCTACCGTCCGGTCATTTCCGGCAAAATTTTTGCTTTTTTTTTTCTTTTTTTCGAGTCATTGTTTTGCGCTAATTTAGGCCATGTGTACAAATGTACGTTCTATGTGATTTCTGTGTAAATTTCGGCAGCATGACGGCGCAAACCGTCATCTACCAAACCTGTTCAAAGCTAGCCTGCAGGTACAAACAAAACAACCCAGTAGCAAAGGCACTCAGGCCATCATATATACAACCAAGAGGGGATATGTACACCAAACTGGGGGCTCGAGCCCCAAAACAAAGTCCGAATGTCCAAAATGTGGGTCATAAAATGTACAAATGTACAAAATACAACAAAAAACAAAAAGCAACAAACAAGCTACTGCTGGTCGCCGTCTAGCTCAGCAACTCTCGCCTCGAGAGCAGCAACCTCGGCGTCGCGGACCTCGAGTTCCCTCAGCAGGCGAGCTGTCTCCTCTCGGGACTGGGCAACCTCTCGCTCCAGCTCACGCTCTCTCTGCAAACAACAAGAATTGGCTCATGTCAATCATTTCGAACATAAGGAAAATTAGAAAATTAGAAAATAAAGTAAATGGAAGGTTCATACCTGACGTCCTCGGCTGCCAACAAGTGCCTCGACGGCAGTAGCCCGCAGCCGGTTAGCTACCCTCCATAAAGCCACGAATCGGGATGGCGCAACCTGCATTTCAAAAGAAGAGATTCTTAACGATTGGACAAACTCAAGCAAATGTGTTCTTACACAAAATTATACAAGTTAGGAGACTCACCCTCCGAATCAGATGCTGCCACTCGTCCAAGCCAGCATCTCTCACTGCCGCATTAAAGTCACGCCGCTCGGAGATTGTCGTCATCCCCGTCGCGTCAGTGTACTCGAAGGTCTCGGGGTACTTTGGGGGCTCGATGCCCGCTGCCTCGACCTCCTGCAAATTCAAGTGATTTTCATTAACCGATGATCATTCATCGTGTTCTCAAAATAATCAAAAATAAAGGAGGGTAAAGCACTTACCACGACCGACCAGTACGCCAACCTTCCGTAGAGGAACGCCGAGTAGTCCTCGCCCGAAATAAGGAGGACGTCACCACCGACGCCATCCAGGTCAGCCTCCCTCTCAGCCTCAGAAGGCTCCCTAAACATCGTCCGAGGAGGATCGATGGGAACCGTCAAGACATCCCGAGAGCACTGACGAGCCAAGCGCTCACCCAAGTACCACACAGGACCCATCGACGTCCTCAGCAGCAACCGGCTCAAGGTCCTAGGTCGAAGGACTTCAGCCATAAAGGGAGGAATGCCAGCGTACTCCACCCAAGGCCTGGGCACCCACTGGGAAAAGCAAACAAGAAGTCATTCTTATGATCAGTTCTGAAAAAGGTAATGAAGAAACGAACGAAGGTGAAGTACTCACGCCATCCAACTGAAAAGCGTTCACCTCCCGCCGACAGACTTCGTGGAAGGAACGCCGGCTCCTCGTACGACACATCACCCAATCCCTCACAACGGGATAGACCTTCTCCACCGGCTCCGTCCTTTTGGGCGCGAGACCCGAAAAGTAGGAGTACACCCACGCCTGTAAAGCAAAATAATCAATAACGATCTTTCGTGATTTGACAAGAAAAGAAATGATCTTTCATAAAATGAAATGAAGGTTTATACCTCCAACAACAGTCCAGGGCCGACAGCAGCAGGAGAAGTCCCCTTCTCCATCAACTCCGAACGAACCATAGCCCTCATGAAGCGGATGAGGACCGCAAAACCAGCAGTGACTCAGTCCCAACGGCCTAGGGAGCTCAGGTCAGAAACAAAGGGAAGGAGCTTCGTCGAAAGCCTCTCTCCCTTGTCTCCGAGGTAGATCGAAGACAAGAACCACCAGAGCCACAAACGGACTCTCTGCTCTACAGTACAGGGAGGAGGAGCCGTCTCCCTCCCCTCGATCACCACCGACGCTGAGGTATTCCCCGCAAAGTAGTCCCGAACGTAAGAACTAGGCACCAAACCAGGTACCGTAGCAGCCTTCAGCGCCAAGTTCTAGCCGATCAACCTCCTAGCCTCAGCCGAGTCTACCCTCATGGCTGTCTCCGGCCACTCCACCACCTCAGTCTCACACGGCAGACCAGAAATCATATCGTAGTCCTCTAACGTGACCCCCACCTCGCCAAAAGGCATGTGAAATGTGGAGGTCGTGTCCCAAAACCGGTCCAAGAAAGCTCGCACCAGACTGAGGTTAGCCCGAAGCTTCCTCTTCGTGATATCCCTCCAAGCCTGCACTAAAGCACCGAATGCTCCCCGCTCGATCATGGCTCGCTCCTCCGCCGACAGCCTCTCGTAGCACCTCATCGCCGTCGTGTAGCCCGAGAACGATCTGATGTTCCCGGCCTCCTATGTTGATTTGAAACAAAAGCTATCTTTAGCTCAAATGAAGAAGAAAAGGAATGACAAACGGAAATGAAAGAAGATGAATGAAGAGTAATGAATTCGATTTACCAAGCTCTTCACCGTCCTGTAGGACAGGTGACCCTCCGAAGCCCAAAGCAGGTGCCTACTGTCCCAGGTCTCAGCCCACGCGGGTGCTCCCCTCAGCTGGCGACCACCCCGTCCAACGTTGGTCCGTCTCGGGGCCTCCTCCTTCTCAACAACCTCGTCCTCAGCAGTCGTCACCACAGCGGTGAAAGCCTCCTCCAACGCCTCCTCAAGCATCTGAGAAGGGTCAAGGGCAGTGTCCACGTGATGTGGTCGTGATGTCGTCGGGTCACATCCAATCAAACACATTTATAATACTCAACAAAAAACTAGTTAGCGGTAAGTCGAGGTCGATCCATGGGACGGTGTGCTTTGGGTTCTAAGTCTATCTATCTCAATTTATGCTAGTGTCACAATTTGGTTGGGTTTGTAGTTGTGTTCTAGACTAATAAAAGCAATAAAGTAAAACAAGCAATAACAGGAAGGATGTAAACAAATGATTAAAAGTACTAGGATATCATGGGGTCATAGGGGATTCATGGCGTTGATCATACAAACATGTTTACAATGTTGCAAGCAATTATTGTTGTGGAGGAACCGAGTTGGTTTATGTCTTACGGTTCATAGGGAGAGTTGGGTCCCGGAGCCGAATCGATTAGATTGTACAACACCTACAAGTCGACTTACTTTCCTCCTATTTAACTTCTATGCATGGTTTAACAAGACTCGAGTTGGTTTATATCTTACAAGTCAAGTTGAGTAGATAAGAGATGGTAAAAATGCAAGGATTCATAGGCTTAGCATTTCATCAAACATAACATGTGCATAAAGTTGACATCACAACAAGCAAGCAATTTGATTATGAAACATATCAGATTAAGCATTAATCAATCCCATGTTTGTTTCCCCTAATTACCCACTAATCCTAGTTAAAGGGACTACTCACTCATTATCATGGGAAACATGTCATTAATGGTGTCAATCATCACAACAAGTATAAACATGATAATGGAATGAAGAAATGAACAATAAAGAGTAAAGAGTAAAGGAATTATACCAACTTAAGATGATCCAAATAATAAAGCAAAGAATAATAGAAGAACTTGATGATTGATGGAAGGTTGTCAATCTCCCAATAAACCCAATAATCTTCAATTACCCAAAAGTAACAAACTTGAACAATGATTAAGGAAAGATTAATATGAGATTTGTGGAAAGATTAAAGAGTAATCTATTCTAATCTACTCCTAATCTAATCTAAGAGAGCTTGATTTAATTTAATGAAAACTTGATTCTAATCTAATAAAACTTGATAAAGATCCCCCTTTGATTATTTACAAGTGGGGTATTTATAGTAGGGATTCATTAGGTTAACTAAGGCTAAATTAGTAATTACACTTTTGAGTTTTAAGCAGGGAAATGCTAGTCTTTTTAGAAGGATGGGCATCTTTCACGGAGAAAGAAAAAGGCGAAAGTTGCTGTAAGAGAATCCGGGCGTCCAAGGAGGAAGACGGGCGGATTGTTGTGGCGTGCACGGGCGACTTCGTGGGAATCCGCTCGGATTCTTTGGAGGAATCCGGGCGTCTTTCTGTTGGGACGCACGGGTTGTCACTGCAGAACGGGCGTCTTCGTGGGAATCCGCTCGTCTTCTGTGACAGAGTCCTTTTTCCTTACTTTCTTTTTATTCTTGTAGACTTGGTCTTTAGTTCTCGCCTCCTCTTCATACTAGTCCATCAAATATCGTCAAATAGCTTCCGAGTACGCACGAAAGACTGGAATTTCCGCCTTATTATCTTCTTTCCTACAAAACATATGAAATGCGATAGAAAAGCAAATAGGAAGGTTTTGACGGATAAAATGGCCATAGAATGTTATAATAGTATGCAAAATAGGCTCAATTAGGGGACTAAATGTGCTAAAATAATGGTCACATCACCACGTCCATGGGATCCCTCCCAGATGTAGAAGCCTCGTCACCTGCAAAATTAAAGTGAATTTAGGCCGCGTCAAGTGACGACAAGCCTTAATTAGGGGATTTTCGAGTTTTCGGAGCTCCGAAATCGCTCTTTTCTCGCCATCTTTGGCGATTTTGTCCACAAACCCGACCGCTCATGTGGTAATTTGGGTCAAGTCAAGCCTAAGTTGAAGCCTAGTCATGGGTTCGAGTCGGAATTTCGACAACATTTCGTTATAACGGCGATTATGCCCTATGAAGTGTTCTGAAAAAGCCGTCACCAAACAAAATTCTGAGATGGATTGACACGCCCAGGAAAAGACGCAGCAGGTGCTGCGCCTATTCCAAGGGACGCAGCTCTTGCTGCGCCTCTTCCTCAGTTTTCCTCCATAGGAAATTTTGAAGATTCGTTATAAGGTCGTTATTTTGTGGGCCCATCTTTGGTGTGCCTCTTCCTCGATGCCATATCACATATTTGGTCCGTTTGACGTATATTCTTCGCCCGGACCCGTATTTCCAAGCCAACAGCAAACTGTTGCCATGTTTTGCCAAGACCTAGCTTATCACAACGAGCGGTTCTTCTTTGACAGGTGTTTCGACACGCCTTTATTACGTTCCCCCAGCGAGAGTACACGGATAGACATTCCCTCTCGAGACATGGAGATCAGTTCTCGATTATGTTCCCCCAGCGAGAGTTCACGGATAGACATTCCCTCTCGAGACATGGAGATCAACATCGACCCCAAGCTCTTTCGAAGTTTGTTTGAAGTCGACCACAAGCAGATTTCTCCCAGCAGTTCCTGACTATGTCCTGCTGTCTTCTCCCAATATCGCGTTTTGTTTCCCCTGGAGTTTCAAGGAATTTCAGGTATGGTATCTTCTTATGGCTGGCGAGCCTCCTCACGTAGTCTAATGGACTTTAAACGACCCTCCCCGATAGTCGACAGACTCTAAAATGTTCCCGACGATAGGTTCTTGGTTCAGGCCCCTTGAACCGCCTCGCGTCGCCATAGTCGTCAGGTTGTAATCTTCGATTGACCTGATGGCTATACTTTGACTTTCGCCTTGTCCAAGCCTCAGTCAAAGTGGGGGCTCTCTAGATACCTCATTTCTGCACCTCCCGCAGACCACCCGGTGATGATTGGGCCGCATGTTTGGTACGCGAAACAATTTGTGATAGTTCGTAAGTTTATCGTCAAGTGATCGCTCAAACACTTGTTTCTACCTCTTAATTGTCATCTACGTGCCGATACGGTCGTTTTGGCAGTAATTAGAGTACATTTGGAGTCCGGGTCAAAAAAACCGTCTTCATTTTCTAAAACCGAGTCAGAATGTTCTGGAATGTTCCGGATATTTCTATTCCATATTTTGCAATATTTTAATATTTGGTAAAGAATTTCCCATAATATTCACACAAAATATTAAGGAAAACAAGATTAATCCGTTATTCCTTAACCAAAACACGGAAATCTTTCTTCCGCAAGAGGAAACCACTTGGGAAAGGACGCAGCAAGTGCTGCGCCTCTTCCAAGAGACGCAGTGCCTCCTGCGCCTCTTCCCAAGTCCTTTTCTGCGTATTTTTCGTATCTTTTCATATCTTTTCGAGATTCACTTCCAAAGTTTCTCTGAAAAAACCCTACTTCCGTCGTGTGATTAGTATAAATAGAGACCTTCGGTCTCACATATTTCTCACGCGAGTGTCCGCCCTTCTCTCCTCCCTTTGTATTCTAGACCACGTTCTTACTTTTTGGCGTCTACGTGCTTGAACATTCGACCACGTAAGCTCGGATCTTTCTGAGTACCAGCCTCGTTTTGCATGACCGACCAATTTGACCAACTCCACAATAATCAAATTTAATCAATCTTGTTCGTTTTCCTCCTAGAGGGCACTTTCGTCTACATTCGAGTTGAGCATCACTAAACGTATACTTAGTTCATCTCGTTTCGTCAAACATGTAAGTCTGAGGGTGTATAATCCTTATTTTCTTATTGTTATTTATTTTTGTATCACAATTGTAAGATTTATATCGAAAATACACTTAAAACCGATTTTCAAAACCTTATTTTAAACCCTTTTTACGGATTAGCAGGAGACAAACGTCGAGAAAGGACGCAGCACCTGCTGCGCCTCTTCGTGAGGCCGCCGCAGTTCCTGCTTCCTTTCTTCTTCCTTCGTCTTTTGTCAATTCGTTTCTTTTATTTTCTTTCGTTTGTTGTTCGATTCTTTGATATAACGATTTAAGCATAATAATTCTAACATATAATATATTATTCATCATCATTAGTATTTAATCCATCTTTTAAATTCCCGACTTAAATCCCTTATAACCAATATTTGCGGGTTTTCGTCATTAAAATCAAATTCGGTTTTTAGAGATTCGATTTACCCATATTGAGTCTTTGGAATTCGATCTTTGATATATTCCCATCTGTTATTTATCATATCCATCATTAATTCATCATTAATAGTTTGTTTAACCTAATTAGTTTGTTAATTTGTAAATAATCTTATAAATCTTGTATTAATTAGTCCTAATTAGTTTTGTTTCATGTTTTATCGCTTTTATGACCTTAATCACATATAAATAATCTGATAATCACTTTCATCCGAGTCAAATAAAATAACCGCATTAAAATCACCAATGAATATTAACAATTTGCAATTTCGGCTTCACAGCCAGAACTGAGCCAAGGAACGGACGCAGCAACTGCTGCGCCTCTTCCAAGGGACGCAGCTCTACTGCGCCTGTTCCTGGTTGATTTCTGTCTTTGAACTCCTGTTTCTGCCTTGACTTAGCTTATTAGTTTACGTATTAATTAACTATTATTCGTATTATCACCTAATAATCTGTTCGTTTATTTATTTATTCTTTCTTTTCTAAAACCATCCGTTTTAAATGTATTTTCGACGCAAATCAATTTAATCCAATGTAATTATTGTAATTTTCTTTTTTATTGTATTCCTTTTATCGTATTGCTTGTATGTTTTTCACATGTAATCAACCGAAACCCTACTTTGACATTAATTTCATGTTAAATTACGTGATAACCGACTTAGTATTAATTCTCACATGCTAGGATTAATCTAATAGATGTTGCATTGCATGCATATAACCGACAACATATCGAGTATAGATGATTTTCCCTAATCATTAGTAGAGGCCGCTATCGAGGCGGGCGGGATTAGGTGTTCGATCAAAAGAGCTTCCTAATACGTACCCTCACTCCTTACTCCAGATCTATGTGAACATCCGTGTTCATTGGCATCCATGAGAGTCATTCTAGACATAGAATGCTAAGAGTGATGAGTGCTTAGTGTTCATGTCATTACTTTGTGTCTTGACATGACACGAGGTATTCGAACGGTTTCCAATTTTCCACAATAAATTGGTGGCGACTCCACAAATGCAAACGCTTGTTCCCAAGCGCCCCCGTGGGCCCGCGTCCACAATACCTAAAAAAAAGACAGGGGAAGCTCTTTGTTCTTGGAAGTTAAAGATTGCTGAGAAGCACTTGTTCAACAAGGAAACCGGGGAGATGAACAAGAACCCACCAACAAAGAAGTATCCGTATGTCAGTCAAGACCATTGGGATAGCTATATCGCTTATAGGCAGTCTGACAAGTTTAAGGTAACTTAATAATAATAAGTAAAGAAGTATACTTAGCTTAGTGTTTGGTCATGCTTACGTTTCTTGATACAATTTATTTGATGATCGCTATGAGTGAGAGGAACAAGGCGAACATTTCAAAGAAAAAGACCGTCTTTTACGGCTCCCGAGGTGGTTATAGATGTTGGAGTATGTGTCCTCAACAATAGTGCGATCACATATTAAATCTCATAATAAGAATGCAAAAGGGATGATTCAATATATTGTCCACTGATCAACATTAATCGGTAACAATTGGCTGACTAGAGTTTGACGTTACTGTCGTTTGACGGTGGTGATCAGTTGATCGCTTAAGGTCACACCTATAGGATAATTCCCTTAACGGATAAGTTAATTGATTGTATGTCGATACAGATTAATTAATTCCTTAAATTGAACAAACTTCATTTGTGATTGAGAATCATATATCTAATTGTAATTTGATTAAATAAGATTCAATTTAGTAATTAATATGTTACATTACTAAAATTGATTAATGTTTATGAAACATTTGAGATAAGAGTAATTATTTAGTTATAATTACAAAATATTGTAGATTATATTAACTAGACTTAATGTGACCCATTTTATATACATGTAATTCTGAATTACTTGTTAACTTGTTAAATGTAATTTATTTGATTTAAAATGATATTTAATTAGTAAAATATGCATTTATATTTCTTATGACATGCTACTTGTCACATGTCATACCAAATTACAAATGACAAATGACAAATGACAAAGATAATATGGATGTCCATTTTAAGCGTTGGACCGGTTTTAAGGGTGATTAGAGGTGATTAATTTTGTTCTTATTTTATGCTTAAGGACATAATGATGACACTAATGGCATGCTTAATCCTAGGGTCCTATCCTAGTATTTTGGGTAAGACAAAAAGCAAAAAGGAAAAGCATTTTTCCTCCCCCATGCTTCTCAAAAACCGGCCACCACCTCCCATATGAGGTTATGTAATGTTCTCATTTTTATTCTTATCATATGCTTATCTCTCTAAGAGACCTTCTCACATTAAAATGGTTTTGATGCTTGAATTTGTTCTAAAAATTCTAATATTATAAAATATTACTAGTGTAGTGATAATAATATTATTAGAATAAATTTAAGGTTACTAGTAATATTATCTAGTTAATAATATTATTAGTGTTAAGGATAAGTCTTGGGTGCAACTAAGAGGAGAGTTCCTAATATGGAACTTTGGTTTTTTGGAGGATCATCCTAATTTTATTGAGCTCAAGAACAAGGTTAGGAAGGTGTCCTACCTTGTGCCCAAAATTCGGTCCAACATTTTGTAAGGGTAAAACCGTTTTTCTCCTTATTTCATTTATTTACATATTGCATGCCACTAGATCTATTATTCTAAATTAGTGAATAATTTAGAAACTAATTAGAGGAGTCTAATTAGGGGTTATAGAACCTAACAATTGGTATCAGAGCTTTGTTGTTGCATGCAAATCATTTTTTGAGTTTTTTACGAGTTATTAGATGACTAAAATAAAAACCGAAAAATTTGTGTTTATATAGTATATGCACGAAATTTTTCCATGCATGTATACATTCTGGTCCTAAAATATTTGAGGTCATTTTAGATGATTTATTGAATTTTATTGCTCAGTTTTATAATTTATTGGATAATAATAACATTTTAGTGAGTAAAATGGTTATTTAATAACTAAAAATAGTTATATGATGTTTCTGGCAATGAAATTTTAGTATGATCTCATATGCATATTTTACTTATTGTATGTAAAATTTGAGGTTAATGTGATTAATTTTGCATGATTTATGATTTTAATGGTTAAAATAGAATAAATCGAGATTATATTAGCTAAAAATAGCTAAAACGAAATTTATGGCATGAAATTTTTCTCCAAAGTTGCACACATATTTAGAACATCAGATGTGAAAATGGAAAAATTAATCTTGTTAATTTTGTGTGTTTATTGATTTTTATGTGATAAAATCGATTAAAGGCAACTTTATTAGTCATAAAATTAAATTCAAAATTTTGATTGGATTTATGTTTTTCCAGGATCTA
Source organism: Silene latifolia (assembly GCF_048544455.1). NCBI lineage: Eukaryota > Viridiplantae > Streptophyta > Magnoliopsida > Caryophyllales > Caryophyllaceae > Silene > Silene latifolia. The sequence goes on along the minus strand of NC_133533.1, from coordinate 63,556,888 downwards.
GAAATTATTATAGTATGTTCAAAATTTTGATTTTGAATTTTTCATATTTTTTGTGATTAATTTGGCATTAAGTTGTAAAAATTATGATTTATACTATTTATTCATGAAATAAATTAAAAATGCTTTATGAGCAATTTTTATTGAATTTTATGGGATCTTGATCATATTACAGAATATACAAAATTTTGATTTCGAATTTTTCCAAATTTTTATGATTTATTAGGAATTATTTCTTAATTGTTAAGAGTAATAAAATTATAATGAACAATAATGTTATACCAAGTTAGATTATTGTCAAATCTTAGTGTTGACTAATATTTGAGCCCTAAGACAATTAGGGTAATTAACTTGGGCTTAAATTTGATTTAAGTATTATTTTGGTGATTTTAATGAGTTAAAAGTCACGCATTTCCATAAAACCAAAGCGATATACGATATAATATAGTAAGACGATTTGACACATTTATTTTGCATGTGAATACATATATAATGCTGCATATTTTTATAGATGTATGTCATTTAAATTTATGTAATTTTGAATTATGTAATTTGTCTTAGTATGGCCTTAGTTTTTAATTGGTATTACCCGTAATGTAAGGGAATATCGATTTGGTTGTAATTTTAATGTGATTTCGCATCACCGTTTTGTAATTTAATAGATTTAATTTTTTATTACAAATGTATAATAGGAATAGCTATGTATTTTATTATTATTTTGTAATTTAGAGTTTCCTAAAGATGGAGCCATTCGGAAAAGAGTTCCGATCAAGACGGTATTTCCTTGGGAGGCGTGTCACATGAAGTTCAAGGGACCAAAGGAGTTGGTTTCCGAATATGTAATAGATGATTAGATTTTCTATTTTAGGAAAGGCCATACTAGGAAGTTGCTTTTCTTTACATGTTCTATTTTATATGTTTGCATGCATGCCAAATCGCCATAACATCACATGCATATCTTTTTATATCGAATCATCGACCTTGTCAAATCTAATTATCGATAGATCACTAATTTTGTTCACTTAAAAGAGATAGATAATAAATTGACAAGACCTTCACATTTCTGAAAAATGAGACTTAGCCTTACCAAATAGTAGGAACTCATGAATCCCAATTTCATTAGGAGTACAATACGGTATTGAAATATTATACCGAGGTGCTTTCTTTTAACGTTGGGTAAGTGGGGTAATAAGATGTAATTACATTTTGAAATTTGGTTGATCTCAACAAAAGTATTAGAGGGACGGTTGTCCCAATAGGTTTGGGCTAAAGATGAACTTAATGTAATTTCATCGACCGAGAGTTCTAAGTGTAGAATCGGTTAAACGAGTTAACCCACCAAATTATATTAGTAAAGGTTCTAGAGGGACCGTTGTCCCACAATCGAGCTAGTATGAATTTGGATCTTGGAATCATTTATATAATTGGGTGGAGGCCATTATATAAATGCTAAAACTTGCTAAAAGTTTTCATATATTATGATGAATGTTAGTTTTCCCACTATTTCGTTGTTTAAATTTGTTTTATATCTTTGCTCCCAGACATATACGATGTCATTTTGATTTTAACTTATGTCTCCATTAAACCACTATAGCTAAAGGCAAATAGAATCTCCTTTTTAAAAGGCCTCAATTGAACCGTTTAAATAGGGCACGAACTAGCTCCATAGGAATCGTTCTATTCCATAGAACTCCATAGGAGTTGTCCTATGTCATATAAGATTAGCATCTTAAATTCATAACATACCTATGTATGATTTCTTGTAAAGAAGTATGAATAGAAGTAATGATTAGTCAAAATATGTTTTGATAATATCTTCTATGCATCCACGGTTCAAAAGTCTTATTGCTCAACTAAACACATGTCATCAAGCACTTAAGTTGTTAAGAACATGACAATGTTAAATTGGTAAATTAATTTGTTAGAAATTTTGTTTAACCAAATACCACAATGGAGTTAACCCTTGTGAAGGATTAACTAGGAATTTAAATGAAGATAAGTCTTCATCAAATAGTAATTCTTGAAGTCAGTGGGAGCAATAAGAAGTAAGTACCTATCTTAATTGTTAAGGATAGAACTAGGCTCGAAAGAGAAGGTGTTAGACACTAAAATAGATACAAACCCCAATTAAGTAAAGATCAAGGAAGTTGGTCGTGTGACTCCAATATATTCCTTCCTGAATATCTATGACATTAACATTGCATTCATGCCAATTACCACATCATGAGTATTTGATACAAATTTGTGGATTTCATCTTAATATTTGGCATTATCGTGTGACGACTAGCAAGAATGTTGTAGTATACTCTTTTTAGTTTTGTATTTAGAAATGTACCTCAATAATTGTTATGATGTATACTAACTCTAAATAAGAATATAATTCAAGTTTTTGTATAAAAACAAAGGGTTTCACTATTATGCGATTAAAAAAGGCGTTGTGCCCTTACATACTACGATTAAGTTTATGGTGAGACCATATAAATCAAGGTAATTATATTCAAACAAGAAATAAAATGTCATATATACAAGACTCAAGTTGGTGACCCCTATAATTTCTCAATTCTCGATTGAAAATCGCATTTAGAAACTGGTTTTGACTAGTCTCCCAAACCATTTGATTGGAAATCTTTTGGTTTGTGCTAATTTTATATTCAAAGCAAGATAATTCATGACTTTTTCTTGAAAAGGATTATGAATAGAGAAAGATATTCGCCCTATTTACACTTTTAAGTGTATGGTCGAATACAAATTCAATCAGAAAAGGTTATTACTTCTTCATCTCTTTTACCAATGAACTAGGTAGATACTTGGTATCCACTTAATGAGGTAAGAAGAGAAATTTTTTGAATAAGTTCAATGAATGTTTAAAAAGTATCAAAACCTAGAGATTATAAAACCAAAGTATTAGTACTTTGTTAAAATGGAGAACAATAAAGTGAAAACTTTTATCTGCACCAAAAAGAGTGTGATATGGTATCACAAGTTCACTTTCATTTCGATATGATTGAATATTTACAATATAGTTGGAGATAGTTTCTGTTATTAAATTTGTCTGGCATTTAAATTTTCCACTAAAACAAAACATGGTTAAAACAATCATCTACTTTTCATATGAGATATGGTTAGGCATGGTACCTAAATTGTAGCTTGTTTCGATAGTAAACATGTGCTCATTTTTCCTACATGATTACGAGAACAAAGGGTTTGTAGCTCGTGATGCTGTCTATTAAAGAAAAGAGGATTATTTCTTAAAGACAGAGTGGGAGAAAATGTTCAAGAGCCACAAACTGAAGATAAGACGTAGGAAAGTGGTCTTTCTTGGTCAAAATCAGTAAATATTGATTTGAAACCTAAGTGGACAGGAGTCATGTTATTTTTTTGGAAGTGACAAACCTGTAACTTATTAAGATGCTTTATCAAGTTTCAACTCCGCAAAATTCCGAACTGAACATAAACATTAAGATGTTTCCATAACTTGGTTGATTGGTGGTAAGAGGTTTACACCAATTGCAATGCTTCGTTAAATTTAGATTTTATAATATTATTTGACTGTTGGATTTTAAAATCATCTTGCATGAGTTTTGTAAATCGCAACTATCCTAAGGTAGGATACGAATGTCAAGGAGTTGAATGGTATGTTTCAGTCATGTAATAAACTTTTCTCGATTTGTCGTGTAGTTTTGTTTATACATGAAGTTTAGTGGGAGTACGGTGGTATTATTAGTCTTATATGTGAATGACATATTGATCACTGTGAGTGATAAAAGACTTAGGAGAAGAATAATACATCTCTAAGATATCCAGTTTGATGGATATTAGCATAAAGTTAATATTCTTATGTTAATAAGAATCTTGATAAGTTCAAAAGTATTAAACATGGAGAAATTGAATCCATTTGCTTCCGCTGCTGGATTAATTTATTATGCTAAAATGTATCTCTATTCTTATACTTCGTATACTTGGAGTATGACGAGAAATTAAAATCGAATCTTTGGAAAGTCAATATATAGCCATATAATCTATCCATTAGTTCTCAAGAAGCACTAATGATATGTCTTCTATGTCTCATATGTAGATAACATATTATTCATTGAGAATGATGGACCAATGCTCTCCTCCGTGAAGGTGGGATTGGGAGACTAGGAAGAGATGCAAATCATCTTTAATATCCGAATCTATAAGTGATATATAGGAGAGGATACGTGTTTAGAAATAATTATTGGATTTATGTGCAATGAGTTACACAAAAACCATATTCTAAACACATAAGGATGGTTGGAGAACCATCTTGGCCATAATATTTGAGGAGTAAATCTGAGTAATATACAATGGAAATTATATTGTCAACTGATCATCATTTATCGGTAATGATTGGCTCACTAGAGTTTGACGTTACTGTCGTTTGGCGGTGGTGATCGGTTGATCCCTTGAGTACGCTTGCAACTATGAGATATGCTAAAAGGATGAATCCCACACACTGTGAGGACAGTGGGAGCTATCCTATGGCAAGATAGCCTATGTCTAGATTGGATCTAGACACGTGCTCAAAAGGTTTTATAATACAAGATTATAGATAACGAAGGGAAATAGTATATAATGAGGTTAAGTAAGGTGCAAGATGTTGCTAAGACTTGTTAACCAAGGCCTTCTCATAAGCTTAACATGATAATTCATGCCATTTCAATTGAATTGAAATGTACGATTATATATAAAATTAAATATGGATTATAGATTATGTGGTAATCGATATTCACTACAATAAATCCCTTGCGTTCCCGACGCTTTTAAAGGCGTCGACCCATTTTTCCCCCTCATAGACCATTTTAGTAATTTAATAATAATTTTTAATAAAAAAACCGTTAAAATTAAAACAAAATTTCATTCTCGCACTGTACATTCACCTTCCCCGTACAATTGTTTTTCCCCCAAAAAATATGAACCGTCTAAATCCCTAATCTATCTCCTCAATTTCTCCTCCAAAAAATTTAGTTCAAACACTAATTCAATTGCAGACCTACTATTCTCCCCCAATTCTCGTAATAAATTAATTAATTAAATTCAGTTACTATTGGGTTGTCGTATATTCATCATCTCTCGCAATTGCTTATCAGATTGAATCGCGATTCTCATTGATGATCATCGTCATCAGCTGAATAGGTACGTAATTAATCAATTTGTTATTGCTTTCAATTGTTTCATCGTCATCACAGGTCTTTGTATTGCTCATCGTTGTTTTTTTTGTGTACTGTTCATCGTTGTTTCATATTAAGAACGATGATGTTGAACACAGTTAGTCGGGTTTATAATTGAAACTCAGATTACGATATTATATATTCGAGTACCATAGAGAAGCCCTAGTTGACGTTTACTACTTCACCCAAATACCCATATTCATCAAATATGAAAAATTACTTTTTCATGGTTTTTCTGTAAAGATTGAATCTTAGAGTTGATTAAATGTTGAAATAGCTGGAAAATCAATAACGTTTGGAGCTTTATTGTTGAATACTCGAGTATTTGTCTCTTCCGTTGAGAGCCTTATGAATTGTAGCATTCAAAGTGCATAAGGTTACGTTTCCGTCCTTGTTATAGGGTTGGTTAGCATTTTATCGGTCTAATTTGCGCCTTTTCAATAATATAAATCATTTATTTTAGAGGAAGTGAAATTGGTTTTGTTTCTTTTTTTTGTTAGCTGCAACACTGCTTGAAATGAATGTGTACCTGTACGTATGGTGCTAGTTCTGATGTGGTGAATTTATGGGATTGTTTTTTCATACAAGATCGTTAGTTGGGGAATAAGTTGTCTGGCTATAGCTAAGACTTAAGTGAACTCCTTCAATACATTGGTTGGTTCTGTCGAGACTACTGCCTAATGTTTCTAGGGTGTTGCTAAAGGAAACAACAACGAGAGCAAATCTTTTTTTGGCGTAGTTTTACTGTGCTGTCTTATATATCCACGGAAATTCATGTATCATCGAATTAATACTCTCTTTGTCTCATCAATCATTTATTTGCTCATACTTAAGTAAGAGGAAAGGGGAGGGTAATGAAGAAAGAAGGAAAATGAAAATGAATGAAAATTGATACAATAGTGACGTTCAATCTTTACGCTAGTAGAATGGAAATTATTCTTTCTATTGCCATTCCTGTCAAATCCTCCTATTCCTGTGATCTTACTAATCCCTTTATGGCTGCATGTAGTCGTATACCATATACATATCCCTCTCTTCCGTGACATTATGAATGCAAAAGTTCAGATCCTTCATCCTTGGTGATGTCACATTGATTTGCTGTTATTGCATTCTGTATTGTTAATCTCTGATAAACTGCTAAACCTGATCATACACTTCTCTAAGATTGCATTCTATATTGCTGATCTCTGATAAACTGACAAATCCCTTGCAATGTCAAGGCTTTATGGTCGACAAAGCGTCAGCCCATTTTTCCTCTAAATATCCATTTTAATGATATAATAATCATTTTTATTGAAAACACCGCTTAACGCTCTAAAAAATGGGAAATTCTACATGGTATCCCTAAATTTTTTTAATTTCTACACAGTACCCTCATCTGTTCAAAATCATCAGTTATGCCCCTTAAGTCTCTTACTTATTCTATGTTGTAACCCAAGTAGTACTATCTGTTAAGTTTTCCGTTTAAACTAACTTCTATCCATTTTATCTTGTTCATCCAACAATCTTCATCTTCTTTACCCATCAATATCCATCTTCTTCTTCCATAACTTTACTTATGTGCTCATATTTTTATATTATTCGTCCAAATATTTATTTTTCTATATCAACAATTATTCAGTTTCTTACCTTTCATCTTATGGTAAAAAAAAATCATAAACTTATTTAGTTTCTTCCTTGATTTTATTTTTCAAACCTTACACAATACACACCTATCCATTTTATTAATTCCTCAAACTTTTTCCCTAATTTTGTCAGTTATCTCCTTCCTCATCAGTTGCCGACCTAATCCATCTGCTACTCAATTCATTTTTTTTCCCAAAAAATCACAATTAATTAGGTAATCAAAACCTAATTCACCTATTGTCCATCTTTCTCAATTACTCATCCCAGTTGAAATTGAGGGATATAGGATATGATGTTGGTCAGAGATGAATGAAGAAACAAGTGACGCTGTGGCACACACATAATCCATGTTCATGGTATTTGTCTGTTTGATACCACATCATTAAGGCCCAGTTTTCCATAATCCTGAAAAAAATGGTATGCTAAGGAAATCAAAACTTTATGAACGCTTCTATTTTATTTGGTGTTTTTATGCTTTGGTATTGCAAATTTTGGCTCAAGTATGTAAACTGACCTTCACTATCTACGGGAATGCTAGAGAAATGAAAATGGAATTTTAGAACTTAAATACCTAATAATAATGCGATTTGAAAATTTGAAAATTTGGAGCTGAGGAAAGGAGCATAGCAGCGTAGGAATAGGACCACTAAACTTGTTTCCTCTAAGCCTAAGTATCATCAGTTCCGTCAATTTTTCAGTACTTGGGCATTTTGCCTGAGAGCTCAGAAAGTATTTGATTTAGTCAAAAATATTTGATTTAGTAGTACCCTGTAAAATGGTCCAAATCCACCGTCACCAAGTCTTTTTGCATCCGAGAAGCTACCAGATGCCTTTCTTACGATCTTTATATCAAACCGCTGAGCATCAATAATGTTTCTGTTCCCTTGGCTAATTATAGCTGAATTAGCAGTAAATAATGGTTTAAGTATTTCGGTGGGAGGAGAAATCCCCATAAATGGGCAGGATAAAACCAAACTACACAGTCAATTTTTTAAGTCTGATCAGCATTCAGTAAGGGCTTACTCACTCGTTAATACTCTGATCAGCATTGAGTTTTGTAAAAAAATTAAATACTAGTTTCTGTCGGATTATTACAGATTAACGGGTCACACAACATGTCCATTTTCTATTTCATTCTTTTATGGGCACTGCATTTGAATATCTTGAATTGTTGTATTGAACTTTTATTGATTTGCTTGGTTTTGGGTAGTTAAGAATTTAAACATTGTGTGACTTTTGTTGAATAGAAGTTATTCTTTGTAGTGGTGTGTCTGCAAACATCAAGAATGAATGATGCATCCTTTTTTGTAATATGTGAGTAAGGGCTCTAAATATTCTTAATTCTGTTTGTTTGAGATTTGTTCTTTAGTGCGGTGTGACAGATATGTTCTGATTGATTTAGAAAATACAAGGCATACTTTCTACTTTACCATGTATTCTATATTTGTACCTACCACATGTATTATCAGGTCTATGACTGAGTATTAAATTACCGAATATGGAGCCAGTTACTTGTTCAAAATATTGATTTAGTGTCATATTTGTTCATAAAACTCTTATGTCACGAATTATATCGTTAATTCTTTATATTGTAATATTAATTTATCAGTTGGCTGTCTTGAATTTCAGGACAGGTTCCGGATACTTGGAATTTGGACCAAAGTTTGGACAGCGACGCTACTTCAATATTTTTTACATTATTAGGTATTGTAAATTCCTATTTTACTTTTGAGTTATTATTAAAATCCCTTGTTACTTTGACATCACATAATGATTTCGTTCTCGTGTATGTGCTTATATGTTTTAATGTGCTTATATTTATGAGTATTCAATCTTTATGATGTGTAGTCATGGATACTAGCTGGATTACCTTGCCAAATGACCATCCCAATTACATAAATGGATGTAGGAAGTTTATTGAGTTAGCAAAAGAAAGTCTTGTAGAAGGGAAAATAAAATGTCCATATAAGAGTTGTAAGTTACGTTATTATTTCAGACTGGGTGAAATAGAGGAACATATTTTGTTCAAAGGGTTTTACCAGAAGTATACGGATTAGTTTTGGCATGGTAAAAGGGACGTTCTTAACCATGGCTCAAATGACGGAAGCTGATGTGCCAGCTAATGCCACTGATGTGCCTCCTGTGACAACATCATCATCTCCTTCTACGCGATCAGGTGCTACAGACGACAGATGGGGCCCATTTTGCCCTCAGAAATCAAAAGTACCTGTTGTTGTTAAGGCACCGCAACAGCAGCCATCATTAAAAGATTGTTGTCTTAATGCAAACACTAATGAGCCTAATGCTGCAAAGGCTCCCATTTCAAAGGCTCCCTTTTCAAAGACCCAGGCCAAACCGACGGTTGAAAAACCTCCAAATGGCCCAGGTTCAAGAATCCAAATCTCCCACACTTTTCAACAACATACAGCCAAATATCCTAACCCATCTTTTACTACAAACCCCCTACAACTTGATGCATCTCAAAAAACGGGGGAACAAGCACAAGTAGGAGTTATTAAACCACCTGAGTCGTTGTGGAAAAATCCTACTATGAAACCTGACCGATCTTATACTACAAACCCCCTTCTTTCAAAGACCCACGCCATCGTAAATTCTCATGATCTTACTGCTAGAAAAGTCCGAGAACCTTCTAGCAAGCAAATTGATGCTTCTCAGAAAACGAGCGAACAAGCACAATTAGGAGTTAAACCTGTTGGAAATCTATATCTCATTACTTAACATATTCATATATGTTTCAAATTAATTTAGTTATAAAATTAAAACTAGATCTTATGCATGCAAACATAAATTACAAGAGATGAGAAAACATTTTCCTTACTATGGGATTTCGGTTTTATGGGCACCAACAAGATCTCCTTCTTGTTAGTTCTTGAGCTTTCCATGAATATAAGGATGATCCTCCAAAAATCCCAAAATAGAGATCTCCTCTTGATTGCACCCAAGATTATCCCTTATCCCCACTAAATAATATTAGCTAGATATTAGTTTAGTAGTTTACCTTAAAATTGATTACTAACACTCATATATTACACTAATAATTTTAGTAATCTTTTATGAACAATTTGAATTAAAAATCTCATGTTTTGATGAAGATTAAAGAGAGAAGAGAAAATTCATGAACTTTTGCATGTGATATATATGAATGAAAGAATAAGAGAAATTGATTCCCTTAAAACTAGAGGAGGTTCACGGTTGGGACTACCAACATAGGGCATCTTACTTTCTCTTTTTGTCTTCACAAGAATTAGGTGTGTAAGATGTGTAAGAGTAGGTGTAAGGCTAGTTGTAGGTAGGCCATGATTAGGTTATTTTATCTCATAAAATAATTCACCCACTAACACCTTCCACCTCCATTATTTCGGTCCATATACATAAAATGGACTACCATTTTATTTTGTCAATTTGTCATTTGTCACACAATATGTCACATGTAGTATGTTACATGTTATTAATTAATTTGATGCATATTTATCACATAAATATCATTTCATGAATTAATTAAATTACGTACAACAAATTGACTAGTGATACTTGATCACATAAATAAAATGGGTTATAAAATTATAATTCACAACATCTTGTAATTATAATTAACCATTCATTCTTATCTTTATTGTTTCACAAACAATAAACAATTTTAGTAATAAAGTATTTCAATTACTAAAATAAATCTTATTTAATCCCATTATAATAAGATATCAATATTCTCTCTCGCAAATTGAATTGTTCAATTTTAAGGAATTGATTAACTTGTATCGTCATACAATTAATCAACTTTACGGATAAGGGCATCATCCTTTAGGTGTGACCTTAAGGGATCAACTGACCACCACCGTCCCACGACAGTAACGTCAAACTCTAGCAAGCCAATCGTTACCGATTAATGTTGATCAGTTGAATATAAAATGAATCATCCCTTACGTATTCTTAAAAATGAGATTTAAACATGTGATCATCATGATCGACAATTGTGATCGCATTATTGTCGGAGGACACATATTCCAACAAAACCATCTGGTTCATTGTGAAAAAACTTTACTCAGAAACCTGACGGATCTTTTTCTACAAACCCCCTAGTTTCAAAGCCTCATGCCTCAGAAAATTCTTATGATCTTGCTACTAGAAAAGCTCGAGAAATCTCTGCCAAACAAGTGGGCGCATCTCAAAAAAATGAGGGAACAAGCACAAGTAGGAGGAGTTAAACCACCTGGGTCATTCTGGAAAAATTCTACTACTAACCACCTGCATTCAAAGACCCACGCCACACCAAATTTGCATGAACTTGCTAATAGAAAAGCCCGAGAATTTCCTGCCAAATAGCCCGATGCATCTCAAAAAGTTGGAGAACAAGCACAAGTAGGAGTTAATCCATCTAATTTCTTGTGGAAAAGTTCTTCTACTAACTCATTCCAAGTTTTCACTCTGAAGTCCACTAGTAGTGTAAAGCCTCCATTGTCACTTTCTCAACCCACTTGTCGTCCACCACCATCCGAAATTGTTGGCACAACTAACATTAGGTCTAATACTGTTGAGAAGTCATCGGTCGAGCCTCAAAAAGAAGAAATTTTGAACCATCAAGATAATAATCAAACTAGTTTAAAAAATTTCAAACCGAGACGTCGTAGTGTGGTACACGATTGGCCTGATAATGTTGAATTTGACGAAAGTGAGGAGGTTCTAATTATGGGTAAGTTTTCAATTATACTTGATATGTTTTATGACTTAATTTTTTTTGTTTTATAAACAATTTTTATCATTTTGGCTCCCTTTACATTTATTTGGGTTACGTTCAGTAATTGTAAACCATGTTGTCAAATTCGACTTTAGTCTGCAACACGGGTTAGTTCAAATTTGCACACTGATTTTGCTTAGTTAGAATCCTTATACTGCATCTTGCTTCATTATTTAATATGTGATCCTGCTTCTTTATTTAATATGTGTTTCGGCAGATGGAGAAGGAAATATCAAAAAGGTCAACGATCAAATTAAACCGCATGATATATGGTATGCTAAAGGCCTGAGGTATTGTGTAACTTTTAATGAATTTCATCAGCCACTCAAAAAGGGAGGACACATCCTCGGTAGATTCATTGGTGGTATGGCTCGGAAGGAAGCATTTTATCCAATTGGAGATACAAATTGGCACCACGTGCCTCAGAAGTTCAAAGTTGATATGATTAAGTGTATTCGGGTATGTTGTTGATAACTTGATAACAAGGATTCTTATTTGTACCCATGTGTTTTGTCGTTTTCTCACTTATATCCTTACTTATTTTATATTCCCAGTTATACCCTATAATTTCCACCTTGTTACTAAATGTGACCTCACAATCATTTTGCCGTCAAAAAGTCTGTTAGTTTGCCTGCTTCCCGTCACCATGATCATCCATAAACAAACCAAAATTACCATCAAACTTTCAAGACTGACACTTCAATCACCATAGCACAACACTACCCCTTTCATAAGCCATAGCCGAATCACCATGCCTCCACTTACTTCAGACAACCATATACAAACCCCGGTTCGTAACACTCGAGGCACCATCAGAAACCACAGGAAATTTTTTTTCACCATACGCCGTTGTGATCGATTCTACTTAATGAACCACCTTCTGGTTCACATCGTCATTTGCAGTTAAGAAGCTAATGATATCCGCCCACTCATTCTATGATTTACAAGTCGAATACGAGTATCCAAATGCTACCAGTTTGATCAACTCATGATTTTTTGCTTAGATAACATTTATTATGTTTTTTTTTTCTAGGAGCATTTTGTTATTCCCGATGGTGATGGCTATGACAAAGGTATTCTGAAGTGTGTAGGCAACAATGTGAGACAATATAGACATGACTTGAATAAAACTTTTTAAACCCACGACAAAAACTAGAGAAGAAATCTATCAATCTGTACCAGAAGGGATCCCTCGTGATAGTTGGTATCATTTAGTGGATTATTGGTATTATGATAAGGGAAAGGTATTTGCCCAAAGATTAAATATTTGCCTTCATTATATGCACTAGTTTTCTTATGTCAGTGCCACTTTCAGTTTAATTATGCTGCTTAATTAACACATCATGCGTAACACATCATTCAGAGAAAAAGATCGGATGTTGGCAAGTTTCTCCAGCCTTTTGACATAGAATGCATCTACTTACAATGACTACTACTCTTTTAATTTAGCACCATTCATATGCATTGAAATAATGTCTATTTTATTTAATGCAGAAATATGCTGAATGCGGAAAAGAGACACGTGCATCACAAAATCATGTTCACACCACTGGGTCAACAAGCTATGCTAATATACGGGCAGAGTTGGTAAATATTCTATCCTTTATCGATGATTATACTACTATCTTTGCATTTATTCTTAATGGGTTAGAATTTAATATAAGCTTAGGTAGAAGCTTAGTACTTATGTGGTGATGATTAACAGGAAGAAAAGAACAAAAGAGAACCAACTGAATTGGAGGTTTTCAAGCAAACTCATAAGGGGAAAGATGGGTCTTATGTGAAAGATACAGTGACGGAAGAATTTGTGGTACACATATATAAGAAAATGTTTGTCGTACTCTAAATTTTCTTGTAAATTGTCACATACTAAGCGTTTTTTTATGTGTGCAGTTGGATGCTGATGCTTATATTCAATCTGAACTTGCGACAAATCCTACCAAGCTGATGTGAACATTATATGCGCACATTTAGTCCCCTAATTGAACCTATTTTGTATACTATTATAACATTTTATGGCCATTTTATCCGTCAAAACCTTCCTATTTGCTTTTCTATCGCATTTCATATGTTTTGTAGAAAAGGAGATAATAAGGCGGAAATTCCCGTCTTTCATGCACATTTGGAAGCTACTTGACGATAATAGATGGACTAGTATGAAGAGGAAGCAAGGACTAAAGACCAATCTCGAAAGAATAAAATGGAAATGAGCAAAAAGGGAAGAAACGAAGAAGGACCATTCTTTGAAGAACAATCCGAGCGGATTATCCGAAATCCGCCCGTCTCATCACCACAATCCGAGCGTCCCCGCTCTCTAATCCGCTCGGATTTCCCCATAGAATCCGTCCGTCTTCCCTCGAATCCGCTCGGATTCCCTCACCAAAATCCGGCCGTCCCGACTTCCATCCGCACGGATTTTTCATTCTTCTAGCAACGATAAGAGAAGCCCTTCTCTCGTACAATCCCGGAGTCTCCCTGCTCAAATCTCAAAAGTGTAATTACTAGTTTAGCCCTTAGTTAACCCTAATGCATCCACCTAATTTCTACTATAAATACCCCATTTGTAAATAATCAAGGAGATCCTCTTTATGTTGTTTTAGAGTAGAAAATCCTTCTTTAGATTAGATTAGGAGTAGATTAGAATAGATTACTCTTTAATCTTTCCACAAATTACACATTAATCTCTCTTTAATTATTGTTCAAGTTTATTATTCAAGTTTATTATTGGGTAATTGAAGATTATTGGGTTATTATTGGGAGATTGACAACCTTCCATCAATCAATCAAGTTTCTTCTATTATTCTTGCTTTATTATTTGGATCATCTTAAGTTGGTATAATTCCTTTACTCTTTAATCTTTATTGTTCATTTCTTCATTCTATTATCATGTTTATACTTGTTGTGATGTTTGACACCATTAATGACATGTTTCCCATGATAATGAGTGAGTAGTCTCTTGCTAGGATTAGTGGGTAATTAGGGGAAACAAACATGGGATTGATTCATGCTTAATCTAATATGTTCACATGATTAAATTGCTTGCTTGTTGTGATGTCAACTTTATGCACATGTTGTGTTTGATGAAATGCTAAGCCTATGAATCCTTGCATTTACAACCATCTCTTATCTACTCAACTTGACTTGTAAGATATAAACCAACTCGAGTCTTGTTAGACCATGCATAGAAGTTGATTAGGAGGAAAGTAAGTCGACTTGTAGGTGTTGTACAATCTAATCGATTCGGCTCCGGGACCCAACTCTTCCTAAGAACCGTAAGATATAACCCAACTCGGTTCCTCCACAACATTAATTGCTTGCAACCTTGTAAACATGTTTGTATGATCAACACCATGAATCCCCCATGACCCCATGATATCCTAGCACTTTTAATCATTTGTTTACATCTTTCCTTTTATTGTTTGCTTTACTTTATTGTTTGCATTAGTCTAGACACAACTACAAACCCAACCAAATTGTGACACTAGCATAAATTGAGATAGATAGACTTAGAACCCAAAGCACACCGTCCCATGGATCGACCTCGACTTACCGCTAACTAGTAGTTTGTTGAGTATTATAAATGTGTTTGATTGAGAGCCCCGACGACACTCCACATCAAAATGGCGCCGTTGCCGGGGATGGTGCTATGTGATTAAGTTCTTACTTGTTTGTCTATTTTAATTGTGCTTTCACCTTGAGGAACTTGTTCCTCAAGGATTGTTCTTACCGTTTTTGCATAGTTTCCATGCTTGTAGTTATCTCTTTGTCTTAAGTAATGATGACTCAAGACATGTGTTGTGGAGTATGTGGTGGATCTTTTGAGTATGACTATGGGTATGGGGAGTTTGAGGAGCAAGTCAACACAAACCTACCTTATTATTTGTACAACGAAAATCCTAACCACTACCCCAATTTTTCTCACCAAAATTACCACACCCAATATCAACAACAACCACCCACCCAATACCCATTTCACAATGAACTTCAAATGCCACAATACAACCACTTTCACACTTACCCACAACAAAAAGATGAACCCATTCAAAACATGATTCTCCAAATGATGGGAGATCAACAAAACCTCTTCAAACAAATGCTAGAGGAAAGCCAAAAAAGGGACAATGTCCTTCAAAGCATTGTTTCCCAAAGTGAGGAGTTGGAGATTCAAATTGACCAATTAAAAGAATTTCAAGCAACTACTCACAACCATTCTTTGGATATTGAGCATGAATGCGAGTTTGAAGTAGTAACCTTTGACATGGAAAATGAGAAGTGGGAGGAGCCAAATTCCTTGAGCTCTTGCGACTATGAGAGTGTTGTGTTTGATGAGGAAGACATGAGGTTGAGCAAACCAAATGTTCTTAGCCTTTGTGAGTATGAGGGTGTATCCTTTGATGTGAACATTGAGGTGTTGGAAAACGAGCTAGACAAAGCCCCCATTCATGATTTACGTGAAGATGATAACAATGATGATGAACCTAGAGGGATTCACAATATCACCTTGCTTGAGGAGCCTATCCTTGAGACATTTGAGATACCCTATCATGAAGAAGAACGTCCTTCCTTTATCCTTCACGAAGACCACTTGACACCTATCATGGAGCCAATGATCATTGAAGAGGATATGTTAGACCTTCTCCAAAAAGCCAAAGTGTCTTACAAGAGTTATTTGGTGAAAAAGCTCAAAGAGAAAATTGCTCGTGAGGCTACTTGTGAAGATTTGACACCCATAATCTCAACCCCTATGGTATCCGATCATCAAAGTCATGAAAATTCTCCTTCCACCTTGGGAGGATTGAAAAATCAAAATGCTATCATCACCAAAATTGAAGAAGAAGTTGGTAGGTGGAAGTCCCCGGATAAAAATGAACCACACTTCATGCTTAATCTTAACAAGAATCA
Source organism: Silene latifolia (assembly GCF_048544455.1). Lineage (NCBI taxonomy): Eukaryota > Viridiplantae > Streptophyta > Magnoliopsida > Caryophyllales > Caryophyllaceae > Silene > Silene latifolia. The sequence continues at coordinate 63,540,418 of NC_133533.1, read as the reverse complement.
TGGATGTATTTACTTGAAGCATCGGGAAAGCTCTAGTGCCAAGGACAAGGTGAAAGAAAGGACATATGACAAACTTCCTTGGCCAAATTTCATCTTCAAGTGGAGCAACCCATACTTATGTTTATTTGGAGCTTGTTCACAAGCTTTTGATCTTCTATTGAGAGCCTTAAGCTCTATGGATAAAAATTCCTTCAAATTGAACTAGTTTGGTGGAGTCCTACCTCAAACCACCGTTTGTAAGATATTTCTTGAACCCTTTATTTTGTATAATATTGTACATATTTTTGCATTTAAATCCTTGCATGAGAGAGAAGAGAGAGAGAGGCATCTTACATGTTTCCCTAGCAAATTTCAGAAAAGATAAGGAAAAAGGAGAAAATCAGTGAAAAAAGGGGTTTGTCATTTCACTAGAGAAGAAAGAAGAAGGAGAAAGAAGTGGAGACGCTCGGATTCAAGCAAATCCGCCCGTCCAGGGCCCGCGGAAAAGAAAAAGCTGAAACTGAGGAAGAATCCGAGCGGATTCAAAGAAATCCGCCCGTCTTTTACAATCCGTCCGTCCTATCCACGGGACGCCCGTCCCGTATGGCGTCCAAAAGCAAGATTTTATTCTACGCCGAAATCCGTGCGGATTATGAGGAATCCGTCCGTCCCGATCAAGACGTCCGTCCCATGAAAAATCCGCCCGTCTTGTCCCTGCTTCTCAACCAACAGATTTCTCTGTTCGAGAATCCGTGCGGATTCTGCAGAAGACGCCCGTCGTCTTGCCCATCGAGAATCCGTCCGTCCCGACTGCGATCCGCTCGGATTGCACTGTTCACGCGAGAAAAATCGGGTCAAGTCCAACCCTATCCGTTCGGATTTCCTTCTTTTTCTATATAAACACCCCCCTTCTCCCTCATTTCCTCATCCTATCAAAACCCTAACACTCTCTTCAATCCTCAAAATCCCCTTCATATCCTCAAAAACACCCACATCACCCCCATCACCAACATGAGTTCCAAGGGAAAGGCCAAGAAATTGTTCGATTCGATCGGAAAGAAGCGCAAGGGGTCATCCTCTTCAACACCACGAAATGTGATAATGAGGGGAGGTATTGAACAACTCAACAACTTCCAAGAAGTGATCTTCATATCCGACGACCAACGCGAAAATTTCGTCGAGCTTCTAGGTAAGAAATACGAACCTACTCAATTTGTTGACCCTAGGGTGTTGGAAATCCTTAAGATAAGGTACCCTACCGAGGCATTCTTCAATGGCCTTGGCATTGGGGACCTTTTCCATGCTCATGAAGAGACTTACCTTAGTCTCACCCTTGAATTCTTGAGTAGCCTTCGCATTGTGGCGGATGCCCGGAACAATTTAGGCATGGAGTTTAGGTTATGTAACCGAGACCATGTTCTTTCTCTTGAGGAATTTGCCTATGTTTTCGGCCTTCAAATACCCACCACCTATACCGACAAGCCCGATAATTTTAGTGTGGATTTTCTTTGGAAAGCTATCTCCGGGAAGAACTTTACCCATATAAAGCGTTGCTATACTTTTGCTATTCAACATCCGGTGATCCGATTCACCGAACGCTTTGTAGCCGGGTGTATCAATGGGAGGTACGAGCAAGATCGGTGCACTCTCATCGACTTAACTTTTCTTGAGTCTCATTTGAATGTTCGAGCGGTGAGGCGTTATAACTTCAATACGCCGCTTGAGATACTCAATAGGTTCAATGACTTTGCTCAAGGGACTTCTCAACTTAAAACCTTCGTGATGGGAGGTCTAATTACAATGTTAGCCAAACACCTTTGCCCCGGGTTTAATACCCAAGGAACCTATATTCCTCTTGAAGGGAGGACTTTGATTGATGAGCACACCATTTTCTATAGTCACCGGTGGTGTAACTACACTGACGATGGGAGTGTGGAATGGTACACCAAGGGTTGCACTTCGATGATCCTTGAAGGATGGAAGATACCGGGCATCGAACCACGATTGAGTCCATACTCTCCTCCACCAAGCTACCTCCTTGATATCCAAATTCTTGATAATCCCCCTCAAAGGGAAGAGCCACACCGTCAACCGCCTCGTGGAGGGCCGGGGATACAAATGCGCCCACCTTCCTATGTCCCTATCCCACCTTACCCTATTCCACATACCCCTTTCCAACCGGCAATCCCCAACACCCCGGATATTAACGATTTGATGGCACTCATGAATAGAGTGGACCTTGGGGTGCACAAAGGGAGGGAAGACAACTACCTAGCCCTCTACCCCCAATATTATAACATGGCTCAACAAGGGTATATTGACCCCAATGGTCCTAAACCCTCTTGGGCACAACCGGAGCTCTTGTTCCCAAATCATGGGGACCAAGCTTGGGGTCGCGGCGATGGAGGGCATTCTAGCCAAGGTGGAGGGTACTCGGGTTAAGAAGGAGCTTTTGACCAAGGAGGATATTGGGGCCAAGCACCCGGACATGATCAAGCCGGAAGCTCTCATGGTTATGGCTATGACTATGATGAGGATGAAGAGTGAAAGAGGCCTACTTCACCACTTCCACTTGTATGATACCCACCTCCCCCTCTCTCTCGTTTATTTGCATTGCATTTAGTGTAGCTTTTGCATGCATTTGTATTATATTTCATATTGCATTTGCATTAGTTAGTTCATTAAATTAGTTTGCATTGTATATATCTCGCATGATTCATGTAGATAGTTGCATATAGACTAGAATTCATGCTTAGTTACTAATGGCCAAACCTATTCATTTCTACACTAGAAATAGTGTTTAAATCGGTTTGGGGAGGTTTGATCATAGGTGACTTAAGCATATATCATGCATCATATACTATAGTTTAGTTTGCATTCATTTGTTATATATGTCATATAGAATTGCATTTAGTTAGAGCATGCATTCATTCATACCATATCATTGCATTTGTACTTTATTTCAAAAAAATCAAAAATCCAAAAACATGTTTTTCCTTTTTATTCCTACTCCTACATGTACATTGAGGACAATGTCCAAAATAAAGTGGGGGATGGGAATTTATATTCCAAAAATGCATAAAAATTGAAAAAATTTGAAAAATCCCAAAAATATGTCTTTTAATTTCATAAAATCAAAAACCATAAAAATTGAAAAATTGAAAAATCCAAAAACATGTTCATTTCCTTTGTAGTGTAGTCTTGTATATATTGTTTTGTATATATTGTGTTTATTCATCCTTGTTCACATTGATTGACTACGCCACATCCGAGGCATGAGGAATATGAAGACCGCATGGTATGATCTTTCCAATCTCCTTTCTCCTCTCTATGTTAATGACTATGTGGCTTTATTTTGATTGATGCGGTAAAAACAATGTGAATTTAGGATTGCATTTAGTTTATTTGGCATATTAGTTGGTAGAATCATTTGCATTAGGATGTATATATGTTAGTTGCATCATGGCATGTAGTTTGCATGTTAGGAAAATTTTGCGAAACCGTCTATTTGGGAAGCTTGACAAGTGTATATAGGCCCTAGTAGATGCTTTTTATTCTTAAGACTTTGCTTGTTAGAATACTTGTAAAACACCCTAGGATGTGTCATGCTAGTATCCTTTGACCCATGGTTTAAGGCCTAGTCAAGAGTACCTTGTGGTGTGATAACTCCTTGGCTACCGTTTATTCCAAGGTGACCCTTGAAACCATGCATGCAACCATCATTCATCCATGTTCTACCATATATTTTTGTCATCAAAGGGAATGGGCACAAAAAGAAATCAATTTGAGTTCAATGAAATGAAAAGTGAAAGAAAGTTTGCAAAAATGCATCAAAAGAAAAGAGGAGCAAAAATAGAACTCCTAAAGCTTCAAATATAAGGCACCCTCGTTACTAATTGGGGTGACTTTGAAAATGTTCAAAAAGAAATGCGAAAAGTTGAAAGTTGTCAAGTGTTGAAATGCCAAAAATCAAAAACAAATGGCAAAGAAAGTGTTCTCAAATGTTATATGCCACAAGAAATTGGGGGGAAAAACAAAAACAAAAGCAAACTCCCAAAGTGAAACTCAAATATCTATCGATCCCTTTATCCATCATATCCATTTTTGTGCATGGTAGAGAGGGGACGACCCTTCTTCTTGTCTAGGCAAGAGGGGGAATTCCGCGATCCTCCAGTGTTTCTAACACCATAGGGAGTCTACTCTTGACAAAAGCATTTAACGATTGAGGACAAAGGTACCCTAGCTTGACACAACTTGGAGGTGATTTATTGGTATCCTTCTAGGCTTAGTAGTTTGAACAAATTGCATCTATGAAGGATTGTGTACCCTTGAATTGCTTCCCTTGTAGGTAATTTCCGCCACTTAGATGAGGAAAGTGGCTATTCTTTTGTAGATGCATCCATTACTTGATTTTGTGTGCTTAATGATTGGATGTGTCGCCATTTTGGCAAGCCCCACCTTGCCTTGCAAGAAAGCATCCTACCTCATGGTTGTCTTGTTGTGAGTTGAAGGGGCGGAGTGAGACCCGCTAATTGTCTCATGTCGGTTATATTAGTAGGTTAGCTTAAATAAAGGTCTAGTTTTTGTCACCTCTTTACTCGGGACGAGTAAAGGTTCGGTTTGGGGATATTTGATGTGAACATTATATGCGCACATTTAGTCCCCTAATTGAACCTATTTTGCATACTATTATAACATTTTATGGCCATTTTATCCGTCAAAACCTTCCTATTTGCTTTTCTATCGCATTTCATATGTTTTGTAGAAAAGGAGATAATAAGGCGGAAATTCCCGTCTTTCATGCACATTTGGAAGCTACTTGACGATAATAGATGGACTAGTATGAAGAGGAAGCAAGGACTAAAGACCAATCTCGAAAGAATAAAATGGAAATGAGCAAAAAGGAAGAAACGAGAAGGACCATTGTCAAAGAACAATCCGAGCGGATTATGTCGAAATCCGCCCGTCTCATCACCACAATCCGAGCGTCCTGCTCTCTAATCCGCTCGGATTTCCCCCATAGAATCCGTCCGTCTTCCCCTGAATCCGCTCGGATTCCCTCACCAGAATCCGGCCGTCCCGACTTCCATCCGCACGAACTGTAGCACAGCACGTTTTCATTCTTCTAGCAACGATAAGAGAAGCCCTTCTCTCGGACAATCCCGGAGTCTCCCTGCTCAAATCTCAAAAGTGTAATTACTAGTTTAGCCCTTAGTTAACCCTAATGCATCCACCTAATTTCTACTATAAATACCCCATTTGTAAATAATCAAGGAGATCCTCTTTATGTTGTTTTAGAGTAGAAAATCCTTCTTTAGATTAGATTAGGAGTAGATTAGAATAGATTACTCTTTAATCTTTCCACAAATTACACATTAATCTCTCTTTAATTATTGTTCAAGTTTATTATTCAAGTTTATTATTGGGTAATTGAAGATTATTGGGTTATTATTGGGAGATTGACAACCTTCCATCAATCAATCAAGTTTCTTCTATTATTCTTGCTTTATTATTTGGATCATCTTAAGTTGGTATAATTCCTTTACTCTTTAATCTTTATTGTTCATTTCTTCATTCTATTATCATGTTTATACTTGTTGTGATGTTTGACACCATTAATGACATGTTTCCCATGATAATGAGTGAGTAGTCTCTTGCTAGGATTAGTGGGTAATTAGGGGAAACAAACATGGGATTGATTCATGCTTAATCTAATATGTTCACATGATTAAATTGCTTGCTTGTTGTGATGTCAACTTTATGCACATGTTGTGTTTGATGAAATGCTAAGCCTATGAATCCTTGCATTTACAACCATCTCTTATCTACTCAACTTGACTTGTAAGATATAAACCAACTCGAGTCTTGTTAGACCATGCATAGAAGTTGATTAGGAGGAAAGTAAGTCGACTTGTAGGTGTTGTACAATCTAATCGATTCGGCTCCGGGACCCAACTCTTCCTAAGAACCGTAAGATATAACCCAACTCGGTTCCTCCACAACATTAATTGCTTGCAACCTTGTAAACATGTTTGTATGATCAACACCATGAATCCCCCATGACCCCATGATATCCTAGCACTTTTAATCATTTGTTTACATCTTTCCTTTTATTGTTTGCTTTACTTTATTGTTTGCATTAGTCTAGACACAACTACAAACCCAACCAAATTGTGACACTAGCATAAATTGAGATAGATAGACTTAGAACCCAAAGCACACCGTCCCATGGATCGACCTCGACTTACCGCTAACTAGTAGTTTGTTGAGTATTATAAATGTGTTTGATTGAGAGCCCCGACGACACTCCACATCACAAGCCCAAAGTGCAAATCCAAAATGAAGCTTTCAACAAACTAATGCATAGGGACGATATCCCTAAACGCCCTTTTTGCTATGGTTTCGGTGTGAAAGGAAGTGATGTATATGGGGTGCACGATATCTTAATGAACGAGGGTTTTAAATCGGGAGGTAGTAGTACTATAGCACTCCAAAATATGAAAAAGATGCAAAATATGGAAGAGGCATTACTAAGTTTGACTAGGGACAAAAAGGAGCTGCAAACCAAGTTGAATGAGACCAATATCATTTTGTTTAAAATCTTGGAAGATATGAGTTCTGGAATGTCGTCACCCGAGATAGCCGAGCTTGCAAAATCAACCTTGAATTCACAGGTATTTTTATGTTTATGTTGTCTTTAAATTTACAATTATTAGTACGAACATCAATACATCATCAAACAAACCCCTATAAACATCCCTTTTCAAAATTTCACCCACAAAATCTACAAATTGGCTGCCTTTTTATGCCATCTGTGGTCCAAAATACATTCATAAATAAGGTTGAGGCTGCTAAATTATTTGAAGGAGGGCTTCTAAGCTAAGAATCTAATAGCGTTGAAAATTTAGGTGTACATGAAGTGGAACTTAGCTAAGCTCTCTTGAAACTCAATTGTATGTATTGAATACATAATTGGCTATGGCATGTGTGATGTGTTAGTAGTTGGACTAGAATATTTAAAGCCATTGGTTCTGACTATTGAGAAATTGATTATTCGTATGATTTGATCAACTTTGACAAATTGGCTGCATTATGACCATTATACTCTATTCTAGGAGGGCTTCTAAGTTAAGAATCTAATAGCATTGAAAATTTCGATGTACATGAAGTAGAACTTAGCTAAGCTCTCTTGAAACTCAATTGTATGTATTGAATACGTAATTGGCTATGGCATGTGTGATGTGTTAGTAGTTGGACTAGAATATTTGAAGCTATTGGTTTTGACTATTGAAAATCAAAAGTTTTGATTTTCCAGCATGTATTACTTTTATTGGTTTGTAAGAGGTGGTATTATATGTTAGGTAAATTGAGGAAGATAAAGTGGTGGCACTAATACTCTATGGTTCAGTGGTAGAGTGGGGCGGTGAAGTAATGTGGTTGTGGAATTTAGTTTGGTATAAAGTGACTTAATTCAATTAAGTTTGAGCTTTACCAGCTAAGAATAGTCATAGTCCCATTACTTGGACCTATAAAGATGGTTCAAAGCCGTAATGTATCTCCAATGTATTGTTAATGATATTTGCTGTGGAAAACCGGTTTTGTTTGCATATATTGATGTATTTTTGTTAGTTTAGGAAGGATAGGGAGTATACTTTATAGTTATACTTTTATGGTTTCTTAAGCAATATTGTGATTTCAGTTTTTAGTTATTGGTATCACTTGCTTGACTACTTAATGATTTTTGCTTTCCTTGCATATCATGTAGATATCAAACTCAACAAATGGCGGCGCTACATGATCAAATGAAAGGAGCAAATCTCGAGTTCACTTTTGGGAGTAGATTAGTCGCACCTTGGCATGGATTTAATATTTTGGTCGCATTTTATTATTTTTTGCGTGAAAATAGTAATAACGATATTATTTCTGATTTGTATTGTTCGGATGAAATCATTACAATACTTCTTTAATTAGAATTTTGTATGCATGCATTTTTAATTATTTGATAATGCAATTTTATGGTATAAAATTTTGTTTTGTATATATACTACTAGTCAAATTAATGTTGTCTATACAATCTTTAATTCAGTTGTAGTATGTAGTGATGAAAACAGTAGTCGTAGTGAATTTTCCTAGTGGCAGGAAAAAGCGTCGAGAAATATCTGAATTTCTACGCAAAAAAGTGTAGAGAAACCCTGATGCTAAAAAGCGTCGATGCTCGTGACACAAAAAAGCGTCGACATGGCTGACACTAAAAAGCGTCATAAATTCCTGACGGCCCAAAAAACCATGCTTCTAAAAGCGTCGGGAAAAAACTGACGACACATTTAAGAGTCGAGAAAAGCCTAAAAAAGCGTCGAGAACGCAAGGAATTTGTTGTAGTGATTGTATTAATTTTACATATGTGATAACGCACTCATTGTTTGAGTTTTTATTCAAAACTCTTTTCTTTAATACTTTGTATTTCCAAATAGGTTGTTGAGACAATGTTGAACCCTATTAAAGTGAACTGGATTAACATAGTATTGGCCCCTAGTCACTTATATGAGGTGACGTCTGCAAGTGACTAGAGTGTGAGTCGATTGATGGCAAGTTCAAGTGCCATAGGGTCATAAGAGATAACTAGTCGATCACATAGGCAGACTTTATGGGACACTCTGTCGGGCAGTGATTGCGTATAGAGTTCTTGTAATACATATAGCCTGGTCGTGGCAAGAGATACTATAGTATTCTTTTTGAGTCGATTCTTTGACTAGAGACTGTTTGCCTAAGGTGGCACAGTTTCTGATTAGCTTTGATTTTTGCTCCACGACTTCCAAATATGGAGTGCAAATGGGCATATTTTGGGTCATGATGAGCTGTGGTATTCGAAGGGAACAATGCGATAGGAATTTTCCACCCCCTTGTCAGGGTTAACTAAATCTCAAGGCCACTCGAGGAGTAGTGAACTAGAAATGCGTGGCCACGCTCGGAAGGTATCTACGGCAGATAATTCCGGTCAAATAGTTACTCTCCAGATCGAGGAAACTACTCTACATATGATCACATGCAAGTACGACCCGCGAGACACCTTACATTGAGTGGGAGATAGTAATAGGATAAGAGAATTGGCGACGCACACTTGTCTCGGACAAGTGGCAGATTGTTAGAGTATGTGTCCTCAACAATAGTGCGATCACATATTAAATTTCATAATAAGAATACAAAAGGGATGATTCAATATATTGTCAACTGATCAACATTAATCGGTAATGATTGGCTGACTAGAGTTTGACGTTACTGTCGTTTGACGGTGGTGATCAGTTGATCCCTTAAAGTCACACCTATAGGACAATTCCCTTAACTGATAAGTTAAATGATTGTATGTCGATACAGATTAATTAATTCCTTAAATTGAACAAACTTCATTTGTGAGTGAGAATCATATATCTTATTGTAATGTGATTAAATAAGATTCAATTTAGTAATTAATATATTACATTACTAAAATTGATTAATGTTTATGAAACATTTGAGATATGAGTAATTAGTTAGTTATAATTACAAAATGTTGTAGATTATATTAACTAGACTTAATGTGACCCATTTTATATACATGTAATTGTGAATTACTTGTTAATTTGTTAAATGTAATTTATTTGATTTAAAATGATATTTAATTAGTTAAATATGCATTTATATTTCTTATGATATGTTACTTGTCACATGTCATACCAAATTACAAATGACAAATGACAAATGACAAAGATAATATGGATGTCCATTTTAAGTGTTGGACCGGTTTTAAGGGTGATTAGTGGGGATTAATTTTGTTCTTATTTTATGCTTAAGTACATAATGATGACACTAATGGCATGCTTAATCCTAGGGTCCTACCCTAGTATTTTGGGTAAGACAAAAAGCAAAAACGAAAAGCATTTTCCCTCTCCCATGCTTCTCAAAAACCGGTCACCACCTCCCATATGAGGATATGTGATGTTCTTATTTTTATTCTTATCATATGCTTATCTCTCTAAGAGACCTTCTCACAATAAAATGGTTTTGATGCTTGAATTTGTTCTAAAAATTCTAATATTACAAAATATTACTAGTGTAGTAATAATAATATTATTAGAATAAATTTAAGGTTACTAGTAATATTATCTAGTTAATAATATTATTAGTGTTAAGTGTAAGTCCTGGGTGCAACTAAGATCGAGGAGAGTTCCTAATATGGAACTTTGGTTTTTGGAGGATCATCCTAATGTTATTGAGCTCAAGAACAAGGTTAGGAAGGTGTCCTACCTTGTGCCCAAAATTCGGTCCAACATTTTCTAAGGGTTAAACCGTTTTTATTCTTATTTCATTTATTTACATATTGCATGCTACTAGATCTATTATTCTAAATTAGTGAGTAATTTAGAAACTAATTAGAGGAGTCTAATTAGGGGTTATAGAACCTAACAATAGATTGATTAAGAAGAAACTTGTAAGTACATAATTCTTATAGTATTAGAATATTAGGTGTTTTAGTCGGATGTTATATATGTTCATAGTAATCATACATATTTTGAGAGGATATCAATGTGATGAATGAATTGTAGACAAAGCATGGAAAATTCAGTCGTCACGACGCTTGGGTGGAAGGTCACACTCCTAAGAATGGAAAGACAGAAACTGAATATGATAAGGACATCAAAGAGAAAATTTTAAGTTTGAATAAATATGTCACCCCTACCGTTGGTGGTCGGAGTTATATAATTGTGAGTTGCTTAATGGTTTATGTGTATGTAGAGGATCTGTGAGAATGAGGTACATGAAGGAAAATGGAAGCTTGATGGACGTGATGACATTTTTGCTAGGGCAATAGGCAAAGTAGAGCATCCATGTCGTGTGAGAGGGGTATCGACGCATGTTGGTATCACTAAGTATTTTGGGAAAACTACTCGAAGTGCTGATGATTCCAAGAAGGTAATCTATAAATACTATATTTGAACCAACGTAATTTATAACTATATATGCTGACATTATTTTCTACTACACAGCTACATAAAATAGCCAGGTTGATGGTGAGAGTGTTGGAAACTGGGGAAAAGCCATCAGAAAAAGAGTGGAATATGGTTCAAGAAGTCATAAAGGAAGCAGAGGAGGAGGAGAAGGAGGAGGAGGTGGATGAAGAGGAGGAAAAAGAGGTAATAATATTTATGTCTTATATATATATACAATGTGTTATATGATTTGGAAAATCAGTACGTGTTATATGGACAAGTGTGAATGTACAAAAGGAAGCCGAGGAGGACATGGCAAGGGAGAAGGAAATGGCAAAGGAGACTGAGGTGGGAGCCGAGGATCGATATCAGGCAGTTGAAGAGGAAGAGGAAGCCAGGAAGGCCGTGACACAGGAAGAGATTGAGGTAGTTGATTATCAGACGTTCTTCTCTACACCGAAAAAGGTAATAGCTTCTAGTTTATAATTATTCATCTCAGTACACGTTTTTTACTTATGAAATTTTTTAAAGGTAGTGAATGTATGTGTACTAAGTGATTAAAGCTGTCATGAAGGGCGATTTCAAGGTGGCTTGTCGTCTGTTCTATTTACAGGGGAAACAAAAAGTTGCTATTGCCAGGGGATACGTGTTCGCTTACGACCGGTTTCAACAAGTTAAGGTTCATGGTATACCCCTTCGTCATAATTGAAGTAAAGTGGAAGTGTCCCAATTATATAAAGACGAGTATGGGGAAGTAAAAGTACCATTTCCTAATGAGGAGATCACTTATTTGAAAAAAACCCTAAGCTCTTATGTGCAATGGCCTAACAACCTCATCAATGTTGTCATCCCCGAGGTACCTATACGCAGACGTTTATTATTACTTGTTCTTTAAATATATTAGGGTACAAATATTAACACTTCGTAAGTACTTTAATCTTTATATTTGCAGAAGTTAAGCAAAGCCATGGCGGCAGCTAAAGCAATTACTACTACGTTAACGGAAGTTGTTGCAGTCAAGCCTGCTTATGATTCTTATTATGAATCGTGTGAATATAAGAAAAAAATGAAAACCGCTTTGCTGATAGCTTTGCACAACCTGGTTGTAAAGAAGTCACCTAGAGGAGATGTAGTCATGGTTAACATTGAAGAGGAAATTATGGGCGCAGCTAATATAGCCGTACTGGACCCGAAGCAACTGATGGAATTTTTCGACCTTGACAATTTAGATGCTGTTCACATTTTGATTTGGATGAAGTAAGTTTTATTAATAAAACTATTTAGTCATTTCCATTTACGAATAATGATGTTTGTTTAAATTATCAATTACAATAACATTTTTCGTTCCATGTGGCGTAATAGGTACCTGAATAATCAGATCGCTGAGTGGAAGTTCCCAATTCACGCCTACGAATTCTTGAGTCCTAGGACGTTCTCTGTGCACAGAATTTCATACGAAGAACAAATCAATAGTATCGCTCGTCGGTTGATGTCGTCCAAAAAACTATGGCTTGCCCCGTACAATGAGAATATGTATGTATAGTACGTGATTATTGTAATGAATCACGGTTCTATAAATTTATTATTAACATGCTTAAATGCGTGTAAATGAATTAAGAGTTCAATGTCCCAAATTGAATAGGAAGCATTGGATGCTACTGGCAATCCAAGTGGAAACAAAAACAGTGTACTGGATTGACTCTCGCGAAGGCAAACCCTCTGACAGTTGTGTAAGGATGATAACTGAGTAAGTTTACAAACTTCAATAATGTCATTGTTATTGTATGACTTGAGCCATATATATGCTAATAATAGTGGCATGTGTGTATATTTATGAATTGGTATTTTTGAAGCAAAAAAAAGATTATGTCCACTTGGGAAATATGAAAGCAACGCTGTTCCCAATTTTATCACGCCATTAGTAAGTGTATTCTTAATAATTACTCGTATCATTTAATTAATGTTTATGCGAGAGGTTGATTATCTAATTTAGCTGATTTGTTTGTGATTTATATAATAGTCTCCTAAAGCACCAGACGACAAACAACGCGCCTTTTACGTTTGTCAGTCCATGTGGGAGGTTATCAACAGAAAATTATCTACCATTCCGATACGGGTTAGTGTGATTTAAAAATTATTTCAGATGTAAATTGAGTTCAATTCTGTATACTTCCATGTATTATATTTATTTTGATTATGTATATTTTGGATTATAGTTTCCACTAATACTCAACAAAGCCCCAGAATATTCGCCAGAGGACATCAACCAGATGAGAAATATGTGGGCCAGTTATGTTGTTTCATTAGCGGAGTCTCAATACTTTTCTCATGCTTTATGTACGAGTGTGTATATATAGATCCATTGTGTATTGATTTCTTTTGTTTTTCTGAGGAAGTTGTGTTTTGGCTGTTGATCATCCTGTTTGCACTGTTTTTAAACTGGGTTTAATTGATTGCGGGGTGTAATATTTTGATACAGGATTGAATTTTTACACTTTGTCAATTTCTTGAATGTTATTTTTCAAAGCAAAGCAAATGAAAAAATAGCATTTCAAAGAATTTGCTCCAAACGCTCTTTGAAAAATAGCATTTCAAAGAAATGCTAGAACAAGCTAAAATCATTTTTTTTAAAAAAAAATTAAAAACGATAACGGTTAAAAACAACCCGTTGCAAACAATTATTTGACAAAGGTTTTATTTAGATAAATAACCGTTGACATATTTTCCCTCCCATTCAAACCGCCAAAAATATAAGATAACGAACGATAACCGTTGTCGAGTTCAAAACTTTTACAACGGTTTATTTAAGTAGAATCGTTGTCAAAATTTCATCAATAAAAATAGATAACGGTTACATACCGTTGTCAACAGATGAATATAACAACGGTTTTGCACGCAATAAAGCCATTGTTAAATTTTGACATTCAATTAAGTAAGATAACGAAATGAACCGTTATCATATATAATATTTAACAACTGTTTTGGAACGATAAGACGTTGTCAATAGTAAACTATGACAACGGATTAGAAACCGTTCTTAAGATTTAATAACGGTTTCTTAAAAGATTATATAACGGTTCTTGATGTTATATAACGATCGCGTGTTATTTGTACAACCGTGGTATATAGTTAACAATCGTCATTGCAATAACGATCCCGTGTTTCTATTTAAAAACGGTAATTACATTATTTGACCATTATTGAATGTCTTATTTGGCATAGTGAACGTTCGATCGAATGACTTATATGAGGAAGTGTTCGATTGACCAGCTTACAGTACTCGATCAAACAGTTTGTACGAGGAAGACCTCGATCGAACACCCTACATTGTTCGATCGAGCACTGCTAAGGAAGAAGACCTCGATCGAACAGTCAACATTGTTCGATCGAGTTGTTTTGGCGAGGAAACATCTCGATCGAGTATTGTTCCTTCTCGATCGAATTTATTAGCTAAGGACAGCGTTGATTCGTCATTCACGCCCATTCCGGGTGACGATAAGAAGGTAATTGAAGACCAATCCTATCCAATTGGAGGTAATGCTATTCCTTTTATTGATCCCGATGGGGTTCCTTCTAATCCTTCCGTTAAATCATATATTGCTGTTGATTTGACACCTCCGCCCCAGTTTAGGAGCAAGTTGGAGGAATATCGTCTTGTTTCTTCCTATAAATATCTTGACCGGTTTGAAGACCCGGGAGGAGGTCTGGAGAGGGCATGGGATAAGGCCAAGAGAAGACGTGGCGTAGTTGATGCTGTAAATAGTCGCTGTTCTTCCTATGCTGTGCTGTGGCGACCAAAAGTGAAAATCATGGATGCTGAAGGGATCGCATTTAGTCAGAAGCCTTGTTATGGGTGGATGAAGAAAAGAAGGTCGAGCTGGGATTTATCGGAAACTAGCGCTGACCGGGAGGCAACCAGGATTTTCATGTTTTGTTTGGATTTCTTAGACATTCTTTTATTTAGTTTTGTGTGCTTAATAATTAGATTTCTCGACTATAGATTGCGGAACATTTTAGATTTGGTTTTGGTAGTATTTTTGAGGTGCTATTTGCGTAATTGCAGGTACACCTGCATTCTTTTCGCGAATTGAGTTGATTCGGTGCTGCTAGCTACGACCTCCCATGTTGCTGGCTGGTTTGGGGAGGTCTCTCCCTATTTCGTGCTATCCTGTGATTTTCTTGCTCTTTACCTTCTTTATTTCTTTCAGTTTTCATTTTCCCTTTCCCCATATAATTGCTGTTGCTGCTAGCTGTTGTGTACAATGAGGGCATTGTACGGTTTGGTTTGGGGTGGGTATATGCATCCATATATGTGTCTGCATATTATTTTTATTACATTTAAGTTAGCACGTTTAATTTTTGCATGCATTGTTTATTTTAATTTCAAAAATTCAAAAATCTCATAAAAATAAAAAAATTCGAAACTTCAAAAAAAGAAATCATGTTTCTTTTAACATATAGGTTGAGTTGGAACGGTAGTCTTTCAATGATGAAATTGCACTACATTTAGTCAATTTGCCTAAGCCGTGCAATTTTGGCATCTCTTAGCATAGTCATTTGCATAATCTACGAGTTTATGTTTAAATTTAGCTGAACCAATAGACTTGACATGCGATTTTGGAACCTATTTATAATTTCTAAGGATTTAGAGCCGTATAAACTGGTGACATCAATGACCAGTTTCATGTAGGATTGTGAGTAGTTACTCCTTGTATAGCATGTAATATCAAATGCATAAATATGAAATTCATTTGCTTATTGCCTGCATACACTCGGGTTAGTGGCGGTGTCACATGTAGGAGAGGTGCTTACATTCCCCTTTCTTACATTACTACCCATGAGCTCACATAGCCAAATTGACTTGTTTTGGCCCTCTTAACTACAGTCCAAATCTTAGCCTACCCTACCCTAGTCAAGCTAGTTAGTAGTTATTGCGGGTATTTTGTTTATTGTCATTTTGGTTTGCTTTGAAAAGGAAGTTGGTTGGTATGCATGAATAGGAGAAGAAGAATTGAAAAAAAAAAAAAAACACAAAAAAAAGGAAGAAAAGAAATGGAAAAAAATAAGAATTAAGTTACTCCTATGTTTTATTTTGATTTTATGAGGAGTATTTAGATGGTTTAGTGAGCTTATTGCCAATGAAGGCATTGTATTTATTCTTGAAGTTGGTTTAGAAGTGGATGCTGTAATATTGGTTTTGTCTAGGTGTCTAGCTTGGCTTTTACCTCCACATTCCCAAAACATTTTGCCCCTTCTTACCCATTACCTTACTTTCCATACTATTTTAAGCACTCGGCATGTGACAGGACCTTGTTTGGTTGGAGTGTATGTGCACGGTAGCTAGAATTGTCTATCATATTAGATTGCATTATTTCTCTCTTACATATATTTGCTTACCCTTTACTTCATTAAGAGAGAGTGAACCTTGAGAGTCCAATTTTGAAGGTCTTACAAGGTCGACGGTTCAGCTATTTTCATAAACATCTTCATAACTCGTTTGCATCTGACATTGTTGCTATATTGTTAATTTATTTCATTAAGTTGGTTTAGGTGGACGATTTGTAGCTAGCTCTGAGCTATACTTCGTTCTATTAGTTAGTTGCATTTAGTTTGCTTGGGGACAAGCAAAGGTTTTGTTTGGGGAGGTTTGATGCGTGCATTTTATATACACTTTTTGTACCGTATTTGCACGCATTTCTATGCATATTTTGTGGTATTAAGCTACAAATGTCCCCCGAATTGTCTACTTTGGTTTGTCTTGTATTATTTTCAGGTATGAACCGGAGAGGAGCATAATCAAGCTTAAAACTTGTCCCTATGCATGCATTTAGGAGATGAGATGAGCCGGAGCTCGGAAACTACTAATTTGTGTTGCGCGTAGAAGTAAGGTAGCTAGGCGAGCAAAGGAAGAACTTCATATAACCATTACCTATTTTGAAGGGCCATATCTAGTGTTATATAACAGATAATCAGGTTATTCTAATTGGAGATGAAAGCTTAACCTCTTAGCTTTCCAACGCTACAAAAATCGTTTGATTCAGACAAGTAACGAAGAAATGGCGGCCGTTTGACGTTCAGTGCGCAAAGCAGGAATTACGCGCTGAAACCACTCGATCGAGTACTTTATGTGTTTGATCGAGTACTTTATTTGATCGATTGAGTACTTCATTTAATCGATCGACTACCTTGATTCTTACTGTACTCGATCGAGTGCTTTAGTGCTCGATCGAGAGCTTTTGAGGAAAAATACTCGATCAACCAACTTTATGTTGCTCGATCGAGCGAATCCAAGTCTGACTCGCATGATTTATGTCGAGACTTATTATATTTAGCTATATTATATTATTAGAGAATAAAATCTCTTACTATATAAGAGAAAAACATTCATTAGGTTAATGGTTCGTAACTTTTCACTGCTTGAACCTCTATTACGTTGCTTTATTCTTCTCATTCCGGATCTATACTTGTAATTCTTTTCCCCTTTCTCTCCTTTCTCTTTAGTTAATTTAAACTCTAGAATTCCCTTAATTGTTTTCCTCTTTATTTCTCTTGTTAATTATCCCTCCTTACTCTCTTAACTTAATTAGTTTAATTGTTATTTCAATTTAATCATTATGTTTAGTTTAGTTATCGTTTCAATTATTGTTATTAGCATGATAATTAGTATGAGTAGCTAATCCCCTTACTAGGATTTAGGGGAATCGATGAATTGGTGATAGCTGCTAATTAGATTTGCAGATCTGTTGTCAGTATCATGTCTTTTTTGTTATAAGTAGCATTTAATGACGATTAGACGGTTAATGCACATAATGTTTCTGGTTGTTTTTGGCAAACTCTGACCTAGATCGGAAGATTAGAAGGAGTGAGACCTGCTACAATTCTTTTGGATACTCTAATTAGGGCGGAAGCTAAGTTAGTAGTATTTTAGGGTAAATAACGGACCGGAAGGACCTTTTCATTACCCCTTAGACTGATACATGTGATTGATCTGTGACCTTAGCTGCAATTATATGGCATTTGATGAACCGAGATCCTAGTCCCTTTCTCTTATCTGTTAGACTCTTTCAGTTTTCACTGTTTAGTTTAGTTATCATATCTAAACCCCCATTTGTGACACTGACAGACTTAGATTAGCAAGTAGATAACAACATAGCCTTCCTGTGGATTCGACCCCGACTTCCCTAGCTACATTAGTTAGAGACCTTTCAGGTATATCTTTTATAGGGTTGCGACAACCACCCTACGCCTCACAGCATATGATATAGTGGGGTCCTCCCTATTTGTAAATCGGTTTACCAAATCGAACTTTCTCACACCTTTTGGGGTCACTAGACGGTCAACTTCGGCTTTGGTCAAACCTAAGAGGTCCTTAAATTTATTTTAGTATCCTTGGGAGCTAGGAGGCAAGACAGGAAGGTTTTTTACATCTCACCCACCAATTGCATATATTTCTTCGGCAAAAGGGTATATTTCGTCTCCGGGAAAGGAAAATGCATGAAAAGAGGGGTTCCAATACTCAAGATAAGCATCTAGGAAAGGTTTTACTGTATTACCTTTACTTGCTTAAGACTAATGATGGATCCGATATTAAAGGCCGCCATGTCATGTTTTTCCCCATTTGAAATTTCGTTCATCCACTCCTTGAGTCGGGATTCAATAGATCCATGTTTTTGAGAAAATATTTGATGTACTTAATATACGCTACGGATATAGGGAAGAGAATTGTAGAGATTATGGTTATAAGAGCTCTCTATTTATACTATTCGGCCTTTCCTAATTTTTCTCAGGAAGAGACCTGCTCAAGAGATGACGCAGAAATTGCTGCGCCTTCTGGAAGAATCGCAGCTCTTGCTACGCCTCTTCCTCGAGGTTGTTTTCTGCAAATCAGCGTGAAGGAGTTTCTTAATTCCGTTTTAGGTATTATTTCCTATTCCAATAGGGAGTAAATTAATATTATAAGAGATTTTTGGTATCTTTACCAAGTTCTTGTCCTATCTAGCTACGGATTTCCGTTCTGAGATGGGATTCGCATTTCGAGAAATTTTTCGACGCGCGATCATTTCACACTTTGGCTGCTAGTCACACTTACCCATTTCTTTTCTTTTTTCTTTCGGGGGTAGCACTCCCCGTCACGCGTCAGGTCATCTTGTTTTCTTACTTTTCGGGAAACAGTTTACTCACTATTTCACATTTTGCCTATTTTCAGGCACTTTTTTTTTTTTTTTTTTTTTTTCCGCTTTTTTGACTTGGTCGGTTTCACATTTCGCTATCTAGGCCTTTGTTCATTTTCTAAACCATATGTATCTATTTCATTTTCAAATTGTGTATTTGATTTGTAATTACTTGTAACTATTTGTTGCGTAATTTTTATGTAAATTTCGGCGATATAACAACTAAAATATTGGCAATGCCAAACCTGTTTTTAAGCTAACCTTGAGGTAAAAATGCCAAATATACACCCAAAAGCAAAAGGCATGCAGACCTTTTATATACAACAAAACATATGTACACGAGAAGACTTGACCTCATGCCCGAAAACAAAATGTAACTAAAATGTACAAGTCAAGACTAACGACGACTACTCTCAGAGACACTCTCGATAGTCGGCGATCCTCGCCTCCAAGATGGCGATGTCATCATCTCTAACCTCAAGCTCTCTCTCCAGACAGGACGTCTCCTCTTGTAAGTGTGCCAACTCTGCCTCCAGCTCACGTTCGCGCTGTAAGTCAAAAGATAAATCAGAATGAAACGGGCTGAATGAAATACAGATTTCTATCAAATAAGAAAAGGTTCATACCTGTTCTCTAAGTCCACTAGAAAGAGCCTCCGCGGATTTCGCTCGCAGCCGGTTCGCCATCCGCCATAGCTCGACGACGCCACCTGCATTTCAAACAAATTTTGTACACGTTTACATTCAAAAGGAGGGAAACAAGCCTAAACTAGGGGCTTACCATCCTCACGATGTGTTGCCACTCGTCGAGTCCAGCCCCAGTCACCTCCTCAGGAAAGAACGGTACCTCTGTAAGCACTGTCGTACCAGCCGACCCCACATACTCAAAAGTCGCAGGGTAAGGTGGGGGCTCGACGCCCGTCACGTTGATCTCCTGCCAAGTATTAATGGTTATTAGCTTCTACCCTATCATAAATAAATGAAGAAATGGTTCAACAAATAGGCAAATGCTCACCATAATCGGCCAGTAAGCCAGCTGTCTCTGCACAAACTCCGAGTACTCCTGGTCGGGAAAAAACAGGGTGTCACCGCTCGACCCAGCGAAGTCACCCATTCTCTCAGTCTCAGAAGGCTCCCTGAACATCGTCCGCGGAGGATCTATGGGAAACATAAAGGTGTCACAGAGACATTGTCGAGGCAAGCGCTCACCCAAGTACCAAACAGGCCCCATGGGTGTCACCAAGAGTACCCTACTCGAGCTCCTAGGCCTGATTACGTCAGCCACAAAGGACCGGTGCCCTTGTGTAAGCCTCTCAGGGCCTCAGTGTCCACTAAGTAAGGGTTAGTACAAGGGATAGTTTTAAGGAAATGGTAAACGATAAGCAGAAAGTGAAAGAAGGTACTCATGAGTTTAACTTTGTAAATACCCAGTATCTGTTGAATCCCCAACAAACACCCGATGATTATCGGACTACAACATGCTTAGTAATCGGTATGTTTAATCGACAGTTTGTATAACTATACGTCGGTAAACTCAAAATGATTTCGAAAACAAAATATTTTCAAAACTTTTCAAAAGTACCTGGAGTGTTATATGCACGATGACGGGGTCTCAAGGACACTAACTAGAGTCAAAACCGACACCGGACCGAAAACCGACTCAAAATTCAAATCCCGTCTCCAACAACGAGTTAAACCGAGTTAAACACAAAAAAAAACATCACAAACCTCCCATGCTAAGTATACACAGTATATTTGATGGTCAAGTACAACAATCATGACATCCAAAACCTAGGATAGAATAAATCATGATTCCAAATGCGTGATAGTGACAAGACAGCTCGAAGAACCGCAAACAGGCTCGCGCCTCTTCGAGTAGCCTATACGGCCACGTCGCTCAAAACGCACACAACCACACAATCCTGTATAAATACCCCTCAAATTCCACCATTTGAAGGTACGCGAGCGTCCCCCCCTCTTTTCTCCCTTAAAATTCTAGACCTCGACTTCCCAAGTGTAGATACCTCATTACTACACCTCCCGCCAACCACCCAGTGATAATTGGGCCGCATGTTTGATACGCGGAACAATTTTATGATAGTCCATAAGTTCATCGACAAGTGATAGCTCAAACACTCGAGTCAACCCCTGGATCATCATCTACGCACCGATACGGTCGTTTTGACAGTAATTAGACTTCATTTGGAGTCCGGGTCAAAAACCGCTTCATTTTCGAAAAACCGTTTAAATGTCGAGTCGGAATATTCCGGAGTATTCTAGAATTCTCTAGATATTTATTCCTAATTAAAATTAATATTTTAAGTAAATATTTTCCGTATTATTGTGTTTCATGGAATAAGGAAATGTAGATCCACCGAAATTTCATAATAAAACGCGGAAATCTTTCTTGCTGAGGAGGAAACCTCTGGGGAAATGACATATCAGGTGCCGCGCCTCTACCAAGGGTCACAGTGGTTGCCGCGCCTCTTCTCCAGCCCCCTTTTCGCACTTTTCAGAATATTTCCGTGATTTGTTTCCATATCCGTGTCGTTCCTAAACTCTTCATTATGTTTAGTATAAATAGAGACCTTCGGGCTCCGTATTTGGCACGCGACTACGCGAGTGTTCCGCCCCTTCTCTCTCTCTCTCTCTCTCTCTCTCTCTCTCTCTCTCTCTCTCTCTCTCTCTCTCTCTCTCTCTCTCTCTTTGCATTCTAGACTACTCTATTGCTTTTCGACGCCTACGTGCTTGATTAATCGACCACGTAAGCTCAGATCATTCTGAGTCCCAGTCACGTTGCATAGACCGACCAATTTGACCAACTCCACTTTTAATCAACCTAATCAATTTACTAAATCCTCTAACGAGGGCACTTTCCACGCATATTCGAGTCGAGCAATCACTAAAACGATAACTTTAGTCAATCTCGTTTCGTCAAACATGTAAGTCTGAGGGTGTAAATCCCATTTTATTATTGTACTTTTATTTTGTATCAATTAATGTAGATCTATGTCAAAAGCACGTTTGAAAACCGATTTAAAATCCATCTTTTAAAACCATTTTTACGAAATAACGGAGGTCAGACGTCGAGAAGAAATGCAGCAGAAGCTGCGCCTCTTCAAAGGATCGCAGCCTTGCTGTGCCTCTTCCAGAGGTTGCTTGGTTCTCCTGCTTTTCTTCTTCTTCTTCTTCTTCTTCCTCGACTTCCTGCAAATTTTGTTTTTTCTTATTTCTTTCATTTTTTTTTGTTGTTTCAGTATACAAATCATGTTTTTTAACGATTTCCTTTTAGTTACAATGTTTATATCGTCCTTAATCCCGGGTAATTCAATACTTGCGGGTTTTCACAATTTTTATTCAAATCGATTCTTCGGGGTTTCGAATTGTTCATGTCGAGGTTCCGGAAACCTAATTTGATACATAAGTTTTCTTCCGGATTTTTATTTGTCCAGTTTCGTCTTAATCTACTCTCAAGTTTCGTTCTTCTTGTATTTCCGACACGAGTTCATCATAATCATGTAAACCGCTGTAATTTCTCGTTGTAATTCGTCTTATGACTTGCCTAGATGAATATAATTGGTTACAACTGACGTGACTCATATTTGAGCACATTTGGTCCCCGAATTAACCTCGTTCCAATGCTTTATAGCACTTATTTGGGTCATTTACTATCTTTAGTTTCCCATTTTGTACATTCTTTGAGGTTTTGTCTCCTTGGTAGGAAAGGATTGTTAACCTTGCATTTATGAGGCGAAATGGAGCTAAATGGATCGCATCTAATGACCAAGCATCAAAGAGAAAACCAACACTAGAAGCCTAAGTAGATAAATAAAGTGAAATGGGCAATGATGAAAGGATCCTTGCATCCCCAACACGATCCTTACAGATTGTTAAGGAGCTAAACTAGAGAAGCACTCTGCCCAGGGATTCGAGCGACCCGAGCACGATCCGAGTGTCCCAGAACACCAGGATCCGAGCGGCTTGATCCCAGGACGAGCGGACTGTGCAGCATGATCCGAGCGTCCCCTCCCCTGATCCGAGCGGATCCCTTCACAGAACAACCCGTGCCATAGCACGGGACGAGCGGATCGAGGCAGGACTAGAAAGGAGGATTCACGCATTTCCCTCGGGAGTAGCATTTTCTCAAGCTTTCTTAGGGTCTTAATAGTCATTTAAGCCAAACCCTAATCCTTGTACCTAATCTTTAGTATAAATACCCCTTTGTACTACCTAGATTAGCATGCTCTCTTAATCAATTCTTAATCCAATCTTAATACTCTCTTAAATTAGTCTTAATTTAGTTGTAATACATTTCTCAATATTAATCACATCTTAATCTTTCCTTAATTTCTCTATTGTTCTTCCTTTTATTTGGGTAATTAGAAGATTATTTGGGTTTATTTGGAGGATTGACAACCTTTCATCAATCATCAAGTACTTCTATTATTCTTTGCTTTATTATTTGGAATCATCTTCATAGGTATAATTCCTCTTTAACCTTGTTTAATTATTGTTAATCACTTTCATTTATTCATCATGTTTTGCTTTGTTAGTATGGTTGACAACCTTATTAGCATGCTAAACTTGATCATGAGTGAGTAGTTCTTTAGCTAGGGTTAATGGGGAATTAAGGGAAACAAATATGGGGATTGATCTAAGCTTAATCTAATATGTTTTCATAATTAGTTTGCTTGCTTGTTGTGATTTCAACCTATGCACATGTTATTTTTGATGAAATGCGAGCCTATGAATCCTTGCATTTTTTACCCATCTCTTATCTCTTCAATGAGGCTTGTAAGATATAAACCAACTCGAGCCTCATTAGACCATGCATAAAGTTGAATAGGAAGGATTAAGTCGACTTATAGGTGTTGTACAGTCTAGACGACTCGGCTCGGGACCAAAACCTTCTTAGTGATTGTAAGATATACACTAACTCGATCCCATCACGATAATAAGTGCTTACATCTAATTGAAAACATGTTTGTATGATCAACTCCCATGAATCCCCTATGAACCCATGACACCCTAGTGCCTTTAATCAATTGTTTACAACTCCCTTTTTAATTGCTTTGCTTTGCTTTGCTTTCATTACTTTACTTTCATTTTGTTGAGTAGTTTAGATTACACATCATCTCAACCCAAATTGTGACACCCTAAGACATAGCTATTTACAATTGTGAATCCTACATCAATACCCGTCCCTTGGGATCCGACCTTTACTTACCTCTTTACTAAGAGTAGTTTGTGAAGTTATAAATATTTTTTTGGTTGGTAGCTTTTGACGCTGAGTTTTAACCAGACCAAAAATGGCACCGTTGCCGGGGACGGTGTTAAATTGATTTGATTTTCATTCATTGTTTTTAGTTGTGTCTTTCTTTACCTTGGGGAAATCAAACTCCTCAAGGTTGTTCTAATTGTTTTCGAGTTGTTTGATATTTTTCATGACTAGGAGATGACAAGGTAATCCATTACCTATTGATCTTGAAATTGAAAGGACCCTAACCAACAATAGAAGAGTTGGTAAAGGAACTTCAAAAGTTGTAGGTATTGGAGAAATTGTGGACATACAACCAAATAACATTGAATTCACCAACCATTTTGCAAGAGAAGGAGAGGATAACCCAATACAAAACCCACCACAAAATCAACCCACAATGCCTAAATTTTCAGCACATTCCGTACCAACCGAGGAGAACCTACCAAATGGTACTCCTAGACCACCACATTTAACCGGTAATTTTATTGCCAAATCCGCATTCATACAATTATTTGAGAGAAGTCAATTTGGAGGGATGCCTAGTGAAGACCCTCATTCACATATGGAGACTTTTTGTGACTATTGTGATGTGATTTCTCAAACCGGAGTTACTCAAGACCAAATCCGATGGGTATTATTTCCTTTTTCTTTGATCGGTACCGCAAAGCAATGGTTGAAGAGCCTAGACAAGGCTACCCTTGGTATTTATTCATGGAAGAAGTTAGCACTTGCTTTCTACAAGAAATTCTATCCTCCGGAGAAGACCAATATGTTGAGAGCCCAAATCACCGGGTTCAAGCAAAGGGATGAAGAATCATTGTATGAAGCATGGGAGAGATTTAAGGACACTTGTCGTTCTTGTCCACATCATGGACTTAGCGAGTGGTTCGTTGTGCAACAATTTTGGAACGGTTTATATGAAGACTCCCGCAACATTCTCAATATGGGATCTAATGGGATGTTCACCGAAATTGATGACAATCAAACGTGGGCCAAAATCGAAGAGATGGCGGTTCATAATTCACAATATAGTAGGCCTCGAAAGGCCACTAGAGGAGGAAAGCATGAGGTAGATTCCATCACACAATTGGGTGCTCAACTAAGTTCTCACATTGACACCATCAACTTGAAGTTTGAGAAAGCCATGGCTAAGCTTGATGAAGCTTCCAAATCACCCAAACAACATGTTAATGCTATGGTGGCATCATCCTCAATTCCAAGTGGAGTATGTGAGAGTTGTGGAACTTTGGAACATGACCAAAGTGAATGTAGGGGAGCAAATGAACAAGTGAATGCTTTCCAAGCATACAAGAGTGGCACCCCTTATTCCAACTATTACAATGAGAATACCAAATTCCATCCAAATCTTTCATACAAGAGCAAAAATGTTCAAAACCCTCAACCAACATACACCCCATCTCCAATGAGAAATCAAGCTCAAAGACCCATTTACAACCAAAGCCAAAGTTATCAAAATCAACCTTCCTACAACCAATCCAATGACCAAGGCTTTGATGTTCAAAAAGCGGTCCTCTAAATGCAAAAGAACCAACAAGAATTTTTCACCCAAATGCAAAAAGATAGCCAAGCCAAAGATATCACCATCAACAACATACTAGCCCACACTAAGATGTTGGAAACTCAAATGTCTCAATTAGCATCTTCTAGCTCTCAAAGACAAAAGGGGAAATTACCACCTCAAGGTAAAACACCAAGACATGAAATGGTGAGTGCCATCCATTTGAGGAGTGGTACAAAAAATGAAGGGCCGAAGAGGCCAATTGATGAAGATGTTGTGAATGCTAGTGACAAGCAAAGAGTTGTGGAGAACTCTAAGGAAGAAGAAGAACCCACCACCAATGAAGTTTCAAAGAAGAAGAATAAAGAGAAGGCTAAGGAAAAAGAGCCTATTGTGATTAGACTTCCATTCCCAAGTCGCCAAGCTAAGCCTAAGTTTGATGAACAACTTGGAAAGTTCATGGAAATTGTGAAGAACTTAGAAGTCTCAATCCCATTCACGGAATTGATCAATCATGTTCCGGCCTATGCGAAATACATGAAAGACATTCTTACCAAGAAGAAATCCATCCGTAAGCTAGAGACTATTGCCTTTTCCAAAGTGAGTAGTGCTATTCTTCAAGGAAGTTCCCCTCCAAAACTCAAAGATCCGGGAAGTTTCTCTATTCAATGCACCATTGGCGATACTACAATCAACAAAGCATTATGTGACCTTGGAGCAAGTGTAAGTGTCATGCCATACTCGGTATGCAAGAGGCTAGGAATGGGAGAACACAAATGCACTAACATTACTCTTCAAATGATGGATCGATCAACAAAGATACCTTTAGGGGTATGGGAAGATGTGCCAGTAAGAATTGGCAAATTCTTCATTCCGGTAGACTTTGTCATTGTAGACATGGAGGAGGATTCTAAAATTCCTATCATTTTAGGAAGACCTTTCTTGCACACCGCGGGAGCGGTAATTGATGTGAAACATGGAGAGCTCATACTTGAAGTGGGGGATGAGACAATCACTTTCAACCTTGACAAAACAATGAGAGCTCCCCGACTACATGAGCTATGTTTCAAGATCGATCACTATAGCCGAGAAAGTGATAGAAAGAAGTTAGCATCTCAATGCAAAGATCAAGCTATCGGTAAAGAATCACCACCCATATGGAAGAAGAAAATGGATAACCCTCAAGTTGCTCTATCCGAAGAGCAAGGAAATTCCAATAATGAGAGCTTGAATAGCTCACCACCAATCATGACAAGCAATGAAGAAGGCCTCATTGGCCATGACAAAAAAGAAGGAGAGTTGCTCTTGTCAACTCATGATACCATTGGGGAACAAGCTAATGAAGTTTGTGGTCTATGGGATGCCGAATTTGAAGGATTAGTCAATCCCTACATTGGCAATGCTATAACCTTTGACCAAGGCTTTGTTGATCCTAGTCACCATCTTGACTCGGGTCACCACCATGAAGAACATAATGTGCAAAGATCTATGCAAGATCTTTACACTGAAAATGAACAAGCCTTCGACTACTTTTACAAGGTGTTTAGCAACATCAACAACACCTTGGCTTTGCCCTATTGACATCTTATTCAAGAATGAGAGTTTGGTGGAGTCCTCCCTAAACCACCATTTGTAAATATTCTAACCCTTTAACTAGCATTTTATTTCCTTTATTGCATCTTTGTCATTTTTGGATTTGCAATTTTATACTTTGATCAAGGTTTTCATCATGAGAGAAAGTGAGGGAGGTATTTTAATGTGTTTTGATGTGTAGTGTTTGATCTAGTGTGGGGATAGCAAATGCCTAGGCGAACCGAGCCTTTGTAGTACACCCACAATATTCAACAAAGGAAATGAAGAAAGGATGACTTAAGGAAAGGAGATCCCCACGGGCAGAACTGAGCTCGTGGGTGTAGAAGAGAATCCGAGCGTCCCAGGAGGGAATCCACTCGTGCTGCTGACAAACCAGGCATCCCAGAGGAGCATTTGAGCGTCCTGACCTTAGGACGCGGGTTTTGGGAATGCTGGAATTGAAGAAAGGGGTCTGTTACAAAATCTGCACAGATCATATTCAGGACGCCCATCCCAGACAAGGAGCCGCTCGTCTTGAGAACAATCCGTGCGTCCTCGCATGCTTCAAAATTATAAGTCTACGCTGTTTATAAATCCGAGCGTCCCGAACAAGATCCGAGTGTCCCCAGGAAGGAGTCTGCTCGTCTTGAGCAGGATCCGCGCGTCCCAGCACGGGTTGGAAATTCAGCAGGTACTGACTGAGGATCCGAGCGTCCCGACTTGAAGCCGCTCGTCCCCTGCTGCTACTTAACCAAAACACGGGATTCAACCCTCCTTCCCCAAATCATTTCTATCTTTTATAAACACAAACACACATCCTTTCTCCCTCAAAACCCTCATTCAAAAACACAAATTTCTCAACCAAATTCACCAAACTCAAAACAAAACTTCCTCAAATCAAGATTAAACTGCTCCTTTATCAACAAAAGACCATCCAAACATCAAAATCCTCACAAATTGAATCGATTTTCTAGGGTTTGAATACAATTTTGAAAATCCTAAAATTGATTGGGAATTGATTGAAGCTTGAGGAAACAAGGAGCAATCAAGCACAATATTGGTTTGTTGATACAAATTTGACAAGGAGAACAACATGGCAAGAACAAAAGGCGGAAAAAAGGCACCAATCATTTTACCGAGCTTGATTTTGTCTACCTTGAGTCTACCATGAATATCAATGGAAAGTTCACCAACGAATACAACATTCTTCAATTTTTACTTGATCGGTGGCTTGAAATTGATAATGGAAAAGATGGAGCGGCTTTTATTCTGAATGGAGGCTTAGTGACGAGGTTGGCCAAGCATTTTAATCTAGATTTCAACAAAGATAAAACATATAAACCGGTTAAAGGAAGCAACCTCCTTGATATGGCTACTATGATCAACAAGTTCCATTGGGTCAAGAATGACAATCTTGACAACAAGTATGAGTGGCTCATTAAAGAAGCTAAGTCGTTCATCTTACCTAAGAAAATATGCGCATCGCCGTTCATAGCCCAAACTACCTACTACCCGTCTCTAAGGAAGCCGACGTTATTATGAAACAACATAGGGAATCAAATGCCAAGCCCTCCTCCTCCTCCATTGTTACTCCACAATATCCATTTGCCTACCAAGAATTCAAACCAAGTGGCTCTAATGTCATGGTAGGCAACGACTACTTGACCCAACTATTGCAACATATGCATAAGGAAGCTCATGAAGATCGGGTCAATGCTTACCGTGCTCAATATCCGCCCCTCCTACATTTAGCTAGGCAAGGACTACTTGATCCTTCATGTCCTTTGCCTAGTTGGGCGGATAGGGAGGTATTCTTCCCAAGTGCTTCTAGAGATGCCAACATGGATAGTCGAGTTGCTCAGGGGAAGGAGTTGTTGTTGTTGAGGACGGGGAAGGTAATGACTCTTGCCAAGAAGAAGAGGAAGAAGAGCAAAGTTCAATTGATGATGAGAGTGGTGAAGCCTCCGGGTCAATGGAGGTAGATGAAGAATAAGATGATGAGGAAGTTGATGATGAAAGCGATGATAGTGATGAGGATGTCGCAATGAGCGACAATTGAGGATTGACAAGCTTTTTGGAGGATGCCATATATGCGAGGTTGACAACTTCACTTCAACCTATTCCATTGTGAGTTTCCTACACCTCCTCTAGCTTTGTTTATTTCTCTTGTTCTAAATTTTAAACTTGATCATTTGTTTTGAGTCCTAGCAACACTCAAAGGACTCCCACCTCGGTCCCATTGAGGTGTCTCATTTTGTTCCCACTTTTGAAAATCCAAAATGACAACTAGTTTCATGCATTGCATACTTGTGCATAAAATTCCCTCCTTTTGACACTAGAAATAGTGTCTTACTTGGTTTGAGGAAGTTCAAACACAAGGATTAGGAGTTAATCCAAATTAGCTCTCCAACCAATAAAATCATGCATCATATAGAGTAGAATAGATTGCATCATTTATATATATGTCATATAGTTTGCATATTAGTGTAGAAATCATGCATTTTCATTTAGCTTGCATAATTTCCTATCGTATTGGCCATTAGGGACAATGCCCATACTAGTGTGGGGATGAAAAATTCTAACTTGACTTTTAAATCAAAAATTATAAACATTGAAAAATTTGGAAAAACACAAAAACATGTTCTTTTATTTCATAAAAGCAAAAACCATAAACATTAAAAAAATTGAAAAACCAAAAACATGTTCATTTTCTTTGTAGTGTAGAATTGCATATTTTGTATATACTTGTTTGTTTGTTTGTTTGTTTGTTTATCCTCCTATTACATTGGATCGACTACGCCACATCCGAGGCATGAGGATTATGAAGACCGCATGGTATGATCTTTCCAATCTCCTTTTTCCTCTCTACGTTAATGACTATGTGGCTTTAATTTTGATTGATGCGGTATAAACCAATGTGATTTTAGGAGTTGAATTTAGTTTATATGGCATACTACTTGATTGAAGCATTTGCATTAGGTTGTATAAATGTTAGTTGCATCATAGCATGTAGTTGCATTGTAGGAAATTTTTTGTGAAAACATCTATTTGGGAAACTTGACAAGTGTATATAAGGTCCTTGTAGATGATTTTTCTTCTTAAGACTTTGCTCATTAGAATGCTTCTAAAACACCCTAGGATGTGTCATCCTAGTATCCTTTGACCCATGGATTAAGGCCTAGTGAAGAGTACCTTGTGGTGTGATAACTCCTTGGCTACCGTATATTCCAAAGTGACCCTTGAAACCATGCAACCATCCTCCACATTTATCACATTTTGTAAACAAAAGGGAATGAGCATAAAAATTTATCGATTTGAGTTCAAGCGTTGAAATGAAAATAAAAAAGTTTGCAAAATGCATCAAAGAAAAGAGGAGAAAAAATAGACTCCTATGCTTCAAATATAAGCACCCTCCTTACAAATTGGGGTTACTTTGAAAATGTTCAAAATGCAAAAAGTTGAAACTGTAAAGCATCAAATGCCAAACATCAAAAAATGGCAAAAAGAAATTGTTCTCAAAAATGTCAAACGCCACAAGAAATTGGGGGGGGGGGGGAATAACAACAACATCAAAAGCAAACTCCCATCATGAAACTCAAAATACATTGATCCCTTTTTCCATTGAACCCACTTTTATGCATGGTGGAGAGGGGACGACCCTTCTTCTTGTCTAGGCAAGAAGGGGAATTCTGTGATCTTACAGTGTTTCTAACACCATAGGGAGACTACTCTTGACGAAAGCATTTAACGATTGAGGATAAAGGTACCCTAGCTTGACACAACTTGGAGGTGATTTATTGGTATCTTCCTAGGCTTAGTAGTTTGGAGAAACCGTATCTATGATGGAGTGTGTACCTTTAGATTGCTTCCCTTCTAGATAATTTCCGCCACTTAGATGAGGAAAGTGGCTATTCATTTTTGTAGATGCATCCATTACTTGCTTTTGTGTGTTTAATGCTTGGATGTATCGCCATTTTGGCAAGCCCCACCTTGCCTTGCAAGAAGGCATCCTACCTCATGGTTGTCTCGTTGTGAGTTAAAGGGGCGGAGTGAGACCCGCTAATTATCTCATATCGGCTATATTAGTAGGCTAGTTTACATAAAGGTCCTAGTTTTAGTCACCTCTTTACTCGGGATGAGCAAAGGTTCGGTTTGGGGATGTTTGATGTGACTCATATTTGAGCACATTTAGTCCCCGAATTAACCTCGTTCCTATGCTTTATAACACTTATTTGGGTCATTTACTATCTTTAGTTTCCCATTTTGCATATTCTTTGAGGTTTTGTCTCCTTGGTAGGAAAGGATTGCTAACCTTGCATTTATGAGGCGAAATGGAGCTAAATGGATTGCATCTAATGACCAAGCATCAAAGATAAGACAAACACTAGAAGCGTAAGTAGATAAATAAAGAGAAATGGGCAATGATGAAAGGATCCTTGCATTCCCAACACGATCCTTGCGGATTGTTAAGGAGCTAAATAAGAGAAGCACTCTGCCCAGGGATCCGAGCGGCCCGAGCATGATCTGAGCATCCCAGAACACCAGGATCCGAGCGGCTTGATCCCAGGACGAGCGGACCGTGAAGCATGATCCGAGCATCCCCTCCCCTGATCCGAGCGGATCCCTTCACAGAACAGCTCATGTCACAGCACGGGACGAGCGGATCGATGTAGGACTAGCAAGGAGGATCCGCGCATTTTCCTCGGGAGTAGCATTTCCTCAAGCTTTCTTAGGGTCTTAATAGTCATTTAAGCCCTTAGTAACCCTAATACTTGTACCTAATCTTTAGTATAAATACTCCTTTGTACTACCTAAATTAGCATGCTCTCTTAATCAATTCTTAATCCAATCTTAATACTCTCTTAAATTAGTCTTAATTTAGTTGTAATACATTTCTCAATATTAATCACATCTTAATATTTCCTTAATTTCTCTATTGTTATTCCTTTTATTTGGGTAATTAGAAGATTATTTGGGTTTATTTGGAGGATTGAAAACCTTCCGTCAATCATCAAGTACTTCTATTATTCTTTGCTTTATTATTTGGAATCATCTTTATAGGTATAATTACTCTTTACCCTTGTTTAATTATTGTTAATCACTTTCATTTATTCATCATGTTTTGCTTTGTTAGTATGATTGAGAATCTTATTAGCATGCTAAACTTGATCATGAGTGAGTAGTTCTTTAGCAAGGGTTAATGGGGAATTAAGGGAAACAAACATGGGGATTGATCTATGCTTAATCTAATATGTTTTCATAATTAATTTGCTTGCTTGTTGTGATTTCAACTTATGCACATGTTATGTTTGATGAAATGCGAGCCTATGAATCCTTGCATTTTTTACCCATCTCTTATCTCTTCAATGCTGCTTGTAAGATATAAACCAACTCGAGCCTCATTAGACCATGCATAAAGTTGAATATGAAGGATTAAGTCGACCTGTAGGTGTTGTACAGTCTAGACGACTCGGCTCCGAGACCCAAACTTTCTTAGGGATTGTAAGATATACACTAACTCGATCCCATCACGACAATAAGTGCTTGCATCTAATTTAGAACATGTTTGTATGATCAACTCCCATGAATCCCCTATGAACCCATGACACCCTAGTGCCTTTAATCAATTGTTTACAACTCCCTTTTTAATTGCTTTGCTTTGCTTTCATTACTTTACTTTCATTTTGTTGATTAGTTTAGATTACACATCAGCTCAACCCAAATTGTGACACCCTAAGGCATAGCTATTTACAATTGAGAATCCTACATCAATACCCGTCCCTTGGGATCCGACCTTTACTTACCTCTTTACTAACAGTAGTTTGTGAAGTTATAAATATTGCTTTGGTTGGTAACTTTTGACGACGAGTTTTAACCGGACCAACAACACTTCAACTCGAGTCTAATATAGATAATCCATCTTAAATCTACCAATAAACAATAACGATGTTGCGATTCTGAGTTCACAGCCAGAAACCAGCTCAAGAACAGACGCATGAAGTGTTGCGCCTCTTCCAGAGGACGCAACAGCTGCTGCGTCTGTTCTGGGTTGGTGTCTGCCTCTGAACTCTTTCTCGTTTTTACGCAGCTCTTAATTACGGTTTAAATCAACTATTATTCGTATTATCACCTCTAATCTGACGTATTTTCATATTTTAATTCTACTTTTATTTTCCTTTTATTTTCTTCTTCGAAATCCCGTGTCTTTGAGCGTGCTTTTGACGTAGATCAAATAAACTTCGTAAAGCTTATAATTTTAATTATTGTAATTCATTTATCGTAATTATTATTATGTATGATTTAATTTTATGGCATCCATATGTAATTAATTTAATTTCCAACTTCGACCAAATTGTTTGCTAAAACACGTGTTAACCGACATAGTCTAATTTCACATGCTAGGATTAATCTATGTTTGTTGCATTACATGCATTACATCGACGACATATGAAATATGAACAATTTCCCTAATCTTTAGTAGAGGCCGCTATCAACGGGGGCGGAATTAGGTGTTCGAATTAAAGAGCTTCCTAATACGTACCCTCAACCCTTGCTCTAGTTATCTCTGGATATCCGTGTCCATTGGCATCTCGAGAGTCATTATAGACATAGAATGCTAAGGGTAACGAGTTCTTAGTGTTCATGTCATTACTTTGTGTCTTGACATGACACGAGGTATTCGAACGGTTTCCAATTTTTCCACAATAAATTGGTTGGGATTCCAGAAATGCAGGCTTATTCAATATTTCACCGGTTTTAATGCCTCACAAATCAGTAACGGCCCATGACGCGCTTTGGCAAACCAAGGTTCCGTGGGAGAAATGTCGCCGCCTAGAAATCAATGTGTGGGTGTGCGCGGCGCGGGTGGCCCATATCCACAGTTTGGCGACTTCGCTGGGGATGATACACTTACGTGTTACCCAGGGTGAAACTTGAAGAAGGTTAGGGAATAGCGTATACGAGACAGTTGTCGATTTTCATTACTCGAGCTTCTTAGGTAGTTTCATTTGGTCTTAATAGGCCCAAAACCAACCCATTCGACCAATCGTCCCGTCCGGACGGTCCAAATTCCTATTTGGGCCTAAAGATGGATATCGATTGACGTCAACCATACTGCGATACATACTCATGTTTGTATCAGGAGCTTTCACTACACGAGGAAATGGACTAGGAACTGAACTTACTCATGTTTGGCACGGACCTCTCCACAGACCAGGGTTTGATTGCTTGGTATGGCAACCCACCTTTCTAAGCCAAAACCCTTTAAATGCACTCAACATACCGTTATAATGCCCATATGTATGTTTGTATCATATACGTGATCACCATTTGTAAACAAAGTTATGACGAAATTTTGTAAAATAAAATCCATTTCAAAATGTAAACATTTTCAAAAACTGCCTAAAACAGCGCAAAATAAGCCGAAACTCTGTCCAAATGTTGACTCAAACTTCGGGCCTCAAACCCATTTCAAAACTCACTTTGAGTCAGCACTCCTACAACTACACTACAGTTGTCTAGGACAAACATTTCAAAATTTGTCATTTTCAAATTCCATTTGACACAGTGGCACACACCCACTTCACGAGTCATGTCCTTTTCTAAGTAAGTGTGCGAAAATGGCCGATCGTGTTTTGCTTCATCGTCGATCTCTTATGCTCAGCCCAAAATGGTGGGAACTAGTTAAGGAAGCATTAATGGTCGATCCGAACAACCCGCAAATGGTAATGATCAAATCCTAACTGCTCTCCTTCGTCTCCAGACAAGCCAAGACCAAGCTTATGATCGCCTTAACGTTATCGAAGGCTGTATTGTCGCTGTAGAAGCTAGACTTCCTCCTGAAAGAGGGTCCCATTCCCGACGTGCTCATGCACGATAATCCTCCACCCTTCGAACAACCAAAAGTCAATCTTCCACCAGGTCCCACTGAAGCTGAAAAGCGACTCCAGTATTTGGAGGAGCAACTAATGTATCTCAAGGGAGATGATATCTACAGGGAAAACAGTCGCAAATTTGAGGCACTAAATGCTCAACTACCAACTAACTTCAACATGACTGACATGCCGGAGTTTAAGGGGCACAAAAATCCTTTGAACCATATTCGTGTATCCAAAGATTATATGTCTATCAAAGGCATCAACCCAGAGATGTTCTTAAGGATCTTTCCTTCATCTCTTGATACTATTCCTAAACAATGGTTCTACTCCTTGGATCATAAGAAAATTGCTACTTGGGACGATGCTGCAATTGAGTTCACCAAACAATACGCAGATAATGTTGAAATTCAAGTCAATATGCGCACTCTAGAGGTTCTTACCCAAAATGAGAAAGAAGGTTTCACCGACTTCCTAAGTAGGTGGATAAAGACTAGCACGCAACCTAAGTAGGTGGAAAAAGACTAGCACGCAACTCGTCGAACGCCCAGACGAAGCTACTCTTGTTGAAAAGTTCGTGGACAATTTAAGGCCAATTTATGCAAACCATCTAAGGTACCAAAACATAAAGTCTTTCAAAGACTTAACTGTGCTAGGAACAAGAATTAAAGACGACATCCGTAAAGGACTCTTGTCCAAAACGGCAGGTCGCGGATATCAAGGCACAATGAGTCGTTTTTATGGCTCCACTAGCAAGATCGATGAGGTCAACCTTGTCGAATCGTTCACTAAGAAGAATAACCCGCAGAGGAAGTTCACCAACGTTGGTGACTCGTACTCCAATGCTCTAAAAGACTGGTGAAGCAAGGCAAACTCCAACCCATAGGACCTACACCTGACCCAGAAAAGAAGTCTAGGTTCTGGGATGAGAACGCCTACTGCGAGTACTATAGAGGCGAAGGGCATGATACAGATAATTGTTTCAAATTGAAGCATGCCATTCAGGATATGATTGAAGATGGGCGCTTGCCTATACCTCCTGCAAGCAAGCCTAACAATACTCAGAATCCTCTTGGAATTCTGATGATCACGGATGAGGAATCCACCTTGGATTGTTCACACCTCATTTCTCCAGCTGAAGATGAGGTCAATGCACTAGAAAATGAGGAGAGTTATTCCACCATCTCCCCTACTATCGCTGATTTTGTCGCATGGGCAAAGGGTGTAAGTAGACAAGTTTCAGAGCTAGAAGCTACAATGGCATCCCTACGCAATCCAAGCACTATACCTAGGGGAAACATACCAGTGATTCTTATCTCAAGGATCCACAATGCAAGAAGTGATCGCAGTAACCGACAATCTAGTCGAGCAAATAATCAACCTAGAGGCTAAAATCATAAGCTTGAGAGAGCTCAATATCGTCAATGGAATATGGGCGGATGACGATGAAGATGTTTACCTCAAAGAACATCCTTTAGTTAAAGCTAGTGAAGATCAAGATGTGGACCACCTTACTCGCTCGGGACGTCCATATCAAAATGTCACTCAAGGACAAACGACTGGTCCAGTTGCTAATAGTCCAACTACTAATACTAATGTCATCACACCAAATGATGGCGAAGATACATCTGCTGACCATTTATTGACCATTTATTGAAGCAATTTCTTTATGGCAAAAGACCACACGGCGTTAACCTCTTCCAGACTCGACTCAAGCTAACTAGTGGATGAGGACTTCCTCCCTTTGGCGTCACTCATAACCTCGCTCTATACATCACAATTCATTTCCTCAATGTTATACCACTAAAGACAAAGATACAAGTTAGGCATTTATGTCTAAACCAAGGCGTTGAACGATGGAACGCAACGTAAAGTAGTGGGGCTAATTAATCTTACAGCTTTGGGCCAATTGAGCGAAAGGTTAATTTTCGACATCGAGGCATCTTTCAATATACTTCTAGGTAGGCCCTGGATTCACGTTTCCAAAGCAGTGACGTTCACCTTATACCAAAGATCAAGATCCCTCTAGAAGACAAGGTAGTGACGATCACTTCGTCACCTATCAAGGCCGTAATAGAGAAAGTTTTAAGGAACCAAATAGTTACAGATCCAGTGTACGAGCTTGGAGGGTTTCAAATCATAAACCTTATAGAGAGTAAGCCGGCTCCCTTGTACTTCAACCCATACTCGAACTTAGTGGTCAACCACATACTGAAATCCCAGGGCTATTTCACAGAATGCCACTAAACCCTATCATAGAGAGTACCTTTGCACCTTTTAAGGAAGGATACCACTCAAAAGATACCATGCTTGGCTAGCCGAAACCCTTGAAATGCTTAAAAAAATCGCAAAAGTAAGGGAGTCCAAATGCAACCCCACTAAATGACTTTGGTGGGTGAATGTGAATATTTTCATGGATTTCCCGAACCTTGGAGGTCAAGGTTATTCAACTAAGGACAACTTCCAAGTTAGGCATTCCTCCGAAAATGGCTCCTACCGTCAAAACTCGAGGATCGATTCATCAAGGCAAAGACATGATGAGATCATTACCATGATACTTCAAGACGACCATTTCAACCCTACAACACTCCGATCACGATCGAAATCAAAGAAAAGATGGAGAAAGTCGATAAAGTGGACCAACAATCAAGGAAAACTCTTCAAGGTCACTACTAGAGAAGAAGAGATATTCAAATGAGAACCCGAAGACAATGAATTTGAGTTAGAGTCGAAATCAGAGTCGGTGTCGGAACCTCGGTCACTAGAGTCTCCTCCCGTCGTTACTCCCCACCTTTTGTATCGCCATAATAAGAATTTGGGAATGTCCCAAAGAATCGTCCCTTTACCACCACCGATGGAACGCAGATGGCTTCTTTGTTTAAGCTATTTTCAAACATTAATATGAATAAATCGAGTGTGTTATTCTGAATGCAATTAATCTTCGATGATAATGAGGATGATCCCGACCTGCACTCAATCGAATTACCTCCCTATATAATTAAAGAAATACTAGAAGAGGGGGAAGGGGCACCAATTATAGAAAACATCGAACCTATCAACGTAGGAACGAAATTAGAACCCCAAGAACTTAGGATTGGGACGACCCTAAACCCAACTGAAAGGGCAAGTTTCATCAACGTCCTACACGAGTACAAATACATCTTCGCTTGGTCTTACAAGGACATGCTAGGGATCGATGGATATTGCAGAACATTGCATTCCAATTAAGCCTCGGTTTCAAACCTCAGAAATGAAACTTCGATGAGCAAAGATTAAAGAAGAAGTCTTTCAAGGCCGGATTCATCAAAGTTTCTTCTAGGGTAGGCCCGAATCCGGGTTTGTGTTGATTTCGAGACTTGAACAAATCAAGTCCTAAAGACGCTTCCCTCTACCACACATCGATATATTAGTAGATTCCTTCATACGCTTCCAAATCAAAATGGCCAAAGAAGATATTGTGGACGTTCACATTTGTGGAGTCGCCACCAATTTATTGTGGAAAATTGGAAACTTATGACATAGACACTAAGAACTCGTTACCAGAATGACTCCAATGAACCGGATGTTCTCGGAGATCCGGAGTAAGGGGTAAGGGTACATATTAGGAAGCTCTTTTGATCGAACACCTAATCCCGCCCGCCTCGATAGCGGCCTCTACTAATTATTAGGGAAGTTATCTAAACTCGATATGTTGAAGGTTATATGCATGATATGCAACATCCAATAGATTAATCCTAGCATGTGAATTTAGACTAAGTCGGTCGCCACGTAATTTAACGTGCATTAAAGTTTTTAGGTTAATTGGAAGAGCATATAAACAATATGATAATAAAGAAATACAAGAAAATACAATAAAGAAAATTACAATAATTACAACGTGTTGATTGATTTACGTCGAAAATACACTTAAAACGGATGGTTTTAGAAAAGAAAGGGAAAATAAATTAACGAATGCAGTTATTAGGAGGGTTTCAAATCATAAACCTTATAGAGAGGGTATTCGCTCATTATGGCAAACGAGGTCTTGATAAATTTATTGTGATTTAAACGATCGATTATTGATATTTGACTCGGATAGAAATGGTTTAACGTAGTTTGCTCGGTCAAAAAATAAAAGGGTCCAAATGTAGAATAAACATCAAATGGACCAAATATATGATATATGGTGTTGAGGAAGAGGCGCACCAAAGATGGGCCGATAAATAACGAACTTATAAAGAATTTAAAGAAAATTGACTTGGAGAGGAACGGAGAAGAGAGCGCGCAAAGAAGAAGGTGCGTCTCTTGGAAGAGGCGCAACACCTCCCTTGCGAGGCGCGATTCTTGCGCCCTTTCTCTGTTTGTGTCCCTGATTTTGAATATACGAGTAAAAATGATTACGATAAACATCGTGTTTTATTCATAATTTTCGAAACATAAATCATCAAATACTCTCTAAAATTCCAACCATTTCTCGCCAAAATTTGATCCAAATCCTGCATTTGCCATGACTAATCGAGGTATCTGTATTATTTTTGCATTAATCTTCTGCATTTGAACAATTTGGACCGACAAATTAGGGTTTCCAACCCTAAAAAATGTCTAAAATTTGGGTCTTTTTCCCCAAACGTAAATGGATAATTGGCAGTATAAGGGTCATAACCATGTGTTCATTTCGAATTTTCATTGCGTTTTGAGCGTTTGAGTGAAATTTTACACAAGTGTGAGCTTTCACTTGTCTCACGGTCAAAATCGAACCCAATCATCACCCGAGTGTAAATTGCTTCGAAAATAGCCTTAGGATTGCCCATTTGTGATGAAACTTGATATTCGAAATCCTTGTATGATGGGTAAACTTTCTACCATTTCGGATTTTTTATTTGTGACGGTTTTTTTAGGACACTTTTCTAGGGCATAATCACCGTTATAATGAAATGCTATCGAAATTCCGACTCGAACCCACGGCTAGGCTTCAATTTAGACTTGACTTGATCCATATTACCACATGAGAGGTCGGGTTTTTGGGAAAATGACCAAAGATGGCGAGAAAAGAGTGATTTTGGAGCTTTGAAGGCTCGAAAATAATTTTCGAAACATCCTCCCTAATTAAATACTCTCTAATTCCAACCATTTCTCGTCGTCACTTGACGCGAGCCCTAATTTACATTAATTTTTTGCAATTTGGTCTAAAATTTGGGTCTTTTTCCCCCAACGTGATGGATAATTGAGGCTTCTTCACGTCGGGAGAGGTCCCATGGACGTGGACATTTGTTCTCAACCCTTCTCATACGCTCGAGGAGGCGTTAGAGAAGGCTTTTCTTGACTTGATCCATATTACCACATGAGAGTGGCGGATTTTGGAGCTTTGAGGACGAGGTCGTCGAGAAGGAGGCTGTTGAGGAGGAGGCTGATGTTGGATGAGGCGGTCATCAGCTGAGGGGAGCACCCGAGTGGGCTGAGAAATGGGATAGCCGACATCTCATCTGGGCAGCGGAGAGTCACTTGTACTACAGGACGGTGAAGAGCTTGGTAAATCGAATTCACCATTCTTTCATTCACCTTCTTTTATTTTCATTTGCTATCCCTCTCCTCTTTCATTCGAGCTAAAGATAGCTCTCGCTTTGAATCAAAATAGGAGGCCGGGAACATCAGGTCTTTCTCGAGTTACACTACGATGATGGAGGCTTACGGGAGTCTGTCGGCGGAGGAGCAGACCATCATCAAGCGGAGAGCGTTTGGTGCTTTGGTACGAGCGTGGAGGGATATCAAGGGAAGGAAGATTCGGGCTAACCTTTGCCTGATTTAAGCTTTCCTTGATCGGTTATGGGACACGACCTCGACCTTTCACATGCCTTTTGGCGAGGTTGGGGTCAAGTTGGAGGATTACGGCATGATTTCTGGCTTGCCGTGCGGGATTGAGGCTGTGGTGTGGCCGGAGAAAGCCATGAGAGTGGACTCGACTGAGGCTAGGAGTTTGATCGGTTGGAACCTGGCGGCGAAAGCTGCTGCGGTTCCCGGGTTGGTGCCGAGTTCCTACGTCAGGGACTACTTTGCTGGCAAGGTCCCGATGGTGGTGACGATCGATGGGAGGGAGACTCCTCCTCCTCCCTGTACTGCGGAGCAGAGAGCTCGTTTGTGTCTCTTGTGGTCCTTGTCTTCGCTCTACCTCGGAGACAAGGGAGAGAGGCTGTCGACGAAGCTTCTTCCCTTCCTTTCTGACCCGAGTGGCCTAGGTCGTTGGGACTGGGTCACTGCTGGCTTTGTAGTCCTCATTCGCTATATGAGGGCCATGGTTCGTCCGGAGCTGGTGGAGAAGAGGACTTCTTCTGCCACTGTTGGTCCTGGACTGCTACTGGAGGTATGAACCTTCATTTCGTATCATTTCCTTTTCTTATCAAATCACGAAAGATCGTTATTGATTATCTTGTTTGCAGGCGTGGGTTTACTCATACTTTATGGGCTTCGCGCCCAAGAGGACGGAGCCAGGAGAGAGAGCCTATCCCTTCGTGAGGGATTGGGTGATGTATCGCAAGAAGAGTCAACGTTCTTCTCACGACGTCTGTCGACGGGACGTGAATGCCCTGCAGCTGAGTGGCGTGAGTATCACTTTCCTTTATTTGCTTTCTCATCGCTTCCTTTTAGAACTGATCATAAGAATGACCTCTTGTTTGCTTATCTTAGTGGGTGCCTAGGCCTTGGGCGGACTACACTGGCGTCTCTCCTTTTGTAGCTGGTCGGACTCTCTTGGGAGGTTTAGTTTTCGGTACTTGTCGTTAGGAGCACCTAGACCAAAACAATATTTATAACTCCACAAACAACTCTACAATTAGTAAAGAGGCAAGTAAAAGTCGGATCCCAAGGGACGGGTATTGAAGTGAGATTTTCAATTCCAACTAGCAGTGTCTAGGGGTGTCACAATTTGGGGTTGGAATAGAAGATCACTAAACTAAATAGCAATGAAAGTAAACAAGCAAGATGATTAAAAAGGGATGTAAACAATTGATAAAAGGCACTAGGGTATCATGGGGTCATAGGGGATTCATGGGAATTGATCATACAAACATATTCTCAAATTATAAGCAAGCAATTATTGTTGTGATGGATCGAGTTGGTTTATAT
Source organism: Silene latifolia (assembly GCF_048544455.1). NCBI lineage: Eukaryota > Viridiplantae > Streptophyta > Magnoliopsida > Caryophyllales > Caryophyllaceae > Silene > Silene latifolia. The sequence goes on along the minus strand of NC_133533.1, from coordinate 63,497,982 downwards.
CTTACAATCCTAGGAAAGTTTGGGTCCCGGAGCCGAATCGATTAGATTGTAAAACACCTACAAGTCGACTTAATCTTCCCTACTCAACTATATGCATGGTCTAATGAGACTCGAGTTGGTTTATGTCTTACAAGTCTCATTGAAAAGATAGGTGATGGGTAAAAAATGCAAGGATTCATAGGCTCGCATTTCATCAAACATAACATGTGCATAAATTGAGATCACAATAAGAAAGAAAATAAACTATGAAAACATATTAATTTAAGCATGAATCATCCCTCATGTTGGTTTCCCCTAATTACCCATTAACCCTAGTTAAGAAAACTACTCACTCATTATCATGTTGAACATGCTAGCAAGGTTGTCAATCATACCAACAAAGTAAAACATGATGAATAAATCAAGATGATTAACAATAATTAAAAAGGGATTAAGAGAATTATATCTACTAATGATTCCAATAATAAAGCAAAGAATAATAGAAGTACTTGATGATTGATTGGAAGGTTGTCAATCTCCCAATAATAACCCAAATAATCTTCAATTACCCAAAATGAAAGATGAACAAAAGAAAGATTAAGGAAATGAGATTTGTATTAAGACTTGATTAAAAATTGATTACAAGATTAAAGAGAGATTAGATTGATATAAACTACACTAGAGATTGCTAAGAAGAACATGATTATCTAATTAGACTAATGGGGTATTTATAGTGGGGATTAGGTACAAAAATTAGGGTTTACTAAGGGCTTAAATGACGATTAAGTCCTTGAGGAATCGCTCCTCTCAGAAAAATATGCGAGTCTCCTTTTTGCTAGTCTTTCCCGAGGTATGCGCGTCCTTCATAGAACAAGTAGAAGACTAAATAGCTGTTACACAATCCGAGCGTCCAGGATACGGGAGGAGCGGATTATGGGTCTTTTGGACGAGCGGATTTGTGGGGTGGACGGGCGGATTGTGGTGGGTTTGGACGAGTGTCCCTCTGAGGAAGACGCTCGGATTCCTGGTCTTGGACGGGCGGATTGTTGAACAGCTTCTTCCTTTCTTCTTTTCTTCCTTTTTCTTCATACAATCCTTGAGGATTTCCTCGGGGATGCAAGGATATTTTCTCATCATTGCCCATCTACTATAGTATGTACAAAGGCCTTCTAGTCTTGTATTCTCTTTGATGCTTGGTCATTGAATTCAATCAATTTAGCTCCATTTTGCCATGAAAATGCAAGGTTTGCACTCCTTTTCTACCAAGGGATAAAAACCTCAAATAATATGCAAAATAAAGGACTAAAGACAATAAATGACCCAAATATGCACTAAAAAGCATGGGAACAAGGCTAATTCGGGGACTAAATATGCTCAAATAATGGTCACATCAGTAGCTGAGGTCCTTCGACCTAGGAGATCGAGCTGGTTGCTGCTGAGGATGTCTATGGGTCCCGTGTGGTACTTGGATGAGAGTTTGGCTCGCCAGTGCTCTCGAGATGCCTTCACGGTCCCCATCAGCCCTCCTTGGACGATGTTCATGGAGCCTTCTGATGCTGAGAGGGAGGCTGACTTGGCAGACGTCGGTGGCGACGCCCTCCTTCTTCCTGGCGAGGACTACTCGAAGTTCCTCTACCGGAGGTTTTCGTACTGGCCGGTCATGGTAAGTACTTCATTTTTCTTTCGATTGGTTTGGAAACATGATGAATGATCATCGATTAATGATAACCATTTGAATTTTGCAGGAGGTTGAGGCGGCGGACGTCGAGCCCCCAGCGTACCCAGACACCCTCGAGTATACTGATGCGGCGGGGATGACGACGATCTCCGAGCTTCGCGACTTTGGCGAGGCGGTGACAGATGCTGGCCTGAACGATTGGCAGCATTTGATTCGGAGGGTAAGTTCCCCAACTTAATTAGTCTTTTGTATAAGAATACATTTGTTTAACTTTGTCAAATCATTGAGAATCCTTGTTTATTGAAATGCAGGTAGCGCCATCTCGATTCGTGGCTTTGTGGAGGGTAGCCAACCGGCTACGGGCTACTGTCGCCGAGGCACTTGCTGGCGGTCGAGGACGTCAGGTATGAATCCGTTTACTTCGTTTTCTAACTTTCTTTATGTTTGAAATTATTGACATGAGCCAATTCTTGTCATTTGCAGAGGGAGCGTGACTTGGAGCGAGAGCTAGCGCAGTCCCGAGAGGAGACAGCTCGCCTGCTGAGGGAGCTAGAGGTCCGCGACGCCGAGATCGCTGCTCTCGAGGCGAGAGTTACAGAGTTGGGCGGCGACCAACAATAGTTCGTTTGTTTTCCTATTGTTTTTGTTGTTGGTTGTACTGCATACACTTTTGTACATTTTTAGGACCTTTATTTTGGACTTTCGGACTTTGTTTCGGGCACGAGCCCCCAGTTTGGTGTACATCTTTCTCTTTGGTTTTATATATGACGGCCTAAGTGCCTTTGCTGCTGGGTTGTCTTGTTTGTACCTGCAGGTTAGCTTTGAACAGGTTTGGTAGATGACGGTTTATGTCGTCATACTGCCGAAATTTACATAGAAATTGCACATAAAACACATATTTGTACACATGGCCTAAATTAGCGCAGGACAAGGACTAAAAAAAATGCAAGAAATTTACCGAACATGACCGGACGGTAAGGAGGGTTACCCCCTAAGAAAAAATGAAAATGAAAACATATAAGTTTGAAATGTGATAAGAAACGGGAGTAAAATGATTCCCCAAAAAAGAAAATTAAAAAGAAATGGATAAGTTTGAAAAAATAAATAATTAAATTGGTGAAATGATTCCCCAAAAAAAGAAAATTAAAAAGAAATGGATAAGTGTGCTGAATTGCGAAAATGCCGATCTCGCCTCGAAATACGTGCCCGTTGAATTAGGAAACTCGAAATACGGTAATTGGACGGAAATACCAAAAATAATAACCCATACGAATAGGAAATTATGCTTTAAGGAATTAGGAAAGATCCAACGCGAAAAATCACAGAAATACAGTTGAGGAAGAGGTGTAGCATGAGCTGCGTCCCTTTGAAGAGGCGCAGCAGGTGCTGCGCCCTTTCCCCAGTGTGTCCGTCCTGAGAGATTTTAGGAAACAGCTTTTAGCATAAATATAGACGTCGATGGAGGTTTTATTCACATAATTATTCCGTCTTTCTTCCGTCTTTTACATAAAAACTCTCTAATTAATCATACATCATGAATACTTTAGAAATCCGTCTCAAAGAATGGACCAACGAATTTTCAAATGTGGAGAAACACGATCTGGATGCCTACAACTTTGGATCGATTTTGAGCTTGAAGCTAATTAAGGTCGTCAAACCTTTCTTGGATGCTTGTCTTGAGTATTGGGACCCGAACTTCCTCGTGTTTGCCTTCCCTGGAGGTGATATCTGTCCGTTTCCTGAAGAAATTGCTGCAATTGGTGGTTGGGACCCAGTACATATGCCTGCTATTCCCTCTACTTCTCAAGGATATAAGAATAAATTTAGGGATTTGCTTGGATTGACAAGAGCTGAGGTTGATCGTCTTGTGACCTCAAAAGGAGTCCGAATGCTTGATTTTATCGATCGATTCATAAATAGGGCAGACCCTTCTATCTCCTATGTGGCGAGGCGTAGGGCATTTGGGATTTGCCTATTGCATGGTTATGTCCTTCAAGGGCATGTTGATGAGGATATGAGAGGTGATCCTCGCTATTTGAGCCTAGTTGAGCAGATGGAGCTGCGCAGGAGCCCAGCTTGCCTATGTTTAGGAGAGATCCTATTAGGGTTAGATAACAGGAAAGCCAACCGCGACCTTCCTTATTTAGAAAGTCCCATCATCTTGCAGGTAAAAGAATACAACTTTTTTTTTCTTTTTTTTTTTTGTTTTTGTGTGTTGGATACTAATACCTGCTTTGGTAGGTTTGGTTTATGGAGCGTCTGTGACTGATCAGCCCCTAGTTAATGTTCCTGCTTATCATGCTCGCTCAATTGCAATGAGGACCAGGCTTTACATGGTGGATTTTACTAGGGTTTGCAACTACTGGGAGAATAAGTTGAAGAACGGGGATGGACCCCTGATTAGATGGATTGTACCATGGTGTCATATTAAGTCTGTTACTGGAGTATCGTCTCTGGATCCTACCCGATCGGTGCGTATTCCTGGTTTGGAATTCATGATATGCATCTTCCCTGAGAGGCTGATGAGGCAGGTTGGATTGAAGCAGATGATTCCGAAACTTGACACTGTTCCCCAGACTGCCATGGCGCTTACTACTGAGAGTCGAAGAGAGTGGGCCATCAAATGGGCTCAAAGAAACATGTTGTTCCTAAATTCTTCTGTTAGCGCATTATGGGTATCAGATTCCTACTTGCAGTGGAGGAAGGCTACTACTCCCGAGGAGCGCGAGAGACTAAGGAAGCGCGAGCTTGTTGACTACAAGGTTCGTGACATAGAGAAGGAGAAAGAGAAGCACTTGACCGAGGGAGAGGAAGAAGCCGGATTTCGAGTTGTTCATCCGTCGAAGAAACCGAAGACCTCTCCTGTCGTCGAGAAGGTGGTTGTAAGAATTATAAGGCTAGACCACGAGAGAGGCCATTGGTGATTAGATCTGAGATAGCGCTTGAGTGCCCGGCTCGTGGTCGAGATAGGAAATATGACAAGAATGACAAAGGCAAAGGGAAAATGGAAGAATAGCCTAATTCTTAGTACTATTTATTATTATTATTATTGTTTGTAATAAAAATGGTGGGGTTTTTAGAATCCTAGCCTATTTATTTTAGCATTATTTTTATTATGTGGCATACTATTATTATTATGGAAGGAAATAAATAAAAGGTTAATTGGTTATGCAACCGTTGTGATTTTCATTTATTATTCTTGTCGAATTCCAAATGCATATGCAAATGTCCTACTATTTACATTTAAAATAATAGTGGGTTGTATCCAGTGAAGGATTGCCTACGTATTCATTTTAAAAAATAAAATCAAACCCTTGCGCGTAGTTCAAGTAAATGTAAAAGAATAATTGTTCTAAGCAAGAGCTTGTAATGAACTTAGAAAATAAGCATGAGCTTTACTTACTCCTAAAGCACAATTCAGTTTATTTGATGATATGAGGATGACAATTTGTCAAAATGCAAGAGCAAAGTGACATAAAATTTATTTCAGCTGGCCAGGGGCTATTTTTTATTCCGTTTCACAGGAGCGACACGTGGTGTTACGCGAGGCGCGTTTCTGTTCCTATTCTAGGCGTAGTAACGTTTTAGTTGGTCGAGGTTAGTTGGGTTGGCAAATTCATTCCCATCTAGGTCTGTGATTCTAACCGCACCCCCCGGGAGTATGGACTTGACTAGAATGGTCCGGCCTAGTTGGGTTTGAACTTTCCTCGTGAATCGACAGGAAAAAGAGCTCTAACTGATTTGAGAACTAAGTCTCCTTCTTTGATGTTTCTTAGCTTAACCCTTTTGTTGAAGGCTCGTTTGATACATGCCTGATATGTTTGCACATTATGTAATGTGCGCAATCTTCGTTCATCCAGGAGGATGAGTTCTTCGTATCTATCCTTCTTCCAATCGGCTTCTGGGATTTGACTTTCGAGTAGAATATGCAAGGATGGTATTTCGAGCTCGACTGGTTGCACGACTTCCATACCGTAGGTCAAATAGAAAGGAGTGGCCCCCGTGGGCGTCCTAACGGATGTGCGATGTCCCCATAAGGCAAATGGTATCTTACTTGGCTAATCTCGATAATTGTCAATCATTTTCTTGAGGATTGTGACAACATTTTTGTTTGCTGCCTTTACTGCACCATTAGTTTGTGGTCTATATGGCAAGGAATGGTGGTGTTTGATTTTGTACTTGGCTAGAAATTGTTCAGTCTCGGCCTGGAAATGTGACCCATTGTCACTGATGATCTCATGTGGGCAACCAAATCGACAGATTATATTGGTTTGTATGAATTTTGCCACGTTCTTCACTGTGAGACTAGTATAAGAAGCCGCTTCTATCCATTTAGTAAAATAATCGATAGCCACCAAAATGAAACAGTGACCTCCTGTTCCGGCTGGGGTGATCTTTCCGATGATGTCGATTCCCAAAGCATAAAATGGCCAAGGAGATGTCATGGTGTAGAGTAATGAAGGAGGGACGTGTTGTACATTCCCTAAGATTTGGCAGTTATGACAATGTCTAACATATTCTCCATCATAGACTTATTCCATCACTTTCCGTGCCTGTGAATGATCAAGGCAACGCAGGACTACACCAAGAGGTGTTCTTTTATATAATTCTCCTTGCATGAGGACGTATTGGGAGGCTAGTAAGCGTATAGCACGTTGTCCCCTTTTGTCAATGTCTGGTGGATAGGTGCTGTTGAGTTTGAAGTTCATAATTGCTTGGAACCAAGGTTCTTCTGGGTTTTCTTCTTCATCTGTAATTTGGTGCACATAAGCTGGTTCTGACCGTCGTTCGATGCATAAATGCATTTCTACCATATTATCCGGCATATTAATCAAAGATGCGGGTTTTGCAAGAGCATCTGCAAATTGATTCTCTTCTCGAGGTAGGTGTAGGTACGTTACTTGATCGAAGAATTGGGCAACTTGGTCTATCCTGGCTTGATACGGTGCTAGGCTTTCACTCCGAATTTTCCAAGATCCCGTAATTTGGTTGATGATCAAAGATGAATCTCCATGTACCCGAAGATTCTTGATGCCTAAACCTACTGCTGCTTGTAGCCCAATGAGGCAAGCCTCATACTCTGCCGCATTATTTGTCACCTCGAAGTCGAGTTTGACAGAGAGTGGTGTATGCCCGCCTTCAGGAGAAATGAGCAACACTCCTATTCCAAATCCTCTTAAGTTCGACGATCCATCAAAATAAAGGTCCCAGGAGTCTACATCGGTTTGGAGTATGTCCTCATTCGGAAACGACCAGGTGTCTATTGTTTGTGCATCATTGATGGGATTTTCTGCGAAGAACTAAGCGACAGCGCGCCCCTTTATAACTTTTAGAGGTACATACTTGAGATCGAACTCTGAGAGCATCAAAGTCCATCTTGCTAGGCATCCATTGAGAACAGGTTTTTCGAAGAAGTATTTGACAGGATCCATTTTGGAGTATATTTTGACGGAGTAACTAAGCATGTAATGGCGTAGCTTCTTCGTTTCCCACACAAGAGCGAGGCATGTCTTTTCGAGTGGTGTGTACTTGCACTTATACTCCCAAGAATTTCTTACTAAGGTAGTAGATAGCCCTTTCTTCTTTTCCCACAGTCTGGGCCAGCATGGCACCCATGGCTGTTTCAGTTATTGTGAGATATAAACCAAGAGGTTGATCTCGTTGGGGTGGCATGCGCACTGGTGGTTTGGCTAGTATCTCCTTAATTCGGTCGAATGCCTTTTGACAGTCATCATCCCACATAGTATGATCCGTTTTCTTTAGCTTTTTGAAGATAGGTTCATAGATCATGGTGAGTTTCTATATGAATCGACTTATGTACTGCACCTTGCCTAAGAATCGTCTAACTTCCTTCTCTGTTTGAGGTTGCGGCATTTCGATTAGAGCTTTGACCTTGGAAGGGTCTATTTCTATCCCTCGTTGGCTAACGACATATCCTAGGAGTTTGCCGGATGTTACCCCAAATGCACATTTATGTGGATTGAGTCTCATTTTGTACTTTCGTAATCTTGAGAAGAGTTTGCGAAGGTTCGCAATGTGCCCCTCTCTATCTTTGGACTTGACAATCATATCATCTACGTATACCTCAACTTCTTTATGCATCATGTCATGTAGTAGTGTAGTTGCAGTGTGTTGATATGTAGCTCCTGAAGGAAAAGTAGATCTATATACTCAACATATTCATATATGTTTTATTTTAATTTGTCATAAAATTAAATGGTGGATCATATGCATGCAAACTAATAAACAATATAAAGAAGAAACCATCATCTTACATTGTGATTTTCGGATTTATGGGCACAAGTGAGTTCACCTACTCACTTGTTCTTGAGCTTCAAAATATTGGATGAACAAGGTTCAAATTAGAACCTCTCCCAAAGACATATACCCAAGGAACACTCATAACAACCAACATTATTTAGATCTAGTAATAATATTAGTTTTACTATAAAATTGACACAAAATAAATTGTGTTTTTCTCTTGAATATCTCGGTCAAGAGGGAGTAATTTTTGTGAGTTTATTTCTCTAGAATTATCATAAATTGTAGAGAGTTTTTGATAGATTTTTTTACACTAGAAAAATAAGATGATAAGAATGAAAATGAATAATTGAAAAGAAAAACTCTTTTCTTTTCTTCTATGGTTGGCCGAAAAATTGGCCTTGGGTAGTATGCCCAATGCCTTTTATTTTTGCTCTTCTCAAAAACTTAGGTTTGCATGGCTACTTGTTAGCTTTCATCATTGTGTTTTCCACTTAAACAATTAACACAATTTCTCCACTAACTCCCTCCATAATTTCGGCACTTTCATTATAAAATGGATGGTCCATTTTATTTTATCATTTGTCAATTTGTCACATGTAACATGTTACATGACATGTCACAATGTAATGTATTTTTAACTTAATAAAAATCAACATACTCATAAAATATGTCATTTACAAAATCGACTAGTAATTCGTAATTACTCGTACCAAAAATGTTTCCAAATTATAAATTACAACATTCTGTATTTATAATAATTTATTCATTCCGTTTCAATTGTTTCTGTAAACAATGATTTCATCTAAGTAATAAAACAATTCGATTACTTAGACCGTGTCTCATTTAATCATATTTACAATAAGATACGTAAATTATACTCACAAAATCATCCGTCAATTTTAAGCAATTTAATTAACTCGTATCGGTATACGATTAATTAAATAATCAATTAAGAGTATTTCTCTATAGTTATGACCTAAGGGGATCAACTGATCACCACCGTCGCACGACAGTAATGTCAAACTCTAGTCAGCCAATCATTACCGATATGTGTGGACCAGTTGACTGTAAAATATTACATCCCACATGTATTCTTAAAATGAGATTTAATAATGATATTTAAATCATGTGATCGCACTATTGTTGAGGACACATTTCCCAACAATCTCCCAATTGTCCTCGACAAGTGTGCGTTACCAATTCTCTTGTCCTATTACTATCTCCCACTCAATGCAAGGTGTCTTTCGGGTCGTACTTGCAAGTGATCATATCGAGAGTGGTTTCCTCGATCTGGAGAATAACTGATTGACCGGATTTATGTATCATAGATACCTTCCGAGCGTGGCCACGCATTTCCAGTTCATTACTCCTCGAGTGGCCCTGAGATATTGTTTTAACCCTGACAAGGGGGTGGACAATTCCTATCGCACTTATTCCCTTCGACTAGCCACAGCCATCATAACCCAAAATATGCCCATTTGACCCCATTTACGAAGGTCGTAGTAACACAAATCAAAGTTAATCTGAAACTGTGCCATCTTAGGCGAACAGTCTTTAGTCAAAAGAATCGACTCATTAGAATACTATAGCAGCTCTCGCCACGACCAGGCTATATAAATTTCCAGAACTCTATAAGTGGTCATAAGGCCCGACAAATGTTCCTAACAGTCTTCCTATGTGATCGACTAGTCATCCCACATGACTCTATGGCACTTGAACTTGCCATCAATCGCATCACACTCTAGTCACTTCGAGACGTCACCTCATACAAGTGACTATGGGATAATACTATGTTAATCCGGGTTCACTTTAACGTGGTTCAACGTTGTCTCTACAACCCGTTTGGATGTAACAAAGTATAATAAAAGAGTTTTAAAGTAAAACTCGAACGACAAATGCGATTATCATATATGAATAGTCAATGCCTGATTACTATTTCATGTTCTATAATCTAATTTGATCTTGTAAGTAGTTGTTCATTTCAATTCAATTGAAATGACATGACTCATCATGTTTAGCCTTTGAGAAGGCTTTGGTTAGTAGGTTTTATCAATTTCTTGTACCTTACTCAACCTTACTACATACTCGTTTTCCTTTGCAATGTATACATTTGCATTACAAAACTTTCTGAGTACGTGTCGAGATCCAATCAAGACATATGCCCTCTAGCCTAAGAATAGCTCCCACTTTTTTCACAGTGTGCGGGACTCATCCTTCTTGCACATCTCATGATTGCAAGTGTACTCAATTTCCGTTATAAATATCTCTCATTGTTCTTTATTGCCTAGAACGATTCTAGAAAATCTACTTCTTATTTAACATTGCCACAATGGTATCTTAACCATCCTAATGTGTTTTGATTATGGTTTTGGCGGAAACCATGCGCAATCTCAATTGTCAATTGTCACTTGTGTAACACCCTAACACAAAATTGCATCATAAACACTTTGCATCATAGCCTTAATGCTTCTGCAAGCACTTAAGGGTAATCTTTATGGCTTACTTGGTAAAGATTACTTAAATTCGATTTTGAAAACAATTCATCATACTCAAAGTATATGAAGTGTTACACATCATTACTTATTTAATTGATCCGGCAGCGGAAGCAAATGTAATCAATCAAATATGTTCAATTTAATTGAACTAGTCATGAATCTTATCAACGTAAGACTTCTTATTGACACTAATATCATGTGGATTTATCTTCATAAATCCGGATATTAAAGATGTATTATAATACTCCAAAAGTCTTACATCATTCGCAATGATCAATATGCCATCCACATATAAGACTAATTAAAATTACCGTAACTCCCACTAAACTCCATGTATAAACACAACTTCTTGACTTATCGAGAAAAGTTTTATAACATGATCAAAACATTGATTCCAACTCATTGATGTCCTACTTAAGATTCTCTCTTAAGTTTCACATTATCTTAGGATTGCAAGAATCTACTAAACTCAAGACATGTATTGAATACATTCCATCCAATTGAAGAAGTGGGTTTTAGATTCACTCGCTATGTATTTCATAATAATGAAACACAATCCCTAAGAAGATCCAAATAGACTTAAGCATTTCAACCAGTGCAAAACCCTTTGCAACCAATCTTGCTTTGAAATCTCTCTTTATTAGTGCAAAACCCTTTGTCACTAATCAAGCCTTTTTATTTCGGATTTTCATGGCTCTAAGCCTTGTATTGAGTTGTGACTTTAAACACTCTCATGTAAGTCATATGTTCATTACTTTCTAGAAGTAATCAACTTGAATCAAACGATTTCTTTTGTAAGTTATAAGCTCTTTACTTTCTTAAAAGTAGCATGAATTCATCATCTTTAACAAGTGACGACTTTTAACCTCCTAGGTTTTGAAGAAACAACGTTTTACACGAAACGTCTCATGTAGCCAAGAAAGACCAGTTTCTTGCGACATAACATTCTTTGTGGCTCTTGAATAATTAATAATTTTCTCCCACTCTGTCTTCTAGAAATAAACTTGTATTTTAGAAAGACAGCTTCACGAGCCACAAACCCGGTGTACTCGTGATAATTGAAAAGGGAAAAATGAGCATTTGTTTCTTGTGAAAACTTACAAACATGGTATCCTTACCATTTCATATCTCATATGATTCGATTTAGTGGAAAAATAATGTAGACAAAATGATAAAATCCCCAAAAGGATCAAGTAACTCAAAGTAACTTGATCGAAGTCCAAACCTTTTCGAATAGCTTTTGAATTCTTATCCAATCATTCATTATCTCATAATGCGTGTTAAGAGAGATTAATTTGTGATACTATATCACAATTCATTTGGCTTTTATCAAAGTCTTCACTTTGATAATCCCATCACGACTAAATCGTGATTCCTTGAACTCTTTGAAATTCTTCAAAGATTTCTCTATTTACCTTTTTAAGTGAACATATTAGTGTCAACTTAAATCGTTGGTAAAAGATAATGATCAACCTATTTTGGATCAATGATTTACAACCTCGATCTCCTTTTCAACCAAAAGGCACGAGACATCTTGCTTTGAATACAAGATACGCATATACCATTAACAATCTAATGGTTTCAAGAGTACTCGATAACTCTTTGCGTTCATCATTCCAAAATTTAAGGTTTAATCTTGGGTTACCAATTTGAGTCTTGCATCATCTTCATGATACATCATTCTAGTTTGGTTTGGAATATAATCACCTTGATAATGGGCTAGCCATACATCAAATCGTGGTGTAAAGGGTCACAAAAGTGAAACCTCTTTTGTATCTTAACAAGTTTGTATTCTTATTTAGAGTTTATGTAATTAATAGTCACAATTAAGTACAACTCCAAACCCAAAAACTAGATTTAGTACACAATGACTCTATCTCTCGACTTCATTGTTGCTAGTCGTCATATTCTAATCATCTTATGTGTCGAATACAATGATGAAAACCTCCACTGGTTTCTAATATTGACTAAGTGGTACTAGCAAAATTTATGTTTAATCAAATAAACATTTAAAGAAGAAGGTCCCATTAGATGTCCCACAACTAACTTGTTGATTCTTCAATAATTTGGGGTAGTTTCCTTTCTCGTGTCCAACATTTAAGACAATGGAAACTTTATTGGTCGGGATTGATAGGTTTAGTATCGTCATTCTCAACAACTTTACTTTTAACATTACCTTGTATCAATTCCATTATAATCTTTACTTCTTGAACCTCGTCCTCATCTTAACGGTTTAAGAGAATGCTCCCACTTATTTCAATGAGTCTTTGCTTTGAGAAGCAAAATTGAATTCATGAAGATTACTCTTCATTTTTTCGTTTTAGTCTTAAAACTTTCATTGAAGTGGTTGCATTATTTTGGTCAATTACGAATTCTTGACAAAACTAATTACCAAAACAATTTATCGCGTCAAGGTACTTAATTCATTTAAGTACATGAAAAACAATCCATTGTAAGTAGATGTGTTAGTCTAGAATCAAAAACCTGTTTGATAATGAATAACTTTAATCTATACACTTTACAAGAGATCCTTAGCAATGGTTCATTTGAGGTTTTAAAAGCAAATTCATATTTGTCTTTAGTTACGATGTTTTAATGGAGATTTGAATAAAAAAAACGAAATGATATCGTATATGAATTGTGGTAAAGAAATAGAACAATATGATAACGGAATAGTGGAAAACTTGACATTCATCGTTATAATAATACTTGTAAATAACAAGTAAAGCATTTACATAGTGACCTCTACCCAACTATGATAAATGATTCCAAGATCCAAATTCATATTAACTTGGGCACGGTGTGCCGAAATACCCTTTATTAATACAACTCGGTGGATTAACTCTTTAATCGATTCTACTTTTAGAACTCTTGGTCGATAAAATTACATTAATATTTATCTCTAGCCCGAAACACATCCGGAAATACGTCATGAATTCTTTCGTTGAGTTCAACCCAAATTTCGAATAAATGTGTCCGTGATCCAAATTCATATCAATTTAGGGCACGGTGTGCCGAAATACCCTTCATTAATATAAATTCGGTGGATAGACATTTATCACCCCACTTCACCAACGTAACAAGGTTTGTCTTACGGTAAAGCCGGCTCAACTCCCTTGCGAAACTGGTACTTCATGGGTTTCTAATTTTTGGTAAGGCTATGTCTCAGTTGATTGTTTTAGCGAGAGGTCATGTCAATTTATTATCTATCACGTTTTAAGTGAACTAAAGCGGTGAACTACGATAATTCTAATTGACACGGTCGATATACTCGATTAAAAGATGTTGCATGTTTTAGTTATGGCTATTTAGCGATGCATGCGACATATAAATAAAATGCAAAGCATAAAAATAAATTCTAGTATGGCCTTCCTAAAATAGAAAATCTAATTATCTATTACATATTCGGAAACCAACTCCATTGGTCCCTTGAACTTCGGTTGAGGCACGCATCTCGAGTTAACACCGTTTTTATGTATCGCCATCTTGAAGAAATCCGTCTTGGGGAACTATGAGATAAATTTAAATTACATAGCAAATTACATAATTTTCTATTATACATTTGTAACTAAAATAAAATAAATCTATTAAATTACAAAACGGTGATACGAGATCACAATAAATTACAACTGAATCGATATTCCCATACATTTCGGGAAATACCAATTAAAAACTAAGGCCATACTAAGTAAAAATTACATAATTCAAAAAAATACATAAATAAAATGCAGCATTAAAATATGTATGAACATGCCCAATTTTATGCTAAATCGCCTTTAATTAGCCAATATCGTATATTACTCGGTTTTTACGGATTTGCGTGATTCAACATTTTATAATCACAAAAATTACTTAAATTCATATTTATGCACAAGTTAATTACCCTAACTTCTTAGGACTCAAAATTAGTCTACACTAACTATTTGACCATAATTAACTCATATTTCTTAAAATTGTTCATTAATGGACCCAAAAATATAATAAAAAGCTATAAACTTCAATTAAATCACAAAAATTTCAAATAAATTCGAAATTTGAAATTTAAATTGATGAACATTCTGGAAAAATACCATGACACTCATAATGTTAAAAAACTTAGGTTAAAAATTTCGAAAGTTATCGGGAAAAACAATGTTGCGGTTTATCGGATTTATCAATAAAAATCATAAAAACATGAGAACAATTATATTCATCAACTTTTCAATTTTATATCTGAAAAAGATAATAAAATGCAACATTTAATGTTTTTCCTTAGTCATAGAGTATGTTTTATTAATATTTCACTAATAAAGTCACTATTCATGCTATTTTTCTTCAAAAATCCATAAATCATGCAAATAGACTTCACTATAGCCTATTATTTTACAAACATCTTGTAAAATTGCATGTGACAACATACTAAATTTCTATGACCAGATTCGAAATTTATCTCATATTATCCTATTTTTCACTTAAAACCGATTTTAACAATGAAAAATCCATATTTCGAGCATAAAAACTCATAAAATTATGAAAATTTCCAGATCATCTAAAAATAATATATGTGAAAACATATCCAAAAACCACTGGAAAATTCGAAGTTTAGCTAATTTTCGTCCAAAAATGACATTTTTATCATAAAAATCACATTTTTATCATAAAAATCACATTTTTAATGCCAATATTGTATAATATGAACAATAAAAATCCGTAAATTAGCCAAAATATCCTAAAAACATTTTAGGATCAGAAATTTTAACATGCATGGATTAATTTCGTGATATATCATAATAACACAAATTTACAAGTTTTATATGTTATTCTTTATAACTCGAAAAAACTTTTAACCGATTTGCATGCAAAAAACCATGGCTCTGATACCAATTGAAGGAAAAGTAGATCTATATACTCAACATATTCATATATGTTTTATTTTAATATGTCATAAAATTAAATGGTGGATCTTATGCATGCAAACTAATAAACAATATAAAGAAGAAACCATCATCTTACATTGTGATTTTCGGATTTATGGGCACAAGTGAGTTCACCTACTCACTTGTTCTTGAGCTTCCAAATATTGGATGAACAAGGTTCAAATTAGAACCTCTCCCAAAGACATATACCCAAGGAACACTCATAACAACCAACATTATTTAGATCTAGTAATAATATTATTTTTACTATAAAATTGACACAAAATAAATTGTGTTTTTCTCTTGAATATCTCGGTCAAGGGGGAGTAATTTTTGTGAGTTTATTTCTCTAGAATTATCATAAATTGTAGAGAGTTTTTGATAGATTTTTTTTACACTAGAAAAATAAGATGATAAGAATGAAAATGAATAATTGAAAAGAAAAACTCTTTTCTTTTCTTCTATGGTTGGCCGAAAAATTGGCCTTGGGTAGTATGCCCAATGCCTTTTATTTTTGCTCTTCTCAAAAGCTTAGGTTTGCATGACTACTTGTTAGCTTTCATCATTGTGTTTTCCACTTAAACAATTAACACAATTTCTCCACTAACACCCTCCATAATTTCGGCACTTTCATTATAAAATGGATGGTCCATTTTATTTTGTCATTTGTCAATTTGTCACATGTAACATGTTACATGACATGTCACAATGTAATGTATTTTTAACTTAATAAAAATCAAAATACTCATAAAATATGTCATTTACAAAATCGACTAGTAATTCGTAATTACTCGTACCAAAAATGTTTCCAAATTATAAATTACAACATTCTGTATTTATAATAATTTATTCATTCCGTTTCAATTGTTTCTGTAAACAATGATTTCATCTAAGTAATAAAACAATTCGATTACTTAGACCGTGTCTCATTTAATCATATTTACAATAAGATACGTAAATTATACTCACAAAATCATCCGTCAATTTTAAGCAATTTAATTAACTCGTATCGGTATACGATTAATTAAATAATCAATTAAGAGTATTTCCCTATAGGTATGACCTAAGGGGATCAACTGATCACCACCGTCGCACGACAGTAATGTCAAACTCTAGTCAGCCAATCATTACCGATATGTGTGGACCAGTTGAATGTAAAATATTACATCCCACATGTATTCTTAAAATGAGATTTAATAATGATATTTAAATCATGTGATCGCACTATTGTTGAGGACACATTTCCCAACAGCTTCGGCATTGATTAACCCAAATGGCATAACCGTGTAGCAATAGGTGCCCCATTGAGTGACAAAGCCGGTTTTGTGCATGTCTTCTATCGCCATCTTGATCTGATTATACCCTGCATATCCATCCATGAAGGATAGCAACGCGTGATCCACTGTATTATCCACCAATATGTCGATATGTGGTAGAGGAAAGTCGTCCTTGGGACTCGCTTTGTTTAAGTCTCCGAAATCAACACAAACACGGATTCTCCCATCCTTCTTGGATACGGATACTATGTTGGCTACCCAGTCTGAGTATTCGGATACTTTGATGAACCCGGCTTTGAATTGCTTATCGACTTCTTCTTTGATCTTAAGAGCCCATTCTGTCCTCATTCGACGAAGCTTTAGTTTTACGGGTTTGAAACCTGGTTTGATTGGTATTCTGTGCTCTGTGATATCCCTGTCGATCCTTGGCATGTCTTTGTAGGACCACGCAAAAACGTCCTTGAACTCGTGTAGGAGGTCTATAAAACTAGCCCTTTCGGCGGGGCTCAAGGTCGTCCCTATCCTAAGTTCTTGAGGTTTTAGTTCGGTTCCCACGTTGATGGGTTCAGTGTTTTCTATAACTGGTCTCCCTTCCCCCTCTTGTAGTATTTCTTTGGCTATGTAAGGAGGTATTTCGATTGAGTCTGGGTCTGGGTCATCCTCATTATCATCGTAAACAAAATTGCATTCAGACTAATACAAAGAGTAAGTAGAACCTGATTTATTCATATTAAAATTTGAAAAGAGTTGAAATAAAGAGGCCATCTGTTCAGTAGTCAGTGGCGGTAAAGGGACAACTGTTGGGACATTACCCGAACTACTGTTACTACTCTATGCTAAGCTAGGAGAAACAAGGGGAGTGGGAGTGACAACAGGAGGAGACTCTCTAGGGACTTCTCTAGACTCCGACTCTGACTCTAATTTATCGTCTTCTGGTTCTCCTTTGAACATCTCTCCTTCTCCAGTGGTGAGCTTGAAGAGTCTTCCTTGGTTGTTTGTCCACTTGATCGATTTTCTCCATCCTTTCTGTTGATTCGAACTAGTTTATATGATCAATGCGATAGGGTTAAAGTGATCGTCTTGAAGTATCATGGTAATGATCTCGTCCTACGCGCCTCTAACAATCCGATCTTCTCCAAATAGTAAGCTAACAGCTTGTTCGTCTAAGTAAGGTGCTTGATGAGTCTTGGCGGTAGGAACCGTTTCTGTGGGAATAAAGTAGCAATCGTGAAAGATCTCGATTCCAGCTAGTTGCTTTCCTATGTAGTGCCAAGGCTCGGGAAACCCGTGAAAGAGTTCTTGACTCCCTTCTCTAACGAAGTATCCATTTAGGGTAGGGAGGTAGGAACGCATTTGGATTCCCACATTCTTGTGGTTTTGGAATTGAGTGAGCATTTCTAGGGCTTCCTCCTTGTTGGGTTTGTATCCTAGTCATAGTGGTATCCTTTGCGAGTTGCCTTCTTTGTAAGGTGCAAAGGTATTTCTTTGGACAGGATTCAATGGCATTCCCGGGAAGTATCCCTGACATTTGAGTATGTGGTTGACCACTAAATTAGAGTAGGGATCGAAATACAAAGGTGCCAACTCACTCTCTACAAGGTTTATGTTATGGAAGCCCCCAAGCTCATATACTGGATCTGCAAGTACTTGGTTGCTTGACCTCTTTCCCATTACCGCCTTGATGGGTGACGAAGTGATCGTCACCACTTCACCATCTAGTGGGATCTTGATTTTCTGGTGGAGGGTGGATGTTACCGCTTTGAAAGCGTGAATCCATGGTCTTCCCAGAATTATGTTGAAAGATGCTTCAATGTCCACTATCTGGAAGTTAACCTTTCGTTCAATTGGCCCTGTAGCTATGGTGAGGTTAACTAGTCCTACCACTTTTCGCCGTTTACCATCATATGCGCGAACACCTTGGTTGGTAGGGGTCCAATATGACTCTTTCACGCCTAATTTGTATGCTGTTTTCAATGGTATGACGTTGACTGCCGAGCCATCATATACCAAAATCATTGGCACATTTTTCTTTAAGCAAATGACAGTAATGTATAGAGCCAAGTTGTGACTAGCGCCAAAAGGTGGCAAATCTTCATCCGAGAAAGTAACAGGGTTACTTAGCTTAGGCGAATCTTGGAAGACCAAGTTGACTATGTCATCGGGTGTGGAGTTATGCGCCACGTTTAATTTGGCCAAAGCTTATAGTAAAGCTTGGCAATTTGGGAACGAGCTTGCAAATAGTTGCCAGACTGAAAGATCAGCCTTTGTTTTCTATAGTTGCTTTAGTAAATGGTCAGTAGAGGTATCTTCGTTGTCATTTGGCGTGACAACGTTGGTATTGGTGATTGGACCATTTGCTATGGGACCATTTTGAGAAATGTTTTGATATGGACTCCCCGAACGAGTAAGGTGGCCTATATCTTGGTCCTCACTATTTTGGACTATCTCCTCACTGACTTTGACTAGGTAGTGTTCGGTGAGGTATTCATCTTCATCATCGTTAGCCCATACTCCATTGACAGTAGCAAGCTCTCTCAACCTCATGATTTCGGCCTCTAATTGGATGATTTGGTCGATTAGTTCATCAAACACGGCTATTACTTCTTGCATTGTAGCATTTTAAGAGAGATTTAGTGGCGCGCGTTCTTTGGGTGTCATACTTGGATTACGTAGAGTTGCCACTACACTTTCTAATTCTAAAATTTACATTTTAAAAGAGGTTTTGATTTTACAAAATTCGTCATGGTTTCGTTTAGAAAATGGTGATCACATATAATATAAGCATTTATACAGGCATTATAACAGGATGCTGAGTGCATTTAAAAGGGTTTTGGTTTAAAGGGTGGGTTGCCATACCGAACAATCAAACTCGGGGTCTGTGGAGAGGCTCGTACCAAACAGGAGTAAGGCCGATTCCTAGTCCATTTCCTCGAGTAGTGAAAGCCCTTGATACAAATAAGAGTAAGCACCATGGTATGGTTGATGTCAATCGCTATCCATCCTTAGGCCCAAATAAGAATTTGGACCGTCTAGACGGGACGATTGGTCGAATGGGTTGGGTTGGGTCTAGGAAGGCCGAATAAACGATCTAGGAAGACCGAGTTATGAAAACCGACAACTGTCTTGCACAAACTATTCCCTAACCTTGTTCAAGTTTCACTGTAATACTCCGTATTTATATGTCTTGGGGGTACTCTATCGAGTAGCCCTTACTCTGTCGAGTATGGGCAAGTTGCGGAATAAAATAGTTTCTGACCTGTTGGGTACTCGATCGAGTAGCTGGGGCACTCGATCGAGTAGAGGGGTACTCGATCGAGTGCCTTGGGTACTCGATCGAGTGTCCTTTTACTTACGGGAGTTTTCTCGGGTTTTGTTAATTACGCGATTAAGGTATTTAAACATATTCGTAATTGTTTTAAATCACTTTTTACAAAACCTAAAACCTGTTTAAGAGAGAAAGAAACTAGTTCTTCTTCCTAATCGCGTTCTTGACAATTCCCAGAGTTCAGACGGTCAGTTCGTATCGTAGTTCGTGTCGTTGGATTCCTTGCGTCGAGGGTAAGCTTTTAATATAATTGCTATAATGTTTTGTTAAGATTGATGAAACCCTAATTTAGGAATTGGGGGTTTTATGAGTAGTATTTGAATGGTAGCATCTATGTGTTGTATGGTAGGAGGAGAATTCGTAGAGGAGCCGTTTTGATACAGCTGTAGATACCGTCTGCGTGTTGTGCTTTCCAGGTAGGATTTCCTACTCAGTATTAGTCCCATAATGGGATATTGGTGATGTGCTGTAGTTAGTTGTTTGATATGATGATTGTGATTGCGATTGTGATTGTGGTTGTGTTTGTTGATGGTTCTCGAGATGCGTTCTCGGCTGAGTGGGGTCACTTGCGGGAGTGATCTCACGCCCTAGTTTCGCCCTTCGTGGAACCCGCCACGAAAGGGGATGTGCACATTAATGGACAGGGTTATCGCTCGTACGATGAGCGGGGCTTAGGTGGGAACGGCTGCGGTCCCCCACTGGCAGGGCTGGTCCAGTGGACAGTCAGTATTGAGATGATGGGAGTTGGTGGTGTGTGTATGTGTGTGTGACAGTTCAGCTGTATGTTGGTCTTTTTATTGTTATTTATATTGATTGTGTGATTAGTACTGACCCCGATGTTGTTTTGTAAAACTGCGGTGATCCATTCGGGGATGGTGAGCGATATTGAACAGTATAGAGATGAGTCTTGGGATAGGCGGGATGGCCACGACATGACGATAGAGTCTTCCGCTGTAGTTTAGCATTTATTTACATTTCAGTTGAGAACAGATAGTTTGGAATAATGTATTGTACTTTGGTTTGGTTTTGAGGATTGTATTCATCATTAAACTATTTATAATAAATGTTGTTTCCATTTTGTCTATTTGATTATCATACCTCGGGCGACCGAGATGGTGATGTCTTCATACCTGGTGGTCCTGGTAAGGCACTCGGAGTATGGGGGTGTTACAAATGGTATCAGAGCGACGATCCTGAAACCTGTAACCAATGAACTTAACGAACATATGGAGTCAATTAAAATGAACCCGGGGTAAAAGTTGTAGGAGCTAGTGCAAAGGCTTGGGAGACGTCCTAAAGTCGCGGGGGTCGCCCTACAACTTTGAACCGGTCACATGGGGAAAGTGTTTGTCGAGTCATCTGTATGTTTGATTAACGTGTGCAACAAAGTGATGAAGTGTGTTGATTGTTTGGTGTTGAAATAGGAAGTTGAGCAAGTGAAAGGAAATGATATGTGGAACATGTTAATGAGATGATAGCATGTTGAATGTTTTACAACGTGGCAATTAATAGCATGATTGTTATGATATAATATGTGATTTATAAAGTTAGTATGTTAGCATATGACGTAATATGCGGGTAGCTCTTACGTATTAGTGTTACTCGATCGAGTGAGACTGACTCGATCGGGTGGGTTTTTGGCGATTTTGAGTCCAGAATCGAGTTTTGGGGCACTCGATCGAGTAACTAGGGGTACTCGATCGAGTAGGGGGTCACTCGATCGAGTAGCCTAGATACTCGATCGAGTAGCCTAGATACTCGATCGAGTAGGTAAGAGATCAGAAGGTCTGTTTGGTTCTGGAGTTTGGGTACTCGATCGAGTACGTGGGGCACTCGATCGAGTAGCCCGTTACTCGATCGAGTGTGTTTGGGAACTCGATCGAGTGGGTTCTGGGCATCGTGTTTTCGTGTTTTGGGGTTTAGTACGTGTGTTTATGTTTACCCCTTTCTTATATAGCTTCAAGATGCCGCCCAAGAGAACTGCTTTGTACGCGAGAGCTGAGCTTATGAACGTGGATGACATCGTTAAGATGTTAGAGCACCAGGACGCTCTTACTGAGACCCTGAAGAGAGTGAATGAGGACAAGGATAAGAGTAAGGAGAAGGAGGTTGATCATTCTAAAATCAGCCTCTATATTGCGAGGTTTAACCCGAAGGAGTACAAGGGAGTTGAGGAGCCTAACCTTCTTGATAGTTGGCTGAGGGAGATGGAGAACATACTAGATTTAGTTCACTTTGTCCTAATGAGATGAGAGTGGATCGAGCTGCATTCTATCCGAGGGAGGCACTGGCAAATGGTGGGATTCGGTGAAAGTGAGTGCCAAGGAGATATATACCAACCAAGGGTTACCCGCTATACCTTGGGAGGAGTTTCGTAGGGTCATGTGAGGAAGGAGTTCGTACCCGAACATGTGAGGAGTAAGTTGAGAGAGGAGTTCGACAAGTTTAAGATGACTTTTTGAGATGTCGTGGCCGAGTACTACAGCGGTTTAATGAGAAATCTAGATATCTTTGAGGATATGGGTTTGAGTGAGGAGAATCTGGCTTTGAGGTTTGAGAGAGGGCTAACCACGAAAATTATGGATAAGTTACCCGTGAGAGTCCTTACGATGTAAAGGAAGCGTATGAGAGGGCCGGAAGAGCCGAGAGACTAGTGGAGATGGCTCAGGAGAGGTCGGGTGGAGAGAAGAGGAAGTCCGAGAGCGAGGGTGGTGGCCAATCTAATTTCAAGAAAGGCAACCACAATCGATCTAAAGGATTTTCTTAAGGGTCCGGTTTAGTCTTTGGGACTTCCTTTGGGCAAGGCCGAGGGAGTGTGAGTAATAGTTGGGGAGTGACCTGCTTTGGTTGTGGTGGAGTAGGCCACAAGAGACATGAGTGCACGAGTGCACCAGGATCCTTTCAGAGACCTGCACAGAGCTTTGCGAGCAACAGACCGGCTGGATCGTGGCCAAACCGGGGAGGTCAGAGCTACCAGAGTGGAGGCAACCGTAACGGCGGTAATTCTTATCAGAAGACACCGATGAACAACAACAACAACAACAATCAAGGGTCGGGTGCTAAGCCGACCGCATCGGCCAAGATCTTGTCCGGGAGGTGGGCGAAAGACCGATGTGGCAAGTTGTTCATGATGGACAAGAAGGCGGTGAGGAGGATGCACACGTTATCACCGGTACATTCCTTGTTAATGGTATTCCTACGTTTGTTTTGTTTGATTCGGGGCTTCTCGATCGTTTGTGTCTTGAGTCATGTAAAACAGTTGGGTTTGAGAGTATATGAGTCTCATTAGTGAGCGAGTTTTCATACCTTCGGGTGAGTCCGCACCCGTGTGGGAGGTTGTTTAGAGATGTATCTTTGATAGTTGGGCAAGTCGATTTCCCTGTAGACTTGCTAGAGTTCCCTTTTAATGGTTTTGAGATGATAGTTGGGATGGATTGGTTAGGAAAGTATAAGGCTAAGATAGACTGTCATCAAAAGAAAGTGTCCTTAAGGGGCCCAAAGGGTGTAAGTGTGTCTTATCGTGGGTTTCTAGTCAAACCCAAAGTTAAGTTGATTGCAGCGGTTACCTTGAAGTCTTATCTGAGGAAGGGATGTCCTCTGATCCTGTGCCATGTGAGAGATGACCGGATAGAGAGTCCGACAGTTGATGAGATACCAGTGGTGGGAGAGTTTGCAGATGTTTTCCCGGAGGAGATTCCGGGGTTGCCACCGAAGAGGGAGATAAATTTCACCGTAGAGTTGAAGCCAGGGACGGGGCCGATCTCTAAGGCACCGTACCGTATGGGTCCTAAGGAGACGGAGGAACTTAGAAAGCAGTTGGATGATCTAATAGAGAAGGGATACATTAGACCAAATGTATCGCCTTGGGGAGCACCAGTTCTGTTTGTGAAGAAGAAAGATGGGAGCTTGAGGCTGTGCATAGATTACAGGGAGCTGAACCGAGTGACGATAAAGAACAAGTATCCTTTGCCAAGGATAGATGACCTGTTTGATCGGTTGAGTGGTGCAACATCTTTTTCCAAGATTGATTTGAGGTCGGGGTACCATCAGGTGAAGATTAGAGATGTGGACATACCGAAGACCGCTTTCACGTCAAGGTATGACCATTATGAGTATGTGGTGATGCCATTTGGGTTGTCTAATGCGCCGGCGGTGTTTATGGATTTGATGAATAGGATCTTCGACGCTTCTTGGACCATTCGTGGTGGTGTTTATCGATGATATCTTAGTCTACTCTAAGACTAAGGGAGGAGCATCGAGGATCATTTTGCAGACTTTGAGAGATCATGAGTTGTATGCTAAGCTGTCCAAGTGTGAGTTCTGGTTAGAGAAAGTTGCTTTTAAGGGCATGTAATCTCTAAAGATGGGGTAGCTGTGGATCCGGCGAAGATTGAGGTTGTGACAAAGTGGGAAGCACCAAAGAATGTTCTTGGTGAGGAGTTTCATGGGTTTAGCTGGATACTACGGACGGTTCGTGAAAGATTTCTCCAAGATAGCTAGACCGATGACAGCGTTGATGAGGAAAGAGAACAGGTTTCGTTGGGATGAGAGTTGTGAGACGGCGTTCCAAACATTAAAGGAGCGTTTGACCACGCTCTGTCTTAGCATTGCCTGAAGGGAGCGAGAATTTTGAGGTTTATACCGATGCCTCGAAGAATGGGGTGGATGTGTGTTAATGCGAATGGCAAAGTGATTGCCTATGCTTCTAGGCGATTGAAGCCTTATGAGGAGAACTACCCTACTCATGATCCGGAGTTGGGTGCGGTGGTGTTTGCTCTCAAGATTTGGAGACATTACCTTTATGGAGCAATCTTTAAGGTATTTTCTGATCACAAGAGTCTCAAGTACATCTTCACGCAGAAGGAGTTGAACATGAGACAGAGGAGGTGGATGGAGTTGATTGGCGATTATGACATGGAAATCATCTACCATGAAGGGAAAGCCAATGTTGTAGCTGATGCTTTGAGTAGGAAGAGTGTACATTCTTTGTGTACGGCTCTATCTTTGATGAGGCCGAGAGACGAGGTAGCGAGGTTCGGGATACATATGATGCGAAAGGAGATGCCATGGGTGATATGACAATGACAGACTTGAGTTTTATGATGATATTCGGGATAAGCGGGCTTTGGATCCTAAGATAGTGGAGTGGAGAGTCAGGGTAGAAAAGGGACAGTGTCCGGTTTTATATTCATACGAGATGGTAGTTTGAGGTTTGATGGTAGGTGGTGTGTTCCTAATGATGAGGAGTTGAAAAAGACTATCATGACAGAGGCACATTGCACACCATATTCAGTGCATCCGGGTGGAGACAAGCTTTACAAAGATTTGAAGAAAACGTTTTGGTGGCCTGGGATGAAGAAAGAGACAAAATGAGTTTGTGTCCGTTGTTTGACATGCCAGAGAGTTAAAGGGGAACAGAGAAGACCACAAGGTAAGATTCAGGTCTTTGGAGGTGCCTGAGTGGAAGTGGGAATCCATTTCCATGGATTTCATTGTGGGTTTGCCTAAGAGTCAACAAGGTAACAATATGATTTGGGTGATAGTGGATCGTGTCGACCAAGTCGGCTCACTTTGTTCCAATGAAAGATACATGGACTAAGGCACAATTGGCTATGGCCTATCGAAAGAACGTCTTTGAAGTTACATGGAGTCCCTAAGGACATAGTGTCTGACAGAGATGCGAGATTTATATCGAGGTTTTGGAAGGAGTTGCGGGAATCGTTAGGGACAAATCAAGATGAGTACAGACTTTTTATCCTGCGACGACGGACGGACAGACGAGAGAACAATCAAGACTCTAGAGGATATGTTGCGAGCTTGTGTGATGGATTTTGGTGGTAGGCGGGAGCGGAGGTTGGACTTGATAGAATTTTCTTACAATAACAACTATCACACTAGTATTGGTATGGCACCGTTTGAGGCTTTGTATGGGAGGAGATGTAGGAGTCCAATCTGTTGGGACGATAGTCTTTGAGGCAAAGGTGGTTTTAGGACCAGAGATGGTGCATGAGATGGTGGAACAGTTAAGATGATCAGGGAACGGATGAGAGCAGCCCAGGATCGACAAAAGAGTTATGCAGATCTACATCGTCGGGACATAGAGTTTCAAGTTGGGGACAAGGTTCTTCTGAAAGTGTCTCCGATGCGTGGAGTGATGAGATTTGGGAAGAAAGGCAAGCTAAGTCAGAAGTTTATAGGGCCTTATGAGATCTTAGAGCGAGTTGGGGAAGTTGCTTATCGTCTGACTTTACCGGCTGCGTTAGAGAGAGTACATAATGTGTTTCATGTCTCGCAGCTGCGTAAGTATATGAGCGACCCTTCACATGTGTTAGAGGCCGAGAACTTAGAGCTTGATGAGTCTTTATCATATCTTGAGGTACCTAAGCAGATCCTAGACCGAAAGGTTAGAAAGACTAGGGGTGGTGAGACAGTTTTGCTCAAGATCCTTTGGTCTAACCACGAGACCGAGGAAGCTACATGGGAGGCAGAGGATATCATGAAAGAGCGTTACCCTTCCTTTTTTATCAGGTATGTATGGTTACGAGGACGTAACCTTGTTTCTTTTAGGGGGTAGGAGATGATCGCGAGCAGTCTTTACGAGTTTTATACCCCTTTTATATGTTGTGTCGGTATGTTTGTCGGGATGAGTTGGGTTAGTATCATGTTTTCTGTTCGGTTGCTGGGTCGGGAATGTTAGGGGAGTACCTTTGTTTAGTAGTGGTTTGAACTTCGGGGACGAAGTTCCTTTTAAGGAGGGAAGACTGTAATACTCCGTATTTATATGTCTTGGGGGTACTCTATCGAGTAGCCCTTACTCTGTCGAGTATGGGCAAGTTGCGGAATAAAATAGTTTCTGACCTGTTGGGTACTCGATCGAGTAGCTGGGGCACTCGATCGAGTAGGGGGGTACTCGATCGAGTGCCTTGGGTACTCGATCGAGTGTCCGGTTTTACGGGGGAGTTTTCTCGGGTTTTGTTAATTACGCGATTAAGGTATTTAAACATATTCGTAATTGTTTTAAATCACTTTTTACAAAACCTAAAACCTGTTTAAGAGAGAAAGCAACTAGTTCTTCTTCCTAATCGCGTTCTTGACAATTCCCGGAGTTCAGACGGTCAGTTCGTATCGTAGTTCGTGTCGTTGGATTCCTTGCGTCGAGGGTAAGCTTTTAATATAATTGCTATAATGTTTTGTTAAGATTGATGAAACCCTAATTTAGGAATTGGGGGTTTTTATGAGTAGTATTTGAATGGTAGCATCTATGTGTTGTATGGTAGGAGGAGAATTCGTAGAGGAGCCGTTTTGATACAACTTGTAGATACCGTCTGCGTGTTGTGCTTTCCAGGTAGGATTTCCTACTCAGTATTAGTCCCATAATGGGATATTGGTGATGTGCTGTAGTTAGTTGTTTGATATGATGATTGTGATTGCGATTGTGATTGTGGCTGTGTTTGTTGATGGTTCTCGAGATGCGTTCTCGGCTGAGTGGGGTCACTTGCGGGAGTGATCTCACGCCCTAGTTTCGCCCTTCGTGGAACCCGCCACGAAAGGGGATGTGCACATTAATGGACAGGGTTATCGCTCGTACGATGAGCGGGGCTTAGGTGGGAACGGCTGCGGTCCCCCACTGGCAGGGCTGGTCCAAAGTGGACGATCGATATTGAGATGATGGGAGTTGGTGGTGTGTGTATGTGTGTGTGACAGTTCAGCTGTATGTTGGTCTTATTATTGTTATTTATATTGATTGTGTGATTAGTACTGACCCCGGTGTTGTTTTGTAAAACCTGCGGTGATCCATTCGGGGATGGTGAGCAGATATTGAACAGGTATAGAGATGAGTACTGGGATAGCTGGGATGGCCACGACATGACGATAGAGTCTTCCGCTGTAGTTTAGCATTTATTTACATTTCAGTTGAGAACAGATAGTTTGGAATAATGTATTGTACTTTGGTTTGGTTTTGAGGATTGTATTCATCATTAAACTATTTATAATAAATGTTGTTTCCGTTTTGTCTATTTGATTATCATACCTCGGGCGACCGAGATGGTGATGTCTTCATACCTGAGTGGTCCTGGTAAGGCACTCGGAGTATGGGGGTGTTACATTCACCCTTAGCTACACGTAAGTGTATTAATCCCCATCGGAGTCGCCAAACTGTGGACGCTGGCCCACGGGGGTCGCTCGGGTAGAAAACGAGCAAGCTTTGCATTTGTGGAGTCGCCACCAATTTATTGTGGAAAATTGGAAACCGTTCGAATACTTCGCGTCATGTCAAGACACAAAGTAGTGACATAGACACTAAGAACTCGTTACCCTTAGCATTCTATATCTAGAATGACTCTCGTGGATGCCAATGAACACGGATGTTCACAGAGATCTGGAGTAAGGGGTAAGGGTACGTATTAGGACGCTCTTTTGATCGAACACTTAATCCCACCCGCCTCGATAGCGGCCTCTACTAATGATTAGGGAAGTTATCTATACTCGATATGTTGAAGGTTATATGCATGCTATGCAACATCCAATAGATTAATCCTAGCATGTGAATTTAGACTAAGTCGGTAGACACGTTATTTAACGTGCATTAATGTCGAGGTAGAGATTTAGGTTAATTGCATGTGAGAGCATACAAACAATATGATAATAAAGAAATACAAGAAAATACAATAAAGAAAATTACAATAATTATAACGGGTTAATTGATTTACGTCGAAAATACACTTAAAACGGATGGTTTTAGAAAAGAAAGGGAAAATAACCAAATGAACAGATTATTAGGTGATAATATGAGTAATAGTTAATTAATACGTAAGCTAATAACTAGGTCAAAGCAACAACGGAAGTTCAGGGGCAGAATTCAACCCGGAACAGGCGCAGCAGTGCTGCGTACTTTGGAAGAGGCGCAACACCTGCTGCGTCCTTTCCTGAGGTGAATTCTGGCTATGAAGCCGGAATTGCATATCGTTAATATTCATTGGTGATTTAAACGATCGATTATTGATATTTGACTCGGATAGAAGTGGTTTAACGAATTATTTACATGCAAATTGGTCATAAAAATAAAAGACGGACTCAAATTAAATAAAACGAATTAAACGCGAATTACAAGATAAATTATGAATTAAACTGGTTAAAACTAACTAATTAGGTTAAATTAATGTTAAACTATTGACAATAATGACAATGAACATGTTGGAGTGTCCCCGACAATAATGCGATCACAATTGTCGATCATGATGATCACATGTTTAAATCTCATTTTTAAGAATACATGAGGGAAAGTAATACTTTAGAGTCAACTGGTCCACACATATCGGTAATGATTGGCTGACTAGAGTTTGACATTACTGTCGTGCGACGGTGGTGATCAGTTGATACCCTGAGGTCATACCTATAGGGTAATACTCTTAATTGATTATTTAATTAATCGTATGCCGATATGAGTTAATTAAATTGCTTAAAATTGACGGATGATTTTGTGAGTAAAATTAACGTGTCTCATTGTAATTCGATTAAATGAGATACGGTCTAAGTAATCGAATTGTTTTATTACTTAGATTGAATTATTGTTACGAAACAATTGAAACGGATTGAATAATTTATTATAAATTCAAGTTGTTGAAATTTATAATTCGATAAACCATTTTGGTACAAGTAATTAAAAATTACTAGTTAATTTTGTATGTGACATA
Organism: Silene latifolia; assembly: GCF_048544455.1. Taxonomy (NCBI): domain Eukaryota; kingdom Viridiplantae; phylum Streptophyta; class Magnoliopsida; order Caryophyllales; family Caryophyllaceae; genus Silene; species Silene latifolia. The sequence continues at coordinate 63,468,374 of NC_133533.1, read as the reverse complement.
TTTTATTAATATGTTAAAAATACATTGCATTGTGACATGTCATGTAACATGTAACATGTGACAAAATTGACAAATGACAAAATAAAATGGACTACCCATTTTATTCATGTGTACCGAAATATTGAAGGGGATTATGGTATATATTGTGTTTTTATTTTTAATTAGAAACATGATGATTAAACCTAATATCTAGCCTTGCATGCCTAGTCTTATCTTGAGAAGAACAAGACCATGCATTGACTCCCTTTAAGCCCACCCCACCGGTTTTTGTAGCAAGAGGAACCCAAATGGATTCATCTATTATTCATTCACTACTCTTCTATTTTTCTAGTGTAAGAAAAATCCTCTATTCTCTACAATTTGTGAAATAAACTTAGAGAAAGAAACCTCACAAAATTATTCCTCTTGGCCGAAATTCTCATGGGCCAAAATCAATATTTTGTGTCAATTTTAAGTTAGATTTTAATTAATACTGGATCATATTAATTATTATTATTAAGGGTGTTGCCTTGGGTATAATTCCTTGGGAGAGATTCTCCACTTGAATCTTATTCTTCCATTGTTGGAAAGCTCAAGAACTAACAAGTAGGAGATCTTGTTGGTGCCCAAAATCTGAAACATCAATGTAAGAAGTGACGATTTCTTCTCTACTTTGTTTTATGTTTGCATGCATAAGATCTTGTATTTATTTTATGACCAAATAAATTAATTCATATATGAATATGTAAACTAATGAGATTAATGAATCCTAACAAGCGGTATCATGAGCCTTAGGTGGTTTGCATGCAAATCGGTTTATTGTTTTTCCGAGTTAATCTTATTAACAAATAAAACTTGTAATTTTGTGTTTATTATGATATATCACGAAATCACTTTGCATGTTAAAGTTTCTGGTCCTAAAATGTATTTGGGATATTTTGGTTTATTTATGGATTTTATTGTTCATTTTATATATTATTGACATTAAAATGTGATTTTTATGATAAAAATGTCATTTTTGGACGAAAAATAGCTAAACTTCGAATTTTTCAGTGGTTTTTGGATATATTTTCACATATATTATCTACTGATGACTTGTAAATTTTCATGTTAAAATAAGTTGTTTTGCTCGAAATATGAATTTTATAAGTTAAAATCGTATTTAAATGGGTAAATAGGTTAATATGAGTTATATTTTGAATATGGTCATGGAAATTTAGTATGTTGTCACATGCAATTTTACAAGATGTGTGTAAAATGTTTGGCTATAGTAAAGTCTTTTTGCATGATTTATGAATTTTTGATGAAAAATCACATAAATAGTGACTATAATTAGTTATAATTCTAAAACATACTTCATGACTAAAGAAAAACGTCACATGTTGCATTTTATCATATATTTCAGATCTAAAAGTGAAAAGTTAATGAAAATAATTTTTCTCATATTTTAAATGGTCATATTTGTTAAAACCGATAAACCGCAACATTGTTTTTCTCGATATTTTTTTCGAAATTTTTAACCTAAGTTTTGAACATTATGAGTGTCATGGTATTTTTCCAGAATGTTCATCAGTTTAAATTTCAAATTTTGTAATTATTTGAAATTTTTATAATTTAATTTGAAGTTTATAGCATACATTTTGTATTTTTTGGTCCATAATGAACAATATTAAGAAATCAAGTTGAATTATTGTCATAAGGTTAGTGAAGACTAAGTTTTGAGTCCTAATATGGTTAGGGTAATTAACTTGTACATAAATATGAATTTATGTAATTATTGTGATTTTAATAAGTTAAATCACGCAAATCCGTAAAAACCGATTAATATACGATATTGGCTCTTAAAAGGCGATTTAGCATAAAATTAAGTATGTTCATACATATTATATTGATTCATTTTATTTATGATTGTCATATTTTAATTTTATGTAATTTTTACTTAGTATGGCCTTAGTTTTTAATTGGTATTACCCGAAATGTATGGGAATATCGATTCGGTTGTAATTATTATGATCTCGTATCACCGTTTTGTAATTTAATAGATTTATTTTTATTTACAAATGTATAATAGGAAATTATGTAATTCATTTTATAATTTAATTATTCCGGAGTTCCTTGAAGACGGTGTCATTCGAGAAGGCGGTCCATCAAAGAAGGTGTTGCCTTGAATTACGTGCCAAATGAAGTTCAAGGGACCAAAGGAGTTGGTTTCCGAATTTGTAAAATAGTTTATAAGATTTACTTTTTAGGAAGGTCATACTAGGATTTTATTTTTTATGCTTTGCATTTTATTTATATGTTGCATGCATCGCTAAATCGCCATAACTAAACATGCATTTTAAATCGAGTTTATCGACCGTGTCAATTACAATTATCGTAGTTCACCGCTTTAGTTTACTTAAAACGTGATAGATAATAAATTGACATGACCTCTCGCTAAATAAACAATTGAGACTTAGCCTTACCAAAAATTAGAAACCATGAAAACCTATTTCGTGAGGGAGTGCGCTCGGCCAAACCGGGGTACAAACCTTGTTACGTAGGGGAAGTGGGTGATAAATGTCTATCCACCGAATTCGTGTTGATGAGGGTTGTATCGCCAAAGCGTGCCCAAGTTAATGTGAATTTGGATCATGGACACATTTATTCGAAATTTGGGTTAAACTCAACAAAAGTATTCTCGACCATAGCCGGGATGTGTTTTGGGCTAAGGATAAATATTAATGTAATTTTATCGACCAAGAGTTCTAAAAGTAGAATCGATTAAAGAGTTAATCCACCGAGTTATATTGATGAGGGTTGTATCGCCAAAGCGTGCCCAAGTTAATATGAATTTGGATCTTGGAATCATTTATCATAGTAGCGTAGAGGTCACTATGTAAATGTTTTACTTGCTTACAAGTATTATTATAACGATAAATGTTAGTTTTCATCATTCCATTGTCGCATCGTTCGCATCGTTCTATTTTTCACCACAATTTATATACGATATCATTTCGATTCATATCTCCATTAAAACATCGTAACTAAAGACAAATATGAATTTTCTTTTAAAACCTCGTGTTATCCATTGGAAGGATCTCTTGTGAAGAGTATAGATAAAAGTTATTCGTGATCAAAATGGTTTTTGATTCTTGACTAACATATCTACTTACAATAAATTGTTTCTCATGTGCTTAATTGAGTTAAGTACTTTGAAACGTTAAATCATTTTGGTAACTAGATTTGTTGGAAATCGTAATTGACCAAAATACCGCAACCACTTCAATGAAAGTTTTAAGACTAAACAACGAATAAAGAGTAGTCTTCATGAATTTCAATTTTGCTTCTCTTAGCAAAGACTTATTGAAATGAGTGGGAGCATTCTCTTAAACCGTTAAGAAAAGGATGAGGTTTAAAGAAGTAAAATTAGAATGGAATTGATACAAGGTAATGGTAAAAGTAAAGTTATTGAGAATAACGATACTAAACCTATCAATCCCGACCGATAAAGTTTCCATTGTCTTAATTGTTGGACGCTAGAAAGGAAACTACCCCAAATTATTGAAGAATCAGCAAGTTAGTTGTGGGACATCTAATGGGACCTTCTTCTTTAAATGTTTATTTGATTGACATAAATTTTGCTAGTACTACTTCGTCAATAGTAGAAACCGGTGGTGGTTTTCATCATTGTATTTGATACATAGGATGATTAGAATATGACGACTTGCAACAATGATGTCGAGAGATAGAGTCATTGTGTACTCAATCTAGTTTTGGGTTTATATTTATACCTTAATTATGACTATTAAGTGAATAAACTCTAAATAAGAATATAAACTTGTTAAGATACAAAAGAGGTTTCACTTTTGTGACCCTATACACCATGATATGATGTATGGCTAGCCCATTATCAAGGTGATTATATTCTAAACCAAACTAGAATGATATATCATGTAAATGATGCAAGACTCAAATTGGTAACCCAAGATTAAACCTAAATTTCTGGAATGATGAATGCAAAGAGTTATCGAGTACTCTTGGAACCATTAGATTGTTAATCTTATGGTATATGTGTATCTTGTATTCAAAGCAAGATGTCTCGTGCCTTTTGGTTTAAAAGGAGATCGAGGTTGTAAATCATTGATTCAGAATAGGTTGATCATTTTCTTTTACCAACGATTTAAGTTGACACTAATGTGTTCACTTAATAAGGTACATAGAGAAATCTTTGAAGAAGTTCAAAGAGTTCAAGGAATCACGATTTAGTCGTGATGGGATTATCAAAGTGAAGACTTTGATATAAGCCAAAGGAAATGTGATATAGTATCACAAGTTAATCTCTCTTAGCACGCATTATGGGATAATGTGTGGTTGGATAAAGAAATCAAACCCTATTCGATATGGTTTGGACTTTAATCAAGTTACTTTGAGTTACTTGATCTTATTTTGGGGATTCTATCATATTGTCTAAATTATTTTTCCACTAAATCTAAAATGATTCATATGAGATATGAATAAGTTGGGTACCATGCTTGTAATTTTTCACAAGAAATAAATGCTCATTTTTCCTTTCAATAATCACGAGTACAACAAGTTTGTGGCTCGTGAAGCTGTCTTTGTAGAATACAAGTTTATTTCTAAAAGACAGAGTGGGAGAAAATATTCAAGAGTCACAAAAGAATTGTGTCAAAAGTTATATGTCGCAAGAAACTGGTATTTCTTGGCTACGTACGTAACGTTGTTTCTTCGAAACCTAGGAGGTTAAATTCATCACTTGTTGAAGATAATGAATTCATGTTACTTTTAAGAAAGTAAAGAGCTTACAACCTACAAAGAAATTGTTTGATTCAAGTTACTTCTGGAAAGTAATGAATATATGACTTACATGAGAGTGTTTAAGTCACAACTCAATGCAAGGCTTAGAGCCATGAAAATCCTAAAATAAATTCCAAGTAAAATTGTTGGATATGAAAGAGAGATATCAAAGCTTGATTAGTTGCAAAGTGTTTTGCACTATTCATATCTTCTTAGGGATTGTATTTCATTATGATGATATATAGCGAGTGAATCTAAAACCCACTTCTTCAATTAGAAGGAATGTATTCAATACATGTCATGAGTTTTGTAGATTCTTGCAATCCTAAAATAATGTGCAACTTAAGAGATTGTCATAAGTAGGACATCAATGAGTTGGAATCAACATTTTGATCATGTGATAAAACTTTTCTCAATGGGTCGAGAAGTTGTGTTTATACATGAAGTTTAGTGGGAGTCACGGTAATTTTAATTAGTCTTATATGTGGATGACATATTTGATCATTGGGAATGATTTAAGACTTTTGGAGTATTATAATACATCTTTAATATCCGGATTTATGAAGATAAATCTACATGATATTAGCGTCAAATAAGAAGTCTTATGATGATAAGATTCATGATTAGTTCAATCGAGTTAAAAATATTTGATTGATTCCATTTGCTTTCGCTGCCGGATCAATTAAATAAGTAATGATGTATAACACTTCATATACTTTGAGTATGATGAATTGTTTCAAAATCGAATTTAAGTAATAATTACCAAATAGCCATATAGATTATCCTTAAGTGCTTGTAGAAGCATTAAGGGTGTAAAGTTAAGTGTTTTAATGCAATTCACTAATTTGTGTAAGGGCTTACACTAATGACTGTTGAGATTGTATAAGGTTTCGGACAAAAGCCGTATTCAAAACACCTAAAGATGGTTAAGGAACCATTGTGGCTATGTTATTTAAGAAATGGATTTGTTAGAATCGTTCTAGGCAATAAAGAACAATGAGAGATGCTTACAACGGAAATTGAGTACAATTTCAATCATGAGATGTGCGAGAGGGATGGGTCCCGCACACTGTGAAAACAGTGGGAGCTATTCTACGATTAGAGAGCTTATGTCTAGATTGGATCTAGACACGTACTCAGAAAGTTTTTTAATGCAAATGTATACATTACAAAGGAAAACAAGTATGTAGTAAGGTTTAGTAAGGTACAAGAAGTTGATAAAAGCTACTAACCAAAGCCTTCTCATAGGCTTAACGTGATGAGTCATGTCATTTCAATTGGATTGATATGAATAACTACATACAAGATCAAATTGGATTATAAGAATATGAAATAGTAATCAGGTATTGACTATTCATATGTGATAATCACATTTGTCGTTCGAGTTTTTTATCTAAAAACTCCTTTTATACTTTGTTACATCCAAACGGGTTGTAGAGACAATTGAACCCCGTTAAAGTGAACCCGTATTAACATAGTATTCGCCCATAATCACTTATATGAGGTGACGTCTCGAAGTGACTAGAGTGTGATGCGATTGATGGCAAGTTCAAGTGCCATGGAGTCATGTGAGATGATTAGTCGATCACATAGGCAGACTGTTAGGAACACTTTGTTGGGCCTAATGACCGCTTATAGAGTTCTGGCAAATTTATATAGCCTGGTCGTGGCGAGAGCTACTATAGTATTCTAACGAGTCGATTCTTTTGACTAAAGACTGTTCGCCTAAGGTGGCACAGTTTCAGATTAACTTTGATTTATGTTACTATGACCTTCGTAAATGGGGTCAAATGGGCATATTTTGGGTTATGATGGCTGTGGCTAATCGAAGGGAATAATGCGATAGGAATTGTCCACACCTTTGTCAGGGTTATAACAATATATCAGGGCCACTCGAGGAGTAATGAACTGGAAATGCGTGGCCACGCTCGGAAGGTATCTATGGTAGATGATTCCGGTCAATCAGTTATTCTCCAGATCGAGGAAACCACTCTCGATATGATCACTTGCAAGTAAGACCCGAAAGACACCTTGCATTGAGTGGGAAATAGTAATAAGACAAGAGAATTGGTGTCGCACACTTGTCGAAGACAAGTGGGAGATTGTTGGAGTGTCCCCGATAATAATGCGATCACAATTGTCGATCATGATGATCACATGTTTAAATCTCATTTTTAAGAATACATGAGGGAAAGTAATACTTTACAGTCAACTGGTCCACACATATCGGTAATGATTGGCTGACTAGAGTTTGACATTATTGTCGTGCGACGGTGGTGATCAGTTGATACCCTGAGGTCATACCTATAGGGTAATACTCTTAATTGATTATTTAATTAATCGTATGCCGATACGAGTTAATTAAATTGCTTAAAATTGACGGAAGATTTTGTGAGTAAAATTAACGTGTCTTATTGTAATTCAATTAAATGAGATACGGTCTAAGTAATCGAATTGTTTTATTACTTAGAATGAATTATTGTTACGAAACAATTGAAACGGATTGAATAATTTATTATAAATTTAAGTTGTTGAAATTTATAATTCGATAAACCATTTTGGTACAAGTAATTAAAAATTACTAGTTAATTTTGTATGTGACATATTTTATTAATATGTTAAAAATACATTGCATTGTGACATGTCATGTAACATGTAACATGTGACAAAATTGACAAATGACAAAATAAAATGGACTACCCATTTTATTCATGTGTACCGAAATATTGGAGGGGATTATGGTATATATTGTGTTTTTATTTTTAATTAGAAACATGATGATTAAACCTAATATCTAGCCTTGCATGCCTAGTCTTATCTTGAAAAGAACAAGACCATGCATTGGCTCCCTTTAAGCCCATCCCACCGGTTTTTGTAGCAAGAGGAACCCAAATGGATTCCTCTATTATTCATTCACTACTCTTCTATTTTTCTAATGTAAGAAAAATCCTCTATTCTCTACAATTTGTGAAATAAACTTAGAGAAAGAAACCTCACAAAATTATTCCTCTTGGCCGAAATTCTCAAGGGCCAAAATCAATATTTTGTATCAATTTTAAGTTAGATTTTAATTAATACTAGATCATATTAATTATTATTATTAAGGGTGTTGCCTTGGGTATAATTCCTTGGGAGAGATTCTCCACTTGAATCTTATTCTTCCATTGTTGGAAAGCTCAAGAACTAACAAGTAGGAGATCTTGTTGGTTCCCAAAATCCGAAACATCAATGTAAGAAGTGACGATTTCTTCTCTACTTTGTTTTATGTTTGCATGCATAAGATCTTCTATTTATTTTATGACCAAATAAATTAATTCATATATGAATATGTAAACTAATGAGATTAATGAATCCTAACAGAACATATGAAAATATACCAAATTTCGAATTCCAGAGACTTGATATTGAGGAATCGAATCTCTAAAACCCGGATTGATTTAATGACGAAAACCCGCAAATATTAATTACTTGGGATTTAAGTCGGAAATTTAAAGATGAATTATTAATGAATTGTATGTTAAAATTATCATGCCAATGAAATAAGAACAAGCAAAGACGAAGCAAAAAATAACAGACGAAAATAACAGAAGACGAAGGAAGAAGAAGGAGAGCAGGAACTGCGGCAGCCTCAGGAAGAGGCGCGGCAGGTGCTGCGTCCCATCGAAGAGGCGCAGTAGTTGCTGCGCTCCTTCTCGACTTCTGTCTCCCGTTAATCCGTAAAAAGGGGTTTGAATAAAGGTTTTGCAAAACGGTTTTCAATATACTTTCGACATAAACCTTACAATAATGATTACAAAAATAAAGTACATTAATAAAAGATGGGATTTACACCCTCAGACTTACATGTTTGACGAAACGAGATTAACTAAGTTAACGTTTAGTGATGCTCGACTCGAACGTACGACGAAAGTGCCCTCTAGGCGGAAAACGAACAAAATTGATTAAGTTGATTGATGTGGAGCTGGTCAAATTGGTCGGTCATGCAAAACGAGGCTGGTACTCAAAAAGATCCGAGCTTACGTGGTCGAATGTTCAAGCACGTAGACGCCAAAAAGCAAGAGCATGGTCTTAGAATGCAAAGGGAGAAGAGAAGGGCGGACACTCGCGTGAGAATTATGAGGAACGTAGGTCCCTATTTATACTAATCACACGAAGGAATTAGGGTTTCGGTGAAACTTTGGAAGTAAATCTCGAAAAGATTTGAAAATACGCAGAAAGGAACTGGGAAGAGGCGCAGCCACTGCGTCTCTTGGAAGAGGCGCAACACCTGCTGCGCTTTTCCCCAAGGGTTTCCTCCTGCAGAAGAAAGATTTCCGCGTTCCTATTATGCAATTGCGGTTTGATCTTGATTTCCTTATTATTTATAAAATAATTTCAGGATATAATTTACAAAAGATTGAAAGATTGAAAATATGGAATATAAATATCCGGAACATTCCAGAATATTCTTACTCAGCATTTTAAACGTTTATTAGAAAATGAAAACAGTTTTTGACCCGGACTCCAAATGTACTCTAATTACTGTCAAAACGACCGTAATGGTGCGTAGATGACGACCAAGGGGTTGACACAATTGTTTGAGCTATCACTTGACGATAAACTTAGGAACTGTCATAAATCGTTCCATGTACCAAACAGGCGGCCCAATCGTCACCGGGTGGTTTGCGGGAGGTGCAGAAATAAGGTATCTACAGATATGCACAAGATAGCCTTCATCACTCAGTGGGGGCACATACTGCTATAATGTTATGCCATTCGGACTAATCAATGCTGGGGCTACATACCAACGCATTGCGACTACTTTGCTGCATGACATGTGTTGGAATATGTGTCCTCCGACAATAATGCGTTCACGACTATTGATCATGATGATCACATGTTTAAGTCTCATTAAAATGAATACAATTGGGATGTAATATATTACAAGTCAACTGGTCCACACATATCGGTAATGATTGGCTGACTAGAGTTTGACATTACTGTCGTGCGACGGTGGTGATCAGTTGATCCCCTTAGGTCATACCTATAGGGAAATACTCTTAATTGATTATTTAATTAATCGTATACCGATACGAGTTAATTAAATTGCTTAAAATTGACGGATGATTTTGTGAGTATAATTTACGTATCAAATTGAAATGTAATTAAATGAGATACGGTCTGAGTAATCGAATTGTATCATTACTCGGATGAAATTATTGTTTAAAGAAACAATTAAATTTGAATGAATTATTATAAATACGATTTATAAATTGGTGAAATATTTTGGTACAAGTAATTACGAATTACTAGTCGATTTTGTAAATGACATATTTTATGAGTATGTTGATTTTTAATATGATAAAAATACATTGCATCGTAACATGTCATGTAACATGTTACATGTGACAAATTTGACAAATGACAAAATAAAATGGATTCTCCATTTTATACTTAAAACCGAAATATGGGTGAGTGTTTAGTAAATATTGTGTTATTTATTTTTAAATAAAAACACAATCATGACACTAGGTAGTAGGCTTGCATGCCTAGTCTCTTGTGAAGAGCAAAAACAAAAGGCATTGGGCATACTACCCAATGCCCCTTTTTCGGCCACCAACAAGAAAAGAGAGGAAAGCTCTTCTCTTTTACATCATTCATTCCTCCCATCTTATTTTTCCTAGTGTAAGAAAATCCTTGAAAACTCTCTACAATTTATGATAATTCTAGAGAAATAAACTCACAAATATTACCACCTCTTGACCGAAATTTCAAGAGTGAAAATACAATTTATATTGTATCAATTTTATTGTAAAACCATTATTATTACTAGATCTAAATAGTATTGGTTTATGAAGATGTATTCCTTGGGTATATGCTTTTGGGAGGGATTCTACACTTGAATCCTTGTTCTTCCATTTGGAAAGCTCAAGAACAAAAGAAAAGGAGATTTCTTTTGTGCCCATTTGAACCGAAATTTCAATGTAAGGATATGATTTCTTCTCTTTTATTATATTGTTTGCATGCATAAAATCCATGTTTAATTTTATGACAAATTAATTTAGACATATATGAGTATGTTAATATGTATATGAATCTACATTTCCTTCAATCGGTATCAAGAGCCACGGTTGTTTGCATGCAAATTGGTTGAAAGTTTTTCCGAGTTATAAGAATAACAAATAAAACTTGTAAAATTTGTGTTATTATGATATATCACGAAATTATTACATGCATGTTAATATTTCTGGTCCTAAAATGTTTTAGGATATTTTGGTTAATTTTTCGGATTTTTATTGTTCATAATTTACAATAATGGCATTTAAATGTGATTTTATGAGTAAAAATGTCATTTTTGGTCTAAAATTAGCTATACTTCGAATTTTAAGTTGATTTTTGGATATGTTGTCACATATATTATTTTGAGATAACCTGTAAATTTTCAAAATTTTTGGACTTGTTATGCTCGAAAAATGAATTTTTCATTATTAAATTCGGATTTAGGTTAAAAATAGGTTAATATGAGTTAAATTTCGAATCTGGTCATAGAAAATTAATATGTTATCACATGCAATTTTACAAGATGTGTGTAAAATAATTGGCTATAAAGAAGTCTTTTTGCATGATTTATGAATTTTTGAAGAAAAATAGCATAAATAGTGACATTATTAGTGAAAATTAATAGAACATAATCCATGACTTAGGAAAAACGTCTAATGTTGCATTTTATTATCTTTTTCAGATCTAAAATTGAAAAGTTAGAGAAAATAATTTTTCCATGTTTTTATGATTATTTTATTAAAAATCGATAAACCGCAACATTGTTTTTCCGGGAAAAATTTCGAAATTTTTAACCTAAGATTTTGAATATTATGAGTGTCATGGAATTTTTCCAGAATGTTCATGAATTTAAATTTCAAATTTTGAATTTATTTGAAATTTTGTGATTTATTTGAAGTTTAATAGCTTATTTTTGTAATTTTGGTCCATTTATGAACAAATTTGTAAATAAAGGTTAATTATGGTCAAATTATTAGTGAAGACTAAATTTTGAGTCCTAAGAGGTTAGGGTAATTAACTTATGCATAAATATGAGTTTATGTATTTTTGTGATTATAAAAATGTTGAAATCACGCAAATCCGTAAAAAACCGAGTAATATACGATATTGGCTTATTAAAGGCGATTTAGCATAAAATTGAGCATGTTCTTACATATTATAATGCTGCATTTTCTTTATGATTGTCATAATTTTAATTTATGTAATTTTTGAATTATGTAATTTTACTTAGTATGGCCTTAGATTTTAATTGGTATTTCCCGAAATGCATGGGAATATCGATTCGGTTGTAATTTTTATTGTGATCTCGTATCACCGTTTTGTAATTTAATAGATTTATTTTATTTTAGTTACAAATGTATAATAGGAAATTATGTAATTTATTATGTAATTTTATTCATTCCGGAGTTCCCAAAGACGGATGTCTTCAAGAATGGCGATACATAAAGACGGTGTTACCTCGAGATGCGTGCTACAACCGAAGTTCAAGGGACCAATGGAGTTGGTTTCCGAATTTGTAATAGTTAAAGAGTTTTTCTATTTTAGGAAAGGCCATACTAGGATTTATTTATCTTTATGCTTGCATTTTATTTTATGTCACATGCATCGCTAAATCGCCATAACTAAACATGCATTGTCTTTTATCGAGTTTATCGACCGTGTCAATTAGAATTATCGTAGTTCACCGCTTTAGTTCACTTAAAACGTGATAGATAATAAATTGACATGACTTCTCGCTAAAATAAACAATTGAGACTTAGCCTTACCAAAAATTAGAAACCCATGAAGTACCAGTTTCGCAAGGGAGTTGAGCCGGCTTTACCGTAAGACAAACCTTGTTACGTTGGTGAAGTGAGGTGATAAATTTCTATCCACCGAATTTATGTTAATGAAGGGTATTTCGGCACACCGTGCCCTAAATTGATATGAGTTTGGATCACGGACATATTTATTCGAAATTTGGGTTGAACTCAACGAAAGTATTCACGATGTATTTCCGGATGTGTTTCGGGCTAGAGATAAATATTAATGTAATTTTATCGACCAAGAGTTCTAAAAGTAGAATCGATTAAAGAGTTAATCCACCGAGTTGTATTAATAAAGGGTATTTCGGCACACCGTGCCCCAAGTTAATATGAATTTGGGTCTTGGAATCATTTATCATAGTTGGGTAGAGGTCACTATGTAAATGCTATACTTGTTTTTCCAAGTATTAATAAAACGATAAATGTTAAGTTTTCCTCTATTCCGTTATTATTGTTCTATTTCTTTACCACAATTTATATACGATATCATTTTGATTTTTGATTCAAATCTCCTTAAAACATCGTAACTAAAGACAAATATGAATTTGCTTCTAAAACCTCAAATGAACCATTGATAAGGATCTCTTGTAAAGTGTATAGATTAAAGTTATTCATTATCAAACAGGTTTTTGATTCATGACTAACACTTCTACTTACAATGGATTATTTTTCCATGCACTTAAATGAATTAAGTACCTTGAAGCGATAAATTGTTTTGGTAATTAGTTTTGTCAAGAATTCGTAATTGACCAAAATAACGCAACCACTTCAATGAAAGTTTTAAGACTAAAACGAACAAATGAAGAGTGAATCTTCATGAATTCAATTTTGCTTCTCAAAGCAAAGACTCATTGAATTAAGTAGGAGCATTCTCTTAAACCGTTAAGATGAGGACGAGGTTCAAGAAGTAAGGATTATAATGGAATTGATACAAGGTAATGTTAAAAGTAAAGTTGTTGAGAATAGCGATACTAAACCTTTCAATCCCGTCTGATAAAGTTTCCATTGTCTTAAATGTTGGACACGAGAAAGGAAACTACCCCAAATTGTTGAAGTATCAACAAGTTAGTTGTGGGACATCTAATGAGACCTTCTTCTTTAAATGTTTATTTGATTAAACATAAATTTTGCTAGTACTACTTCGTCAATATTAGAAACCGGTGGTGGTTTACATCGTTGTACTTGATACATAAGATGATTAGAATATGACGACTAGCAACAATAATGTCGAGAGATAGAGTAAATTGTGTACTCAATCTAGTTTTGGATTTAAAGTTATACTTAATTATGACTATTAAGTGCATAAACTCTAAATAAGAATATAAACTTGTTAAGATACAAAAGAGGTTTCACTTTTGTGACCCTATACACCACGATTTGATGTATGGCTAGCCCATTATCAAGGTGATTATATTCTAAACCAAACTAGAATAATATATCATGAAGATGATGCAAGACTCAAAATTGGTAACCCAAGATTAAACCTTAAAATTTTGGAATGATGAACGCAAAGAGTTATCGAGTACTCTTGAAACCATTAGATTGTTAATGGTATGTGCGTATCTTGTATTCAAAGCAAGATGTCTCGTGCCTTTTTGGTTGAAAAGGAGATCGAGATTGTAAATCATTGATCCAAAATAGGTTGATCATTTTCTTTTACCAACGATTTAAGTTGACACTAATATGTTCACTTAATAAGGTAAATAGAGAAATCTTTGAAGAGGTTCAAGAGTTCAAGAAATCACGATTTAGTCGTGATGGGATTATCAAAGTGAAGACTTTGATATAAGCCAATGGAAATGTGATCTAATATCACAAGTTAATCTCTCTTAGCACGCATTATGAAATAATGTGTGATTGGATAAGAAATCAAACGCTATTCGATATGGTTTGAACTTCAATCAAGTTACTTTGAGTTACTTGATCCTTTTGGGGATTTTATCATTTTGTCTAAAATTATTTTTCCACTAAATCGAATCATATGGGATATGAAATGGTAAGGGTACCATGGTTGTAAGTTTTTCACAAGAAACAAATGCTCATTTTTCCCTTGCAATTATCACGAGCACGACGGGTTTGCGGCTCATGAAGCTGTCTTTCTAAAATACAAGTTTATTTTAGAAAACAGAGTGGGAGAAATTATTCAAGAGCCACAAAGAATGCCACAGAGAGTGTTATGTCGCATGAAACTGGTCTTTCTTGGCTACATGAGACGTTTTGTGTAAGACATTGTTTCTTCAAAACCTAGGAGGTTAAATTCGTCACTTGTTAAAGATGATGAATTCATGCTACTTTTAAGAAAGAAAAGAGCTTATAACTTACAAAAGAAATTGGTTGATTCAAGTGAAAGTTATGAACAAATGACTTACATAAGAGTGTTTAAGTCACAACTCAATACAAGGCTTAGACCCATGAAAATCCGAAACAAAAGGGCTTGATTAGTGACAAAGGGTTTTTGAACTAATAAAGAGATAATTCAAAGAAAGATTAGTTGCAAAGAGTTTTGCACTAATTGAAATGATTAAGTCTATTTGGATCTTCTTAGGGATTGTGTTTCATCATGAGGTTATGAAATACATAGCGAGTGAATCTAAAACCCACTTCTTCAATAGAAGGAATGTATTCAATACATGTCTTGAGTTTAGTAGATTCTTGCAATCCTAAGATAATGTGAAACTTAAGAGAGGGTCTTAAGTAGGACATCAATGAGTTAGAATCAACATTTTGATCATGTGGTAAAACATTTCTCGATAAGTCGAGAAGTTGTGATTATACATGGAGTTTAGTGGGAGTTACGGAAGTTTTAATTAGTCCGATATATGGATGACATATTGATCATTGCGAATGATTTAAGACTTTTGGAGTATTATAATACATCTTGAATATCCGGATTTATGAAGATAAATCCACATGATATTAGCGTCAGTAAGAAGTCTTATGTTGATAAGATTCATGACTAGTTCAATTAAATTGAACATATTTGATTGATTTCATTTGCTTCCGCTGCCGAATCAATTAAAAAGAAATGATGTATAACACTTCATATGCTTTGAGTATGATGAATTGTTTTCAAAAATCGAATTTATGTAATCTTTACCAAGCAAGCTATAAAGATTACCCTTAAGTGCTTGCAGAAGCATTAAGGAAGTAAAGCAAAGTGTTTATGATGCAATATTGTGTAAGGGTGTTACACAAGTGACAATTGACAATTGAGATTGCGCATGGTTTCCGACAAAACCATAATCAAAACACATTAGGATGGTTAAGATACCATTGTGGCAATGTTAATTAAGAAGTAGATTTTATAGAATCGTTCTAGGCAATAAAGAACAATAAGAGATATTTATAACGGAAATTGAGTACACTTGCAATCATGAGATGTGCAAGAGGATGAGTCCCACACACTGTGAAAACAAAGTGGGAGCTATTCTTAGGCTAGAGGACCTATGTCTTGATTGGATCTCGACACGTACTCAGAAAAGTTTTGTGATGCAAATGTATACATTACAAAGGAAAACGAGTATGTAGTAAGGTTGAGTAAGGTACAAGAAATTGATAAAACCTACTCACCAAAGCCTTCTCAAAGGCTAAACATGATGAGTCATGCCATTTCAACTGAATTGAAATGAACAACTACATACAAGATCAAATTAGATTATAGATTATGAAATAGTAATCAAGCATTGACTATTCATATGTGATAATCGCATTTGTCGTTCGAGTTTTACTTTAAAACCCTTTTATTATACCTTGTTACATCCAAACGGGTTGTAGAGACAATTGAACCCCGTTAAAGTGAACACGGATTAGCATGGTATTCGCCCATAGTCACTTGTATGAGGTGACGTCTCGAAGTGACTAGAGTGTGATGCGATTGATGGCAAGTTCAAATGCCATAGAGTCGTGTGAGATGACTAGTCGATCACATAGGCGATCTGTTAGGAACTTTTTGTCGGGCCTAATGACCGCTTATAGAGTTCCGGCAAATTTATATAGCCTGGTCGTGGCGAGAGCTGCTATAGTATTCAAATGAGTCGATTCTTTTGACTAAAGACTATTCACCTAAGATGGCTCGGTTCGATTAACTTTGATTTGTGTTACTACGACCTTCGTAAATGGGGTCAAATGGGCATATTTTGGGTTATGATGGTTGTGGCTAGTCGAAGGGAATGAGTGCGATAGGAATTGTCCATCCCCTTGTCAGGGTTAAAACAATATCTCAAGGCCACTCGAGGAGTAATGAATCGAAATGCGTGGCCACGCTCGGATGGCATCCGAGTGGATAAATCCGGTCAATCAGTTATTCTCCAGATCAAGGAAACCACTCTCGATATGATCACTTGCAAGTACGACCTGAAAGACACCTTGCATTGAGTGGGAGATAGTAATAGGACAAGAGAATTGGTGACGCACACTTGTCGAGGACAAGTGGGAGATTGTTGGAATATGTGTCCTCCGACAATAATGCGATCACGACTATTGATCATGATGATGACATGTTTAAGTCTCATTAAAATGAATACAATTGGGATGTAATATATTACAAGTCAACTGGTCCACACATATCGGTAATGATTGGCTGACTAGAGTTTGACATTACTGTCGTGCGACGGTGGTGATCAGTTGATCCCCTTAGGTCATACCTATAGGAAAATACTCTTAATTGATTATTTAATTAATCGTATACCGATACGAGTTAATTAAATTGCTTAAAATTGACGGATGATTTTGTGAGTATAATTTACGTATCAAATTGAAATGTAATTAAATGAGATACGGTCTGAGTAATCGAATTGTATCATTACTCGGATGAAATTATTGTTTAAAGAAACAATTAAATTTGAATGAATTATTATAAATACGATTTATAAATTGGTGAAATATTTTGGTACAAGTAATTACGAATTACTAGTCGATTTTGTAAATGACATATTTTATGAGTATGTTGATTTTTAATATGATAAAAATACATTGCATCGTAACATGTCATGTAACATGTTACATGTGACAAATTTGACAAATGACAAAATAAAATTGATTCTCCATTTTATACTTAAAACCGAAATATGGGTGAGTGTTTAGTAAATATTGTGTTATTTATTTTTAAATAAAAACACAATCATGACACTAGGTAGTAGGCTTGCATGCCTAGTCTCTTGTGAAGAGCAAAAACAAAAGGCATTGGGCATACTACCCAATGCCCCTTTTTCGGCCACCAACAAGAAAAGAGAGGAAAGCTCTTCTCTTTTACATCATTCATTCCTCCCATCTTATTTTTCCTAGTGTAAGAAAATCCTTGAAAACTCTCTACAATTTATGATAATTCTAGAGAAATAAACTCACAAATATTACCACCTCTTGACCGAAATTTCAAGAGTGAAAATACAATTTATATTGTATCAATTTTATTGTAAAACCATTATTATTACTAGATCTAAATAGTATTGGTTTATTAAGATGTATTCCTTGGGTATATGCTTTTGGGAGGGATTCTACACTTGAATCCTTGTTCTTCCATTTGGAAAGCTCAAGAACAAAAGAAAAGGAGATTTCTTTTGTGCCCATTTGAACCGAAATTTCAATGTAAGGATATGATTTCTTCTCTTTTATTATATTGTTTGCATGCATAAAATCCATGTTTAATTTTATGACAAATTAATTTAGACATATATGAGTATGTTAATATGTATATGAATCTACATTTCCTTCAACATGATGCATAAAGAGGTGGAGATGTACGTAGACGATATGATCGTAAAATCTAAGGATAGAAAAGGGCACATCGCTAACCTTCGCAAATTCTTCCTCAGATTGCGCAAATACAACATGAGGCTCAATCCTCAGAAATGTGCATTCGGAGTAACGTCAGGCAAGCTTCTGGGATACGTTGTCAGCCAGAGGGGGATAGAAATTGATCCATCCAAGATCAAGGCCTTAATCGAAATGCCACAACCCCAAACAGAAGAGGAGGTTAGAGGATTCCTTGAAAAGTACAGTACATAAGTCGATTCATATCGAAACTCACTATGATATGCGAACCTATCTTCAAAAAGCTCAAGAAAATGGACCATACCGTGTGGGACGAAGACTGTCAAAAGGCATTTGACAGGATAAAGGAGCTATTAACCAAGCCACCAGTGCTAATGCCTCCCAAACAAGATCAAACTCTTAGTTTATATCTCACAGTTACCGAAACAGCCATTGGGGCTATGCTCGCACAGACTGT
This sequence comes from Silene latifolia, assembly GCF_048544455.1. Lineage (NCBI taxonomy): Eukaryota > Viridiplantae > Streptophyta > Magnoliopsida > Caryophyllales > Caryophyllaceae > Silene > Silene latifolia. The sequence continues at coordinate 63,449,528 of NC_133533.1, read as the reverse complement.
TGGAAAAGAAGAAAGAGTTATCTACTACCGTAGTAAAAAGTTCTTGGAGTACGAAAGTAAGTATACACCAGTCGAGAAGACATGCTGATACGTGCAGTTTACATAGTCTTTATAAGCCTCTTATGCATACATTTTCATGAAATGCCCTGAAATGTCTACTTTGGTTCGTTTGGCTTTAATTGGAGGAACGGACCTGGAAGAAGCAGAATCAAGATTTTTGCTACCCCTTAGCTTGCATTTATGGAGATGGAAGAATTGGAGCGGAATTACTACTGCCTTGGGAAGCGTGAAGTGGTCTCGGAAGCTAAATCAACAAAGCAAGGAGCTGGGTCATCAGTGATTTGTTGGAATATGTGTCCTCAACAATAGTGCGATCACATGTTTAAATCTCATATTAAGAATACGTAAGGGATGATTCATTATATAGTCAACTGAACATCATTAATCGGTAATGAGTGACTACCTAGAGTTTGACATTACTGTCATTTGACGGTGGTGATCAGTTGATCCCTTAAGGTCACACCTAAAGGACAATTCCCTTAATAGACAAATTGATTAATTGTATGACGATACAAGTTAATCAATTCCTTAAAATTGAACAATTCATTTGTGAGAGAGAATATTCATATCTTATAGTAATGGGATTAAATAAGATTTATTTTAGTAATTGAAATACTTTATTACTAAAATTGTTTATTGTTTGTGAAACAATAGAGATAAGAATGAATGGTTAATTATAATTACAAGATGTTGTGAATTATAATTATAGGACCCATTTTATTTATGTCATCAAGTATCACTAATCAATTTGTTGTATGTAATTTAATTAATTTATAAAATGCTATTTACTTGATAAATATGCATTAAATTAATTAATAACATTTAACATACTACATGTGACATATTGTGTGATAAATGACAAATTGACAAAATAAAATGGTAGTCCATTTTATAAGGTGGACCGAAATATGGAGAGAGTAGTGATGGGTTATGGTTGTTTTATTTTTATTTGATAAAATAGCTAATCATGCCTACACTACAAGTCTTACACACCTAATATATTGAGAAGACCAAAGGAAAAAGTAAGATGCCAATTTTTGGCACCTAGCCCTTGCTTCAACCGGTCCCCCCTCTTTCTTTTAGGAGAATTTTGTTCTCTTATTTTCATTCATTCACATCACATGCAAACTTGCTCAATATTCTCTCTACTTCTCACAAAACAAGTTTTTTAGAACTTAGATTTGTTCAGCATAAATTCTGAACATAATATAGGATTACTAGTGTAGTAATAAGTATATTATTAGAATCAATTTTAAGGGTACTAGTGTATTAATCTAGTTAATTAGTATACTAGTTTAAGGGATTAGTCTTGGGTGCAATCTAAGGAGGATCTCTACATTGGAATTTTTGGAGGATCATCCACCATATTAAGCTTAAGAACAAATAAGGAAGGTGACCTTATTTGTGCCCTTATTTCGAACCAAATAACAATGTAAGGGACATTGTTTCTCTTTATTAATCTCTTATTTTGTTATGCATGCACTAGATCTAAAGAACTAATAATTAAAATGTTAATTTGTTCACTATTAGAAGAGTCTAATAATTGGTATATGAACCTAACAAGTGGTATCAGAGCATAGGATGTTGCATGCATAATCGGGTTGGTTTTTCCGAGTTAAATATAACTTAATTAAAACTAAAAAAACTGTGATTTATAAGAGTAAATCACGAAATTATGATGCATGTTATATATTCTGGTCCGAAAATATTTTTAGGTCATTTTTATGATTTATGGTAATTTATTGCTCATTTTAATGATTTTTTGTGATTATATCTCATTTTTATGAGTATAATGGACTTCTATTCACTAAAAATAGTAAAATCTAACTACTGGCCGTGATTTTTTAGTATGAAATCACATGAATATTTTATGTATTGTATGTAAAATTTTATAATAATGTGATTAATATTTCATGATTTATGATTTTTATGTGATAAAAATGGCATAAATGAAGGTTAAATGACTAAAAATGGTTAAACTTGGTCTCTAACCTTGAAACTTTTATATGACCTCACATGCATATTTTACAAATTGTTTGTTAAATTAATTTGATTAATATTGCATGATTTATGATTTTTATGAGATAAAAATGGATTAAAAGTGGTAAAATAGTTAAATATAGTTAAACTTCAAAATAGGCCATGAGATTGTAATATGTTGTCACATGCATGATTTACACACTATATGTAAATTTTATGATGAAATGATTTTATTTTGCATGATTTATGAATTTTTAGTGTAAAAATGGCATAAATAGTGACTATTTTAGCATAAATAGCTAAAACGTCTACATGGCATGAGAAAATTATTTTAGGTTGAATTAATATTCCACTTATCATATATAAATTTGTAAAATTGATTGGATAAATTGCAACTATATTTTCTAGAAATAAATTCGAAAATTTTAACCATGATTTTTGAAATAACGAGTGTCATGGAATTATTCCAGAATGTTCAAAAATTTAAAATTGAAATTTTGAAATTATTGTAATTTTAATTTGGATTTATTTCGTAAATGTTATGATTTTAAAGTAAAAAATGAGCATAAAATTAAATCAAGTTGAATTATTATCAAAAATTGAGTGATGACTAATTTTTGAGTCCTAAGAATGTTAGTATAATTAACTTGAGCTTAAATGTGATTTAAGTGTTAATTTGTGATTTTAAGAAGTTATGATCACGCATTTCCATAAAACCGGGTTATATAATCGATATAAGTTAAATAGGGCAATTTGGCACATAATTTGGCATGATAGATACATATTATAATGCTGCATATTTCAATTGTTGAATGTCTTTTATTTATATAATTTTGAATTATGTAATTTTATCTTAGTATGGCCTTAGTTTTAATCGATATTACCCGTAATGAAAGGGAATATTGATTCGGTTGTAATTTAATGTGATCTCGTATCACTTTTATCTTTACTAGTTTTTCCATTTTACAAATGTATAATAGGAATAGCTTTGTTTTTTTATTATTATTTGTAATCATGGAGTTTCTTCAAGACGGTGCCATTCGGAAAGGTGTTCCGACGAAGACGGTGTTCTTGGGAGGCGTGCCATTTAAAGATTCAAGGGACCAAAGGAGTTGGTTTCCGAATATGTAATAGATTATTTGATTTTCTATTTTAGGGAAGCCATACTAGGAATTTATTATTATTGCTTTTCATTTCTTTTAATATGTTGCATGCATTGCCAAATTGCCATAACAACACATGCATATCATATCGAGTCATCGACCGTGTCAATTATAATTATCGTAGTTCACCGCTTTAGTTCACTTAAAACGTGATAGATAATAAATTGACAAGACCTCTCACTAAATAATAAATGAGAATTAGCCTTACCAAATAGTAGAAACCATGAGTCCCAATTTCATGAGGAAGTAGGCTCGGCTCATCGGGGTACTAAACTTGTTACGTTGGGTAAGTGGGTAATAAAATGTTATTACATCGAAATTTAGATTGAGCTCAACGGAAGTATTCATGACCGTAGTCGCTTGTGTTCCGGGCTAAAGATAAATATTAAAGTAATTTTTATCGACCGAGAGTTCTAGAAGTAGAATCGATTAAGAGGTTAATCCACCGAGTTATATTAATAAGGGATGAATCGGCTCACCGTGCCCGAATTAATATGAATTTGGATCTCGGATCATTTATAATAGTTGGGTAGATGTCACTATATCAATGCTTAAAACTTGTTTAAAATGTTTACAAGTATTATTAAAACGATAGATGTTTATTAATTCCTTCACTTCCTATTTTGTAGTCAAAACTGTTTTCACAATTGCAATGGCAACTCCAATTTCATCCGCAACCAATAGCTCCAACACTCTCACCAATGTTTCATGGCTCCGATCCTTCATGGATCGTTGTAAGTTAGAAAAGAATGGGTCCAATTTCGCCGATTGGGACGCGCAACTTCGCTTGGCCGCGGAGAGTGACGACAAGCTTCGTTACCTTACCGAGGCCTCTTCCACCGAACCTAATGCTAAGTCTACCACCGCCGCTAAGTAAGCCTATGCGGTTTACCAAAAGGAGTCGGCCGCGATAAAAAATGTGTAGATCTTCTCAATGGAGGCCGAACTCCAAACAAGTGCTATAAAGATTAGCACCGCTCATGAGATCTATACGAAACTTGTGACCATGTTTTCACGAGTTCCAAGGATCATTCAATATGAGGCGACATCCGCATTCTTTAATCTCAACATTAAGGAGGGCCAAAATGTTAGTCCTCATGTGCTCAAGTTGATGGAGCATGTTGAGACTCTAAAAATGCATAAGGTAGAGATTCCCGAGGAACTCGTCATTGATCGAATTCTTCACTCCTTAAACAAAGTTAAGGCATATGTTCAATTCAGGGTGAATTTTAATATGAAAAACAAGAAAGTTTCCCTTGATGAGTTGCACAAAATGCTTGTGCAAGCCAAGAGGGACATGGGGCTAAGTGTTAGCACCACAAAGGATGTGCTCAATATTAGTCATAAGAGCAAAGGGAATTTCAATAAAAGTGGCAATAAGGGAAAGAAGAAAACTCCCTACAAGAACAAAGCAAAGACTTGTGAAGCTAGCTCCTCCAAGCCCAAGTACAGTGCCCCGTTTGGGGACAAGTTCCATTATTGTAGTGGTGTTGGGCATTAGAAGAGAAATTGTTCAAAATATCTTGGCGATATCAAAGCTGGAAAGGTTATTCCAGTAGGTAAATTACTATCCCTATCTTTTATGTTTCGATCTCAACTTTGGTATTTTAATACAAGTTGTGATGATTACCCTTTTTATTGTAATTAGGGCATCCTAGCAAGGATAAGGGCAAAGAAAAGCAAGCCTAGAAGATCTTGAGGAAAGCTAGATGTAGCCGACCATGGTGCTAGATCTATGGAAGCTTGGCTTTATGCTGCTTTGTCTTTATTTTCATGTTGTATTTTGATATTTTAGAACTATTTTGATTTCTTTGTTCGACATGGAAATTTGTTTGTATCCTTTTAAAAAATGGTTGTATTTTGGATATTGGTGACTTGGTTTGCAACTCAAGTCACTTACTTTATCGTATCATTTGTTCTAAGATTATCATCATACACTACTTGCAACGTGAAACATAAGATTATCGACTTAAATTGATCAAATGGACAATTATAATGATTAGATCATTATAAGTCCATAAGCTATGAATTTGATTCTCCTTATGCTATTATTACTAATAGTAACAACTTACTTATGTAAGATCAATTATAAAGTTATGATGAGCTATTGAACTCTATAGAGGATAATTAAATTTTACCAATTGGCTAGGCCATTTATAAGACTCCATATGAGTTATGGGAGGGCTTAAGACTTCTAGTTTGTTCATTACATGGACATGAGTCGGTATGAGTTGTCGAACTCGGTTTTGGGAATTGACAATCCACAATGGACACGTTATTTTGGAAAACCACCCAGGAGATACCTGAAATAGAGAGTCTATTTAACAGATGACATGGATAAGACTCGTATATAATGTCAGCCGTAAAAGAGCTGGTCTTTTATGAGCTAATGCGTCAGTCTAAAGAAACTTATAATACTCCACCATATATATGTTTGTAACTCACAAAGCTATATTTTAATAAGATAGAGGTATTTCTAAGAGATAGAGTGGGAGTAGATTAGATCGTCACAAACATGTCTTATAGTTAATGTGTTACTTTGTGAAAATAATGGAACTATAATCTATAAAGATAGAGTGGGAGTATAGTTCAGTGGGAATTTAGCACACATGTCTTGTTGTTAAAATGTTGCTTTGCGAAAGCAATTGTATTATGACCTTGTCCCAAATCGATCTTGTTACATACGAGCCATAGCATTATAATCCAAAGATTGTTACTCAAAGAGTAGATTTACTTAAAGGCGAGGGTCTCCTTTAAGTGAATAGAGCTTTAGAGTAAATAAGGGCATAGATCGACATGAAGATGTTGATCAAGATAAATCATGTTAGGAATTGCTACAATTCATTTTAATGAAGAATGGCAAATGATATTAAAGATTCGCTTTTCTAAAATGAGAATTTAGAAAAGGAATGTTTTTGGAACACAAAATCTTAGATAAAGATCTAAGAATCCTAACATATTATGCGTAGCTATCTTAAGTGATTCCAAAATGGACTTAAGTAAGCATTAAAGGATTATACTTTTCATTCATGTGATAATTGAGAATAGGTTCATTCACATGATTGAAGAATCATGATTATACATGAAGTTAAGTGGGAGCTAGAATTATTTTTCCATGTCTTATATGTTTATAACATATTACTTATTGAGAATAATGTACCAATGCTCTCTTCTATGAAAGAGTGATTGGGAGACTAGGAAAAGGTGCGATATATTCTAAGATTTCTTAATCTATGTGAGAGAATATTGGCATAAGGTAAGAGTCTTATGATGATAAGATCTTTCAAATCTGTTTAAAATCAACAAGGTTGAATAGGTTATTCATGGTGATGAAAGTGGAATTACTATGATGGAGTCATAGTCATTCACTGAACCTATTAAGTTGTTGATTACATGAAATCGTTTGCTAATGTTTCCGCCATTAGAATGATCATGTATGCCAACAGGCGCACACGCCGTGATGAAGTATATGCTAGGAGCATAATAAGTCAATAACAGGTTAATTCATAAGATGGTCTTGTGAAAGCCTTAAAGAACAATTGAGGATTTGTTCAATTGTTTGGATGATAAACTAAGTTATGTGTTGAAGGGTTACACAAACTTTAGTTTTCAAACCGAGAAGGATTTGTCGAAATCCTAGGCTGATTTTATTGACTAAGGAGTAAGAAACTAGAGAAGTGTTTTAGTTTCGTACATTGCAAATTCTACAAAAGGAATCTAAGTAAATTGTGATAAGATGGTTAACATAGGGAATGAGAGTAGATTCTTCTACCAACGACTTTATCACAAGTTATGTGAAAACAGTGGGAGCATTTTCAAGTTAAAGAGCCCAAGTCTAGTAAGAAGACTAGACATATACTTAGATAAATTCATGTCATTAGAGATGACATTGAATAGAAGGAAATAACAATTCATAAAGTTGGAATGTTCGGATATATTATTTATCCACTTGCCAAACATTTATTGTATTTCAACTAGTGTAAAAGGTACACTAAAGATTATAAGATATGAAGTAGTAATAGTGTATTGACTATTCATATATGATAATCGCATTTATCGTTTGAGTTTCTTTAAACTCACCCTTTACTTTGTTATATCCTAATGGGTTGTAGAGACAAATTGAACCTCATTAAAGTGAACTGGATTGACATAGTACTCCCCCTAGTCACTTAGAAGAGGTGATGTCTTGAAGTGACTAGAGTGTGATGCGATTTATGGCAAGTTCAAGTGTCATAGAGTCATGTGAGATGATTAGTCAATCACATAGGCAGACTGTATGGGACACTCTGTCGGGCAGTGACCGCTTATAGAGTTCTGGTAATTCATAAAGCCTGGTCGTGGCAAGAGCCGCTATAGTATTCTTATGAGTCAATTCTTTTGACTAGAGACTATTCGCCCAAGTTGGCACAAATTTCTGATTGGCTTTGATTTATGCTCTACGACTGTCGTAACTGAGGTCAAATGAGTATATTTTGGGTTATGACGAATTGCGGCTAAACAAAGGGAATAGTGCGATATGAATTATCCACCCCCTTGTTAGGGTTGTTTGAAATCTCAAGGCCACTCGAGGAGTAGTGAACTGGAAATGCGTGGGCACGCTCGGAAAGTATCTATGGTAGATAATTCCGGTCAGACAGTTACACTCCAGATCGAGAAAACCACTGAAGATATGATCAAGTGCAAGTACGACCTGCGAGACACCTTGCATTGAGTGGGAGATTGTAATAGGACAAGAGAATTGGTGACGCACACTTGTCTCGGACAAGTAGGAGATTGTTGGAATATGTGTCCTCAACAATAGTGCGATCACATGTTTAAATCTCATATTAAGAATACGTAAGGGATGATTCATTATATAGTCAACTGATCATCATTAATCGGTAATGATTGGCTAACTAGAGTGTGACATTATTATCGTTTGACGGTGGTGATCAGTTGATCCCTTAAGGTCACACCTAAAGGACAATTCCCTTAATAGACAAATTGAATAATTGTATGACAATACAAGTTAATCAATTCTTTAAAATTGAACAATTCATTTGTGAGAGAAAATATTCATATCTTATTGTAATGGGATTAAATAAGATTTATTTTAGTAATTGAAATATTTTTTACTAAAATTGTTTATTGTTTGTGAAACAATAGAGATAAGAATGAATGGTTAATTATAATTACAAAATGTTGTGAATTATAATTATATGACCCATTTTATTTATGTGATCAAGTATCACTAGTCAATTTGTTGTATTTAATTTATTTAATTTATAAAATGATATTTACTTGATAAATATGCATTAAATTAATTAATAACATGTAACATACTACATGTGACATATTGTGTGACAAATGACAAATTGACAAAATAAAATGGTAGTCCATTTTATAAGGTGGACCGAAATATGGAGGGAGTAGTGATGGATTATGGTTGTTTTATTTTTATTTGATAAAATAGCTAATCATGCTTACACTACAAGTCTTACACACCTAATATAGTGAGAAGACCAAAAGGAAAAAGTAAGATGCCAATTTTTGGCACCTAGCCGTTGCTCCAACCGGTCCTCCCTCTTTCTTTTAAGAGAATTTTGTTCTCTTATTTTCATTCATTCACATCACATGCAAACTTGATCAATATTCTCTCTACTTCTCACAAAACAAGTTTTTTAGAACTTAGAAGTTGTTCATCATAAATTCTAAACATAATATAGGATTACTAGTGTAGTAATAAGTATATTATTAGAATCAATTTTAAGGGTACTAGTGTATTAATCTAGTTAATTAATTAGTATACTAGTTTAAGGGATTAATCTTGGGTGCAATCTAAGGAGGATCTCTACATTGGGATTTTTGGAGGATCATCCACCATATTAAGCTCAAGAACAAATAAGGAAGGTGACCTTATTTGTGCCCTTATTTCGAACCAAATAACAATGTAAGGGACATTGTTTTTCTTTATTAATCTCTTATTTTGTTATGCATGCACTAGATCTAAAGAACTAATAATTTAAATGTTAATTTGTTCACTATTAGAAGAGTCTAATAATAGGTATATGAACCTAACATGATTGACTCGATCGAAGCTTTTTATTGGCTAATATGTTCGATCGAGTACTTATGGATGCAGAAAAGACCTCGATCAAGACCCTGTTGTTCTCGATCGAGAGGTGGTTAAATGGAGGTCCTCGATCGAGTAGTCGAGTTACTCGATCGAGAGGTTTTTGGTTGGAAGTACTCGATCGAGGAATTTGAATGTGCTCGATCAAGCACCTTTCTATCTAAACGCGAGATTTGTTTCGCGTGAACTTATTTGTTTTATTAAGTTGCGTGTTTAATAAATGACTTTCCTATATAAAGGAAAGACGTCATTAGGTTTAGGTTATCTTTTATCATCTCATACTTTACTCTTAAGCATTCAGTTTGCAGCATTAATCTTGTTCGACGTTACTTTGTTCTTTTGCCGGATATTAAACTTTTGTAATCCTTCTTACTCTCTTTATTCAATTTAATTCTCTTTTGCACACTTTAATCCTTGCTTTTAATTTCTGTTTTAATTAGTATTGTCATTGTTATTAGGTTTATGCTTTTTCTCCTTAATCATCTCAATATCATGTCTCCTATTACTTTATCTACCGTTGTTAGTTTCATCATGAATATGCGTCGCTAATTCCCCTTAGTGCTAGGATTAGGGGAGTTATGATAATAAAGCAGTGATGCGATCATTAGACTAGGAGGTTTACATGTGAGAATTGATTCATAGCACTATCATTGTAATCGTTTAGTTGAGTGCACGCATCTAAACTAGTTAACTCGGTTAAATTCAGACCTAGATTGGAAGATTAGAATGAATAGACCTGTTTTGAATAATAGACTACTCTAATGAGGGCGGAAGGTAAGTTAGTAGTATTTTAGGGCGGATAGCGGATTGGAAGGAACTTTCCTTTACCCTTCTCACATCAGACCGACTGACCTTACCTTTAGCAGAATTGTGCAATATCATGGTGAACAGACATCCTGGTATCTCTCTCTCTATTTGATAACATTTTTATCTCTTCCTTGCTTTTTATTGTTCTCTCTTTGCTTTATTTTCAGTTTAGTAGTTTAGAAATCAAATCAAACCCCCAATTTGTTACCGTGATAAACTAGAATAACAAGTAGATACAATAGCCTCCCTGTGGAGTACGATACCCGACTTACCTCTGCTATATTAGTTAGAGCCGGTTGGTTTATTTTTGATAGGGTTGCGACAGCCGTGTCAAATTTTGGCGCCATTTGATACGTGCATTTTACATAGTATTTCTTAGGGTCTTATGCACGTATTTCCATGTAATTCTCGTAGTTTTATACTATGAAATCCCCCAAACAGTCTACTTTGGTTCGTTTCGCTTTAATTGCAGGAACGGACCTGAAAGAAGCAGAATCAAGCTTTTTGTTGCCCCTTAACTTGCATTTATGGAGATGGAAGAATTGGAGCGGAATTACTACTGCCTCGGGAAGCGTGAAGTGGTCTTGGAAGCTAAATCAACAAAGCAAGGTGTTGGTTCAGCAGTGATTGACTCGATCGAAGCCTTTTGTTGGCTAATCTGTTTGATCGAGTACTTATGGATGTAAAAAAGACCTCGATCGAGACCCTGCTGTTCTCGATCAAGAGGTGGCTAAATGGAGGTCCTCGATCGAGTAGTCGAGTTACTCGATCAAGAGGTTTTTGGTTGGAAGTACTCGATCGAGGAGTTTGAATGTGCTCGATCGAGCACCTTTCTATCTGAATGCGAGATTTGTTTCGCGTGAACTTATTTGTTTTATTAAGTTGCGTGTTTAATAAATATCTTTCCTATATAAAGGAAAGATGTCATTAGGTTTAGGTTATCTTTTATCATCTCATACTTTACTCTTAAGCATTCAGTTTGCAACATTAATCTTGTTCGATGTTACTTTGTTCTTTTGCCAGATCTTAAACTTTTGTAATCCTTCTTAATCTCTTTATTCAATTTAATTCTCTTTTGCACACTTTAATCCTTGCATTTAATTTCTATTTTAATTAGTATTGTCATTGTTAATAGGTTTATGCTTTTTCTCCTTAATCATCTCTATATCATGTCTCCTATTGCTTTATCCACCGTTATTAGTTTCACCATGAATATGCGTAGTTAATGCCTCTTAGTGGTAGGATTAGGGGAGCCATGATAGTAAAGCAGTGATGCGATCGTTAGACTAGGAGGTTTACATGTGAGAATTGATTCATAGCAATTTAATTGTAATCGTTTAGTTGTGTGCACGCTTCTAAACTAGTTAACTCGGTTAAATTCAGACCTAGATCGGAAGATTGGAATGAATAGACCTGTTATAAATAATAGACTATTCTAATGAGGGCGGAAGCTATGTTAGTAGTATTTTAGGGCGGATAGTGGACTGGAATGACTTTGCTTTACCCTTCTCACATCAGACCGACTGACCTTACCTTTAGCAGAATTGTATAATATCATGGTGGACTGACATCCTGGTATCTTTCTCTCTCTCTCTCTATTTGATCACTTTTTTTCTCTTCCTTGCTTTTTATTATTCTCTCTCTGCTTTATTTTCAGTTCAGTAGTTTAGAAATCAAATCAAACCCCCAATTTGTTACCGTGACAGACTAGAATAACAAGTAGATACAATAGCCTCCCCGTGGAGTACGATACCTGACTTACCTCTGCTATATTAGTTAGAGCTGGTTGGTTTATTTTTGATAGGGTTGTGACAGTCGTGTCAAATTTTGGCGCTATTGTCGGGGAGGCAATTAGTCCTTTTAGTTGTTTTTTTTTAGTTTGTTTTACTCTCAAGGGATTTTTAATTCCTTGAGGCTGTTCTTATTTCTTTTCTCTTAGTTTTGTTTATGCCCAGGTCTAATAGGTCAGAATTAGTACTAGCTAATCCTGAACCAGAGCTGTAACACCCCCATATTCCGAGGAGCCTTAGCTATGCTTTCCTTAGTATATAAGGGCGTTACCATCTCGGTTGCCCGAGGGAAGTAATCATTAAAAGTCGATAAAAGAAAAATTATAGTTATATTACAAGTGATACAACCAACTAACAAACTACAGATACAACTCGTCAGCTACACATTATCGCTATCAGAACTCGTGACGACTCATTCCCGCCAGGACTCCAGCTATCAACCACATCAACACCAGCTAAGACTGACTGCTCACCATAAGGGATCATTGCAGACACATAAACAAACAAGACAACCACACAAGGTCAGTAACTGAGGCAAGACTCAACATAAACCAACAACAATTGTCAACACAATACAACACAACCAGTCACACACAATCACACACTCCAATCAATATCCGTCACCGACTGTCCACTAGACCAGCCCTTCCAGTGGGGGACCGCAGCCGTTCCCACCTAAGCCCCGCTCATCATACCGAGCGATAACCCTGTCCCATTAATGTGCACATCCCCTCCCGTGGCGGGTTCCACAGAGGGCGAAACTAGGGCGTGAAGCCACTCCCGCAAGTGACTCCACTCAGCCGAGGATGTACCTCGAGAACCAGAGACAATCAATCACAGACAGCTGCAATACAACAACAACCAACAAACCGTATACACCAACCGACTACCGCATACAATCTACCACACAAACACAACAACAACATAACAACCACGACATCACAACCGACACACTAGACCATCCACAGAAACTGAGTAGGCGAACCTACCTTTAAGCGACTGCAACGATTCCATGCCCACACACGCAAGACCCAGCAATCAAGCAACACCTATACACACAATACAATCATCTATTACTACCATTCTAATCCCAACTGAAACCACAAGACACAGATGATGATGACGACATACCTTCATGAGGAAAACTTGGTAAAGGATCGCTACCCGACTCAAGCTACGCACTCCTAAGGCATAAGGCCCTTCAAGGGTTTCCATGGAGGACATATGGTGAAGAGAAGAGGAAAGGGCGACATCTAGGTTTAGGAGAAAGAGGCGGAAATGATTTGCGGATTTAACAAAACACGATTATAAACCTTCACTGAAAAGACGCTACTCGATCGAGTGGCCCACCTACTCGATCGAGTGGCCCCTACTCGATCGAGTATCCAAGCTACTCGATCGAGTAGCCTCCACTCTATCGAGTACCACCTCTAACTCGAAACATAGGATAACTTTGGTACGCACTTCTAAGGGCTATTACTACTCCCGAGGTCGGTCAACGCTGGTCAACGGGTCTCTAAAAGGAGGGTATTACAGTCTTCCCCCCTCAAAAAAGAACTTCGTCCCCGAAGTTCAACTCACCTATCTCAAAGTACAAGATACGGGAACCAAACGACATCACTACTCTTTCAAAATAGGTCACTACTCCCCGGAAATACTATCCCCCCCCATGTCATCATCATCAACTGTCTAACACTCCAAATAGATCAATTCCTACAAGCTATTACTTGAAATACTAACCTCGCCACATGGACCAACACAACCAATGACTACTCTGCTGTTCACAACTCTTAGCCACGCACTACGAGATTACACGTTCACTAATAACAATCATCAACACGAAACATGTTACCTTAACACCACTATGTTACTCAACGATACAATTCTATTCAAACGCATGACATCACAACTATCTCAACCTTTACTTACACATCCGATTTAGTCGACAACCAAAGAAAACAATTATAGTTTCGTGCAATAAGTGTAACCGAAATAATAGAAAACATTATTAACAAACAACCAAAAGATTGCAATGTCGGCCTTTTTATTTCGCGACATTACTCTTCCTCTCTAAAAGGAACTTCGTCCCCGAAGTTCACCACCAAATTACTACACATACTATTTAAAACTTACTTCTTGTCATAAAACCAACACATATGATTCATTATAGACATTACTCATTACTCATACAACCGTTAATTCATGAAGGCATATGCACGATATTCGAGTGATTATTCCTAGACACGAATGCATGTATACATCAATTGTACATTATATGGGAAATACACCAATCCGGTGAATTATAATTAGTAGACATTACGAATGTAAAATGATTGCGATAAGAACCAACTACTACTCCACTATTCGTTATGAATACGCATCCAAAACCCAAACACGACTTTCATTCATATGAAATAAACGGTTTAAACATGTTACTAATCATCAACAACTACATTAAACACCAAAACATGTAACTATATAACCATTAAAAAATTTTAATTTACAAAAAGTTCTTGTAACAGTGCTACTCGATCGAGTATATAGGGTACTCGATCGAGTGCCCGATACTCGATCGAGTGTCTTGGCTACTCGATCGAGTAGGCCTGAGATCAGAATACCCCAACCTAGTCACACCTGCAGCTACTCGACCGAGTATGGGGTACTCTGTCGAGTACCCACAGGTCAAAATCTTGGAAATTCCTGTTATAACACCATATATATATATATATATATATAATATATATATATATATATATATATATATATATATATATATATATAAAGCGTCACATAAGCGCGAGTCGGGATGACAACCCGACCCCCAAAATCCTGCAAATAAGTTCAAACTAAGCAAATCCGGCCTTATGGCCATCCCTACAAACCAAAGTAAAAGTTCTAACTAACAACGATCACTATCATCCCATATAACCAAACCATAAACAAAGAGAAGAAAAAGGAGTATCACTCCTGCTGCTGCTGCTGCTGCTGCTCATCCATCATCTCATCTCCACCACCATCTCCTCCCGAGGTGCCTGCCCCCGATGACCCAAGACCCGCATCAACCCCTGCCCCAGCTCCAGGACTCACATACCATGGGGTCAAGCCACCAAAAGCAAAGGACTGCGGTGTCCCCCATGCTGTCTGGTCCACCCCGTTAGAGTGGAAAACCCCACTATAATCCCCAACTCCGCTCCACCACACTGGATGTGGTCCCTCGGTCCCAATCCCCTGAGCATACGCCATCTCATGCATGTTCCGGAGTGTCAAAGTAGATGACACCCTCTCTGCCAAGTAGCTCGAACGCGTCTCTGGGTATCGAGGTAGGGGTAACAAGGAAAAGGATATTGCCGTAGTGCTGCTGGATGTGGTCTGGTCTCAGCTGTCCTCTCCCTCACCCGACGCGGTCTTCTCCCCAACCTGGGTCTCTCCTCCACTGCTGCCACGTTCTCCCCCTTCTTCGGCTCGGGCATCACCTGAAGGATCGTGTCATCAATGAGGTATGTCTGCAACTGTCGAGGTACATCATCCTCCTCCTCCTCCTCATCAGAGTCAACAGCTACCACCACTGGGTCTAACGGCTCTGTCGGTGGGAGGTGCTCAGGAGCCGGGATCCTCATTCAACTCATACCCCACACCCTCCAAGCTAGGCTACCATCAGCTAAAGTTCTCCACCATTTTAGGTCGAGGTAGTAGTCTCTGTCCATAGTAGGCACCGGTGTGGATAGGGGAACGTACTCAGAAGAAGCCTCAAAGGAGGCTAGCTTTTCAGCTAGCCGAGTGGCAATAGCACCACAACTCAAGTACCGAGTGGTAGAAGTAGCCATCAAGGCAAGGCTTGCACAGACCATGGCAGGAGCATTAAAGACCACCCTCTCGGTCCGCTCCGGGTTAAGGTAAGACATCCAAAGCAACAGTTCATGATTGTTCAGCTTACTCATATCCGGCCTCTCATAAAGAAGGTTCGAAATAGAACGAAGGAAGATCCTCAGAGTAACATGTTGAACATCATTAATCAACATGTTGCTGGAGGTGGGAGCTGACTTTCCGGAATGACAAGGCATAAGGCGGCAGACACCGCACTCAGATGGAATCCTTGGGAGGCTTGGCCAACCCAAGGTGAGAAGGAAAAAAGTCCATGGTCAACACAAAACTCGTGTGCATAAGACGGAACTCAACAGATTGTGCAGCTCGCTCGTAATTAAACGAGCTCATAAACACCAAATTCAGAAAAGGATATGAATGCTTCCTCAAACGATACAACCCAGTGAACCCCAAGGTCTCAAAGATATGACGGATATCCGTCTCAATCCCCAAGTCATCAAGAAGTGTGGTATCCACACAATGGGTGGGTCTCATATTGCGTTTCTGTAACGCCACGAACCTCTCCCTTTGTTTAAAGTCCACAAACACTACTGAAGGATACTCGGGTACGGACGGTACAACCGGTCCGCTACCCTCCCCAATTTCGGGTTGTGAAGCCCTCCCCCTCTTACTCTGTCGGGTCCCTATGTTTAGTCTCGACATCTGTTTCAACATACAATTTAAACATACTTGCATAGGCACTTAAAACATGTAATTTACACAATTAAACATTGAAAGAAAAATCATCTAGGTACACACTTTCACCAACAACTTCCCAATTTGATATATAAATTCAGTTTATAGCATTTCAGACGATCTCTATAGCTGTGAAAATTTTAGCATGGATGCATATGATTTACTCGACCACTTCAGCTGTCATGACATGGCTCAAACACTACTCCATATATATACTTGATAACATGGGAAACATTCATATATGTTCATAGAAAGGCAACTTAATACATGCCATCACCAACATTCAACCTTATGAGCAACCTCTCAATTAAACTAGTCAGACGGTCTCTACAGCTGTAACAATTTTGACACATTCATCAAGAATTAACATCACCATTACTATAATAAACTTTAACTCTTGCATATACATTCATATCCAACACAAAATCTCAATTGTAGCAACGAATTTCAATTTGGGGCACTTTTAAGACGGAGTTTTAAGGTAAGTTTAAAGGTGAAAATCACAAAATCCAACTTCCAACATATTATATGCAACATATAGTACTCAATTTCATCATCCAACATGTAGAAAACAACCAAAATCAATTTTGATTTTGCAAACCCTAGAAAAATTCGTCCCCAATTTTGCAATTTCTATTCTATTTTCAGCACCATTAACATCAACAATCATGAAAGGGAAGCATGTGAATCATATTACAACAATTACAAGCAATTTTTCGTCCATATGAATCGAAATTTCAGTTTATTCTATCATTCTAATAGATTCAAAGTGATAAAAACATGTAAATAGGGAAGAAATTCATACCTTTATCAAATAGGAAGTGAAAGAACGTAATTAAACAAAGGAAACAACCCAAATTAATCACCACAACCACAAAGATAAGAGAGTTTTGAGAGATTTAGGAGCTTAGGGTTTCGAATAAGGAAGAAAGAATAAGAAGAATGAGAAAGAATAAGGGTTTTAAGAAACCCGTAAAAGTCACTGTACTCTAGCCTACTCGATCGAGTGCCTAGGGTACTCGATCGAGTGCCCTCTACTCGATCGTGTAAGTGCTATTTCGTCGAGTATCCGCAGAAAATTCCCACATTTCGACGTCATAACTTTCTAACTTGATCGAGTGAGGTCTACTCGGTCTAGTAAACACTCGCACTCGGTCAAGTAAGGTTGAGTACTCGGTCAGAGATACAAAATTAACTGGAGATTCCTGCAAAACAATATCACGTGTCGATTCCAAACCAAGTTCGGAATCGTCACTGGTTATCGTACTCACTCACATATCACCATTACTACTCAAATATATTATACCGTCTCATCAGATAAGATTCATATCACATTACGCTACAACAAACTTCACGCAACATGGTTTACCTGCTACCGAGCAATTCGTATACGCAATTATGTCATTGTTTCATGTCTAAACTCGTTTAACCACATTGCTAACAACTTATACTTACGTTAATTAAAACATACAATTAACGATGAATTTTCCACATATCATCCAAGTGTATTACTATCATGCTGAAGCTTCAACATAAACAAATTCTATTCAACACTTCTTTCAATCAATCACCAATTATTCTACACCAATTAATCACCACACAGCGGAAACTTTCAATCATTAAGCATTGCATATACGCATCACTATCTGCTATTTCTCATACTATAACTCAACACTTCTTTAACTATTATCATTGTAACTACGGTAGGACTTATAAACTCATATAGGACCACCATCCCTAACAACTTGAAGTAAACATCCACACGACCACTTTTTCATATTACAGCATACACTCCTAGACTTTTCACGCATTTCTATTTAATAAAACCTTTTACGTTTCTCATTATCATCACATATACTTATTAATTCTACCAAAACTTCACCATACACGATCCGGATGCAACTATCATGCCTATATCAACTTCAACAAAGACTCAACCACAGATAGTTCCAACGTAATCAACATACACATTGAGTACATAGACACGGACTCCACATTCCCATACCCAGTGACTGGCTTAAGTACAATGGGGCCAGGATTTTGAAATGAGGGCGCCTACTCACCCAAAATCTAGCATCAGCCGGGGCTCCCATTACACATACACCAGGTTCATTTTATGAGACTCACTATGTTCATTAAGTTCATTGGTTACAGGTTCCAAAATCGTCGCTCTGATACCACTTTGTAACACCCCCATATTCCAAGGAGCCTTAGCTAGGCCTTCCTTAGTATATAAGGGCGTAACCATCTCGGTTGCCCGAGGGAAATAATCATCAAAAGTCGATAAAAGAACAATTATAGTTATATTACAAGTGATGCAACCAACTAACAAACTACAGATACAACTCGTCAGCTACACATTATCGCTATCAGAACTCGTGACGACTCATTCCCGCCAGGACTCCAGCTATCAACCACATCAACACCTGCTAAGACAGACTGCTCATCATAAGGGATCACGGCAGACACATAAATAAACAAGACAACCACACAAGGTCAGTAACTAAGGCAAGACTCAACATAAACCAACAACAATTGTCAACACAATACAACACAACCAGTCACACACAATCACACACTCCAATCAATCTCCGTCACCGACTGTCCACTGGACCAGCCCTGCCAGTGGAGGACCGTAGCCGTTCCCACCTAAGCCCCGCTCATCATACCGAGCGATAACCCTGTCCCATTAATGTGCACATCCCCTCCTGTGGCGGGTTCCACGGAGGGCGAAACTAGGGCGTGAAGCCACTCCCGCAAGTGACTCCACTCAGCCGAGGACGCACCTCGAGAACCAGAGACAATCAATCACAGACAGCTGCAATACAACAACAACCAACAAACTGTATACACCAACCGACTACCGCATACAATCTGCCACACAAACACAACAACAACATAACAACCACGACATCACAACCGACACACTAGACCATCCACAGAAACTGAGTAGGCAAACCTACCTTTAAGCGACTGCAACGATTCCATGCCCACACACGCAAGACCCAGCAATCAAGTAACACCTATACACACAATACAATCATCTATTACTACCATTCTAATCCCAACTGAAAGCAAAAGACACAGATAATGATGACGACATACCTTCATGAGGAAAACTTGGTAAAGGATCGCTACCCGACTCAAGCTACACACTCCTAAGGCATAAGGACCTTCAAGGGCTTCCATGGAGGACATATGGTGAAGGGAAGAGGAAAGGGCGACATCTAGGTTTAGGAGAAAGAGGCGGAAATGATTAGCGGATTTAACAAAACACGATTATAAACCTTCGCTGAAAAGACGCTACTCGATTGAGTGGCCCACCTACTCGATCGAGGGGCCCCTACTCGATCGAGTATCCAAGCTACTCGATCGAGTAGCCTCTACTCTATCGAGTACCACCCCTAACTCGAAACATAGGATAACTTTGGTACGCACTTCTAAGGGCTATTACTACTCCCGAGGTCGGTCAACGCTGGTCAACGGGTCTCTACAAGGGCGGGTATTACAATAGCGGACTTTTCACCGTAGACAGAACTTACTGAGAGAGAATCGTCGAGAGGAACTCTTGAGTACTCTTCAACTTGTTCTTGAAAAATTTTCATTTGCGGAAAGTCAGTCTTTAGAGGAAGACACTTCTTTCCCACGAAGGACCCAAAATAGCAGAAAAGAATGCTGAACTTTCTGACTCAGGGACTGAAGTTATTGCTCAAGAAAAGACGTCTTATGACGAGAATGATACTGTATCACATAGAGTACTCGATCGAGGGGTTATTGATGATCGATCGAGTACATTTGTCGAAAAAGTGGTCGATCGAGGGAATGAAAGTGCTCGATCGAGCACTGAGGAAAAGAGAGACCTCGATCGAGTTGATCAAAGTGCTCGATCGAGCACTATTGCTGAGAAAAGTACTCGATCGAGAAGTACTGTTGCTCGATCGAGTGGTTCTAATGCTAAATGTGACAATTCGTTATCAAAGAAAAATGAAGGCCTAGCTATTCCAATCACGGTCCCATTTCCGAGAAGATTGCAGAGTAAGAAGATTGAGCAACAATTCGGTAAGTTTGCCAAAATTTTGAAAATTCTTCATGTTTCTATACCATTTGCCGAGTTACTAATCCAGGTACCCTCCTATATGAAATTTATGAAAGACATTTTAGCGCGTCGGAGGCATATTAATGACCATGAGACGGTGGCTTTGACGGAAGCGGGCTCTGCCCTTATTCAAAATAAGACCCCACCTAAGTTGTCTGCCTCGATGAGTAGTTTCTCTATACCATGTCACATTGGGACCCATTTGATTCATAATGGATTGTGCGACTTAGGAGCTAGCGTGAGTGTCTTACCGTTGTCTCTTGTTAAGAGGCTTGGTTTGACCAAATTTCATTGTACTAATATGACCGTATAGATGGCCGACCGTACTTTATCACGGCCTTTAGGTGTCTTGGAGGACATACCTGTTAAGATAGGGAAGTTCTTTATTCCCGTCGATTTCGTAGTCTTAGATATTCCCGAAGACTCATATACTCCTATTATTTTAGGATGACCATTTCTATTTACCGCCCGTGTAGTAATAGATGTCGGGGGCAGACTTTGACTTTTCAGGTAGGTGATGAGGAGTTGACCTTCTATCAGTATAGTGTTCACAGGGCTCCTATGCAAGTTAAGCCCTGCAATGCTATTCCCTCTAATGACCCCCGATACATTGTTGGAGTATGTGTCCTCAACAATAGTGCGATCACATGTTTAAATCTCAAATTAAGAATACCTAAGCGATGATTCATTTATATAGTCAACTGATCAACATTAATCAGTAATGATTGGCTAACTAGAGTTTGACATTACTGTAGTTTGACGGTGGTGATCAGTTGATCCCTTAAGGTCACACATATAGGACAATTCCCTTAATAGACAAATTGATTAATTATATGACGATACAAGTTAATCAATTCCGTAAAATTGAGCAATTCACCTATGAGAGAGAATATTTATATCTTATTGTAATTTGATAAAATAAGATTCATTTTAGTAATTAAAATATTTTATTACTAAAATTGATTATTGTTTGTGAAACAATTGAGATAAGAATGAATGGTTAATTATAATTACAATATGTTGTGAATTATAATTATATGACCCATTTTATTTGTGTGATCAAGAATCACTAGACAATTTGTTATGTGAAATTTAATTAACGAATATAATGATATTTATTTGATAAATATGCATTAAATTAATTAATAACATGTTACATAGTACATGTGACATATTGTGTGACAAGTGACAAATTGACAAAATAAAATGGAGGTCCATTTTATACAAGTGACCGAAAAAATGGAGGGTGGAAGGTGTTAGTGGGTGATTTATTTTATGTGATAAAATAGCATAATCATACCTACACTACATAGCCGTACAAGCCTACATTTTGGAGAAGAGTAAAAGCAAAAGGAGATGCCATGGTTTGGCATTTTGCCATCACCCTACCCGGCCCCCTCCTCTTTATATGATGAGAATTTTGTTCTCATTTTACTCCTTAGCATTCTCATGCATTCATCTTATATTCTCTCCACTACCTCTCTCTGAAACGAGTTTTTTAGAAATAGAAATTTGTTCATCTAATATTATCAAAAATATTAGATTATTAGTGTAGTAAAAGTGATAATATTAGAATCTATTTTAAGGTATAATATTACACTAATCTAGTTAATTAGTATATTCTATATATATTTATAAAAGAGGCTTTTTTCGAGCGATTCTAAGCTGTCCACGTCATCAAAAATTAATTTAGGAAAGTATCATAAATAATATTTTTTGATATAAAAAATAAAGTAAAAAATCTTTTAATTACTATAACATATATTTCCTAAATTATATTCAAGTGATGTTTCTAATTTTTATATAAAAACGTTTACATTTCGTTTGACAAAAAAAGTATCGTTAAAAAAATAATAAAAATAGTATAATTAGATTTGTGGTAAAAAAATGCTATCATTAGAGTATAAATTTCTTATAATTTACACATATTAAAGATATGGTGTAC
Source organism: Silene latifolia (assembly GCF_048544455.1). Taxonomy (NCBI): domain Eukaryota; kingdom Viridiplantae; phylum Streptophyta; class Magnoliopsida; order Caryophyllales; family Caryophyllaceae; genus Silene; species Silene latifolia. The sequence continues at coordinate 63,427,018 of NC_133533.1, read as the reverse complement.
TTAGCTTCTTAATATGTTATATTTCACGTATTGAAAATCGTCACACATCGAAAGATTAGCATAGGGCGGTGTGATTTTATGAATATAAATAGGAGACATCATTGAAACTTATGTATTTATCCAAAGACTTTTGAGTCTCTTAAGTATTGTCTAAAAGAGCTCTTAAAAGTTGTATCATATCTCCACATAAAAAATAAAGTTGATATATTTCCTACATTATATATTCAAGCCATGTTTATAATTTTTATATAAAAACTTTTACATTTCATTTGACAGAAAATTTTCGAGAAAAAAATTATTAAAATTATATAATTAGATTTTGGATAAAACATTAGAGTATAGATTTCATATTATCATTTGAACAAAAATATAAAAAAAATGTACGATTATTAATAAATTGTATAATATTTGCTCATTATTAAATCAGTTGGATATCAAACTAAGTTTGAAAAAGAAGACGTACTTCTTAATATGTTATGACACACATTGAAAAATAATGTAGTTGTGGTGAACTTACTACATATAAATAATACAATTGTCTCACATCGAAAGATTATCATAAGCTGAGGTTATCCTATTATATAAATAGTATCGAAAGATTAACTAAAGGTTGAATGATCCTATGATTATAAATATAAGTCATCCTTAAAACTTAAATATCAATACGAAATATTTTGAGTCTCTCAAATATTGTCTCACATAAAAAAAAATTATTGTATGTAAGATGGTTCATCTAATTATAAATAGTAAAATTATCCCACATCGAAATATTAACATAAGGTGTAGTGATCCAATGATTATAAATATGAGTTATCCTTGAAACTTAAATATCAAACCAAAATCTTTTGAGTCTCTTAAGTATATTGTGTTAGAGAGCTCTTACATGTTATAGTTGTTTTAATTTAACAGTTAAATTGATACAAGTGACCTTGATTTTCTAGATTCAATTATCTATAATATACTTTAATCTGACAATGTTAGGTGTGATTTCGTTACAATGGAACCAATTCACTGAATATTAGTCAAACAATTAAGCGGAGAACAGTTGAAAAAATCCAGGTATAGCAAAGAGCCCAAGGTTCAGCTACCATGTTAGCCAACACACTCATAATCAAATGCTACAAAAATATTTTCCTAATTTAATCTCCTAAATTTTCCTAATTTAGTCTCCTAAAATATCCATAACAGCCTATGTAGTCTTAATACCAAATTTATTTGTATTTTATTATCACGAATTTTTATTTAAGACGGAGTTATCCGTTTTTAACTTTTTTTTTGTTTAAATAGGCACTTAAATAAAGACTTTACAAGATGAGTTCATACAACAATAAAAGGGGAGTAAGAGGCCTGACTCCAAAGAACAAATAGTTATTAAATCGACTTGGATGTCAAACTAGGTGCGAAAAAGATGATGTACTTCTTAATACGTATGTTATATGTCAAACATTGAAAAATAATATAGGTTTGGTGAACATACTATGTATAAATAGAAGAATTGTCCCACATCGGAAAATTATCATAAGGTGGAGGGGTCATCCTATTATAAATAATAGAATTGTCCCACATAGAAAGATTAACATAAGTTACGGAGGTCTTTTTCTGTCAAATACAACATTTTAAAAAAAAATTGACAAAAAAACTCTTACTTAGTAAAATTATTAATAATTAATGTTAATAGAAACTCTTACTTAATATAATGATATAATTAAAGATGGTGTACTTAGCTTCTTAATATGTTATATTTCACATATTGAAAATTGTCCCATATCGAAATAGGAGGCATAATTGAAACTTAGATCAACCTAAATTCTTTTGAGTCTCTTAAGTATTGTCTTAAAGATCTTTTAGGAGTATATCTTCACTATATGATACGAAAAAAAAGTGGATATATTTCCTACATTATATATCCAAGTCATGTATATAATTTTTATATAAGAACTTTTACATTTCTTTGACAAAAAATTATCGAGAAAAAAATTGTGAAAATAATATAATTAGATTTTGGATAAATCATTAGAGTATAAATTTCATATCATTTGAACGAAAATATAAAAAAAAACGTACGATTATTAATCAAATTTATAGTATTTGCTCATTACTAAATCGAGTTGCTAACAAATTCTACACTTTATTTTTTACATCCAAAAATATTATTTATCATACTTTTCTAAAGTAATTTTTAGGAAACTCTACCATGATAATCATCTAATGTGGAACAACTCAACTATTTATATGTAGTACATTCACCACACCTATATTCTTTTTCAACGTGGGACAAATAACAGACTTAGAAAAACATCAGATATATATATATATATATATATATATATATATATATATATATACACAACGGTATAGAAAAATCTTACGAAAATAGTATAGTATGTTTTCTAATTAATAATCGGGTTGGATGTCGAACTCGGTGCGAACAAGATAGTGTACTTCTTACAATGTTATTTGTCCCACATTGAAAAATAATGTAGGTGTTGTAATATATAATTTATAAATAGTCAAATTGTCTTACATCGGAAAATTAACATAAAGTGGGGTGAACCTCTAATTATAAATAGGAGTCATTTTTGGAACTTATATATCAACCCAAAATCTTTTGAGTCTCTTAATAAATATATATGATCACTAAACAAATTCAATGTCAAGGATCAACAAAATGTAGTCTACCATATTAATAACACGTATTTCTCTTTTATTTTTCTTTAAAAGAGATATTTTAATCATATGTAAACAAATGATTAGACATGTAAACATTGAATTTGTTTAGTGATCATTACTATTTGAAGGGTAAGTATGTGGTTCAAATAAAATATATATTGATTTGTTGAATGTGGCACGAGTTGATACTTTAATTTCACATCTGTCATTATTATAATAATCATAACACTTTATTGATAATGTTTTATCACTTGGTTTAATATAATCAAAGTCATTAACCCATATTGATAATGTTTTATCACTTGGTTTTAATATAATCAAAGTTATTAACCCGTACGAAGTACGGGCTTTCAAACTAGTATTTGAAGGGATTTGTCTTGGGTGCAATCAAAGGACGATCTCTACATTTGGGATTAAGGAGGATAATCCATTACATTTAAGCTCAAGAAAAATAAGGAAGGTGTCCTTATTTGTGCCTTTATTTTCGAGCCATATAACAATGTAAGGAACATTGTATTTCTTATTTAATCTCTAAATTAGTTATGCATGCACTAGATCTAAATGAACTAGAGTTAATTTGTTCATTAGTTCACTATTAGAAGAGTCTAATAATAGGTATATGAACCTAACAATTGGTATCAGAGCATAGGATGTTGCATGCATAATCGATTTATAGTTTTTTCTAGTTATTAGTAACTTAATTAAAACTAAAAATCTGTGATTTATTAGATAATGCCACGAAATATTGATGCATGTTGTATATTCTGGTTCTAAAATATTTTTAGGTCATTTTTATGATTTATGGTATTTTATTGCTCATTTTATTGATTTTTAGTTATTTTATTACATTTTTATGACTAAAATAGAAATTAAAATGCTAAAAATAGTTAAACTAAGTCTCTGACCTTGAAATTTTTATATGACCTCACATGCATATTTTACTTATTCTATGTAAAATTTCGTATTAATGTGATTAATATTGCATGATTTATGATTTTTATGAGATAAAAATGAATTAAATGGAGGTAAAATGGTTAAATATAGTTAAACTTCAAAATAGTCTATGAAATTTTAATATGTTGCCACATGCATATTTTACTCATTATGTGTAAAATTTAAGATGAACTTGATTCATTTAGCATGATTTATGAATTTTTAGTGTAAAAATGGCATAAATAGTGACTATTTTAGCATAAATAGCTAAAACGGATTGCATGGCATGAGAAAACTATTTTGTTTGTATTTACATACCACTTATAAGATCTAAGGTTGTAAAATTGATTTGATTAAATTTTGTATACTTTAGATGTTTTATTTGATAAAACCGATAAATTACAACTATATTTTTCTCGAAATAAATTCGAAAATTTTAACCATGATATTTGACATTATGAGTGTCATGGATATATTCGAGAATGTTCAAAAATTTAAAATTCAAATTTTGAAATTATTGTAATTTGATTTGGATTTATTTCATAATAGTTATGATTTTAAGATAAAAAATGAGCATAAAAATTAAATCAAGTAGAATTTGTAGATACCCGTATCCGTCGATATTGGAATTTATAGAGAACCCGACAAACACCCGATGATGATAGGACACATGTATTCTTTAGTTGTCATTGTCATTATTTGGAGCTCGTTTTACGAGGTAGAATGGGCGTCGTCGATGAAGTATTTTATTAATTTAAATGATATTTAAATTAATGTTTTTTAAAGGGAATTCATTTTATTAATTTAAATGATATTTAAATTAATGTTTTTAGTGAGTTCATTTTGTTATTTTAAATGATATTTAAAATTAATATGTTTTTTAAGTGAATTCATTTTTTATTTAGTTTAAATGATATTTAAATTAAAGCTTTATTTTGAATTTATTTTCTTAAGTTTATTTTATTGAAAATAAAATAAATATTTGATTTGAAAAATCATTTTATGAGTATATTTGATTTGAAAAGTCATTTATTTCAATTTATTAATTGATTTGAAAAATCGATTTGAAAAGCGAAGAAAACTCGTTTTGAACACTTGTTTTTGAGCTCGATTTTAGCTCGGTTTTTGAGCCCGTTTCCTTTACGAATTGGCACGAATCTCGAGTACATTAACCCACCTAGACCAATACCCATCCACCCATGTTCGAACCCCCATACCATGGCCCAAATCCTCGTCCCAAACCCCTCACAAGCAGCCCACGCATAAACCGAGCCCCCTGTTTTTGCGAGCCAATTCTCGAGCCCAAACCCGCTCCAAACACTACCAAGACCCGTACCCATTAACCCTAACCCATACCCTAGTATCCTACCCATATTACCCAAGCTTAATCACCAAGAAAACCCCTCTCAAACCCTCACAAAAGCTGCTGGACAGCAGCTATGCGTGAGCAGGCCCGACTGCTTCTCCCTCTCTTTTACCCTACTTTAACTCCTTATAAATACCCACCCTTCACCATACATTCATTCCTCTAGGTCCTCCATACATCCAAGCATCACATACAAGCTTTAAACCTCAGAAACAAACCCTAAACATCCTTCAAAAACCCTAAACAAAACCGACACACAAACTGAAACTGTTTGTGTGTCCTCTTCGAAAACCCTTTCGTTCCTCCATCAAAACTCCATAAAAATTCGAGTTTCTTGTTCCTAATTAACCACATAACATCCATCTACACATTAGACAAAGATTTACGAGCCAAATTGCCCTTGAGAGTACACGAGATCCCTCGAAAAACAGAGTGAAATAACACTCTGTTTTCGCGGTTTACTCTTGTCTGTCCAGTTCTGTTTGTGCTCGTTTTTCGTGCCCATTAACCCAAAACGAGCCAGGGTTGCTTTAAGATCCTTGTTCTCCTTTCTTTCTAGTTTCCAAAACATCTTTCGAATCGAATTTTCGTCGTGAAACGAGGGAGATATCACTGTTTTAAAATCGCTGTCCAGAAACTTTCCAAAACCCGTGTTTGCTTTGTTCTTCGTCGACGACGGCCTCTCGAGATAAAATCTACCATCGATTACGACCCAAGATGGTGTCAACGATACATGTAGGTTGAGGGTGCATCAAATCCCCTTCTCTTTTCTCTTTTTATTTCGTTTTTTTATGCCTTTTTTATTGTCTTTTTTTGTTTGTTTTTTCGCTTGTTTATCGATTGTTTTAAATTAACTATGAAACTAGTTAGTCCGAGTATGAGTTAAAGTACCACTATGAACACCCGCGTTGACTTGAGATGGGAAAAGAAACCGCTACATCTGTCGGTCGTACCCCCCGTCTCATTTACATATCCTCGTGTTCAAAGTAGGGCATAAATAAAACAATTATCTAACTTTGTTCTTCGTTTTCGACCCCCTTTTGTTTCGCCAAATCGATGACCCTAGGACCCGTTGCATGTTAGTTTAACCTCTGATTGTTAACCTATGACATATTTAGATAACATTAATTTAATTTAATAACCTAATTAGACACGATAGGTGGCTTCGACGTAAGTTATAAAATCAATCGACGATTACTCGTAAATAATTGAATGCATCTCTCTTTTCACCTAATTTCTCGCTAGTATAAGAGTGCGTGATTAGCACCTTCTTATTGACACTCGATGAGTTAAATTAATTAGCGAATTTGACCTAATTAGACCCTTTAGGCCGTGTAGAATGCACCATTGCGCGACAATCAATCGACATCGTTTTTAACTCGTTTTCTAACTTGTTTCCTATCCCTTTTCGCAATCACTCGATCTAATAAATGAATCTAACTTAGGAACTAGGTTGGCCTTGTCTTGGCCGTGAGGTTGCCGTGGGTTTGGGCCGTGAGTTGGCCGTGTGTTTTGTCTTTCCTATTTCGTTTCTCTTTCCTTGTTTGTCATTCGTTCTTTGTTTATTTTGTAGCTTGTAATTCATAGTTTGTTTATCGAGTTGTAACCTTTCAGGTTTGTTTTCTTTTATCGAGTCAAATGATTTCTAAAACCTTAGTCTTGTTTGGTTAGACGGTTGTTCCCCAATGTTTGTAGAAGCGTAGTAAACCGCATGTTGTTTAAAGCAACATGGCCCGGTTTATGCTGATGCATGCTTTGGTGCGTAGCCTTATGTCTAATTCGATGAGATTAAGTGCGAGCACGCATTACGAGGAGTGACCCAAGGACCGTGGGTCATGTGAGCCGTGGGCCACCCTCATGTGCACGGTTTTCAAGGCCCAATGGCCGTGTGTTTTGTGTCGTGTTTTGAGTTGTATGTAGCAATTGTAATTAGATCGATTTGTAATTTATTTATCGTTGTATCGGCATGAAATGCCTGGTTTGTAATAGGTAGATCCCAACGGCTCCCCCATTCCCCATCAAGCCTTGTTTGTTTCGTTTGAATGTTGCTAGATCAATCAACCAACATGCTAAAACAACTTTGACAAAGTTAGTATTCATGCATTAAACGACATAGAAATTGTTGTCACATGTTAGGGTTAAAACAACGTTTGCATATCATATATCGTAGTAGCTATGACCTTGTTTGAAATCCGACACTTGACTTAGTAGAGGCCGTTATCGACGGGCGGGGTTGGGTGTCCTTATGGGCTTCCCAACACGTACCCTCACCCCTTACTCAAGATCTATGGTTTGTGGATCCGTCTAAATACCATTGGATTACGAGAGTCATTCAAATCGAGTGATATAGGGTACAAGTCTTTATCTTTAATCACTCGTAGTCGATTGGCTTTATGCTTTTCGATGAAAGGTGTAAAGTTGACTTGAACGGTTCCAAGTTCCCAAAAAACTTGGTGGCGACTCTAATATGTCTTAATTCGATTCGAAAGAACCTCGAGTCGATTATGCCTAGTGTGGATCCCACGGACGCAGTTCCCGAGGGCTTTGTCCACAGTTTGGCGACTCCGCTGGGGAGAAGAGGACTAGTTACACTGTGTTTCTAGGGTCTTTTCCTCCGAGGTGAAACTTGAAAAGAAAGTGTTGGAAAGTAAAACATTACTCATAGTGCTACGATTCATGCATAAACCCTTAAGGACTTGCCCGGGCCGTCCCAGCGTTTCTTCGTGATGCGTGGGGGGCGACGTCCCACTATGCCAGGAAGCTGCACATTGCTCGCTTCCACTTCGCCTCGCGTGGTTCTTGATGGTGGGGACGATCTTCTAGGTACTTTAACTTAAGATACCTTGCTGTATAAGACCGCAAAAGGATGGAGGGCATAGACCTTCTCGTAGAAGACTTGCCGAGACTTAGAGATGTCTAGGAGCATACATCCTTATAACATGAGAATGACAATGTGCAATGTGTTTTCCCGAGTCTTGTTTTTCGAAAATTCCCATATCCTTTTCAAAACCGAACTTTTGAACAACTTATTTTCAAAATAGCATGGTTTTAAAAAACGCGGAATGCTGCCCAAATAGGACTAGAATTTCGGCCCAAAACAAGCTTTTATAGCCGGCATGCTGCCCATTTCAAATCTCATTTTTCAAATCGATCATTCGTTTTTCAAAATCAATCCAAAATGTTTCTTGAACCTAAACCAAGCATGAAATGCGTCGAGTCGTGTCCGGGTCATGGCCGTGTTAGGCCGGGTTTGTTTCAAGAGTCTAGAACACGACCTTGTTGGGTCACCCAAGCTCACCTCTTGGGCTTTGAGTCATGTTGGTCGACCTTTTGGTCTAGAATAGTCCACAAAAAACGTCCAAGCTAGGCCTTATGGACGTTTCACTCGAACCCCTGGGCTATGTTAGCCCAATCACGGGTTTAGTCACACCAAGTCCAGTTTAGAATCGAGCTATGACAGTTTGAGTCATGTCGTTTTGTCGAGTCTAAAATGAACCGATGTCTAAATCAAACCGTGAGTTGAACCTTTGGTTAGTCAATTTCAAGTCGAGTCTTTGTTTGAGTCAAGTTGGGGTCGTGTCCTTAAGTGTGCAGGGGCTCTTACTTTAAATATTGACTCAGTACGGGGTTTTCTTGTAGAAAGGCCGCCAAAAACCCGACGTCAAGCAATGGAAGATGCTATCAACAAGCTCACGGAGGTCGTGAACCTCATGATGACCCGAATGGATGTGATCAAGTCTAAGCTGGTTGAAGATTCCTCTTCATCTACCCCACCTCGATCGATTTGGAGAAACGGTTCAAGTTCATCGAGGACCGTTTGAAGCTCTCCCAGGGGAAGAACATTCACTATGAGAATGCTAGGGCCTATGCCCCAGTTCAGGACAAGCTGCCCACGAACATGGTACTCACTGACATCCCAAAGTTCAAGGGCACTGAAGATCCGGTCCACCATGTTAAGGCCTATAAAGGGTACTTAGCACCAAGGAGTACCGCTGATATGCTCTCTGAAATTTTTGCCCAATCTCTGGGAGAACACCCGAAGGCATGGTTCTACAATCTTGACCTTAAGAACTTCCCCACTTTCAAAGATATTACGGTGGAGTTCTGTAAGCACTATGCTGACAATGTTGAGATTCAAACCAACATAAGAACTTTGGAGGTTATGACACAAAAGGAGAAAGAGGGCTTTACTGAATTCCTCGCAAGATGGCGCGCTGAAAGCGTGAAGTTAGCTAAAAAGCCTGATGAAGTTGAAATGGTAGATAAGTTCGTGAAGAATTTACGACCGGTTTACCGTAATGCTCTGAAATACCAAAATTTTGGTTCTTTCAAAGAATTGATAAGGATCGGGATAAAGGTAGAGGACGATGTCCGAATTGCTGAAGCTGAGAAGCCAAAGGGATACCAAGGGGCTTCATCATCAAAAGCAAAAGCACCCGCAGCGGCCCATTTTGTTGACACCGTCAATCTCTTAGATGGACAGTAAAAAAAGGCCTCCGCGCCAAGCTCCGAGGGTATTCACCGATATCGGGTGCACTTACGCCTACGCCCTCCAAAGGCTCATGGCCCAAGGAAAGTTGAAGCCCATTGGTCCAACTCCGGACCCTCCTGGCGATCAACAAGGCAAATGGTATAAACCGAATGCCTACTGTGCCTTTCATCAAGGGAAGGGACACGATCATCGAAAGGTGCTTTAGACTAAAGCACGAAATTCAAGATATGATTGAGAACGGAACGCTCCCAATCCCGGCCATAAAGCCCAACAACGTCACCAATCCGTTTGGCGACCACACTAACTTTGTCTCTACCGAAGATAGTGTCGATTACTCTCACTTGATCCGCCCATGTCGTCTAAAAGGGGTTTTCATCGGAAGAATATTCGTAGATTGCTCCGAATTTCTACCGAACTCGAGAAACGAGATCACATTCGGGGATTTTGTTGTCGATTGTACTCCCTACATACTCCGAAGCGGCAATGAAATCAATGGCGTTTGGGCCGATGACGAGGATGATGTTTACCTCGTCAAAGGTGCGACAATTCCTCACACCCAAGAAGAAATCTTAAAGGTGAGGCAAGATGCCCTAGAGTCAAATCATTTGACTAGATCCGGGCGCCCATATCGTGTGGAGAAAGCTAAGGATATCCCGAGTAAGGCACCTCAAAAGGAGCCGGCAGTGGTCGAAGTTCTTGGTGAAGGGTCGACCTCCGAGGCTTCCCTCATCAAGCAACTCCAAAAGACTAAGGCCGACGTATCTATCTGGCAACTTATCTTGAGCTCTTTCGAGCATCGTCAATCTTTGTTACAAGCTTTGATGAACATGACCGTGTCGTCGAATACTACTCCTGCGGACATGGTCACTCACATCGCCCGAAATCGGCCTCGATTACCAACGGTGTGACATTCTCCGACGAAGATCTGCCACCGTTCGGGCCTCGACATAACCTGGCCCTCTATATTGCTACCGTGTGTCTCAACAAGCATATCCCCATGACCTTGGTTGACGACGGATCGGCCGTCAACGTACTCCCTCTGAAAACGGCGCATATTCTGGGCTTGGAGAAGAATGACTTCATCCCCACTACGCAGACAGTTCGGGCATTCGATGGCACTGTGCGTCGAGTGAGTGGGCTTGTCGACCTGGTAGTACAGACTGGGCAAGTGGAAAAGAAAATAAGTTGCCAAGTGATTGACATATGCTCATCCTTCAACTTATTGTTGGGAAGGCCCTGGATCCATGCTGCGAAGGCCGTAACATCGACGCAGCATCGAAAAATCAAGGTCCCACTCAATGGCAAAACCGTCACCATTGACGCCACGCCAATTACTGTGGCAGGAGGAGACATTACTTCTGAAGTAAGGGTCAAAGCTACTAATGACGCATGTGGTTTCGAGATTGTCAACATGATCGAGCTGAACTCCGAAAATATGGATCTATATACGGGAAGTCATGTCTGCGAGGTGATTCTCAAAACTGGGAAGTATTTCGGTTTCTCTTTATATCCTAGAAAGGAGGAGGTTTTCAAGTTGAAACCACCCGTAGCCAAAGGAGTAACTTTCGGGCTTGGATATGAGCCCACTGAGAAAGATCTACGGGAAAAGAGGGGAAGAACGATCGAAGATCGAGATATTAAAATGGGACCGTATCACCTAACTCTAAATGGTCACTTCGTGAGAGTCGGGGAAGAACTCCCTTGCATGGACTTTCCCGAACCCATCTTTGACCCAAAGAAGAACCTTATGGTCCCAGGAATCGAAGTATTCCAAGACTGCTACTACATCCCCGAAGACATTCTCACCGTGATGCCGGTAGAAACCAAGCTGGATCCAATGAATGACGAGAAAGCCCCGGTCTCCTTTTCGGTGAAGAAAAGAAATCACCAACACCAAACGAAGATTTGGTAAGCATGATCCTGAGAAGCGAACGGTTCGACCCATCTACCCTCATCACCGATGTGGATCATCTTAGGACCAACACGGGATGGCGGAAAACAATCAAGTGGACTGACAACAAAGGACTTCTTTTCAAGTTGACAACGGGAGAAGGAGAGATGTTCAAGCCAAATGATGTTACCGATTCCGAGTCCGAGTCCGAGTCGAGTCCGAGTCCGAGATAGGTCCTAAGATTGAGTCTAAGGAGTCAGGTGTTGAAAATACCCCTCCCCTAGCTTTCCCTTCCTATGCACCTTTTCCTAATGGTGGTATTCCGGCCTGTCCCGAATACCCTATCTCGCCACTGAGTTCTGATCAGTTGGCTCAAATGTTAGCGCATTTCGCGCGATTTCAAATCAATAATAATATGAACCAGTTTGCTTACGACTTGTCTTACTTACATTGCAATTCAAACTTTGAAAATGATTGTTTTAATAATGACATTGGGACTGAGGTCGAGGATGAACAGTTGGTCGAAGACAAAGAAGAAGAAGAAATGGAACCACCTCTACAGTTGATAAAAGGGTTGGAAGAGTACGAACAGAAAACCTCGGTCATCGAAGATACCGAAACCATCAATGTAGGTACAACCTTAGAACCACAGGAGCTTAAAATAGGAACTACTTTAAGTCCCACCGAAAGACAAGGGTTCATTGATTTGTTGCATGAGTTCAAAGATGTTTTCGCATGGTCCTACAAAGACATGCCAGGCATTGATAGGGAAATCGCAGAGCACAGGATCCTAATCAAGCCGGGGTATAAGCCAGTCAAGCAGAAGCTACGCAAAATGCACACAGATTGGTCTTTGAAAGTCAAGGAAGAAATCGACAAGCAACTCAAAGTCGGGTTCATCAAGGTGTCGAATACTCGGACCGGGTGGCTAACGTCGTTCCCAAAGGCCCAAGAAAGATGGCAAAGTTCGGGTTTGTGTCGACTTCCGGGATTTAAACAAGGCAAGTCCGAAGGATGATTTCCCATTACCCCACATCGACATCCTGGTTGACAACACGGCAAAGCACGCGTTACTATCCTTCATGGATGGATACGCCGGTTATAATCAGATCAAGATGGCGGTAGAAGATATGCATAAGATCGCATTCGAACGCAATGGGGAACCTATTGCTACACAAGAAATGCCTTTTGGGTTGATAAACGCAGGGGCTACATACCAGAGGACCGCGACAACATTGTTACATGATTTGATGCACAAGGAAGTCGAGGTTTATGTCGACGACATGATTGTCAAGTCAAAGGAGCGTGATGGCCACCTTGGTACGTTACGCAAATTCTTCGAACGATTGCGCAAGTATAACATGAGGTTGAATCCACAAAAATGCGCATTCGAGTCACATCCGCAAACCGTTGGGTCACATCGTTAGCCACCGTGGCATCGAGGTGGACCCATCGAAAATAAAGGCCATAATGGAAATGCCTCACCCGAAAACCGAGAAGGAAATTCGAGGTTTCCTTGGAAGAATCCAATATATAAGTCGGTTCGTGGCAAGGCTAACTATGATATGCGAGCCGATTTTCAAGAAATTGAAGGTCGGGAACACGTCGTATGGGATGATCACCGTCAAGTCGCGTTCGATAAGATCAAAGAAATACTATCTTCCCCTCCCGTGCTCAGCCCACCAACGGCTGGGTTACCACTTTTGTTGTATCTTACAATCACGGATACTGCGCAATGGGGGCAATCTTTGTCAAGCAGACAATCGATAAAGAGGAAAGAGCAATTTACTACATTAGTAAAAAGTTCTTGGAGTATGAAATCAAGTATACTCAACTCGAAAAGACATGTTTGGCTTTAGTATGGGCGACGAAGAAGTTACGGCACTACATGCTCATCATGTCCGCATCCACTCGAAGATGGACCCGATCAAATACTTGTTTGAAAAACCGCTTACGAACGGTGGTGTCAAGATGGACTTTGATGCTTTCCGAGTTCGACCTGAAACATGTACCGCTAAAAGTGATAAAGGGAAGGGCGGTTGCGAGACTTCCCGGCGATAACCCAATAGAAGAAACCGAGGTCAGGATACATGGTCGTTTCCCGACGAAGATATCGTTCACATAGACAATGATACGTGGGACCTCTATTTCGATGGAGCATCGAACTATAGGGGATACGGGATAGGAGTTCTACTCATTTCACCTAAGGTGAACATGTTCCTATTTCGATCAAGTTGGACTTTAACGTCACTAATAACGCGGTTGAATATGAAGCATGCCTACTCGGTTTGCACAGTGCTCTCGAGTTAGGCATCAAAAAGCTTGTAGTACATGGGGACTCGTCACTAGTGATCAATCAAGTGGCCGGGACGTGGAAAACCCGAAGTGATAGCTTGGCTCCGTACCAAGCAAAAATCGAAGAACTAGAAAAGTTGTTCACCGAGGTCAAGTACGTGCACCTCCCCGGGGACGAAAACCAGTTTGTGATGCACTATCAAAGCTAGTCGCTTTCCGATCAACATACCGGATCATATGGATACTATGCCGATATGTGTCGAACGAAGATCGTCACCTGCTTATGTTAATGTAATCGGAGACATAGAAGAAACCGAGGCCGAACCCTGGTATCATGCTATTCTGAAATTTAAAGAATCAGGAGAGTACCCACCCGACATGGATAACCGCGGAAAGCGCGCTATTCGAATGCTAGCCGCTCGATTCGTTAGAACCAATGAACGGACAATTGTACAAGAAGACTGCGAGAACATCCTTCGCGATGCATAGACTCACCAATCACGAAAAGAGTCATGGAAGAAGTCCATGACGGAGAGTGTGGCCCACACATGAACGCCCATATGCTTTGGTTCGTAAAATCATGAGATTAGGGTATTATTGGACCACGATGGAGACAGATTGTCGCCAATATGTCAAACATTGCCATAATTGCCAAATCTTCGCAAACATACGACATGTGCCACCGTCACCGTTATATACTCGACATCACCATGGCCTTTCTCAACATGGGGAATCGACATTATCGGAAAGGTCAACCCATCTGGAACAGGTGGGCATTGCTTCATGTTAGTCGCCATCGATTACCTCACGAAGTGGGTGGAAGTGAAATCGTACAAGGTTCTACAAGCAAAGCGGTAGCAAAGTTCATTCAGAAAAAGAAATCATTTGCGGATATGGGGTGCCGCATGAGCTCATTAGCGATCATGGCACTCACTTCCAGGCTGAAACTGCCGTAATACTTGAAAAGTATAAAATCAAACACCACAAGTCGTCACCGTATCGACCTCAAACAAATGGTGCAGTGGAAGCCGCCAACAAGACAATCACTGTGATCCTCAGAAAGATGACTGACAATTATCGCGAATGGCCAGAAAAGATACCGTTCGCACTATGGGGATACAGAACGTCTATTCGCACAACCACGGAGCAACTCCGTTCTATTTAACGTATGGGATGGAGGCGTTCACCTATCGAATTAGAGGTACCTTCTTTAAGGATCCTGTTAGAAAGTCGTCCTGAAGTTGATCGGGCCGCAAGCCGTATGATTCCTTGGTTATGCTCGACGAGCGACGGTTAAATGCATTACACCATGTTCAACTCTATCAGAAAAGGATACAAAGGGCATTTAACAAGAAGGTGAAACCTCGAGGAATAAAAGATGGGGATTTGGTCCTAAAGTCTGTGCGCGCTTTATTACCAATCGACCCGAGGGGAAAATTCAAGCCGAATTGGGCCGGTCCTTACCTGGTAAAGAAAATATTATCGGGAGGCGCAGTCAGACTGACAGATCTAGATGGAAATGATTTTGCGAATCCGACGAATTTGGATCAACTGAAGAAATACTATCCGTAGAACTCATTCTCAATGTCGTAAAATAAAATTTTGAATTGCAGTGCTCGTGAGCGAGTCTAGGCCGCGGCACTTTGCTTCGCTGCTTTTTTGCGCGTTATAAATCGATGATTGTAGCGCGTTTGTTTTGTGGAACTACGAGCTCGGTTTGATTCTGTTGATAACAGATACGTAGGCAGCTCTTTAAAAGAGTACAACCGACCCTTCCTTGAATAAAATGAAATTTTATGCAGAAACTGGAATTTTTAATAGATAGTAAGTCTTATTAAAGATCGGGCGATGCCCATTACATCCTTCAAAAGAAAAAAAAGAAAACAACTAGCAACAAATAATAAGTAGTAGTATCAAATAATATATCTGGAGTCGAAGGCTCCTACATCTTCTTTTTCCCTTTGCCTTTTGGGTCACGTGACCGAGGCTCCTGTGGAGGAGGGGTAGTTGTGTTCTGTCTAGCGCGCTTCTTAGGAGGGATCGTCATTTCCTCCCGAGGGCCCAGCCTATCTTTTACACTCAAGCGAGGACCAAGCCTCCCTTCTAAGGCTGAGCCCGAGTGTGCCTTTGAACCCAACCGTTTCCACACACCTGTCGCCTGTGAGTCAGTCTTAGGAGTCTTCTCAGTCTTAGCACTCGACGTAGGCTAGGACGAGGATATAGGTTCAGATGAGTAGTGTCAAGTCTCGGAATGAGCTTTATCTAACGGTTTAGGCAAAGATGCCGAGTCATATAGATGTAGGTTTGTGTTGGGAACATAAAATATGAAAAACCCGCTGAAAAGAAAGAAGGCGTGGAAGAAAAATATGAAAAACCCGCTGAAAAGAAAGAAGGCGTGGAAGAAAAATATTAAAAGCCCGCTGAAAAGAAAGAAGGCGGTGGCAAGAAATGATGAATACTCGCTGAAAAGAAAGGAGGCGAGGAGAAGAGTGACAGAATGTTCCCAACAAGAGTGATATGTGATGTCTAAGTGTTCTCATAAAATTAACCTGTGTTTAGCGTCTGGGCGAAGCCAACGTTGTTCCTCTGTGAGTTTAATCCACCTTGTCAATGCCAAGTGATCTTGATTCCCATGTGCCCTCGGGAGCACGCCCATGCCATACGATATCTCCGTCCCAAGTTCGACGACCTTGTGATTCCCATTTGCCATCTTTTGGCGCCGGAACGGCCAATTTACATTTCTACCCTCGACAAGTCCATATTTGAATTAAAGCCCGTGCACACTTACGGTTTTATTTTCTTTTTTTGTTTTGCGGTAGCGGGCTACGCCCACGTTGTTCACAAGTCATATAGAATGTCTGAGTCGCATTTCATGCTCACCCACCAAGGGTCGACGATCCAATCTTTCAAAATTTCAAAAATTTCAAAAACTTTTTATGATTCGTTTCAAATTCAATCTTTTGGGTCGATAGCCCAATTACTCAAAATTTTCAACATGTTCAAATTTCAGATCGATGACCCAGTCTTTCAAACTCAAGTTTCGGGTTGATGACCCAACATTCCAAGTGATGCCAATTTCAAAATTCTCAAAATTTTCAACATGTTCAAATTTCGGGTCGATGACCCAGTCTTTCAAACTCAAGTTTCGGGTTGATGACCCAACATTCCAAGTGATGCCAATTTCAAAATTCGGGTCGATGGCCCAATAACTCAAAATTTTCAAATTCAAAATTCGGGTCGATGACCCAAAAGATTTCAAATGATCCAATTTCAAGATCGATGATCCAAATGTGCTTATGTGATGATTATTGCTTGTACATTTTCTGTGTTTCAAATATAGCAGGATATGCTTCAACTGGGGGCTCTAAAGTCTTCGACTTTAGAGCCATTGCAAACTGGGGGCTCTGAAGCCGTTGGCTCCAGAGACCATTATCAAGATGTAAAGGATGACATCCACCAAGAATTCAATTCGATACAAGAGTATGAAATGGAAGAATTCCGTAGCTGAAAGCAAATGATGAAAGCGGCGGCAACCTCCTTGGAAAGTCCCGTCCCATTCGGACAAGCGCCAGCAGATGATAAATTTTGGGCAAATGTCAGCAGATGATGAATTTTGGACAAAGGCCAGCAGATGATAAACTTTGGGCATGTGTCAGCAGCTGCCGAACTACGACGCGGGTTTGATTCCGTCAGAAACGGATACGTAGGCGCCTAAGGATAAGGCTCAACCCACCATTTATGCAACTTATGGGTCGATGACCAACGAAGATAATTCGACGCAATGTAAGGAAGAGTTAATCCCCGACGAAGTTTCGGTATGATCTCTTCTTATGGTCAAGTGAGCTTATATACGCAAGTCTAATGGACTATAAACGACCCGCAAATCCTCGGTCGAAAGGGACTTGGGGTATACTTTGACTTTCGCCTTGTCCAAGCCTCGGTCAAAGTGGGGCTCTGAGATACCCGTATCCGTCGATATTGGAATTTATAGAGAACCCGACAAACACCCGATGATGATAGGACACATGTATTCTTTAGTTGTCATTGTCATTATTTGGAGCTCGTTTTACGAGGTAGAATGGGCGTCGTCGATGAAGTATTTTATTAATTTAAATGATATTTAAATTAATGTTTTTTAAAGGGAATTCATTTTATTAATTTAAATGATATTTAAATTAATGTTTTTAGTGAGTTCATTTTGTTATTTTAAATGATATTTAAAATTAATATGTTTTTTAAGTGAATTCATTTTTTATTTAGTTTAAATGATATTTAAATTAAAGCTTTATTTTGAATTTATTTTCTTAAGTTTATTTTATTGAAAATAAAATAAATATTTGATTTGAAAAATCATTTTATGAGTATATTTGATTTGAAAAGTCATTTATTTCAATTTATTAATTGATTTGAAAAATCGATTTGAAAAGCGAAGAAAACTCGTTTTGAACACTTGTTTTTGAGCTCGATTTTAACTCGGTTTTTGAGCCCGTTTCCTTTACGAATTGGCACGAATCTCGAGTACATTAACCCACCTAGACCAATACCCATCCACCCATGTTCGAACCCCCATACCATGGCCCAAATCCTCGTCCCAAACCCCTCACAAGCAGCCCACGCATAAACCGAGCCCCTGTTTTTGCGAGCCAATTCTCGAGCCCAAACCCGCTCCAAACACTACCAAGACCCGTACCCATTAACCCTAACCCATACCCTAGTATCCTAACCATATTACCCAAGCTTAATCACCAAGAAAACCCCTCTCAAACCCTCACAAAAGCTGCTGGACAGCAGCTATGCGTGAGCAGGCCCGACTGCTTCTCCCTCTCTTTTACCCTACTTTAACTCCTTATAAATACCCACCCTTCACCATACATTCATTCCTCTAGGTCCTCCATACATCCAAGCATCACATACAAGCTTTAAACCTCAGAAACAAACCCTAAACATCCTTCAAAAACCCTAAACAAAACCGACACACAAACTGAAACTGTTTGTGTGTCCTCTTCGAAAACCCTTTCGTTCCTCCATCAAAACTCCATAAAAATTTGAGTTTCTTGTTCCTAATTAACCACATAACATCCATCTACACATTAGACAAAGATTTACGAGCCAAATTGCCCTTGAGAGTACACGAGATCCCTCGAAAAACAGAGTGAAATAACACTCTGTTTTCGCGGTTTACTCTTGTCTGTCCAGTTCTGTTTGTGCTCGTTTTTCATGCCCATTAACCCAAAACGAGCCAGGGTTGCTTTAAGATCCTTGTTCTCCTTTCTTTGTAGTTTCCAAAACATCTTTCGAATCGAATTTTCGTCGTGAAACGAGGGAGATATCACTGTTTTAAAATCGCTGTCCAGAAACTTTCCAAAACCCGTGTTTGCTTTGTTCTTCGTCGACGACGGCCTCTCGAGATAAAATCTACCATCGATTACGACCCAAGACGGTGTCAACGATACATGTAGGTTGAGGGTGCATCAAATCCCCTTCTCTTTTCTCTTTTTATTTCGTTTTTTTATGCCTTTTTTATTGTCTTTTTTTGTTTGTTTTTTCGCTTGTTTATCGATTGTTTTAAATTAACTATGAAACTAGTTAGTCCGAGTATGAGTTAAAGTACCACTATGAACACCCGCGTTGACTTGAGATGGGAAAAGAAACCGCTACATCTGTCGATCGTACACCCCCGTCTCATTTACATATCCTCGTGTTCAAAGTAGGGCATAAATAAAACAATTATCTAACTTTGTTCTTCGTTTTCGACCCCCTTTTGTTTCGGCCAAATCGACAGACCCTAGGACCCGTTGCATGTTAGTTTAACCTCTGATTGTTAACCTATGACATATTTAGATAACATTAATTTAATTTAATAACCTAATTAGACACGATAGGTGGCTTCGACGTAAGTTATAAAATCAATCGACGATTCTGTAAATAATTGAATGCATCTCTCTCTTTCACCTAATTTCTCGCTAGTATAAGAGTGCGTGATTAGCACCTTCTTATTGACACTCGATGAGTTAAATTAATTAGCGAATTTGACCTAATTAGACCCTTTAGGCCGTGTAGAATGCACCCTTGCGCGACAATCAATCGACATCGTTTTTAACTCGTTTTCTAACTTGTTTCCTATCCCTTTTCGCAATCACTCGATCTAATTAATAAATCTAACTTAGGAACTAGGTTGGCCTTGTCTTGGCCGTGAGGTTGCCGTGGGTTTGGGCCGTGAGTTGGCCGTGTGTTTTGTCTTTCCTATTTCGTTTCTCTTTCCTTGTTTGTCATTCGTTCTTTGTTTATTTTGTAGCTTGTAATTCATAGTTTGTTTATCGAGTTGTAACCTTTCAGGTTTGTTTTCTTTTATCGAGTCAAATGATTTCTAAAACCTTAGTCTTGTTTGGTTAGACGGTTGTTCCCCAATGTTTGTAGAAGCGTAGTAAACCGCATGTTGTTTAAAGCAACATGGCCCGGTTTATGCTGATGCATGCTTTGGTGCGTAGCCTTATGTCTAATTCGATGAGATTAAGCGCGAGCACGCATTACGAGGAGTGATCCAAGGACCGTGGGTCATGTGAGCCGTGGGCCACCCTCATGTGCACGGTTTTCAAGGCCCAATGGCCGTGTGTTTTGTGTCGTGTTTTGAGTTGTATGTAGCAATTGTAATTAGATCGAGTTGTAATTTATTTATCGTTGTGTCGGCATGAAATGCCTGGTTTGTAATAGGTAGATCCCAACGGCTCCCCCATTCCCCATCAAGCCTTGTTTGTTTCATTTGAATGTTGCTAGATCAATCAACCAACATGCTAAAACAACTTTGACAAAGTTAGTATTCATGCATTAAACGACATAGAAATTGTTGTCACATGTTAGGGTTAAAACAACGTTTGCATATCATATATCGTATTAGCTATGACCTTGTTTGAAATCCGACACTTGACTTAGTAGAGGCCGTTATCGACGGGCGGGGTTGGGTGTCCTTATGGGCTTCCCAACACGTACCCTCACCCCTTACTCAAGATCTATGGTTTGTGGATCCGTCTAAATACCATTGGATTACGAGAGTCATTCAAATCGAGTGATATAGGGTACAAGTCTTTATCTTTAATCACTCGTAGTCGATTGGCTTTATGCTTTTCGATGAAAGGTGTAAAGTTGACTTGAACGGTTCCAAGTTCCCAAAAAACTTGGTGGCGACTCTAATATGTCTTAATTCGATTCGAAAGAACCTCGAGTCGATTATGCCTAGTGTGGATCCCGCGGACGCAGTTCCCGAGGGCCTTGTCCACAGAATTATTGTCAAAAATTGAGTGATGACTAATTTTTGAGACCTAAGAGTGTTAGGATAATTAACTTGAGCTTAAATTTGACTTATGTATTGATTAGTGATTTTAATAAGTTATTATCACACATTTCCATAAACCAGGTTATATATAGGATATAAGTTAAATTGGGCGATTTTGTGACACCCCTCGTTGAGGCAACTAAATATAACTAGTAAATCGCGGCGGAAACACGAGATTTTTAAAACTTTTAAAGCTTCTAGTGAAGTCCAACGCGAGGTATCACCAACACGATAGATAAGTTTAGATAGTTAAACTTAAGTTTACAACACAAGTCTATTTATTGGGGAAAAGATATCCCACGAATGAACATGTGTCTAAAAGTAGGTGAGTCTATTAAAGTGATAGCTAAATAAGGTCCAAGGTAAGAACTCGCTAGCTCACACGGTCTTCCCCACTTAAGCTTCATCACCAACCTGTCATTCATAATAAATATGAAAGCCACAGTCAGTGGGGAGTAACTCAGGGTTCTCCCAGCCACAATATGTCAAAATACAAGTAATTAAGAACTTAAATAAACAAACAAGCATAAGAATAAATACTTACGGTAACAAGAGAATCATGATTAGTATACAAAATGCAATAAGAGTAGTTATGCATAAATGAGAGAAGAATAAATGGGTCAAACGGTCAAATAATGACTCGACTCAAATGTAAGACAAATTACAAAGTATAGACTCAAACAAGACAACCCTCTAGACTCCAACCTCTTGGTAGGACGACGATCATAATACGGTCCTAGTCTAAACCTGGCCAGACTCTCGGGATGGACGACACCCGATTCGACAAACGATACCAAATCGTATCCAAGACTCGAAATATGGTACACCTAACCGTGCCCGAAAGTCGAGTAACCTCAAATCGGAACCTTGCCACCTAACCGTGACCCCCGGTCCGAAGAGGCGGAAGGAAAAATAGCCCAACTCGGGAACAATGGCACCTAAACGTGACCCAATGTCCGAGGGCAAATAAATAAGGAATGTCGAGTAGTCTCACAATGTAAAACGTCACACTCGGGTCACTAATACGAGCGGAAAAGATTGCACAAACATAACGTAAACAATTCATGTGAAGCATGCATAAGTATAAAGGTATAAGAAACATCAGTGCTCTCTGCACGGTGTGGGCACCACGTGCCCCCACCGCGGAGGATTCATGCTATGGTGAACAATGTCAAATTAGGTGAGGGTGTATTCTCTGCCGGGTGGCCGGCTGCCGGCCCACCGGCAGGGGATACAAGCTAAAGGAAACAAGGTCAAAAACATTCAATGTGTATCCTCTGCCGGGTGACCGGCTGCCGGCCCACCGGCAGGGAATACCTACTATAGTCAATTAACTTCAACATTTCACATTGTGTATTCTCTGCCGGTTGACCGTCATCGCCCACCGGGGGATACACCCTATTATAAAAGACACCAAAATTTCATGTACGCGCTGCCGGTTGGGTAGGCGCCCGGCCCACCGAGGGGGGATTACAGAGGCTTAATTCCTCATTTTTATAACTCAGAAATGCCATGACGCGCTGCCGGTTGGGTAGGCCGGCTGCCGGCCCACCGGCAGGGGATCACTGTATACGAAAACTCATCAAACATCCATCTAAAGTCTTCCAAATTCAACCATCTTTCATTTAATCATTTCATACTTCTTTAACATGATGAATACTCAGAAAATTACCACTTTCAAGATGTAATTAACATATGAGGTTGTTTATTAATCATTAAAAATGAGGTTTAATCATGTAATTATGAGAGAATTCCTTTAAGACAATCTCATGTTTTACCATATTACAACAAGACATGAATTTACTCCTTAAACATATGAGAATCATCATACAAGTAATCTACTCAACACCAAATCACCACAAAGCATGAAAGACACCAAATTTAACATTCATATGAGTCTAATACTACATAATTCACACAATTTTAACATAAAAGTCGAGTAACCCCTCACCGTTACCTTTTTGCACTTCAATCTTCTAAAGACTCGTCAATGATGTAGCTATCCTCCTCCGGGTTGTCCAAGTTCTCCCCTAAACACAAAAATAAAGGTATTAAGTCAAGAATTCACATCCTTGTAAGATGAGAATTTCGAAATAGAGGAAAAGATGGCGACTTTCTTACTTAGAAAGAAGGGAAATGAGAAAAGGGAGAGAATGGCGCGAAAAGGAACGAGATTGGTGAAGAATTGAGTGAGATATGGTGATTTTAGGGTTAGTAAGGGAAGGTTCAACAATGGTGATGTGGTTGTTGGGAAATTTCAGAAATTAGAAGTGAGGGAGATGAAGTTGTGAGGGTTTAGTTGAGGTTTTGTGTAGAGAAAAGAGGGGGAAAAAGGCCCATGAGTCAAGTTAAGCCCAATAACTCAAAATGAGTCGGTATCTACTAGAATTTTCGTCCCAAGTCTACTATAACTCGAGTCGGAGAATAATATTATTAAAATCTACACTATTATCACCGTTACACGGCTAAGACAATATTTTATGAAAATAAGCTTTAAATAATAATTATTTAATAAAAATTACTTAAAAGTTCATTTAAAATATAAGAAAGGCGCGGGGTGTTACAATCATCCCTCCTTTTAAAAAGTTTCGCCCTCGAAACTTGAAACGAAAAGGTATTACCTTAAGAAAACAAACTAGGGTACTTGACACGCATGGAAGCCTCCGGCTCCCAAGTCTCTTCTTCTACATCACCACACTTCCACAACACTTTCACCAAGGGCACCACTTTGCTCCTTAGCTTCTTCTCCTTCTTATCCAAGATACGAATCGGTCTCTCCTCGAAAGAAAGACTAGGCTCAAGCTCGGGAATTTCATTTTGCAACACATGACTAGGGTCGCTAATGTATTTCCTAAGTTGAGACACGTGGAAAACATCATGAACTTTACCCAAACTCGGGGGCAAATCTAATCTATAAGCCACGGCACCAATCCTTTTTATCACTTCATAAGGTCCAATGTACTTCGGACTCAACTTCCCTTTAACTCCGAACCTCTTTACTCCTTTCATCGGGGACACTTTCAAGAACACCTTATCTCCGACTTCAAACTCCAAGGGTCGACGGCGAACATCGGCATAGGATTTCTGTCGATCTTGGGCGGCTTTCATTCTTTCACGGATGAGCTTCACTTGATCAATCGTCTCGGCTAACTTGTCGGGTCCTAGATCACGAACATCACTTGCTTGGTCCCAACAAATCGGACTACGGCATTTCCTTCCATAAAGGGCTTCATAAGGGGCCATCTTGATAGAGGCATGATAACTATTGTTGTAAGAAAATTCCACCAAAGGTAAGCTCTTCTCCCAACTAGAATGGAAGTCAAGGGCGCAAGCACGCAACAAGTCTTCTAGAGTTTGAATCGTCCTCTCGGATTGTCCATCGGTAGCGGCATGAAAAGCGGTACTCATCAACAACTTACTACCCATAACATCTTGCAAAGCTTTCCAAAATCTTGAACAAAAACGCGGGTCACGATCCGACACGATCTCTTTAGGAACACCATGGTAACGAACTATCTCTTCAACATAAGCACTAGCAAGATGGTCTAAACTCCAAGTCTCTTTGATAGGGATGAACCTAGCACACTTGGTCAACCTATCCACAACAACCCATACGGCATCCTTTCCACCAACGGTCTTAGGCAAAGCCATCACAAAATCCATGGAAATGGACTCCCACTTCCATAAAGGAACATCCAAAGGTTGTAGCAAACCACCGGGTCTCTTATGCTCAATCTTCACTTGTTGACAAGTAAGACACCTTCCAACATATGACACAATATCATTCTTCATGTTAGGCCACCAAAACTGAAGCTTCAAATCTTTATACATCTTGTCTCCTCCGGGGTGAATCGAATAAGGGGATAGATGGGCTTCATCTAGAACTCTCTTCCTCAAATCGACGGTATTGGGCACGTACATGCGTCCTCGGTAACGAAGGTAACCTCTAGCATCAATCTCACAATCTTTAGCTTTCCCTTCAAGAAGCTTGGCTTGAAAACTTTTAAAGGTGGCATCGTCCACAAGGCTATCTAGAATCTCACGGTGAAGAACGGGCTCGGTAACCATAGCACCAAGATAATCAAAACCACTCTCCACAAGTTGCAAACTTAGCTTACGAAACTCGGCACAAAGGTCGTCGGGGAGCACACGAATGGCACTCAAGGAATGAGTAGACTTCCTA
Source organism: Silene latifolia (assembly GCF_048544455.1). NCBI lineage: Eukaryota > Viridiplantae > Streptophyta > Magnoliopsida > Caryophyllales > Caryophyllaceae > Silene > Silene latifolia. The sequence goes on along the minus strand of NC_133533.1, from coordinate 63,401,858 downwards.
CTAAGGGCATCGGCAACCACATTTGCCTTTCCTTCATGATACAACATCTCTACGTCATAATCATTCACCAATTCCAACCATCGTCGTTGTCTCATATTCAAATCCTTTTGGGTGAAGATATACTTCAAACTCTTATGATCGGTGTAGATACGGCAATGAACTCCGATGAGATAGTGTCTCCACATCTTCAAGGCATGAACAATGGCGGCTAATTCCAAATCATGAGTGGGATAGTTCACCTCATGAACTCTCAATTGTCGCGAAGCATAGGCAACAACCCTTCTATTTTGCATAAGAACACAACCTAATCCCATCTTGGAAGCATCACAAAACACATCAAAGTCAACTCCATCCTCGGGCAAGGTCAACACGGGAGCGGTAGTCAACCTCTTCTTCAACTCTTGGAATGCACCTTCACAAGCTTCGGTCCACGCAAACTTGGTCTCTTTCTTCAAAAGTTGAGTCATCGGTCTAGCAAGCTTGGAAAAATCTTTCACAAAGCGACGGTAATAACCCGCCAAACCCAAGAAACTACGGATCTCACCAACATCGGTTGGACTCTTCCACTCAATCACGGCTTCAATCTTCGAAGGATCTACCATGACACCATCCTTAGATATAACATGGCCTAGAAAGGAGACCTTAGACAACCAAAATTCACACTTGGAGAATTTGGCAAACCACTTTTGACGACGAAGGATCTCCAAAATGATACGAAGGTGATTGGCATGCTCTTCTTCGGTCTTGGAATAGATGAGGATATCGTCAATGAAGACCACAACACACTTGTCTAAGAACTCACTAAAGGTCCGGTTCATTTGGTCCATGAAGATACAAGGGGCATTGGTTAAACCAAAGGGCATCACCTTAAACTCGAAATGTCCATATCTCGTGCTAAAGGTGGTCTTAGGGATGTGGGACTCACGAACGGGAATTTGATGATAACCGGATCTCAAATCAATCTTGGAGAAAGTAGAAGCACCTTTGAGTTGATCAAACAAATCTTCAATCCTTGGTAGGGGGTACTTGTTCTTGATGGTAACACGGTTAAGCTCGCGGTAGTCAATGCAAAGTCTCATGGATCCATCTTTCTTCTTCACAAAGAGAACGGGAGCACCCCAAGGCGAGGCACTAGGTCTAATGAATCCTTTCTCAATCATCTCATCAAGTTGCTTCCTCAACTCCTTCAACTCGGTTGGCGCCATACGGTACGGGGCTTTAGCAATCGGTCCGGTTCCGGGTACAAGGTCAATAGAGAACTCAACATCACGCTCGGGGGGGATTCCGGGCAATTCTTCCGGAAAGACATCGGGGAACTCACAAACCACGGGCACTTCTTCGATCTTTGGTAAGGAAGGGGAGGTAGAAGTCACCACACAAAGAAAGATTTGGTAACCTTTCCTCCTCATGCTTATCAACTTCAAAGCGGAAATCAATTTCACACCTTCTTGGGAACGAACTCCTTTATAGGATACGCGGGTGCCTAGCGGACTCTTGAGGCAAATCTTTTGGTCTCTACACTCGAATCTTGCATCATACTTTGACAACCAATCCATACCCAAAATCACATCGAATTCCTCAAGGGGAAAACGAAGTAGGTTAGCGGGGAATAAGGTTCCCGAAATAGAAATAGGAATGTCGGAGAAAATGAGGGAGCAAGAGAATATTTCTCCGGAAGGTAAGGATATAGAAGTTTCCTCACTAGGAATGGGCTCAAGAGCTAGCTTTTTGGAAAACTTGGAAGATATAAAAGATAGAGATGCGCCGGTATCAAATAAAATGAGGCAAGGTTGATCAAAAATTGAGAACATACCCGTAATGATATCGGGATGAGCGGCGGCTTCGGCTCGACTCATGACAAAGATAGTTCCTCTTGGCCTAGCATTTGAAGTAGGGGCATTCTTCTTCTCGAGGCAATCGGCAACACGATGTCCGGGCTTCTTACAATGGAAGCAAGTCAAGGGCTTGCCATAACATCCAATTCCGGGGTGTGCGGCTTGCCTACAATGGTAGCACTTACGGTCCTTCTCAAGTTCATTAGTTGATGTGGGAGCTTGTCCTCTAGGTTCTTGAACTCTTGGTCCTTGTCCTCCATGGTCTTGCATCCTTGGCACAAACCTCCTCTTGTTGGCATAGTTTGGAGTAGAAGGCACAAATGGTCTCTTGCCATGAAAGTTAGAACGGTAAGAATGAGAAGAGGAGTGGGGCTTGGCTTCTTCTTCAATGGCTTTCAAAGAGCTTTCGGCCCAAATGGCATCATCATAGACTTCCACAAAGGTAGTTGAATTTCTTCTCACCATGCTTTCCACTTTAGGATTCAACTTGTTCTTGTAGAAGTAGACACGATCCTCTTCATCTTTCACGAACTTGGAGGCATAATGAGCAAGTTCATTAAACTTGTCGGTGTAAGCTTGAATTGATAGCTTCCCTTGCTTGAAGTCCATGAACTCCTTCAATCTTTGTTGTTTGAGCTCCTTAGGGTAGAAGCGAGTCTCCACAAGTGACTTGAAGCGGTTCCAATCAAAGTTGGGGTCTTGAGTAACGGTAGGACCGGTCAAAGTCCACCACCTATCGGCTTCCTTCACAAGAAAGTGAGAGGCTAATCTCACCTTGTCCTCCTCTCGGGCATCAAAGAGAGAGAAGTTCTTCTCCATATCACGAAACCACTCCGAGAGAGCAACGGGATCCACTTCACCACCATAGGTCCTAGCCTTGTTCCTTGCTAGTTGACTTGCAATCCAAGCATAGCTTCCTTGACGGTTAGCTTCGGGTGCAGGGGGAGCGGGTTGAGCATTTTGTTGATTAGAAAGCACTTGTGTGAGGGCTTTCATGATAGCATTCTCCACATTGGTTGGTCGTACCATCTTTTGCACAAGAGCAAACAAGTTAGAACCTATCACAAAACATACACAAAAAGGCTACCAACTTAGGTTCTTAATTCTACCCATCTCTCATTCATTATTCAAGGTCAAGTAAGAATTTTAAGTTGGGGTACACGTGTGTGCGTCGGGAGCAATATATGCTCTGATACCAACTGTGACACCCCTCGTTGAGGCAACTAAATATAACTAGTAAATCGCGGCGGAAACACGAGATTTTTAAAACTTTTAAAGCTTCTAGTGAAGTCCAACGCGAGGTATCACCAACACGATAGATAAGTTTAGATAGTTAAACTTAAGTTTACAACACAAGTCTATTTATTGGGGAAAAGATATCCCACGAATGAACATGTGTCTAAAAGTAGGTGAGTCTATTAAAGTGATAGCTAAATAAGGTCCAAGGTAAGAACTCGCTAGCTCACACGGTCTTCCCCACTTAAGCTTCATCACCAACCTGTCATTCATAATAAATATGAAAGCCACGATCGGTGGGGAGTAACTCGGGTTCCTCCCACCACAATATGTCAAAATACAAGTAATTAAGAACTTAAATAAACAAACAAGCATAAGAATAAATACTTACGGTAACAAGAGAATCATGATTAGTATACAAAATGCAATAAGAGTAGTTATGCATAAATGAGAGAAGAATAAATGGGTCAAACGGTCAAATAATGACTCGACTCAAATGTAAGACAAATTACAAAGTATAGACTCAAACAAGACAACCCTCTAGACTCCAACCTCTTGGTAGGACGACGATCATAATACGGTCCTAGTCTAAACCTGGCCAGACTCTCGGGATGGACGACACCCGATTCGACAAACGATACCAAATCGTATCCAAGACTCGAAATATGGTACACCTAACCGTGCCCGAAAGTCGAGTAACCTCAAATCGGAACCTTGCCACCTAACCGTGACCCCCGGTCCGAAGAGGCGGAAGGAAAAATAGCCCAACTCGGGAACAATGGCACCTAACCGTGACCCAATGTCCGAGGGCAAATAAATAAGGAATGTCGAGTAGTCTCACAATGTAAAACGTCACACTCGGGTCACTAATACGAGCGGAAAAGATTGCACAAACATAACGTAAACAATTCATGTGAAGCATGCATAAGTATAAAGGTATAAGAAACATCAGGTGCTCTCTGCCGGTGTGGGCACCGGCTGCCCGCCCACCGGCAGAGGATTCATGCTATGGTGAACAATGTCAAATTAGGTGAGGGTGTATTCTCTGCCGGGTGGCCGGCTGCCGGCCCACCGGCAGGGGATACAAGCTAAAGGAAACAAGGTCAAAAACATTCAATGTGTATCCTCTGTAGGACTGCCGCCCCACCGGCAGGAATACCTACTATAGTCAATTAACTTCAACATTTCACATTGTGTATTCTCTGCCGGTTGACCGGCTGCCGGCCCACCGGCCGGGGATACACCCTATTATAAAAGACACCAAAATTTCATGTACGCGCTGCCGGTTGGGTAGGCCGGCTGCCGGCCCACCGGCAGGGGATTACAGAGGCTTAATTCCTCATTTTCATAACTCAGAAATGCCATGACGCGCTGCCGGTTGGGTAGGCCGGCTGCCGGCCCACCGGCAGGGGATCACTGTATACGAAAACTCATCAAACATCCATCTAAAGTCTTCCAAATTCAACCATCTTTCATTTAATCATTTCATACTTCTTTAACATGATGAATACTCAGAAAATTACCACTTTCAAGATGTAATTAACATATGAGGTTGTTTATTAATCATTAAAAATGAGGTTTAATCATGTAATTATGAGAGAATTCCTTTAAGACAATCTCATGTTTTACCATATTACAACAAGACATGAATTTACTCCTTAAACATATGAGAATCATCATACAAGTAATCTACTCAACACCAAATCACCACAAAGCATGAAAGACACCAAATTTAACATTCATATGAGTCTAATACTACATAATTCACACAATTTTAACATAAAAGTCGAGTAACCCCTCACCGTTACCTTTTTGCACTTCAATCTTCTAAAGACTCGTCAATGATGTAGCTATCCTCCTCCGGGTTGTCCAAGTTCTCCCCTAAACACAAAAATAAAGGTATTAAGTCAAGAATTCACATCCTTGTAAGATGAGAATTTCGAAATAGAGGAAAAGATGGCGACTTTCTTACTTAGAAAGAAGGGAAATGAGAAAAGGGAGAGAATGGCGCGAAAAGGAACGAGATTGGTGAAGAATTGAGTGAGATATGGTGATTTTAGGGTTAGTAAGGGAAGGTTCAACAATGGTGATGTGGTTGTTGGGAAATTTCAGAAATTAGAAGTGAGGGAGATGAAGTTGTGAGGGTTTAGTTGAGGTTTTGTGTAGAGAAAAGAGGGGGAAAAGGCCCATGAGTCAAGTTAAGCCCAATAACTCAAAATGAGTCGGTATCTACTAGAATTTTCGTCCCAAGTCTACTATAACTCGAGTCGGAGAATAATATTATTAAAATCTACACTATTATCACCGTTACACGGCTAAGACAATATTTTATGAAAATAAGCTTTAAATAATAATTATTTAATAAAAATTACTTAAAAGTTCATTTAAAATATAAGAAAGGCGCGGGGTGTTACAGATTTGGCACATAATTTGGCATGATAGATACATATTATAATGTTGCATACTTCAATTGTTGAATGTCTTTTTATTTATATAATTTTTAATTATGTAATTTTATCTTAGTATGACCTTAGTTTTAATCGATATTACCCGCAATGAAAGGGAATATTGATTAGGTTTCTTCAAGACTGTGCCATTCGGAAAGGCGTTCCGACGAAGACGGTGTTCTTGGGAGACGTGCCACTTGAAGATTCAAGGGATCAAAGGAGTTGGTTTCCGAATATGTAATAGATTATTTGATTTTCTATTTTAGGAAGGCCATACTAGAAATTTAATATTTTGCTTAACATTTCTTTTAGTATGTTGCATGCATTGCGAAATCGCCATAACAACACATGCATATCATATCAAGTCTTCGACCGTGTCAATTATAATTATCGATAATTCGTTTTTAGTTCACTTAAAATTGATAGATAATAAATTGACAAGACCTTTACTTTTAAAAGATTGAGACTTAGCCTTACCAAATAGTAGGAGCCCATAAGTCTAAATTTCATGAGGGGTACAATACGATTTTTCAGGGTGCTTCAATTGACGTTGGATAAATGGGGTAATAAACAGTTATTACACTTCGAAAATTTAGTTGATCTCAACGAAGGTATTTTTTGCGACCGTAGCCACAAAAGGTTCGGGCTAAAGAGGAACTTAACGTAAATTCATCGACCGAGAGTTCTAATTGTAGAATCGGTTAAGAGAGTTAACCCACCAAGTTATATTAGTAAAAGATGTAGAGGGCCCGTTGGCTCACATCCAAATTAATATGAATTTTGGATCTCAGAATCATTTATGATAGTTGGGTAGAGGTCGTTATATGAATGCAATACTTGTATTAATTTTACGAGCATTACAACGATAAATGTTAATTAATTTCCTTCATAGCCGTTTTGTAGTTATCTTTTTCCGCAATGGATTCATCCAACTCATTAACACCGATCACTATTGAATCATGTCACGAATCGTTTGACGAAATTTGCTCTCTAAACAATCTTTGATACGACTAGACAAATTCATTTTGGCATTGGTTCCGATGGTACTCTTAACTTCATCACTACTTCCTCACCTCCTATCACGACTAGCAACTTAGTGAATAAGTCTTGTGAAGACAACCTCACTAATACCATGGGATCCTTATCTTTGGAAGCAAGGAGAAATGAGAAGGCTAGTGGGAGTTTTCGCAAAAGGCTTGCCGTAAGGAAGAATAAGTTCAAGATGAGGAAGAGAAGTTAGTGGACTAATTTATACCATAGAGATTTATTGGCTAGTGAGACTACCAATAATGTATGCCTTTATTGTCATGGCATGAGCCATTGGGTGAGGAATTGTCCCATCTTTTTGGGAGATATCAATGATGGACTTGACGATCCACTTAATAATATTTCTTCCAAAATCTTTGTTATTGATGTAAATTTTACTTCGACCTCAACGTGGGTATTGGATACCGGTTGTGGTTCTCACCTTTGTAATCACATACAGGGGCTTAGAAACGTGGAAAAGCTAAACAAGGGTGATGTAGATCTCTGACTTGGAAATGGAGCTAGGGTAGCCGCCACTTCAAAAGGAACTTATGTACTTGTTTTAGCTAATGACTTTGAGTTGTAGTTACATAATTGTTATTTTGTACCTTCTTTATCAAAGAACATCATTTCCGTTGCCATGTTAGACATGGATGGATTTTCTTTTGCCATTAAGAATAATTGTTGTGAAATTTCTAGAAATAACTTGGCCATAGGCCGAGGCACTTCAATTAATGGCATTTATGTTCTTGAAATTTTTGACTCAAGCAAAGACGTCTATAACATACAAACCAAAAGACTCAAAACAAATGAACCAAATGATTCATACATTTGGCATTGTCGATTAGGTCACATAAATGAGAAACGCATCAAAAGGCTAGTGTCAACTGGAATTATTGGACCATTTGATTTTCAATCATATGGAATATGCGAATCTTGTCTCCTTTTCAAAATGATTCGTGCTCCCTTTAGTGGTAAAAGGACACGAGCAAGTGATTTGTTGGGATTAATACACACCGATGTATGTGGTCCAATGAATATCACCGCTAGGGGAAATTATGACTACTTCATTACTTTTACCGACGATTTAAATAGATATGGGTATGTTTACTTAATCAAATATAAAAGTGAAACTTTTGAGAAATTTAAGGAATTTCAAAAGGAAGTAGAGAACCAATTGAACAAAAAGATTAAAGCACTATGATCCGATCGTGGTGAAGAATAGCTTAGCAATGAATTCGATTCTCACTTAAAAGAATGTGGTACTGTATCACAACTCACTCCTCCGGGCACACCTCAACTCAATGGTGTTGCCGAAAGGAGAAATTGTACCCTACTAGATATGGTTCGATCCATGATGAGTCAAACGGATCTACCGGATTCGTTTTGGGGTTTTGCAATTCGAACGGCCATGAAATCTTTAAACCAATGTCCAACGAAAGCTGCAGATAAAACTTCATATGAGTTATGGAAGGGAAGAGTCCCAAACTTGTCATATATGAAAATTTGGGGTTGTGAAGCTTATGTAAAGAACAAGTCTACCGATAAGATAGCACCTAAATCTGACAAGTGTTACTTTGTAGGATATCCAAAGAACACGCGTGGGTATTACTTCTAGAACCGTCATGAGAACAAAGTGTTTGTGGCTTATGAGGTTGCCTTTCAAGAATTAGAATATATTTCAAGAAGACAGAGTGGGAGAAAATTTAAACTAGACGAAGTTCAAGAACCACAAACTCGAGAAGAGGTGCAAGAAGATGTTCCTTCATCGTCTAATCAAGTTATTGTTCCTTCCGAACCTAGGTGGTCAAATAGGGTTAGTCACCAACCCAATCGATACGTGGGCATCATCGAGTTGGATGACAAATTGGACGTTTTACTCTTGGAAAGTGACAAACCCGCAACCTACAAAGTTGCAATTTCTAGTCCAAATTCAACTTATGGCAAGAGGCCATGCAATCCGAAATAAATCTATGCAAGGGAACCAAGTGTGGGACCTGGTTGATTTTCCTAAAGGTGTGAGACCCCTTCAATGCAAATGGATCTTTAAGGTAAAGAATGGTATAGAAGGGCATGACGATGTCTACAAAGCAAGGCTAGTTGCGAAGGGTTTCACCCAAGTTCATGGTTTACACTATGACGAAACCTCTACCCCCGTAGCCATGCTTAGATCAATTCGGATTATGTTAGCGATTGCCGTATTTCATGATTATGAAATATGGCAAATGGATGTCAAAACCGCCTTTCTAAATGGGTATTTAGAGGAGGAAATTTTCATGGTACAACCTGAGGGTTTTGTACATCCTAAAAATCCTAACATGGTATGTAAACTTAAGAGATCCATCTATGGTCTTAAACAAGCATCGAGAAGTTGGAATCATAGTTTTGATCATGTAATAAAAGAGAATGGTTTCACTCGAAGTGTTGAGGAACCATGTTTATACATGAAGTTTAGTGGGAGCAAAGTCATCTTCCTAATCTTGTATGTGGACGACATACTTCTCATTGGCAATGATATACCAATGCTTACCTCTAATAAGGGGTGGTTAGGGAATCATTTCCAAATGAAAGATTTAGGAGAGGCACAACGCATATTAAGTATCCGGATCTATAGAGATAGATCTAAGAGGATATTGGCACTAAGTCAAGAGTCTTATATTGATATGGTTCTTCGACGTTTCAACATGGACAAATCCAAGAGAGTTTTTATTCGAATGGGTAGTGAGGTTATTGATGTGACAATAATTAGCGCATATTTAGCCCCTGAATTAGCCTTGTTCCCATGCTTTTTAGTGCATATTTGGGTCATTTATTATATTTAGATCTTTGTTTTGCATATTCTTTGAGATTTTGATCCCTTGGTAGGAAAGGAGTAAGAATCTTGCATTTTCATGGCAAAACGAGACTAAATTGATCGAATCCAATGACCAAGCATCAAGGAGAGACAAGATTAGAAGGCCTTTGTACATATTATAGTAGATGAGCAATGTTGAGAAGGATCCTTGAGTCCCCAAGGAAATCCCCAAGGAATTTATGAAGAAAAGGGAAGAAAAGAAGAAGAAATGTTGCTGAGGCACAATCCGTGCGGATTGTCTAAAATCCGGCCGTCCTCCACACGCACAATCCGTGCGGTTTCATCCCAAGACGCTCGGGTTTGCCACCACCACAATCCGCCCGGATTCCTCCAAAGCCGCCCGTGTTCCACCGCCAGAATCCGCCCGTCCCGACTCCAAAACGCACAGATTCCTGTACAGCACAATTTCGTCTTCTCCAAGCTACAAAGAAAGAAGCCCTTCCTTCAAAAAATACCGGCTCCTCCCTGGTCAATCTAAAAAGTGTAATTACTAGTTTAGCCCTTACTAATTTCCACTATAAATACCCCATTAGTCTAATTAGAAGAGCATGTTCTTCTTATCAATTCTTAGAGTAGTTAATACAAATCAAATCTCTCTTTAGTTTTGTAATCAACAATTAATCAAGTTTTAATACAAGTTTTATTTCCTTAATCTCTCTTTTGTTCATCCTTTATTTTGGGTAATTGAAGATTATTGGGGTTATTATATGGAGATTGACAACCTCTCAATCAAGCATCAAGTACTTCTTTTATCTTTGCTTTATTATTGGAATCATTAGTAGGTATAATCCTCTTAATCCCTTTTTAATTATTGTTAATTACTTTCATTTATTCATCATGTTTCATTTTGTTGGTATGATTGACAACCTTGCTAGCATGATCAACATGATAATGAGTGAGTAGTCTCTTAGCTAGGGTTAATGGGTGATTAGGGGAAACCAACATGGGGAATGATTCATGCTTAAATTAATATGATTTCATGTTTTATTTGCTTGCTTTTTTTGATCTCAACTCATGCACATGTTATATTTGATGAAATGCTAAGCCTATGAATCCTTGCATTTACCACCATCTCCTATCTTTTCAATGAGACTTGTAACACATAACCCAACTCGAGTCTCATTAGACCATGCATGTTGTTGAGCAGGGAAGTTTAAGTCGACTTGTAGGTGTTGTACAATCTAATCGATTCGGCTCCGGGACCCAAACTTTCCTAGGATTGTAAGATATAACCCAACTCAATCCATCACAACAATAATTGCTTGCTTATAATTTGAGAACATGTTTGTATGATCAATTCCCATGATTCCCCTATGACCCCATGACACCCTAGTGCTTTTTATCAATTGTTTACAACCCTTTTAATTCATCTTGCTTGTTTATTTCCATTTCTATTTTAGTTTAGTGACCTTCTACATCAACCAAAATTGTGACACCCCTAAGACACCACTAGTTTGAATAGAAATCTCATCTCAATTCCCGTCCCTTGGGATCCGACCTTTACTTGCCTCTTCACTAATTGTAGAGTTGTTTGTGAAGCTATAAATTGTGTTTTGATTCGGACGTGACCCAACGACCACACTTATTTAATTGTGAACACGAAACGGACCGATCAAAAATGGCGCCGTTGCCGGGGACGGTGTTTATTTGATTTAGATTTTCTTACATTGTTATTAGTTGTGTTATTCTTTGCCTTGGGGAAGTAAAACTCCCCATGGTTTGTTCTAATTGTTTTCAAGTTGTTTGATATTTTTCATGTCTAGAAGGTCACAAGGTGATTTGTTACCTTTTGACCGTGAAATTGAAAGAACTTTGACAACCAATAGGAGACTTGCTAGGAGGAATTTGAGAGGTATTAGTGAGGTTGTAGATATTCAACCAACTATTGAGTTCATCAACCCTTTTTCAAGAGAAGGTGAGGAGAACCCATTACAAAATACCACCCAAAATCAACCTACAATGCCTAAGTTTTCGTCACATTCCGTACCCACCGAGGAGAACCTACTCAATGGTACTCCCACACCACAACATCTAACCGGAAATTTTATTGCCAAATCCGCCTTTATCCAATTAGTCGAAAGTAGCCAATTTGGGGGGATGCCTAGTGAAGACCCTCACTCTCATATGGAAACCTTTTGTGACTATTGTGATGCGATTTCTCAAACCGGTGTAACTCAAGACCAAATTCGATGGGTCTTATTTCCTTTTTCTCTAATCGGCACCGCGAAACACTGGTTGAAGGGCCTTGATAAGGCCACTCTCGGAATTGATTCTTGGAAGAAGTTGGCTCTAGCTTTCTACAAAAAATTCTACCCACCGGAAAAGACTAACATGCTAAGAGCTCAAATTACGGGTTTTAAGCAAAGGGATGAAGAATCTTTGTATGAAGCTTGGGAGCAGTTCAAGGGAATTTGCCGCTCATGTCCTCACCATGGACTTAGCGAATGGTTCTTGGTACAACAATTTTGGAACGGTTTATATGAAGATTTAAGGAACATTCTCAACATGGGATCAAATGGAATGTTCACCGAAGTTGATGACAATCAAACATGGAACAAAATTGAGGAAATGGCGGTCCATAACTCACAATATAGTAGACCTCGCAAGGCTACTAGGGGAGGAAAGCATGAAGTGGACTCCGTTACTCAATTGGGTGCTCAACTTAGTGCTCACATTGACACAATCAATTTGAAGTTTGAAAAAGCTATGGCTTGACTTGAAGAAGTCTCAAAATCACCAAAGCATCATGTTAATGCCATGACGGCATCTTCATCAATCCCAAGTGGGATATGTGAGAATTGTGGAACTTTGGGACATGACCAAAGTGAATGTAGCGGAACAAATGAACAAGTGAATGCTTTCCAAGCATACAAGAGTGGTACCCCTTATTCCAACTATTACAATGAAAACACCAAATTCCATCCAAATCTCTCATATAAAAGCCAAAATGTTCAAAACCCTCAAACAACATACACCCCACCTCCCATGAGAAACCAAAATCAAAGACCCTTTTACAATCAAAACCAAGGTTACCAAAATCAAAATCCATACAATCACCAAAATGACCAAGGTTTTGATGTTCAAAAAGCGGTCCTCCAAATGCAAAAGAATCAACAAGAATTTTTCACTCAAATGCAAAAAGATAGTCAAGCAAAGGAAACCACCATCAACAACATCCTAGCTCACACCAAGATGTTGGAAACCCAATTGACTCAACTAGCATCTTTAAGCTCACAAAGACAAAAGGGGCAATTACCACCTCAAAGTAATCCCCCAAGACATGAAACGGTTAGTGCCATTCACTTGAGAAGTGGTACAAGGTATGAAGCACCGAAGAAGCAAGTTGAGGATGAAGTTGTGGAAGCTAGTGATAAGGAAGAAATTGTGCAAAACTCCAAAGATGGAGAATCATCAAAAGAAGAAAGTTCAAAGAAAAATGAAGACAAGGTCAAGGAGAAGAAGCCCATTGTGATTAGACTTCCTTTTCCAAGTCGTCAAGCCAAGCCCAAATTTGATGACCAACTTGGAAAGTTTATGGAAATTGTGAAGAATTTGGAAGTCTCGATTCCTTTCACGGAATTAATCAATCACGTGCCGGCTTATGCGAAATACATGAAAGACATCCTCACAAAGAAGAAGTCGATCCGGAAACTTGAGACTATCGCCTTCACTAAGGTGAGTAGTGCTATACTTCAAGGGAGTTCACCTCCAAAACTAAAGGATCCGGGAAGCTTCTCAATACCGTGTACCATTGGCGACACCACAATCAACAAAGCCTTATGTGATCTAGGGGCTAGTGAGAGTGTTATGCCGTACTCGGTAAGTAAAAGATTGGGGATGGGAGAGCTTAAATGCACCAATATCACACTCCAAATGGCCGATAGATCGACGAAGACACCATTAGGGATATGGGAAGATGTTCCCGTACGAATTGGGAAGTTTTTCATCCAGGTGGACTTTGTCATTGTTGATATGGAGGAAGATTCCAACATTCCAATCATTCTAGGAAGACCCTTCCTACACACCGCGGGTGCGGTGATTGATGTGAAACATGGTGAGCTCACTCTAGAAGTGGGAGATGAAAGCATAACCTTTAATCTTGACAAGACTATGAGAGCTCCTCGTTTGCATGAACCGTGTTTCATGATTGATCATTATAGCCGGAAGGATGATAGGAAGAAGTCGGAACTCCAATGGAAGAAGAAAATTGAAGATTCTCCATTCAAAGAGCAAGTGAATCGTGACAAGGAGAGCTTGCAAAGCTCATCAAAATCAAGCAAAGAAGAAGAGGATGGCCTCATTGGCCAAGAGAAGAAATTGGGAGAGTTGTCTCCATCAAATCAAGAGATTTTCAATGATCAACTTAATGAAGTTTGTGGTCTTTGGGACGACGAATTTGAAGGGATTTTTAATCCCTACATTGGTAATGCCATCGATCAAGACCGACAACAAGGGCCAAGGTCTATTGAAGAGCTTTATAATGATAATGAACAAGCGTTTGATTATTTCTTCAAGGTGTTGAGCAACATCAAGAACACCTTGAACATGCCCCCTTGACATCTCATCAAGAATGAGAGTTTGGTGGAGTCCTCCCTAAACCACCATTTGTAAATATTTCTAACTCCCTAACTCGCATTTCAATTCTTGTATTGCATTTTTGTCATCTTTGGATTTTTATTTACTTTGATCAAGATAATTGTCATGTTTGAGAGAAGTGAGGGAGGGACTAATGATCTCAATTGATGTGTAGTGCTTTAGCTTAATGTGGGGATGACAATTGCCTAGGCTACCCATGCCTTAGTAGTACCCCCACAATGAAGAACACGAGATATGAAGAAGAATGGAAGAATGACAAGGGATACGCATTGTACACGGATGGAACTGAATCCGGGTACAAAAGGGTTGAATCCGAGCGGATTCAGGAGAATCCGCCCGTTTTCGTGCAATCCGGCCGTGTTGGGTAGAAGACACACATCCTGAAATGAGCTGAAGTTTTGAAATTTTTGACTGTCAGCGAATCCGGGCGTCCTACATCCTAATCCGCCCGTCTTTGAAAATCCGCCCATCTTGAAGGAAAGACGCCCGTCTTCTTGGCTGAAGAAAACAAGGAAAAATCCCTGTGAAGGAATCCGTCCGTCTTCTGAAGAATCCGCCCGTCCCTTGTCAGCGAATCCGAGCGTCTTCACTGAAAGACGCCCGTCTTTAGGCGAGTTTTTCCCAACCCAGAAAAAGCAGAATCCGCCCGTCTCGAGCAGAAACCGCACGGATTGCCCCTGCAGTTCGAATTTTTCGGGATTTATAAAACCCCTCCCACCTTCATTTCTTCATTCCTTCATTCATAACACTACTCAAAAACATCAAAACCCTCATCCTCTCCATCACAAAAACAAAATTCCTCAACTACATTCACCAAAATCAAATCAAATCATCCTTTTAACAACAAATCAATCACTCCTTTTTCAATAAAAATCAAAACAAAGCACAAAATCTTCAACCTTTGAGTCGATTTTCGAATTCATAAAGGCAAAGCCTTTCATCTTTAAATCGATTTGGGTACACTAGAAATTGAAGATTTTTCACTCTTTCTTGGTTAATTCATCAATGGCAAGGACTAAGGGAGCAACAAAGGCAACAAAGGCACCAAAGGCATAGACACTTTCATCAAGGCAAAAGGCTCTTCAAGCAAAGAAAGCATTGGCTATGGTGGTTGCAAACCCAAACTTGGAAGTGCAACAACAACAACAACCTTCTATGGGAGCAACAACATCTACTACTCCGGAAATTGATCAACTTTTGCATTATCCAGAGGTAACTTTTATGTCCAAAACCCATAGAGATACTTTTGCCAAGTTTGCTAGGAAATCATTTCAATCCACCAAGTTTATTTGTGAAGATACCTTAGATAAGTTGGGTGTCCTTGAGCAAACTAGAGCCTTCTTCAAAGCAATGGGGTTGAAGAAATTGTTTGAATCAAAAGAATTGACATACCCCTCCCTTACCTTGGAATTTTTGAGTTCTTTGAAAGTCAACAAAGTTGAGACTAGGGAGAACCTCGAGTTTCGTCTAGCTAATGTTAGTAGATGCATTTCCTTTAGGGAATTGGGTGAAATTTTGGGTCTTAGTGATGAACCGAGTTATTTTAAGAATTTTGGAAAGTATGACCTCGACCCTCTTTGGGAGGCAATTTCCGGAAGGAAATTTGAGGACTTTCTTGCGAGTCGTGCTCTTTTAGTCCACCATCCGGGTATAAGAGTATGGCACCAGGTCATAGGAAACACCATTATTGCAAGGAAAGATACCAACCATTTCACCAAACTTGATTTTATTCTTCTTGAGTCGGCTTTGAACATTGGAAGAGTACACACCAAGCCTTTCAACTCTCTAAGGCTTTTGGTAGATAGATGGCTCAACATTGATTGTGGGAAGAAAGGCACTACCGTTATTGTGAATGGCGGCCTAGTCACTATCCTAGCTAAATACTTTGATCCTAACTTCAACAAAGATAACAAGTATGAAGCAAAGGAGGGTGGTCATCTTGTTGATATGCATACTATGATACACAAGTACAAGTGGGTTGCCCATAACCCTCTTGACACCAAGTATGGATGGCTCACTAGTGAGGCTAGATCGTTTACTTTGCCTTCAAAGATTTGTCGTCTAAGCGTCCACCGGACCAATTATCTACTTCCCCTTTCAAAAGAGGCCGAGTATATTATCCGACAACAAAAGGGTGAACTTGAAATACCCTCCTCTTCCATTGTCACACCACCTTACCCTTTCGAGTACCAAGAGTTCAAGCCGGAAGGTGTTGAAGCAAGAAATGATTATTTGACTCTTCTCATGCAAGCAATGCACAAGCAAGCCTTTGAGGATCGGAAAAATGCTTACTTGGCTCAATATCCACCCCTCCTACACTTATCTAGGCAAGGACTACTTGATCTATCATGTCCTTTTCCTAGTTGGGCGGATAGAGAAGTCCTATTTCCGGGTGCATCTAGGATCGTTTCGGGTGACAATGAGGTTGTCGGTAATGAAGAAGTTGATGATAACATTGATGAGGAAGCAAGTGAAGAAGGAGAAGAGGATGGTGAGCAAGATAATGAGCAAGGAGAAGAAGAAGGTGAAGAAGAAAATGAAGAGGGAAGTGGCAATGAGACCACTTCTAATGAGGAAAGTGATGATGGTGATGATATGATGGAAGATTAGCAAGCTTTGGAAGCTCCTACCCTCTCAAGGTTTGTCTATTTCTCTCTTTGTTTTAATTATTTTTCATGATCATTGTTGGAGTAGTCCTAGCATCATAGAGGACTCACACCTCAGTACCATTGAGGTGTTCTCATTTTATTGTTCCCACTTTCAAAATCCAAAATGACAAATTAGTTTCATGCATTGCATAGTATGTGCATGAACTACACCCTTCCTTAGGACATTAGCAATAGTGTCTAACTCGGTTTGGAGAAGTTAATGCATACAAAACGGGAGGTAATCTAAATTATCCTCTCCGTCATAAACAAAAAACATGCATCATGTAGTGTAGACTAGTGTAGATTGCATTTAGTGTAGAAATCATGCATCACCTTTGCATAATTTCCCATCATTTTGGCCATTGAGGACAATGCCCATATTAGTGTGGGAATGGGGAATTCTAACTTAACTCTTATTCAAAAATCCAAAAAAATTGAATTGAAAAATTTCGAAAAACCATAAAAATTTGAAAATTGAAAAAGCCAAAAACATGTTTATTTCCTTTTGTAGTGTAGTCTTGTATATATTATTGTATATATTGTGTTTGTTCTATCCTTGTTCACATTGATCGACTACGCCACATCCGAGACATGAGGATAATGAAGACCGCATGGTATGATCTTTCCAATCTCCTTTTTCCTCTTTATGTTAATGACTATGTGGCTTTATTTTGATTGATGCGGTATAACAATGTGAACTTAGGACTTGCATTTAGTTTATATGTCATATTAGTTGATAGAATCATATGCATTAGGATGTTTATATTAGTTGCATCATAGCATGTAGTTGCATTTAGATAAAAGGTTTTGAAAAATGCTTAATTAGGAACTTTGACAAGAGCAACTAAGCCATTACAAATACTTTTTCAACTTAAGACTTTGCCTACTAGAATGGTTGTAAAACACCCTAGATAGTGTCATACTAGTGTCTTTTGACCAATGACCCAAAGCCTAGTCAAGGGTTTGCATGTGAGTCACCTATCCAACCCAAAGGATGCGATGTGGACTTGGTTAACTTGTCTAGGTGACCTTGATTGACCTTGTGGTAAGGCAACCCAAAAATACTTTCTATCAATAAGTTTGAAGTGCTCATTTCAAAGAATTTTGTCATGTGGAAGTAATTTAATGCCAAGGAAACCTCAAATGTTATGAATTGTTGAATGTTGAGAAATTTAAATTCTTTTGATGGAGGCGTACCACTTCGATGTGCTTTGGAGCGGGATCCATTGAATTGGGCCCCACACGGTTGTGAATTAGGCCGCCCGAGACAGAGTGACTATCACCCCGAAAAGCTATTGTCTAGAGGTTAACCGGTTGCCTAATAAGCGATTGGCGAAAGCAAAGGACACTAGCCCTAAGAAGGACAAACCCCATCTTAAATTTTTGAAATGTGAAAGTTGAATGAGGACAATTTTGAATACTAGTCATATCCACCCGTTGTGTATAAAGATTTGAGCATTTCATTCCCAAAAAGCCTTTTTGTCAAGCCACTTTGTCGAGCTTGGGACGATCCATGACCTTTACTTTTGTAGAGAATTTGAGACTTGTCATGTCATATGCTACTAGCATCATAGGGATCATCATTCCACCACCATCCGATCGCCCTTGACGAAAGTATTTGGAAATTGAGGACGAAATTAGTCTAGTTTAACACCATTTGGAGGCGATTTAGTGCCATCCTCTTAGCCTTAGTAATTTGTTGAACTAGTATTTGTGAAGGATTACATGCTCTTAAATTTGTTCCTCTTTAGTGCCTCCGCCACTTGATGAGGAAGTGGCTATTCCTTTTGTAGATGCATCTTTTATGTGATTTTGTGTGCTTAATGTTTGGATGTGTCGCCATTTTGGCAAGACCCACCTTGCCTTGCAAGAAGGCATCCTACCTCATGGTTGTCTTGTTGTGAGTTGAAGGGGCGGAGTGAGACCCGCTAATTGTCTCATATCGGCTATGTTATTAGGTTAGTTTAAATAATGGTCTTAGTCTTTGTCACCTCTTTACTCGGGACGAGAAAAGGTTCGGTTTGGGAATATTTGATGTGACCATAATTAGCGCATATTTAGCCCCCGAATTAGCCTTGTTCCCATGCTTTTTAGTGCATATTTGGGTCATTTATTATCTTTAGTTCTTTGTTTTGCATATTCTTTGAGATTTTGATCCCTTGGTAGGAAAGAAGTAAGAATCTTGCATTTTCATGGCAAAACGAGACTAAATTGATCGAATCCAATGACCAAGCATCAAGGAGAGACAAGATTAGAAGGCCTTTATACATATTATAGTAGATGAGCAATGTTGAGAAAGGATCCTTGAGTCCCCAAGGAAATCCCCAAGGAATTTATGAAGAAAAGGGAAGAAAAGAAGAAGAAATGTAGCTGAGGCACAATCCGTGCGGATTGTCTACAATCCGGCCGTCCTCCACACGCACAATCCGTGCGGTTTCATCCCAAGACGCTCGGGTTTGCCACCACCACAATCCGCCCGGATTCCTCCAAAGCCGCCCGTGTTCCACAACCAGAATCCGCCTGTCCCGACTCCAAAACGCACGGATTCCTGTACAGCACAATTTCGTCTTCTCCAAGCTACAAAGAAAGAAGCCTTTCCTTCGAAAAATACCGGCTCCTCCCTGGTCAATCTAAAAAGTGTAATTACTAGTTTAGCCCTTAGTTAACCCTAATGCATCCCCCTAATTTCCACTATAAATACCCCATTCGTCTAATTAGAAGAGCATGTTCTTCTTATCAATTCTTAGAGTAGTTAATACAAATCAAATCTCTCTTTAGTTTTGTAATCAACAATTAATCAAGTTTTAATACAAGTTTTATTTCCTTAATCTCTCTTTTGTTCATCCTTTATTTTGGGTAATTGAAGATTATTTGGGTTATTATTGGGAGATTGACAACCTCTCAATCAAGCATCAAGTACTTCTTTTATCTTTGCTTTATTATTGGAATCAGTAGTAGGTATAATCCTCTTAATCCCTTTTTAATCCCTTTTTAATTATTGTTAATTACTTTCATTTATTCATCATGTTTCATTTTGTTGGTATGATTGACAACCTTGCTAGCATGATCAACATGATAATGAGTGAGTAGTGACCTAGCTAGGGTTAATGGGTGATTAGGGGAAACCAACATGGGGAATGATTCATGCTTAAATTAATATGCTTTCATGATTTATTTGCTTGCTTGTTTTGATCTCAACTCATGCACATGTTATGTTTGATGAAATGCGAGCCTATGAATCCATGCATTTTTTACCCATCACCTATCTTTTCAATAAGACTTGTAAGACATAACGCAACTCGAGTCTCATTAGACCATGCATGTTGTTGAGTAGGGAAGATTAAGTCGACTTTTAGGTGTTGTACAATCTAATCGATTCGGCTCCGGGACCCAATCTTTCCTAGGATTGTAAGATATAACCCAACTCAATCCATCACAACAATAATTGCTTACTTATAATTTGAGAACATGTTTGTATGATCAATTCCCATGATTCCCCTATGACCCCATGACACCCTAGTGCTTTTTATCAATTGTTTACAACCCTTTTAATTCATCTTGCTTGTTTATTTCCATTGCTATTTTAGTTTAGTGACCTTCTACATCAACCTAAATTGTGACACCCCTAAGACACCACTAGTTTGAATAGAAATCTCATCTCAATTTCCGTCCCTTGGGATCCGACCTTTACTTGCCTCTTTACTAATTGTAGAGTTGTTTGTGAAGATATAAATTGTGTTTTGATTCGGACGTGACCCAACGACCACACTTATTTAATTGTGAACACGAAACGGACCGATCAGTTATATTAAGAAAGTCTCAGTCACCCACAGAACCTGAAGATGTTGAACGCATGAAATTGATCCCGTATACTTCCGCCGTGGGATCAATTATGTATGCCATGATATGCACTCGTCCCGATATATCGTATGCTTTGAGCATGACAAGTAGATATCAAGACAAACCAGGTGAGATTCACTGGATAGCCGTCAAGAATATCCTTAAGTACATGAGAAGATCTAAGGATTCATTCTTGGTGTTTGGAGGAGATTCCGACCTAAGTGTGAAGGGTTACACTGACTAGAGCTTTCAAATTGATAGAGTTGATTTGAAATCCCATGGTGGTGCGGTTAGCTGGAGGAGCTTCAAAGAGTTGGGTCATTGCGAATTCAACAACGGAGGCTGAGTACATTGCAGCATCTGAAGCTGCCAAGAAAGCCGTGTGGATTAGGCAATTTTTGGAGGGGCTAAGGATAGTTCCTACTGCCAAAGATCTTATCACGATCTTCTGTGACAATAGTGGGGCAATCTTTCAAGCTAAAGAGCCCAAGTCTAGTAACAAGTCTAGACACATACTTAGAAAATTTCATGTAATTAGAGATTTCATTGAAAGGAAGGAAATAACGATTTGTAAGGTTGGGACGGATGATAACATAGCTTATCCTTTAACCAAACCTTTATCGCAGGCTAAGCATGACCAACATGTTATTTCCATGGGTCTGAAATGCATGCCAAGTTTGTATTAGATTATTAGATATGAAATGAAAAACTTTGTTTTTGGTTTATATATGATAATCGCATTTATGGTTTGAGTTTCTTTGTGCAAACTCATTTATTTATTACTTTGTTGTATCCAAATGGGTTGTTTAGACAATATTGAACCCCATTAAAGTGAACTGGATTAACATAGTATTCACCCCTAGTTACTTAAAGGAGGTGACGTCTCGAAGTGACTAGAGTGTGATGCGATTGATGGCAAGTTCAAGTGCCATGGAGTCATATGGGATGACTAGTCGATCACATAGATAGACTGTATGGGACACTCATCGGAAGTGACCGCTTATAGAGTTGTAGAAATTCATAAAGCCTGGTCGTGGCAAGAGCTACTATAGTATTCTTATGAGTCAATTCTTTTGACTAGAGACTATTCGCCTAAGTATGCACAATTTCTGAATGGCTTTGATTTATACTCTACAACCGTCAGAATCAAGTCAAATGAGTATTATTTGGGTCATGATGAACTGTGGCTATACGAAGGAATAGTGCGATAGAATTATCCACCCCTTGTCAGGGTAGATAATTTCGGTGGCTTTGATTCCTACGGTGGTGATTGGCTAACTAGAGTTTGACATTACTGTCGTTTGACGGTGGTGATCAGTTGATCCCTTAAGGTCACACCTAAAGGACAATTCCCTTAATAGACAAATTGATTAATTATATGACGATACAAGTTAATCAATTCCTTAAAATTGAACAATTCACCTGTTAGAGAGAATATTAATATCTTATTGTAATTTGATTAAATAAGATTTATTTTAGTAATTAAAATATTTTATTACTAAAATTGATTATTGTTTGTGAAACAATTGAGATAAGAATGAATGGTTAATTATAATTACAATATGTTGTGAATTATAATTATATGACCCATTTTATTTGTGTGATCAAGAATCACTAGACAACTTTTTATATGAAATTTAATTAATGAATATAATGATATTTATTTGATAAATATGCATTAAATTAATTAATAACATGTTACATACTACATGTGACATATTGTGTGACAAGTGACAAATTGACAAAATAAAATGGAGGTCCATTTTATACAAGTGACCGAAAAAATGGAGGGTAGAAGGTGTTAGTGGGTGATTTATTTTATGTGATAAAATAGCATAATCATACCTACACTAATAGCCTTACAAGCCTACATTTTGGAGAAGAGTAAAAGTAAAAGGAGATGTCATGGTTTGGCATTTTGCCATCACCCTACCCGGCCCCTCTCTTTATATGATGAGAATTTTGTTCTCATTTTACTCCTTAGCATTCTCATGTATTCATCTTATATTCCCTCCACTACCTCTCTCTAAAACAAGCTTTTAAGAAATAGAAATTTGTTGATCTAATATTATCAAAAATATTAGATTACTAGTGTAGTAAAAGTGATAATATTAGAACCTATTTTAAGGTATAATAATACACTAATCTAGTTAATTAGTATATTATTTTAAGGGATTTGTCTTGGGTGCAATCAAAGGAGGATCTCTACATTTGGGATTAAGGAGGATCATCCATTACATTTAAGCTCAAGAACAAATAAGGAAGGTGTCCTTATTTGTGCCCTTATTTTCGAGCCATATAAAAATGTAAGGAATATTGTATTTCTTATTTAATCTCTAAATTAGTTATGCATGCACTAGATCTAAATGAACTAGAGTTAATTTGTTAATTAGTTCACTATTAGAGGAGTCTAATAATAGGTATATGAACCTAACTTACGGAACCTCCAGTTGACAATATTGAGTCATGTGCTGCGATATTAACACCTCTGCCCCAGACTGGGAGCAATATGGAGGACCATTTTGTTATTTCGATGTTACAGTCTAGGTGGATTGGACATTGGAGATCCTGGTGATGAGAGTACTATGAAATTTGAGCTCAATGCTAAAGACGGTGTCAAGAACAAAGGCCAGAAAGAAGAAGAGAAGGACAAGCCTGACAAAGTAAAGAAGAGAGTAAAGGCGTATGTAGATGCAGATTACTCTCCTTCGACCAATTCAAGTTTATGGAGGCCTAAGGAGACGGTCTGCGATTCTGAAGGGACCTCTCCCAGTCAGAAGCCCTCTTTCGGGCTGTTCAAGTGTTTTGGAAGAGAAGCCGTAGTGCTATTCGGCTTGTAAAAACAATTTGTAATTTGAAATTTTAGTTGGACATTTATTGCTTATTAGTTATAGACAATAGCATTAGATTAGTTAGTTTTAGTTGTGATACTGTCGTTTCGTACCAAAAATAAAATACCTAAGTACTACTAACAGAAGTTAGCGGTAAGTAGGGTCGATCTCCACAGGGAGGCGGTGTACTATCTATTTGTGCGTTTATCTGTCTAAATGTCACAATGCTGGGGTTGATTGATTTAACTAAGCTAGAAATTAAGATAAGGGAAAAGAATTAACAGTAAGAGAAAGAAGTATGCTAAGAGTCGGTCCACCGTGGCAGCTGTCAGATCTATTATATCAGGAATATTAAGGCGATTAGACTATTGATAAGAAGAGCTATGGTCGTCACCTTTCGGTCCTTAAACCGCCCTAGAGTGTAAACAGCTTAACTTTCGCCCTCACTGCAATACCCTATTGTAATTAAGCAAGCCTTCCCTTCCAATCTTTCGATCTAGGTCGGGGTTAACTAGAATTATGGTCTCCTGCATGCATTCATTCGACCGGATAACAATTAAATTGCCTAATACAATTCTTATCGCAGGGCTAATCTATTTAATACAATTAAAACATGCTACCACGGCTTCCCTAATCCTAACATACTACGGGGAAATTAGCTAGACATGGGAACGGGGGAAACAAGAATAAAAGAAATAATAACAATAAACATTAAAAGAAAGAGAAAAAGGGAAGAAGAAATTACTAGATTAAAGGATCCGGGAATAAAAAGTAACAGTGTATAGAGAAAAGAGAAGAGCAACGTGATCCTCCGATTATTGGATGATTCCAAAAGACAACCTTTACTCCTATTTATAAGAAATTAGGAGTAATGTTAAACCTAATGACGGAATATAACTAAAAAGCCCAGCCCGTCAACAATATCCACTCGATCGACCACTTAAATCACTCGATCGAGTGAACTTCACTCAGAATGTACACTGATCGACCTAGAATAGTGCTCGATCGAGTAAGGGCATATAGAGAACTGGTCGATCGACCATATAATCGCTCGATCGATCGTTTATTCATCCTAAAACCACTCGATCGACTAAGAATGTCCTCGATCGAGTGATAAATAACTTCAAAGACTTAGAATTCTCGTTGGTTTGCCTTGACTCGTCCTTTTAGCTCCCGAACACCTTCACGCATCCCAAGACAAATATAATTCCGCTCCAAATTATCTCTTCCTCCAAATGCATGCAAAATGGACGGTAAATGGCTTGATTTCACTCCTTTCGGTCCATACCGCAAATAAGACATAATAACCCAAAGTAGCATATTCGGGCATTTCGTAGCATAAAACCACGATAAAAGCATAGAAATACGTGCATAAAATAGGCCAAAAAGACTATATAAAATGCACGTATCAAGTTGCTTAAGACCGAATATAGACTACATACTGTTATTTTGTTACTTTTGCGGGAAGTATTTTTGCGTACTTTGCAGGTTTTGGGAAGGTGATGATCATTGGGAAGCGTGCCAAGAGGAAAGCACTCGATCAAACACTTTTTGTGTTCGATCGAGCAACTGTTCAAGAACAAGCTCTCGATCGAGCATGCCATATTTGGGGGCTCTCGATCAAGTAACAAAAGCTCTCGATCGAGCAAATGACGAGAAAAGCTCTCGATCGAGTTGTTTAAAACCACTCGATCGAGCACATTGAGCTGATAATACACGAGGGAGTTCTCTTTTTCCTTTACTTTTGTTCGTTTGTTTGTTTTAAAAAACCCCCAATTATTTCGACCTCCCTATTTCCCTAACCAAAATCCCTAATTTCTTCCCCAAATTTACAAAACAAATTACCCAGATACTTTTATTATCATCAGTTAAATAATTACCCCTTATTTACTTCATCAATTTTCGATTAATTTGAAGCTCTTGGCGAAGTTAGGGTTTCGAAAAATCGAAATGTTTTCGATTAATTTGTGTTCTTATTGATTTTATTTGATCTTTTTGCATGGTAATTAATCAAGTAAGTTCCTGCCTCTTTTATTTAATGTTTAATTGCGATTTTACCTTGATTTTGTGTGAATTAGGGTTGTGAAAAATCAATTTGGGGAAAAATCCGATTGTGTTGCTTGTATGTTGATTAGGAACTTGCTTTTGATTGAAGGATGGATAGTAGTATGTCGATAAGCTCCGCTTCAACTTCTGCTATTACTCCGTCTGTTTCTCAGACGGTGGTCCCTGCTGTTACCACTGCCACTATCACCACCGCGGCTACTACTACTGCCGCTACTGTTACTACAGTGGTGTTGACCCCTGCTGTGTCGACACCCACACCAGTCACTAATAGTGCTGCTGCCGTTGTTACTGTTCCCGCTACTGCCTCTGGTTCGCGCTCTGGGACGACCACGGGGTTTCGCGCTGCTGCTTTATGGTTTGCTGCCCGACGCGAGGTCGACACTTCGATAGAGACTTTACCTGAGTTTCCGCAGGTACGATTCATTTCCCCGTCCCATCGCACTCGATTTTTACATTTAATAGAATGTGAACTGACTTCAACACGCTTTCTTTATCGACCATCCTTAGAGAAATTAGGAATTTTGGAGCCCGTTGTTGTGCTGCTCAACGGGATGGGAATGTCGGGTTTGGCCACCTTACAAGAGATCACCTATTGATAATTGACTTTAGAATTTTTTAGCTCTTTTTCGTTTCACCCTGCGGCCTATGTAACTGACCACGGGAGTAAGTGCATTACCTTTCGACTGTTCAATATGACCTTCACCTGGACTTTAGCTGAGTTTGGGGAGCGGTTGGGTTTGGTTAGTGATGGTCTTCTTGAGCCTCCTAGGAAGCTCATGGCGCTACTTTGGCCTACACTTGCACACACTCCCTTTAGCCAGCGACGTGGTGCCCACGTCCACTTACCCCCAGCCCGTTACTTTCTCCGTCTGCTAGGGGAGACCATTTTTGGTCGTCACGAGCCTAACAATGTTAACAATGTTGAGTTGTCTATTTTAGCCGGGTACCTGAACATCGATAGCGGTGGCCCATTTGTTTTTAACATTTCCCACTTGACTGCTTAACATGTTAACACCGTTGGGCTGAAATTATCGGGCACGATAGCTTATGGTGGGTTAGTGAGTCGCATAGCCCGCCGCCTTTTCCCCGACTTTCCCCGTGGACTTCAATACTTAGATAAGGATAATGTCATCGACATTCCAGTCATGTCTTCTATGAATTGGCTGGCAGCTGACCATCGGACATAGGAGATAGGCACTTCCCTGTCCGTGACTTTACCTTCACCCACTCTACCCCGTCGTTTACCTTTGACGGGTAGACTTCCACCACCTCCACCTTCTTACCTCCTCGACTTTACCCCTATCGCTTCTAGGAAGTGGAAGTGGACTTCCCCTACTGTTAGGGAAGTCGGTGAGGGGTCTAGACAGACACAGGCTAGGCAGACATCCACGCCCATGCCTATCACTATCCCTACACCTACACCCTCAGTCCCTCAGCCGGTTTTACCGGCTAATTTTTTTGCACCTCCTACTTTTGAGGCGCTCGAGGTCATGGACCAAGGGCGTCGTGATGCTTTGCTTTTAGACATGTGCAGCAAAGTGGCTTGTATGGAGAGGGAACAGTCTCTTGCATGATTCCCTCTTTAAGAGTACCACATGATGAGAAGACGTCCTGTCCCTGCTGGCTGGCCACACCCGTTCTTCTACCGGTTCCCGGCGGAGGGGTACCTACAACCTGCGAGGAGGACACTACTGAGAGGGAGGAGAGGTTTAGGGCTAAGCTTACTACTGAGGGTCATCAGAGTAGGAGAGGAAAGAAGGAGGAGGACCCCACCTACCAGGTGGTTGATGAGGAGGGTGGTGACGAGTAGTTTGCTGGACTACTCACCTCCCCAGTTTGCTAACTAGTTTAGGGAGGTTCATTTTGTAAGTATTTCTTGCTTTTATTTCTTCTTCATCTCCTTTAGTTTATTTCATTTATTTAGAATTTTGAGTTTGTATTTTCCCTTTCCCCTATTATTCTACTGGTGTATGCTGGAGGACAATGAGGGCATTGTCCGTTTTGGTTTGGGGAGGGTAATGCATACTTGAGTCTGCATTTGAATTTGTTTCGCATTCACGTTTACTGCATTTCAGTTTGCATTGTTTATTTTTGTTGGGCCCAGAATTATCCTGCCTGACCAGACAAGAATCAGGCAATGTCCAAGGCCAAAATCTAAACAAGACATACTTAAAGCCAGGCATTTGGAGTGCCAGGACAGGCACCAAGCAGGAGAGAAACACATGATAAGCAACTACTAGGCCTGGCTTGAAAAGACACCACGTCAGGCACAAGAGTAGTATCATCAAAGCTGGACAGGAGACAAGAGAAACACGATCAGGCCATATAAACAAAGTCCCTATAAACAAGGAAGACCTATTCAAAGGAAAAATATAGAGGAAAGGATCAAAGGCAACGGCTGGAATGAAGAATGGGTCAATCAACCACTTCCGGGTAAATAGGGCACGAGTCCTATTTACCAGGAAACCCTAAACAAACTTGAAGAGACCGGTTTGAAGCTATTATAAATAGAAAAGAAGACTAGAGAAGGGAAGATGCATACTCACTCACTCGTATACTCATACTACTACTCTCATTCTTGTATTCAACATATAATTGATCAATATTATTAGCTTGTCACACCTGACATACAAATTCCCTATCAGGTTACCTAAAATCATAGTAATAACCTCTTCTGGCTTGGTGCCCGTGGTTTTTTCCCTTATTCCCAGGGTTTTTCCACTTATAAATCTTGGTGTCTTTACTTTTTATTCATTTATTTACATATCAATATTAGTCAGGCAAATCAATTAAGTTAGATTACCCCTTCAAATCTTCCCTGGCGGGACGTTTTTGCTTAGTAAAATTCCTACTAAAACAATTGGCGCCCACCGTGGGGGCATCTAGCTCAAAAATAATCAAAACCCAAAATTAAACAACATAAAAACAATCTAAAAAAATGGCCGGAGACAGCATTGAACAACAACTAGCTGCTGCTAAATAGCAGTTGTTGGAAATGGAACAACTGAAGCAAAAGATGGCTCAAGCTGAAGCTGAAGTTGTGAAATTGAAAGAATCGGAATCCACTCTGAAACAAAGGCTAGGAGACAAAGCTTCAGGATCAAAATTAAAGATTCAACTTGGCACGCCATTCTCCTCAATTATCGGGAACATTGATTTCTTCAACTTTGGTACTCTTACTCTGCCAAAATCCAGAGCAGGAGAAGGTGATACAGACTCCGAAGAAATCCCAAATGAAGAAGCTGTACCAGATCAGACCAACACAACAATCATGATGGCCATGCTCCAGGAAATCCAGAAACTACATGAAAAGTTTAAGAAGATCCCTGGAGTACCCACACCCATTGAAGAAGCAAATCCAGAGAACTATGCTAACTCACCCTTCGTGGATGAGATAGCCAGGATTGACTTGCCAAAGAAATTTGTGGTCCCTTCAATGAGAATTTATGATGGGACTACAGATCCACAAAATCATGTAGCCTATTACAAACAAAGGATGATGGCAGCCTCTATACCCAGTGAACTACGACAAGTCTGCATGTGCAAGGGATTCGGAATAATCCTGAATGGGCCTGCCCTACAATGGTACATAAACCTGCCAAATGGAAGCATCAAGTCCTTTACTGACCTGGTCAACTCCTTCAACCATCAATTCGCCAGCAGCAAGGAACTTGAAAAGAGATCCAGTGATTTGGATAGGATCAAACAAAAGCCTGATAAATCAATCAGAGCCTTCATGACCAGATTCAACAAGGAGAAGGTGTCAATCCCCTGATGTGATGTTGGAACAGCTGTGGAAGCTTTCAGGCAAGGGCTACCCCTGGACAGTGACTTCTATGACGAGATGACTATGAAGCCCTGCCATACCTTTAAGGACGTTCAGGCATTAGCCATATGCTACATCCGGCTGGAAGAAGATAAAGGCTTCAAAACAAACACCACTGACAACAACCCAGGATATGACAGATCCAACAGAAAAAGTTCTAACCACAGAGGAAGCAGTTCCAGGCCATCCCCTTACACAAGGCCTGACAAATCAGAAGTCAACTATGTACACGAACAATGAGGTAATTCATATACTTTTCAACTATTCAAGAGTATAACTTCTTTGTTGATACTGCAGGACTAATCAAAAGACTTGACAACATGGGAGATATTGTCAAGTGGCCAAAAAAGACGGACAACCCCAACTCAAGAAAAGACACAACAAGATGGTGTGAATTCCACATGGACATAGGACACACAGCAGAAGAATGCCTGGAACTGCGCAGGCAGGTAGCCTACCTACTAAAGAAAGGCTACTTAAAAGATCTGATGCCATCAAAAAGCAAGGAAGATAATGGAGCAAGAAAAGATCAGGAAAGACAACAACATGACCTACCCCCAGCACCACCCATATATGAAGTCAAATTCATCAATGGAGGATCTGGGATCTGTGTCCTGACCAGTTCCGCTGCAAAGAAAATTGCCAGGGAGTCAAAATGAAATCTCCTTTTAAACCTAAAAATTTACCTCAAATTACTTTTGATGATACTGACATGCAGGGAATTCCTGATTTACATCATGACGGCCTGGTAATCACCATGCAAATAGGAACTGCACGAGTCCTGAGAATTTTAGTAGATGGAGGCAGCTCAGTTAACCTTATCATGCTTGACGTCTTGAACGCAATGAAGATTGATGAAAGCCAGATCATAAAGAAGTCAAAGTCCTGGTAGGATTCAGTGGAGAAACGAAGAACACCCTAGGAGAAATATACCTGCCAACATATGTGGAAGGAGTCTCCTCATACGAGATATTTGGAGTCCTGGACTGCCTGTCATCCTATAATGCTATCCTAGGAAGCCCATGGATCCACAATGTCAGAGCTATACCTTCCACTTACCACCAATATGTCAAGATACCAACTGAATGGGGAGTAGTAACCATCAATGGTGAACAAAAATCTGCCCAGGAATGTTACACTGAATCATTAAAACCTTCCAAGACAGGTAAGTCTCTCGCCTAGAAATTAAAGTACCCTGTCAGGAGCACTTATGTGGCAGAAACCAAAATCGAAATAGATCAAGTAATTTTAGACCCTGAGTACCCTGACAGGCATGTACTGGTAGGATCTGATGTCCCTGACAATATCAGACCAGAATTAGTAAGTTTTCTTAAGAATAAGTCTTCATGTTTTGCCTGGTCTCATTTTGACATGAATGGTATAGATGCCAACATCATCATCCATAAACTCAATATTGACAAATCTTTTAAGCATGTGCAATAGAAAAGAAGGAAGCTTGCCCCTGAACGCAACTCCATTATTAATGAAGAAGTAGACAAACTGCTAGATATGGGAATGATCAGAGAAGTCATGTACCCTGATTGGCTGGCAAACGTGGTGGTGGTACAAAAGAAGAATGGCAAGTGGAGAGTTTTCGTAGACTATACAGACCTCAACAAAGCCTGTCCAAAGGACATATTACTATACAGCAATGCCTTTTGGCCTGAAAAATGCAGGGGAAACATATCAACGCCTGGTCAATATGATGTTTAAAGATCAAAGAGGTTACACAATGGAAGTTTATATTGATGACATGGTGGTTAAATCTTAAAAGGCTGAAGATCATATCAGGGACCTAGAAGTAGCCTTCAAAATCCTGGAAGAATTCAACATGAAGATCAACCCTTCTAAATGCCACTTTGGAGTCTCTTCAGGCAAATTTCTAGGTTACATGGTAACCAAAAGAGGAATTTAAGCCAGCCCAGAACAAATAAGAGCCATCCTGGATTTGGAGTCCCCAAAGTCAGTCAAAGACATCCAAAGACTAACAGGAAGAGTTGCAGCCCTGAACAGATTCATATCCAGATCATCAGAAAGATGCAGATCCTTCTATGACCTCCTCAGGAAGAACAAGCCATTCAAATGGCTACCTGAACACGAAGCAGCCTTTCAGGACTTTAAAGCATACCTAATCACTCCTCCACTGTTAGCCAAACCAAACAAAGGAGAACCCCTGACGGTTTATCTATCCGTCACTAACACAGCAGTGGGTGGAGTCCTGACTAAAGAAATTGAGGGCCAACAGCACCCTGTCTACTATGTAAGTAAAAGTCTCCTGGATGCAGAAACAAGGTATGGCTTACTTGAAAAATATGTATTAGCTCTAATTACATCCTGCACCAAACGTAGACCTTACTTTGAGAGTCACCCAATTATTATCAGGACTAACCTACCTATCAAATTTGTCCTGAGAAAGCCTGAACTTTCAGGCAGAATGGCAAAATGGTCAGTGCAGTTAAGCACTTATGATATAATCTGTGAATCTAGGACAACAATTAAATCGCAGGCATTAGCAGACTTTATGGCTGAATTCAGTCCCAACCTAGAACCAGACCTCATAAAAGAGGTCAACCATTTTCACACCCATAAATCAGGCCAGGAATTGACATTATACGTAGATGGAGCAACAAATATGAGTGTAACTAGCCTAGGATTAGTATTGAAATCACCACAGGGAGACCTAATTGCTCAAGCTATTAGTTATGAGTTCAAAGCAACAAACAATGAAGTTGAATATGAGGCCCTGATAGCTGGACTCAAGGTATGTATAAAACTGGGTGTGACAAATCTCAAGGTAAAAACCGACTCCCTTTTAATTTCCAATCAAGTCAAAGGAATATATGCTGCAAAGGATTCAAAAATGATTCTATACTTAGAATACGTCAAAAACCATTGCAAAATGTTTAGTTCATTTGACATTGATCAAATACCAAGAGACCTGAACACTCGGGCTAATGCCCTGGCCAGCCTGGGATCAAATTTCAGCCTTGCTGTATTTGATAAAATACCCATTGTTAACCTGTCAGAACCAACCATTGACAAACCTGACCAAACTTGCCCCATCCACGAGGATACAAATTCTTGAACAAACCATATTATGATTGGTTCTTATAGGGGATACTTCCTAATGATAAGAATGAGGCAAGGGCCCTAAAAATCAAAGCCTACACCTATACTATTATCAATAATATGTTGTTCAAAAAGTCACAGGCTGGACCTTACCTGCGTTGCCTGGAACCTCATGAAGCCAAACAAGTTATAGAGGACATCCATGATGGGTACTGTGGAAATCACAAGTGCGGCAGAAGCCTGGCGAGCAAAGTTCTAAGGACAGGCTACTTCTGGCCAACCCTTAGAGCTGACTGCATAACCTACATCTCCAAAGGCGAAGCCTGCCAAATCCATTCTCCATACATCCACCAACCATCAGAGCTACTACATTACATCTCAGCTCCCTAGCCATTCATAAAATGGGGGATGGACATAGTAGGCAAGCTACCTCAAGCACCTGGATAGAAAGTCTTTATGCTAGCAATGACGGACTACTTTTCCAAATGGATAGAAGCAGACTCATACATGCAAGTCAAAGAAAAGGATGTCATATCATTTATCAAACGCAACATCATATGTAGATATGGGATACCTTCAGAAATAGTTTGTGACAACGGTACCCAGTTTGTGGGAAAAAGAATAGCAGCTTTCTGTGCACAATGGAATATCAATCTGGTAACATCCACGCCAGGCTACCCAAAAGCCAATGGTCAAGCAAAATCCAGCAACAAAGTGGTAATCAGTTGCCTGAAGAAAAAGCTAAAAATAAGGAAAGGCAGATGGGCTGAAGAACTCCCCTTGGTCCTTTGGGCTGACAGAACTACACCTAAAACTGCCACAGGACAAACTCCATACTCCGTGGTCTATGGTTGTGAAGCAGTCATCCCAGCAGAAATCCACGTACCAACTACCAGAAGCAGCCTGAATACCATTGAAGAAAACAGGCCCCTACTACAAGACATCCTGACCATGACTGAAGAATTAAGAGATACAGCCATGATCAGGATAGCCTCCTATCAACAAACAGTAGCCAGAAGCTACAACAAAAATGTTAACATCGGGGTGTTCAGGGAATGAGATTTTGTCCTCCGAAAAGTCTTCCCTAACACCAAAGAAAAAAATGCTGGCAAACTAGACCCGAAATGGGAAGGACCATACCTGATTGATTCAATAGTAGGACAATGAGCTTACAGATTACAAACTTTGGACGGAGAAATGATCCCCAGATCCTGGAACATTTCCCACCTAAGGTTATTTTATGTCTAAAAGTTCAAACCAGGTAAAACTATTAACTCTATCTGTGCCTGAGCAAGCTTTATATAACAACCCCTAAATGAAATCATGTGACCTTAGCAAATTATGTTTTCCTGCTACCTACTATCTTTCCTGAATTTCTGCCTATTTTCTTTTACACTACTGCCTGTTTAAATCCTACTATATTGAATCCTAAAAACTTGTTTTACGCCTTCTTTCCATTAGTTATACTTTACACACAGGCTTAAACAAATATCCAGGATTGAGGGCCACTCCACCCAACCTGAACAACATCCCAGAAATGTTATACACAAAAACTAGGCACGTGCCTGCCTGACCCAAAAAACACACACAAAAAACTGAGCTCAGTACAAAAAATAAAAGACAAGTATAAAGGTGGAATAGACCAGATTACTTGTCTAAAAGACCTCTTGACAGGCTGAGGGCCATAAGCCCTCCAGACTGGCAACCACCTCTCTTACTAAAAAGCCATCTTGACAAGCAAAAAAGCCATCATTTTCTGATAAGGATTGTGGGCCATAAGCCCTCCTGACAGGCATCTCCCTAACAAAATACTTCAAAATGCATTATTTACAGGTACAAATTACTCAAATCAGGCTATTCAATGAAACCAGAAGAAAAGATTCAAGGTAAACCAAGGCAAAAAATACTGCCCAAGGAACATCCCTCCTGGGTAGAGGATTCAAATTATACCAAAATAAAAAATAACTGCCCAGGGAACATCCCCCCTAGGTAGGGCAAAACATTCTCAAAGATAAAAAATCGTTTGTCCAGGGAACATCCCCCCTGGATGGGCAAAAACAAGAAAACAACTACTTCAAAAAACAAACCAGAAACAACTAGCCTGCCTTAGAAGCAGTAGCAGAGCTGATCCCCTCATCAACAGGCTCTTCCTCTTCCTCGTCATCCTCCCCATCACCAGCCTCACCACTCTTTTCCTTGGACGGAGGAGAATCTACCTCCTCATCAGCATGCAGCTTGCAAAGCTCAGGGTAAGTGGCATTAAGGTTAGCTATCTCATGATCAGGATCCCAGAAAGGCCTGACTTCAACAGGTTCCTTCATAGCATCCACACGGCTCCTACCAAAGAAATAGAGAGCAACATCCTTGTACCTACCCTGCACCAAGTCCCTCTCAACAACGAACTCCTCATTTACCTTTAGTTTCTCCTGCATAGCCTTCTTCTCAGCCTTCAACTCTTCCTGAACAGTGTCAAATTTGGCTTGGGGAGCTTTCAGGGCATTTTGAGCAGAACCCTGCATGGATGTCTCCATCACCAACCGTGTCTTCCCTGCCTCATTATCTTCTTTCAAAGAATGATTTTCAGCTTTTGCTGCTTCCAAATCAGTTTGCAGGGTAGCAACATCTTTCTTCAAACACTGCACCTCCCAATCCAAGGTATCTTTGAGGCCAGTCACAGAATCAAGCTGGCAGGCACCCCTCAACATATCATTCACATTCTACAAAAATATCGCCAGTCAGCCAAAACATAACAAAAAACAACCAAAACAAAAACTGACAAAAAATTACCTCCTGCAGCATAGTCATAAGGTTAGCAGCATTATCCCTGGTATAGTACATAGATGCCAACCCACGAGCAGAAGAATCCTCAGCCTGATATTTATTAAAAGGGTCATCAACCAGATAAGAGTGAGCCTGGATCTGTTCCATGGCAAACTGAACCTCATCAAGCCTGGCCCTGACCCCCTAACCTCATGGATCCCATCTGAAGTTTCATCAACCCTCTTCCTCTTTTCAGCCCGACCAACCTCATCCACAACCATTTCAGGAGACACCAGCTGAACCTCCTGAACAGGCGCCTGAACCTGTACAACACTATCACTCCCTCTAGCCTCACTACTCTTGGATTTCTCCCCTATAATTTGGGAAACACCTGCCTTCACCGGGGACAAACCAAAACTAGCTATCCTAGCAGAAGCTCTAGTAGCTGTACGACGAGATTCTACACCAGCAATATAAACACATGTTCAAACAAAAAATCTACAAAGCAAAGGCAATAAAACTTACTGCCTGATGAAGAAGCCCTTGAAGCTTTAGCACCCTGCACAGGTTTGTAAGTTCTCAGTTTAGCTTTCTTGAAGCGAGGCATACGTGCCTGCCCCAGACAGGCAGGCCATGTCATTTCCTCTTCAGGCAACGCCATAAAGGCAGCAATCCGGTCAGCTGACCCCTCAGCATCAGGATCATTTGCCCAATCAGTCACTATAAAGACAAAATCAAGTAAGCATATTTTCAAAATAGTATGACTTATCTCTAACCAGAATATAATACAGGAAAAGAAAAATTACCTCCCTCAACGGCAGGGTAATTGAGATAATCCAAATCAGGGGCAATAGAGTCAGCCCTGATGAACATAAAGGTCTGGGCCCATCCTTTATCATCTCCTGAATCGAAGTTGGTAATCAGATGAGCCATCTTCGAACTGACTCGAAGATTAAACCGACCAGGGGAATGACTCTTCAAATGATAGACGTTCTTAAAATCTTCTAGAGTGATGACCAACTTGTGTTTAGTACATAATTGCTCAACTGAATGGAAGATCTTCCAAACCATTGGCATGAGTTGAAATGGAGGAACCCTGATAGCCTTGATAACCTCAGCCATGAAGAGAAAAAGTGAAAGTTGACATCCACCCTTAAACGCCCATTCAAAGATGCAAAACCAGTCTGGACTACTCCAATTGGCCCTGACTTGGCCGCTCTCAGGGATCCAAACGTCAGCTTCAGTAGGAATAAGACCCCTGCCTTTTAGTTAATGTTCAAAGGTCGGCTTCAACTGGTTAGCCTCATGAAAAGAAGTGGTCAAAGCCTTCACAGGAGTATATTCAACCCCGTTGTATGACATAGACAAAATTTCTGGGGGAGCAGTTATCTCCACAACTTCATCCTCATGAATGATGTCTGGAACATCAACAACAGCAGGAACTTTCTCAACCTCAGTAGGAGCTTTAAATGTAGCCGTCTTTCTTCTCCCCCTAGCCATGATTGCAGATTTAATTGAAGTATTCGTTTTTTTGTTTTCAAAGAAAGGTTGATTTCACAAGAGAATTTTGGAAGAGACAGAATTTTAGAGAAAGAAAGGAAAGATTGGAGAATGAGAATATGAAAACAAAGGCAAACGGAACAAGATATTTATAGCCGCAAAAACAAACGGGCAAAAGCAAGTGGACAAACCTAATCATAACTCTCCTAGGGTTTTGTGAATCTACCCCATTATTGGAAAAATAGCCGTTATAGAAGTTGAACCAAACACAAATTCTATTCCGGTAAAATATTCCTATACGATTTTTGCCTGGCCCGAATTTTTATCTCCTTATTCCTGGCCAGATCCATTAGGGAATAAGAAGATAAGGGGTAATTGTTGGGCCCAGAATTATCCTACCTGACCAGACAAGAATCAGGCAATGTCCAAGGCCAAAATCTGAACAAGACATACTTAAAGCCAGGCATTTGGAGTGCCTGGACAGGTACCAAGCAGGAGAGAAACACAGGATAAGCAACTACTAGGCCTGGCCTCAAAAGACACCACGTCTGGCACAAGGGTAGTATCATCAAATCTGGACAGGCGACAAGAGAAACATGATCAGGCCATATAAACAAAGTCCCTATAAACAAGGAAGACCTATTCAAAGGAATAATATAGAGGAAAGGATCAAAGGCAACGACTGGAATGAAGAATGGGTCAATCAACCACTTCCGGGTAAATAGGGCACGAGTCCTATTTACCAGGAAATCCTAAACAAACTTGAAGAGACCATTTTGAAGCTATTATAGATAAAAAAGAAGACTAGAGAAGGGAACATATATACTCACTCACTCGTATACTCATACTACTACTCTCATTCTTGTATTCAACATATAATTGAGCAATATTATTATCCTGTCACGCCTGACATACAAATTCCCTATCAGGTTACCTAAAATCATAGTAATAACCTCTCCTGGCTTGGTGCCCGTGGTTTTTTGTAATACTCCGTATTTATGAGTCTTAGGGTACTCTATCGAGTAGGCCTTACTCTGTCGAGTAGGGGTAAGTTGCGTTTTAGAATAGTTTCTGACCTGTTGGGTACTCGATCGAGTAGCTGGGGCACTCGATCGAGTAAGGGGGTACTCGATCGAGTACCTTGGGTACTCGATCGAGTAGCCGGTCTTACGGGGAGTTTTCTCGGGTTTTGT
This sequence comes from Silene latifolia, assembly GCF_048544455.1. NCBI lineage: Eukaryota > Viridiplantae > Streptophyta > Magnoliopsida > Caryophyllales > Caryophyllaceae > Silene > Silene latifolia. The sequence continues at coordinate 63,364,130 of NC_133533.1, read as the reverse complement.
TAATTATGCGATTAAGGTATTTAAGCTTCGTCGTCATTATTCTAAATCACTTTTACAAAACCTAAATTCCTGTTTAAGAGAGAAAGCAAACAAGTTCATCTTCTTAATCGCATTCTTAGCAATCCCCGGAGTTCAGAAGGTCAATTCTTGTCGTTGTTCGTACCGTTGAGTTCCTTGCGTCGAGGGTAAGATCTATGTACCCTTTTTATTGTATTTCCTTTGATTTGGTTAAACCCTAATTTAGAGATTAGGGGATTTGGGGGTTTTATGTGTAGTATGTGATTTGGTAGCCTTTATGTGTTGTATGATAGGAGGAGGGTTCATAGAGGAAGCTTTTTGATTCAGCAGTAGAGACCGTTTGATTGTGTGCATACCAGGTAGGATTTCCTACTCAGTATTAGTCCCATAATGGGATATTGGTTGATGTGTTGTGTTTGATTGTTTGATATAGTAATTGAATTGTGATTGTGGTTGTGATCGTTGTCTATGGTTCGCGAGGCGTGGCCTCGGCTGAGTGGAGTCACTTGCGGGAGTGGCTTCACGCCCTAGTTTCGCCTTCTGTGGAACCCGCCAGAGAAGGGATGTGCACATTAATGGACAGGGTTTATCGCTCACTATGTGGAGCGGGGATTTGGTGGGTACGGCTGCGGTCCCCATCGGCGTGGTCGGTCCGGTGGACGATCGATTGAGAGGATTTGAATTGGTGTGGTTGTGTGTGTGCGTGACAGCTAAGCTGTCTGTATGTCTTATTGTTGATATATACATTGGAATTGTGTGATTAGTACTGACCCCGTTTAAATGTTTTAAAAACTGTGGTGATCCATTCGGGGGTGGTGAGCAGTTGCTTGACAGGTATATCTTGGATACGCGTGGGATCTAGCTGGGGATGGAGTCATCACATATCAGAGTCTTTAGTCTTCCGCTGTGTTTGTTAAGGCAGTTCCATTCAGTTGGTTTATAGTTTGAGAACCGTTGTATTTTGCTTACAGTTGGTTTGTTATGTAATCGCTTAAAGTTATTTAATAAAGTATGTTTCTTTATTGTCTTATGATTATCATTGCCTCGGGTAACCGAGATGGTAGTATCCTTATACCTGAGTGGTCCTGGTAAGGCACTTGGAGTATGGGGGTGTTACAAATGGTATCAGAGCGACGATCCTGAAACCTGTAACCAATGAATCTAATGAACCTAGGGAGTCTAATTAAAATGAACCCGGGGTAGAAGTTGTAGGAGCTAATGCAAAGGCTTGGGAGACGTCCTAAAGTCGCGAACTCGCCCTACAATTTTGAACCGGTCACCATGGGATATAAGTCGGGATCGCTATGTGTTTACTAATGCTCTATTGTGTGTGTTGGATGGATGAGTGTTATATAGTTGAATGGATGTGTGGTGGAAAGGATGAAGGTAATATTTTTTTCATGATAACATGAATTGTGATGGGAATTACTACGGGTTACTATTGTGTATATGCATATGATTGCGTGCATATGATTGGATGAATAAGTTGTATGAATACGGGTATGAACGTGATCTATGATTTGGTTGAAAAGATGAGTTAAGGAATTGCATGAGAATATGAAATTCATGTGGAGAACATGTTTATGTGATGGAAGTGGATTTTCTACTTTTGCTATGTTAGTAACATGTGACTAGGGAGATTTTATGCCGTATATTATGTTATTGTTGTACGTAAAGGTATAGAATAAAAAAGATGTGGGTAAATCATGATTGACAAGTTAAATAATCTATGTGCATGATGTATGTTGTTGCTTGGCTTTTGGGAGATAGTAACATGTGATTAGGAATACTGGTTTTGTGAGTTTTGAGTTGTTTTTGGTTACCATTGTTGTCGTTTAAGTTGTTTGAAAGAGAAAATCGAGTAGTTATGTCGTCTGATTACAGCAAAGTTGTCTTTAAACTGTTATAACTTGAGATGCATAAATGATTTTAATGTGATTCCAATTGGAGGTGATAGCTTGTTCTTTTACGATTCTAACGATAGGTCACACGCCCAAATCGACCAAGAAATGAGTGAGTTATGACTGTTTTACAAAAGATGGTCAGTGCTGAGAATTGGGGTACTCGATCGAGTAAGGGGGCACTCGATTGAGTACGTTAGTTACTCGATCGAGTAGTCCTGGTGATTTTTTTTACGTGCTTCTGATCTTCACCTACTCGATCGAGTAAGTTACTTACTCGATCGAGTGGCCTGTACTCGATCTAGTGACCCCTATTTTGGGTCATATGCTTATCTTTTGAATTCGTTGCATATTTTGTTTAATTCAAAGTTGTTATATTGCCTCTTTATGCATTGTTTGACATGTATGTTGGTCTTGATACATAAGTTACCCAATCTTATGGTGAAGTGAGTGACAGCTGTGGTGAGTAGGAATTTGGTGGGAGGACATGGGTTATATGTGTTGTGATAGATAGTGGAAAAAGGAAGATTGTTATGGTTTAATTGAGACATAGAGCATGTTTTCTGAGATGAAATGAGATGAGTGATATGGTTATGTGTTGAGTAACGTAAAAGTAAGTGAATGTGGGCAGGGGATGATGTGAGTTTATGGAACTTGAGAATGAAAAGATTGAAAGAAAGGATGTGGATAGTAACAATCTGAGATGTATAACGAATTATGGAGGGAGATGGTTAGGAATAGTGTTGAGTAAGAATATATGTAATGAAAGGTCATTTTAGAGGAATTGAGAAGAGTGGTATATAGTGAACTTAATGGAGACATGTCGCGAGGTGAATTTCCAGATAGTGACTGAGATTGGAAATTTGTGTTATCGAGAGACGAAACTAAAGTGTGATTTCATTGGACGATTAACGATATAAAAAGAATTTTGATTTCTAGAAATGTAAAAAGGGAGATGTAATTGTCTGAACATTAAACGTTGATTTTTATGGACAAATTAGTGACAAGTGTGAGTGAGTGGAGTGATGAGAAAGGATCCAAGGTAAGAAAGAATGAGATGATATAGACATGAAATAGTGAGATTTGAGTTTTGGAGCGATGAGAAGGTAATTGGAGCACTAAAGGGGTTAGGTAGAAGTAATAGGAGTTAAGATATTAAATGGAATTGTTGAGTATGAAGAGAAAAGAAGGATAAAAGTAAGCTGAGAAAAATATTCACCGGAGTTATGTGATATAAAAGTAAGGAATCGTCGAGATGTATGATACTATCAAGAGTAAGTAAGTTAGTGATTATACAGAAATTTCAGGACAACATGATTAATCATGAGTTTCGAGGAATTAAGGGAGTAAGAAGTTGGTGGAGAATTTGCACGATAATCGATAATTGGTGGAGGGTTAGATGAAAATACGAGTAAGATAGTATTGGGAATGATGTTGATGTAAGTTTGATTGGTGAATTTGAGGATAGTTATTTGGAATGGTAACCAAAGATAGGAAGAAAATCGTGATGTTTAGAGATGAGTGAAAGAGGTTTGATGTCCGAACAGTGGTGGTGTTATGGTCTGTGACTAATGGTTAAGAGTGATGGTATATTAGAAAGGTTGCAATTCAAAAGAGGTTGATTTGGTAGGGACCTGATTGTTGTGTATAATTGTGAGAGGGTATAAGATGTGGTTAGATGAGGCGGATGCTAATAGTTGAATAGTAATGGTATGGTTATACTTGGCAGGAAGTGATGGTTGTGCGAATAGGGGAAAATGTTGTGAGGGGCATATGAGTTAAGCTCGGGCGGCAGGTAACCTATGTTGAGTGGTAACTTACATGATCAGGACTGACCTGTTGGATGTGATTACGGGTCTATGATGTGTATAAATGTTTGTGTGAGGTTTTGACCTCACAAGAAGTGGTATAGTGTGATTATTATAAAGTCATATTTGAATGTTCTGTAATGCATGTTGGGTACGCTAATCTAATTGAATGGTATTCAAAAAGGTAATAATTTGAGTGATCTGGCGTGACTAGTTATGCTTGTATGTATTCATGATACATGTTAATCTGTAATATGGTAAGGGGATGATATTCATGAGGTTATCTGTTTAATTCATATAGTATGTTGCGATGTGATTTAGTAAAGTGGATTTGAATAAGTTTTTCTTGTCTGAGAAGTTATTTTGAGTCAGTGTTTGTGGGAATTGTATGTAGCTGTGATGTCTATCGATGTGGTTGTGGTGCCTCCGGTGGTGATCCGGGCACGGTATTTAGTATTGTGATGCGGGTATTTTCGCACTGTGGTGTGGCTGTTGGTGGCGGTGTCGCGATGACGTCACCGGTTGTGGTGGAGTAGGCGGGATGATTATGATACGAGTTTTCAAAAGTACATACCAGCCATATATAGATTGTTATTTTGTTTGATGTTGCTTCCTGTGAGTTTCAGTTTGTAAAGATAGACAGTTGTTTGTTTATTGATGTTTCTTAGCAGTTAAGTTTTGGTATGAGGGTAGAGTATGATATGAAAGAGAGTTGTCTATGTTTTCGTTGTTGTCATGGTATAGTGACATTCTGTTGATGGGACACATTGTCGAAAGTTGTTACTGATGATTTTGATCTTGTTTTAAGATGAGGCTTTAGACATAGTCATGGTAAGTGATTGGTGGAACATGTGTTGTATTGATCCGGACGCCTGCAGTGGTTCATAATCGATTTTGGGACAAAGTGAGTGTAGGGTGTTGGGGATTAGTGTCATGTTAAGTTTTGTATGAGTTTTGCGGTAATAAAGAAAAGAACTTGAGGATCTAGGGTGAGTGTACGTAACGAGTGTAGATCGTGAGTTATACTTTTGGGAGATAGGTGCTTTATATGGAGAGGTATGTTGTCTTGCGAAGAATGGAGAGTTAGTATGGTGATTTTGCTACGAGTTTTATGGTATAGGTTAGGTGGTGTGCCATATGAGTTGAGGTATGAGAAATGTTTAAGTAAGAGAGCCTTGGATATATGCATGGCGATGTTTAGAGTATAGGTGGTTATTTATGACGTGCGGTGGTGATGAGGATAATGAGAAGATATAGCTAGGATTTAGTATTAGTGAGTTACGAGGACGTAACATTTGTCTTAAGAGGAGTAGGAAGCGATCAAAGAGATTTTGATGGTTGTGCATATGGTAATATATTTGGAAGTTTGAGTCTGTTGTAGAATAAAAGATTGATTCGTATTGTGGGTGATTTTATTAAAGGTTATGACCGTGCTTGTAGTAGCGTGATGTTTAGGAGTGTGAGAATATTTCACTAGTGTTGACAGTTGGATGATGAGGTTATGTGTATGAGTAAACTTCGAGGACGAAGTTCCTTTTAAGGGTGGTAGAATGTAACATTCCGTTGGATGTTTACGTAGTTGGTTATGTATGGAGTTAGTGTCGGGAGAGTTTATGATGTAGTTGATACGACATCGTGAGCGAGGTGTGGAGGTAGGACTAGTTGGTAGAGTTGGTGTTAAGAGTTCATGGTTTCATATTTTGTAAGTTGGGGTTTTGTTTTGAGTCCTTAGTAGCTTTGTTACGTCTTGACCGAGTTAGTATGTTTATTTTTAGTTATGGGTTGAACTTCGGGGATGAAGTTCTTTTTAAGGAGGGAAGACTGTAATACTCCGTATTTATGAGTCTTAGGGTACTCTATCGAGTAGGCCTTACTCTGTCGAGTAGGGGTAAGTTGCGTTTTAGAATAGTTTCTGACCTGTTGGGTACTCGATCGAGTAGCTGGGGCACTCGATCGAGTAAGGGGGTACTCGATCGAGTACCTTGGGTACTCGATCGAGTAACCGGTCTTACGGGGAGTTTTCTCGGGTTTTGTTAATTATGCGATTAAGGTATTTAAGCTTCGTCGTCATTATTCTAAATCACTTTTACAAAACCTAAATTCCTGTTTAAGAGAGAAAGCAAACAAGTTCATCTTCTTAATCGCATTCTTAGCAATCCCCGAGTTCGAGACGGTCGTTCTTGTCGTTGTTCGTACCGTTGAGTTCCTTGCGTCGAGGGTAAGATCTATGTACCCTTTTTATTGTATTTCCTTTGATTTGGTTAAACCCTAATTTAGAGATTAGGGGATTTGGGGGTTTTATGTGTAGTATGTGATTTGGTAGCCTTTATGTGTTTTATGATAGGAGGAGGGTTCATAGAGGAAGCTTTTTGATTCAGCAGTAGAGACCGTCTGATTTTGTGCATACCAGGTAGGATTTCCTACTCAGTATTAGTCCCATAATGGGATATTGGTTGATGCGTTGTGTTTGATTGTTTGATATAGTAATTGAATTGTGATTGTGGTTGTGATCGTTGTCTATGGTTCGCGAGGCGTGGCCTCGGCTGAGTGGAGTCACTTGCGGGAGTGGCTTCACGCCCTAGTTTAGCCTTCTGTGGAACCCGCCACAGAAGGGATGTGCACATTAATGGAAAGGGTTTATCGCTCACTATGTGGAGCGGGGATTTGGTGGGTACGGCACGCGGTCCCCCATCGGCGCGGGCGGTCCTGTGGACGATCGGTGATTGAGAGGATTGGAATTGGTGTGGTTGTGTGTGTGCGTGACAGCTAAGCTATCTGTATGTCTTATTGTTGATATATACATTGGAATTGTGTGATTTGTACTGACCCCGTTTAAATGTTTTAAAAACTGTGGTGATCCATTCGGGGGTGGTGAGCAGTTGCTTGACATGTATATCTTTTATACGCGTGGGATCTAGCTGGGGATGGAGTCATCACATATCAGAGTCTTTAGTCTTCCGCTGTGTTTGTTAAGGCAGTTCCATTCAGTTGGTTTATAGTTTGAGAACCGTTGTATTTTGCTTACAGTTGGTTTTTTATGTAATCGCTTAAAGTTATTTAATAAAGTATGTTTCTTTATTGTCTTATGATTATCATTGCCTCGGGTAACCGAGATGGTAGTATCCTTATACCTGAGTGGTCCTGGTAAGGCACTTGGAGTATGGGGGTGTTACATTTTTCCCTTATTCCCAGAGTTTTTCCACGTGTAAATCTTGGTAACTTTACTTTTTATTCATTTAATTACATAGCAATATTAGTCCGGCAAATAAATTGAGTTAGATTACCCCTTCAAATCTTCCTTGGCAGGACATTTTTGCTTAGTAAAATTCCTGCTAAAACAATTTTATTTCAAAAATATCAAAAAAAAAAAAATCAAAAAATTAGAAAATTATGAAAAAATCAAAAAAAGTTCTCGTTTATTTTTGCATTTAGGTTGAGTTAGAACGGTAGATTTCAATGTTGAAATTACACTACATTTAGTCATTTCACTTAAAGCTTGCAAAAATGAATATCTTTAGCTTTGTCTTTTTGCATATCTACGAGTTAATTTTAAAATTTAGATGAACAAATAGACTTGACCTGAAATTTTGGCAATCTACTCATATTTTCTAAGTTTTAGAGGCTTAAAACTGGTGTCATTTATGACCAGTTCATGTAGGATTGTGAGTAGTTACTCCTTGCATAACATGTATCATTAATTTGCACATATATGAAATTCAATTGCTTTTTACCTACATACATTCGGGTTAGTGGTTGGTGTCACATGCAGGGAGGTGCTTATCTTCCCCTTTCTTCTATTTTTACCCATTTAACTCCACATTTAGCCAAATTTGCCTTTTGACCCTTAACTACATCCAAATTTAGCCTGCCTTGTCAATCTAGTTTAGATTATTTTTGCGGTATAATGTTTATTGAGCCAATTTTGGTTTGTATTGATGATTTGGTGTTGGTAATATATGGGAAAGAAGGATGATGCAATAAAAAAAAAGAAAAAAAAAATCCGAAAGAAAACCGTGAAAAGAAAAAAAATGAAAAAAAAAAGAATTTGATTGTTGACGTTTTTACTCCTATGCTCTTATCTTCATCTTATGAGGAGTTGTTTGTGGTTGGTTAGTGAGCTTTTATGCCAAGTTATGGCACTTATGTTTTAGTTTTCAGATGGATTAGAAGCGGTTATTGTTTAATTTGGTTTTGTTTAGGTAGCTAGCTTGGCTTATTACCTCACATATCCAAAAACGTTTTGCCCTTCTTACCCATTACCTCACTTTTCCATACTTTGGTAAGCCCTCGGCTGTGATGGGACCCTGTTTGGTTGGAATGTACGTACGGTAGTTAGAATTGTCTATCATATTAGTTGCATGAATGTTTATATCGGTCGTAGTTTAGGTGAGCGGCTATATCTCTTTCTCTCTTACATTCATATGCTTACCCTTTGCTTCATGAGAGAGGTGTGACCCATGAGAGTCCATTATCAAAGGTCTTTCAAGGTCGACAGTTCAGCTTTATTATAAACATCTTATAACTCGTTTGCATTTGACAGTTTTGCTATAAGAATTAGTTGCTTGCATTAAATCGGTTTAAGTGGACGATTTGTAGTTAGCTCTTAGTTTTCTTTTCCGTTCCATTAGTTTTGCATATAGTTTGCTTGGGGACAAGCAAAGGTTTGGTTTGGAGAGATTTGATACGTGCATTTTACATAGTCTTTCTAAGCCTCTTATGCACGCATTTCCATGTAATTCTCGTAGTTTTATACTATGAAATGCCCCGAACAGTCTACTTTGGTTTGTTTGGCTTTAATTGCAGGAACAGATCTAAAAGAAGCAGAATCAAGCTTTTTGTTGCCCCTTAGCCTGCATTTTTGGAGATGGAAGAATTGGAGCGGATTTACTACTGCCTCGGAAGCGTGAAGTAGTCTCGGAAGCTAAATCAACAAAGCAAGGAGTTGGTTCAGCACTGATTGATTCGATCGAAGCCTTTTGTTGACTAATCTATTCGATCGAGTACTTATGGATGCAAAAAAGACCTCGATCGAGACCCTGCTGTTCTCGATCGAGAGGTGGCTAAATAGAGGTCCTCGATCGAGTAGTCGAGTTACTCGATCGAGAGGTTTTTGGTTGGAAGTACTCGATCGAGGAGTTTGAATGTTCTCGATCGAGCACCTTTCTATCTGAACGCGAGATTTGTTTCGCGTGAACTTATTTGTTTTATTAAGTTGCGTGTTTAATAAATATCTTTCCTATATAAAGGAAACAGGTCATTAGATTTAGGTTATCTTTTATCATCTCATACTTTACTCTTAAGCATTCAGTTTGCAGCATTAATCTTGTTCGACGTTACTTTGTTCTTTTGCCGGATCTTAAACTTTTGTAATCCTTCTTACTCTCTTTATTCAATTTAATTCTCTTTTGCACACTTTAATCCTTGCTTTTAATTTCTGTTTTAATTAGTATTGTCATTGTTATAAGGTTTATGCTTTTTCTCCTTAATCATCTCTATATCTTGTCTCCTATTGCTTTATCTACCGTTGTTAGTTTCATCATGAATATGCGTAGCTAATTCCCCTTAGTGTTAGGATTAGGGGAGCCATGATAGTAAAGCAGTGATGCGATCATTAGACTAGGAGATTTATATTTGAGAATTGATTCATAGCAATATAATTGTAATCGTTTAGTTGAGTGCACGCTTCTAAACTAGTTAACTCGGTTAAATTCAGACCTAGATCGGAAGATTGGAATGAATAGACCTGTTATGAATAATAGACTACTCTAATGAGGGCGGAAGCTAAGTTAGTAGTATTTTAGGGCGGATAGCGGACCGGAAGGACCTTTCCTTTACCCTTTTCACATCAGACCGACTGACCTTACCTTTAGCAGAATTGTGTAATATCATGGTGAACCGACATCCTGGCATCTCTCTCTCTAGTTGATCACTTTTTTATCTCTTCCTTGCTTTTTTTGTTCTCTCTCTGCTTTATTTTCAGTTCAGTAGTTTAGAAATCAAATCAAACCCCCAATTTGTTACCGTGACATACTAGAATAACAAGTAGATACAGTAGCCTCCCTGTGGAGTACGATACCCGACTTACCTCTACTATATTAGTTAGAGCCGGTTAGTTTATTTTTTATTGGGTTGCGACAGCCGTGTCACATGCCTCGCTCTTGTGTGGGAAACAAAGAAGCTACGCCATTATATACTTAGCTACTCGGTCAAAGTGTATTCTAAAATAGATCCCATCAAATACCTCTGCGAGAAACCCGTCCTCAATGGACGCTTGGCAAGATGGACCTTAATGCTCTCAGAGTTTGATCTCAATTACGTACCTTTGAAAGTGATAAAGGGACGTGATGTGGCTGAATTCTTCGCAGATAATCCTATCAATGATACGCAAGCAATAGACAAGTGGTCGTTTCTGGATGTGGACATTTTACAAACCAGTACGGATTCTTCGGGTCACATTTTCAGGCCGAAGCTGAACAATTGCTAGCCAAATATAAGATCAAGTATCACCATTCCTCGCCATATAAACCTCAAAGTAATGGTGCGGTGGAGGCAGCTAACAAAAATGTCGTCACAATCCACAAGAAAATGATCGACAATTATCGCGATTGGCCTAGCAAAATACCCTTTGCATTACGGGGATATCACACGTCAGTAAGGACGCCCATTGGGGCTACTCCTTTATATTTGACTTATGGCATGGAGGCTGTACAACCAGTAGAGCTAGAGATCCTATCCCTACACATTTTACTCGAAAGTCAAATTCCAGAAGCTGAATGGAATAGGGATAGGTATGATGAACTCGTCCTCTTGGACGAATGAAGGTTACGCGCATTACATAATTTGCAGACATATCAGTCACGTATCAAATGAGCCTTTAATAAATGGGTCTAACCCAGAATTATCAAGGAAGGGGATTTAGTACTCAAGTCAGTCAGAGCTCTCTTACCTGTCGATCCACGAGGAAAATTTAAACCTAATTGGGCAGGACCATTTTTGGTCAAGTCCATACTTTCAGGGGGTGCGGTTAAGAGCACAGACCTAGACGGGAATGAGTTTTCTAATTCGACTAACCTAGACCAATTGAAAAGGTACTACCCTTAGAATAGGATAAAACGCGCCTCGCGTGACACACGTGCCGCTCTTGCGACACGAAATAAAACGACCCCTAGCTCGCTAAAAAGCCTATGACATTTCGCTCTTGCATTTTGACATTTTGACATCCTCATATCATCAAATTGAATTGCATTTCCTTAGGATTAAGTAAAGCACACGCTTATTTTTCTAAGTTCATTACAAGCCCTTGCTTCGAACATTTTTTCTTTTACATTTTTTCAAACTACGTACAGGGTTTGATTTCATTTTTTCTAATGAATACGTAGGCAATCCTTTACAGGATACAACCCGTCATTTCAAGATGTAAATATAAGGACATTTGCATGTTGCATTTGAAATTCGATAAGAATAAATAAAGAAAATTTATGAAAGTTTCTTAACTAATAAATCAGTTATTCATTATTCCTTAATATGCCAAATACATATAAATTAAAAATGCTGAAAATTAAAATGCTAGGCTAGGATTCTAAAAACCCCGCCATTTATTACAACTCAAATAATAAATAATACTATTTAAAAATGACCAAGGCTACTCTACCATTTTCCCCTTGCCTTTGTCGCCTTTGTCACATTTCTTGTCTCGACCACGAGCAGGACGCTCTTGCGTTATTTCCGACCTAATCACCAACGGTCGTTCTCGCGGTCTAACTTTCCCATTTCGATCCACCACCATCTTCTCGGCAGGAGCATTCTCCGGTTTCTTCGACGGACGGACAACCCGATATCCGGCCTCTTCTTCCTCCTCAGTTAAGTACTTTTGGTTCTCCTTCACCACTTTTAGGATCTTATAGTCTACGGGCTCGTGCTTCCTTAGCTTTTCACGCTCCTCGGGAGTGCTAGCTTTCCTCCACTACAGATATGAGTCAGATACCCATAACGAGCCAACCGAAATGAGTATGAACCACGTATTCCTTTGGGCCCAATGAAATGCCCACTCTCGACAAGACTCCGAAGTATGGGCCAAGGTAGTTTGAGGGACGGTGTCTACCTTCGGGATTTTCTGTCTTAGGCCCACTTGCCTCATCAATCTCTCCGGAAAAGTATAGACCATGAACTCTAAGCCAGGAATGCGAATTGACCGTGTCGGATCCAAAGACAATACTCCAGTCACTGATCTAAGATGCCACCATGGCACTATCCACCTAATTAAGGGCCCAAATTCACTCTTTAATTTATTTTCCCAATAATTGCATACTCGAGTGAAGTCCACCATGTATAGCCTCGTTCTCATCGCAATTGATCGAAAGCGATATCCTGTCACATCAACTGGGGGCTCGATCAACCGCAGTCTTTCCATAAGCCAGATCTTTTTAAAAAAGGGGACGGGAGTCAATATCCCAAAACCGGCCGAAAAGAAAAAAAAAAAGGAAGGAAAAAAAACGAACAAAAATAAGCAAAAAAAAAACGGCCAAATAGGACTAGAAAACGGGTTCTTACTTGTAAAATAAAAGGACTCCCTGTTGGAGTATGTGTCCTCAACAATAGTGCGATCACATGTTTAAATCTCATATTAAGAATGCGAAAGGCATGATTCATTTTATAGTCAACTGATCAACATTAATCGGTAATGATTGGCTAACTAGAGTTTGACATTACTGTCGTATGACGATGGTGGTCAGTTGATCCCTTTAGGTCACACCTATAGGATGAGGCCCAAATAGATATTTATTTAATTATATATGATGCAGATTAATTAATTCCTTAATTACGTGAGTTGGATTTTGCATCTTATTGTTATAAGATTAAATAAGATTTAATTTAGTAATTAAATGTTAAGTTACTAAATTAGTTGAGGTTTTATATAAGTTTTGAGTTAGAGGTAATTGGTTATTTAAAGTTACAAAGAGTTATAATTTTAACTAACTAGCAATTGTAGGACCCATTATATATTGATATAATGGTAGTATACTACTCAAAAGTGGAGTGTATATTATATTATTAAATATAATATTTAATTTTTAAATGATTACATTAATAATTAATTATGTAAAACAGTTAAACATATGATTTATAAGCATTTGTGGGACAAATGACAAAAGGCAAAAATGGATCTAAAAGGCTCAATAGAACCGGCTAAAGAAGAGCAAAATATGCTCCTTTTGTCTTGTTTATTTTTGTTGAGAAGAGTGTGATAGTGACATATCACATGCGCTTTAATCATCCTACTACTTACAACACCCTACCTATGTTATACAAACAAGTAAAACCAAGAGGAAAAAGATTCCCTCATGAAAAAGGGCAACCGGTTTTTTGCTCTTAAATAAGAGCACTTGTTGCTCATTTTTTCCTCTCTAGTTTTTTGCTTGTTTTTGTGCTCATATTTCCTCACATGCAAAAATCCTCATACAACTCTCAAATACTAATACTCTCTAACTATTACTAGTAGTAGTAATACTATAAATATTTGTGACATTAAGGGAGCATTTCTACGACATATCTAGTTAATATTAGTAGGAATTTTTGGGTTGAATCTTGGGTGCAATCGAAAGGAGAGCTTCTACTTTGGACCTTTTGGTTTTGGAGGATCATCCAACATATTAAGCTCAAGAACAAATAAGGAAGGTGACCTTATTTGTGCCCTATATTTCGAACCAAGCTATAATGTAAGGGACATTATTTTTCTTATAAATATCTTATTTTGTTATGCATGCACTAGATCTAAAGAACAAATAATTAAGAAGTTAATTAGTTCACTATTAGAGGAGTCTAATAAGAGGTAAATAAACCTATCATTCCCAAGATAAGAATGCTCGTGGTTCGCCTTCCTATTGTCCAATCCTAGAATGGTCTCCCCTAGAACTAAGCATGCTGGACTCCTGTGCAGTTCCATTTGCTCCACTATGCCTAAAAATCGAGGGTCACCCCTCATTTATTTGTCCACATGCCCTCACAGGACATAGCAATGAAGAAGGCAAAATTTATAAGGTCTGCGCCTTGCCACGCAAGAGATAGTAGGTTCCTCCCTATTTATAAATCGATCGACAAATTCAAACATACGGACACCTTTTGAGGTCACAAAACGGTCTACCTCAACCTTGGTCAATCCAAGCAAATCCCTAAATTTATTTTTATATCCTTGAGCGCTAGGGGGTATAGCCGGAACACTTTCTGCGTCCCATCCTCCAACCGCGGCAATTTCTTCAGGAAAGGGACAAATTTCGCCTCCCGGAAAGGCAAATACATGAAAATTCGGATCCGAATATTCAAGACAAGCATCCAGAAAAGGCCTAATTTCTTTCACCAGTTTCAAACTAATGATTGATCCTATGTTAAAAGCACCCATGTCGTGTTTCTCCACATTCGTAAATTCATTCGTCCACTCCTTAAAGCGATTTTCAAAGGCATCCATATTTTGTTGGAAAAATTTGAGAAGATATATGAGGTTTTATGTAATAGACGAAGTCGAGGAAGGGAGAATTATGAGAATAGAAGCTCATCGAGGTTTCTATTTATACTATTCGACGTTTCCTAATTTCTGTCAAAGAACTGACTAGCTGGAGAGAAGACGCAGCAGCAGCTGCGCCTCTTCGAAGGATCGCAGCTCCTGTTGCGCCTCTTCCCCAAGCTCTTTCCCTCGTTTGACAGCCGTGGATATTTCCTAATATATTTAAGTTAAAGTTTTCTATTCCTCTAAGGACTTAGTTCGGTAATTTCGGTTAATTACCAAATTTATGTTTCCTAATCTTTTACAGGTTCACTTTTCGAGGCAAAATCGATATTTTCGCCAAATACGCACACTTACCCGTTCTTATTTTTTTGGGGGGGAATAATTTCACTCCCACTTTTCAAACAATGTTTATGACACACTTAGACATTTCTTTTAAATTCTTTTTTTAGGTGGTAGCCCTCCCTACCGTCCGGTTGCGTCATTTTGCCCATTTTCGGGCACTTTTTTTTCATTATCTTTTCCCTTTCGCACTAATTTAGGCCATCTTATTTTTTATTTTTGCTATATGTTTCTGCTTGTGATTTCCTACGTGAATTTATTGCTCATTTTAATGATTTTTAGTGATTTTATTACATTTTTATGAGTAAAATGAACTTTTATTCACTAAAATAAGTTAACCTTTACTACTGGCCGTGGTATTTTAGTATGACCTCACATGAATATTTTATGTATTGCATGTAAAATATCATATTAATGTGATTAATATTTCATGATTTATGAATTTTTAGTGTAAAAATGGCATAAATGGAGGTTAAATGACTAAAAATGGTTAAACTTACTCTCTGACCTTGAAACTTTTATATGACCTCACATGCATATTTTACAAGTTGTGTGTAAAATCTCGTATTAATTGGATTAATATTGCATAATTTATGATTTTTATGAGATAAAAATGGATTTAAAAATGTAAAATGGTTAAAAAATAGTTAAATTTCGAATTAGGCCATGATATTTTAATAAGTTGTCATATGCATGATTTACAGAGTGTAGGTAAATATTTAGATAAAATGAGCTCATTTTGCATGATTTATGAATTTTTTGAGTAAAAATGGCATAAATAGTGACTATTTTAGCATAAATAGCTAAGACGAATTGCATGGCACGAGAAAATTATTTTAAGTTGCATAAATATCCCACTAATAAGATCTAAGGTTTTAAAATTGATTGGATTAATTTTTTGATACTTTAGATGTTTTATGAGATAAAACCGATAAAATGCAACTATATTTTCTCAAAATTAATTCTAAAATTTTAACCATGATTTTTGACATTATTAGTGTTATGGAAATATTTCAGAATGTTCAAAAATTTAAAATTCAAATTTAAAAATTATTGTAATTTAATTTGGATTTATTTCATATATATTATGATTTTAAGGTCAAATATGAGCATAAAAATTAAATCCAGTTGAATTATTGTCAAAAATTGGGTGATGACTACGTTTTGAGTCCTAAGAGTGTTAAGATAATTAACTTGAGCTTAGATGTGATTTAAATGTTAATTGGTGATTTTAAGAAGTTACGATCACACATTTCCATAAAACGGGTTATGTATACGATATAAGTTAAATAGGGCGATTTGGCACATAATTTGGCATCATAGATACATATTATAATGCTGCATATTTCAATTGTTGAATGTCTTTTATTTATATAATTTTGAATTATGTAATTTTATCTTAGTATGGCCTTAGTTTTAATTGATATTACCCGTAATGAAAGGGAATATTGATTCGGTTGTAATTTAATGTGATCTCGTATGACTTTTATTTTTATTAGTTTTTCCATTTTACAAATGTATACTACGAATAGTTTGGTATTTTTATTATTATTTGTAATTATGGAGTTTCTTCAAGACGGTGCCAGTCGGAGAAGCGTTCCGACAAAGACGGTGTTCTTGCGAGGCGTACCACTTGAAGATTCAAGGGACCAAAGGAGTTGGTTTCCGAATATGTAATAGATTATTTGATTTTCTATTTTTAGGAAGGTCATACTAGGAATTTACTATTATTGCTTTGCATTTCTTTTAATATGTTGCATGCATTGCCAAATCGCCATAACAACACATGCATATCATATCGAGTCATTGACCGTGTCAATTATAATTATCAAAGTTCACCGCTTTAGTTCACTTAAAACGTGATAGATAATAAATTATCAAGACCTCTCACTTATAAAAAATTGAGAATTAGCCTTACCAAATAGTAGAAACCATGAGTCCCAATTTCATGAGGAACTGGCTTGGCTCACCGGGGTAGTAAACTTGTTACGTTGGGTAAGTGGGTAATAAAATGTTATTACATCGAAATTTGGATTGAGCTCAACGAAAGTATTCGTGACCGTAGTTGCATGTGTTCCGGGCTAAAGATAAATATTAAAGTAATTTTTATCAACCGAGAGTTCTAGAAGTAGAATCGATTAAGAGGTTAATCCACCGAGTTATATTAATGAGGGATGAATCGGCTCACCGTGCCCAAATTAATATGAATTTGGATCTCGGAATCAGTTATGATAGTTGGGTAGAGGTCACTATATAAATGTTATAACTTGTTTAAAATGTTTACAAGTGACACGGCTATCGCGTACCTGTCAAAAATAACCAACTGGCTCTAGCTAATATAGCTAGGGAAGTCGGGTCGAATCCACAGAGAGGTAGGAAAATGTCAGCTAAATCTAAGTTCGTCAAGTAACCAATTTGGGGGTTTATAAAATGTGATTTCTAAACTAAAGAGAACAAGGAGAAGAGAAATAAAAGGAAGGAATTAAACAGATAAGGAAGAACAGCTAAGACAATCAGTTCACCATAATCATCCGGTCAAGTAACCCAGGTCCCAGGTCAATGCAGTACGGTCTAAGGAGTAGCGAACGTCACCTTTCGGTCCTTAATTCACCCTAAAGTGTAAACAGCTTAACTTTCGCCCTCACTGCAATACTCTATTGTTCGCTACTAGTCTACCTTTTCCAACCTTTCGGTCCAGGTCAAGGATCACTAGGGATTAAAGGTCTAACTGCGTCGACTCAATTACGCAATTACAATTAATTGTAGCATTTAAACAACAAAGACAGTACCAGCATTACCCTAGTAAATCGATTACTCTCCCTTCATATTATGGATCCCCTATAGTCTTAGCATAGAGAATTAGTTACTCATAATCATCGAATCAACAATAGCAACAAATTGATAATCAAAACTAAACATAATGATAGAACTAAAGGATTAAATAAAGCGATTACGATAACAATAAAGGGAAGGAAGAATTCCAGCAATGATTAAGAATTAAGAGATTAAAAAGAATGATAATACCGATCGTGTCTCAAATCCGAATAAAAGAAACAAAAATCCAAAGAACAGTGGCAAGGGTTAGAGTAAAACCAACGTCAGAGAGCAAGAAGAGAGGAGTAACGTAGTTGCTCTTCCAGTCTTATACCAAAACCTAATCTATGGACTAATTACAAAAGCCCATAAGTAATTTAGGCGGAATTTGACTAAAACACAAGAAACCATTCGATCGAGTAGATTACTACTGCTCGATCGAACAAATCATCACCAAACCACTCGATCGAGTGGAAATAACCCACTCGATCGAGCACCTCTTGCAAAGACTCCTCGATTGGCTCCTTAAACTGGTCGATCGATCAGTCTTGAGTACATAAAGCATTCGATCGAATAGTGAACCACTCGATCGAGCTATATAGGCACGTTAGGACTTGAATTGCTTCCCGAACTCAGCTCACGCGTCTTCAAAGTGTTAGATTTCCAAGCTCCGGCTCCTTATTTTCCATGAATGCATACAATTGGGACAATTAAGGCTCGATTTAGCTCCTCTTCGGTCAATTCCTGCAAATTACAAATAACGGACCAAAGTAGAATATTCGGGGGTATTTGTAGCCAGATGCTACATAAAAAGCACAAAAATGCGTGTAAAAATGAGGTGAAAACCTTATATAAAAGACACTTATCAAATCTCCCCAAACCAAACCATTGCTTGTCCCCAAGCAAATATGAATGCAACTAAGGGTGAACAATGGAACGGGACCAACGCATCAGCTACAAATCATCCACTAGAACCAATTTAATGCAATAACATGACAAAGTGGCAGTGAAAAGTGCAGACGAGTTAAATTAATGTTTCAAACTTATCAACAAGTCGACCTTGCAGGACTCAAAAGATGTCGGACTCTCACGGGTCGCTCGTCACTCAAAATCAGGCACAGGGTGAGTATATATGTGAAAGATAGGAAGAAATCAGACACTCACCTAACTCGACCTATAAGAACATGCATGCAGTTAACATGAATAAAGTCTCTACAACCGTACATATGCATTCCAACCATACTAATGACCAAGACACATGCCGAGGACTTACAATTGGGTAAGTGAGGTAATGGGTAAGAAGGGGCTAAAATGAATTTGGATATGTGGGGTTATTTAGCCAGGCTAGCAACAACGGATCCAAATATAAACTGCATCCCAACTTCGTACTCATAACAGCAATTTGAAATGGTGCAAAAATATGCACTAAACTCACAAAACACCAAAAATCGTCACCTCCCCATAAAATATAGATAAGACATGGGAGTGTGAATCATTATGCAATTCTCATTCTTTTTCATATGTAATTTTTTCTTTCTTTTTCTTCTTCTTTTCTTTTTCGCATTTTTCGCTTTTCATTCCCTTTTTTTTTCTTTTCATCATTTTTTCAACAATTCGACATTTTCCTTCTTTCTTTCTTTCCTTCCCTTCAACTCTTCCACCATCTTCTGAAATCGGATGAAATAACCATATTGCAATAAAACATTCCAAGAACTACTCGTTACTAGCTCAGCTAGGGTAGTAAGTATTATAGAAAGTAGTTGATAGGACAAAAAGGGCAATTTGGCTATGTGAGGCTCATGGGTAGAATGAAATAAAAGGGACTGCCTCTCCTAAACGTGTCACCATCCACAGACCGAATGCATACAGGTATTAAGAAGACTAGACTCATGCTTATGCAAATTGATGTTACATGTCTTAAAGAGAGTACTACTCACATCCTAAATGAAACCGGTCATGAATGTCACCAGTTTAAAAGCTCTAACCTCAGAATGTAATGTAGCTTGCCGACATAATGAATCAAGTCTATTCGTTCAGATAAGGAGGAAACAAAAACTCGTAGATTATGCACATAATCACGCCAACTAAATGTCAAGAATATGCAGGGCTCAAGTAAGGGTTCAAAGTAGCGTCAATGTTCAAACGTTCCGACCCAAAATTAAACATGAAATTTGAAATTTTTTGAAATTTTTGAAATTTCATATGATTTTTTGAAGTAAAACAAACAACAATGCATGCGGAAATAATAAACATGGAAGCAGAAATGCAAGAAAACATGCAGACACAGATATGGATGCATACCTCCCCAAACCAAACCGTACAATGCCCTCATTGTACCAAAAATAGGGAAAGAAATGCAAACTGAAAGGAAAAGGAGAAGTGGAGTCGAAAAACTTACAAAACGTCATAAGGAGGGACCTCCCCAAACTGACCATGAACATGGGAGGTCAAAGAAAGTCAAGCAGTAACTCCATAGACGTAAAACAATAGCTGGGAGTCAAAACCACTCGACTGAGCTCTTGAAACAGCTCGATCGAGTGAACCAATGCATTGAAAGGGCTCGATCGAGTGAAAAACTACTCGATCGAGTAGGCGTGAGTTTGGTTCTGGTCGATCGAGGACATTATCACTCGATCGAGTGAAAACTGCCTCAAAAAGTGCTCGATCGAGCACAATATCAATCGATCGAGTACTTTGACCTGCAACACACGCAATAAAAGCAAGGAAATACATGGGAAGGTCATAAAACAGCGTCTAAAGTTCAACTTAAGGCGAAAGAAAAATAAATAGTTCAACAGAAGTACAATAAAAACGATCAATTTGCCTCCGGAGAGCGCTGGTTTAAGAGGTCCCGCACGACCTTTCTGGCATCAATTAATTGGCGCGTCGAGCTCGTCGAAGCGCAAGACTTCAACACGATTGTCCGCTTCACTCGCCTCATGGTAGTGCTTCACATATTGGCCATTCACCTTGAATCTATGACCCTCGGAATCTTCAAGCTCCACGGATCCAAATTTGGTAACAGCTGTCACCGTATAAGGACCACTCCATCTGGACTTGACTTGCCAGAAATAATCTCACCGGCAAGAAACAAAATGCAAAGACCTTTTGCCCAACATGAAACTCTCGAGGTAGGATTCTCTTGTCATGCCATCTCTTCGTCTTTTCTTTGTAAATCCGCGAGCTGTCATAGGCATTAAGCCTGAACTCCTCCAATTCATCTAGCTGCAAAAGACGATTCTGACACACAACTTAGGATCATAATTAAGCTCACGAATTGCCCACCAGGCCTTACATTCCAATTCAACAGGTAAGTGACACGATTTCCCATAAACTAGCCTATAAGGTGACGCACCAATTGGTGTCTTAAAGGCAGTTCTATAAGCCCATAATGTGTCATCTAGCTTAAGACTCCAGTCCTTCCGTGATTTAGAAACTACCTTAGACAAGATCTCTTTCAACTCGCGATTAGAGACCTCTACCTGACCACTAGTTTGGGGATGATACCCCAAACCACGCCTGTTGGACACCAACTCTGACAAGTATGGAAGTGAGTTTCTTTTCTTTAAAATGCATCCCCCCATCACTAATGACGACCCTACGGACACCAAAACGGGGGAATATGATCTTTTTAAACATCTTTATCACGGTCTTAGCATCACAATGAGGTGAAGCAATTGCCTCAACCCATTTTGACACATAGTCTACACTACTAAGATGTACCATTACCTTTACTTGGATGGGAACGGTCCTTGGAAATCAATGCCCCGGACATCGAAAACCTCAACCTCTAGGATGCCGTTTTGTGGCATCTCATGTCTCTTTGAAATGTTCCCGATCGTTGGCAAGCGTCGCAAGTCGAAACAAAAGACTTAGCGTCGGCAAAACAAAGAAGGCCAAAAAACCAGACTGATCAAGTACCTTAGCCACGGTGCGCGATGGACCGTGGTGACCACCATATAAAGAGGAGTGACAGCCTTCCAGGACTATTTTGGTCTCCCACTGCGGAATACACCGTCTGGAGAGACCGTCTGCACATTCCTTAAACAAGTAAGGATCATCCCGGAAATCGCTAACATTATACGTAAAACGCTTCTTTTTCTTTGATAAGAAAGGTCGGCGGCGGCAGCTTGCCACCGACAACGGTTAGCTATATCTGCATCCCACCAGGTTCTTGGTTAACAATAGACGATATAACAAAGAATAAAAGTATCGTCAGGAAAAGAATCATCAATGGGTAGAGAATCTTCCCCTTCTTGTCGCATCGCGCGACAAGTGATCGCCTACAACGTTCTCAGCTCCTTTCTTATCTTTGATCTGCAAATCAAACTCCCGAAGAAGGAGTATCCATATCGATAGCCGTGGTTTGGCCTCCTTCTTAGCAAGTAGATGCCTCAAAGCTGCATGGTCGGTAAAAAACAAAGTGTTTTCGACCCAACTAAATAAGTACGAAACTTCTCTAAGGCATAAACTACGCCTAACGGCTCCTTCTCGATGGTAGTGTACTTCACTTGAGCCTCATCCAGAGTTCGGCTCGCATAGTAAATAGCATTCAAGGCTTTGTCTTTCCTCTGGCCAAGCACCGCTCCTAGTGCATAGTCACTCGCATCACACATGATCTCAAACGGCAAGTCCCGGTTGGGAGGGTCAGATGATCGGCGCAGAGACTAAAGCCTCGCTTTAACCTGTTAAAAGCGAAAGACAAGCATCGATAAACACAAAAGGAGCATCCTTAAGCAAAGAATCGTGTAAGTGGTTTAGTAATTTTGGAGAAATCCTTGATAAACCTGCGATAAAAGCCAGCGTGACCAAGGAAGCTCCTCACCCCCTTAACATTAACAGGAGGTGGTAATTGCTGAATCACTTCCACCTTTGCTCTATCAACTTATATTCCCCTATCAGAAACTAAGTGCCCTAAGACAACTCCCTCGTTGACCATAAAATGGCACTTCTCCCAGTTCAGCACAAGATTGACCTCAATACAGCGCTGCAACACCTTCTCAATGTTAGACAGACAGTTAGAAAAATCACTTCCATATACACTGAAATCGTCCATAAAAACTTCCATGATAGACTCAATATACTCTGAACATATCCCCATCATACACCTTTGGAAGGTGGCAGGGGCATTACACAAACCAAAAGGCATTCTGCGATACGCAAAAACGCCCTTAGGACAAGTAAATGTAGTCTTAGCCTGATCGTCTGGGTGGATAGGGATCTGAAAGAACCCTGAATACCCGTCTAAATAGCAGAAAAATTTATGAGAAGCTAACCTTTCTACCATTTGATCAATAAAAGGAAGGGGAAAGTGATGTTTCTTAGTGGCGGCATTCAGCTGTCTGTAGTCTATACACATCCGCCAACCAGTCACTACTCGATTAGGTATTAATTCATTCTTCTCATTCTTAACTACAGTTGTCCCTCCTTTCTTCGGGACCACCTGTACTGGACTCACCCATCTAGAATTACCGACGAATAAATAATACCCGCATCCAGCAGCTTCATTACCTCGCCATCACAACATCCTCGCATCTTTTGGTTCAGCCGGCCCCACCGTCTACAAGGCTTATGATCCTCCTCCAGCTCTATCCTGTGCATACAAATATCGGGACTAATCCCCGTGATATCGTCCAGTGAATAGCCCATTGCTTTCCTGTTTTTCTTAAGTACAACTAACAAAGAGGTCACCGATCATCACTAAGCTTGGCACTAACAATGACCGGATATCTTTTTAGTATCGTCTAAGAAAGCATATTTAAGATGAGAAGGAGAGGCTTACGTTCCGGTACCTTTACCTCAATGGAGCAAAGAGTGCTAATCATTTGTTCCACCTGTTCTCCCTCATGCTCATCTAAATCATCAACAAGCAAATCCAACGCAGCGTCATCGTCGTCTGGGCTATCTGCACACTCATCAAAAAGCATAAGAGCTTCCAGTGGGTCCTTCATAAAAGAACCCGACCAGAAGTCATAAATAGACTCGTCAATGATATCGACCGAATAGCAAGTGTCCTCTATCATTGGGTGGGCTAAAGTCTTGGGCAAACCGAATGTGATAGCGTCATCCCCTCTCGCAAGAGTCGACGCCCTTGTCGACATCAATAATGACCCAGATGTACAAAGGAATGGTCTTCCTAAGATAAATTGGGTCCGAGTGTCCTCAGCTATATCTAAAACAATGAAATCTACTGGGATGTAGAGCTTGCCTATTTTCACAGGCACGTCCTCTAAGACACCTAAGGGCCTCCTAACAGACCTATCAGCCAACTGTAGGGTAATGTTAGTCACTTTGAAATGACTCATTTTCAGTTTCTTGCAGACAGGAAGGGGCATGACACTAACACTGGCACCTAAATCGCAAAGGGCCTTATCAATAACCATATTGCCTATGACATAGGTAATAGAAAAGCTACCCGGGTCTTTCATTTTTGGAGGGGCCTTATTCAATAGCAAATTACTAGACTCTTCCATAAATGAAATCGTCTCAAATTCACTCAAATTTCTCTTACGCGTCACAATATCCTTCATAAACTTAGCGTAAGTGGGTACATGAGTAACAAGTTCGGAGAAGGGGACAGTTAGCTGGAGGTTCTTCACGACGTCCACAAACTTACCGTACTGCTGCTCGATTCTTGCGTCCTTCGGACGACTTGGGAAGGGTACCCTGGTAGCGATGAGTGGCCTCGCAACTTTTTCTTTACCCTTATCAATGCGTGACGTCTCCACAGCGGGGGAAGATGACACGGTGGCGGTATTAGATAGTAAATTAGGATCCCCGCCACTTAAAGTACTGGATCGAGTACTTTTATCAGTCGATCGACCAATTGCTTTTCCTATTTCGCTCGATCGACCATGTTTATCACTCGATCGAGTGATTTCTTCAGCATAGTTACTCGATCGAGTAAGATTGTCACTCGATCGACCAACTTGGAATTCTGTGCTTCTCGATCGACCACCATTTTCACTCGATCGAGTGGTAGGATAGTTTAAACTGCTCGATCGAGTAGAAAAGTCACTCGATCGAGTGGTTACAGCACACGCAGCAAGTATTTCCTTCAAAAACTCGTCTAAATCATCATCCGAGTTATCGTCAGCTATCAAAACCTCGTCTTCTTCACGAGTAAGGTCATTTTGAAAATTCGTTGCACTGACTGGATCGCAAATTGGAAGAAGCTTGGCTTGGTCTGTCGCGAGTGTTAACTGCGCGACTTGTTCTTTCAATTCCGATATAACCGTTTCGATTAGTGACATCTTTGACATACTCAACATGATGGATTTTAATTCGGCAATTTCTTCTCTTGCGAAGGAGACCTACTTTGTGGTACTGGTGTAGAAGGGGTAGAATCATTCTTGATTTCTTCATACAGCTGGGAGAAAGGAACTCCCTGCTTGTATTTCTGGTAGGCAAGAACGCGCTCAACACTTTCCATGCATAAGATAGGATCATGCCCTTCCGTGCCACATCTACCACATGGCTCTTTATGCTCCGTAATAGTAGGCATCTTGGTAAATAAACTTCCAAAGCAACAACTAACCTACAAACTAATCAAAACTTTGCAGAAATGAGATCAGCCTCAAGGAATGAATTCCTTGAGACGAGGGACAAACTTAATTAAAGCAACAAGTTTGCGCCACCTCCCCGGCAACGGCGCCAAAATTTGACACGGCTATCGCGTACCTGTCAAAAATAACCAACTGGCTCTAACTAATATAGCCAGGGAAGTCGGGTCGAATCCACAGAGAGGTAGGAAAATGTCAGCTAAATCTAAGTTCGTCAAGTAACCGATTTGGGGGTTTATAAAATGTGATTTCTAAACTAAAGAGAACAAGGAGAAGAAAAATAAAAGGAAGGAATTAAACAGATAAGGAAGAACAGCTAAGACAATCAGTTCACCATAATCATCCGGTCAAGTAACCTAGGTCCCAGGTCAATGCAGTACGGTCTAAGGAGTAGCGAACGTCACCTTTCGGT
This sequence comes from Silene latifolia, assembly GCF_048544455.1. Taxonomy (NCBI): domain Eukaryota; kingdom Viridiplantae; phylum Streptophyta; class Magnoliopsida; order Caryophyllales; family Caryophyllaceae; genus Silene; species Silene latifolia. The sequence goes on along the minus strand of NC_133533.1, from coordinate 63,338,775 downwards.
CCTTAATTCACCCTAAAGTGTAAACAGCTTAACTTTCGCCCTCACTGCAATACTCTATTGTTCGCTACTAGTCTACCTTTTCCAACCTTTCGGTCCAGGTCAAGGATCACTAGGGATTAAAGGTCTAACTGCGTCGACTCAATTAGGCAATTACAATTAATTGTAGCATTTAAACAACAAAGACAGTACCAGCATTACCCTAGTAAATCGATTACTCTCCCTTCATATTATGGATCCCCTATAGTCTTAGCATAGAGAATTAGTTACTCATAATCATCGAATCAACAATAGCAACAAATTGATAATCAAAACTAAACATAATGATAGAACTAAAGGATTAAATAAAGCGATTACGATAACAATAAAGGGAAGGAAGAATTCCAGCAATGATTAAAATTAAGAGATTAAAAAGAATGATAATACCGATCGTGTCTCAAATCCGAATAAAAGAAACAAAAATCCAAAGAACAGTGGCAAGGGTTAGAGTAAAACCAACGTCAGAGAGCAAGAAGAGAAGAGTAACGTAGTTGCTCTTCCAGTCTTATACCAAAACCTAATCTATGGACTAATTACAAAAGCCCATAAGTAATTTAGGTGGAATTTGACTAAAACACAAGAAACCATTCGATCGAGTAGATTACTACTGCTCGATCGAACAAATCATCACCAAACCACTCGATCGAGTGGAAATAACCCACTCGATCGAGCACCTCTTGCAAAGACTCCTCGATTGGCTCCTTAAACTGGTCGATCGACCAGTCTTGAGTACATAAAGCATTCGATCGAATAGTGAACCACTCGATCGAGCTATATAGGCACGTTAGGACTTGAATTGCTTCCCGAACTCAGCTCACGCGTCTTCCAAGTGTTAGATTTCAAAGCTCCGGCTCCTTATTTTCCTTGAATGCATACAATTGGGACAATTAAGGCTCGATTTAGCTCCTCTTCGGTCAATTCCTGCAAATTACAAATAACGGACCAAAGTAGAATATTCGGGGGTATTTGTAGCCAGATGCTACATAAAAAGCACAGAAATGCGTGTAAAAATGAGGTGAAAACCTTATATAAAAGACACGCATCAACAAGTTTGATTGAAATGACAAATGTTAATACTTCCTTTACCTCCATGTTTGTAGTTTATATATATCGCAATGGATCCTACACATGCAACAACACCAATTACCATTGAGTCTTGTCATAACTTATTTGATGAAATTTGCTCCAACAACAATCTCGATACTACTAGAGAGCTTCATTTTGGGATCGGTTCCGATGGAAACCTCAATTTCATTACTTCATCCATACCTCCTACTATGACTAGATCCTTTGTGAATGTGTCTCGGGTAGACCATGTCACTAAAACTATGGGATCCTTATCTTTGGAAGAAAGGGATGCCGAACTAGTGGGAGTCCTAGCAAGCAAGTTCTTGCAACTAAAGGGAAACGGTTCAAAAGGATGGGAAAGAAAGGTAGAAAATTCAACAATGGTAATAAGATGGCTAGTGGGACTACCAGAGGAGCCAAAGTTGATGATGAATGCCATTATTGTCATGGTATGGGACATTGGATGAGGAATTGCCCCATATATTTGGGAAATATAAGGGATGGACTTGTTATTCCACTTGGTAAAATTCCTTCTGAAATTTATGTTATTGATGTAAATTTCACTTCCACCACAACATGGGTATTAGATACTGGTTGTGGTTCTCACCTTTGTAATCATTTATAGGGACTAAGAAACATGGAAAAGCTGAGCAAGGGCGATGTTGATCTCCGACTTGGGAATAGAGCTAGGGTAGCGGCCACATCCAAGGGTACTTATGTGCTTGTTCTAGCAAATGGATTTGAGTTGTATTTGCATAATTATTTTGATGTACCTACTCTTTCTAAGAACATTATTTCAGTTGCTATGTTAGTCATAGAGAGCTTTAATTTTGCCATTAAAAACAATTGTTGCATTATTTCGAGAAATGACTTGGTCATAGGCCGAGGCTCTTCTATTAATGGCATTTATGTTCTAGAGACTTCAAATCCAAAGAATGACATCTATAATATCCAAACCAAGAGACTCAAATCAAGTGATCCAAATGAATCGTACATTTGGCATTGTCGATTAGGTCATATTAATGAGAATCGCATTAAAAGATTAGTTTCAACTAATATTATTAAACCATTTGATTTCCAATCTTATGGTATATGCGAATCTTGCCTCCTAGGCAAAATGACTCGTAATCCTTTTAGTGGTAAAGGGACTCGAGCTAGTGAACTTTTGGGCCTTATATATACCGATGTGTGTGGACCAATGAGTGTCACCGCCAGAGCTAGTTATGACTACTTCATTACCTTCACCGATGATTTAAGTAGATATGGGTATATCTACTTAATGAAGTACAAGAGTGAAGCTTTTGAGAAATTTAAACAATTTCAAAATGAAGTAGAAAACCTATTGAACAAGAAGATAAAGACACTACGATCAGGTCGTGGTGAAGAGTATCTTAGTAATGAATTTGATTCACACTTGAAAGATTGTGGCATTGTGTCACAACTCACTCCACCCGGTACACCACAACTTAATGGTGTTGCCGAGAGGAGAAATCGAACCCTACTAGATATGGTTCGATCTATGATGAGTCAAACCGAGTTACCCGACTCGTTTTGGGGATTTGAAATCCAAACCGCAATCAAATCATTGAACAATAGTCCATCAAAAGCAACCGAAAATACACCATATGAGATGTGGAAAGGAAGGGTTCCTAATATATCCTATATGAAGATATGGGGATGACAGGGCAGTCGTATACCTATCAAAAATAACCAATTGGCTCTAACTAATATAGCTAGGGAAGTCGGGTCGAATCCACAGGGAGATGGGAAAATGTCAGCCTCGTCTAAGTCCGTCGAGGTAAGCAATTTGGGGGGTTTTAATCGATTGATTCTAAACTAATGATAAGGATAAGGAAGAGAAAATAAGAGAATAAAGATAGATCAAGTAGAGAAACCAGCTAAGACAGACGGTTCACCATAATCATTCAGTCAAGTAATCTGGTTCTCAGGTCAATGCAAATACGGTCTGAGGGGCAGTGAATATCTCCTTTCGGTCTTAATTCACCCTAAAGCACAAATAGCTTAGCTTTCGCCCTAACTATAATGCCCTATTGTTCGCTACTAGTCTCGCCTATTCTAACCTTTCGGTCCAGGTCAAGGGTCACTAAGATATATATGCCTAATTGTGTCGACTCAATTAAACAGATATAATTAATTGCAGCAGTTAACAACAAAGATTATACCAGCATTAACCCTACGATTCGATTACTTTCCTTTCATAATTATGGATCCCCTATAGTCTTAGCGGAGGGGGATTAGCTACGCATCATCATTGAACTAACAATAATAACAAATAGATAATTGAAACTAAACATAATAACAAAACTAATAAAGATCGAATTAAAGCAATTATGATAACAATAAAAGAGAGACGGAATTAAAGCAATAAAAAGGATTTAAGGATTAAAGAAGAATAATAGTACCAAGACAATCTGAATCCGAGTAGCAAAAGTGTAGAAAGAAAGCAAATTCCAATGAACAGTAGCCAAGTATAGAGTAAAAGTCAGTGTGTGAGAGAGGAGATCCCCCCATTACGTTGTTCTTCCCTCTGCCTTATACGAAAAATCCACTCTAAACCTAATCTATGGACTAATTACAAAAGCCCATCCGAAAATTAGGCGGAAAAAGTCTATAAAAATATAAACCACTCGATCGAGTAGAAATAAACCACTCGATCGAGCAAACTAGCACCCAAACCACTCGATCGAGTGGAAATAAACCACTCGATCGAGCACTCCTTGCAATGTCTTCCTTTGTGTAAGCTTGAACTGCTCGATCGAGCAACTCCAATATATAAAGCATTCGATCGAATAGAAAATCTACTCGATCGAGCTATCTTGGCACGTAAGACATCAAAATACTTCCCGAAACTAGCTCACGCGTCTTCCAGGTGTTAGATTTCCTAGCTCCGGCTCCTTATTCTCCATAAATGCATGCAATTGGGACAAAATAGGCTCGATTTAGCTCCTCTTTGGTTTATTCCTGCAAATTACATAAAACGAACCAAAGTAGAATATTCAGGGGTATTTGTAGCTAGATGCTACATAAATAGTACAGAAATGCGTGTAAAAATGAGGTAAAAACCATATATAAAATACACGCATCAAATCTCCCCAAACCAAACCTTTGCTTGTCCCCAAGCAAAATATAAATGCAACTAAAGAATAAACAATGGAACGGGACCAACGCATCAGCTACAAATCACCCACCAAAACCAGTATAATGCAACAGCTGACAAAGTGGCAAAAGAGAAGTGCAAACGACTTAAATCAATGTTTCGAACTTACTGAACCGTCGACCTTGCAAGACTCAAAGGATATCGGACTCTCACGGGTCGCTCGTCACTCAGAATTAGGAACAAGGTGAGTATATATGTGAAAGATAGAAAGAAGTAAAGACACTCACCTAACTCGACCTATAAGAGCATGCATGCAGTTAACATGAATAAAGTCTCTACAACCGTACATATGCATTCCAACCATACTAATGACCAAGACACATGCCGAGGACATTCATTTGGGTAAATGAGGTACTGGGTAAGAAGGGGCTGAAATGAATTTGGATATGTGGGGTTAATAGCCAGGCTAGCAACAACGAAATCCAAATTTGAACTGCATCCCAACTTCGTACTAAATATAACAAGATGAAACGGTGCAAAAACCATGCACTCTACTCACGAAACACCAAAACAAACTCGTCAACTCCCCGTAATATATAAGTAAGACATGGGAGTGAATAATCATACAATTTCTCATTTTTTTCCTTCGCACATGATTTTTTTTCTTTCTTTTTCTTCTTTTCTTATACTTTTCGTTTTTTTTTCTTATTCATTTTTCATCATTTTTTTTCGTTCATCACTTTTCTTTCATTCCCTTCAATTCTTCCACCCTCTTCTGAAATCAGACAAAATAACCATATTGCAATAAAACATTCCAACAACTACTCGTCACTAGCTCGGCTAGGGTAGGAAGTATTATAGAAAGTAGCTAATAGGACAAAAAGGCAATTTGGCTATGTGGGGCTCATGGGTAGAATGAAATAAAGGGAACTACCTCTCCTAACATGTGTCACCATCCACAGACCGAATGCATACAGGTATTAAGAAGACTAGACTCATGCTTATGCAAATTGATGTTACATGCCTTAAAGAGAGTACCACTCACATCCTAAATGAAACCGGTCATGAATGTCACCAGTTTAAAAAGCTCTAACCTTAGAATGTAATGTAGCTAGCCGATATAATGAATCAAGTCTATTCGTTCAGGTAAGAGAGAAACAAAAACTCGTAGATTATGCACATAATCATGCCAACTAAATGTCAAGAATGTGCAAGGCTCAAGTAAGGATTCAATGTAGCGTCAAAGTTCAAATGTTCCGACTCAAAATAAACGTGCAAGCAAACATGCAAGAAAACATGCAGACACAGATATGGATGCATAACTCCCCAAACCAAACCAAACCATACAATGCCCTCATTGTACCAAAAATAGGGAAAGAAATGCAAACCGAAGAGAAAAGGAGAAGTGGAGTCGGAAAAACTTACAAAACGTCGTAAGGAGGGACCTCCCAAACCGACCATGAACATGGGAGGTCAAAGAAAGTCAAACAGTAGCTCTATAGACGTCAAATAGCAGCTGGAAGATGAAACCACTCGATCGAGTAGCTTAGAATTGCTCGATCGAGTAAAATGGTAAATGGAAGGACTCGATCGAGTAGAAAACCACTCGATCGAGTAAACGTGATTCTGCATCTGGTCGATCGAGTAAATTTATCACTCGATCGAGTGGATATTACCTGGGGTGCTCGATCGAGTAGAAAAACTACTCGATTGAGTAATGGACCTGCAGAATACGCATTAAAAGCAAGGAAAGCATAAAAAGTTCGTAAAACAGCATCTAAAGTTCAACATAAAGCTAAAGAAAAATAAAATGTTCAACAAAAGTACAACAAAATAGTCCGGGCTGCCTCCCGGAGAGCGTTGGTTTAAGAGGTCCCGCACGACCTTTCTAGCATCAACTAACTGGCGCGTCTAGCTCGTCGAAGTACAGGACTTCAACATGATTATCTGCTTCATTCGCCTCGAGGTAATGCTTCACATATTGCCCATTCACCTTGAACCTACTACCTTCAGAGTCTTCGAGCTCCACGGATCAAAATTTGGAAACAGCTGTCACCGTATAAGGACCACTCCACCTGGACTTCAGCTTGCCAGGAAACAATCTCAATCGGGCATTTAACAGCAGCACCTTTTGCCCAACATGAAACTCCCTAGGTAGAATTTTCTTGTCACAGGCATTAAGCCTAAACTCCTCCAACTCATCTAGCTGCAAAACACGATTCTGACCACACAACTTAGGATCAAAGTTAAGCTCACGAATTGCCCACCAAGCCTTAAATTCCAATTCAACAGGTAAGTGACATGATTTCCCATAAACTAGCCTATAAGGTGATGCACCAATTGGTGTCTTAAAGGCAGTTCTGTAAGCCCATAATGTGTCTTCTAGTTTAAGACTCCAGTCCTTCCGTGATTTAGAGACTACCTTAGACAAGATCTCTTTCAACTCGCGATTAGAGACCTCAACCTGACCACTAGTTTGGGGATGATACCCCAAACCACGCCGGTGTTGGACACCAACTTTAGACAGAATAGAAGTTAGTTTCTTTTCCTTAAAGTGCATTCCCCCATCACTAATGACGACCCTAGGGACACCAAATCGGGGAAATATGACCTTTTTGAACATTTTTATCATGGTCTTGGCATCACAATGGGGTGAGGCAATGGCCTCAACCCATTTCGACACATAATCTACAGCCATTAAAATGTACCTGTTACCTTTACTAGACGGGAACGGTCCTTGGAAATCAATGCCCCAGACATCGAAAACCTCAACCCCTAAGATGCTGTTTTGTGGCATCTCATGTCTCTTTGAAATGTTCCCTGATCGTTGGCAAGCATCACAAGCTGAAACAAAAGACTTAGCATCAGCAAACAAGGAAGGCCAGTAAAAACCAGACTGAAGTACCTTAGCCACGGTGCACGATGGACCGTGGTGACCACCATATGAAGAGGAGTGACAGCCTTCCAGGACTACTTTGACCTCCCACTGCGGAATACACCGTCTGTAGAGGCCGTCTGCACATTCCTTAAACAAATAAGGATCATCCCGTAAATCTTGCTTAGCGTTATACGAAAACGCTTCCTCTGCGGGATGAAAAGGTCGGGCGCGACTTGCCACCGACAACGAAGTTAGCTATATCTGCATACCAAGGTTCTTGGTTAACAATAGACGATATAACAGCAATTAAAGTATCGTCAGGAAAAGAATCATCAATAGGTAGAGAATCTTCCCCTTCTTGTCGCATCAGTCGCGACAAGTGATCAGCTACAACGTTCTCAGCTCCTTTCTTATCTTTAATCTGCAAATCAAACTCCTTAAGAAGTTGTATCCATCTCAGTAGCCGTGGTTTAGCCTCCTTCTTAGAAAGGAGATGCCTCAAAGCTGCATGGTCAGTAAAAACAGTAACTTCTGACCCAACTAAATATGAACGAAACTTCTCTAAGGCATAAACTACAGCTAGCAGCTCTTTCTCAGTGGTAGTGTACTTCACTTGAGCCTCATCCAGAGTTCGGCTCGCATAGTAGATAGCATTCAAAGCTTTGTCTTTCCTTTGGCCTAGCACCGCTCCTAGTGCATAGTTACTGGCATCACACATAATCTAAAACGGCAAGTCCCAGTCGGGAGGCTGTATGATCGGCGCAGAGACTAGAGCATGCTTTAACCTGTGAAAAGCAGAAAGACACTCATCAGTAAACACAAAAGGGGCATCCTTAAGTAGCAACTGTGTAAGTGGTTTAGCAATTTTTGAGAAATCCTTGATAAACCGGTGATAAAAGCCGGCGTGGCCAAGGAATCTCCTCACCCCGTTAACATTGACAGGAGGTGGTAATTGCTGAATCACTTCCACCTTTGCTTTATCAACCTCTATTCCCCTGTCAGAAACTAAGTGCCTTAATACAACTCCCTCGTTGACCATAAAGTGGCACTTCTCCCAGTTCAGCACAAGATTAACCTCAATACAGCGCTGTAACACTTTCTCAAGGTTAAACAGACAGTTAGAAAAATCACTTCCATATACACTGAAATCTTCCATGAAAACTTCCATAATAGACTCAATATACTCTGAAAATATCCCCATCATACACCTTTGAAAGGTGGAAGGGGCGTTACACAAACAAAAAGGCATCCTGCGATAAGCAAAAACGCCCTGAGGACAAGTAAATGTAGTCTTAGCTTGATCGTCTGGGTGTATATGGATCTGAAAGAACCCAGAGTACCCGTCTAAATAGCAGAAAAATTTATGAGAAGCTAACCTTTCTACCATTTGATCAATAAAAAGAAGGGGAAAGTGATCTTTCTTGGTGGCGGCATTAAGTTGTCTGTAGTCTATGCACATCCGCCAACCAGTCACTACTCGAGTAGGTATTAACTCATCCTTATCATTCTTAACTACAGTTGTCCCCCCTTTCTTCGAGACCACCTGTACTGGACTCACCCATTTAGAATGACCAACAGAATAAATAATACCTGCGTCAAGCAGCTTCATTACCTCAGCCATCACAACATCTTGTATCTTCTGGTTCAGTCTGCGCTGATCCTGTCTGCAAAGTTTGTGATCTTCCTCCAGCTTTATCCTGTGCATACAAATATCGGGACTAATCCCCTTGATATCGTCCAATGAATAACCCAGTGCTTTCCTGTTTTTGTTAAGTACAGCTAAGAAAGAGGTCAGCTGATCATTATCAAGCTTAGCACTAACAATGACTGGAAATTGCTCAGTATCGTCTAAGAAAACATATTTTAGATGAGAAGGGAGAGGCTTAAGCTCTGGTACCTTTACCTCAATGGAGCAAAGAATGTTAATCATCTGTTCCACTTGCTCTCCCTCAGCTTCGGTGAGTTCAGGCTCATCTAAATCATCAGCAACCAAATCCAACACAGAGTCACTGTCATCTGGGTTATCTGCACACTCATCAAAAAGCATGAGAGCTTCTAGTGGGTCCTTCATAAAAGAACTCGGCCAGAAGTCATAAATAGACTCGTCAATAATATCAACCGAATAGCAAGTATCCTCTATCATTGGCCGAGCTAAAGTACTAGGCAGACTGAAAGTGATCGCGTCATCCCTTACTGCAAGAGTCAAACGCCCTTGTTTGACATCAATAACGGCCCCAGTTGTACAAAGGAATGGTCTTCCTAAGATAATTGGGGTCCGGGTGTCCTCAGCTATGTCTAAAACAATGAAATCCACTGGGATAAAGAGCTTGCCTATTTTTACAGGCACGTCCTCTAAGACACTGACACGTCTATCGCGTACCTGTCAAAAAAACCAACTGGCTCTAACTAATATAGCTAGGGAAGTCGGGTCGAATCCACAGAGAGGTAGGAAATCGTCTGCTAAAACTAAGTTCGTCAAGGTAACCAATTTGGGGGTTTATAAAATGTGATTTCTAAACTAAGAGGATAAGGGAAAGAGAAATAAAAAAAAGGAGATAACAGATAGAGAAAAATAGCTAAGACAACCGGTTCACCGTAATCATTCGGTCAAGCAATCTAGGTCTCGGGTCAATGCAAATACGGTCTAAGGGGGTAGTGAACGTCACCTTTCGGTCCTTAATTCACCCTAAAGTGTAAACAGCTTAACTTTCGTCCTCACTGCAATACTCTATTGTTCGCTACTAGTCTACCTTTTCCAACCTTTCGGTCCCAGTCAAGGGTCACTAGGAATTATAGGTCTAATTGCGTCGACTCAATTAGAAAGATACAGTTAATTGTAGCATTTAACCAACTTAAAACAGTACTAGCATTTACCTAATGAATCGATTACTCTCCCTTCATATTACGGATCCCCTATAGTCTTAGCAAGGGAAATTAGTTACTCATTGCAATAGAATTAACAAAAATAATAAATAGACAATTGGAATTGAAAATTATAACAACTAAATAAGATTGAATCAACAATAAAAGAAGAATTAAAGCAGTGGATAGAATTAAGAATAGAATTAGAATGATGATACCAATCGCGAGATCCAAATCCGAGTAGCGAAGGTAAAAGAAGGGAAAAATCCAAAGAACAAGGACAAGGAATAGAACCAAAAACTAATGTCTCGCTTCCGAGAGATGAGTAACGTAGTTACTCTTCTTGATCTTATACTAGAAAATCGTCTTAAACCTAATCTATGGACTAATTACAAAAGCCCATAAAAGATTAGGCGGAAATAAGCTAAAAGCACACAAAACCCCTCGATCGAGTAGAAAGATTACTCGATCGAACGCAAATCACTCGATCGAGCTAGAACAACCTCTCGATCGAGCACCGCTGCGAACTTCCTCGATCGACTCCTTAAACTGGTCGATCGACCAATCTTGAGTGTGTAGAGCATTCGATCGAGCAGTAGACCACTCGATCGAGCTATATAGGCATGTTAGGACTTGAACTGCTTCCCGAACTCAGCTCACGCCTCTTCCGAATGTTAAATGTCCAAGCTCCGGCTCCTTATTTCCCATGATTGGGACAATTAAGGCTCGATTTGGCTCCTCTTTGGTCAATTCCTGCAAAATACAATAAACGGACCAAAGTAGAATATTCGGGGGTATTTGTATCCAGATGCTACATAAAAAGCACAGAAATGCGTGTAAAAATGAGGTGAAAACCTTATATAAAAGACACGCATCAAATCTCCCCAAACCAAACCTTTGCTTGTCCCCAAGCAAATATGAATGCAACTAAGGGTGAACAATGGAACGGGACCAACGCATCAGCTACAAATCATCCACTAGAACCAGTTTAATGCAACAAAATGACAAAATGGCAACTGAAAAGTGAAAACGAGTTAAATTAATGTTTCAAGCTTACTGAACCGTCGACCTTGCAAGACTCAAAGATGTCGGACTCTCACGGGTCGCTCGTCACTCAAAAACAGGCACAGGTGAGTATAAACGTGAAAGATAGGAAAGAATCAGACACTCACCTAACTCGACCTATAAGAACATGCATGCAGTTAACATGAATAAAGTCTCTACAACCGTACATATGCATTCCAACCATACTAATGACCAAGACACGTGCCGAGGGCTTACATTTGGGTTAGTGAGGTAATGGGTAAGAAGGGGCTAAAATGAATTTGGATGTGTGGGGTTAATAGCCAGGCTAGCAACAGCGGATCCAAATATAGACTGCATCCCAACTTCGTACTCATAACAGCAAGATGAAACGGTGCAAAATTATGCACTAAACTCACAAAACACCAAAAATCGTCAACTCCCCATAAAATATAAATAAGGCATGGGAGTGTGAAACATTGTGCAATTCTCATTCCTTTTTTTTTCATTTTGAATTTTTTTTCTTCATTCTCCATTTTTTTTCTTTCTTCGCACTTTTCGTTCTCTTTTTTTTTTTTCTTTTTTTTTTTCAATTCAACATTTTTGTTTCTTTTTCTTTCTTTCCTTTCAATCTTTCCACCATCTTCTGAAATCAGATAAAATAACCATATTGCAATAAAACATTCCAAGAACTACTCGTTACTAGCTCAGCTAGGGTAGGAAGTATTATAGAAAGTAGTTGATAGGACAAAAAGGCAATTTGGCTATGTGAGGCTCATGGGTAGAATGAAATAAGGGGGACTGCCTCTCCTAACACGTGTCACCATCCACAAACCGAATGCATACAGGTATTAAGAAGACTAGACTCATGCTTATGCAAATTGATGTTACATGTCTTATAGAGAGTACTACTCACGTCCTAAATGAAACCGGTCATGAATGTCACCAGTTTTTAAGCTCTAGCCTCAGAATGTAATGTAGCTTGCCGACATAGTGAATCCAGTCTATTCGTTCAGGTAAGGAAGAAACAAAAACTCGTAGATTATGCACATAATCACGCCAACTAGATGTCAAGAATATGCAGGGCTCAAATAAGGATTCAATGTAGCGTCAATGTTCAAACGTTCCGACTCAAATTAAACATGAAATTTTGAAAATTTTTTGGATTTTATGAAACAAACAACGATGCATGCGAAAATAATAAATATGGAGGTAGAAATGCAATGAAACATGCAGACACAGATATGGATGCATACCTCCCCAAACCAAACCGTACAATGTCCTCATTGTACTAAAAATAGGGAAAGAAATGCAAACTGAAAGGAAAAAGAGAGGCGGAGTCGGAAAACTTACAAAACGTCTTAAGGAGGGACCTCCCCAAACCGACCATGAACATGGGAGGTCAAAGAAAGTCAATCGGTGGCTTCATAGACGTAAAACAAAGAATGGAGGTCATAACTACTCGATCGAGCGCCCGGAACAGCTCGATCGAGTAAACCGTGTATTGGAAGAGCTCGATCGAGTGAAGAATCACTCGATCGAGTAAGCACGGTTTGGTCCAGTCGATCGAGGAACATATCACTCGATCGAGTAACAACTCGATCGAGAAAGTGCTCGATCGAACACAAAATCATTCGATCGAGTACTTTACCCCGCAAAAGACGATAAGAGCAAGGAAAGTACAAAAGAGGTTCATAAAAAACGTCTAAAGTTCAACGTAAAGCTAAAGAAAAACAAATAGTTCAACAAGAGTAAAAATAAAACAATCCAGGATGCCTCTCGGAGAGTGCTTTGGTTTAAGAGGTCCCGCACGACCTTTACGTATCAATTAATCGGCGCGTCGAGCTCGTCGAAGCGCAAGACTTCAACGCGGTTGTCCGCTTCACTCGCCTCGTGGTAATGCCTCACATATTGGCCATTTACCTTGAATCTATGACCCTCGGAATCTTCAAGCTCTACGGATCCAAATTTGGTAACAACTTGTCACCGTATATGGACCACTCCATCCGGACTTGACTTGCCAGAAATAGTCTCGATCGGGCATTAAACAACAAAGCACCTTCTCGCCCCACATGAAACTCCCGAGGTAGGATTCTCTTGTCATGCCATCTCTTCGTCTTTTCCTTGTAAATGCGCGAGCTGTCATAGGCATTAAGCCTAAACTCCTCTAGTTCATCTAGCTGCAAAAGACGATTCTGACCACACAATTTAGGATCATAATTAAGCTCACGGATTGCCCACCAGGCCTTACATTCCAGCTCAACAGGTAAGTGACACGATTTCCCATAAACTAACCTATAAGGTGATGCACCAATTGGTGTCTTAAAGGCAGTTCTATAAGCCCATGATGTGTCATCTAGCTTAAGACTCCGTCTTTTTCGTGATTTAGAAACTACCTTAGACAAGATCTCTTTCAGCTCACGATTAGAGACCTCTACTTGACCACTAGTTTGGGGATGATACCCCAAACCACGCCTGTTGGAGACCAACTCTGCAGACAGATGGAAGTGAGTTTCTTTTCCTTAAAATGCATCCCCCCATCACTAATGACGACCCTAGGGACACCAAATCGGGGAAATATGATCTTTTTGAACATCTTTATCACGGTCTTACCATCACAATGAGGTGAAGCAATTGCCTCAACCCATTTTGACACATAGTCTACAGCTACTAAGATGTACCTGTTACCTTTACTGGACGGGAACGGTCCTTGGAAATCAATGCCCCAGACATCGAAAACCTCAACCTCTAGGATGCCGTTTTGTGGCATCTCATGTCTCTTCGAAATGTTCCCTGATCGTTGGCAAGCATCACAAGTGAAACAAAAGACTTGGCGTCGGCAAACAAAGAAGGCCAAGAAAAACCAGATGAAGTACCTTAGCCACGGTGCGCGATGGACCGTGGTGACCACCATATGAAGAGGAGTGACAGCCTTCCAGGACTATTTTGGTCTCCCACTGCGGAATACACCGTCTGTAGAGACCGTCTTCACATTCCTTAAACAAGTAAGGATCGTCCCAGAAGTACTGCTTAGCGTTATATAGAAAACGCTTCTTTTGCTGATGAGAAAGATCAGGCGGCAGCTCGCCACTGACAACGAAGTTAGCTATATCTGCATACCAAGGTTCTTGGTTAACAATAGATGATACAACAGCAAATAAAGTATCGTCAGGAAAAGAATCATCAATGGGTAGAGAATCTTCCCCTTCTTGCCGCATCAGCCGCGACAAGTGATCAGCTACAACGTTCTCAGCTCCTTTCTTATCCTTAATCTGCAAATCAAACTCCTGAAGAAGGAGTATCCATCTCAGTAGCCGTGGTTTAGCCTCCTTCTTAGCAAGGAGATGGCTCAAAGCTGCATGGTCGGTAAAAACGGACTTCTTCGACCCAACTAAATAAGTACGAAACTTCTCTAAGGCATAAACTACAACTAACGACTCCTTCTCGATGGTAGTGTACTTCACTTGAGCCTCATCCAGAGTTCGGCTCGCATAGTAAATAGCATTCAAGGCTTTGTCTTTCCTCTGGCCAAGCACCGCTCCTAGTGCATAGTCACTCGCGTCACACATGATCTCAAACGGCAAGTCCCAATTGGGAGGCTGTATGATCGGTGCGGAGACTAAGGCCTGTTTTAACCTGTTAAAAGCAGAAAGACAAGCGTCAGTAAATACAAAAGGGGCATCCTTAAGCAGCAATTGTGTGAGTGGTTTAGCAATTTTGGAGAAATCCTTGATAAACCGGCGGTAAAAACCGGCGTGACCAAGGAAGCTCCTCACCCCCTTAACATTAACAGGAGGTGGTAATTGCTGAATCACTTCCACCTTTGCTTTGTCAACTTCTATTCCCCTATCAGAAACCAAGTGCCTTAAGACAACCCCCTCGTTGACCATAAAGTGGCACTTCTCCCGATTCAAAGACAAGATTAACCTCAATACAATAAAAAACACTTTTTCAAGGTTAGACAGACAATCAAAAAATCGCTTCCATAAACACTAAAGTCATCCATAAAAACTTCCATGATAGACTCAATGTACTCTGAAAATATCCCCATCATACACCTTTGGAAGGTGGCTCGGGCGTTGCACAAACCAAAAGGCATTCTGCGATACGCAAAACGCCCTTAGGACGGTAAATGTAGTCTTGGCACGATCGTCTAGGTGGATAGGGATCTGAAAGAACCCGAGTACCCGTCTAAATAGGAGAAAAATTTATGAGAAGCTAACCTTTCTACCATTTGATCAATAAAAGGAAGAGGAAAGTGATCTTTCTTGGTGGCGGCATTTAGTCCTCATGTAGTCTATGCACATCCGCCAACCAATTACTACTCGAGTAGGTATTAATTCATTCTTCTCATTCTTAACTACAGTTGTCCCTCCTTTCTTCGGGACTACCTCTTGGGCTTACCCATCTAGAATTACCTACGAATAAATAATACCGCATCCAGATGACTTCATTACCTCGGCCATCACAACATCCTCGCATCTTCCGGTTCAGTGGCCACCGACCCTGTCTCAAGGTTTGTGATCCTCCTCCAGCTCTATCCTGTGCATACAAATATCGGGACTAATCCCCGTGATATCGTCCAATGAATAGCCCATTGCTTTCCTGTTTTTCTTAAGTACAGCTAACAAAGAGGTTAACTGATCATCACTAAGCTTGGAACTAACGATGACAGGATATTGCTCTGTATCGTCTAGAAAAGCATATTTAAGATGAGATGGGAGAGGCTTACGTTCCGGTACCTTTACCTCAATGGAGCAAAGAGTGCTGATCATTTGTTCCACATGCTCCCCGTCATGCTCATCTAAATCATCAACAAGCAAATCCAACGCAGCGTCATCGTCCTCTGGGCTATCTGCACACTCATCAAAAAGCATGAGAGCTTCCAGTGGGTCCTTCATAAAAGAACCCGACCAGAAGTCATAAATAGACTCATCAATGATATCGACCGAATAGCATGTGTCCTCTATCATTCGGTGGGCTAAAGTACTGGGCAAACTAAATGTGATAGCGTCATCCCCTACTGCAAGAGTCAGACGCCCTTGTCTGACCTCAATAACGGCCCCAGCTGTACAAAGGAATGGTCTTCCTAAGATAATTTGGGTCCGGGTGTCCTCAGCTATATCCAAAACAATGAAATCTACTGGGATGTAAAGCTTGCCTATTTTCACAGGCACATCCTCCAAGACACCTAAGGGTCTCCTAACAGATCCACTACTACAATTTAAGGCAAAGAGAACGCCCCTTCAAGAATGGTTGATAGCGGAACCGTTCTCTTTGTTATTTTTAGTTTGGCGGGCATATAGGATTCCAATAGAGAACGGTTGTTTGCTCAAACCGTTCTCGTACATTAACAAAGAGAACGGTTAGATTTGACCAACCGTCTTAAAATATAAAAGAGACCGGCTATATATCCAGAACCGTTCTCCTTGATAACACAAAGAGCACGGTCCCTAACCTTGACCGTTCTCTACTAAATCCCTAATTACCCCCATTTACACTTCATCCCAATCATATCGTCATACAGTCATCCTTTCTTCCCTTTCCTCCCTTTCCACCGCCACCACCCTCGTCGCATCGTCGGTCGTCGCCGCTCGTCAGTTGCCATCCTCCCACCGCCTCTCTCCCGTCGCGCATATCTAAAGTCAAGAACAACTAATGCGCCAGGTATGGTGGTTCTGATAAATCATTCAATCTCGTTATGAATTAAAAACTGTATCCTTCATTATTATTTTGACTGCATAAATTAATGTTTTGAAGGGTTTTGTTTATTTAGGCTTAGGGTTTGACTGATTTGATTATATTGGTAAGGCTTACCGGTTGATTTTCATAATTGTTCTCATCAATTACACATACAAATGCCCACTCATGACAATTGATGACGACAATCATGATAATCCTCAAAAGCAAGAGTTACAGTTGACGATGGAAAACTCTAATCTGCTGAGTGTCAATCAACTGTTAGAATCAGTATGCTTCTCTTCCTTTATGCCTTCTAAAGATACTTCTTATGTCACCGTGACAAGTATTTCTTAATTTTCGTAACTAATGTTGATCAAGCTGCTATAATATTTGTCGCAGTTGACATTCTAAAATTTAACATATTGGTTTACTGCATTTACATCGTGTAGCATACATACATGAAGCAATATTTTTCTGCATTCGGTGAAAATGATATGCGTATACGCGAATAATTCAATTATCCTCTCGCTGAGGGTTTTTTGTAGACTTGCAGGCTTGTTATTTTTCTGTATTAGTAGTCACACTCTTATTGAGGTGTTTGTCCTAACTCCTAACTACACAAATTGTTATTTTATTCTGTACAGTCTCGACATTATATGTGCGGATTGATTTCTTTTGCTCAGTTCAAAATTTCAAATAACCGGCATATTTCTATGTTGCACTTAAGCAATGACAGATGCACATGCTCTAGCACCATCTATACCTCTTTCTCATTAAGGTTTCCAACATTGCTATGAAGTATGAATATGCTTGTTCGCAAGAGAGGATTACCTAAAATTGGTAGCTCTATAGCATTAGTATAATATTTTCTTTTTTGTTGTGTAAGACTTCACATAGTAAGGTGATTTTGAGTCAGATAAATTTTGCATTCCATAAACGGGCACTACTACTTGTTAACCGCAGGTAAGTACTTGATTTTATGGCTTCTTTCAATTGACCAACGATAACGCTTTGGGGTTTTAGGTGTTGCATGTGCAGCTCTCATTATGACTGAATTTTACTACATGGTAGACCTCGTGTTCTAAAGAGGAGTGCAGTATAAATAAGTAGAACTAGTACCCTTATGCCTCAGTTATGGAGTTCAAATTATTTATTTCGTAGATACACACCACAATATGGGTTGAACTACGACAAGATTGGCTTCATATTTAAGAATTCTTGTACAATGATTATAAGCTTATAACTAAACATTCTCCTTACAAAGATAAAGTAGCACACGAAAGATTAATTACCAGAAAGCATCGGTATTAGAGAGGCGAATAGTGCAGTGGTACATGGGTTCACTCTTTTGTGTTGTTGTCTTCAGCGTCCTAGAATTCTGACACTACATTAGACATAAGACGAAGGGAATGAATAAAGTGAGGAAAATATGGCGAAAATAGCATCGATATGTATACATTCTACCTTGGAATGAGAAAGTGTCATGTCACCTTATACATTGACCTTTTCTTCTTAATGTAACGATGTTGTCCCTATTATTACCATAACCATGACAATTGATTATATCAGCTAAGAGCGTCGTTCGTGAAACTGAAAATGCTATTATACAGTTAATAACTAGATATGATTTCATTGGGCGGTAGGGATTTCAAATTTTATTTTGAATGCCAAGTGCTATTTTTGTTATGTAAGTGGGGGTGTGCACGAGTTGAAGAGACCATTGATAATGCTAATTTAGGTTGTCATCCTCACTTTAATTTGTAGTGGAATTTTGTATTGCTTGATTGACATTGTAAGACATAGGGGTCTTCACAAGTGTCCGTGGTTTTGAGCACCCTTTCGTAGGTGTCTGACCATGGTTGTTTTTATCATGTTTTTTTTAGCAAATATGGCATTCAAGTTCTTATATCGAGTGTGCAACCATGTTGTTGGTGTATAAGCTTTTGATGATATGCTCATTGCCGATCAACTTGAGGATAACTTGAACAACTACAAGGTCTGCAACGGTGTTCACTGATATTGGCTCATTAACATGAGATATGATACTAGATTGCTCTTGTATTTTACACGTTAATACTTTTTATGCTTTTTAGAGCATCTGTAACATTAGTGAACTTATTGGTGTGGATAGGTTTCTTATTTTCCATGCCATTTAAAATATCTTTTAATCTGCATAAGTGAGTCTTTCGAAGTGGATGATTGTCCTGGGAAAGTTCAGATGATGGTGGTAAATTATCTAAGAGAGATGGTAGTGGTGGAATAAACGATAAATAGTTAGGAAATTTGATGTAAATTAGTCTCATGACATTCACAAATTCTCATTATAGACGGATATTATCCGTCTATACGTATAGACGGATACCATTTCCCCTCACAAAATATCCGTTTGCCATAAAGTGGGAAGCACATGGGGGGTGCCCTACCTTGTCCCCCCTACCCATTTTATTAGAGGTCTTTATCCGTCTGTTCGCCCCACCCGTCTATACCAAGACCTATTGCATGACATTATATGTTAGCTTTTATTTTATTTCTTTCATAATGCCATACCAATATGATCTCTCTTGATTTCGCCGTTGGTACTTCTTCATATAATTTGTATCTTATTTCTTTTTGATTTTGTATTTCAGTAAAAAGGGACCAATTCCAGTTTGTTTGTTCCCAATTCAGAGAAAAAACAGGCTATGGTATATCTCCGAGTCTCTCCCTCTTTTTTAAGTTCAAGAAAAGATTTATCCATTATTAGTTGATCTTGTATTTACTGCTATATTACATGGTGGACGAATTATTTAGGAGATTGCAAAATCACTTTCACGCTTCTGCATTATCTGACTTTATTTCTATATAGGTTGCTCGTGAAAATGGGACTCATTTGAACTCCACATCATCTGCTCAACCACTCCCAAAGCATCAAAGGTCGGAAAGGTCAAGAGTCGGTTGCAGCGCAAGACGTTTATAATCCACATGCAAATTATTACAGTTATTATTACCCAGGTAGATATCTCCAGTTCACTCTATTAAATGTCTATTGTAGTTTACTTTTCTTGTAGTCTTAAAACCAACTGGCCAAGAATGCTTCTATGAAGAAGACAAGGTTCTATGGTTCCCGAAGATGTTACCAAGGTTCTGCAACAAAGGCATTTGGCTTAACTTACTCTGATTTTTTTTCTTGTTTATGTGTTTTGGATCAGGCGATCAGTCATGCTTCCTTGTGCATTAATCCCTATTTTGTCTCAGGTAAAATTTTCCACTACTGACTCGTTTAGTGTCGTTCCTGAAAATGAGAAAACAAGATGATAATCTTTATATTATGGAACATGAGCAGAAAACAAGGCTGTGGTGAATTCCAAGTTCTGACGATTATTGTTGTTTTTTTTCATGCTTTCCTTTATGTCATTTGCTAGATTTGATTGGTAATGATTTTCTGTTCTTCAACTTTTTTTTTCCTTCCTCTTTATGTTGTGGGTGGATTGTGGGGCTGGAGGACATGTATTTCGATTAAATGATAAATGCTAGGAGTAGTTTGTATGTGAAGAAAAAAATTGTCAGCTTATGTGCTGATTGTTTTACATGTGCGTGTGCTTTTGTCGGTATATCGATCAGATGCAGTCTAATTTTGGCAATTTGGCTAATTTAGAGCTGCTAATACATAAAGTTTTTAATGAGCATATTTATCATAATTATATGCCATATATTGGTGTGTTTTGTGTGTTTAAGAGCCGATAAAGAGTAAATAAAGGAGAAAAAATAGTAATTCATGCTTGCCATTTAAATTATGCACCCGGTATCAAATATTCACGAGAGTCCCTGCTATAGAAACTGATGCAAGCTTCATTTTTCTGCAGATGATTAAAATTTTTTGAAGTTCGATTTATTTGCACTATCATGCAACTAAGTGATGAGGATTGAAGGATTTTTATTTATGTTTTGCACATGGTAGCGTATCTTCGATATTTGTAGGTTCTTAACAACATGATACGATTTTGTATTTTGTTTCAATAGAATTTGTCCTAATGGTTCAAATTAAATCAGAAGATTTTTCTTGCTGGAGTTTCTGAATTGAAACAGGTTTAATTCTTATGAGCTATACGATTCAATCGTGTAGGGTTACGATAAAAATAGAAATATTTTAAAAAAAAATAACAGGATCAAAGAGAACGGTTAGTACCATCACAACTGTTCTCTTTGAAAAGGTAGAACTAAGGCGCCAAAAATAAAAAACTCTAACAAAGAGAACTACCTTATCAAAGAGCACGGTTCTAAAAGGCAACCGTTCTGATTGTTGTTGCAAAGAGACCGGGTTGACTTTTTTCAACCGTTCTCTTAAATCAAAGAGAACGCTTGGCCACAGGACGGTCCAAACTACGTATAAGAACGGTTACCAACCGTTCTCTTTGATCATTTTTGTAGTAGTGATCTATCAGCCATCTGTAGGGTAATGTTAGTCACCTTGAAATGACTCATCTTCAATTTCTTGCAGACATGAAGGGGCATGACACTAACACTGGCACCTAAATCGCAAAGGGTCTTATCAATAACCATATTGCCTATGACACAAGTAATAGAAAAGCTGCCCGGGTCTTTCATTTTTGGAGGGGCCTTATTCAACAGTAAATTACTAGACTCTTCCATAAATGAAATTGTCTCAAATTCGCTCAAATTCCTCTTACGTGTCACGATATCCTTCATAAACTTAGCGTAAGTGGGTACCGAGTAACGAGTTCGGAAAAAGGGACGATTACACGGAGGTTCTTCACGATGTCCACGAACTTACCGTACTGTTGCTCGATCTTTGCGTCCTTCAGACGACTTGGGAAGGGTACTCTAGTAGCGATGAGCGGTCCTGCAACCTTTTCTTTACCCTTATCAATGCGTGACGTCTCCACAGCAGGGGAAGATAACACGGTGGCGGTATTAGATAGTAAATTAGAATTTCCGCCACTTGAAGTACTCGATCGAGTACTTTTATCAGTCGATCGACCTCGTTCTTCACTCGATCGAGTGATTTCTTCAGCATAGTTGCTCGATCGAGTAATAGTGTCACTCGATCGACCGTCTTGGAATTCTGCACCTTTCGATCGAGCACCATTTTCACTCGATCGAGTTACTGGACGATTAGAACCGCTCGATCGAGTAGAAGAGTCACTCGATCGAGTGGTTACAGCACACGCAGCAAGTATTTCCTGCAAAAACTCGTCTAGATCATCATCTGAGTCATCATCAGCTGTCAAAACCTCGTCTTCTTCATGAATAAGGTCATTTTGAAAATTCATCGCACCGGGGATCGCAAATTGGAAGAAACTTGGCTTGATCGTCGCGTGTGTCAACTGCTGCGACTTGTTCTTTCAATTCCGATATAACCGTTTTTAGATTTACGTGACATACTCATCATAATGGATTTCAACTCGGTAATTTCTTCTCTTGCGAGAGGAGAGACCGGTTGTGGTAATCTTGGCGAAGAAGGGGTAGTATCATTCTTGATTTCTTCATACAACCGGGAGAAGGGAACTCCCTGCTTGTATTTCTTATATGCAAGGGCGCGCTCTACACTTGTCGTGCATTCATAAAGATCGTGCCCTTCCTCGCCACATCTACCACATGGCTCTGTATGCTCTGTAATCGTAGGCATCTTGCAAATAAACTTCCGAGGCAAAAGTTAACCTGCAGCTGATCAAACTTTGCAAAAAAAAATGAGATCGGTCTCAAGGAATAAATTCCCTGAGACGAGAGACAAACTTAATTAAAGCAACAAATATGCGCCACCTCCCCGGCAACGGCGCCAAAATTTGACACGTCTATCGCGTACCTGTCAAAAATAACCAACTGGCTCTAACTAATATAGCTAGGGAAGTCGGGTCGAATCCACAGAGAGGTAGGAAATCGTCTGCTAAAACTAAGTTTGTCAAGGTAACCAATTTGGGGGTTTATAAAATGTGATTTCTAAACTAAGAGGATAAGGGAAAGAGAAATAAAAAAAAAGGAGATAACAGATAGAGAAAAATAGCTAAGACAACCGGTTCACCGTAATCATTCGGTCAAGCAATCTAGGTCTCGGGTCAATGCAAATACGGTCTAAGGGGTAGCGAACGTCACCTTTCGGTCCTTAATTCACCCTAAAGTGTAAACAGCTTAACTTTCGTCCTCACTGCAATACTCTATTGTTCGCTACTAGTCTACCTTTTCCAACCTTTCGGTCCAGGTCAAGGGTCACTAGGAATTATAGGTCTAATTGCGTCGACTCAATTAGAAAGATACAGTTAATTGTAGCATTTAACCAAATTAAAACAGTACTAGCATTGACCTAATGAATCGATTACTCTCCCTTCATATTACGGATCCCCTATAGTCTTAGCAAGGGAAATTAGTTACTCATTGCAATAGAATTAACAAAAATAATAAATAGACAATTGGAATTGAACATTATAACAACTAAATAAGATTGAATCAACAATAAAAGAAGAATTAAAGCAGTGGATAGAATTAAGAATAGAATTAGAATGATGATACCAATCGCGAGATCCAAATCCGAGTAGCAAGGTAAAAGAAGGAAAAATCCAAAGAACAAAGTGACAAGGAATAGAACCAAAAACTAATGTCTCGATTCCGAGAGATGAGTAACGTAGTTACTCTTCTTCAGTCTTATACTAGAAAATCGTCTTAAACCTAATCTATGGACTAATTACAAAAGCCCATAAAAGATTAGGCGGAAATAAGCTAAAAGCACACGAAACCCCTCGATCGCGATCGAGTAGAAAGATTACTCGATCGAACGCAAATCACTCGATCGAGCTAGAACAACCTCTCGTTCGAGCACTGCTTGCAGAACTTCCTCGATCGACTCCTTAAACTGGTCGATCGACCAATATTGAGTGTGTAGAGCATTCGATCGAGCAGTAGACCACTCGATCGAGCTATATATGCATGTTAGGACTTGAACTGCTTCCCGAACTCAGCTCACGCGTCTTCCGAATGTTAAATGTCCAAGCTCCGGCTCCTTATTTCCCATGATTGGGACAATTAAGGCTCGATTTGGCTCCTCTTTGGTCAATTCCTGCAAAATACAATAAACGGACCAAAGTAGAATATTCGGGGGTATTTGTAGCCAGATGCTACATAAAAAGCACAGAAATGCGTGTAAAAATGAGGTGAAAACCTTATATAAAAGACACGCATCAGACACCTAAGGGCTTCCTAACAGATCTATCAGCCATCTGTAGGGTAATGTTAGTCACTTTAAGGTGACTCATGTTCAGTTTCTTGCAGACAGATAGGGGCATGACACTAACACTGGCTCCTAAGTCATAAAGAGCCTTATCAATAACCACATTGCTTATAATACAGGTAATAGAAAAGCTACCCGGGTCTTTCATTTTGGGTGGAGCCTTGTTTAAGAGCAAATTACTAGACTCTTCCATAAATGAAACTGTCTCAAATTCACTTAAATCTCTCTTACGCGTCACAATATCTTTCATAAACTTAGCGTAAGTAGGCACCTGAGTAAAAAGTTCGGTAAAAGGGACAGTTACCTGGAGGTTCTTCACAACGTCCATAAACTTACCGTACTGTCGCTCGATCTTTGCGTCCTTCAAACGACCTGGGAAGGGCACTCTGGTAGCAATGAGTGAACCCGCAACTTTCTCTTTACCTTTATCAATGCGTGACGTCTCCACAGCAGGGGAAGATGACACGGTAGAGGAATTAGATAGTAGAATAGGATCTGCGCCGCTTCTAGTACTTTTGGCTCTTCATGAGTAAGGCCAACTTGGAGATTCATTGCATTGGCTGAATCGCATGTCGGTAGAAGTTTGGCTTGGTCTTTCGCGAGTGTTAACTGCGTGACTTGTTCTCTCAACTCTGCTATGACATTTTCTTTGCTATTGCACTTCTCCTCAAATTGTTGTGTTATGCTAAACATAAAGGATTTCAGTTCGGCAATTTCTTAATTTGCAGGGGGAGAAACTGGTTGCGGCGCTAGCGTATAAAGAGTAGGAGTATTCCTTATTTCTTCGCACAACTGAGAAAAAGGAACTCCTTGCTTGTATTTCTGATAAGCAAGGACACGCTCTGTACTCGCCAGGCATCCAATAGGGTCATGCCGTTCCATACCACATCTACCACATAGCTCAACATACTCAGTAATCGAACAAACCTGAGCACTCTCGCCTGAAACTTCTGTAATCTCCACATTACCTAGACTTTTGCTAGGACCTTCCACTGCAGTAGCTGCTGACTCAATAACTTGCTCACTACCTCGGGGATTTCCATATTCAGAGACATGAATACCCATCTCCTCAATGAGACGCCACCCTTGGTCGTCTTCAACATTCTTCGTGAATCTCCCCTTAGCTACGCTGTCAAGAATAGCTCTCTCGCTCCGATATAACCCATTATAGAATTGGGTACAAAGGAACCATTTCTTGAACCCGTGATGAGGCACAGAACGGACAAGCTTCTCAAAAAGAACTAATCTGAGCTCTCAAGGCATTGGTGCGCTGCGGTGGAAAATATCGCCTGTAAAAGGCTAAAGCAAGGGAACTCCAGTCGGTTACACCGGCTGCCTCCCTATCAAGATCTCTCAACCACTCCCGGGCATCATCAGCTAAGGAAAAGGGAAAGAGGGCTCCCTTCACTTTGTCCTGTGTCACCCCAGCAGAAAGGGGAATGGTAGAGCAATACTCAGTAAATGACTCTATATGCCCGCATGGATCTTCTTCGGTACCCCCTAAAAGAGATTTCTCTCTACCAGCTGTATGTAAGATGGGTGGATTCCAAAGTTTCCTTGACCAGTAATGGGTAATAGGAAACCTTTTGGAAGTGAATCCACATTAGGCTCTGAATGGCTGGCTAACTTAGGCATTTTGGCATATAGATTTCACAAAGCAACAACTAACCTGCAAAGCTAATCAAAAACTTTGCAAAAATGAGATCAGTCTCAAGGAATAAATTCCTTGAGACGAGGAAGAAACTTAAATAAAGCAACAAAATTGCGCCACCTCCCCGGCAACAATAAAAATTTGACAGAAGCGATCGTATAACTATCAAAAATAACCAACTGGCTCTAACTAATATAGCTAGGGAAGTCGGGTCGAATCCACAGGGAGATGGGAAAATGTCAGCCTCGTCTAAGTCCGTCGAGGTAACCAATTTGGGGGGTTTTAATTGATTGATTCTAAACTAATGATAAGGATAAGGAAAAGAAAATAAGAGAATAAAGATAGATCAAGTAGAGAAAACAGCTAAGACAGACGGTTCACCATAATCATTCAGTCAAGTAATCTGGGTCTCAGGTCAATGCAAATACGGTCTGAGGGGCAGTGAATATCTCCTTTCGGTCTCAATTCACCCTAAAGCACAAATAGCTTAGCTTTTGCCCTAACTATAATGCCCTATTGTTCGCTACTAGTCTCGCCTATTCTAACCTTTCGGTCCAGGTCAAAGGTCACTAAGATATATATGCCTAATTGTGTCTACTCAATTAAACAGATATAATTAATTGCAGCAGTTAACAACAAAGATTATACCAGCATTAACCCTACGATTCGATTACTTTCCTTTCATAATTATGGATCCCCTATAGTCTTAGCGGAGGGGGATTAGCTACGCATCATCATTGAACTAACAATAATAACAAATAGATAATTGAAACTAAACATAATAACAAAACTAATAAAGATCGAATTAAAGCAATTATGACAATAATAAAAGAGAGAAGGAATTAAAGTAATAAAAAGGATTTAAGGATTAAAGAAGAATAATAGTACCAATACAATCTGAATCCGAGTAGCAAAAGTGTAGAAAGAATGCAAATTCCAATGAACAGTAGCCAAGTATAGAGTAAAAGTCAGTGTGTGAGAGAGGAGATCCCCCCATTACGTTGTTCTTCCCTCTGCCTTATACGAAAAATCCACTCTAAACCTAATCTATGGACTAATTACAAAAGCCCATCCGAAAATTAGGCGGAAAAAGTCTATAAAAAGATAAACCACTCGATCGAGTAGAAATAAACCACTCGATCGAGCAAACTAGCACCCAAACCACTCGATCGAGTGGAAATAAACCACTCGATCGAGCACTCCTTGCAATGTCTTCCTTTGTGTAAGCTTGAACTGCTCGATCGAGCAACTCCAATATATAAAGCATTCGATCGAGTAGAAAATCTACTCGATCGAGCTATCTTGGCACGTAAGACATCAAAATACTTTCCGAAACTAGCTCACGCGTCTTCCAGGTGTTAGATTTCCTAGCTCCGGCTCCTTATTCTCCATAAATGCATGCAATTGGGACAAAATAGGCTCGATTTAGCTCCTCTTTGGTTTATTCCTGCAAATTACATAAAACGAATCAAAGTAGAATATTCGGGGGTATTTGTAGCTAGATGCTACATAAATAGTACAGAAATGCGTGTAAAAATGAGGTAAAACCTTATATAAAATACACGCATCAGGGGATGTGATGCCTACGTCAGAGTAAAGACCGACAACAAGCTAGCCCCGCGATCCGAAAAAATGCATCTTTGTAGGTTACCCTACTACTTCCCGAGGCTATTACTTCTACAAGCCTCATGAAAACAAAGTGTTTGTGTCTAGTGAGGCTGTCTTCTTATAAAGTGAGTTTATTTCTAAGAGACGGAGTGGGAGAAATTTTGAACTTAATGAAGTTCAAGAAACACAAACCAAAATAGAGACACATGAAGAAGCACGTGAAGATGTTCCTTCGTCGTCTAATTCGGTAGTTATTCCTCAATTGAGGAGGTAGGGTCGAGAAACTCGCCATCCTGATAGATACCTGGGACTTATCCAAGAGGATGGGAGTCTTGATGTGTTACTTATAGAAAGTGACGAACCCGCCACCTACAAAGTTGCAATCTCTAATCCTAATTCAGCTTTATGGCTTGAAGCCATGGAATCCGAAGTTAGTTCTATGCATCAAAATCAAGTTTGGAACTTGGTGGATTTGCCTGAAGGAGTTAGATCTCTTCAATGCAAATGGATCTTCAAAGTAAAGAATGGCATAGAAGGACATGAT
This sequence comes from Silene latifolia, assembly GCF_048544455.1. Classification (NCBI taxonomy): domain Eukaryota; kingdom Viridiplantae; phylum Streptophyta; class Magnoliopsida; order Caryophyllales; family Caryophyllaceae; genus Silene; species Silene latifolia. The sequence continues at coordinate 63,311,086 of NC_133533.1, read as the reverse complement.
GATGTCTACAAGGCTAGGCTAGTAGAAAAAGGTTTTACCCAAATTCAGGGTCTTCACTATGATGAAACCTTTACCCCCGTAGCCATGCCAAGATCCATTCGGATATTGTTAGCGATTGCCGCATTTCATGACTATGAAATATGGCAAATGGATGTAAATACCGCTTTTCTAAATGGCCATTTAGAAGAGGAGGTGTACATGATACAACCTGAAGGTTTTGTAGATCCTATAAATCCTAACAAAGTGTGCAAGCTTAAGAGATCCATTTATGGTCTTAAGCAAGCATCTAGAAGCTGGAATCATCGATTCAATCATGTAATAAGAGAAAATGGTTTTACTCGAAGTGTTGAGGAACCATGTTTATACATGAAGTTCAGTGGGAGAAATGTTGGGTTCCTAATATTGTATGTGGATGACATACTACTTATCAGAAATGACATTCCAATGTTATCCTCCGTCAAGGAGTATTTGGGAAATTATTTCCAAATGAAGGATTTAGGAGAAGCACAACGCATACTAGGTATCCGGATATATAGAGATAGACCCAAAATGATATTGGCATTGAGTCAAGAATCTTATATTGATAAGATTCTTCGACGCTTCAGCATGGATAAGTCTAAGAGAGGCTTAATTCCTATGGGTAGTGGAATCATTTTGAGCAAGTCTCAATCTCCCTCTGAACCCGAAGATGTTGAACGCATGAAGTTGATTCCTTATGCTTCCGCTGTTGGATCAATCATGTATGCCATGATATTCACTCGTCTAGATGTCTCATATGCTTTAAGCATGACTAGTAGATATCAATAGAATCCAGGTGAGAGTCACTGGATAGCAGTTAATAATATCCTTAAGTACTTGCGAAGGACTAAGGATTCTATCTTAGTGTTTGGAGGTGACTCTGAGCTATGTGTTAAGGGTTACACAGACTCGAGTTTTAAATAGATAGAGATGATATGAAATCCCAGGCTGGATTTATATACATGCTCAATGATGGTGCCGTAAGCTGGAGAAGCTTCAAGGAAGCTGTGATTGCGGATTCTACTACGGAGGCTGAGTACGTTGCAGCATCAGAAGCTACCAAGGAAGTCGTGTGGATTAGGCAATTCTTGGAGGGGCTAAGGGTAGTTCCCACCGCCAAAGATCCTATCACGATCTTCTGTGACAATAGTGGGGCAATCTTTCAAGCTAAAGAGCCCAAGTCTAGCAACAAGTCTAGACACGTGCTTCGAAAATTTCATGTAATTAGGGATTTCATTGAAAGAAAGGAAGTAGCGATTTGTAAGGTTGGAACGGATGACAACATAGCTGATCCTTTGACCAAACTTTTATCGCAGGCAAAGCATGACCATCATGTTATATCCATGGGTCTAAGGCGTATGCCAAATTTGTATTAGATTTTAAGATATGAAAAGAAAAACCTTTGTTTTTGGTTCATATATGATAATCGCATTTGTCGTTTGAGTTTATTTGTACAAACTCGTTTATTAATTACTTTGTTGTATCCAAATGGGTTGTAGAGACAAATTGAACCCCATTAAAGTGAACTGTATTGACATGGTATTCGCCCCTAGTTACTTATATAAGGTGACGTCTCGAAGTGACTGGATTGTGATGCGATTGATGACAAGTTCAAGTGCCATAGAGTCATATGGGATGACTAGTCGATCACATAGGCAGACTGTATGGGATACTCTGTCGGGCAGTGACCGCTTAAAGAGTTCTGGTAATTCATAAAGCCTGGTCGTGGCAAGAGCTGATATAGTATTCTTATGAGTCAATTCTTTTTACTAGAGACTGTTCGCCCAAGTAGGCACAAATTCCTGATTAGCTTTGATTTATGCTCTACGACTGTCGTAAATGAGGTCAAATGAGTATATTTTGGGTTAAGATGAACTGTGGCTAAACAAATGGAATAGTGCGATAGGAATTGTCCACCCCCTTGTCAGGGTTGTTTGAACTCTCAAGGCCACTCGAGGAGTAGTGAACTGGAAATGTGTGGCCACGCTCGGAAGGTATCTACGGTAGATAATTCCGGTTAGAAAGTTACTCTCAAGATCGAGGAAAGCACTCAAGATATGATCAAGTGCAATTACGACCTGCGAGACACCTTGCATTGAGTGGGGGATTATAAATAGAACAAGAGAATTGGTGACGCACACTTGTCTCGGACAAGTGGGAGATTGTTGGAGTATGTGTCCTCAACAATAGTGCGATCACATGTTTAAATCTCATATTAAGAATACGAAAAGGATGATTCATTTTATAGTCAACTGATCAACATTAATCGGTAATGATTGGCTAACAAGAGTTTGACATTACTGTCGTATGACGGTGGTGGTCAGTTGATCCCTTTAGGTCACACCTATAGGATGAGGCCCAAATAGATATTTAATTAATTGTATACAATGCAGATTAATTAATTCCTTAATTACGTGAGTTGGATTTTGCGTCTTATTGTAATATGATTAAATAAGATTTAATTTAGTAATTAAATGTTAAGTTACTAAATTAGTTGAGGTTTTATATAAGTTTGAGGTAGAGGTAATTGGTTATTTAAAGTTACAAAGAGTTATAATTTTAACTAACTAGCAATTGTAGGACCCCTTATATATTGATATAATGGTAGTATACTACTCAAAAGTGGAGTGTATATTATATTATTAAATGATTAAATTAATAATTAATTATGTAAGTTAGATAAACATATGATTTATAAGCATTTGTGGGACAAATGACAAAAGGCAAAAAATGGACCTAGAAGGCTCAATAGAGCCGGCCAAAGAAGAGCAAAAGATGCTCCTTTTGTCTTGTTTATTTTTGTTGAGAATAGTGCAATAGTGACATATCACATGCACTTTAATCATCCTACTACTTACAACACCCTACCTATGTTATACAAACAAGTAAAACCAAGAGGAAAATATTCCCTCATGAAAAAGGGCAACCGGTTTTTTGCTCTTAAATAAGAGCACTTGTTGCTAATTTTTTCCTCTCTAGTTTTTGCTTGTTTTTGTGCTCATATTTCCTCACATGCAAAAATCCTCATACAACTCTCAAATACTAATACTCTCCAACTATTACTATTAGTAGTAAAACTAGAAATATTTGTGACATTAAGGGAGCATTTCTACTACATATCTAGCTAATATTAGTAGGAATTTTTGGGTTGAATCTTGGGTGCAATCGAAAGGAGAGCTTCTACTTTGGAGTTTTTGGTTTTGGAGGTTCATCCAACATATTAAGCTCAAGAACAAATAAGGAAGGTGACCTTATTTGTGCCCTATATTTCGAACCAACCTATAATGTAAGGGACATTATTTTTCTTATAAATCTCTTATTTTGTTATGCATGCACTAGATCTAAAGAACAAATAATTAAGAAGTTAATTAGTTCACTATTAGAGGAGTCTAATAAGAGGTAAATAAACCTATCATTCCCAAGATAAGGATTCTCGTGGTTCGCCTTCCTATTGTCCAATCCTAGAATGGTCTCCCCTAGAACTAAGCATGCTGGGCTCCTGCGCAGTTCCATTTGCTCCACTATGCCTAAAAATCGAGGGTCACCCCTCATTTATTTGTCCACATGCCCTCACACGACATACCAATGAAGAAGGCAAAATCTATAAGCTCTGCGCCTTGCCACACAAGAGATAGTAGGGTCCTCCCTATTTATAAATCGATCGACAAATTCAAACATACGAACACCTTTTGAGGTCACAAAACGGTCTACCTCAACCTTGGTCAATCCAAGAAAATCCCTCAATTTATTTTTATATCCTTGAGAGCTAGGGGGTATAGCCGGAACACTTTCTGCGTCCCATCCTCCAACCGCAGCAATTTCTTCAGGAAAGGGACAAATTTCGCCTCCTAGAAAGGCAAATACATGAAAATTCGGATCCCAATATTCAAGACAAGCATCCAGAAAGGGCCTAATTTCTTTCACCAGTTTCAAACTTATGATTGATCCTAAGTTAAAAGCACCCATGTCGTGTTTCTCCACATTCGTAAATTCATTCGTCCACTCCTTAATGCGATTTTCAAAGGCATCCATATTTTGTTGGAAAAATTTGAGAAGATATATGAGGTTTTATGTAATAGACGAAGTCGAGGAAGGGAGAATTGTGAGAATAGAAGCTCAACCGAGGTTTCTATTTATAATATTCGACGTTTCCTAATTTCTGTCAAAGAACTGACTAGCTGGAGAGAAGACGCAGCAGCAGCTGCGCCTCTTCGAAGGATCGCAACTCCTGTTGCGCCTCTTCCCCAGGCTCTTTCCCTCGTTTGAGAGCTGTGGATTGACAGGGCAGTCGTATACCTATCAAAAATACCAACTGGCTCTAACTAATATAGCTAGGGAAGTCGGGTCGATCTCCACAGGAAGATGGGAAAATGTCAGCTTATCTAACTTTGTCACGGTAACCAAAATGGGGGGTTTTAATTGATTGATCTAAACTAATGATAAGGATAGAGAAGAAAGAGCAAGAGAATAAAGATTAACCAAGTAGAGAAAACAGCTAAGACAGACGGTTCACCATAATCATTCGGTCAAGTAATCTAGGTTTCAGGTCAATGCAAGTACGGTCTGAGGAGCAGTGAATATCTCCTTTCGGTCTCAATTCGCCCTAAAGCACAAATAGCTTAGCTTTCGCCCTAACTATAATGCCCTATTATTCGCTATTAGTCTCGCCTTTTCCAACCTTTCGGTCCAGGTCAAGGTTCACTATGATATAAATGCCTAATTGCGTCGACTCAATTAGTCAGATACAGATAAATGCAGCGGTTAACAACAAAGATTATACCAGCATTAACCCAATAAATCGATTACTATCCCTTCATAATTATGGATCCCCTTTAGTCTTAGCAAAAGGGAATTAGCTATGCATCGTCATTGAATTAACAATAATAACATATAGATAATTGAAACTAAACATAATAACAAAACTAATGGAGATTGGAATAGAGTAATGATGAAACGAATTAAGGAAGATAGCAAAACAACAATAAATAAGATTAAGGAATTAAAGAGGAATAATAGTACCGACACAAATCCGAATTCGATTAGCAAAAGAGTAGAAAAGAACAGCAAAACCTAAGAACAGTAGCAAGTGATAGAGTAAAAGTCAATGAGAGAGAGAGAGTTACGTTGTTTACTCCCTTAGTCATATACGAAAATCCTACTAAACCTAATCTATGGACTAATTACAAAAGCCCATACGAAATAAGGCGGAAAATAATCTAAAGCAGGATAAACTACTCGATCGAGTGGAAATAAACCACTCGATCGAGCAACTAATCGTCAAACCTCTCGATCGAGTGGTTATAAACCACTCGATCGAGTACTCCTTGCAATATCTTCTCTTGTGTATACTTGAACTGCTCGATCGAGCAACTTCCAATATGTAAAGCATTCGATCGAGTAAGAAATCACTCGATCGAGCTATCTTGACATGTAAGACATTAAAGCACCTTCCGAAACCAGCTCACGTGTCTCCAAAATGTTAGATTCCAAGCTCCGGCTCCTCGTTCTCCGTAAATGCATGCAAATGGGACGAATTAAGGCTCGATTTAGCTCCTCTTTGGTTAATTCCCTGCAAATTACATAAAACGAACCAAAGTAGACTATTCGGGGGTATTTGTAGCTAGATGCTACATAAATAGTACAAAAATACGTGTAGAAATGAGGTAAAAACCTTATATAAAATACACGCATCAAATCTCACCAAAACAAACATTTGCTTGTCCCCAAGCAAATTGTGAATGCAACTAAGAATAAACAGTGGAACGGGACCAACGCATCAGTTACAAATCACCCACCAAAACCAGTTTAATGCAACAACTGACAGAGTGGCAAAAGAGAAGTGCAAACGAATTAAATCAATGTTTCAAACTTACTGAACCGTCGACCTTGCAAGACTCAAAAGATATCGGACTTTCACGGGTCGCTCATCACTCAAAATTAGGCACAAGGTGAATATATATGTGAAAGATAGAAAAAATTAAAGACACTCACCTAACTCGACCAATAAGAACATGTATGCAGTTAACATGAATAAAGTCTCTACAACCGTACATATGCATTCCAACCAAACTAATGACCTAGACACATGCCAAGGACTTACATTTGGGTAAGTGAGGTAATGGGTAAGAAGGGGCTAAGATGAATTTGGGTATGTGGAGTTAATAGCCAGGCTAGCAACAACGGATCCAAATTTTGAACTGCATCCCAACTTCATACTCAATATAACAAGATGGAAACGGTGCAAATTCCATGCACTAAACTCACGAAACATCAAAAACCCGTCAACTCCCCATAAGATATAAGTAAAACATGGGAGTGAAAATCATTATACAATTTCTCATTATTTCTTCGCATATGATTTTTCTTTCTTTTTCTTCTTTTCTTATTTCGTTTTTCGTTCTCTTTTTTTCTTTTCATTTCATTTTTTTTTCATTCATCATTTTTTCATTCATTCCCTTCTGTTCTTGCACCATCTTCTGAAAATCAGATAAAAATAACCAAACTGCAGTACAACATTCCAAACAGCTACTCATCAATAGCTCGGCTAGGGTAGGAAAAATTATAGATAGTAGCTAATAGGACAAAAAAAGGCGATTTGGCTATGTGGGGCTCATGGGTAGAATGAAATAAAGGGAACTGCCTCTCCTAACATGTGTCACCATCCACAGACCGAATGCGTACAGGTATTAAGAAGACTAGACTCATGCTTATGCAAATTGATGTTACATGCCTTAAGGAGAGTACTACTCACATCCTAAATGAAACCGGTCATGAATGTCACCAGTTTATAAAGCTCTAACCTCAGAATGTAATGTAGCTTGCCGAAATATGAATCAAGTCTATTCGTTCAGATAAGAGAGAAACAAAACTCGTAGATCATGCACATAATCATGCCAACTAAATGTCAAGGATATGCAAGGCTCAAGTAAGGATTCAATGTAGCATCAAAGTTCAAACGTTCCGACTAAAATTAAACGTGAATTTTTTTTGAATTTTATGTGATTTTTTTTGAATTAAAAGCAACAATGCAAGCGAAAATAATTAAACGTGCAAGCGGAAATGCAAGAAAACATGCAGACACAGATATGGATGCATACCTCCCCAAACCAAACCGTATAATGCCCTCATTGTACCAAAAATAGGGAAAGAGATGCAAACTGAAGAGAAAAGGAGGAGTGGAGTCGGAAAACTTACAAAACATCGTAAAGAGGGACCTCCCCAAACCGACCATGAACATGGGAGGTCAAAGAAAGTCAAACAGTAGCTCCATAGACGTAAAATAGCAGCTGGAAGACATAACTACTCGATCGAGCAACTTGGAACAGCTCGATCGAGTAAACTGGTGTCTGGAAGGACTCGATCGAGTAGAAAACTACTCGATCGAGTAAACGTGATTTTTCATCTGGTCGATCGAGTAAATATATCACTCGATCGAGTGGATAATTCCCCAAAAGTGCTCGATCGAGTAAGAAAAATTCTCGATCGAGTCCTGGACCTGCAAAATACGCATTAAAAGCAAGTAAAACATATAGAGTTCGTAAAACAATGTCTAAAGTTCAACATAAAGCTAAAGAAAAATAAAATGTTTAACAAAAGTACAATAAAAACAGTCCGGGCTGCCTCCCGGAGAGCGCTGGTTTAAGAGGTCACGCACGACCATTCTGGCATCAATTAACTAGCGCGTCAAGCTCGTCGAAGTACAGGACTTCAACACGATTGTCTGCTTCATTTGCCTCATGGTAATGCTTCACATATTCTCCATTCACCTTGAACCTACTACCTTCGGAATCTTCGAGCTCCACGGATCCAAATTTGGTAACAATTGTCACACCGTATAAGGACCACTCCACCTGGACTTGACTTGCCAGAAATAATCTCAATCGGGCATTAAACAACAAAGACCTTTTGCCCAACATGAAACTCCCGAGGTAGAATTCTCTTGTCATGCCATCTCTTCGTCTTTTCTTTGTAAATGCGCGAGCTATCATAGGCATTAAGCCTAAACTCTTCCAACTCATCTAGCTGCAAAAGACGATTCTGGCCACACAACTTAGGATCAAAGTTAAGCTCACGAATTGCCCACCAAGCCTTACATTCCAATTCAACAGGTAAGTGACATGATTTCCCATAAACTAACCTATAAGGTGATGCACCAATTGGTGTCTTAAAGGCAGTTCTGTAGGCCCACAATGTGTCTTCTAATTTAAGACTCCAGTCCTTCCGTGATTTAGAAACTACCTTAGACAAGATCTCTTTCAACTCGCGATTAGAGACCTCAACCTGACCACTAGTTTGGGGATGATACCCCAAACCACGCCTGTGTTGGACACCAACTTTAGACAGAATAGAAGTTAGTTTCTTTTCCTTAAAGTGCATTCCCCCATCACTAATGACGACCCTAGGGACACCAAATCGGGGAAATATGACCTTTTTGAACATTTTTATCACGGTCTTGGCATCACAATGAGGTGAGGCAATTGCCTCAACCCATTTCGACACATAATCTACAGCCAATAAGATATACATGTTACCTTTACTAGACGGGAACGGTCCTTGGAAATCAATGCCCCAGACATCGAAAACCTCAACCTCTAAGATACCATTTTGTGGCATCTCATGTCTCTTTGAAATATTCCCTGATCGTTGGCAAGCATCACAAGCTGAAACAAAAGACTTAGCATCGCAAACAAAGAAGGCCAAGAAAAACCAGATCGAAGTACCTTAGCCACGGTGCGCGATGGACCGTGGTGACCACCATAGGGAGAGGAGCGACAGCCTTCCAGGACTACTTTGGCCTCCCACTGCGGAATACACCGTCTGTAGAGACCGTCTGCACATTCCTTAAACAAATAAGGATCATCCCGGAAATCTTTGAAGCGTTATACGAAAACGCTTCTTCTGGCGATGAGAAAGGTCGGGCGGCGGACTTGCCACGACAACGAAGTTAGCTATATCTGTATACCAAGGCTCTTGGTTAACAATAGACGATATAACAGCAAATAAAGTATCGTCAGGAAAAGAATCATCAATAGGTAGAGAATCTTCCCCTTCCTGTCGCGTCAGTCGCGATAGATGATCAGCTACAACGTTCTCAGCTCCTTTCTTATCCTTAATCTATAAATCAAACTCCTGGAGAAGGAGTATCCATCTCAGTAGCCGTGGTTTAGCCTCCTTCTTAGCAAGGAGATGCCTCAAAGCTGCATGGTCGGTAAAAAAACAAGAACTCCGACCCAACTAAATAAGAACGAAACTTCTCTAAGGCATAAACTACAGCTAGCAGCTCTTTTTCTGTGGTAGTGTACTTCACTTGAGCCTCATCCAGAGTTCGGCTCGCATAGTAGATTGCATTCAAAGCTTTGTCTTTCCTTTGGCCTAGCACCGCTCCTAGTGCATAGTGTTGGGAAATGTGTCCTCAACAATAGTGCGATCACATGATTTAAATATCATTATTAAATCTCATTTTAAGAATAAAATTGGGAAGTAATATTATTACTGTCAACTGGTCAACATATATCGGTAATGATTGGGTGACTAGAGTTTGACATTACTTGTCGTGTGACGGTGGTGATCGATTGACCCCTAGGTCATACCTAAAGGGCAATACTCTTAATTGATTATTTAATTAATCGTATAATGTTACGAGTTAATTAAATTACTTGAAAATTGACGGACAATTTTGGAAGTAAAATTTACGTATCATATTGAAATGTGATTAAATAAGATACGGTCTGAGTAATTGAATTGTATCATTACTCGGATGAAATTATTGTTTAAAGAAACAATCGGAATTGAATGATTTATTATAAATACAATCTGTTGTGATTTATAAATTGGTAAAATATTTTGGCACAAGTAATTATGATATTACTAAGTCGATTTTTGTATGTGACTTATTTTTATTAATACGTTGATTTTTAATATGTTAAAAATACATAACATATTTATGTCACATATGACATGTGACACATTGACAATTGACAAAAATAATATGGGATCCATATTATGTAAAGTGCTTAAAAAATTGGGGAGCATTAAGCTAGTTAATTGTTTTATTTAGTTGATAAAACATAATGATGAAAAAGCAAGTCTAGGCATGCAAGCCTATTGTTCCTTGTGAAGAACAATTTTTCCATGCATTGGCTCCCCAATAGCTCTCCTCTTACACGGTTTTGGGGAAGAAAAACTATCATTGTTTTTCTATAATTTTTACCTAATAATATACTAAGTGTAGTGTATTATTTTCATTCTAACATTATCATCCAAAATCAAGTTCTAGAGAGAAGAAAAATCCTCCTCATCTTCTCTCATAAAACCGAAATAATATAAGTGTTTTATAAATTTTTGGTTCAATTTTCTACCTTTGATTAATATTATAACTAGTATTTGTAATATTAATTATATTAAGAGGAGCCTTGGGTATAATACATAGGGAGAGATCTTACACTTAGATCTTTGTTCTTCCATTGGAAAAGCTCAAGAACAAGAAGAGAAAGGTGATCTCTCTTGTGCCCTAATAGCCGAAATCTACTATGTAAGGACATGATTTCTCCTCTATTTATATTGTTGTTTGCATGCATAAGATCCGTTTTAATTTTATGACAAATTAGTTTTGACATATTTGAGTATGTTAACATGTATATGAATCTACATTTCCTTCAATCGGTATCAAGAGCCACGGTTGTTTGCATGCAAATTGGTTAAAAGTTTTTCCGAGTTATATGAATAACAAAATAAAACTTGTAAAATTTGTGTTATTATGATATATCACGAAATTATTACATGCATGTTAATATTTCTGGTCCTAAAGTGTTTTAGGATATTTTGGTTAATTTTTCGGATTTTTATTGTTCATAATTTAAAATAATGGCATTTAAATGTGATTTTATGAGTAAAAATGTCATTTTTGGTCTAAAAATAGCTATACTTCAATTTTCACTTGGTTTTTGGATATGTTGTTACATATATTATTTTGAGATAACCTGTAAATTTTCATAATTTTTGGACTTGTTATGCTCGAAAAATGAATTTTTCATCATTAAATTCGGATTTAAGAGAAAAATAGGTTAATATGAGTTAAATTTCGAATCTGGTCATAGAAAATTAATATGTTGTCACATGCAATTTTACAAGATGTGTGTAAAATAATTGGCTATAAAGAAGTCTTTTAGCATGATTTATGAATTTTTGAAGAAAAATAGCATAAATAGTGACATTATTAGTGAAAAATTAATAAAACATAATCTATGACTTAGGAAAAACGTCTAATGTTGCATTTTATTATATTTTTCAGATCTAAAATTGAAAAGTTAATGAAAATAATTTTTCCATGTTTTTATGATTATTTTATTATAAATTGATAAACCGCAACATTGTTTTTCCTAAAAATTTCAAATTTTTAACCTAAGATTTTGAACATTATGAGTGTCATGGATTTTTTCCAGAATGTTCATGAATTTAAATTTCAAATTTTGAATTTATTTGAAATTTTTAGATTTATTTGAAGTTTAATGGCTTATTTTTGTAATTTTTGGTCCATTTTTGAACAATTTTATAAATAAAGGTTAATTATGGTCAAATTATTAGTGAAGACTATATTTTGAGTCCTAAGAGGTTAGGGTAATTAACTTATGCATAAATATGAGTTTATGCATTTTTGTGATTATAAAATGTTGAAATCACGCAAATCCGTAAAAACCGAGTAATATACGATATTGGCTAATTAAAAGGCGATTTAGCATAAAAATTGAGCATGTTCATACATATTATAATGCTGAATTTTCTTTATGATTGTCATAATTTTAATTTATGTAAATTTTAATTATGTAATTTTACTTAGTATGAATTAATACATATTATAATGCCTTAGTTTTTAATTGGTATTTCCCGAAATGTATGGGAATATCGATTCGGTTGTAATTTTTAATGTGATCTCGTATCACCGTTTTGTAATTTAATAGATTTATTTTATTTTAGTTACAAATGTATAATAGGAAATTGTGTAATTTATTATGTAATTTTATTCATTCCGGAGTTCCAAAAGGCGGATTTCTTCAAGAATGGCGATACATAAAGACGGTGTTACCTCGAGATGCGTGCCACAACCAAAGTTCAAGGGACCAATGGAGTTGGTTTCCGAATATGTAATAGATTAATAGTTTTTCTATTTTAGGAAAGGCCATACTAGGATTTATTCATCTTTATGCTTGCATTTTATTTTATGTCACATGCATCGCTAAATCGCCATAACTAAACATGCATTGTTATTTTATCGAGTTTATCGACCGTGTCAATTCGAATTATCGTAGTTCACCGCTTTAGTTCACTTAAAACGTGATAGATAATAAATTGACATGACCTCTCGCTAAAACAACTAATTGAGACATAGCCTTACCAAATAGTAGAAACCATGAAAACCTATTTCGCGAGGGAGTGCACTCGGCTACCCCGGGGTACAAACCTTGTTACGTAGGGGAAGTGGGTGATAAATGTCTAATCCACCGAATTCATATTGATGAGGGTTTCATCGGCTACCTCGTGCCTAAATTAATATGGGTTTGGATAATGGACACATTTATTCGATATTTGGATTGAACTCAACAAAAGTAATTGATAAGGGTTTCATCGGCTACCCCGTGCCCTTGTTGATGTGTTTTGGGCTATAGATGAATATTAGAGTAATTTTATCGACCAAGAGTTCTAAAAGTAGAATCGATTAAAAGGTTAATCCACCGAGTTATATTGATGAGGGTTTCATCGGCTACCCCGTGCCTAAGTTGATATGAATTTGGGTCTTGGAATCATTTATTATAGTTGGGTAGAGGTCACTATATAAATGTTCATATCTTGTTAAATTTGAAAGTATGATTTAAAAAAGACAAATGTTAATATTTCCTTTCCTCCATATTTGTAGTGCATTACAATGAATCCATCAAATGCTACCGCACCGATAACCATTGAGTCATATCACCATGTTCTTGACGACGTATGCTCCAACAATAATTTCGATACAACTAGAGAACTTCATTTCGGGATAGGTTCGGATGGAAACCTTAAATTCATCACCACTTCTAAACCACCCACTACTACTAGGCCTCGTGTGAGTCCGTCTCAGGAAGACTACCTCATACGATCTATAGGGTCTTTATCTCTGGAAGATAAGGATGCCAAAGCTAGTGGGAGCTCTAGCAATCAAGTTCTTGCTTCAAAGGGCAAGAGGTTCAAGAAGAAAGGAAAGAAAATCAAAAACTTCAAGCAAGTTAATGATGAGTGCCATTATTGCTATGGCATGGGACATTGGCTTAGGAATTGCCCTATGTATTTGCGAAATATAAGGGAAGGACTCATTACTCCAAAAGGTACAATTCCTAAAGAAATTTATGTTATTGATATAAATTATACTTCCACTACGACATGGGTACTAGATACCGGTTGTGGTTCTCACCTTTGTAATCATTTACGGGGTTTAAGAGATGTGGAGAAGCTTAGCAAGGGAGACGTGGATCTTCGACTTGGAAATGGAGCTCGGGTAGCGGTCGAATCCAAAGGAACTTATGTTCTAGCTTTGCCAAACGGTTTTGAGTTGTATTTGCATAATTGTTTTTATGTTCCTACGCTCTCTAAAAACATTATTTCAATCGCCATGCTAGACATGGACGGTTTTTGTTTTGTCATTAAGAACAATCGTTGCTCTATTTCTAGGAATGATTTGGTTATTGGCCAAGCTTCTTCCATAAATGGCATTTACATTTTAGAGACCTCAAAACCGACTAATGATATTTATAACATTCAATCAAAGAAACTCAAAACAAGTGACCCAAGTGAAGCGTTCATTTGGCATTGTCGATTAGGTCACATAAACGAGAATCGCATCAAAAGATTAATTTCTACTAATGTGATTACACCATTTGATTATCAATCATTTGGTACATGCGAATATTGCCTACTTGGCAAAATGACTCGTAATCCTTTTAGCGGTAAAGGGACACGAGCTAGTGAGCTATTAGGACTCATACACACCGATGTATGCGGACCAATGAGTATCACCGCTCGTGGTAATTATGACTACTTTATAACCTTCACCGATGACTTAAGTAGATATGGGTATATCTATTTAATGAAACACAAGAGTGAAGCATTTGAGAAATTCAAGGAATTCCAAAACGAAGTAGAGAACCAATTGAACAAAAGGATTAAGGCACTACGATCCGATCGTGGTGGTGAATACCTTAGTCTTGAATTTGATTCACACTTGAAAGGTTGTGGCATTATATCACAACTTTCTCCACCCGGAACACCACAACTAAATGGTGTTGCCGAAAGGAGGAATCGAACCCTACTTGATATGGTTCGATCCATGATGAGTCAAACCGAGTTACCGAACTCGTTTTGGGGATTTGCAATCCAAACTGCAATTCTATCTTTAAATAATAGTCCCACTAAGGCCACCGAAAAGACTCCATTTGAGACATGGAAAGGAAGGGTTCCTAATCTATCCTATATGAAAATTTGGGGATGTGATGCTTACGTCAAGGCTAAACCCGACAATAAGCTTGCCCCAAGATCCGAAAAATGCATCTTTGTAGGTTATCCTTTGACCTCTCGAGGTTACTATTTCTACAAACCTCAAGAAAACAAAGTGTTTGTGTCTAGTGAGGCTGTCTTCTTAGAAAGTCAATTTATTTCTAAGAGACAGAGTGGGAGAAATTTTGAACTTGACGAAGTTCAAGAGCCACAAACCGAGATAGAGACGCAAGAAGATGTTCCTTCGTCGTCTAACGCGGTTGCACCTCCTCCACTAAGAAGGACGGGCCAAGTTATTCGCCATCCCGATCGATATGTGGGACTTATCGAAGAAGATGGAACGCTCGATGTGTTGCTTATGGAAAGTGACGAGCCCGCCACCTACAAGGCCGCAATCTCTAGTCCTAATTCCACCTTATGGCTTGAAGCCATGAAGTCCGAAATGGATTCTATGCTTGAAAACCAAGTTTGGGACTTGGTAGATTTGCCTAAAGGGGCAAGACCCCTCCAATGCAAATGGATATTCAAGGTCAAAAATGGCATAGAAGGACATGACGATGTCTACAAAGCTAGGCTAGTGGCAAAAGGATTTACCCAAGTCCAAGGTCTCCATTATGATGAGACCTTCGCCCCGTAGCCATGCTAAGATCCATACGGATTTTGTTAGCGATCGCCGCATTTCATGATTATGAGATATGGCAAATGGATGTCAAAACCGCTTTTCTAAATGGGCATTTAGAAGAGGAAGTGTACATGATACAACCCGAAGGTTTTGTTGATTCTAAAAATCCTAACAAAGTGTGCGAGCTTAAGAGATCCATTTATGGTCTTAAGCAAGCATCTAGAAGTTGGAATCATCGATTCAATCATGTTATAAAAGAAAATGGTTTCACTCGAAATGTTGAGGAACCATGTTTATACATGAAATTCAGTGGGAGCAATGTTGTGTTCCTAATCTTGTATGTCGATGACATACTACTCATTGGAAATGATATTCCAATGTTGTCTTTCGTTAAGAAGTGGTTAGGTAACCACTTCCAAATGAAGGATTTAGGAGAGGCACAACGCATATTAGGTATCCGGATCTATAGAGATAGACCCAAGAGGATATTGGCACTAAGTCAAGAGTCTTATGTTGATAAGATTCTTCGACGATTCAACATGGACAAATCCAAAAGGGGTTTGGTACCTATGGTAACCGGAACGATATTGAGCAGGACTCAATGTCCCTCCGAACCCCATGATGTTGAACGCATGAAGTTGATCCCTTACGCTTCCGCTGTTGGATCAATCATGTATGCCATGATATGCACACGTCCCGATGTCTCGTATGCCTTGAGCATGACGAGTAGATATCAAGGAAATCCAGGTGAGAGTCACTGGATTGTTGTCAAGAACATCCTTAAGTACTTGAGAAGAACTAAGGACTCTATCCTTGTGTTTGGAGGAGACACCGAGTTGCGTGTTACAGGATACACGGACTCAAGTTTTCAAACAGATAGAGATGACATGAAATCACAAGTGGTTTTGTTTTCATGCTCAATGGTGGTGCCGTAAAAGTGGAGAAGCTTCAAGGAAGTCAGAATCATGCGGATTCGACAACGGAGGCTGAGTACATAGCAAGATCGAAGCTGCCAAGGAAGCTATGTGGATCAAGCAATTCACGGAAGGTCTAAAAGTAGTACCTACCGCCGATGATCCCATCACTCTCTATTGTGATAATAGTGGGACGATCTTCCAAGCTAAGGAGCCAAAGTCTAGTAATAGATCTAGACATGTACTTAGAAAGTATCATGTAATAAGAGATTTCATTGAAAGAAAGGAAATAGCGATTTGTAAGGTTGGGACGGATGACAACATAGCCGATCCGCTCACCAAGCCTTTATCGCAAGGCTAAGCATGATGGGCATGTTGCGTCCATGGGACTTAAACGTGTACCAAATTTTTGTTAGATTTTGAAATGAAATAAAAGTGGTGTTTTTGTTCATGTTCATAATCGCATTTGTCTTTTATCCTTAATTTATACTTTGTTACATCCAAACGGGTTGTAGAGACAATTGAACCCCGTTAAAGTGAACATGGATTAACATTGTTTTACCCATAGTTACTTATATGAGGTGACGTCTCGAAGTGACTAGAGTGTGAGGCGATTGATGGCAAGTTCAAGTGCCATACGGTCATGTGAGATGACTAGTCGATCACATAGGCAGATTATTAGGAACATTTTGTCGGGCCTTATGACCGCTTATAGAGTTCTGGCAAATTTATATAGCCTGGTCGTGGCGAGAGCTACTATAGTTTTCGAATGAGTCGATTCTTTTGACTAAAGACTATTCGCCTAAGATGGCACAGTTTTAGATTAACTTTGATTTGTGTTACTACGACCTTCGTAAATGGGGTCAAATGGGCATATTTTGGGTTATGATGGTTGTGGCTAGTCGAAGGGAATGAGTGCGATGAGAATTGTCCACCCCTTGTCAGGGTTATAACAATATCTCAGGGCCACTCGAGGAGCAATGAACTGGAAATGCGTGGCCACGCTCGGAAGGTATCCAGAGTGGATAAATCCGGTCAATTATGATTATTCTCCAGATCGAGGAAACCACTCTCGATATGATCACTTGCAAGTACGACCTGAAAGACACCTTGCATTGAGTGGGAGATAGTAATAGGACAAGAGAATTGGTGAGGCACACTTGTCGAGGACAAGTGGGAGATTGTTGGGAAATGTGTCCTCAACAATAGTGCGATCACATGATTTAAATATCATTATTAAATCTCATTTTAAGAATAAAATTGGGAAGTAATATTGTTACTGTCAACTGGTCAACATATATCGGTAATGATTGGTTGACTAGAGTTTGACATTACTGTCGTGTGACGGTGGTGATCAGTTGACCCCCTAGGTCATACCTAAAGGGCAATACTCTTAATTGATTATTTAATTAATCGTATAATGTTACGAGTTAATTAAATTACTTGAAAATTGACGGACAATTTTGGAAGTAAAATTTACGTATCATATTGAAATGTGATTAAATAAGATACGGTCTGAGTAATTGAATTGTATCATTACTCGGATGAAATTATTGTTTAAAGAAACAATCGGAATTGAATGATTTATTATAAATACAATCTGTTGTGATTTATAAATTGGTAAAATATTTTGGCACAAGTAATTATGATATTACTAAGTCGATTTTTGTATGTGACGTATTTTTATTAATACGTTGATTTTTAATATGTTAAAAATACATAACATATTTATGTCACATATGACATGTGACACATTGACAATTGACAAAAATAATATGGGATCCATATTATGTAAAGTGCCGAAAAATTGGGGAGCATTAAGCTAGTTAATTGTTTTATTTAGTTGATAAAACATAATGATGAAAAAGCAAGTCTAGGCATGCAAGCCTATTGTTCCTTGTGAAGAACAATTTCTCCATGCATTGGCTCCCCAATAGCTCTCCTCTTACACGGTTTTGGGGAAGAAAAACTATCATTGTTTTTCTATAATTTTTACCTAATAATATACTAAGTGTAGTGTATTATTTTCATTCTAACATTATCATCCAAAATCAAGTTCTAGAGAGAAGAAAAATCCTCCTCATCTTCTCTCATAAAACCGAAATAATATAAGTGTTTTATAAATTTTTGGTTCAATTTTCTACCTTTGATTAATATTATAACTAGTATTTGTAATATTAATTATATTAAGAGGAGCCTTGGGTATAATACATAGGGAGAGATCTTACACTTAGATCTTTGTTCTTCCATTGGAAAAGCTCAAGAACAAGAAGAGAAAGGTGATCTCTCTTGTGCCCTAATAGCCGAAATCTACTATGTAAGGACATGATTTCTCCTCTATTTATATTGTTGTTTGCATGCATAAGATCCGTTTTAATTTTATGACAAATTAGTTTTGACATATTTGAGTATGTTAACATGTATATGAATCTACATTTCCTTCACATAGTCACTGGCATCACACATTATCTCAAACGGCAAGTCCTAGTCAGGAGGCTGTATGATCGGCGCAGAGACTAAAGCCTGCTTTAACCTGTGAAAAGCAGAAAGACACTCATCAGTAAACACAAAAGGGGCATCCTTAAGTAGCAGCTGTGTAAGTGGTTTAGCAATTTTTGAGAAGTCCTTAATAAACCGGCGATAAAAGCCGGCGTGGCCAAGGAAACTCCTCACCCCCTTAACATTAACAGGAGGTGGTAATTGCTGAATCACTTCCACCTTTGCTTTATCAACCTCTATCCCCCTATCAGAAACTAAGTGCCCTAAGACAACTCCCTCGTTGACCATGAAATGGCACTTCTCCCAGTAAGCAAAAGATTAACCTCAATGCAGCGCTGCAACACTTTATCAAGGTTAGACAGACAGTTAGAAAAATCACTTCGATAAACACTGAAATCGTCCATGAAAACTTCCATAATAGACTCAATATACTCTGAAAATATCCTCATCATGCACCTTTGTAAGGTGGCAGGGGCATTACATAAACCAAATTAAAAGGCATCATGCGATAAGAAAATACGCCATGAGGACAAGTAAATGTAGTCTTAGCTTGATCGTCTGGGTGGATAGGGATCTGAAAGAACCCTGAGTAGCCGTCTAAATAGCAGAAAAACTTGTGAGAAGCTAACCTTTCTACCATTTAATCAATAAAAGGAAGGGGAAAGTGATCTTTCTTGGTGGCGGCATTAAGCTGTCTATAATCTATACACATCCGCCAACCAGTCACTACTCGAGTAGGTATTAACTCATTCTTATCATTCTTAACCAAAATTGTCCCTCCTTTCTTTGGGACCACCTGTACTGGACTCACCCATTTAGAATTACTAACAGAATAAATAATACCTGCGTCGAGCAGCTTCATTACCTCAGCCATCACAACATCCTGCATCTTCTGGTTCGATCTGCGACCCCACATCTGCAAGGTTTGTGATCTTCCTCCAGCTCTATCCTGTGCATACAAATATCGGGACTAATCCCCTTGATATCGTCCAATGAATAACCCAGTGCTTTCCTGTTTTTCTTAAGTACAGCTAACAAGGAAGTCAGCTGATCATTATCAAGCTTAGCACTAACAATGACTGGATATTGCTCAGTATCATCTAAGAAAACATATTTTAGATGAGAAGGAAGAGGCTTACGCTCTGGTACCTTTACCTCAATGGAGCAAAGAGTACTAATGATAACGATAGAGAAGAAAGAGCAAGAGAATAAAGATTAACCAAGTAGAGAAAATAGCTAAGACAGACGGTTCACCATAATCATTCGGTCAAGTAATCTAGGTTTCAGGTCAATGCAAGTACGGTCTGAGGAGTAGTGAATATCTCCTTTCGGTCTCAATTCGCCCTAAAGCACAAATAGCTTAGCTTTCGCCCTAACTATAATGCCCTATTGTTCGCTATTAGTCTCGCCTTTTCCAACCTTTCGGTCCAGGTCAAGGTTCACTATGATATAAATGCCTAATTGCGTCGACTCAATTAGTCAGATACAGATAAATGCAGCGGTTAACAACAAAGATTTTACCAGCATTAACCCAATAAATCGATTACTATCCCTTCATAATTATGGATCCCCTTTAGTCTTAGCAAAAGGGAATTAGCTATGCATCGTCATTGAATTAACAATAATAACATATAGATAATTGAAACTAAACATAATAACAAAACTAATGGAGATTGGAATAGAGTAATGATGAAACGAATTAAGGAAGATAGCAAAACAACAATAAATAAGATTAAGGAATTAAAGAGGAATAATAGTACCAACACAAATCCGAATTCGATTAGCAAAAGAGTAGAAAAGAAGAGCAAAACCTAAGAACAGTAGCAAGTGATAGAGTAAAAGTCAATGAGAGAGAGAGTTACGTTGTTTACTCCCTTAGTCATATACGAAAATCCTCCTAAACCTAATCTATGGACTAATTACAAAAGCCCATACGAAATAAGGCGGAAAATAATCTAAAGCAGGATAAACTACTCGATCGAGTGGAAATAAACCACTCGATCGAGCAACTAATCGTCAAACCTCTCGATCGAGTGGTTATAAACCACTCGATCGAGTACTCCTTGCAATATTTTCTCTTGTGCATACTTGAACTGCTCGATCGAGCAACTTCCAATATGTAAAGCATTCGATCGAGTAATAAATCACTCGATCGAGCTATCTTGACATGTAAGACATTAAAGCACCTTCCGAAACCAGCTCACGCGTCTCCAAAATGTTAGATTCCAAGCTCCGGCTCCTCGTTCTCCGTAAATGCATGCAAATGGGACGAATTAAGGCTCGATTCAGCTCCTCTTTGGTTAATTCCTGCAAATTACATAAAACGAACCAAAGTAGACTATTCGGGGGTATTTGTAGCTAGATGCTACATAAATAGTACAAAAATGCGTGTAGAAATGAGGTAAAAACCTTATATAAAATACACGCATCATGGATCTTTCCTAATCTATTTTAGTTAAAGTTTGCTATTCCTATAAGGACTTAATTCGGTAATTTCGGTTAATTACCAAATTTATGTTTCCTAATCTTTTACGGGTTCACTTTTCGAGGCAAAATCGACATTTTCGCCAAATACGCACACTTACCCGTTCTTATTTTTATTGGGGGGAATCATTTCACTCCCACTTTTCAAAAAATGTTTATGACACACTTAGACATTTCTTTTAAATTCTTTTTTTAGGTGGTAGCCCTCCCTATCGTCCGGTCGCGTCATTTTGCCCATTTTCGGGCACTTTTTTTTTCATTATGTTTTCCCTTTCGCACTAATTTAGGCCATCTTATTTTTTCTTTTTGCTATATGTTTTTGCTTGTGATTTCCTACGTGAATTTCGGCAGCATGACGACGCAAACCTTCACATGCCAAACCTGTTTTTTTAAAGCTAACCAGCAGATACAACAAACACCCAGCAGCAAAGGCACGCAGGCCGTCATATATACAACTAAAATGTAAAAAATATACATCAAAATACGGGCTCCTGCCCAAAAAGACATCCAAAATGTACAAATGTACAAACACAAGTCAGCAAACTAGTCTTGACGACCCCTCAGCTCAGCCATTGTTGCCTCAAGGGCAGCGATCTCAGCATCTTTGGCCTCGAGCTCTCTGAGCAAATGGCTCATCTCCTCCTGGGACTGCGCCAGCTCACGCTCCCTCTACACAGAAAAATGGAGTGATACTTCACTTCACAAAATTGGAGATAATAAAAATAAAGAACGGGTACGAAAGGTTCATACCTGCCGCCCCAAGCCACCTGCAAGAGCCTCAATGGCTATAGCTTGCAGCCGGTTGGCCATCCTCCACAACTCTACATGCCTGGACGGTGCCACCTTCATTCAAATACAAAGAAGGTTCAAGCAAATGCATTCCTATGAAGTAAAGCATAAAATATTAAAGACAGCCAAAGCTGGGGGCTTACCCTCCTCACGACATGCTGCCACTCATCCAAGCTAGCATCGGTCACCGCTTCGCTGAAGTCCCGGATCTCCGAGATCACCGTCATGCCCGCCGAGTCAATGTACTCCAACGTCACTAGAAAAGGTGGGGGCTCGACGCCCGCCACCTCGATCTCCTACAAAACTCAAGTGGTTCATTATTTGCTAATAATTCATCATTTATCAAAGACAAGTAAACGGTAAATATGCTTACCACGATCGGCTAATACGCTAGCCTATAATTAACAAACCCAGTGTACTCCTCACCAGGAAGAAGGAGAGCGTCGCCACTCGCGCCAGCCACGTCAGCTGTCCTCTCGGCCTCTGAAGGCTCCCTTAACATCGTCCGTGGAGGGTTGATGAGAACCGTAAAGGCGTCACGAGAGCACTGCCGAGTCAAACGCTCACCCAAGTACCGCACAGGCCCCATGGGCGTCGTTAACAGCAACCTACTCGAACTCCGGGGATGAAGAACTTCAGTCACGAAAGCTGGAGCCCCATTGTAGCTCTCGTAAGGCCGGGGTACCCACTAACACAAGAAAATGAGGGGTCTTTCCGATGATCATCTCTAAGTAAAGAGAAAATAAAGTGAAGATCAAAGACACTTACGCTGTCTAAACTCAGGGCATTCACGCCCCTCCGACAAACATCGTAAGAAATCTGCTGGCTCTTCTAACGACACACTATCCAGTCCCTCACGACGAGATACGCTCTCGGTACGTCCGCCGCCCTCGTAGGTATAAAGCCAGGAAAGTAAGAGTACACCCACGCCTGCAGGCAAAATAATAATGATTACAAATCCTTCTCTACGAAAATGATCTTTCATATTTTCAAAAATGATCTTTCATATTTTCAAAAATGATCTTTCATATTTTCAATAAAGGTCCATACCTCCAATAGGAGTCCAGGACCAACAGTGGCAGGAGAAATCCCCTTCTCCATCAATTCCGGACGAACCATAGCCCTCATGTAGCGCGTGAGGACCGCAAAACTAGGAGTAACCTAGTCCCAGCAACCTAGGCTACTCAAATCAGAAAGAAACGGATGAAGCTTCGTCGATAGCCTCTCCCTCTTGTCTCTGAGGTAAATCGAAGACAAGAACCATCACAACCCTAAACGGGCCCGCCGCTCAGCAGTACAAGGTGGTGGAGGCACCATGGGTCCATCCATCCTCACTCTCGCCAGAACCCTACCACCAAAGTAGTCCCTGACGTAGGTACTCGGCACTAAACCAGGAACCTGGGCCGCACCCGCAGCCATGTTCTAGCCAACCAGACTCCTCGTCTCGTCAAGAACTACTCTCAATCGAAACAAGAATCAATGGCTCCTCTCCACACGGAAGACCCGAGATCATGTCGTAGTCCTCCAAGGTGACCCCGATCTCTCCAAAAGGCATATGGAAAGTCGAATCTTCCTCTCCTTGATCACCCTCCAACTTCGTACCAAGGCACCAAAGGCTCCCCGCTTGATAATAGCCTTCTCTTCCTCCAACAGCTCCCCGAAGGCAACCATCATCGTCGTATAACCAGAGAAGGACCTCATGTTCCCAGCCTCTCTGCGTCAATTCAAAAAAAAAACTTTCTTAAGCATAGAACGTGTAAGAAATAAATAAATAAGGGAGTGACAGGCTGAAGGCTTACCATACTCCTCGTCGTCCTATACGACAGGTGAATCTCCACCGCCCAAATGAGATATCTACCATCCCATTTCTCGGCCCACTCAGGCGCTCTTGCGAGCTGACGACCGCCTCGCCCTACATTGGCCCTCCACACGGCCCCCTCCTCTATATCCTTCTCCATCTCCTGGATCGCTCCCGTAGCGGTGTAAAGGTCAAAGTCAGTGTCCATGGGGTCTCTCTCCGACGTAGAAGGAATATCCTCGGCAAAATAGAAGTAAACAAAGCGATGCTAAGCATTTTCAAGCATTTTCAAGCGTTTAAAAACGGCCTTTCTAACCATCTGTGGCCAGCTTTTTTCCAAGTCCGACCACACATGTGGTAGTTTAAGTCAAGACGAGTCTAAGTTCAAGCCTAGTTGCGGGTTTGAGTCGAAATTCGGCAGCATTTTGCTACAATAGCAATTGTGCCATACAAAAGTGTCCTGGAGAAGCTGTCACAAATTGAAAATCTGACATGATAGCAAGTTTACCCATTACTCAACGGTTCCAAAACATCAAGTTTCATAAAAAAATGGACTATCATAGGGCCATTTTCGAAGGGTTTTACGGTTTAGCAAGAAACCGTCACATTTCGCGCTTAAATCCTTAATACTTGACGAAAATTCGAAAGAGATACATGCTTATGTTCCTAACATGGTCAATTACTCTTTACGAATGTCAATTTCATGAGAGAAATTCATTTGGGACGAAAGCCCCAAATTTTCGAAATAAATGGGTATATAAACCCTAATTTTTGACCCAAAATCAAAAGCTCAAATGCAAAATAAAGCGAGTACAAGACACATACCTCGATTAGTCATGATTTATGGCAAGATTTGATCAAGTTTTGACGGAATTTAGTTAGAATTTGGTCGATTTTTTGAAGAAATGAAATAAGTTTGTATTTTTAAAATGAAAACAAACACGACTTTAAGTCGGTTTTTACCCAGATAGGGATGAACTCGGGAGAAGACGCAGCACCTGTTGTGCCTCTGCCAAGGATCGCAGCTTTTGCTGCGCCTTTTCCTCAGCAAGTTTCCTCTGAGATTTGTTAAAATTCGTAATAAGTTCGTTATTCGCGGGCCCGGGCTTCCCGCCTCTTCCTCAACATATGGCTCCTTTTTGGGCGTTCTCTTCGTCCGAATTAGCATTTTCTCTTCAACAGACTACAGGCAACCACGACATTTTGTTCCCCACAAGAGTTCATGATCACTAAATACGGTTCATTGGCTTCTCTTCTTTATCATGACTTGTCCGGATGGGCGGGATCCATTGGTCGAAAGATTGCTACAAGGGTCACTGGATAGATGGTTGTGAAAGTTGGAGATGGTGGAGAGTTAAAAAACAAAAAGAAAAGAGAAAGCGAAAAGAAAACAGGAAAAAAAACAGAAGGAAAAAAATAAAAAATGAATAGAAGAAAAAAATGAAGTGGAAGATGTGGTGGTGGTTGTATTATGGTGGTAAGTCGATTGAGGGACATGTGGTGTTGAGTCGTGTGTGTCGTTATTGCTTTCCACCTAAATTTATATCTTTACAAACTACTCTTAGTAGAGTGATAAGCAAAGGTCGGATCCCAAGGGACGGGTATCAATTTAGGATTTCAATTGCAAGTAGTTATGTCTTAGGGTGTCACAAATTTGGGTTGAGATGAGATGCAATCTAAACTAATCAATAAGATGAATGTAAAGTGAAGCAATTAAAGGAGTTTGTAAACAATTGATTAAGGGCACTAGGGTGTCATGGGTTCATAAGGAAATCATGGAAATAGATCATACAAACATGTTCTCAAATAGAAGCAAGCAACTTATTGTTGTGATGGAATCGAGTTAGTGTATATCTTACAATTCCTATGAAGATTTAGGTCCCTGAGCCAAGTCGATCAAGACTTTACAACACCTACAAGTCGATTTAGTCTCTTCCTATTCAACTCTATGCATGGTCTAACAAGGCTTAAGTTGGCTTATATCTTACAAGCCTCATTGAGTAGATAGGAGATGTGTAAATGCAAGGTTTCATAGTCTAGCATTTCATCAAACATAACATGTGCATAAGTTAAAATCACAACAAGCAAGCATTCAATTATGAAAGCATATTAAATTAACCATAGATCTAATCCCATGATTGATTCTCCTAATTCCCCTTTAACCCTAGATTAAGAAACTTCTCACTCATGATCAAGTTTAAC
Organism: Silene latifolia; assembly: GCF_048544455.1. Classification (NCBI taxonomy): domain Eukaryota; kingdom Viridiplantae; phylum Streptophyta; class Magnoliopsida; order Caryophyllales; family Caryophyllaceae; genus Silene; species Silene latifolia. Next base: position 63,285,240 of record NC_133533.1, on the reverse strand, counting down.
ATGCTAATAAGGATGTCAATCATATTAACAAAGCAAAACATGATGAATAAGTAATGTAAATAGTAATAATTAAGCAAAGGTAAAAGGGATTATACAAACTTGAGATGATCCAAATAATAAAGCAAAGAATAATATAAGGAAACTTGATGATTGATGGAGAGTTGTCAATCCTCCAATAAACCCCAAATAATCTTCTAATTATCCAACTAAAACTAAGAACAATTGAGAGATTAAGGAAAGATTAAGATGTGATTAATATTAAAATGTGTATTACAACTTGGATTAATTAAGAGATTTAGAAGGAGATTAGGACTTGATTCTAAGATTGATGATCATCTAGGTAGTACAATAGGGTATTTATACTAAAATTAAGTACAAGGATTAGGGTTACTAAGGGCTTAAATGACGATTAAGACCCTAAGAGAAGTTTGATTATTTGCAAATCCCGAGGGACACGCGCGGGCTGAGTAGCTAGTCCTCAGGGACACGCGCGTCCTGGCCTTGAGTATGCTCGGGACTGTAAGCAGATCCGCGTGAGCTGAGCCTTGGGACGCCCAGATCCTGGGCTTGAACGCTCGTCCTGAGCTCGGGACGTCCGGATCCTGGGACAGGGTTCTTTCTCTTATTCTTGGCTGCCTAACAATCCGTGGGGACTGTCTTAGGGCCGCGGGGATCTTCATCATTGCCCAATTCACTTGATTTATTTGCTAAGGCCTTTAGTATTGGTCTCCTCTTCGATGCTTGGTCATTAGATGCGATCCATTTTGCTCCATTTTGCTCCATAAATGCAAGGCTAGCAATCCTCTCCTACATACCAAGGACACAAAACCTCAAAGAATATGCAAAATAGGGAACTAAAGATAAGAAATGACCCTAATAGTTGCTAGAAAGCATGAGAATGAGACTAATTCGGGGACTAAATGTGCACAAATATGAGTCACATCAACGGGTACACTTGAATGATCATGAGAACGATCCTCGTACTACACATGTAAAGAAAGTAAATCCCCTTCCCCTAAGGCCTTAAATTGCTAAAACCCTCCTCTACAAATCAATACACTTGCACACAAGCACAAAGGTAGTTAGACAGATTGTGAAGGATAAAAAGTTTATTTCTAATTTAAATTTAGAAACGGTTTAAAACATCTTATGTTGTTTAATTAATCGGTTGTATAGTTTGGAGTGGAGGGATAATTTAGTGTATGTTACTTGCTAACCTAACTTCAAATGTTTTCAATAACTTCACTAACTTACTAACTTAAAAACAAAATTTAAAAATGTTTTTTTTTTTGAAAATGTCATCTCATTAATAATCAACTAAGCGTAGGTTACAATGAAGATAACAAATAGACAAAGGAAAATCAAGATTTCTAACGTAAAAAATACATTCAAAATAACTATCTAAATACTGGTAATGGCGCTGCCGCTCCAAAATCATAAATTTCTTGAATCTATGAATAATCGATGTCTTTGCATCCTTCTTGATGGAGGGAAACAGTGTAGCCGTCTTGATGTATTCATCCACGAAACAAATCTGATAATCTCCCCGTCGATTAAAACTTATTATATTGATAACAATCCCACGAAAAAATGGAAAAACCCCGAAAGAAGGGACGGAACAACAGATCTCACCAAAAGGGAGACTATTATTGAAAATAAGATAGATCTGCATAATATTAGTTGTTTAAGAAAGCTTTTGTGGGGCTTACCATCGATGGATGATCGATGGAAGCCCCCGAATAATAATGGAGGCTAGGTTTTTAGAGAGGGTTTTTTTAGAGAGAAATCTAAAAATGTTTTTAGTTTGTCGTCGATTGTATTGATGTTGGTTAGTCTAAAATCTTTGAAAGGTTATCTTTTGAGCCGATATCCCTTTAACTTATGGTTTGTCATTGTCGAGGGCGACAATAATCTAAGTGTGGGGGAATTTGATAAGCGCATAATTACACATATTTTTACTATTCATTTTTAGACACTTGGAGCCGTCTTTCATCTTATTTGAGCTAAATTATACATTTTTAGTATTTTGGGGTTTAATCACTTTAGTACTCCGTACTATTTTTGAGCTGGAAATATTAACTTATGTCACTTTAGTACTATTTTTGAGCCGAAAATATTAACTTATGTCTATTTTATTTTCCTAGGTGAGAGCCCATTTTATTTCATTTCGAAAATCCAATTTGATGAGAAGCAGTACAAGTCATTTTAGACAGCCTGTCGTATTTCGGTCATATCTTTCTCGTCCGGAATCCGAATGAGTTGATTCAAGTGGCTATGAAAAGCTAGGATCAAGAGCTACAACTTTTGTTTTAAAGTCTCGGATAGATTTTGACCTTAAGCAAGTTCGTATTTAGGCTGCAAACAGACTGACTCCAACAGGCCTCGTATTTGAGTACTTCAAAAACCAAGATTCTGGTCCAAGATGAAAGTCCAAAAAAAATTACACTCTAATCAAGTTTGGGCCATAATATCTTAATGTATAGTGTACACTTGCTCAGATACGTATAAGACAGGAAAAGAAAGGGAATAAAAGCCTAGCTCATTTCTATCGTCAATGACAAGGTCAAGAACTCCACAAAATTTCAGAAGTTGCAGGGTAGTTAGGCACAATAATTACGGAAGATGAAGAGGAAGGCATTAACCCGAGTAACAGCCGCATCTAAGTTGTGAAACAGTCGCCAATTTAATATGGGGCAATTATTGAAATTAAAGAGGGGGTGATTTAGGGACTCATATTTGTTTGGGTAATTTCTACCACAAATTTACTCGATGACGTGACAACAAACGAGTGGACAAAAATGCTAGCAACGGATTGATGACATGGCTTCATAAATATCTCAACAAAAAAAAGCACAACCAAGTCAAGCCCATTACTCAGTCAACACAACAAACTCCACAAAAAGGGGTGGTTGAGTAGAAAAGGAGGGAGGTTGAGCAGAAATAGGGCGTAGGCGCTGAGGATGAGTGGGTCAACGGGAACGACTATAAATACAAAGCAAAGGCAAAGCACCAGGGATCATTCATTCATTCATCATTCACTCACACTCCAAGTCTTCACTCTATAAAAATATCTCTCATCATCATATAAGAGCATTAGTCATTATTTCTGTCTTAATTGTATCATTACGTTGTTCCTCCCCAGTACCCCAGAAGTTATAGTGCATACATTTAGCGGGATACCGACTCGCACCGCGGTTTTTCCCCACATTCGGGTTTTCCGCGTCACCAATTTCTCGTGTCCTTTACTTTTTTGCATTCTTTATTTTCTTCCGTCAGCTTGCAAGTACAATCTCATTACCTTAAAATTGACCAATAATAGACCGCTTTAACCCACCTAAAACGAAGTAACTATTAGGTAATTTTTTTACCAAAACAGTTTTGCGCCCACCGTGGGGCATAATGGTCATATTATAAAGTCAACCCTACCAGCAGTACGTTCAGCATGTCAGGATCCAATCAGAGTGCCTTCAGCGCTTCGAGTTCCACCTCAAGTGTCTCACGTTCTGCCACCCAACCTATGGCCCGGACCATTCCAGCTGCAACAGGGACAGCAGAGCCAACGACTCTCATCAGCAGGGTTGTCACGATCAGCCAGTCGACAAAGGTGACCCCAGTACCAGCCAAACCCCCGCATTCACCCAGAACTATTGATGTGGGGGCAGAGCGCGCAAGTAAGGTGTCAGAGGTGGGTGCATGCCCAAATGAAGTCAAGCAGGGAAAGCAGCCCAGTCAGATCAGCAGGAACGCCGGTGGCTTCTCAGCATGCTGGATCAGCACCACCGGAGGCATGTCAACAGTTACTCCAAAGCATGAACACTCTGCACCGTGCTATGGAGAGCCTACAGAAGGACAACGAGATCCTGCAAAAGGACAACCGGACCTTGAAAGACAAGATGGATGCAGTAACCCAGAAGGGAGTGCCCCCACAGACGTCAGAGCATACACCGGATCGGGAAACACTCAAGGGGAGCCAGGGAAAAATCTTCCTACAAGACTTGGTAACCAGGCTAGATCTAGGGGTGATATCACCACCGGGGGTACCGCAGCAGCCAATGATGATGCCTCCTCTGGGGGTACTATCACCACCAGGGGTAACAACTTAAAACACACTCTCAAATTCTTCCCAAATATTTTAAATTCTTATTTTTTTCCACCCTCGGGTGTTATCTGTCAACAAGTAGCGCTAAGGGAATAAAACGTAGGAGTCACATCTTTAAGATTTCTTACATAAAGAGCCCAGATTAAGTTTTGCTTTCTTTTAAATTTTTGGTTGTACTATTTGAAGGAGAATAATTTTTTTACTCCTGTAACAATTTCCTTTTTAATCCACTCCCATTTGCGATATTCATCTTCTTTTAGGATTATTGAGAACTCTTGAAGTTGGAAATTAATCCCTAGCAGTCTTAAAGAAAAAAAGGACTAGAAAAATATTCTTTCTACAGGACGTACATGGTGCGCGTGGTTGGACAGGGACCCGAGCATCCCGTAAGGACAGAAGACCCCAGGACCACCAAAGTAACCCCAACGGAATAGTGAGCCGACCAACATACAATGCATGCATGACAAACAAACCACAGTACGCACAGTAAGTACATAACAAAGAAAAACCAGAGCCAAACGCCACACAGAGCTATGGCAAAAAAGCAACAAATTACAATTAACTAGAGGACATTCCCTCGTCTAATCAGCCTGATCTGGAACAGGCACCTCATCAGGAACAGCAGCAGCAACAGAGTCAGGGACGTCTTCCTCCACCTGTACCACCTCTTCAGCAGGAACACCCGCCCCCTAGCAGCAAGGTTATCAGATAAGGAGGAGTTGGAACTCTGTGCCATCACCAGCAGAGCTTGAGTTTGTGCCAGTTGTGAATGGGTAGTGATCTTCTCCTCGGCAGCAGCAGTGAGCTTACCCTCAAGATCAGCAATACATTGGTTGAGGTTGGTTACCTCGCCCATCGGACGGGGAACCTCCTTGCGGATAAACAAGTTCAGCTGAAGACTCTACAAGAAGAGAAACAACAGCTATGAGCAACCACCCTGAGCATGAACAAAAACAAGAACAGAGACAATTGTACTTACAGCGAAGACAGCCTCAACTGAGACATCCACACATTTCAGGCATATGCTTGGTGCTTAGACTCTGGCCCATGGCAGGAAGCAGGAACTGTTCGAGCTGAGGCCAACGAGGACATTCCCTCATCTAATCCGCCTGATCTAGAATAGGCACTATAGAATCGGGGGTAGCAGAAGAGTCAGGAACATCCTCCTCAACACGCACTACCCCCACAACATGAACATCCTCATCTGCAACAAGGGCCTCTTCCTTCTCAATCATCAGGTCGTGGATAATGTGTTGGAGTATGTGTCCTCAACAATGGTGCGATCACATATTAAATCTCATAACAAGAATACAAAAGGGATGATTCAATTATATAGTCAACTGATCAATATTAATCGGTAATGATTGGCTAACTGGAGTTTGACATTACTGTCATTTGACGGTGGTGATCAGTTGACCCCTTAAGGTCACACCTATAGGACGATTCCCAAACTGAAAAGTTAATTAATTGTATATCGATACAGATTAATTAAATCCTTATATTGAACAAATTTATCTATAAGTGAGAATTATATATCTTATTGTAATGTGATTAAATAATATTCAATTTAGTAATTAATCTGTTATATTACTAAGATTGATTAATGTTTATGAAACATTGGAGATAAGAGTAATTAGTTAGTTATAATTAAAAGATGTTGTAGATTATATTAACTAGTCTTAATGTGACCTATTTTATATACATGTAATTGTGAATTACTTGTTAGTTTGTTAAATGTAATTTATTTAATTTGAAATGATATTTAATTAGTTAAATATGCATTTATATTACTTATGACATGTTACATGTCACATGTCACAACATATTACAAATGACAAATTACAAAGATAAAATGGAGGTCCATTTTATGTATTAAAACCGGTGGGACTAAGGGTTAGTGGGTGATGTTTTTGTCATTAGTTTATTGCATACTTAAGGACATCTTGATGGCACTTATAGCATGCTTAACCCTAGGGTCCTACCCTAGATTTTTGGTAAGACAAAAAGCGCATTGAGAAGAAAAAATTGGTCTTCCCCATCACTTTAAAAACCGGTGCCCTATTAGATGAGAAGTGATGTTCTCATTTTTCTCACTTACTCTTATTCATATGTTTTATGAAAACCTCTCTTACTCTCTAATAAAAAAATACATAACTTGTTTATGTATAAAAATTTGTTCTAAAATCTAAAAAAAATTCAAGATTAGTAGTGTAATAATTATATGAATATTAGAAATAATATTTAAGGTTACTAATCCTATTACCTAGTGAATAATAGTATTGGTGTTTGGGTAAGAGTCATGGGTGCAAATAAGAGGAGTGTCTCTATGCTTGAGACTTGAAGATCTTGGAGGATCATCCCATATTATTTGAGCTCAAGAAAAAGGTTGGAAGGAGTTCAACTTTGTGCCCAATTCCGTTTCATTATAATGTAAGGAAAAATCGTTTTTCTCCTTATTTTGTTAAATTAATCATGCATGCAACTAGATCCACAAGGTTTATACTCCCTCTGTACCAGACCAATGGTAACACTTAGCTAATACGGCCGTACCACACCAATGGTAACGTTCCTTATTTAGCCCACAACATTACCAAATTATCCTTATACCCATTTGATATTTACATACAATGTCACTACATACCTCACCTACCAACTCACAATTAAACACACAATTACATACCCCACCTATTTTCTTGCCCTTTTACCCCTTCTTTTACCCTCTTTTCTTATTTTTTTTTTGGTAAAATGTAACGAAGTATTATATCATCAACCGGCAAACTTACAACGTTTCTTACAATTTTGTGTTATATAAGCTTATAGACAAGCTAATATCCAACAAAAGATCCACACTCATGCTCTAAGCCTATATATAGAGATATGATCCCTACACTGACTAATACAACGATTTCTAACCACATCTTGAATTCGTTTTAGCACATACTCAGGCCTAAAAATTTTCTGTTCCAACCTGCAATGATTCCTCATCCACCAGAGCTGGTACTGTTGGGATTCATTAATCTCATAAGTTTACATATTGAAAATGGGAATAATTAATTTAGTCATAAAATTAATTCAAGATCTTATGCATGCAAAACAAATACAAGAGTAAGGAGAAAATAGGTTCCTTACATTTGATATTTCGGATATATGGGCACTAGTAAGGTCACCTACCTTAGCTAGTTCTTGAGCTTTCCTTATGGATGAACAAGATTCAAGTGTAGAATCTCTCCCCAAGGATTGTACCAAGATAATACCCTTAATAGTTTAAATTAATATGAGACTAGTATTAATAAAAACTACCTTAAAAATAGACACAAAATAATTTGTATTTTGCTCTTGATATATTTCGGCCAAGATGAGGATTTTATGAGCTCTCCTTGTTCTCTCTAAAATGTAGAGTAAAAGGAACCACTAGTAAAAATATAACATGTATATTTTTACAACTTATAGAATGAATAAAAATGTACGAGAAAAACTCTTCTTTTTCTCTTTGGGAAACCGGGTAGCATAGGAGGAGAGGAGCCAATGCATGAGCTTATTTTCTTCCCAAGAATAATAGGTTTGCATGGCTATGAAATAGGTCATCATTGTGTTTCTTTTGAATAAATAAATTAGACAACACAATCCTAATACTCCCTCCATAAAACCGGTTATTACCCATAAAATGGAGGTCCATTTTATTTTTGTCATTTGTCAATTGTGACATATGTGACATGTTACTTGACAAGTTACATTATAGTGTATTTTTAACATATTAAAAATCATCAATAATTAAATATGTCACATACAAAAATAATTAGTAATTCATAATTACTTGTACCAAAATGGGTTATATAATTATAAACTACAACAACTTGTATTTATAATAAATTTTTCATTCTATTTTTAATTGTTTTATAAACAATAAATTAATCTAAATAATAAAACAATTCGATTACTTAGACCGAATCTTATTTAATCAAATTACAATAAGACACGTAATTTAACTCACAAAATCACTCGTCAATTTTAAGGAATTAAATTAACCCGTATCAGCATACGATTAATCAATTAAGAGCATTACCCTATAGGTATGACCTTAGGGGATCAACTGGTCATCATCGTCGTACGGCAGTAATGTCAAACTCTAGTCAGCCAATCATTACCGATATGTGTGGACCCGTTGACTAAGAAGTATTACTTTCCCTCATGTATTCTTAATATGAGATTTAAATATGTGATCTCAATATGATCAACAATGTGATCGTATTATTGTCGGGGACACTCCAACAGGTACATCACAACAACTATGATAGTAGCTACAATGTCCCTCTCCTCCTGAGAACGAAATATCTGCTTACTCCACCAGTCCTCCAAGTCTGCTGTAGGTAACTGAACCTCACACCAAGCTGAGATTAACTGAATACACCTGAGACTGTAGGGACACTGAAAGAACAAATGAACATGAGTCTCCTTTTCAGTCTCACAAAGATCACACCCTTCCTCAGTACAACCCATCATCTTACATAGCCTATCCTTTGTTAGCAATCTTTGTCTCATGGCCAACCAGGCTATAAATAAACCTGTGCTTTGGGAGATTGATACGATTCCAAATCCATGAATGCCATGAGACTTCAGGTTGTTCCCCTCTAAGCCATTTATACCCCTTAGCTATAGTGTAACACCCATCCTCATCCTGCCACCATATCCCAGAATAGCCAGATATAAGCAGATCCATACATATGCATATACTCCTCCAGGACCAGCTGGCACCAGAGTTTGGTTCATAAGATGTCCAGTCTGATTGTTTTATATATATACTATGCACCCACTTGACCCAAAGATGGTCCTTCTTCTGCATTATCCACCAACTATACTTCCCCATTGCAGCTGTATTCCAAAGGATAATACCTGTAATCCCCAATCCACCTTGCTTTTTGGATTGACAGACACTGTCCCAAGAGACCAGAGCCGGGGAATGTGCATGAATATCCCCTTGCCAAAGGAAATTCCTGCATATACTTTCAATTTTTTTCAACACACTAGATGGGAGAATAAAGATTCTGGACCAATAGGTATTGTGATACCCCTCGATGAGGCATCAAAAGAACTATTAAATTTAAGCGGAAAATACGATATTTTTAAAACCTTTAAAAGTTTAAAGTGCGAAATCCACCATAAGTGATCAAACGAAAATGAAAAGAAAGATAATCAAGTTTTACAATTAAAAACAAAGTGCGTTGGGGAAAAGATATCCCTCGGATAAGCACAAGTCTAAAGATAGGTGAGTCTAAGAAAACGATAACTAAAGTCCAAGGGTCAACGTTCTCGCTAGCTCACACGTCTCCCCCATATAATCTGCATCACAAACCTGTCATTCATGTAAACATGAACGCTACAGTCAGTGGGGAGTAACTCAGGGTTCTCTCAGCTACAATATGTCAAAATACAAGTAAGCAAGAACTTAATTAAACATATTGATCATACATCACACTTGAATAATAATGAACAAGGGGATATAAACGATAATCATAATGAGATAGGCATATTACATTCATGATGAGATAGGCATATTACATTCATAATGAGATAGGCATATTACATTCATAATGAGATAGGCATGGTACATTATGTAACACCCCGGCCCAAACCGGGTCGGGAGCGGTTATTTATGATAGCTCACCAGGCTGTGTACATGGCCCACAGATCAACACGGGTCCTTTATAGTGCATTTTGTCCTCACTCTTGCACATCCCGGAAACCTTCCCAGGAGGTCACCCATCCTAAGACTACTCTCAGCCAAGCACGCTTAACTTTGGAGTTCTTTCGTATGGATGACCATAAAAGAAAGTGAATTTTGTTGATATGAGTAGTACTTCCAATCCCTTTAAGCACTAGTCATTTAAGCCTATCACTGGACCTCTCCAGTTACCGTGGGGTGTTACACATTATATTAAATATGCATTCAAGGGAGTGGAATAACTAAGTAAACCAATTTCATATTAACTCGACTCAACTATTCATGTGAGATAATTAAAATAATATGGAAGACACGAATACGGCCGTTTAGACAAAAACACGCATTTCAAGGAAATATAACATAGATATGAGATTAGTCATCGAATCATTAGAATAAGATTAATAACAGATCAATTAGATAGAAAATACATGGATGGAAACCATAGCCATTACTTTGAAAATCTCTTAACAAACATTGTACGGGACGTGGCTACCAATGTCGCATTCATACTTATGGCTTGCATCTCACCATAATAACGGATGAAAACATCGATCCAGGCGATCATATCATAACTAGAGGCTTGCATCTCACATCTAGTATCCGATAGGACCAATACTCTCACAAACAATCATATGATACATGAACTCTCGTATATAAGGACACGCCAATGACCATAATCAAGCAAGACATTTACGTAGTATGGACTCACAAGACAAACACGTAGACTCCAACCTCTTGATAGGACGACGATAATAATACGGTCCTAGTCTAAACCTGGATCCAGACTCTCGGGATGGGCGTCACCCGATTCGACAAACGATATAGCAATCGTATCCAAAACTCGAAACATGGCACGCACTCGTATCCAAAGGTCGAGTAACCTCTAATCGGAAACATGACTCACACTCGTGACCAAAGGTTCGAAAGGGAAAACATAACCCAATCCGGAAACATGGCTCACACTCGTGACCAAAGGTCCGAAGAATGGCGGAAGGGTACCCTAGTTTGGAAACATGGCTCACACTCGTGACCAAAGGTCCGAAAGGGAGAACATAACCCCATCCGGAAACATGGCTCACACTCATGACCAAAGGTCCAAAAGGGTAAAATAAGGAATGTCAAGTCGTCACACAATGTAAACTGTCACACTCGGGTCACAAATACGAGTAACAATGATTATATAAATGTGACGTAAACAATTCATTTGGAGCATGTATAAGTATGAGAGTATAACAAATATCAGGTGCTCCCATGATAAAAGAGTGTCAATACACCATACACAAGCATTAGAAACAAGTTTAAGATGCATACCCAATAAGAAACATAAAACCCAATCTATAACAACAAGTTTAGTACTTTACTACAATAAGGGTCAACTTCAAACAGTAATAAATTGAGTTCTAAACATGATAATGAGGCGAAACCAGTTGGAGGTGATAGCTTATCCTCTTACGGTTGTAACGGTAGGTCATAAGCCTCAAACAGACAAGTAACAAAGAAGTTATGGCCATTTTACGAAAACTAGTCCAGGCTGTGGCGCAACCTGCGCCGAGGGGCGCAGCCTGCGCAAATCATTGATTTGCACGACACAACAAATTCATCTTCATCCCCAAATCATTTTTTTATCATGCCATTACCATCTCAATTGCACCATATATTACCCAAGGAACTTTATACAAGTATTAAGGGTGAAATCAAAGCATAAAAGAGGGATTAAAACACAAGATTCGATTCAAATTCAAACAATTCCAAACTAACAATTTCATGACATAATTAAACACAATTACTAAGCATGAATAAGACAGTTTCTTTACTAATTCATCCATGTAAACACTCATGTAACCCATAATATTGGAAATTTCTTCAACCAACCATGAGATGGTTTCTCACACAAACTCATTCAACAACAAACATGTAAAACAAGAAAAGATTCAATCTTTAACATACATATGAACAAACTACAATATATAAACACACAAATTTGACATAATGTCGAGTAACCCATCACCGTTACCTTTTGCACTTAAATCCACAATAGTCTCGTCTACCTTCCAAGAATCCACATCCGGGTTAACTAATCTTTCTCCTAAACATAAGAAAACACAAATTAAGACTAAGAATCGAAATTAGGAAAAAGGGTACCATGTATAAATGGCTCGACAACCCTATATAAGGAGGAAAGTCGGTTCCTTTCTTACCTAGAAAGATGAAGGGCGATGAGAAGAAGAGATAGACGCGAAAAACACTTGATTCGAATAAGAATTGGGCAAGTTATGAAGTTTTGAAGATTTGCAAGAGAAAGGTGTAAAAATGGTGTTTGTTGAATATGGTGTGATGAAATTTTGAGGAGGGAGATGTAGTTAGGATTTCCTTCATGATTTTTATGAGGACGAAGGAGTAGTATGTGAGCCCATTAGTCATACTAGGCCCAAAATGCAAGATTGAGTCGATATACACAAGAATTTACGTCTCAAGCCCACTACGACTCAAGACGGAAAATATTATTATTATTATTATTATTATTATTATTATTATTATTATTATTATTATTATTATTATTATTATTATTATTATTATTATTATTATTATTATTATCATTATCCGACCAAAATATTTATTCTTATATAACTTAAGCTTTAGAAATATAATATTTATAAAAATCATGTTTAATAATTAAATAATTTAAAATATAAATAAGACAGTAGATGGTTAATTAAATTATAAATGTCAAAATGGAAAATTCGCGGGTGTTATAATCACCCCATCTTTTAAAAAGTTTCGTCCTCGAAACTTGAAAATAGAAATGAAATGTCATATAAAAATAAAACCGGAATTTTGAAATCGGTAACCAAAACATTAAAAGGGTACTTATCGTAAGAATCAAAATCTCTTCAAAAGTTTCAAACAAAATTTTCCGACAGGACCAGATTCTCATCAAAGGAACGGAACTGCTCTCGTTGCGCATTCAAGAACATCACATTCCAAATCGAAGATATAGTCAAAAGCAAATCATTTGTATAAATCGAAAACCAAAGTACTTTCAAAAAGATTAATGAAAGGTTTTCAAAAGTATAAGTCTCATTCATGGAACGGAATTGCTCTTATCATGCACACAAGAACGCTAACTTTCCAAGTCAAAGACAAATTGAAACATAAATCATTCACCGACAAGCGTAGAACATGTTATTAAACGTCTCTAATAACGAATTCTAAAATCCGATCAACCTCAAAATCAAAAGAAAAAGGTAATTCACTCAAATGTTCTTTTGCAAAAGGCAAAATAGAGATAGAGGTTTCACATTTAAACTCGAAAGGGAGTCAAATCTCTGAAAATGTAATATTAAACTTTGACAAAAGGTCATAAATAGATCAAAGTTAATAGAAATTGGATAGAATTTAAAGAAATCACAGGTTTAGCAACTCGAAATCACGATAGGAAGTCTATACTCAAAGAACAAATAGGGATTTGAATCAAATTTGCATTTAATTTTTTTTTTCAAAATTTTAGAATAGGTAAGGTTTGCAAAAATGACATAAACTTCTAACAACGAATCAAAACTGGTAGCTTGAAAACTTAGAAGTTGTACAAAAAGAAAGGTAACTTAGAGAGTATAAAAACAAAGTACGTTAAGAGAGTTCAAACTTAACCAACAAGAGAGCTATGATGAACTTCCTAGGGGTAAGAATTGAAGTCAAATTTACAAGGATGTCAAAGATAGAGTTTCACAGGTTACGAGTATCAAATTTAAAGGAGGAGCATGATGAAGCGAGGAAAAGAGGTATGAATGGAAATGCTTATGCTTAAAGAAGGAAGGAATTTAAATAGCAAGGAAACGCCAGGTACTCAAGTCTCAAACAACAATGTCATCCTGAACGGTTCCGAAAACTTCCTAACCACAAAACTCATAACCACATAACTCCCAAGAATTTCCTCAAATCACTTATGTTACTTCACTCTAAGCAATTCCATGAAACAAGGCACTCCACTATGAGTGTAATCTCATGACTCCAAATCCTCAAACATCCACAAACAACTTCCATAAGATCAAAGTCAAAGTTTCCAACAAAGCTATACTCATATCCAACTGGTGTCATCTATAAGTTTTCCAAAATGGTAAAATCCTCAATCAAGGATCCTAATCTTAAGTTCTAAATTCCAGGTTCCTCAAATATCCCACAAGGCTCATTTCAAAGCAAGGTAGTAACAACTCAACCTAAAACTTTTTCCATGAAAGTTCATCCTACTACACATTCTTTTGAGAAAGATGCATAATCACCCAAGTTTGAAGAATAAATAGGATATCGTGTCCTAATCTCCCATTACTTATTACGGATTCCCAAAAGCGGAACTACACTCAACTACAACAGTAAACTCAACTTACTTACTCACTCAATCTTACATCCTCAAATTCACCATTCGATTCCATCCATTTAAGTCAAGCACTAGGCACTAGTATCCTTAGACACGTCTCACTACACTCCCGAGCCTTTCAGATCCTGAACATAAACAACAAAGCCAAGTTCTCTAACCTTAATAACATATGCAACTCACACTTGACACACAGAATCCACCAATCAAGAGTACTAACTTTATCAAGGATCTAGGTATAAGAACCATCAAAAATGTCTCATCACACTAGCTAAGTCATTCTAACATAACAACCTCTCAAAACCAGGGTTAAGGCTCAAACACAACAATCTCCTCAGAAGTCAAATTTTCAACCAAGTTCAACATTCCTCAAAAGAAGGAGTACTTTCCAATAGGCGTTAAGGGGGGATTAGTAAGGATCAAAGGACAAGTTAGGAGAGTACAAGAGTAACTCCTCAAGAAAAGAAAAGAGAGTTTAGAAGAAGAAGAAAACGTTAAGAAGTAAATAATAGGGCAAGATACACAAAGAATGAGAAACATCTTCGAGGAAGTAGAAGCATTCTCCAAAACTTGACCAAATCTTCAAGTCTCGACAATAGGCACCAAATCTTGATCTTCTCGTAGGTAAGTTTACGGTCATTGATCCAAGGGCACAACATTTATTAAATGACAATCCACAAACATGTTAGAACCTAACAAAGAGCAAACACACTACAAACTACCACCTTAGGTCCTTAAGCCTACCCATCTCTCATTCATTATTCAATGTCAAGTTCAGGTTTAAATTTGGGGTACACGTGTGTGCGTCGGGAGCAACATAGGCTCTGATACCAACTGTGACACCCCTCGATGAGGCATCAAAAGAACTATTGAATTTAAGCGGAAAATACGATATTTTTAAAACCTTTAAAAGTTTAAAGTGCGAAATCCACCATAAGTGATCAAACGAAAATGAAAAGAAAGATAATTAAGTTTTACAATTAAAAACAAAGTGCGTTGGGGAAAAGATATCCCACTAATAAGCACAAGTCTAAAGATAGGTGAGTCTAAGAAAACGATAACTAAAGTCCAAGGGTCAACGTTCTCGCTAGCTCACACGTCTCCCCCATATAATCTGCATCACAAACCTGTCATTCATGTAAACATGAACGCCATAGTCAGTGGGGAGTAACTCAGGGTTCTCCCAGCCACAATATGTCAAAATATAAGTAAGCAAGAACTTAATTAAACATATTGATTATACATCATACTTGAATAATAATGAACAAGGGGATATAAACGATAATCATAATGAGATATGCATATTACATTCATGATGAGATAGGCATATTACATTCATAATGAGATAGGCATATTATGTAACACCCCCATACTCCAAGTGCCTTACCAGGACCACTCAGGTATAAGGATGCCACCATCTCGGTTACCCGAGGCATGATATTCATAAGACGATAAAGAAACGTACTTTAAAAGTAAATATAGTTTAAGTGATTACATGATCAAACCAAAACTGATAAACTGAAATACAACATTCTCAGACGGTCTACTGCTAAGACTATCAAAGCTATAAAGCATCATCTGACACAGCGGAAGACTTCTAACTACCACGTGATGACTCATCCCAGCTATCCCATACGCGTCATATCATACCGCTCAATAATCGCTCACCACCCCGAATGGATCACCACGTTTTTAAAACATTTAAACGGGTCGATACTAATCACACAACTCAATATATCAACAATCGGATAAACAGATGACAACCGTCACACACACACAACCACACCAATCCCAACAATCTCAATCACCGATCGTCCACTAGGACCAGCCCCACGCCAGATGGGGGACCGCAGCCGTACCCACCAAATTCCCGCTCCACATAGTGAGCGATAACCCTGTCCATTAATGTGCACATCCCTTCTGTGGCGGGTTCCACAGAAGGCGAAACTAGGGCGTGAAGCCACTCCCGCAAGTGACCCCACTCAGCCGAGGCCACGCCTCGCGAACCATAGACAACGATCACAACCACAAACACAATACAATTACTATATCAAACAACCAAACACAACACATCAACCAATATCCCATTATGGGACTAATACTGAGTAGGAAATCCTACCTGGAAAGCAACACAATCATCAGACGATCTAGCAGCTGTCTCAAAACCTCTCCTCTACAAATCCTTCTCCTATCACATAATCACATAATCACAATCTAACCTTAACAAATCATAAAAACCCCCAATTCCCAAAATTAGGGTTTAACGAAACTTAAAGAAATACTATAAAATTCGAATGTAGATCTTACCCTCGACGCAAGGATCACAAAGGTATAAAGAACAATAAAATCCGACCTCTCAAGCTCCGGGATTTGCCAATAATGCGGATGAAGCGAACTACGTAGTTTCAATCTCCTTTTTGACTGAATTAGGTTTATAAAAGTGTTTACTAAAGATGACGACATATTATATATACTAATCCGCGTTATTAACAAAACCCGTCAAAATATAACCCGTCAACCGAGCTACTCGATCGAGTAGCTGAGGTACTCGATCGAGTGCCCCCTTACTCGATCGAGTATCAAGGTTACTCGATCGAGTACCCAACAGGTCAGAAACTATTTTAAAACCGCAACACACCCTTACTCGACAGAGTAAGGCCTACTCGATAGAGTACCCATAGACTCATAAAACGGTAGTATTACAGTCTTCCCTCCTTAAAAAGAACTTCGTCCCCGAAGTTCAACCCATACATAAAACAAACCTACCAACTTGACTAAGGCACAACTACATAGCTAAGAACTCAAGAACTCGACCAAACATAAAACATGAACTCTTAACACCCACTCCACCAACTATGTTTACTTCCTTAACATGACTCACGATATCGTATCCACCACATATATATCTCTCATGACACCAAATCCATACATAACCAACTACCATCCTCAAACGCTGCTAGCTCCACAATATCATCCACTATCAAATCCAAAATCGAGACACTCATAGACATCAAACGGAATGTTACATTCTACCACCCTTAAAAGGAACTTCGTCCTCGAAGTTTACTTACACTCATAAAATCATCATCCAACTGTCAACACTGGTGAAATATTCTCACACTCCTAAACATCGAACTACTACAAGTATGGTCATGGCCTTTAACACTATCAACCACAACATATAAAAATCCATACCTTATGCTACACCAACACTCTACTTCTAAATATACTACCATATGTACAACCATCAAAATCTCTTTTATCGCATCCTACTCCTCTTAAGATAAATGTTACGTCCTCGTAACTTACTAGTACTATATCCTTAGTTATATCTTTTCATTATCCTCATCACCACCGCATGTCAAAGATAATCACCTATAACCTAAACACTCGCCCGCACATATCCAAGGCTCATTACTTAAACATCTTTCATACCTCAACTCATACGGCACACCACCTAACCTATACCATAAAACTCGTAACAAAATCACCATACCAACTCTCCATTCTTACTGCAAAACAACATACCTCTCTATGTAAGACACCTATCTCCCAAAAGCATAACTCACGATCTACACTCGTTACGTACACTCATACCAGATCCTCAAGTTCTTTTCTTTATTACCGCAAAACTCATACAACACTTAATCATGACACTAATTCCCAACACCCTACACTCACAGTCTCAAAATCTGATTATGAACCACTTGCAGCGTCCAGATCAATACAACACATGTTCCACCAATCACTTACCATGACTATGTCTAAAGCCTCATCTTAAAACAAGATCAAAAGTACTGTAACAACTTCTGACCACTGTGTCCCATCAACAGAATGTCACTATACCATGACAACAACGAAAACATATACAACTCTATTTTATATCACACTCTACCCTCATTCCCAAACTGAAACTGGTAAAGAAAACATCAATAAACAAGACAACTGTCTATCTGCACAAACTAAAACTCGCAGGGAGCAACATCAAACAAAACAACAATCTATGTATAACTGGTATGTACTTTCGAAACTCAAATCATAATCATCCCGCCTACTCCTACACAACCGGTGACGGCATCGCAACACCGTCACCAACAGCCACACCACAGTGCGAAAATACCCGCATCACAATACTAAATACCGTGCCCGGATCATCACCCGAGGCACCACAACCACATCGATAGACATCACAGCTACATACAATTCCCACAAACACTGACTCAAAATAACTTCTCAGACAAGAAAAAAAACTTATTCAAATCCACTTTACTAAATCACCTCGCAGCATATTATATGAATTAAACAGATAACCTCATGAATATCATCCCCTTACCATATCACAGATTAACATGTATCATGAATATATACAAGCATAACCAGTCACGCCAGATCACTCAAATTATTACCTTTTTGAATACCATTCAATTAGATTAGCGTACCCAACATGCATTACAGAACATTCAAATACAACTTTATAATAATCACACCATACTACTTCTTGTGAGGTCAAAACCTCACACAAACATTTGTATATATCACAGACCCGTAATCACATCCAACCAGTCAATCCTGATCACGTAAGTTACCACTCAACATAGGTTACCTGTCGCCCGAGTTTAACTCATATGCCCCTCATAACATATTCTCCCATTCGCACAACCATCACTTCCTGCCAAATATAACCATACCATTACTATTCAACTATTAACATCCGCCTCATCTAGCCACATCTTATACCCTCTCACAATCATACACAACAATCAGGTCCCTACCAAATCAACCTCTTTAGCATTGCTACCTTTCTAATATACCATCACTCTTAACCATTAGTCACAAACCATAACACTACCACTGTTCGGACATCAAACCTCTTACACTCATCTCTAAACCTCACGGTTTCTTTCCTATCTTTGGTTAACATTCCAAATAACGGACATCAAATCCACCAACAAAATTTACCTCAACATTCTTTTCAACACCATCCTTGACCGTAGCGTCATCTAACTCTCTACCAATATCTCATATCGTGCAGCTGCTCTATCAACCTCTTACTCCCTTAATTCCTCAAAGCCCATGAATAATCATGTTGTCCCGAGACTCCTGTATAACCATTAACTTACTTACTCTTGATAGTATCATACTTCTCGACAATTCCTCACTTTTATGTCACATAACTCCGGTCAACATCTTCCTAGTTTTACTCCCCTCATTCTTTTCTTTTACTCTCGGCAAAATTAATTAACCATTCAACTCCTTATCACTTCTACCTAACTCTTTAGTGCTCCGATTATCTTTTCATTGCTCCAAAACTCAAATCCCATTATTTCATATCGATATCATCTCACTCTTTCTTACCATAAATATTCTCTTATTATGCCATTAATCACCCTTACCACTAATTTATCCATAAAATCAACGTTCACTGTTCAAACAATTGCATCTCCTTTGTACCTCTCTGGAAATCAGAATTCCTTTCATACTGTTAAATGCCCAAAGAAATCACATGTAGTTTCACCTCTTGATAAACCAAATCTCCCAAACTTACTCACTGTGTACAAATCTACCTCGTGACATGTCTCCATAAAATTCACTGTATACCACTCTTCTCACCCCTTTAAAACGAACATTCACTATGTATATTCTTAACCCACACGACTCCTAACCATCCCCCTCCATGATTCTTTACACATCTCAAGCTGCCACCATTTGCCAATAATGCGGATGAAGCGAACTACGTAGTTTCAATCTCCTTTTTGACTGAATTAGGTTTATAAAAGTGTTTACTAAAGATGACGACATATTATATATACTAATCCGCGTTATTAACAAAACCCGTCAAAACATAACCCGTAAACCGAGCTACTCGATCGAGTAGCTGAGGTACTCGATCTAGTGCCCCCTTACTCGATCGAGTATCAAGGTTACTCGATCGAGTACCCAACAGGTCAGAAACTATTTTAAAACCGCAACACACCCTTACTCGACAGAGTAAGGCCTACTCGATAGAGTACCCATAGACTCATAAAACCGTAGTATTACATATTACATTCATAATGAGATAGGCATGTACATTATATTAAATATGCATTCAAGGGAGTAGAATAACTAAGTCAACCAATTTCATATTAACTCGACTCAACTATTCATGTGAGATAATTAAAATAATATAGAAGACACGAATACGGTCATTTAGACAAAAACACGCATTTCAAGGAAATAAAACATAGATATGAGATTAGTCATCGAATCATATGAATAAGATAAATAACAGATCAATTAAATAGAAAATACATGGATGGAAACCATAGCCATTACTTTGAAAATCTCTTAACAAACATTGTACGGGACGTGGCTACCAATGTCGCATTCATACTTATGGCTTGCATCTCACCATAAGAACGGATGGGAACATCGATCCCGGCGATCATATCACAACTAGAGGCTTGCATCTCACATCTAGTATCCGATAGGACCAAGACTCTCACAAACAATCATAGGATACATGAACTCTCATATATAAGGACACATCAATGACCATAATCAAGCAAGACATTTACGTAGTATGGACTCACAAGACAAACACGCAGACTCCAACTTCTTGGTAGGACGACGATAATAATACGGTCCTAGTCTAAACCTGGATCCAGACTCTCGGGATGGGCGTCACCCGATTCGATAGGACGACGATAATAATACGGTCCTAGTCTAATCCTGGATCCAGACTCTCGGGATGGGCGTCACCCGATTCGACAAACGATATAGCAATCATATCCAAGACTCGAAACATGGCACGCACTCATATCCAAAGGTCGAGTAACCTCTAATCGGAAACATGACTCACACTCATGACCAAAGGTCCGAAAAGGAAAACATAACCCAATCCGGAAACATGGCTCACACTCGTGACCAAAGGTCCGAAGAAAGGCGGAAGGGTACCCTAGTCTGGAAACATGGCTCTCACTCGTGACCAAAGGTCCGAAAGGGAGAACATAACCCCATCCGGAAACATGGCTTACACTCGTGACCAAAGGTACAAAAGGGTAAAATAAGGAATGTCAAGTCGTCACACAATGTAAACTGTCACACTCGGGTCACAAATACGAGTAACAATGATTATATAAACGTGACGTAAACAATTCATTTGGAGCATGTATAAGTACGAGAGTATAACAAATATCAGGTGCTCCCATGATAAAAGAGTGTCAATACACCATACACAAGTATTAGAAACAAGTTTAAGATGCATACCCAATAAGAAACATAAAACCCAATCTATAACAACAAGTTTAGTACTCTACTACAATAAGGGTCAACTTCAAACGGTAATAACTTGAGTTCTAAACATGATAATGAGACGAAACCAGTTGGAGGTGATAGCTTATCCTCTTACGGTTCTAACGGTAGGTCATAAGCCTCAAACAAACAAGTAACGAAGAAGTTATGGCCATTTTACGAAAACTAGTCCAGGCTGTAGCGCAGCCTGCGCCGAGGTGCGCAGCCTGCGCAAATCACTGATTTGCACGACACAACAAATTCATCTTCATCGCCAAATCATTTTTTTTATCATGCCATTACCATCTCAATTGCACCATATATTACCCAAGGAACTTTATACAAGTATTAAGGGTGAAATCAAAGCATAAAAGAGGGATTAAAACACAAGATTCGATTCAAATTCAAACAATTCCAAACTAACAATTTCATGACATAATTAAACACAATTACTAAGCATGAATAAGACAGTTTCTTTACTAATTCATCCATGTAAACACTCATGTAACCCAAAATATTGGAAATTTCTTCAACCAACCATGAGATGGTTTCTCACACAAACTCATTCAACAACAAATATGTGAAACAAGAAAAGATTCAATCTTTAACATACATATGAACAAACTACAACATATAAACACACAAATTTGACATAATGTCGAGTAACCCATCACCATTACCTTTTGCACTTAAATCCGCAATAGTCTCGTCTACCTTCCAAGAATCCACTTCCGGGTTAACTAATCTTTCTCCTAAACATAAGAAAACAAAAATTAAGACTAAGAATCGAAATTAGGAAAAAGGGTACCATGTATAAATGGCTCGACAGCCCTATATAAGGAGGAAAATCGGTTCCTTTATTACCTAGAAAGATGAAGGGCGATGAGAAGAAGAGATAGACGCGAAAAACACTTGATTCGGATAAGAATTGAGCAAGTTATGATGTTTTGAAGATTTGCAAGAGAAAGGTGTAAAAATGGTGTTTGTTGAATATGGTGTGCTGAAATTTTGAGGAGGGAGATGTAGTTAGGGTTTCCTTCATGATTTTTATAAGGAGGAAGGAGTAGTATGTGAGCCCATTAGTCATACTAGGCCCAAAATGCAAGATTGAGTCGATATACACAAGAATTTACGTCTCAACCCCACTACGACTCAAGACGAAAATTATTATTATTATTATTATTATTATTATTATTATTATTATTATTATTATTATTATTATTATTATTATTATTATTATTATTATTATTATTATTATTATTATTATTATTATTATTATTATTATTATTATTATTATTATTATTATTATTATTATTATTATTATTATTATTATTATTATTATTATTATCTGACCAAAATATTTATTTTTATATAACTTAAGCTTTAGAAATATAATATTTATAAAAATAATTTTTAATAATGAAATTAATTTAAATTAAATAATTTAAAATATAAATAAGACAGTAGATGGTTAATTAAATTATAAATGTCAAAATGGAAAATTCGCGAGTGTTACAGGTATGGAGTGTTAGGTTCATATACCTATTATTAGACTCCTCTAATAATGAACAAATTAACTTATTAATTAATTTATTCTTTAGATCTAGTGCATGCATAACAAAATAAGATTTATAAGAAAACAATGTCCCTTACATTGTTGATTTCGGTTTTATGGGCACAAGTAAGGTCTCCTACCTTCACTTGTTCTTGAGCTATGATGAGTATTAGGATGATCCTCCAAAGACCTCAAGTATAGAAGTCACTCCTCTTGATTGCACCCAAGATTATCCCTTATCCCCACTAAATAATATATGCTAGATATTTGTTTAGTAGTTTACCTTAAAATTGATTACTAATACTCATATATTACACTAATAATATTAGTAATCTTTATGAACAAATTGAATCAAACTTCACAAGTTTTTGGAGGAAAAACTATGAACAAGAGAGAGGTTTTGTTGCATGTTGCATAAGCATCTTTTTAAGAGAATTTGAGAGAGAAAAATAATAACAACAAAAGTGTTGTTGTATGGTTAAGTGGACCGGCCACTTTGCCCTTAAAAGAGCAAATTTTTGTCTTCTCAAAAACCTTTTGCAATAATCTATATTGTTTAGGTAGTAGTGTTTATGTATAAAGCATTGTCATAAGTTGTTGGAGTATCTTTCCAACAACAAAATGACAAAACTAAAATCAAGCATCCATGCTTATATGGGACGGCACACATGGACTATTTTAGTCCATTTTTGTCTTATAATATTTGTCCCACAAATGCTTATAAGTCTTGTGATTAATTATCTTACATAATTAAATATTAATTTGATCATACAACAATTATGACACAAATTAATAAACATATATTCACTCAACTTATTGAGTAATATTTTATCATTATATCAACATATAATGGGTCCCATAATAGCTAGTTAGTTAAATTCACAACCTCTTGTAAATGTAAATAACTAATTACCTCTACCTCGAAACATTTATAAAACCTCAACATAATTTAGTGAATTAACATATTAATCCACTAAATGTGATCTTATTTAATCACATTAACATAAGATACATATTTCCTCTTATTAAAAATAAATTGTTCATTTTTAAGGAATTAATCAACTTGTATCATCATACAATTAATTAACTTTATAGATAAGGGCATCATCCTTTAGGTGTGACCTTAAGGGATCAATCCGACCACCACCGTCCCACACGAATAACGTCAAACTCTAGCAAGCCAATCGTTACCGATTAATGTTGATCAGTTGACTATATAATTGAATCATCCCTTACGTATTCTTTATATGAGATTTAATAATAATATTTAAATCATGTGATCGCACTATTGTTGAGGACACATTTCCCAACAATCTCCCACTTGTCCTCGACAAGTGTGCGTCACCAATTCTCTTGTCCTATTACAATCTCCCACTCAATGCAAGGTGTCTTGCAGGTCGTACTTACATTTGATCATATCTTGAGTGGTTTTCTCGATCTGGAGATTAACTGTCTGACCGGAATTATCCATCATAGATACCTTCCGAGCGTGGCCACGCATTTCCAGTTAACTACTCCTCGAGCGGCCTTGAGATTTTAAACAACCCTGACAAGGGGTGGACAATTCCTATCGCCCTATTCCCTTCGTTCAGCCACAGTCCATCATAACCCAAAATATACCCAGTTTGACCTCATTTACGAAATCGTAGAGTATAAATCAAAGCTAATCAGAAGTTGTGCCAACTTGGGCGAATAGTCTCTAGTCAAAAGAATTGACTCATAAGAATACTATAGTAGCTCTTGCCACGACCAGGCTTTATGAATTACCAGAACTCTATAAGCGGTCACTGCCCGACAGATTGTCCCATACAGTCTGCCTATGTGATCGACTAGTCATCCCATATGACTCTATGGCATTTGAACTTGCCATCAATCGCATCACACTCTAGTCACTTGGAGACGTCACCTCATATAAGTAACTAGGGGCGAATACCATGTCAATCCAGTTCACTTTAATGGGGTTCAATTTGTCTCTACAACCCATTCGGATACGACAAAGTAGCAGGTGAGTTTTAATAAAACTCAAACGATAAATGTGATTATCACATATGAATAGTCAATACACTATTACTACTTCATATTCTATAATCTTTAGTGTATTATTAACACTAATTAAAATGCAATACAAGCTTGGCAAGTGGATATACCCGATATCCATATATTCCAACTTTATTAATTGCTATTTCCTTTCATTCAATGTCATCTCTTATGACATGAATTTCTCTAAGTATATGTCTAGACTTCATACTAGACCTGAGCTCTTTAACTTGAAAGAAGCTCCCACTGTTATCGCATAACTTGTGATAAAGTCATTTGTTGAGGGATTCACCCTTAATCCCTATGTTGACCATTTTATCACAATTTTCTTAGATTCCTTTTGTAGTATTTGCAATGCGCGAAATTTAAAACACCTTTCTTAGTTTCTTTCTCCTTTGTCAATAAGACATCCTAGGATTTTAACAAATCCGTTTTGGTTTGGAAACTAAAGTTTGTGTATCCCATCAACACCTAACTTAGTTTATCATCCAAACATGTGAACGACTCCTTCCCTAATTCTTCTCAAGAATCTCAAGGATGTTCTATAAGGCTCTCACAAACCATATCATGGGAATTATCTTGTTATTGACTTATTATGCCCTAGGCATATTTCATCACAACACATTCTTTGGCATACATAATCGTTCTAATGGCGGAAACATTAGCAATCGATTTCATGTAATCAACAACTTAATGGGTTCAATGAACGACTATGATTCCATCATAGTAATTCCACTTTCATCATCATGAATAAGTCATTCAACCTTGTTGATGTTACAACAAATACGAAAGATCTTATCCTCATAAGACTCTCAACTCTATGCCAATATACTCTCACATAGATTCGGTAATCTAACGTATATTGCACCCTTTCCTAGTCTCCCAATCACTCTTGCCAGAAGAGAGCATTGGTACATTATTCTCAATATTTAATATGTCATCAACATATAAGACATGGAAAAACAATTCTAGCTCCCACTTAACTTCATGTATATCATGATTCTTCAATCATGTGAATGAAACAATTCACTATAATCACATGAATGAAAAGTATAATCCTTTAATGCTAGCTTAAAACCAACTTGTGATCACTTAAGATAGCTACGCATAATATGTTAGGATTCTTAGATCTTAATCTAAGGTTTTGTGTTTGAAACACTTCCTTCTCTAAATTCCCATTTTAGAAAAGCGAATTTTTATTTGCCATTCTTCATTAAAATGAAATGCGGCAATTCCTAACACAATTTGTCTTGATCAACATCTTTATGTAAATCTTATGCATTTGTGTACTCTAAAGCTCTATTTCCCTTTAAAGAGACCCTCACTTTAATGTAAATCTACTCATGAGCAACAATTTTCGGATCGTTATGCTTCGGCTCGTATGTAACAAGGTCATGATACTATCACTTTCACAAAGTAATAGTTTTGAACAATAAGACATGTGCGATAAACTCCCACTGAACTATGCTCTCATACTATCTTCATAGATAATAGTTCAATACCAACTCCCACTCTATAATTCAATTACTTTCACAAAGTAACATTTCAACTATAAGAGATGTTTGTGACGATTCAATCTACTCCCACTCTATCTCTCAGAAATATATCAATATTCATGAGAAATAGCTTTGTGAGTCACAAACATATATATATTTAACGGAGTATTTGGAGTTTATCTAGACTATGTATTAGCTTTCAATGGGCCATCCTAACATGGCAATAGATAATATACGAGTCTTATCCATGTCATCTCTTCTATTCTATGTATCTCATGGTTGACCATCCAATTAGAATTACTTGTCCGTTTTGGATTGCAAATTCCCAAAATTGAGTTCATCAACTCAAACCGACTCATATTAGTTTGATCTTATGGGTAGTGACGCTAGGTCATAATCCATCTTTAATAAATCAAATTTATTACTTAGATCTTTGCCACTACGATTGGGTCGTAATGCTTAGAACTTTATTCAATTGGTTCTCTACGTCATTTTAGAAATTTCTCAAATCTCTCAAATGCTTCACCTTTTATTTGATCAAGTAAAATATACCCTTATCTACTTGAATCATTGGTAAAAGTGACGAAGTAGTCATAAATTCCCCTTGCGGTGATGCTCATTTGAACACATACATCGGCATGTATTAGTCTCAACAAATCACTTGCTTGTGTCCCTTTACCACTAAAGGAAGTACAAATTATATTGCAAAGGAGACAAGATTCGCATATTCCATATGATTGAAAATCAAATGGTCTAATAATTCTAGTCGACACTAGCATTTTAATGCGTTTCTCATTTACGTAACCTAATTGAAAAATCAAATGTACAAATCATTTGGATTACTTGTTATGAGTCTTTTGGTGCGTATTATGTAGATATCTTTACATGAGTTGGAACTTTCTAAAACTTGTGTATCATAAAGATAAGTGACATGGCTCACATCCACGTCTATTTTCAATAAAATACAATAATTGTCTTTGAGGACAAAATATAGATCATTTCATGTCTCACATGGAAATAATGTTTTAGACTAAGTGGGAACATAATAACAATTATGTAAATCATAACTCAAAGCTATTAGCAAAAACAAGTATATAAATTTCTCTTGAAGTGGCGGCTACCCGAGCTCCATTTCATTGTCGGAGATTCATATCACTCTTGTTTAGCTTTTCCTCATTTCCAAGTCCCACTTGGAGTAACAAGCCCAACTTTGATATCTTCTAAATACTTGGGGCAATTTATGCTTCCATTGTCCCATGACATTAAAATAATGATATTCATGGTAGGATTGAATACCCATCTTGGTTTTGTGGTAGTCTCACTATCAACTTCCAATTCACAATCGGATTTGGGTTTCTATACCTTTCTTTGCTTTTCCTTTATTAATACCAATACTCCTTCTATTTGCAAGGACACTCTTGCTAGAACTCCCACTTAATTTGATATTTCTCCTTGTTTCATTATACAAAGATATCTTGGAATTTGTGAGATTCCCCTCATATAAACCTCTTACCTGAGAGGTAGGCATGAGTATGAGGTGTAGAAGTAGTAAAAAGACAAAGATTCCCATCTTCACCAATGCTAAAGCGTAGTACTCTAATCGGGTCGTTGATATACGAGAAGCATTTTTCATAGAATGATTGGAGCCAAGAATTAATGGTGATCGGTGTATGATTATTAGATGATATTGGAGTTGTCATTGCAATTGATAAAACAAATTTGACGACAAAATAGGAAATGAAGGAATTAATTATCATCTATCGTTTTAATAATACTCGTAAATTTAACTACAAGCATTGCATTTATATAGTGACCTCCACCCAACTACATAAATGATTCCGAGATCCAAATTCATATCAACTCGGGCACGGTGAGCCGATTCATCCCTTATTAATATAACTCGGTGGATTAACCTTTTAATCGATTCTACTTTTAGAACTCTCGGTCGATAAAAATTACTCTAATTCTCATCTTTAGCCCGGAACACATGCGACTACGGTCAACAATACTTCCGTTGAGCTCAATCCAAATTTCGATGTAATAACATTTTACTACCCCACTTCGCCAACGTAACAAGGTTTGTATTACGGTGAAGCCGGATTAACTCCCTTGCGAAATTGGTACTTCATGAGTTTCTACTATTTGGTAAGGCTTCATCTCAATTATTATATGTGAGAGGTCTTGTCAATTTATTATCTATCACGTTTTAAGTGAACTAAAGCGGTGAACTACGATAATTATAATTGACACGGTCGATAACTCGATATGATATGCATGTGTTGTTATGGCGATTTGGCAATGCATGCAACATATTAAGAGAAATGCAAAGCAATAAATAAAATTCCTAGTATGGCCTGCCTAAAATAGAAAATCAAATAATCTATTACATATTCGGAAACCAACTCCTTTGGTCCCTTGAATCTTCAAGTGGCACGCCTCCCAAGACACCGTCTTTGTCGGATCACATTTCCGAATGGCACCGTCTTTGAAGATGCTCCATAATTACAAATAATAATAAAAATACAAAGCTATTCCTATTATACATTTGTAAAATGGAAAAAAAACTAATGAAATAAAAATAAAAATAAAAGTGATACGAGATCACATTAAATTACAACCGAATCAACATTCCCTTTCATTACGGGTAATATTGATTAAAACTAAGGCCATACTAAGATAAAATTACATAATTCAAAATTATATAAATAAAAGACATTCAACAATTGAAATATGCAGCATTATAATATGTACCTATCATGCAAAATTGTGTGCCAAATCGCCCTATTTAACTTATGTCGTACATATAACCCGGTTTTATGGAAATGCGTGATAATAACCTTTTAAAATCACTAATTAACACTTAAATCACATCTAAGTTCAAGTTAATTATCCTAACACATTTTAGGACTCAAAAATTAGTCATCACTAAATTTTTGACAATAATTCAACTTGATTTAATTTTATGCTCATTTTTTACCTTAAAAACATAATATATATGAAATAAATCCAAATTAAATCATAAAAGTTTCAAAATTTGAATTTTAAATTTTTTCACATTCTGGAATAAATCCATGACACTCATAATGTCAAAAAACATGGTTAAAATTTTCGAATTAATTTTGAGAAAATATAGTTGCATTTTATCGGTTTTATCTCATAAAATACATAAAGTATCCGAAAATTAAACCAATAATTTTTACAACTTTAGATCTGATTAGTGGGATATTAATGCAACTTAAAATAATTTTCTCAAGCCATGCAATACGTTTTAGCTAATTTTTGCTAAAATAGTCACTATTTATGCCATTTTGACTCAAAAATTCATAAATCATGCTAAAGAAGATATTTAAATCTAGAAATTTACATACTCTCTGTAAATCTTGCATGTGACATCATATTAAAAGATCATGGCTTAATTCGAAATTTTACTATTTTTAACCATTTTACCTCTTTTAATCCATTTTTATCTCATAAAAATCATAAATCATGCAAAATTAATCAAATTAACTCGTCCTTTTACACACAACTTGTAAAATATGCATGT
Source organism: Silene latifolia (assembly GCF_048544455.1). Lineage (NCBI taxonomy): Eukaryota > Viridiplantae > Streptophyta > Magnoliopsida > Caryophyllales > Caryophyllaceae > Silene > Silene latifolia. The sequence goes on along the minus strand of NC_133533.1, from coordinate 63,255,149 downwards.
GAGGTCATATAAATTTTTCAAGGTCAGAAACGAAATTTAACTATTTTTAGCATTTTAATTCCCATTTTAGTCATAAAAATGTAATAAAATGACCAAAAATCCTTAAAATGAGCAATAAATTTCCATGAATCATAAAAATAACCTAAAAACATTTTAGGACCAGAATATATAACATGCAAAGTGATTTCGTGGCTTATGCTCATAAATCACAAATTTTTAAGTTTTATATGTTAACCTTTTAACTCGGAAAAACAATAACCGATTATGCATGCAACATCCTTATGCTCTGATACCACTTGTTAGGTTCATATACCTATTATTAGACTCCTCTAATAATGAACAAATTAACTTATTAATTAATTTATTCTTTAGATCTAGTGCATGCATAACAAAATAAGATTTATAAGAAAACAATGTCCCTTACATTGTTGATTTCGGTTTTATGGGCACAAGTAAGGTCTCCTACCTTCACTTGTTCTTGAGCTATGATGAGTATTAGGATGATCCTCCAAAGACCTCAAGTATAGAAGTCACTCCTCTTGATTGCACCCAAGATTATCCCTTATCCCCACTAAATAATATATGCTAGATATTTGTTTAGTAGTTTACCTTAAAATTGATTACTAATACTCATATATTACACTAATAATATTAGTAATCTTTATGAACAAATTGAATCAAACTTCACAAGTTTTTGGAGGAAAAACTATGAACAAGAGAGAGGTTTTGTTGCATGTTGCATAAGCATCTTTTTAAGAGAATTTGAGAGAGAAAAATAATAACAACAAAAGTGTTGTTGTATGGTTAAGTGGACCGGCCACTTTGCCCTTAAAAGAGCAAATTTTTGTCTTCTCAAAAACCTTTTGCAATAATCTATATTGTTTAGGTAGTAGTGTTTATGTATAAAGCATTGTCATAAGTTGTTGGAGTATCTTTCCAACAACAAAATGACAAAACTAAAATCAAGCATCCATGCTTATATGGGACCTATTTTAGTCCATTTTTGTCTTATAATATTTGTCCCACAAATGCTTATAAGTCTTGTGATTAATTATCTTACATAATTAAATATTAATTTGATCATACAACAATTATGACACAAATTAATAAACATATATTCACTCAACTTATTGAGTAATATTTTATCATTATATCAACATATAATGGGTCCCATAATAGCTAGTTAGTTAAATTCACAACCTCTTGTAAATGTAAATAACTAATTACCTCTACCTCGAAACATTTATAAAACCTCAACATAATTTAGTGAATTAACATATTAATCCACTAAATGTGATCTTATTTAATCACATTAACATAAGATACATATTTCCTCTTATTAAAAATAAATTGTTCATTTTTAAGGAATTAATCAACTTGTATCATCATACAATTAATTAACTTTATAGATAAGGGCATCATCCTTTAGGTGTGACCTTAAGGGATCAATCGACCACCACCGTCCCACGATACGATTCAAACTCTAGCAAGCCAATCGTTACCGATTAATGTTGATCAGTTGACTATATAATTGAATCATCCCTTACGTATTCTTTATATGAGATTTAATAATAATATTTAAATCATGTGATCGCACTATTGTTGAGGACACATTTCCCAACATGGAGTGAGCCAAGGACAGATTTAATAAGTACTAGCCTGCCTGCATAGGAAAGTTTTCTAGCACCTAAAGCCCTTATCCTATCCAACACCTTCTCAACCAGAATATTACATTCCAAAACAGAGAGTTTTCTGGGAGCAATAGGGATCCCCAGGTATTTGAAGGGTAAAGAGCCAACCTTCAATCCTGATAAACCAGCAATCTTCTGCAGCAAACCCTGTATTAACCCATTGCCATAAATGTTTGATTTACTAGCATTCATTTTCAGCCCTGAGGCAGCTGAAAATGTAGCAAAAGCCCTGAGAAGTAGGATCATTGAGCTTCTATCTCCTCTACAAAACATTAACAAGTCATTTGCAAAGTACAGATGAGTCAATTTGATGTTCCTGCAAAGAGGATGGTACTTGAACTCCTCATACTCCTGTACTACATTCAACACCCTAGTAAGATACTCCATGCCCACAGTAAAGAGTAAGGGAGACAATGGGGCCCCTTGTCTTAATCCTCTCTGTCCCTTGAAAAAACCAAATACCTCTCCATTAAGAGACAGAGAGTATTGAGAAGTAGTAACACACTCCATAATCAGCTTGATAAAAGTGCTAGGGAAACTAAGAGCTTGTAACATCTCCTTAAGGAAGCTCCATTCCAGGGAATCACAAGCTTTTTGGAGGTCCAGCTTCATGATAACCCTAGGAGAGCAAGATGTTCTATTATACAATTTAGTGAGTTAAATCTTGACAAATAGGGATATTTTCAACTATATCTCTGCCCCTTATGAAAGCACTCTGATTTTGACTAATCACCTCAGGTAAGACATCCTCCAATCTGGTGCAAAGAATTTTAGAGATGGCTTTGTAAATGACATTGCAACAGGAGATGGGACGAAATTGAGTAACAGAAGTAGGCAGCTCCACTTTTGGGATAAGAGTAACCATAGTATTGTTGATTTGTTTGAGCATTTTGCCACTACTGAAGAACTCAAGGCCAGCTGCAGTTATCTCATCCCCAATATAAGGCCAGGCATCCTTATAAAATGACTACTATATCCATCAGGCCCAGGTGCCTTAGTACCTGGTATAGAAAAAATAGCCTGTTTCACCTCCTCTCCAGTTACTGGCCTAGACATAATAGAGTGATGCTCCTCAGTAAGGATTTTCCCTTTCTAACAGTATGCATATGGACATGTGTTACACTGGACTGAGCACCCAAAATACTCATAAAATAAGTTTCAAAAGCATCATTGATATCTTCTCTTGTGTTACAAATCTGTCCATCCTGGCCAGTAATTTGGATAACCCTATTCAAACTCCTTTTTTTGATAGCAGAGTGGAAATAAGAAGTGTTGTCATCACCCTCATTATCCCATTGCATCTTTGCCTTCTGTGCTAGGAATGTTTACCTAGCTTTATCCATTAGGATGTAATCCTTCTGAATAGCAATCTCAGCAGCAATAAGGTCAGGATCAAGGGGTGACTCCCTAAGCTTCTTCTGTATTTCATTCAATGCAATCAATAGCATACTTGAATTATTCTCCACATCATTAAAAAACGCCTTGTTCAACAATTTCAGATCACCTTTCAACCTTTTCAATTTAGTTGCCACTCTGAACATAGGGGTCCCCATCACTGGTGAACTCCAACTCTTTTCCACAATCTCCTGAAAAGTTGGAGCTAGAGCCCACATATTATAATATTTAAAGGCAGCAATCTTTCTCCTAGGTGTTCCATCTAGATGTATCACACAAGGACAATGATCAAATGTCCCCTCAGTCATAAAGTGTGCATATGCATCAGGGAAAGCTTCTAACCACTTATCATTTATCAAAGCCCTATCAATCCTGCTGTAAACTCTAGTGGCCACCTCTTGCTTATTATTCCATGTAAAAAAAGATCCAAAAGCTTTCAAATCAGTGATCTTACAGTCATGAGTGAAATCCAGGAAAGGTTTAACCTCAGCCAGAGTGATCTCAGAACCAAGCCTCTCATTAGAATAGAGGACATTATTAATGTCACCTCCAATAATCCAAGCATCATCCACCAAAGAGCTATAAGTTTTCAGATCTCTCCACAAGTTTCTCCTCTCAGCTATTTTATTGAAGCCATACACAAAGGTAACCTAGAATTGTTTTAGATTCCCTCTAGTAATGACTTTCAAATGGATAGCTTGCTCACTCAAATCCTTAATATCCAACTGATACACAGATGGATTCCATACAACCCAAATCCTACCACCAGAGTGGCAAGAATATTTAGTATAGATAGCCCAATTATTCCATATATTCCTCCTTACCTTTCCCCAATTTTTATTTTTAATTCTAGTTTCTAAAATGCTAAACAAACTAATATTATTCAACTGAATAAATCTTCTAATCTCTAACTGTTTATTCAACTTATTCATACCTCTAACGTTTCAGTACCTAATACTATCCATTATCACATTGAGCACTAGGTCCACTGCCTTGCACCAATTCATTCTGATCATCAGTCTGAACAGGCTGACTTAGAGAAAGATTAGTCATCTCTACTTGAGTGATATTCAGCTCAATGACCTTCTCCTTGCCCTTATCCCTTTGTTCCACTAGTCTCTCTGCCTTAGTGCAAACACCCTTTGATTTGGCAGTTTCAAGAGGTGCTACATGTGTCTCTTGCCTATTAATTCTTCTCACAACCTTGGCAGGAGACGGTGGAATTGGAATCTCCCTTTGTCCCCCTGTCACAGGAGTACACAGAACCATAGGTGTTGCTTTTTTCCTCCACACTTTTGGTGCAGCCTTGGCTTTGTTCCTGCAATCATTAACCTTATGCCCAATCCCTTTGCAGCTAGTACATGATACATGCAGCCAGTCATACATCACCTTAATTTTCTTTTCCTTACCAGTCTCATCCTCGAACCGAATGCTCTCAGGGAACTTCTGATTCATTTGAACCTCAATCAACAGACGAGCATACCCCAAAAAATTTCTTTTCTTAGTAGCCTCATCCATCTTGAGTACCTTACCAATCAAACCCCCAATTTTCTTGAGACATCCAGTCCCCCAGAATTTCAGGTCCAGATCATACAATTTCACCCAAATTGGGAGAGACTTAAGTTCCTGCTTAACAAGTTCTGCAGAAGGCGTCCACTCTCTGATGATAACAGGTTTGTTATCAAACATCAAGTGCCCTTCGTTCAAAACCTGTTGTTGGTCCTTGATCGATTTAAACCTAACAATGAAAATTCCGTTGGGCATAAAAGAGAGTTTATCAAGGTTAACACCTGTCCATACCCTACGTAAATACCCAGAAATAACATTCCAAGGTGGATTGGCCCCGACAACATATCCATACACCGACGCGTCCAATAGTTTATTTCTTCCTTAACAACCTCAAGAGAGATTTTAAGAAGGTTTACCTCTAAACTTCCCACCGTGTGCCAGTCAGTTGTATCAGATGCCTCATCAATCAGTTCCTCCTCTTCATCGATAGTTTCCATATCATCGTCAAAATCAAGTGAGCGTAAGGCATCCTTGCCAAAATTCAGCACCCGAGCTCGATTAGAAGAAGACGATGCCTTGTTATTATTAGTGTTTTTGTGGTTTTTTGAAGGATTATTATTAAAGGATTTTTTTGATCGCGCAATTATACCTTGTTGCTCACGAAACTAGAGCTTTCTCTCTCTAGGTTTTCTCTCTCATCCCTCTCAATTCCTCTTAAAAACCCCATTTTTTACCACGTTACCATTTGTATGGTACGGAGGGAGTATTAACAAGTTAATTAAAATAACCATTAGAAGAGTCTAATTAGGGTATATGAACCCAATAATTGGCATCAAGAGCTTTGGTGTTGCATGGATAATCGGTTTGGTTTTTCCGAGTTAAATGTAACTTAATTAAAACTAGATATTTTGTGATTTATAAGGATAAAGCCACGAAATTTTTTGCATGTTATACATTCTGGTTCTAAAATATTTTTAGGTCATATTGATGATTTATGGATGATTATTGCTTTTTTTAATGATTTTTAGTGAAATAATTACATTTTATTGTGTAAAATGAACTTTTATTTGCTAAAAATAGTTAAACTTCACTAATGGCCGTGATTTTTTAGTATGACCTCACATACATATTTTGCATATTGTATGTAAAATTTCGGATCATGGTGATTACTTTTGCATGTTTTATAATTTTTAGGTGATAAAAATGGTATAAATGAAGGTTAAATGACTAAAAATAGTTAAACTTCGAAACAGGCCATGAAATTTTAATATGATGTCACATGAATATTTTACAGATTGTATGTAAAATTTGAGATAAATGTTATTTATTATGCATGATTTATAATTTTAATAGTTAAAATGATATAAATAGTGACTATTTTTAGCAAAAAATGCTAAAATGAATTTTATGGCATAAAATTTTTTCCTAATATTGTATATATAATATGAACATCAGATCTAAAGTTGCATAATTAATTTTGATTGATTTGATATGTTTTTTTATTTTATGTGATAAAATAGATAAAAGGGCAACTTTATTAGTTATAAAAATTAATTGGAAATTTTTGGTTGAAATTTTGCCATTTCCAGGTTCTGGAAATTTTTAAGAATGTTCAAAATTCTGATTTTGATTTTTTCGTAACTTTTATATTTAATTTGGAATTAAATGGTAAACATTATGATTTATACGATTTATTAATGAAGTAAATTATAACTATTTTGTGGGCAAATTTTATTGAGTTTTTGGAATCTTGGTACTATTTCAGAATTTAAAAAATTATGATTTCGAATTTTTCCAAATTTTTATGACTTATTGGGAATTATTTCATAATTGTTATGATTAAAAGAAGTTTAATAAACAATAATACAAAGCCAAGTTGAATTATTGTCAAAAATTAAGTAAAGACTAATTTTTGAGTCCTAAGAGAGTTAGGGTAATTAACTTGAGCTTAAATTTGATCTAAGTGTTGATTTGTGATTTTAATAAGTTATTATCACGTATTTTCATAAAACCGGATTATATATATGATATAAAGTTTAAATAGGGCGATTTGGCACTTAGTTTGGCATGTTAGATCATATACTAATGCTGCATATTTCATTGATGAATGTCATATTTAATTTATGTAATTTTGAATTATGTAATTTTATCTTGGTATGGCCTTAGTTTTAATCGATATTACCCGTAATGTAAGGGGATATTGATTCGGTTGTAATTTAATGTGATCTCGTATCACTTTTATTTTTACTAGTTTTTTTTATATTACAAATGTATAATAGGAATAGCTATGTATTTTATTATTATTTGTAATTCCGGAGTTCCTTCAAGACGGTGCCAATCGGAAAGGCGTTCCGATCAAGACGGAGTCCTTGGGAAGCGTGCCACTTGAAGTTCAACGGACCAATGAAGTTGGTTTCCGAATTTGTAATAGTTTATTTGATTTTCTATTTTAGGAAGGCCATACTAGGAAATTTATTTATTGCTTTGCATTTTTTCAATATATGTTGCATGCATTGCCAAATCGCCATAAACAACACATGCATATCATATCGAGTATTCGACCGTGTCAATTATAATTATCGTTAGTTCGAATATTTAGTTCACTTAAATTTGATAGATAATAAATTGACAAGACCTTCATTTTAAAAGATTGAGACTTAGCCTTACCAAATAGTAGGAACCCATGAATCCCAATTTCATTAGGGGTACAATACGGTATTGAAATATTATACCGGGGTGCTTTCTTTGATGTTGGGTAAGTGGGGTAATAAATAGTTATTACACTTCGAAATTTGATTGATCTCAACGAAAGTATTAGAGGGACCGTTGTCCCAATAGGTCGGGCTAAAGATGAACTTAATGTAAATTCATTGACCGAGAGCTCTAATTGTAGAATCGGTTAAAAGGGTTAACCCACCAAGATTATATTAGCAAGAGGTGTAGAGGGCCCGTAGACTCATATCCAAGATTTAATATGAATTTTGGGTTTCGGAATCGTTTATATAATTAGGTGGAGGTCATTATATAAATGCTAAAAGATACTTAAATGTTTTATTTTTTACGATGAATGTTGTTTTTTCCCACTATTTCATTGTTTTTAATGTTGTTCTATTTCATTACTCCTACTCATATGCGATATCATTCGATTGTAACACGAGTCTCCGCTAAACCACTATTGCTAACGACAAAGAATCTCTTTCTAAAATGAACCATATCATAGGTTGTGGACTAGCTCCATAGGAATCGTTCTATTTCATAGAACTCAATAGGAATTATCCTATGCAAATATAAGATTACCATCTTAAAATCCTAACATACCTATGTATGATTTCTTGTGAAGAATTATAACTAGAGATAATGATTAGTCAAAATATGTTTTGATAATTCTTCTATGCATCTATGGTTCAAAAGTCTTATTGCTCAACCTAAACACTTGTCATCAAACACTTAAGTTGTTAAGAACATGACAATGTTTAATTGGTAAATTAATTTGTTAAAAATTTTTATTTACCAAATACCACAATAGAGTTCATCCTTGTGAAGGATTAAGTAGAAATTTATATGAAGATAAGTCTTCATCAAGTAGAAATTCTTCAAGTAAGTGGGAGCAATAAGAAGTAAAGTTCCTATCTTAATTGTTAAGGATAGAACTAGGCTTGAAAGAGAAAGTGTTAGACACTAAAATAAAGACAAACCCCAAATAAGTAAAGATCTAGGAAGTTGGTCGTGTGACTCCAACATATTCCTTCTTGAATATCTATGACATTGACATTGCATTATTGCCAAATACCACATCATGAGTATTTGATACAAATTTATGGATTTCATAATATTTGGCATTATCATGTGATGGTTAGCAAGAATAAGTTCAGAAATTTGCATGAATGGAACTAGGATAGTTGCCATTTCATCCATGAACATATGAATGTTGTAGTGTACTCATTTTATTTTTGTATTTAGAAATGTACCTCAATAATTGTTATGATGTACAATAACTCTAAATAAGAATATAATTCAAGTTTTTGTAGAAAAACGCAAAAAGGATTTCTCTATTGTACAGTTAAAATAAGTGTTGTGCCCTAACATACCATGATTAAGTTTGTGGTGAGACCATACAAATCAAGGTAATTATGTTCAAACTAAAAATAAATGTCATATTTACAAGACTCATATAATACCCTAAAATTTTCAAAAGGTTTCAGTTTTCTTCAAATCCGAACTTCGAGGACGAAGTTCCTTTTTAGAGGGTAAGATTGTAATACCCGAATATTTTAATAAGATTAACTAATTTTTATTTGGTTACAAGAAGTCTTAGCCGGTTAGATCACCTACTTCTATTAATAAATATATTACTCTAGCCCTAATTTTCCTAATCTCATCTTATTTCTTTATCACCGCCTACCTCTTCTTCTGAAAATTTCAAGGGTCCACTTGATTTTCTAAACCGACTATGAAAAGGCTGCTTGTACTATAAATAAGCCACCCAATATTTCAACATTCAATCCTTACAAATTGTTTCTTTCTTGGCCTATTATGTTGCCGCCTAGTACTCATTAAGGGTCCATATTATTATTGCTCCGTTTTCATGTTGGCCCTGTTGTCATTATTTGACTACTATCGCTGATTAATTTTTATAAGGTAACACGATTCTATCGATCCTATTATTATATTATTGTTCGGGGTTGTTTGATTTGGTGCTATGTTAATATGTTTTCATGTTTGTATCTAAATTTCATACATGGTGAATTGTATTATGATGGCTGCTAGTTGATATTATCTATACTACAAATTACAAGTATATTTTACATTTAATTAGTTGTTTGTGAGGTACTGGGTTTTTAGCGATTGAAAACATAGGACGGATTGTGAAAGCTATTTGTTGTGGTGCTGCCGAGAGAATTAAAGTTGTTATTTATGGCTCAATATGGTTTTAGATTGTACAGTCATGGTGGTCTACGTATATGATTATAGGCAACAAGTTTTATTTCCGCATACTTGAACTCAGGAAAGTGTAATTGTTGAAGAAGTCACACCAATCATCCTAATTTGTGGAGGCGTGTACTTATTAAATCACCGTGAGATTTGAGGTATCCGCAATCGTATATGTAATCGAAAGTTCGGATTTCTTTGTATTGTGTTTAAATCGTCTTTCTTTTGACCTTGACTCGAGGGTGAGTAGCTTAAAGTCTTGTACTTTAAGTGTTGAGCAGTTTCTTTAATGGAATATTTGACAATATCGATATTGATATTGAGATGAAAATTGGTTACTGGTATTGAGTTATGATTTATGGGGCCTTTGAGCCGAGTTATGTGTACGGTCCAGCGTGACTATGGTTATTGAGCTATTGAGTTATTGAGTTATTTGAGTTTGAAATCGATATTGAGATGGAAGTATTGTTTTGCGGTTTTATTCCGCCAGTTCACTCACCCCTTATCCTAGGTCTTAGGGTCGACGATGAGAATGCCATATCTGGTTATTATGGAGTATTATATTAGAGTAAATTAGATTTTACTCCCTTATAAAATCAACTTTTCTAAAATTACTCCCTTTTAAATTTTTTTGCTAAAATTACTTTCTTAAGTTACATTTTTTGCTAAAATTGCTCCAAACACCAATTTAATTAACTTATTTCGTTTATTTTTGAACTTATTCCTTTTGTGCCTTAGCCAATTTTTACTTTGAAAGGTATAACTATGTAGACAAATGTAGGGGGAGTTCAAAAATAGAGAAAATAAGTCCCTTAAATTGTGAGTTTTGAAACAATTTAAGAAAAAAATGCAACTTAAGAGAGTAATTTGAGCAAAAATGTAACTTGAGGGAGTAATTTTAGCGAGAAATGCAACTTAAGGGTGTAATTTTAAAAAATAATTTTAAAAGGGAGTAATTTTAAAAAAATTGATTTCCAAACGGAGTAAAATCTAATTTACTCATTATATTATGAGACAGAGTAATGAGTTGAGATGGAGTAATGAGTTGAGATTGAGTTGGTTATGGGATGAGAGTGTCTATTATATTGTGGAGTAGCTTTGAGCTTGAGATTAGTCATGGGGAGTGTTTTTATTATTCTCTATGTTTATTTTTATTTTTTACATCTTTGTGTTTCCACGCCATGACCAAAAACTATTCTGCTTATATTGAGGTATTATCTGTTATTCAGCTTTTCGGCTGACGTGTTTTATCCCTTATGGGCTACTTGTCATGGGGGTAGTTCCTTTTTGTCTTCTGGTTTTGCTTTTAGGTCTTCAGCTGCAGCTCAAAAGGCTTTTATTTCAAGACAAGATTTTATTTAAAGATTTTGTAAAAGTTTTATTTTATTCCATTTTCATTTGTCTAAAAGAGATTTGTAATAAGAGACTTTGTATATTAATTATAATATCTATGTATTTCGGCACGTTTTATATGTAAAAGTAGTTTTAAATTAGCCGAAAATCAGGGGTGTTACAACTCAAGTTGGTGACCCCTATCATTTCTCAATTCTCGATTGAAAATCGCATTAAGAAACTAGTTTTGACTAGTCTCCCAAACCATTTGATTGGGTATATTTTGGTGTGTGCAAATCTTGTATTCAAAGCAAGTTAATTCATGACTTTTCCTGGAAAAGAATTATAAATAGAGCATGATATTCGCCCAATTTACAGTTTGAAATGTATGGTCGAATACAATTACAATCAGAGAAGGTTATTACGTCTTCATCTCTTTTACCAACGAATTAAGTAGATACTTAATATCCACTTAATGAGGTAACAAAAGAAATTCTTTGAATAAGTTCAATGAATGTTTAAAAAATATCAAAACCTACATATTATAAAACCAAAGTATTAGTACTTTATTAAAATGGGGAACAATAAAATGATAACTTTTATCTGCACCATATAGAGTGTGATATGGTATCACAAGATCAATTTCATAATCACACCCTATCAAGATAAGGTGTATTAGAAAGTTACAAAGAATCCTGTACGATATGATTGAATCCTTACTATAAAGTTGGAGGTAGTTTCTGTTATAAAATTTGTCTGGCACTTAAATTTTCCACTAAAATAAAACATGATTAAAGCAATCATCTACTTTTCATATGAGATATGGTTAGGCTAGTACCTAAATTGTAGCTTGTTTCGATAGTAAACATGTGCTCTCTCTTCCTACATAATCACGAGAACAAAGGGTTTGTGACTCGTGATGCTGTCTATTAAAGAAATGAGGAGTATTTCTTAAAGACAGAGTGGGAGAAAATGTTCAAGAGCCACAAACTGAGAATAAGACAGAGTACGATGTTCCTTCTTGGTTAAAATCAGTAATTATTTCTTCGAAAACTAAAGTGGACAGGAATCATGTTATTTTTGAAAGTAACAAACCTGTAACTTATTAAGATGCTTTATCTAGTTTCAACTCCGCCAAAGTCCGAAATGAGCATAAACATGAAAATGTTTATTTAGCTTTGTTGGTTGGTGGCAAAGGATTTTGCACGCAATAACAACGCTTCATTAAAATTCGGAATTTATAGTTGGATTTAAAAATCATCTTGTATGAGTTTTTTTAAATCGCAACTATCCTAAGGTAGGAAGAAGTCTTAAGTAGATGTAATTAAAGGAGTTTAATTGTATGTTTTGATCATGTGATAAACTTTACTCGAATTGTCGAGTAGTTTTGTTTATACATGGAGTTTAGTGGGAGTAATATTGTGTCACTGGTCTTATGTGTAAGGGACATATTGATCATTTTGAATGATGGAAGACTTAGGAGAAGAATAATATATCTCTAAGGTATCCAGACCTATAAAGATAGTTCTAAGAGGATATTACACTACTACAGATACAGGCTATAACAACGGTAAAAACCGTTGTTATATAAAAAAGCGGACGTTGTTAAAGCGTCCGTTGTAGAAGGTTTTAACAACGGTTAGTTTTCTTAAGGAAACCGTTGTTAAAACTATTAACAACGGTTTTATGTATAAAAACCCGTTGTGGAAAGTGTGACTCAATTTTGGGGGGAAAGTTATAACAACGGGTTTTAATATACAAAACCGTTGTTATAACTAAAGACAACGGGTTGTTTTAAAATAACCGTTGTTGTTTGTTCTTAAAAAATAATAAAAAATTAAATTAAATATTACTAGATGCATGCATAATTACGGCCTGTTAGAATTCTGATGCATGCATTATTACTGACATCACTGTACATATGAACGGATAATATGGAATGAGAAGGGTTAGTAATAAGATTTGAAGCAGCATTATTGAGAGATATGATGATGATTATGGCACAACTTCCTAACATATATATTAATTAAAAAGCAACTCAACCCACACATTGCTTAGTATAAATACATTGCATATGTCAACTAACATTTCCATTATCTCAATATATTCATCTCCAAACCCTAATCGCTAAAACAAACTCTACTTAATCTTTCAAAACAAACTAAAAAAACTCCAACAAAATGAATGATTTCATCCTTAAGACTCTTACCATGATCGAGAACAACAACAACTTCATCCGCCGGTTCCTCCATATTGAGGAAAGTTTCAGAGCTACCTTGCGGATGCTCGATCCGCACCAAGCACGCCAAAGAAGATGGCTTGACGGAGCAAAGAAAGTTGCAGCTATATGACGATATAGCAACTGCTGAACGGAACCTCCAAATAGCCAAGGAGGAGAGGACGGATACGATAGAGCAGAATAAGATCCTCTATGAAAATATAAGAATTGCATTTTTACATATGTAATTTTTTTTTTAATTTATGTATTTATAAATATATATATATATATTATAATTATGTTTATCTTACTTCTTCATCTTGCTTCTTCATTGTTTTACTAACTAATTATGCGAACAATACTTAAACAAATAACATAATGGTCGATACAAACACATACATGCAAAAGAAATAAATTGAAAAAGAAAATAATGACGATGAAACTAACAGTGACGGCGAGATTTACCTGATAAATACAGAACGTAATAGACGATGAAATCACAGTGACGGCGAGAAGATAAAGCGACGATGAGAAAGAGAGAAAGAGAGAAAGAGAGAAAGAGAGTGTGTATGTGTTTTGTGTTTGTTTGTCTGCTGTGTTTGTGTTTGTGTATTAATAAGGGTTGTGTTTTGTGGCTGCAGCAGACTTCTGTTTGTGTGGTTTATAGTATGGAAGGTATTGACAACGGTTATTAAACAACAACCGTTGTGAAATATGTTTTAACAACGGTTGTAAAAAACACCCGTTGTTAAATAAGTTTTAATAACGAGTTTCAAAAATAACCGTTGTTATTACTTTTCACTAACTTTGCGACAATTTTGCGCCAAATTATTAACAACGGTTGTGCATGTGTGACCCGTTGTTAAAACTAATAACAACGGTTTTTATAACCATACCCGTTGTAATTTATTTTAGTAAAATTTGCGCCATACATTCTACAACGTCTATTGTGATTTTCGTGAATAATCGTTGTTAAAGGGGCGTTGTAGTTGCCTGGATTTGTAGTAGTGTTAGCTTTCAATGAATATTTTTATAAGAATCTTGACAAGTTCAAAAGTATTGAACGTGTAGAAATTGAATCCACATGCTTCCGCTGCGACATTAATTCATTACGTTAAGATGTATCACCATTCTTAAATTTCGTATACTTGGAGTATGACGAAAAGTTGCAAATCGAATCTTTGAGAGAAGTCTCTATATAGCCACATAGTTCATTAGTTAGTACTCAGGAAGTACTAAAGATATGAAGCTAAGCATTTAGAATTGAGATGGATTTATGTGCAAGGAGTTACACAAAAACCATATTCTAAACACATAAGGATGGTTAGAGAACCATCTTGGCTATATTATTTAAGGAGGATATCTGCTAGAAACATCCTAGGCAGTTGAACAATAAGATTTACACAACGGATATTGAGTACACTTGGAATAATGAGATGTGCAAGAAGGAGGGGATCATATTAGGATTCAGTTTCATGAATTGGAGGAACTATGGTAGTTCGTTCCAATAACTGAAGGTTCTATCCCTACACACTGTAAAGACAGTGGGAGTTATTCAAAGGCAAGAGAGCCTATGTCCAGATTGGATCTAGACACGTACTCAAAGAAGTTTTTATAATACAAGATTATTCCTAAGAATGGGAAATAGTATATAGTAAGGTTAGGGAAAGTGCAATGTATTGCTAAAACTTGCTAACCAAGGCTTTTTCATAGGCTAAGCATGATAAGTCATGCCATTTCAATTGAGTTGAGATGTATGGTTATATACAATATTAAGTATGGATTATAAATTATGGAGTAATTGATATGGTATCAATTTTACATATGTGATAATGCATTCATCGTTTATGTTTTATATTAAACTCTTTTATTACTTTGTTATATCCAAATAGGTTGTAAGGACAACGTTAAACCCTATTAAAGTGAACTGGATTAACATAGTATTGGCCCCTAGTTGCTTATATGAGGTGACGTCTCGAAGTGACTAGAGTGTGATGCGATTGATGGCAAGTTCAAGTGCCATATAGTCATAAGAGATGACTAGTTGATCACATAGGCAGACTGTATGGGACACTCCGTCGGGCAGTGACCGCTTATAAAGTTCTGGTAATTTTTATAAAGCCTGGTCGTGGCGAGAGCTACTATAGTATTCTTTTGAGTCGATTCTTTGACTAGAGACTGTTTGCCCAAGGTGGCACGTTTTGGGTCATGATGAGCTCAAATGGGCATGTTTTGGGTCATGATGAGCTGTGGCTATTTAAAGGGAATAGTGCGATAGGAATTGTCCACCCCCTTGTCAGGGTTATCTAAAATCTCTGGGCCACTCGAGGAGTAGTGAATTGAAAATGCGTGGCCACGCTCGGAAGGTATCTACTGTAGATAATTCCGGTCAGACAGTTACTCTACAGATCGTGGAAACCACTCAGGATATGATCAAATGCAAGTACGACCTGCAAGACACCTTGCATTGAGTGGGATACGATGTAATAGGACAAGAGAATTGGTGATGCACACTTGTCTCGGCAAGTGGGAGATTGTTGGAGTATATGTCTACAACAATAGTGCGATCACATATTAAATCTCATAACAAGAATACAAAAGGGATGATTCAATTATATAGTCAACTGATCAACATTAATCGGTAATGATTGGCTAACTAGAGTTTGACATTACTGTCATTTAACGGTGGTGATCAGTTGATCCCTTAAGGTTACACCTATAGGACGATTCCCAAACTGAAAAGTTAATTAATTGTATATCGATACGGATTAATTAAATCCTTAAATTGAAAAAATTTATTTATAAGTGAGAATTATATATCTTATTGTAATATGATTAAATAAGATTCAATTTAGTAATTAATCTGTTATATTACTAAGATTGATTAATGTTTATGAAACATTAGAGATAAGAGTAATTAGTTAGTTATAATTACAAGATGTTGTAGATTATATTAACTAGTCTTAATGTGACCGATTTTATATACATGTAATTGTGAATTACATGTTAATTTGTTAAAAGTAATTTATTTAATTTGAAATGATATTTAATTAGTTAAATATGCATTTATATTACTTATGACATGTTACATGTCACATGTCACAACATATTACAAATGACAAATTACAAAGATTAAATGGAGGTCTATTTTATGTATAAAAACCGGTGGGACTAAGGTATAGTGGGTGATGTTTTTGTCGTTAGTTTATTGCATGCTTAAGGACATCATGATGGCACTTATAGTATGATTAATCCTAGGGTCCTACCCTATATTTTTGGTAAGACAAAAAGGGCATTGAGAAGAAAAAATTGGTCTTCCCCATCACTTGAAAAACCGGTGCCCTATTAGATGAGAAGTGATGTTCTCATTTTTCTCACTTACTCTTATTCATATGTTTTATGAAAACCTCTCTTATTCGTTAATAAAAAAATACATAACTTGTTTATGTATAAAAAATTGTTCAAAAATCTAAAAAAAATTCAAGATTACTAGTGTAGTAATAATATGAATATTAGAAATATTATTTAAGGTTACTAATCCTATTACCTAGTGAATAATAGTATGGGTGTTTGGGTAAGAGTCTTGGGTGTAACTAAGAGGAGTGTCTCTATGCTTTGGACTTGAAGATCTTGGAGGATCATCCCATATTATTTGAGCTCAAAAACAAGGATGGAAGGAGTTCAACCTTGTGCCCAATTCCGTTTCATTATAATGTAAGGAAAAACCGTTTTTCTTCTTATTTTGTTAAACTAATCATGCATGCAACTAGATCCACAAGGTTTATATCAACAAGTTAATTAAAATCACCATTAGAAGAGTCTAATTAGGGTATATGAACCCAACATAATGATGAAGTCTGACTTGGTGAGGAAAGCCTCAGCAAACTACCTCTCCCCCTCTGCCAAATTCCAAGCGGTGCGCATTCCAACCTCGAACTCCCGCATACGCAGGATCTTAGACTCCCAAGTGACATAAACCAAGGCATCCATAAGCAGCTTCTTCAAAGTACGCTCCTGATCCACAACAGCAGCGAGACTCTCAGTCAGGGAAGAATTGTTCCAGCTAAGGCCACATGGGAACATCAGCACTACCTTCCAGAACAACGAGGGAAGTGGAGAAGGGTCGTAGAGTTAAAGTAATTCTCATCATTCCACGGATAAGTGACGACAATTACTTTGAGGGTAGTCATTTGGGTAATTTTCTACCACAAATTTACTCAATGACATGACGACAAACGAGTGGACAAAAATGCTAGCAACGGATTGATGACATGGCTTCATAAATATCTCAACAAAAAAAGCACATCCAAGTCAAGCCCACTACTCAGTCAACACAACAAACTCCACAAAAAGGGAGTGGTTGAGTAGAAAAAGGAGGGAGGTTGAGCAGAAATCGAGCGTAGGCGTTGAG